>NC_139452.1:2696776-4036627 GCF_963924565.1 Ascidiella aspersa | reverse complement strand
ACCGATCCCCGTCGAAAAATTCATTAGTTGGTGCAAAATCCACAAGTTTTTCACCTCACAGCAATAAAACCACAAACTCAATAGGCGAAAATTCGTCCAGCGACAAATCGCGCGTCTCTAGCGCCAACGCGCGCTTATTCGAATCCTTCTTGAGCTCGAAAAACGACGACGAATCTTCGTCTGATGAGGACGACGTTGTTTTATGCGACATTCCCCCGACCCTCGAGACCCCTGTTTCTAACGACCCAGTTGAGGCCACTTCGGCGCAAGGGAAAGTCCCCTGCCCTGTGTGTGGCTCACTGATGCCCCCTAACGAGATAAACGTCCACTTGGACAGGTGTTTGGACTTATGACAGCGGTGGTTCTGTCCAACTGAAAAACAACCTAATCATTTTAGCGATTTAAAAGTATTTGTTTGAAATGACAGACGTACCTCAATTGTGTTTAAAAAGTTGGCTCAGGTGATCGACAAAAATGACGCATTTTTAATAAGGTTTAATTTAAATTTTCCTGTCGGAAATGTTAAATGCTTATTAGGTGGCCTAGTTAACGTCCTGTCGGTTACTTTTTCCTAAAAATTCTAGGAACTGTACGATTCTACCCCGTGTTGTAACTTGCTCATACTTTCGGGTAGCATGATGTCACAGCGCAACCTTACAGCTTGTGTCCAGTCTGATATGTTCTTTGGTGCTTTTCTGCATAGTTGTCATATACCATGTGGTTTGGGCCTTTTGCAAACAGGGATTATCGTTGATAATGTCGTGTATGAGTTTATTAAGTTGCTCCTTGGCTTCTTTGGGTTACGTGGATTTGTTTTCTTGGTTTGCTGTTTAACTATGTATTTGGGCTTTGTCTCTCTTTCACATTTGTTGGCCTGAAAACTGTTAGTTTTTTTCTTTTTTTTATGACGTCATCCCTAAAAATTGCATGCCGACCCTTTTCCACGAGAACCATTAAAATTGTTCAGGGGTCCGCTTGAAAAAAATTTAAGAAAACCCCTGGTGTATGCACTTCCTAGAAAATTATTTTTAGACAACTTTATTTATTCTACTTGTGTGCCTCTTGTTGGAAGTATTTTTCCTTTTAAAATCAAAAAATCCTTTTTTTGAGTTTGACAAAAAAAATTAGGATTATCCACAATGTGTTACACTTTTTAACAATGTGCTTATTCTGTCAGATACGTATCCCAGAGGCGCATTGGCAATATTACGGGCGTCTATTCACCTTTTAAGCTTTGCAGGTGCATCTGGTGTAGCACTGCATTTCAGTATTTATTTCTAAATTTTTCATTCAAGATTTTTGATCATGGTCCATAACCACATACAATCAATACCAAACCTTCTTCAATTGGCCTTGTTTTTTAGACATTTCAAACCAAGATTATTTATTTAAAATATAAAAAAGCAACTAGAAAATGTTTTTTTTAACAAAGTATGTAGACAGGCTAGCTATTTTTGTTCGTTCAATACGTTTCAGTTTTTTCTTCCTTCAAAACGTTTTCAGAACAAGAAAGATTTCCAGTGTTAAGCTTTAATTGATCTTCTTATTTTCTTTGTCTTTCGTTCGTTTCTTTTCACATTTCGCTAAGTGCAAACTGAACTTTATGATCGAACTTTACCGATTTGTTATTATTTTAATATCTAGTGCTTTTGAGTGTCGGACAGCAGAATTTAATTAGAGATCTAAAGGACCAGCAATACATTAGCTGTTGGTCGTGACTAAAACGTTCATATACACCAGTGGTTTTCAACCAGGGTTCCGCTAGTACAGTCCAAGGGTTCCGCAATTTTTAAATTGTTTATCTAATTGAGGTGTGTTTATTACACTGGGGTTCCTCGAGTCAGTGGAATGTTTCCATAGGGTCCCACTTCAGCAAAAGGGTTGAAAAGAACTAATATACACAATATGTATAATCTTTGATCAAGCCCTTCTGGGGTCCCAATGGCCAACGATAACGGCACCCATATATAGTATACAAGATGCCTTTATAGTATATAGCAGGCTATACAAGATGCCTACGAAGAGGCTTACCGAGATCAGTGGCCTTATCAGGATTGTGTTTTGTTGTTACAAAGTTTGTACTAGTAAAAAATCGCTCCTCTAATAGTTGTAATCACCAGAGGAGCTATTTTTGATTAATCACAGCGATATATTCTCGATAATATTTAGATTTTTGACTTGAATAAATAACTTATTCTTGGGACCTCTATGTATACAACATTAATGTTTACAAATTATAGCTAACCTCCGCGCAATAATCTCATAAATAAGTGAACATGTTGAAACAGATGTTTATTGGTGGAAGGAAACCTATGTAGCAGCTTGCGCTGCTCCATATTATTACCGGCTTGAAACTCCGGCCAACCAGGTGAAGCAGGCTGTCCGGCTGTGACGTCGTCACACCAGCCTCTGTGAATTCATCAAATTGGCAGCTTATTGCCTGATCGTGTTTTCGTCGTTTGTCCGAGTTTCCTCTTGTTCGATGCGTCGCCGAACCGCATTGTCACGATATTCAATTACCGCCAGCTGGAATGCTGCATATAAGTCATTTCATTTTATACTAAAAACAGCACTCCCACTGTTCACTTAGCTGGAGTCAGATCGCTACGTACCGTACACGGAGGTAATTTATTGTATGTATCGTAAGTATACCTGTGTAAGTACTGTTTGTCGTTTGTTTGTTTATTGGCAATAAACATCCTATCATTGTGCTTCAAACCCACACCTACAATATTGTCTCAAGAAAATGATTTCCATAAGTCATAAACAAAATCCTGCTTCGTGTTACGTTTTTAAACGTGTTTGGGTTGTCGAAGGCTTATTTTTATCGTATAGATTTTAGGCCAGTAGCTCCTTTTATAATTACGAAGCTCTATGTATGTATTCAGCAATATTAAAAATAAGGTATAATTTGTCTACACCAGTGCTTTCCAACCTTTTTCACTTCGCGAACGACTTTTAAAGCAAGTTTTGTTGTGCGACCCACAATGAGATTTGACCCAACGAATAAAGTTACATAAAACCTGCATCTTTACTATTGGCGTACCCACTGAAATAGTTAATGCGACACAACACATTTAATTGTTAGGTATTTGTGATATTTTTGCATAAATGTTACGTAATGATAATGCAATAATTTCCCATCTAATAGAAAACTGTAACATTTATAAATGCTTCTAAGAAGCACTGCTGGTCTACATAATCCAAACTATTTTACGTTTAATCGGCAGAGGGTGCTATGGAGATGACTTAAGTTTTGTAAAACAGGCTTCGTCTCTAAACAAAGGGCCATTCAGTTTTACGCAATGACGCCTAAGTTACGTATTTAATGACGCACATGGCGGCCGAAAGCCTTTAGTCTAGCACTCATAGACAAAACGAATAACAAAATGGAAAGTTTTGCGATTACGTAAAGTGTAACTATAAACTTGACGTGTTCTTTCAATTTTGCACGTTCACAGCTAAATGTTACTAACAGCGTCACATAATATCGGATATTAGCCGATACACGATACTAAGTTCTAATATAGGTACTAGTTCGATGCTAGGATGGTATTGACGCTGATCCGATACCAAAAATATATCCAAACTTTCCATTATTTGCGGTAAAAAGCGTGATTCTACCTTACAAGTAAATTTATTAAAAAACGTTCACAACTGAAAGCACCTAAACTTATTAAATCCAAAGTAACTTTTGGCTTTAATTTGACTTGAAAAACAGAACGGTTTTTGATCGTTTTAATGTATTCTGTTATGCTTGTTTGAGCATGGTAAGGATGTCAAACGTTAAACATCGGGGATCCCTACTAGCAGCTATTATGAGTCACTATTTTTGTGGAAATAAAAAAACGTTCGGCAAGATCTTCGCGATACTACGATCGGTTCCGATCCGATATTATCGGACATATCGACTTTCGACCGTGAAATGACTTGTCCGAGCCACAGGCAAAAACATGTTTGAGATACAAACGTTACAAGCTGCACGTAACACATATAATGACCAGCGTTTAGGGGGCTGAAACGTATTAAAGTATTTTACCTTGTAAGCTGTTACTTTTAGAGAATTGGATTTTTGGTTAAGTGTTGAAGTTAACAGCTATAGAAGGACGCATAACCAATTTATTTAGTTTTAAATTGTATTTTGTCTTTCAAAGCTGATTTCTGCTGAAACTAGTCGACAAATGATGACACAATCTGCAAGCAAATACTCACTGCAAACCTTGTCGACGGAGTTTTTTAATTCTAGGCATAATAATAAGCCTTATTGAACTTAAAACAAAATCTGTCGTTGCTATCTGCTAGTCTGTAACCTTGTATGGTGGCACTACCAGTGTTGTAAAAAGTCATTTTTAAATAAACTAAATCCCAGTAAAGTAATTTGTAAAATAACTTCAGTTTAAGTCAAATCTTTTTGAAGAATAACAAGTCAAGTCCCAGCCAAAGCATCAGTTGACCAAGTCAAGTCCCTGTCAATACATAATTAAAGCAAGTGAACTTCATAACATAAAAAACGTGAAACTATTAAAATTGGGAAACTCGCCCGACTACAAGCAAAAGCAAAAAAATAAAACAGCTCAAAATGTAGCAAGTAAATTGTTTTATGTGCAAAACAAATTTTATGAAAAAATGTTAATGAAAACACTTCGTTATAACCCACGACATTTGTCCAAGAGACGTAAGTCAATTCATTTACTTAACTCAATCCACTTGGCACTCAATTTATTTTCGCTTAGATCTAGTGACAAAAGTTTAAAGCTTTTTTCAAACCCAGTTGTTGTGTTTAAATAATTTGCAAACAATGCAAATGCAACATAATTATGAAACCGAAAACCAGTTTTCTATTCTACTTTATTCAGCTTAAAAAAAAATTTATACAAAAATTTCTAAAGAATAAAAAATGTTTACCCTACGGTTTATGCCTGATGCAACTCTTCTGAATTACCGCAAGTATATTTTTTTATATGTTTACATTTTATATTGAGCGAAAGATATTGTTAGCAATTTTCTAGAGTTCAAGTTGTTGCACTATTTATTTTTTGTAGATTTACCTGAAATCTTTGACACAATTCTGCGATTGCAGAGGTCAGTAGTATCTTCAGGGTACAAATATCGCTAATAGTAAATATTTAAACATAATTTAACTATAAATTTGCTCACGGATTATTCCAGGCCCCTCACTTCCTACTTGAACTTGTCGCGTCAGACAAAGAGCTTTGGAGCACTGCAATGCGTCACCATTGATGTAGAATCACTCCAAACAGCTCGACGATGAAAGGAGCTAATATTTGAGTGTTTCCACAGCCCTACATGGATCGTATGTTTGACGTAGATCCAACGTACCCTGTTACTGGGTCCATGTAGTGTCGAATCAACACATACGGACCACGTGGGAATGGACTCCAGTCATAAGACCGAAATAAGAACAAAAAACACAGTTCGGAATAAGACCAAAATATAGGACTAATACATAATAATCGTAATAACGTTTAAATCAGACTAAGTCCTAAAAAGGGGGTGCCATAGCGTCTAATCCGAAACTGCCGATTTATATAGTAATACATAACAATTATTCGTGTACTATTCGGAGATTTTGTACAGTATGTCAGCCCTATTTGAAAATTTATTTCTTGTGGAGAACCGTAAGACGGATGGTTACGAAGTTATGAAATTTTAACAAATTAACCGAGCGAAAATTAGCTCTGGTTTCATTACCTCTTGTATATAGAATGCACAGAATACGCAAATATTATTGTGGCCGCATCAGCTACTTGCAACTCAGGCCACTCTGGGCTCGATGGTGCATCATAGATAGTTTGGCAAAGCTTACAGAAAAGTAATAGGAACTCCTTAAGTGGTGTTTGCACTTCGAAAGTTGTTCCTCTCTTATCGATTTTCGGAAACGCGCGAAATAAAAAAATGGCCGAGGCTTAAGTGAGGTATTTTTATGTTTTCTTTTATTTTATGGTATTTTTTTAAATCAAGTCCAATCGTGTGGCATATACCGGTAGGTAAAATTTATTTAGGCCAACTCTCGGGCCCGTTAGCTCGTTTTCTCGGTTTTGGGAGCTCTGCAATACACGATACGTGCAAGTCTTGCTACATAAGAGTGGCCTTTACTCACAGATGGCTCTACTTCAATTAAATATGAAAACACCGTACCTAAGCCGACAACCGTCCAGCTGCTGTAACAAACAGTTATTGGTCGGATTTCAATTGTGTGCAAATCTTATCAGGTCGAATGCCACTCCGGAAATCGATACACCGCCAACGGTCAGATAGGTTAAGGTTTAAAAGATAACAGTGGGCCATTAAACTCTATGCAATGGCCATGTTTAACAGTCCAAGGAAACAGCCTTAATCCATTAGCCTGGTCCAAGATTTTGTGGCATGCTGTTGTTTTACTAAAAAGTAAGTGTCGTATCGACCCAGATAAAGGATAACTGATTGCAGCGGTTTGCGGTCCAACCTTCTTCTATTTATAGCATGTTTCTAGCCCTCCCAGGGTTTAGATGAACTTAGCCTACTAGATGTAACTTTGATAGGATGTTTGCTTACGGTTCAACATTTTCTCTATAGTTAACCCCGACTGTGGTGCATGAACCGATTTTAGGGGTTCTAAATGTTTTGGCGTTTTTCGAAAAGCCGATAACTATACAAATGTAGTGCACCAATCTCATTTTTTGGATAAGAGTAGTCTTCCTTACAGAAAAATTTTTTTTTTTATTTGTTATTGTAAATAAAGTCATAGTGAACCAGTAAAAAACGTCAATGCATTGTGTGTTGTTACCACTTTCACTTAAGTACAAGGCCCTTACTGGACAGTAATGTTCATCTATCTAAGTTGTTTTCCCTAGGAAACAATTTGAAATTAAAATTAACGCCTTTTAAAAATATATTAGCTTTGCACGTGAAGTTATTGAGTAAACAAAACCAAAATGCTCAAATTACTTTTATATTTATTTAACAACAATTTATAGGCACTATATGCTTTTTGCTTTTCGGCGATCAAAAATAATATTCATATAAAATATGCCCAAAGATTTTGAAGCACTTTCCAGTAGGATAAGGAAATAATGAACATTGTGGAGCAAACATGTTGATGAGGTTTTCGATTTTGATAAACAGCTACCAACGCCCATTGCCCACCCATGGGGGTGGAGTGAGGGGTCTGGCTGAGGGGGTCCGGAATCCACTACGTCACAATGCCCTTCTGACTCGAATAATATGTGGATTGTGATGTACGTGGGTCTACATGGCCTTTTACATTGTGTCACCTTCAGTGGCTGACAATTGTGTTGTTATTCTTGCCTGACAACCTTGCCCCGTTTGCCCATTGTTACGAGACAATGGGATGATCCACGCGTCACTCGGCCGTCCAAGCAAAACACGGTGTCCTCGAATTTATTACGCCGCGTGTTTACAGTGTATAAGGTGGAAAAACAGTTTTGATCTTGTGTTTGTCGCACTGGCGAAGGGTTCGGAAATGTGTTTTTTTACTTTGAATTGCCGTGAAGACGCGATATTTTGAGTTCGTCCCATTAAAAACCAGTCCAAAATAGTTTTCAACCTCTGGTTCTTTGAGAATAAACGATCTAAAATTGGAAAGTGACTTATGTTTTTTTTAGTAAGTATGAAAACATTGTAGAAAAGTAGACGCAGGCTTAGTTTAAAAAGCGGGCACTGGTCTAGAATCCTACCACATTATTTGGGTTACGGTGGGAGTTAGCATTTTGGTTGAGTTGGGTTAATTATTATTATTAAATATGAATATAATAATACTTGACCCACCCACACACGAACGCTAACTCGCACCGTAACTCAAATATTGTGCGTTTATTCAATAAATGTGCTAGGACTCTTGACCGGCGCCAAAATGCGTCCTTGCTTTTGTAAAACTGTCATGCCGATGACTATGAATTAAAGCTCTCCAGGTAGACCTACCAAATAAAAGTGCCTGTGCATTGTGTGATAATAACTCGTAACCAGTGAACATATAAACCCAATGCTTTATTCACCGCAGATATACTGAGAATTGCGTAAAAATGTACATTAGCATAACTGCTTGTGTGCCGGTGCCGTTTTTTGTACATCATTTTAAGTAGAAGCATTCTGCTCTTGATCTAGAGATGCTGTTTATTTGGTCACATCAAGTGACATAAAATATGCATCGTGGTGTTACAACATCCTTCCCTATTCACTTAAATCGTGTTTGGCTCGACTGTAAATTTAGCTCAAAAATATGAATCAAGCGCAAGGCTTTCGTGGCAATACTGCAGCAGCGAGCTAAATTTAATCACTGCCAGCAATTTACAGGATGTACACCCCGAGATGTCCGCTCGGGATTTTTCGCGTTTCGATTGATAAACATTGCGACGACGTGCTGTAGGTTTGCAGTGTCGAAAATGTAGCCCTATTTTGAGTGTGGTACAGGATAAATTAGAACGAACCTAGCCCAATAGAGCAATACCTTTATTCTGCTTGTAAATTTTCTAATAGAAGGCTACTAAACCATGGCGTTTGTAGGATTTGTAACTTTTTTAAAGAATGCTGGGCGGTGGTCAACAATTTTACCACAATTATTAAATTATCACACAATATTTGGGGGTTCCAAGTTAGCGTTTGGGTGTAGTTGGGTAAGTATTATTTTATTCATATTTAATAATGTTCCATAACCCATCCTAACCCAAACGCTAACCCGCACCCCGACCCAAATAATGTGCGTTGTGGTAGGATTCTAGACCAGCGCCAAACGCTGTTTTAACAAATGTTGTTCATATTTTGAAAATCTTACTGCATTTGTTGAATTGAAAAATTTTTTTTTATAGAAATCTTAAATAAATCTCTTGATAGTAGGTTTTTCTGTGTGATGTCACAATTGTGTATTATCGTGTTAACAATTGTATTTATTGTGTTAATTGTCAAGGTTAGTAGAAACTAACTAGTAGGTAATGTAAAAAAGATTAACTAACACGCATGTCCTTGTTTTACGAATGTATCTGTTTTTAGTTCAGACAAGTGCGGTAGCCGATAGTGATTATATAAATGTTTAACATAGCCAGTTGTGAAATCTAACAAGTTACGGGCGGTAATGTTTAACGTAAAGAGTCATTTCTGCACACAACAGCCTACAAAAACTTATAAAAGTTAGGTACTGCTCTAGAATCCTACCGCATTTTCGCCTTGGGGTTTATTTTGCTAGGGTTAGTGTGTGAGTTTGGGTTCGGATGGGTCAAGTATTATTAATATATTTATTCTCTATATTTATTTCTTCCGTGCAATTTCAATTTTGACAACTCGTTTCGTTACTGTCAAAAAAGTAATAGGATGCTAGTTTTAGCTCAGAACAGAACAGCCCACAAAAAGCTACAATCAGAAAGTTTTATTTAGTGTAAAGAACAACTGAGAAATTAGCCTGTGGAAAATTCGGCGGCTGTAAAAAAGCACGATGTTCCCCCAGTTTTTGCGGCTGCATCCCAGGCTTTGCAGCAGCACAAATGCAACTAACTAAACCCTATAGGACCCTAACTGATAAGTTGGAGAAAAAGGGGTTTAACTTACAGCTAGTGAAACCCGATAGGCCTACAGCGCATACGATCATGTTTCTTAAAACCGTCTAGGGTTGGCGTAAGAACGGTATGTCGTCTAAATATTAGCAGGCCTAGCTTGGTATACTTACTTACCACTAGAAGTATGCAAGGGCTTTTCACGTTATTAGGTCATATGCGAGTTTGAAATAAATAGCCTTAGTGCGTTAATATTAGAGCTGCCGTAAGTTATGTTCGCTTTTTGTCGCAATAAATCGCCCTTTAATGGACAAATAATCTGAGTCTAGCGCTAGCAGTGAGATTTTTTATTTCAATTTTTTCTGCTTTATTACACTTAACGAAATTTAGGCAAAAAACGTCTGCTTCTGAGTTGGTACGTGTAGCAACAGTAAAACCGTGGTTGATGCAAATTCTCTGTGTCTTTTATTTTAACTGTGTAGTAAAATGTGTTAAAACCCTCTGTTTTGTCTTCCAAAAGTCTTTAAATAGCCTTTAGATTTTTTGTATGTAGCTTAAGCTATATACTGTAAAACTTTCGTAAACCAAAATATATTCAAAAATGAATAAAGAGTTATTCGAAACGTTTAAAATGCTTCCTACACCTGTATGGGCTTTGATATTTTTATTACGTCTTACTACAACCTCCAAACATTATGCTCCTTTCGTAAACGAAATTGTTAACTATTTGTTATTGTGTTTGGCCATGGCATTTGCACTGTATATTTAAAACATGCTGTGTAATTATAAGTTTACTTATAAGTTTTATCTGACAATTCTTTGAATTTTTTTATCAACAAGCAGTGTTCTAAACAAAGCATTTTGTCCCAGTCAAGTCATTTGTAAAATATTTCAAGTTCAAGTTAAGTTTTTTTAAATAAAATACAAACAACGTCCCTGTCAAGTCCTTGTCACAAAAACAAAACGATTAAAGATTTGTAAACTTGTCCTTTTATGAGCAAAATTTTACCTAAAAATGCAACACATATCAAACTTACTATTTTACGTGCAATATTTAAGATAACTAACCCAATTTTATAGCAATTGCCTAATTAAACACCTCATTTCAACCCAAGTCATTGGGTCCAAAAGGCCTAAATCAAGTCAAGTGATTTGTCCAAAAGACTTAAGTCGATTCATCAAAATAAAGCGACTCTACTTTGGTTATAACAACACGTCAAACAGTAACCAAGTTTGCGTCCAGAAAATTGTAAAACCGGTGCTCTCAATTGGTTCATACCAGGCAAGCTTCGCTGTGCTATTGGACGCTTGGCTAGACAAGTCATCGGTCTCTCTCTACGAAAAAAAAACGAAGGGAACTGGGGTTGGCTTGTTCATTTAAGCGCGACATGCCAGCGTAACTCGCCTGTCTGTGGCGAAGCGATCGAGCAAGCACAGTTAAGCGTTTAGTTATACTGAAGTGCCTTAACCGGCTGTTGGGGGAGTAATTGATTTTGACGGCAGTGTAGCAATAGTGTGTGTAGGCAGTTTTGCAACCACTTTTATGCCGGCTGTACATTTAGCCTATACAAAAGAGGTAGCATTGTTGTTTGATTGTTTTTAAGGCGAAAGTGGGGTTGTTAGTATTGTAAAACCCTTAAATAACATTACCTACTTCTGTACATGCGTTTGATATCTCTTTAAAGCATATTGGTTAGAGTTTAAAATTAGGCGAACAGGAAATTTGAAGCCTTCTACAAATTGTGGAATTGATTCTAAAGTCGAAAACGATTTAATATTTGTATTAAGACGTTGACGCAAAATTACTTATATCTGTATTGCATTCTAACAGGGTTTAACATACTTCTTCAACGTGTGTGAAGTTTTAAAGCCTACTGACATTTGCAGCAGGGTGTAGAAGATATATCAATGCCTCCTACAAATTTAGATAACATTCCAAAGTTGTTTCAAAAGTTAAGATTATTTAAAAAACTTATTTAAAACTTCGCTATACAGCCTAATACTTAGTTTCTTAAAATTAGCTTGCAAACCAGACTGGTTGTAAAGCGAGTAGATTGCTGTGCAGTCTGCCGCCTTTTCAGCACCACAGTCCCGCGACACCCTTCATAATTGCTCGCTGCTGACAAGCTGTTCATAGAGGAGATGTAATTTGTTAGGAAACACAGACTGGCATCTAAGTTTTGTCAAAACTCAAGTAATTTGACTTGTCGAATTTGGAATAGGTAAACAACCCTTAGTGGACTAAAGTCGCCACAAGAATCAATCGACGTAGTAAGAATATCAAAGCCCATACAGAAATAGCACTTTAAACGTTTCTAATAGCTCTTCAAAAGAGCACTTACTTCTGTATGAGCTTTGATGTTCTTACTACAATCTATAATCATTATGCTCCAAAATCAATAGAAGGTTTTGCTAGTTACAGATGGGGCTGTTATTTCTACAGAATGTTGGTCTTTTGCAGTAAAATCGGTTTGGGTGTATATCCTAATACAAAAATAATTGTTTAGCTTAAAACTATGGCTTATAGTGCAGTATTTATGTAAACACAGGTGTACCCTTTCGGTCAATGCCGTTAAAACTGCATTTGCGAATCTACATTGGCGTTTTGAAAACGAAATAATACAGCAGGACGCTAAAAACTTGTGCATTGCAGTCGCCAAAGCATCACTTTACTAAACATTTTTGATTGCCCGCACATCGCATTTCAATTTAGCGCAAAAGCGACGTTGTACAGCGCAAGCGAACTGTTAACTCAGCGCCGTAGCGAGATGGGAACTGTTGAAGCGGTTAGCAGCTGTTGAATAACGACTTCCAGTGAAAATATGCAGCGTTCAACGGGAAGCGTGCGCTTGCAAACGGCGTTCAAAGTCGAAAAATGCCTTCGGCGTCGACGCTGTTATGTATTTACAATTGCCGAGGCAATTTCGAAAACGGGGCGTTTCAAAATAACCTCGCTAAACGCCCTGTGTGTGCTTGTGTGTGGAGTCGCTATGAGTTCGCTACCAAGCATTAACTGAGAATGATTTTGCGGTCTAGGGACGACCGTCTAGCAAAACACAAACTTTTGTTACCTTAAGGTGGTCTATTTGAACTTAGGTAATTCACTGCGCCACCCGAATATGTAATTTTGTTCGTAGGAGACTTTCTGCTTTTTTCTGGCAAACATTTCAATTAAAGATTGACTTTTTATTTATTTAAATTGATAATTTTTTCGTTAAAAATGCGACGAAAACTAGTTTATCTTACTTTTTATGGCGAATAAGTTACAGTTTAATTTTTTTTTTTAGTTTTTCTTCTAAATTATTCAACCAAGGACAGATTTTAGTCTTTTGATAAAATTTATTTTCGATTTTGTCATGCAAATAAAGAATAATTTTTAATAGTTCATTGAAATTTGCAATATTTCCTAATTTAACTAAAAATATAAAAAAGTGTTTTTGATGAAATCCGAATTATATCAGAACTCGAATTAGAGCACACAAGCAATTCACAAATTAGATTGGAACCAGAATAAGCCGCATTTTGCTGTAAGTCTAACAAACATTACAATGGCCGAACTGTCCAACTATCGCACTGGTAGCACAGTGCTATAGCAGCATTTCAAACCGTCAGGAAATACAACGGCCTTGTATGACCGAAGCCTGGGGTCCCCGTTCGCCAGTCGGCAGTAGAGGCAGAACCAGCAGTGCGCCGCGCAATTAATGATTGGTTAATTAGTGACTTTTGAAGTGTGCTATTGCTGCCGCTGCTAAACTGCTGCCGCTGATAAGGCCAACGCTTTAATTGCTGTTGTTTTATTTAGCCCGATGACTTGAGTGTTGGACTGATATTGTGACAGTATATAAATTATAGACTTTGGAGCTTGTCGGCTGTAGGTTGTAGTTAGAAGAATGAATACAAATGTAGGTTAAATTTTGTGAAAAATACAATGAATATCAAAGTAGGCCTACATACAGATGTACTGTAGGTAGCTTTTTGTGAACGTTTTTGAAAATGGTGTACATTCCGGGGTACACCAGGCTTAAATGAAAAGTGTATCTTTATAGTAATAACCAAAAGTGTTCAGAATGTGAAATATTAGGCTAATTCAGTGATTCTCAACCTTTTTTAGAGCAAGAGCCGCATTTCAAACCTAAGGTTTGCAAGGAGCCGCATAAAAAACAACAGTAGGCATATAATTAAAAAACATTAATAAACCAACTAGAAAACAACAAATATACATTACGCTAGCCTAGGCTAACTAATTAATAGTGTTTGCCATAGCTTGTCGATCAGGACCAAATATATTGTGACGTAACAAACCACAAAATTATTTTAAAGAGCCGGATGGAAGTACCCGGTAACATTAGTACTTCGTACTCGGGATCCTTGCTGATACAATTCATTAATTCTTGATTTCTTTTACTTACTTTGTTGCAATTCTGCTACTTCTAACTATTTTTTCACTCGGTTAGAGAGCCGCAAAATGTACAGTTGAGAGGCGCATGCGGCTCTGAGAGCCGCGGTTGAGAATCACTGGGCTAATTGCTAAAAAAAAAACTCTTAAGTTAACAATACATGCAAAGTACATGCAAAAGTGCTGCTAAACTTCCAGAAGTAACACAAAGGGTGTTACCTAGAATGTATCACCCTGTTTTTCTTTCAATATTGACGCATTGATTTAATGACAGGTTAGTGTTTGTTCTGCAGCGACATTGTTTTTTGACAATATGCAAAGCGTGCCCTATTGCCTTAGCTTATTGTACACAGCCTTGTAATTTTCTGAAGTACATTTTTGTTGATAGTTAGCTGTAAGGCAGGCGTCTACAGGGCTAACTGGATCGTAATTTGTTTACGGGTACATAGATAAATCAAACTTGACCTTTGCAGACAGGTAACAGAACGAAGGTCATGGCTCGGGTCCAGACCACTTTTACTTGAACTATTTGTGCGGGTTTGTTTGGCTGATTGATACAAATCACTTTTTTTAACTCCAGATTAGAATAGGTTTTGGGGTTTTTGTTCTGTGTTATTACAAAAAAGCAAGCGCAAGATGATTTTTCAATGCGTGTGGATGTTATTTTAGTTTTTTGTGGTTTAGGTCGTAAAAATGTCGCTACTGACTAGCAAACTTACCAAAAAGCTAGTAATTCTTTTTTGATAGAAGAAAATATATTTTGCTACCGGCCAAAAAGCGACTTTTCTTAAACGCCAAAAGCACGTGATATCCACCTATGGTTGACAAAGTCAGACAAGACGACATGTTAGAAATTATGTAAGACAGCATTTTTGATGTATATTGAATTCTGTATGACCTTAGGGACAGGATAGCTACTTTCTGTTTCTTTTACAACTTGATCAAGTTTTTTTACAGCTTGGCTTTGGCGGCCTGTATTAAATTTTAAGCCTTCCCAACTAGTTCATCTACTTGAACTGCTTATTGTTTGGTATAGTTACAACAGTTGGCTATATTTTGACAGTCAGCCGGCAAATTGTGACAGACCCTTGTATAAAACACATAAAGAAAAACAGTACTTAAAAAAAAAGATTAAAAAAAAAAAAATATTTTCGTTTTTGTATTGAGTTCAGGCAAAAAAATATACCGTTTTTTTTTTTTTTTATTAGAAACCGCGATCGCCAGTGTTGTAATGGCGCAAGTCAATGAGAATTCTACCTTACCCGAAGCTGCAACTGAAACATACATATACACAAGGTGTATTCTGTGATCAAGCCCTTCTACAGTCGTACTGGCAAACGATAACGGCACCTATATGTATATAGTACACAAGATGCCTTTGTAAAAGCTTACCGAAATTAATGATTTAAGCCTCTCCTAAGGCATCTTGTGTTTCCCGAAGTTGTTTAGATGCACTCGTATGAATTTGAAAGGATGTGTTGGCTGAAAAATGACAACTTTTTTGGTTTTGGCGCTTACTTTTAGTAGCAAGTACGCAGACGCAATCAAAATAAAGAGAATTCACAAACTATAGCGGAATTCACTGACGTAGATGGTTGTACGATAGCTCGAGACTCGAATACTTGGGAAGTTGTATCTTTTGTGTTAAGTAAAGCAGGCGTCGGAAATTGCAATGGTCGCAATCGCAAAAAGGATGTCACGTTCTCGCATAAACAGCCGCCAATGTGTGTGGTCTACAGCGGGGTTTTAAACTTCGGTACATAGATCGTACGGATTTTTTCTTGTAATACCATGGTCATTTATGAAATACCTTCGTCAACGGATCGAGTAGCAGTTTGGGACAGTGTTTTTAGCATTATAATTGTAGCTATTCGGATATGAATTTTACTCGGACGAATTAAGAAGCTCGTCTTTACGTAAACGCCGTATGTCGATTTTGCCGCTCATCTATCCACGGCGCTGACGTAAGGAAACCTCTCTACGTAGGGTGTTTGGCTTGACGTAAGCTTAGAGCATCGAAGAACGCCAGACGCCCTTCTCCAAACCGCTAAGCGGTGCCGAAAAGCGATCACCTTTGCGATATAAGTAAATTGTTTCCCGGGATGTTTCCAGTTTGCCTTGTCTTGTTGGGGCTGCGACCAACTTGGACTAAAAAGTCTTCTAGCTGTCTAATTCGACGAATTAGAGCTAAATTCTGCTAAAGATAGACTTGTAAATTACTTCTAATTTGAGTTCGAATATCATTTCTGATTTTACCAAAAATGTTCCTTGTTTAACGGCGTTTTCAAGTTGATCAGTCGAAAGTTCAGTCCAAAAGGTAAATTTTACAGCTAAAATTCACGGCTGATGAATTTTGCGAGTACACCCCAACGAAAAAAAGTGAGATTTGATTTAAATTGTTTGTCGCTTATCGCAGATAATTCCAGTTTAGATTATGGGTTAATTTACATTTTGGGGCATAATGGTTGGAGGTTGTAGTAAGATGTAGTAAGAATATTAAAACCCACACAGAAGTATAGCTAGTATTTTGTGAACGTTTCGAATAACTCTTTATTAATTTTCAATATCAAAAAATATGTTCAAAATTTATAAAGGGCTGTTCGAAACCTTCAAAGTGATACTTCTTGTGTATGGGCATTGATATTCTTACTACGGGTTAATTTGCAGTTTTCTTAAATTCGAAAATTTTAATTTTAATCCAATTGAAGAAAACACGGTTGGACTTAACTTGGATTGCGCTGAACAGACGACGACTGACTATACTACGCCCCTATGTTGCAATCGTAAGCAGGCTGAAGTTTTAGCGCTCTTAATGTTTATTGTCTTGTTTACTGACATACAGTTCGCACTGACGCTATTTGCATAACGAGCTGTAGGCGTTCAAATGCTAATGCAAGTAAAGTTTTGTTGGGTGTTTGGTGCTTGCTGTTAAATTGCCCGTAAAGTCGTTTTAGAGCGCCGTCGAATTCCATCACTGTATTGTTCTATCGATTGGCTAAGTGATTATGTCGCGTTTTGAAATTGCTTCCGTGAAGCTTATAGCTATTCACGGGATGATCAAACAGAAAATAGACATCAAAGCAGTGTTTCGCAGCAGTCCAATCTACTGTTTATGTAGGAAAAACTGTTTTAAATCCATTCCTTTTAGAAATACGGAAGGTTGTGTTTCTTTATTGTTAGAAGAAAGGGTATATATTTGTCACTATGTTAGACTTTAATTACCAAACCATATTTAAATTCGTGGACATATAAAGTACATTTTTAGTACCTGCGGAAATCAATATTAGATGGCCTTTTACAAATATAAAAACAGACTGGTCAAAAAATAAGCGGAAATGGAAATAGTTAAAATCAGATGACGTCTAGCTCTTTAAAAAATATGCACTGACGCCTATGGGCTAAAATAAATTTATCAAAATTCATTACACTAGAAACGTGATCCAGATATTAAATTTTTGCTTTTCCGTAGTTAAAATAGCCACAAATATAGTTTAGTGGGATGGGTACCACCTGGATACGCCCCTGGCCCTTAACCTCCATTACTATCTCGTGAAATGAACCGCTGTGAAGCCCGCAACCGTCACCCAGACGAGTTTCGTGGTTGCTTAATGAGTTGACACGGTGTGAAGTAGCTTCCACACACCCTCGGTTCGTGAGCAAGTCAGCATTAAGTTAGTCACCTAGTGTTTTTTTACAGTTTATCGAAAGCGGCGTGAGTAAGATCAGTTTGCCGCGCACGCCTGGGTGGATTTTGTGACGCGTATACATGTATTGTGCAGGTTAGAAACCGAAGGCTTCCGTTGAACTACAGTAGGCAAAATTTACAGGACGGATTGGTAAAGAGGTAAAGTCAGAGATTTCTTTGAAGTTTGATAAGGTTTTAAGATAAATAAGGTTTAACTTGTTACTGGTAGTTAAAGTTTGGTAAAAAATGGTAAAAAACGAATATATGCGTAACAATTAAAGCTTTTTGTGGCCTAGGTAGAATTTTGATACCCAATTAAACATATTCCGAACGTTTTGCGCTAAGAGTTGTAAAAATCCAAAGGGATTTGTAGATATTAGGCACAGTTTTTCATAAAGGGCTAGTAAAATCATTGATTTTTTTGAAGTTTGGCGAAGTGTTGAGGTAAATTAGCTCAAACTTGGTAAAACTTGGACCAAACTGATAAAAAAACAAATTTATGCTGAAAAATCAGAGGTGTTTTGACATTGGTAGCAATTACATTACCTAATTAATTATTATTATCTGTAACGCATTCTGTGTTTAGAACTACGAAATCTAAAGGCTTTCGTATAAGGTCCAGTTTTTTTCTGGTAAATTAGCTCTAACTGGTTACAACTTAGATGTGAGCAAGTATAGCATTGAAAAACTTAACAAAAGTTATTCAAGCGCGAAAATGTAGGCGTTTTGTGGTCTTGTGTATTGGTGAGGCGTGTATTACCCAAGAAACACTTGAAATACGACCATAGAACTTAAATAAAGGGAGTGCTTATATCAAGGTTAATCTTTCTTCGGAGAAGGTTTCCAGCAATTTATGCCCGATCATGTAAATTTTTGCGACCCAGACAATTTACATTTTACAGCGCAATAAACGGTTAAAACACGCCCGTTAAGCTTTATTACACAACTCGTTTATGAAAACATTTTAAAATCTTGTAAAGTAATTTTACTGACGGATCGTGAAGCATAAACTCCCTATCAAAACGTACATTTTTTAACTGTTTTTTTACAGGCTTTGTCTGTAAAGCATGTTTTGCTCGCATTTTTGCACGACTTGCGATATTAGGGAGGCGAAAGCAATGTTATGTAGGCGTTCGTTAAGTGGTAGCGTGGTAAAAATTCTAAGAATTTGTGAACCACAATAACAGAGCAATGGTTGTCGGTTCAAGAAATCCCTGTGTTGTTTTTGAAGAAACATCTCTGTGTTGTTTTTTGAAGTTATTTTATGTGGCGTAAAAACATCGTTTTTTTGCAAGAAAATTCCTGAGCAAATTTTTAAATCAGTAGCTGATAGATATAGATAGAAATTTTTTTATTTTTATTTCGCATGGTTTTGAAAATTACGCAAAGAAACGAAGAAGTTAACGTGCAGGCTGCAGGGTGACGAAAGACCTCTAGGTCACCATTTCAGCCACTCTTTGAAACACGATAGACTGTGTACCAGTGCTTTCTGGGTCGGGAAGCCATTTCAGGTGGGTCGCGAAGCATCTCTAAAAATGTTACAAGCAAGTAAGGTTGAATAATAAGTAAGGGTTAAATACAGTTTTCTATTAGATTGGGAAATTATCATATTATCATTACGTAACATTTTTACTTCAAAATCACAAATACGTAACAATTAAATGTGTTGTGTCGCATTACCCATTTCAGTATGCACGCCAGTAGTAAAGATGCAGGTTTTATGTAACTTTATTTGTTTGGTCATATCTCATTGTGGGTCGCACAATAAGACTTGCAATAAAAGTGGGTCGCGAAGTGAAAAGGTTGGGAAGTAGGCTACTGCTGTATGCCATATACTAAGAAAAAAAACACACAAAACTGCAGAAAAACATAAAAGAAAACTTAAATACAAAGTGTATTATTCATCGAAATACCTATGGCTGAATTCAACCTATGGCGTCCCCGGTCAGCTTAAGCCGGCTTAATGCGGGTTGTAAGAAACCCAACTTCGACATACTTTGGATGCCACGTGATTCCACTCTCACCGAAAAGGATTTTCACACGCGTTCTCGGTTTAAGAGCCGCTAAAGATAACAAGCCCTTGCCTATTATTATCTTCAGGTTTAATCTGGTGCGTGCAGATTACGGCTTTTAACATTGTGGTAGCTGACCCCCATTAACTCATTTCCTATGCTTGGTATTTTTGCGGATTGTTCCTAAACTGGTTTGCTAAACTGGTTCAAATTTTTAAACACTTTTTTATTTTTAGGCGGTCGTTTTTATTGAGAAAGCAGTAATTTTTAACCGGAAAATTCTCTGTTTAAAGGTCTCATATTGTAATTTCTAAACACACACAATCATATTTTTGGCTTGAAAAGCTAAAAAAAAAATTTTAATTTTTACCTAGCTTTTATATTGAAGTTGTTTTGAAACATGTTTATTGTGTTTTCAATGTAATAAGTGTAACCATTTGTTTGTTGATTAGTCCAATGTAGCGTACAACGTAATTTCTATCAACGTACAGTTGAAACAACGTCAAAAATATTGTGGCTCACGGGCACGGTAATAGATTTCAAACTCATTACACCTGTTGTGTACACGGGTACGGAAAGGTCGTTGCCAATCAGTCGGTTTAGCAGCAAGCGCAAATGCGTTTTCACGTGTTTACCTGAATGCTCGGTTCACTCAAGTTTACCACGCTCGACTAACACTGCTTTGCAGGCTGACGTAAGAAAAGCTGTTCGTACTAAATACCTTACACGATCTAGCTGATTGAGTAAACTTTTAGACGATAGTGTTGCGTCAAAGCTTTCAAATTAATTAATATGCTTCGTTTTTTATTACTCCGAATAATAAGAATTGCGTTACACCTTTTATAAGTAAGGGTTAGATTTCAGTCATATTAAATAATGCTGATACAAGTTCGTATCGAAACGTCTTTTTAACATGTTGTCGACTTACTCGACCTATTTGGCTTTGATTTCTTTTTAAGCCACACTTCAGGTCCGTGCATAGTGTCCCCACACACATAATTATATCTAAGTGCGTATGCCTCCTGTAAATCCTTTTTGAAACATAGTTTTAAATTTAAAGCCTGTTCGAACCCGTTAACCAGTTTATACTGCATATGGCATGGGAGCTTTTTTATCCTTGATTGAACCCCAAGCAACACAAAGAAATACTTGTAAAAAGTCTTGATGAGTTTGGTAGTTTTGTGATTAATTGATTGTTAGTCTGTTACCGCGACCGAATTACGCCGTTCATTGCGAAAAACAACTTTTATCCTGATCGATCGGCCGCGTTTTTTGCTGCGCTAATGACTTACCTGTGTCTTAAAAAACAAGCGAAAACTCAAAAAGTTGAAAAGTTGCACGTTTGTGTTGGTATTTTAATGACTTGACATGTTGTCAATTAACTTACCTTGATCTTATGTACAAAGTTAGTTGACTTCCTTTGGATAGGACTTCAGTTTTTAAACAAACGACTTGACTTTGGTTTGGTATTTATGTTGGTCGAATTCAGTGAGAGACATATTTTTAGTTATTTTAAAAAAATGAAAACATGTTTATTGTTGTTATTTTTGGAATCTATTTATTTTAATAAGTTCAATAGTTAAACTTTTAATTTTAATGCAAATTGCTTCACATGAACTGGTACATGCTACGTGTAAAAAAGCTGCTCAATTGTTAACTTGAGCTTTAATATAACATGTTTACAAAAAAAACGACACTCTTACAAACCCAAATGATCTTCCCTAATTTGTTTTTTAACATGCCGTGTCGCAATCATATCTGGTTAGGCACTAAAACCTGTCATTGAAATGTAAACAGACCAATTGACACGGAACATTGCTGTTTGATCGTCACACAAATCGAACTTGGTGCATACCTTATTCTTTGTACAGTCAGCGCTGTCAAAAGGGTTCGCCTGACATCGGTAGAGCAGTTTGATGAACACCTAAGATAAACTGAATGCTGAGCGGTGTATTTGAATACAAACATGCTGCCATTGTGACGTAAGAATCACCCAGGATCTGTTAGCATTATCTTGTTTCTTTGGCGTCCGCTGAGGTGAAAAGTACATAGAGTTAAGTCGTTTTTTATCTGGAACCTTGTATAACAGTGGAGATGAAGTTAAGGCATTGCGTTTATCCGGATGTTGTAATACGAAAGTTAAAAAAATATTTAGAGAAATGACTGTGATAGAATAAGCGAGTAAGGATTAGGATCGTTGGCCGAAATGCGATGTGTGTCCAACTTGCTCTCATGCGTTTTGATGGATAGCTTGGTAAGCTGGAAAAAGCTTTGACCAAATGTTAAGTTCAAGACAGGATAAGGTATGACGTAATGCTTACTGCAGCCACTCGAAACGATAAGAAATATTTTATGGACCCACCCCAACCCAAACGCTAACTCGTACCCTAACCCAAATAAATAGCTACAGTAAGCATTAATTTATACCTTAAAAGTTACTTTAATTGTATTTTTATTATTATTGTTGATTGCGAGTCATATTTTGTTACTTTTTGAGAAAATAGTAATTTTATTTATTTTCTTGGGTTTAGACAAACGAATTACATTGATATGAATTCAATCCATTAAAAATTGATATGTAGCATTTTTTCTAGGGATTTTTTTCATCATTGGTTGTGTGGGTGCAAGTCATAGTTAGTTACTTTTTGAGAAAATAGTATTTGGAACTAACTCATTCTCTTATGTACAGATGCTAAGAACTTTACACTGATGTAAATTAACCGTTAAAAAGATGTTTTTCATTATTGATTACAAGTAATGCTTTGTAACGTTTCGAGAAAATATTGATTAAAATTCAAATCAACTTATTTTTACTTTGGATATAAAGAACTTAACACTGATGTAACACGTTGTTATGCAACAAACATTGAAAGCTTAGTGTTCCAAAGTTTTCGACTCGTGGTGTGTAGCATTTTGAGAAAATAGTAATTCAAATCAACTCATTTTTGGTTATACTACAGATACTAAGTTTAACTTAACACAGATGTAAATTAAAAACGTTGTTATGCAACAAACATTGACAGCTTAGCGTTCCAAAGTTTTCGACAAACTATTTCGATTGAACAGCGAACTTTCAACGCCGTGTTTTCAGTTGATTGGATTAAGTCCCTAAGCGAGCAGCGAAACGAATTGGCGGCATGTCCCTTGTCCAATCGCTTACACTCTCCGTCTTGATTAAACCTTCGTCTCAATCGATGAAATCGAGGCTTGTAAATGGCGGCAAAAGACTGGATGGATCTTTACGTATTTGCCCGTTAAAAGCAACTTAAAATGACTGGATAGCTATGTAAACCGCTATTCATTTAGCACGATAAAGGCACAACGTTCAAACCTAAATTTGAAATATTATAAACTAGACAGTAGGTGTTAACTTACGAGTGTTAATAAATAACCTATATTATCTAAAAAATAATCTAATTGGGCGGTTAGTAATGACGCTAAAACGGGTTTAATCAATCATAATTAGTAATATTTTGTAAAAAAACTGTTTTTGATTTATGCTAGGAAATAAGACGTTTTTCATGTATTTAAAATTGAAAAACAGTGGTTTCTCATTCTTTTTAGGCACTGGTCGTTTTTGAAGAAATATTTCCCTTACGGGCCCCAATAGTTATTTAAAAAAATGACTTTAACTAATCATTTTTTTAACTAAAGGCGTTCGCCGATAAATACTGGTGAACTTCAAATGCAATTCGATGGAACCAAAAAATGTAAAGAACCGCCAACCACTAAAAAACTACCAAATAATTTCGCCACTTAAAAATTATTCAAAAAGTTTAAAAACTACTGGCTCAAGCGCGTGAAAAGATTCGATTAAAACGGTCAATGTACCCTGTCCTGGCGACCAAATTGAGTTGGTTTCGTTTTTTGTTCGTGTACGAACGACCGTTGCAATTTGTTTACGGTCGCTTGGGGGTTGTGTTGGACGGTAGACGGACACGCTTTTCAAAATTAACCAATCGATGGAGCTTTTTTGACGGCTATGCACGCACTTGACTCACAACACGGCATTAACGTTAACCGCAATTTAAATCAAAATTGGTTCGGATTTTAATAATGTGTTTGAATTACTTGGTTTCGTAAAGGGGTTGGAAGATAGTGGCTATGTGAGTGTAAAATGTAACCTATAAACTGGGAATCTATACATTGTATTCAGTACTAGCTGTATTTGTTTAATTAAAAATAACAAATCAGGCAAAACTGTGGAACAAAAATGTCATTGCATACATTTAATTGCCAACTTTTAACATTTTTAATAGATTGGAAAATGTCGTGTGGAGGTCAAGCGAATAAGCAAGTTGGGCCAATATTGAGTTAAAGTTACGTTTTTAAACAGCCGAATAGACATAACTTTAAACTACAGTAAGCGTTTTCAACTTGTGTTACATGTAAGCTTTTCATTTGTTACGCTCAGGCTTCATACTTTATCGCAATATATTCATTGCTTTAAGACCGAATGCCTTCGGAAAGGCTTACTGAAATCAATCAGTCTGATCTCGATTTTAGTTCAAGGGAGTCAGGCCAGACTAGAAAAACAACTATTGTGGTAGGATTTGAACTCACAACTCGCCCCAACCAGGACCGTTGCTTCGCCAACTGAGCTCGAAAAACGTGTGTATAAATGTTTTAGTCCCGCGCCATGAGTTGCATTTTATTTTTTGCTAAATTAATTTGATCTATACTTGAAAATCTATAGCTAGAACTGGGAGCATGATTTGTTAATCATTTCTTGGTTTTAATAAACATTAGCAAATGTAATAAAAGTGGTGGCATATATACAACACGAAAGTTAAAAGCCACCATCGGTGGTACGCGACCAGAAATGTTGAGACCACGCTGCTAAAAGCATTTAAAAGGGCTATTGTCTCTTATTTACCCTTCAAACGTAACACACCTGACGAGCCCTATCCGTTCGGCTTAGCCTTACAGTTGTACCTTGAGCTCTTTCGCAATCAGTCCGACTGCATTATTTATTACGTCACACTGCGAGGCACGACGCCGCGAAACTGCCAAAGCGCGACAAAACATCTCCTGCAAGAAACTAAAGCTGCAATTACACGCCGAAGGTAATTGCGCGAACTGCCGTCGCCAATTCGCGTAATGTATTTTTAATGGCGCGCCCGGGAATACGAATTCGCGCCCGAGCCCAAAACGAATAACGTTCCGTTGGTTCCAAAGGCAGGGGGCGATTTTGATGGCACGCTTACGCGTTCAGATCACTTTTATTTCGGTCTGACGACGTGTGCCGTCTGTACTTTGTAGTGTAACGCTAGAAGCGCCCTACGTCAGAGTAGGGTTCGGTTTCAGGCGTATGGATGTAAGGGCTGTCGCGAGCTGTTGCTTTCTTTTTCTTATCCTTGTAAACAGAGCACCTGGGACGTGACAAAGTGAACGTGAGAACTTGATTTATTAAGTTGTTGAAGGAATATCGTTTTCTTAGCCCGAGTCATGTCATTCATCAAGTTTTATATTTTTAGCTGTATAGAATTTGCATCTAAACTATATGGATTAAAAATTTCATATAAATCAAAAAACAGCTCCTCTGGTAAGTGTAATTGTTAACCAACGTTTCGGCAACCTATACATTACACTTACCAGAGGAGCTGTTTTTGATTTATATTACCATGCCTGGTAGTAACAGTTTATATAAAAATTTCATGTTTTTAAAGGTGGAAATATATTGTACTTAGGCCAGTATGAGTATAAATACTCGGCAGGAGTCTCAACTTTTTGCCTAGCCTATTTTCTGAGAACCACCTTATTTATCCGTGCAGTTCCAAAAAAACGAATGTCTTTTTATTTAAACGAGTAGAGGAATTTTGTAAATTACACTCGGGTTTTAAGTTGTAATACTTTGCAGTTGAAATTACGTTGTCCAGCCAAACTATGCTGAGTTGAAATTTGATTTTTATTGTAATAGCAGAAAATTGCGGCGCTTTATATCATCAATATGTCAATAGAAAGTGTGGGCCAATGCGAGTATCAAGTGCTGAGATTCGACACGTTTGATTGACTATTGTGCGAATTCTGTCAAAAGGTCAGGCTTTGTGTTGATTAAGCTAAGCTGACTTCTCTAAAAGCTATTGGTTCGCCAGTGGACCAGTTATGACAGGCATTTAAAAGTAACTGAATTTATTTTTTTAACCCTTAGTTGGTAATAGTATACAATCAAAGGTTTGGAAAAAGCAAAAAGATTTGACTTGAACTTAAGTGTTTTTAGAAAGGACTTGAACGTGACTTAAATCCTTTAAACTCGTTTAAAACACTGGCCCAAACCCCTGGAAATGATATTAGTCATTCTAACAAAGCCTATCTTATTGTTTACAGAAACCGCATCAGCAATTAGGCAATAACTGTAAAGACCGCTAAGCCAAGCGCACTCGCACGGAAATCCTCTCCCTCATAAATAATGCACGCGACGCTTGAGTCGCGCTTACGCCGTTAAAACACTGGACACGCGACAAGCTACACGCGACAGAGATTCTCCCAAGTCGCTCTGAAGAGTCAGCTAAAGCGGCGTTTTTTTGGTGGGCATGATCCCGTGTGTGGAGCACAACACAAGGAGCTAAGGCCCGCTACCGTAGAGCGACGCCATGGGATTTATAATAGCCGCCTGTCGAAGTCTCTTCACAGCAGCTACCTTACTTCATACTTTCACATCTGCAGCAGCAGCAGAATATAACAGTAGCCTCAGCACCGCTAATGTTGGCACCTACACTATTTCACCGGCTACCGCAGCTGGCCCCTGCGGGCAAGACAATATCACCGGCCCCTCGGGAAATTGCAGCGACGGGCTTGGAGCTGGTGAGAGCGGACCGGCGCATTCTGTTGTTGAGGTTCGTATATTTGTTGTTGTTATGTAAAGCTGGGAAGAATAAAAAGGAAAAGGCAGAAGTACGAGAGTGACACTTTGCAAAGTTTTGCTCGGTTTAGGTTAGCACGTTTTTCGTGAAATATTGCGAACTTCCCCCCAGGAGGATAAAACTTGTTCAATTTTTGTTGGCATGGGCTTTAAAATGTCCGTTTATTCGTTTAATGCCACAAGGGATGTCCTAACCTTACCATTTTATCCGGATGCCGATGCCCGATATTTCAGACAAAAAGTATTGCGATTTGATCCAAAACTAATGACGTCATTACTATCCTCAAACCATAAAAATATGTTATTATCATCAAAAAATCAAAAAGGCATTTTTGTCCAGATGACGGGGCCGAAATTTTCTTTAGCGTTGAGAACTTAAGTTCAGTTGTTGATCAATTAATTTTCGACAAATTGGCCTTTTAATGTGGAATCATCGCATTGAACCCCCAATCAATCATGGCCGAAATTCCTACGTATTGGTTGGTTACCGATACCACCCAAGTATAGGACGATATATTAACACTTGACATCGTGTATCGGCTTCCATCCGATGTTATCGGCCATTCATAAATATATTGTACACACGTCCAAAAAACAACCATCTTTTCTGTTATAACATGCACTCGCCCTCGAAAACATGCCCATTTCGGCCGTGTGTAACATTAACATCACGATTCGGCATACAGTCAACCAACATGGGAATTTGCAAACACGATCCTTAACATTTTTCGATGTTTGGAAGCTATAACCACAGGTAAAATTGACCTGGCACTAAAGACACGTAAGCCGCTTGAACAATCAACCTTGACGAAATATTTCCAACTAGCAGCGTTTCTTATAATTGATGCCGGAAACACAGCAGATTTATTACAATCCTCGTAACGGCAAGTTTGGGATTACTGCATTAAGTAAAATCTCTGGAAAAGCCTAAACTAGGCCTATTTAACTTACCACAGGGGTTCCTAAACTGGGGTCCATAGACCCCTTGCGAAGGTTTGTTGTTGACTAGTTTTAGGGGTCCATAAAGACATTATTGTTGTATTTAAAAGTAAAATAAGAAATGACATCAGCACGTTCTTATATGTCGACTTGTTTTATGACGTGAGCTCAAAAAATTCTTTTTTGAAAAAAAATCCTGCTCTACGAAAACCAAAACATGTTTTAAGGGCTTAAAGGGCCCGCGTTATACGAAGTTTAAGGCCTTCTGGCTTACCGTGTCTTTAACCGAATACCAACGACCTATGTGGTTATGAACGAGTCATGTTATCACCAACTCCCTAGAGCTCGACTTTCTTGTTGGCGACCCAACCAGCATTCCTGGGTAAGTCGGGGTGGTTTAATGGCGCCGACTCGGACCGCAAAATTCCGCTTTGAACTGCGTAGTACCGTCAATCGTCGTGGCTTAAAATATGGAAGTTGCATTTGCCCGGATCGCTTAAGTACGCAGACAGTCATTTACGCATACGCATACACCGATTAGTGATTTAACATTGATTTAGCTTAAGGCAGGAGTTAGCGTTTGGGTTCGAGTTGTGATATTATTAAGTTCATTTTCGCAAGTTTTTCTTTATTTCTATGATATATTCCCTAATCCGTTTAAATTGTCCCGAGTAAATAGTCTCGGGTAGTGTCCGTTGGTTATTATCCTTGCTCGCTCGGGCACACATTACACCCATTAGTGATTGTACATTAATTTGGCTTAAGATTGGAGTTAGCGTTTGGGTTCGAGTTGTGGTATTACTAAATTTAATTTTTTTAAAGTTTTTTATTATTGCTATGATAGTTTACATTCCCCGGTCCGTTTAAATTACTTGGTTAGCCGGGTAAATAGCCTTAGGGAGTGCCTAATTGTCTATTTTTATGTTTTTTACCCATTAGTGAATATATATCGATTTTAAGTACTTTTTGTCCAGGTAAATAGCCTCTTGTTTTTTTTTACCCAACGCAGACTTGCCAATATTTCTAAACCTTTGCAATGGCTTTTCTGTTGGTACGCTACCTTTTTTAGTAATGCAGCGGCTATAGTAAGGGCGATGACACAACCGACTACTTTCATAGATCCACTCTTCATACTTTTTTTATAGAGCCAGTTTTCATCTTTATATAACTGAGAGAGAACCGCACTTAACCATACGTTTGCCTCAGTAAAAAATACTTAAGCTTTTTAAACTCTATGGGCGAGTTAGGTTCGATCTTCGTAACTTTTCATCGTGTTTCGCTTGTCGTGATCTTTATATATTAAACATTTTCGACATGGTTTTTAACGAAAAGCAAAAAAAATCGGTTTTAGAGGAACGACTTCGCTGAAAATATGTCATCATCGCCCTGGTATGTTCACCTCTTGACAGGAGAGTCGTGTATCAGAAGTCGAAGCCCACGAGGGACGTTGTGTATGTCAACTCGAATACACGTAATAACCGCCCAGTTGGCTTTGCGCTATTTCTGCGGTTTGAGATATTATAACGGGTTTACGGCCTCGTAGGAATAAGGCTTGTCTCGAAACGAACAGACTGAAGTCAAACTGAAAAAAATATCTTTAAATGTGCAAAAAAAGATTTTTAAAATTAATAAAAATGTTTGTTACATTATGCCAGTGTTTATGAATCTATATCAAAATTGGATCGCCGTTTGATATGGTTGGGTCGTCAATTGCAGTAGTTTAATATGGTTTTATATTTATTGAAATTGGTTCTAAGCAATATTTCTCCAATACTTAACAAAATTACAGAAGCAATACGAATACGTTGCTCTTATTATTTAAAGTATAACTTTATGCCAATGTCTTTTGTTTTGTTCGCTTACAAAATGTTCAGTGGATATAATTGGATCGCCATACTTCGCTGCTATACTTTAGGTTTTTGTGTCGCCGCGAAAAAAGGCGAACAAACACATTATGCGGCATTTTTAAAAGGTAAAACGCCGACATTTTTTCTTTTTTTTTTCACCTGTTAAAAAATGGTTTCGGTAGTACAATAAAAATGGACATACAACAACATAACAGTTAACTTCGAAAATCACGGTTTCGATTTTTTCATCCGGCATTGATTTTAATCCAACCTACCTACGCAATCAATGCAATTTAAACTTCACAATTACGAACCTAAAGAAGATCGCACCGGACCGTTCGAAGCGTGTTCCGTTTTTATTTTTAATTATTTATTGGGGGTGTGTCTCCCCGGGAGAAAACGCCCCCTCGTCGAATCGTAACCGCGCCCGCAGCGTTCCGTACCTTCCCAAGAGACGGGACAAATTAAACATCTGTCCCACGTTACAAATACACACAAGCACACGACTATAATGGCCAACATTGGGTCACGTGACACCAAGCGCTGCTGTGCGCCCACTGACTTGGTCAAATAAAATTCTGCAATCGCTCTAGCATAAAACGAGATTTCTAGAACAAAATGTTTTGGTTTAACTCAACGTTTGGGAATAGCTTGGCCGTTTCTAAATAGGTTCGGCTCGCATTTTTCTACCTCTATGCTAAGTCGAAGAAAATGGCCCTTTACAGCGCGAAAATAGTAAGGTTGTCCCTGTTTTTAAGACTGGTTAAAAAGTGTTGAAATTGGTGTGCTAAAATTAAGCCGGATATTTAAAAATGGCCCAGTTAAGTCCAATTTCATGTCGATTTAGTCACATTTGACATATAGTGAATAATTAAAGCTTTGACAAGATTCAAAAGCCTTCGATGGTAAAAATTTATGATAACAAATTAGTCAAAAATACCGATTTGTTGCTTTTCAATTTAATCTATGCCGGCCATACGAACATATATCGTTGCCAAACTGGGTAATTAGGAGCCCCATACACATATTTTACCATTTTACAATCGGCCAGTCGCGTTTCTAACCTAGAATCCCCTACCATAAGAACGGGGGCATAATAACCAAGGCCAGCTAACTCCAGCCTTGAAAACAGGCAAAAAACTTTAGTACATCTGCTCGGTTTAAAGCAGTTAACAGAGCGGCCGACAGACGAGCCTAATGATCTAAACCGCTATTCCCGGTAGCATTTAGGATCTCTCTGTAGCTTAGTCCAACTGGAAAGCCTTCAGTGGGCCTACATCTGCGGTCGCAGCTATTCGTGTAAACTCACGAACATGCCAAGCGAGTTGCTTAGCGCTTATCCGAGCTGGTAACCCCGGAGGTTTACTTAACGCTAGCAGGGATCGCTTGGCTTGTGTTGTTGTCCATCGTGTTGCTGTTCGCTCATTGACTCTCCCGCTGGGAAAAGACTAAAGCCTATGTTTGGCGAATCTCTGCTACTGGTGTTGTAATGACTTGAGTCGACGCCCTGGCACAGTTCCTATTTTACAAATACATTGGTTTTAGATGCCGAAAGTCGGTTGCTTTTGTGCAAATGACTGACTGGGTTTAAATGGCATGTGAATCTTATAATAACCCGAGGTCATTATGTGGGATTTAAACGTTTTAATTCTAAAGAAAAATTGGAACATAATGGTTGGAGGTTGTAGTAAGACGTAATAAGAATATCAAAGCCCATACTTAAGTAGGCCTAGGTAGCATTTTGAACGTTTTGAATAACTCTTCATTCATTTTCAACAAAGTCTGACTAAAAGTGTTTAAAAAAACATAGTCTGACTATGTTGAAAATGAATTAAGATATATTCGAAACGTTCAAAATGTTACCTACTTCTACATGGGCTTTGATACTCTTACTACGTCAAACACACAAAAATTTAAACCAAATATTTGTAAAAACGTCGCGACAGATCAAGCCACAAGGCTTTAGGCGGCCAGAAAATCTTTGAGAACCATTCAGCTTCAGATCCAAAAGCTCGTGATTTCCCAGGCGCATATTCCAAATTAATGTCGCAGTTTTCGGCGACCAATTGAACGCGTCGACGACATCCAAACAAAAGGGCATTCGCGCCCGACATAAGTTCCCAGTCACTCAGGGCTCAATTCGTTTCCAGGTAGCTTTATCGCTGAGGCCAATCAACTCCACTTAGTTGTCCAGTCTGCCACCTTGGAAAGTGGCGGTTTCCATATAGGGAGCTTATAGTGTCCAAACGCCGTTTCATCACCAAGTCAGCAGCCTATAGAGTTGCTTCGAAAAGGGTTGATTGTCCCTTGTTTAACCTCGCTTTTAAGTCATTTCACTCATTTTAGGGCTGATTACCGGGAGCGCAAGTCGCTCTAAAAGCAGGCGTCTCTGTCTTTTTTAACTGTGCCCTAATGCTTTTTTTCCACTTTTTCGTCGTTTAAAATGAAACCTATAAAAATATCAAACCCCTTTGGTGTAGTCGACTTTAAAGAACCGTTTAACTCAAGATTTGTGTCTAATGCAGTTTTTGAGTACAAAACCACCTTTCAAGCACACGGCCTTGTGTTTATTATAGGGGGCTCCTACGGTATGTTCAGTATTGTGCTATAGTATTTTTGAAAGGATCTTTTTGCGTATCGATTCCCGTTCCCAACTCTTGACAAATAATTTCTAAGCGTTAACTACACATTTTTATTCGAATAGGTCATTTCAGTTGTCTTTTGTAGAAGAGAGACATTTTTCAAACGCGCTTTCATATCAACTTACAGCCCGTTGTCTGTAGTTCCACAGTTGTAGAAAAAATAGACCCAAACTAGGCGCAAAAATGACGCCTTTTCAAAGGCGTGGCAACTCTGGCGATCGTATGTACGCGTTGGCCAGCAAGTTGTCAACCCACGTGTTCGCTTTAGATGTTTCCCACCCTCGGTCTTTCCATATGGTATCAGGCTATTGCTTCCGCAACTGACCTAGCGCCAAAGCACAATGCGCTTTTCTGCTGCAATCAGTGCACTGACAAATTTTCAACTTCCTAAAACGTTATTTCTATTCTGATGCCCGTTTATTTTTTCGACTGAACTAATTCAATTAAACCGAAGAAGTAAATCTACTCGAGGATTTGTAAAAATATCGTTTTAGTAACTCTTAACCGCGCCACAGCAACTAAAACTTTATAATTGGCCTGTTTTACCCCTTATGCCATTTTTTCATAGGGCATAACCAGCTAAAAGCTCATAAAGAGCAAGTCTACAAAAAGTTTGTAAAATATGGTGTTTTTATAAAAAGTGTACCTTTTTGCAGAGCCAGCAACATATGAAATTGTTCGTAAAATCAGGCCAACACGCATTTTTATTTACCTAAATTTGGCTAATTCATAAAAAAAAATTTCCTCACAAAAAATGCCATCATGAGCCTTTTATCTTGTGATAAATGCCGCTTTCAAATATTATACTGAAATGCCGTGAGATAATCGCATATTCCATTTCTTTTCATTTCCAAGCAGACCAGTACATGTTGCTTTTCCGATATAAAAACCGCCCCGCTTTGCACACTACTGCACCTGATGCCACACTCGCCCTTGCACAGCATTCCGATGACGTCACTCTATTGTGATGACTGATGACGTCACTCGTTCTCGAGCTTGCAGCGCAATATCCGCGGTCTCTGTCAAGTGATTCACGTGCAAGTGGTTGTTGTTGTTGTTTATTGAGGGAATCGCTTTGCACATGAGTAGGTTCTATGGCAGGGGTTCTTAACTTCTTTTACCGCGAACCTCTAAAACAAATTCTTGCTTCGCACGGACCAGTGAAGGAAAGGAATTTTTAGTGATGACATCATAAATTGACGTCATAATACATAAACAGACTTCAGAAATTTGCTGTTTCTGGGTAAAAAAATGTGAAATGAAATGAAGTCTAAAGATATTCAGTGCAAAAACGTTTTATTTTTAACTATAGCCTACTATTTTTTTAATAGGTTGCTTGAATATACACTAATAGATTATTTAGGCTTTCATGGACCCCCTGAAACTAGTTCACGTACTCCCAAGGGGTCCATGGACCCAGTTTAAGAACCCCTGTTCTATGGCGTCAATAATTCTCGATTTTGTGGGTCGCTTGCAACAAAGCGAGACGTCACCACAATAAAATGATCTTGCCATTAAAAGGCACTATCAAGGAAACCCTGGGACGAAATTACACTACCTTACAAGATATATTACTCTAAAAATTCAACACGTAAAAAATACATTACCTTTAAATAGGGTTGGGCATTTGACCGGTCAAATAAAATCCGGTCAATTGACCGGTCAAATACTCGTCAAATAGGTCAAATATTGGTCAAATACTATACACACTATCAAAATGCAATTAAAATTAAAAATAAACCTTGATTTTAACTTTAAATAAATATATGAACATTTTGGCTTAAGTACAATAGTTTGCAAAACAAAAACAATTATTTTTTGATTATCAATAAGAATTTTTGCAAAACAATGCCCATCTTGCAAGCAATACTATAGCAGTATTGTAGTAAATTTTACCATTACTACAACCACCAAGTAAAGCCAACAAGTTTATTAACGAAATTTTTCAACAAATAAATGCATCAGTAAAAAAGATTGTGGTATACCCAGTGGTGGGAAACATTTTTATTGTTAGCAGTTTCTATCGCAAAAGTCACATTTTAAACCGGTCCTGTTACAAAAAGTCTTATTTTTAGGCAGTAAACAGATAATTTTTATATATACGACAGAACTTCGTTTTATGAAGACAACGTCTTCTTTTCCTATCACATTCTTATAAACCAAACTATCTAACAACCTATTCTTGAGATTCAAGTAGTTGCAAAAACTGGGTGCAACCCCAGGCTCCAGCAAATGGTGCGAACTAGCTTAATCCCATCACTGCTATATAACAGCCACAGTAAAAAGCAGCGTTTTTTACTTGTACTTATGACGTAGCAATTCAATTTTCAGACAAACAATCACAAAAGAAAAAAAAAAAATTATAAAAAATTAACACAATGTATAACTTTTACTTGAGAACTTAACCATTGTACATTATGAAAAAAACAAACACGTGAGCTACTTGGATCTCAAAATTCGGTGTATCAGATAAGATGCAAAAATCTGTTGACAATAACCAGTAATGCTAACCGGTTCGCTGATCTCATAAAATTTCGTGGGACGGTTCTATAGAACCGGTGCGAACCGGCTGAATCCCACCACTGGAACTAGTGTTTTCTTTTATGACAAACGCGTTTCATGATATATGTGTACTTATTCTAAACAAAATAAATCTACTTTGCTATTACAAACACTTTGTGATTACCACAGAACCTGTGTTTGCATCAGGTAAACCCTACCGTTTTATATTTAAATTCTTTAAAAAAGTTACAATCAAGATTATTTAAAACTCAAATCACAAAACAACTCTTAAAAAATTTACAACATTTAAATCCAATATAAGTATTTGACCGGTTAAATAAAGTGTGGTCAATTGACCGGTCAATTGACTGTATTTGACCGGTCAATTGACAGGCTTGCCAACCCTACCTTTAAACGACAGTCCCTTAAAAGACATCACCGTAAAAAGACATTACCGTAAAAATACACAACCATAAACATAATAGACCTAAAAACGGCACATAAATCTCATTAGTGTCCTTGTTTTACACTTCACGGTCATGTAGCTTATTTACCAGTCGAGACCGGTTCCATTATATGACGACATCCGCGTATCGCATTTCAAGGTTTAATCAAATGTTACATAAATCATTGCTTCCAAACCTAAATTTAGTCGTTGCACAATAATTCTGTTGCTCAAATTTCTTCTATGAAAGAAAAAATCTACAAAACCGGTTTAAAACAAAGAACAGCAGAACATGTTCAAACAGATTATGCATTCAACCGTGTATTAGTGAGATACTTACTGTTGAACAATATATTTACCTTTAATTTACTTTCCTTCTCAATTCCCCAACAAGCCATTACATTTGAAAGTTAAGTATAGTGAGACAAAGGAAACTAAAAATAAATCTAGCTTTTTAAATTGGTCTGTGGCCCACCTCAAAAAGTTTTCATGGCCCACTGGTTGAGAATCGCAGCTCTAGTCTGTAATCTAATTAGCCTTTGTGCGTCTAGGATCGGGCCATTCAAGTTAAAGTAAACTATGTTAACGCCCTGGCTAACCGGTTTGGCGCTAAATAAACGACAGACGCGCAAATTGACGGTTTCTAAAAGGTGAACGTTATTTTAAACTTGTGTTTCCACGTCCGCCGTAGTAATTGATTTGTTGATCGAAATCTGGTCCAGGGGGCATTTGAATCGTGATTTTAAAGCAAAACTGTCGGCAGTCGGCAGTTGGCGGTTTTGTCCGACTGTTTTTACTTGACATTTTATCTTGTGTCCAAGTTATGAAGCTTACAGTTGCTATTTTAGACATGCACCCAGTTGACATTTGATGTTTACATTTTAAAATACACGCTATATAAATACTTACAGAAATCAAACATGATAAGTCTTGTTTACTTCGATAAATTAAAATATCACAAAATTATTTTCCCTCTTTTTTGTGTGCGTTGGGTGTTTCATACTGAGAACTGCTAATACAACTAAACAGTGTATTTCGTTTCGGATAAATAGAGGACCGCAACAATTGGCACAATTTGAGACACCACTCATACAAATGACTACAGGCTCACACAATAAAAACACAATGGACATAATGTGCCCAAGTCACAAAGCATACAGTTGCTATTTTAGACATAGACGCAGTAAAAGGGATATAAAGTACACCCAACAATGGTTTTTAATTAAGAACAACAACAACACAAAGGCACGACAAGTTGCAAAACCTATAGTTGCTATTTTGGACATGGACTCAGTAAAAAGGGATATACAATATTCCTTAACAACGAGTTTTAGTTTCGACTGTAAAAGAACAACAACAGCAGAATGGCGCGTACATGTTGCAAAGTTCCTAGTTGCTATTTTTGACCATGACGTACTAAACAGGATACAGAGTACACCTAAACAATGAGTTTTACATTCGACTGTTATAGGACATCAACAATGGTTTAGCAGTTGGTTCGCTTTGGTAAAATTGTATTGTGACTTGTGAGGGAAATTTCTAGCAAGGCGGCCGTTCTACGCATCACACCAAAATAAAAACAACAGTGCTTATCGAACCTGAATGTTTATTAAAGTACGTTAGGGTAGTTTTGCAACCATTGTTGGGTACCTCCTAATCAAAAGCAATTATCCTAAACCAGAGACTGATAATTAATGCTATTTTTAGCGAAATTTATTCACTGTTAAAAATCCTTGAGAAACGAATTTGACTGGATTTAAGTAGAGTTTAAAGACTAAAATATTTTGCATAGAAATGAGCTAATATAGGAATATTAGGAATGAGCTGTATCTATTATGATTATGCAAAACCTTTAAATGTCTTACTGAAACCCAATTGTATTAAAATCTTGACAAGCTTTCGCATAACCACGCTTCTTCATCAGGTTTAAGTAGGTTTGCGAACGCTTGTCAAAATTTTAATACAATTTGTCGTTTTAAGAGTGCACCCTGATTTCCAGGTTAGGAAATAGCTATCGACGAAGATTGTCTGATTTAACCGCAGGTCTTTTTCGATAAATACATTTAAATAGAACCTTCAAGTCATACAATGGGTTACATAACCACCTACTTAGCATGTAAACAACGAAGCCATGATATTCAACGCAAAATCTTGACATTTGAAGCAACCAATATGGTGTAACGTACGTGCGTTTAAAATACAGTAAAAAAGTGACGACAAAGATGTCTATACTTGCACGTCTTTCTCGAGAAATTTGAATAAAACCTCCAAGTCATAAAATGGGTTACCCAACCACCTACTTAGCATGTAAACAACGAAGCCATGACATTCGACGCAAAATCTTAACATTTTAGACAACCGAAACGTACGTGCGTTTAAAATACAGTAAAAAAATGACGGCCAAAGATGTCTATACTTGCACGTCTTTCTCGAGAAATTTGAATAAAACCTCATAGAATGGGTTAACCAACCACCTACTCAGCATGTAAGCGAGGAAAAATAATCATTAAACGACAAACCATTGACATTCAGCGCAAAATCTTGACATTTTAATCAACCTATATGGCATAACGTACGTGCGTTCTAAATACAGTTAAAACATAGCGGCGAACGATCTCGAGTTTTGCGGTGTAAAAACGGCTTCTAAATTAGAGTCGCCTTCGTAAGGGACAATAAACGACCTCTGTCGTGACCTTGATAGCGGGGTTTTCGGTCTTGGACATTTCGTTTCTTACTACATCTTGACCACATTAGGACGTGTAATTTTATAGCGTGATTGAAAATAGGGCAAACGACTCGGCATTTTGGATTTTTGCTCTTAACGCGTCAAATTTTGACGGTAACTCGTATAGAAATGTCCGATATTGGCATTCTATTCCGATAGCCCATATTTCACACTATTACTATGATCAAAACGAGCTAAAATATTAAATTTAAAACGTTAAAAGATAATTTTTCACACTTTATTAGGCCCAAACTTGCTTTTAGCGTTTTAAAGTTTAATAAACATTGTTTAAAAAATGTTGGTAACGACCCTTTCCTAAGTGTTATTGAGATATTGTATCAAAAAATGCTGTTACAACTCGTGTAATGCCGCTTTGTTTTTTTGTTTAATTCTATTGTAGGCCTATAGTAAACAAAACAAGAAAGTCACATTGTTTCCAGGAGTCGCATTTGAAGCGGCGTTTACTTCGCAACATTTCGCAGGTACCATCATCACTTGGCATTGGGTATTGGCTCAGATCTAATATTGCCAGACGTCCCTACTATAGGGATCATCACTAACCTACCATTTTTGGTAAATTCACCTTTCAAGTGAGAAATTACTGAGTTTGATCGCAAATCATGGGTAAAAATTTTTTTTCAGAATGTGCCCAAGTTGTAAAATGCTTTTAACAATGTGCGCACTTTTTTGTTGTGTGCAAAAAATGTTCGCATCCCCGTCTCGCTCTGGCCCTGGCGGAAATGCTTAGCTCCTGGCTCAAGCCCCGGCTTCACAGCCCTTAATATAAATAATTTTAAAGGTGCCCCCAGGACCTGCCAACAAATATCTCGACATTTTAGGAAGCATAGGACCTCTGACAACCCAAAATCAAAACAAACAAGCAAATAAAATTTAAGGTTATATCTGCATGCTATAAGCGGAACACTGCAAAAGAGATATTATATGTAATAGGAATATAGAAGCCCATATAGGTAACTTTATTATGAACATGTTGAATATCTCCCTAAGTTGAGCAGCAATACTCGGCCCTAATCCGGTCACCCTATACCTGTGCTTGACGTAAATGAAGAAACATAATATTGAAAGGTAAACCGCAAAATGCAATTAGGGCGGCGAAAACTTTAGATGCAGGAGCTAAACGAAAAAATGACTTTAAAATGATTCAGCTTATGCCAAGTACCCTTCCTCACAAAAGAAATCCTAAAAGTTGTCGTAAGTTGTAAATTCTAAGGAAAACGCGCAAATCAAGGTTTAATTTATCCTAATTTGTATTGAATGACAAGTAAAATGTCTGCAGTGTGCTTAGAAAGTACCTCTGATAAACAAAATAAACGTTTTAACAGAAGTAAACTCATTTTCGGCCACCTTATTTATATACAAGTTAGCATTCCGTGCGTGTTCCAAGATTTGTGCTTATTTCAGAGCGCAGTGTCTTAGAAAATACTGGTGAAATCTTCTCTAAGATACGCGCTTATTTTTGGGTTGTGTACTTGGTTTGTCTTATTTTATCGTGATGCTGAGTATATAAACAATTCTATTATATACTATTATTCACAACTTATGCATTTCGATTTTGAAACCAAGAATTTCGCTAGAAGATTTTTGTAAAAGCTCTGATAAACGTAATACGTCATAACTCAGGCAGTGTGCTTATTTTTTGCTCTTACCTGATGTTAACCTTGTTTATACAGGGTGTCCGTATATATCACCATCACGGCATACGCGTACAGTAAATTCCCCCGAAAAAACGACTAAATCAAAGTACCTCGGTTGAATTTCGGCGCCCAGCAAATTTCGTAACCCTCCACTACCACTTACCAGCGTCACCCAACCGTGACAAAACATTGTTCGTTCGCGAAATCTTAAACCCTTTTAAACGGCTTTCGTTTTAGACGAGCAAGTCAATGCAAAGTGTCCATATCGTTGCAAACGACATATCGGCGAAGTCACGTAGTTTGGGCCACAGTGTGTGGTATGTAACTCGTATCGGTCTTGGAAATGTGGTATAGGAATGCCTAAATCCAATACCCCAAGATTAGGGCGCTTAAATCGGCAAACAACAAAATAGGCCCAGTTCTAACATACTGATTTTTTTTTTCATTTTTTTTTTCAGTGCACTTGTTTTAAGGGGTCCATTATTACCTAATTAAAAGTGTATTGTTTTAAAAGCGGAACGAATGTTTTAAAACTTAAAAGAAAAGAAAAAAACGCTTTGGCGCCCTCTGCTTTAATGTATTTAGACTCGATTTCAGTTTCACACATTTCAACGGGAATCAGTACATTTCCTATGATGACGTTATGTCTCAAAATTTTATTCCAACCCTAGTCTAAGCAAACCAAATTTTATTTAGGTTTTCAGGTTAAAATGTTTAAGACCCCTGCTTTAGGCGTCATGATAGTTGGTAATTTGTTTGCTTCGAGAAATATTCCATTCCAATTAAAAAACGGACGTTTGTCCTCAACAATTTTCAACTATATTTTCAACTATATGTAAAAGGATTTTTTTCGCCTTTTTTAAGGCGTCACGTTACAACGTAACTTTGTGACGTCATCTTCGAAAATTTTAAAGTCCCAGCTCGACATTGCGATAAATTGTCAGCGGGTTTAGTGCGAACGTTTTATGTCATTTAAATTGAAGAGACTTTGTGATCAGAACTTTATAAATAAATCGGTCAAACTGGTACGATTCAAATATGCCAAAATTAAACTGTTGTAAGTTTTTGTTTCTGTTCATGTTCCCAACATTGTATTGAGCTTCCCAAACTTGAATTTCTTGGTTTGTGAGGCAATTCGCAACTTCTAACAGACTTAACTTGAAAACCTTGCCCCGCCAAAACTGAAAAACAGATGCACAATATCAGTACAATTGTAAATGCAATAATCGATATTGCCTTTGAAGGCTGTCCTAAGCTTTTGTAAATCTAGTTGCGGATAAGCGTTACGATAAAGGATAACACGGTGCTGAAAAGTTCGAGGCCAATCTGCACTTTCGAGTATTAACTTGTTTGCAGACACAGGTCGAATTTCAGCGCAACTACAACTAACTGCCAATAAGCCCTTAAACCCCTCTTAGAAGATAAGTTTCGATTTCTAAACGCTAAGAAATGCATGGCGGCCTAATTTCAAGTCTGTGGTCCCCGGGTTATGAGGGGTTTAACGGGGGCATTACGGGGTTAAGGCGACCCAGTTCGGATTCTGAAAGGCTGTGAATTGATCAAATACACACCACCGCCTTTTGGCAGGTGCACAATTGAAAGAATAGGACTGGGCGAAGTATATGTTTTATAAATAATAAACACCTCCTCTGGTAATTCTAATTTACAGTTAAATTACAATTACAAGCAGAAGAGCTGTTTTTTAATTATATTACAATGCTTGTTAGCAACAGTTTATATATGAAGTATATGTTTATTGAGCCGTTGCCCCAAAATTTGTTTTCTAAGTGGATATTGAAGTTAAAAAGAAGGTATACAAAGCTTGAAAATAAATTTCTAAGCCAAAGAGATCAAGTAGATCGACATCACCTTGATTGAGAAATATCACATAAACTGAAGATGATACAAGTTCATATCGAAACGTCTTAATCAAATGATGTCGATCTACTCGACCTTTTTGGATTTGCAATTCATTATAAAGCTACATTACAGATCCGTGAAAAGTAATCAGTCGATTTGTATATTTGGTTCTGAATAAAACATTGCATATTTTGCCTATTACTTGACTAATTTATGGACAACACAACTGGGTGTTTAAGAAGGCCTCATTTTAGTTTTAACGCTGTTCGTTTTAAATTGTTAAAGCGTTATGTTATTTTAATATAAATTTGCCATCGATGGCATAGGCCTGAGGTATTGCCGAACGTTTGAAAAACGAAATGCCGATTTTATCCAATATATTGGGTTTAGTAGTTTTATTTAAATTACTAAAAAAACGTGTATTGTGTTCCAAACGTTACGTTACGTTCAACGTAAAATAGAATATACCTCAGTTTTCATCGTTGGCTAACCCATTCGAGTTCGTCATTTCGAGAATCCCTAGGACTAGGCCTTATCGTAAGTCGTAAGACTTTTTGCAATCAAATGACTTTCCAATTGTTGAAATTGAGGTAACATCCGTCTTCCAAACGTCGATTTAATATTTCCCACTGTACCAAGAAAGCTATTTATAATGATTAAAAGTTGCAATCATCCTATCCCATTTGCTAAATGCCCTATCGACCAATACGTTGACGTTCTTTTAAAAGCCCATGCAATTCCACACAAAGACACTTGGTCAATTTTAACGCCATAGTATTACCAGTTCGCCACATTATGGGTGACCTTATAAGCCCGGGGTCACCAACGGCCCGCTGCATATTTCATTAATTAGACTTAAAAACAGCTGAAATGTTGCCGAATATAATTCCAAACTAAACGTTTGAAGAAATTTTGAACTGTATGACAATTTACTAAATTTACTAAAAAAATACTACACTTTTTGTTGCATAGTCATTAATGTTTTCTTTGCTTAGAGATAATCAAGTTAAAAAAGTTTGTCGCGATATTTTATAACCGGCCCGCGATCGTCAGTCCTTACAGCTTTCCAACCATTTATGAAAAAAAGTTAGTGACCCCTACCTAAAATATTTGATTTTCGACCTTTTAACGGATGAAGCATGAAACAAATCGAAATCCTTTAAGCCTTACGTCACACTTACGTAACACCGCGAAAATCATTTAAGCGACATATTCCTCGATAGTCTTACTAAACACGTGATCGCATAACCAATCAACCAAGTTAGGTCTTATGTCATTGCATTGAAACAAAAGGTTTTAAACTATTTGATGTTTTGTTGACCTTTCAATTTATACTCTTTTGTTTTCAAATTATAATTGGATGTCGAGCGAATCTAAATAAAGGTCTTTGAAAAGCTATTAACTTTCTTTAAGGTTTTTTTTATAAAAGTGCGTGGCCACCCTGATATAATTGTAAGGTTCGTTTTAAGCAGATCCTTGTGCTTTTGCAGACAGTCGGCAGCTATGTGTTTTTTCCTAGTAATATACCGGCAAAAATGTCGGTCCTAAATTATCGATACCGATATATCGATGGGATTTCAATATCGGCCGGTACTAACGGTAAACCAAAATATCGATCTATCTTTACGTGTGACCGTTAGCCATTGTAAAGCCACAATTATTGATTTTAAATACTTTAAAGAATAAAACACGAAACAGTTAAAATCCAAATCTGTTTTGGCAGCCTTACGTAACACTTACATAACATCGCCCAAATCCTTTGAGCCACAAAGTACTTGACAGCCTTCCATAACACATGCCTGTATAATTAATCAACCCGTCTTCCCCTTGTGCATTTACAGACAGTCGGCATCGCTGTAGTGGCCGTGATCCTGATGGCTGTGACAGTGGCTGGCAACTTCCTAGTCATAGCCTCGTATCGCGTCAACAGACGACTTCGAACCGTCAACAATATGTTCCTGGTCAGTCTCGCCTGCTCTGACTTGGTCATCGGCCTGGTTTCGATGACCCTTTACCCAATCTACATGATCAGCCGGGTTTGGCCTTTAGGCGCAGTCCCGTGCGATATCTGGCTGTGTTTAGACTACACATTAAGCATGGCGTCGGTCGCCAATCTGCTGCTTATATGTCTGGATCGTTACTTCTCAGTCACTCGTCCCTTTACGTACAGAGCCAAGAGGACTAGGCAAAGGACTAGGGCCTTTATCGTAGGCGCCTGGGTGCTTTCGGCGCTCATGTGGTCGCCTGCCATCGTGATTTGGCCGCGCGTTAATAAGCGCCACGTAAAGGAAGACCAGTGCTACATTCAGTTCTTCGAGGACAGCAGCATCATAACACTAGTCACTGCTATTTTAGCCTTCTACCTACCAGTTGTGGTGATGACAGTGCTCTACGCGCTCATATACCGCGAGACGACAAAGTGTTCGCAGTACCTAGAGTACTTAAAGAGCTTCAGGAGGTCGAGGTCCACAAGCCTTGCCTCCCCGTTCCTTAATCTCAGGAGACAGGCCAACCTCCGCTTCGGAGGCAACTCCACTAGCTCTCCACGTCTCTCTTCCTCTTCATTTACGCGCCGGAAGATTCCAACCAACTCTGAGTCCGGGACTCGCCAGACGTCGTTGAAATGCGATCCCCACTCGCGCGATGAAGACGTCTTCACGGAGCGACCGCGAACCGCTAGCGTCTCCAAAGTCCGCTTCAACCTCTTCCACTTCGGCGCCCACGAGGCCAAAACGGGGCCCAACGGCGCCGCGGCCAAAACGGCCCCGGAACCGGCGGCGCTCCCCCCGCACGCCGAACACAACCAGCTGCTGATTCCGAACTCTTTAGACGTGGAAAAGCGTCGTCAACAGCAGCACAATAATCGCAGTTCCGCGACACGAAACGGTGAGAGTGATACGCGGCCTCCAGCGATGCCATCAAGCGAACGCAAAGCAGGGAGAACACTTAGCGCCATTCTGATCGCTTTTATAATAACCTGGCTACCTTACAACGTCTGCGTGGTGTACAAGTCCTTCTGTAGCGACTGTATACCCGCCGAGGTATGGGACGCGGCTTATTACCTGTGCTACATCAACTCAACCATCAACCCTTTCTGTTTCGCGCTCTGCAACAAAACCTTCCGCAAGACTTTTATCCAGCTGCTCTGCTGCGCCCCTAAGCGTTCCAGCTCCCGGATAATGGCGCAAGGTAGGAGGGCCTCTCGCACTAAGAAGTACTCCCATGATCCCAAACATCCGGACACACCCGCCTCCTCATCTTCATCAAAAAGCTGATCTCTCTCTTCCGTTCCGTTCGTTTGCCGCCCGTAAGTTTCCTTTGGTCGTTTTTACGCGTTTTTTTTCATTGTTTTTTTAATGCTACGCGATGGCGATTACGCCACAATGATCGCTTTTGTTCTATTTTTCTTAACACTTTGAAAGTTCGCTGCGTTCAGCTTTTTTATTTACTTTTGAATTCTTATAAATTTTGCTTTAAACCACATTTATTCCCGCTTACAAAAATTAACCGCCATTTCTCTTGCTGAACTTACAGAAGTAGGTCATATTTTGAGGGACCGATGGAAAATATTACAACACCGTTTTTTTTTCCTTATTTAAAAAACATTTAATGCTTTTTTCCAAACGATTGTAGGCTGGAGATATTTCAAACACAGTTTCGGTCCTGCAAGAAACCTTGAAAAAACATTGTATACATTACTGCCTTTTATTTCACCTTTAGCGAGCAGATCCCAGCTGGTTAAACATTTTAATCTTGTATAATACTGGCAATCTATAACTGAACGGTAAACATACAATTACAGTGCAACAAAAACGATCTTAAACAATTTATTTGCTTTGTTAATCTTCTCTTACATTGGTTGAAATTTTTATGTGGAACCATGAATAATTTGACAAACAATAACCTTGGTCTTAGCCAAACAGTATAGAGTTCAAAATGTTGCCATTTATGGCGGTTCTGAATTATTTTAAAGTCCTGCGTTAGCCTGGTATATTAAAACAAAGCAGATTCGGAAACGGATTTGGTATTCATGTTTAAAATACTACCTAATTCTGTATGGAATTTTATCTATTCCGACTGGTATGTTGTTTTGCCTATTATGCTACTAGGAGTAAAATTTTAAACCCAGTCACAATTTTCTAATTTAAGGCATGCAGTTTTTTTGTCGACAGTGTTGTTTTAAAACGTGCATTGCCGCTGTTTTTAAAAGTACTTAACCCATTCATACACCATAAAACAAACTACACAGTTTAAAAAATAAGGGCAACGATGCCAGCCGCAATAAGAAAATATTTTTTTATTTTAAACTTTTGACAAAACAACCAAGGTTTACTTTGAAATCGGAGTTCAATGCTATTTTGCGGCATTGCTTCTTATGCTGTTCCCCGTTGCAAATTTGCCATTTTTTTTTTCAACAGCAATGTTGTTACCTATTCAGCATATCACGCGTTGGCACGTATGGGAACGGCGATCCCATTCATGCTAGGGTTCTGCTATGTTCTGCCCTGCGCTGTATCCTCTTCGCGAAGTATGAAGTTAATCGTGTTAAGCGTAACGTTTACTCTTTTTATCTCGGTTTACGTTTGTCATTTCTTATCTGGCTTGGAGATTTTGCGGCCATTAGTGTGGTAAAAAAAACTTTTGCCAAGTCTATTTTTTTTATCTTTCTTCGCAGTCTTTAACTTTGTTTATTTTCCCCCAAACAAACATAAAACGCATTTACGATTTTGTGATTTTGCGTCCAAAATCAGCCATTCTGGTGTTTGAGGAACCTAAGTTGAACATGAAAAAACACACCTACGTTTTAACAGAATAAATGTTGTTTTACACACCTTTGCTATTTAAATTTAACTATACAAGAAAGGTGTAAAGTAACGAAAGTACGCTGATATAACTTAGGTTTGCTAGAGGGATCGCTAAACTTACCTTGACAAAAACTTTGTTGTCATTATTACTGTTTTCCAGATATTAAAACAATAAACGGCTATACAAACTAACAAGTATTAAAAAGTGCAAGTTCCAATGTTTATGTTGCCAAACACGCGGAGACGTTTATTACCAAAACAGGGATGCTACAAGGTCTTTGAATGTCTTTTTTATTTACGTATTGAAGAGGAAGTATTTAAAGAGTCATGCTTTTTTTTAATAGTCTTTGAACTTAGTTTTGTTCAGCTAAAGTTATGTGTTCAGAAAGTACAGTTAAAAACAAATAAAAACAATATTGAAAAAAAATATATTTTTATTGTGTTGACCATGGCAATTAAACTCGTTTATTTTCGAATTATATTAAAAAAACGTCGAGAGATTTTTTTTCATAAAATTGTGTGGCGACTTCGGCATTTGGCATTCTACTATCCGTGTTTGTTGCCAGTTCGCAGTAGAGCGGGTATTTTTGCAACCGCAAAATCTACACTGATACGAGATCATCCTAGCGTTTACAATTCCACCAAGCTTCAGTCAAAAATCCACGTTCGAAACCAAATGCCAGTTCGCATCGAATTTTTCGGATTACAGAGAAGCTTCTTGGCTCTGTTGAATGGCGCTATGTCACTTTTCGTTATGCTAGAGCAGTTTTTCTTAACCTTTTAATGCTAGCGGCACCCCTTAGAAATAATAAATAGATTGCGGCACCCCTAAAGGATTTTTTCGTAAGTTATTCACTAGAATGTCGCAATAAACGGAACTGGCGTATAACATCATCAACTTTACACAACGTAGAAAGTTATAATTCAATTTATCCACTCCAATCTTACACAAAAAGTTGTAAGAGTTAAGGAAAAATCAGATTTTATAAGATTGCCAATTATGTCGCGGCACTCTTGACGATTAGAAATGGCACACTAATGCTAGAGACTTCTATTTGGCTGTGGGTACGAAATACCAGTTTTGCATTCAACCGCTAATAAAAACACCCTTTGCAACTCTGCTTGGCCACTTCAAATCACTTCCCTTAAAAGCATTTGGCTTTTGTTTCTCAACCAAGCACTTGGGTTTTTATTATTAGACAAGCTAATCACCACACTTTACAAAAACACTTTGAAAACCAACACAGATGGCTTTTTGAATGACCCATTCGTGATATTCCACCCCTTGGCCATTAACATTACCGTCGAAAATTATTTGGCACCTATTTCCAACAGCATTATTTTACATTCTTTTTCAGTAATTGAAGTGGCAACATAGGCTATTTAATTGAAATGTGGTCTTGATTATCCTGCAATTATTTAGATCCAAAAGGAATACAACACTTTCATCTTATACTTTTTATCGAGACACACCTTTCACTAATGTCTTGGTTTTTTGCGAGCCTTAACCATAATTTGACAATTGTTATTTTTAGAAATATTGCAAACATGGGCCAAAGCACTTACTTTGCCAATACGACCAATTTTCAGCGAATGTGTTGGTGTATTGATAGGGATGTACAATTGTACAACAAAGGGGTGAGGTGATTATTTTCTGCAAGCAACGGAAAAGCGAGCTACGTTACACCCACATTACCTTTCCCAAAACAAATTTAAACAAGCCGGAACGAGGTTTTGGTTCAATTCCAACTTTGTAGGTTCCTCATCCCTGGCTAAACAGTTTGCCCAAAAGAATTATTTTAGTGCATTAAGGCTCAAATTAGAATAAAAATGGTTGCGTATTTCAAAGGGCTCAAGTTCAAACGTCACCAAATCTTCCTAATCATTAGCAGGGCAATTGTTTAATGGCCGGCATATTTTGTTAACTTAAAAAATATTGAGATATGAATTAACTTGAAATTCGATCTGCTTGCTTTAGAATTCCGATGGTCTGTTGGTCACCGGAGAACGTTTTAATTAGCCACAGAAGCGTTCCCGTTGATTATGGCGTTGTATTGCTGCTATGAGTGCAGTTTTTAACTGTTTTTTAATCGTGACAAAACGCCGTTTTATGATATGGCTATGGTTTTTACATATTCTGAAAATCTGGCGACACTGGTAAACGACTAATTGTATTGTAATTATGACGGTCTCTAATTATTATTAATAATACTTTAAACTGATGAAATCTTATCAATTTTCTAAAACATTTTGTCGTAGAGCAGTGCCACTTTTTTAAGATTTTTAATTTAACAAATACCGATATGAACGAGTTGTTTTTTACATACAGCGGGATCTGTTTTTAGCCGCAATGTGTCATCCCTATTTCGTCCAAATTTTTTTTAGTTGTTTTCGAGTATGTGAGAAAGAATTTTATCGCGTCAGTTGGGGTTTTTAAACCTGTTTATACCAGTTTTCCTTCCTATACATTGCTTGCTTACCTCGTTTTAAAAATCCGCACGTCGCCTAACATCACGTACAGGTTTCCGAATAATACCCCCGCGGTTTCCAATAATACCCCTGCGGTTGTCAGCCTTCCTTGACATTTTGTCGCACAGAGGCCGTTTTGTGTTTCGTCTCCCAACACCAAAACCACCATCGAAAAAAGGCGACCTTACACGCCCAAGTTCCAGTGTTTAGGGCACGCAGTAGGCCATAACCAAGCCGAAATGTCAAACGAAACCCGCGGTTTGGCGGCTAAACGGTTTTTCAACCTGTCAGTAATGTCGAAAAAGTACCTTGCTATACTTAACTTGCGTCTTTGCCGTTTACAATGCAATATAACTGTTCTTCTTACCGGCTTAATTTTAAATAAAAGTTTAAGAAATGTTTTTTTTGCGTTATATAAACTTGCCCAAGTTGTATCATCAGTAATTTAATTGGCACTTGGCAGCATAGGTTCATTATTTAAACGGTAATTGTCTTCGTTTTCCTGCCATTACTAAGACCCGAAAGGAATGCCACACGTTTCTCATTGACATTTTTATCGAGATTTAAACACATCTTTGCTGTTTAACCAAACTCACTAAGAAACCTGCCATAATATGCCCATTTGTTCCCACGTGTTCCCTTTTGTTCTTGACCAAAAAATGTCTTTTGTGGTTACCTGGTAAAATTACTATCGATGCGAAAAATGCTCTTTTGCGTTTTTTAAAGAAGGGCGAGCAAAATCGAAACAGCAACACAACAGACCAGCAAAATCAACTGGCATTTTCTATTTGACCTTTTCGCTATTATTATTTCATTGTCCCCGTTATTGCCAGAATGTTTTGTCTATTCTCAATCTCCCCTTTTTTTTCTTTTGCGTTGCGAAACGAATCAGTATTATTGTTATTATTGTTATTGTTCTCTTGTTATTTTTTGCATTTGTTTTCGTTCAAAATTCGTATGCCTTGTTGCGCCATTTCAATGAAACACCGAGACACAAAATACTTTAGAAAGAAGTGATGCATTTCTGTGAGGTCGAGCAAGCAGCTAAGGTAAAGGTCAAAGCTAGAGCTGAAACACAAAAATGTCGACAGCTTTCAAAAATTAGATTAGGTTTAAAATTAGACATTTTAGGTCTTCCCCCAAATACTTCGAACTTAAAAAATCACGAATTCGCATAAATGAGGAATTAAACTAAAATTTGGACTAGGATTTACTATCAATTTATAATCGACCTTGATAAAATCATGTGTAAGTGACATTGATTTATAAGCCAGGATCTCTTTCAAGGTGTATAAACTAATTCGTTAAAATCGTAAACTATAATTATTATCTACATCTGGAAATTAGGTGGCTTTTATTTCTACTTTGCCTTAATGAAGTACAGTTGTGCGAAAATTGATCGAAATTACTATAATTTATACAATTTGTCGTTTAACAGTGCGCAGGATTTTCAGAATAAGAATTAGACAAATACGAGTATCAACAAAAATAGAATTATCTATTTGTCCTGACTATAACCTCGAAAAATCATAGGGCGTTCCCTTTGACCGTATGCCGTACGCCTGGTCTGTCTTGTTGTTAAAGCGATTTTATCCTGGTTTTCAAACCACGCGGAAAGTCAGCACCTGAAACGGCATTGTTACGTCATAATAGCGTTGTAGAGGCAAGAAAACAAGGCACCTAGCTCCCAAGGCGGGTGCATGTCAACAGTATAGGCTTCGTTACGGACGAAAACATGTTAGGTAATGTCTTTTTTCGGTGATTTTGCCAGGTGAATAGGGCGCATCAAAAACTCACTCGTATTTCACGATGTACTTTCCGATCAAGTCTTTTTTGCTGCGGTATTTTGTTGTGTAATTGGTTATTTGTTGTTGAGCTGCTGTAACTGTAGATAAGGCTATTTTGAGGAGTTGCTATATAATTTGCTAGTTCACAAAGGCATTTCCTTTATTCAAAACCGGTAAATCACGGGTAAAAGGCAATATTAAACTTTTTACGCCACAGACTGAAGATTTTAATTTAAGTTGAAGTGCGGTTTACAAGACATTTTAAGGTTTAAACGTGATGTATATGGGGCATCATTTTTAGCCCAGTCGGTTCCTAAAAAGTTAAACGTTTCAGCTGAGAAAACAATAAATGGCATTTTAATGACTTCGAATTCCTTGAACCTTGACGAAACCCACTATGTTGGTCGTCTTTGATCCTTCCAATGTTTGCTGAATACAAATCGAATTTTCCTACGTATAGTTACCATTTGGTTTTCGTGCAACAGTAATTAAAAAAACCTAAAGTATAGGACGATATTATTCTTGTTATGTAGGCTATTGCCTAAAGTTGCAAACTCTTGCTACCAGGCATACAAAAGCAAAAACAGCTCGTCTGGTAATCGTAACTGTTAAACGTTTCTCATGTACAATTATTGTCATTTCCAAGTCCATTTTCAATTTTAATATATTTAATTTCATTTATTCAATATATTGCTATTTACCCCTTTAATGATAGAAATGATAGAAAGGTTATCTTTATGAGAAAGGGCAGAGTGTAGCGACCATACTCAATTTCCCTATGGGCCTTTGTAATTTGATCTGCTGATTGAAGATTATAGCACTTTGGCAATAAGTCATAAAATATCACGTTTCTCAAGGAAAGTAACAATTTTTATTTAAAAGTAAGAATTTTTATTAATCTGATTTTATTGTACTTCGGTTTCAAAGCTGTAAACGACAAGTGCTTGCCCTTAATTTACACAGGAAATATGACATGATTTTGTTAAGAAATAAGCCTTTTTTTCAACATTTTTTTTGTTATACGCATCATTAAGGCTTGATTATTTATTTTGTGCTCAAAAAATATCAGAATATCAGCTAGCAGGCCAGCCAAAATGCGCCAATGCCCAAGTCTAAATAAAAGCACTTTAGCTGAAAATCTGATTGAAAGGAAACACTGTATAGAGCAGTTGTTCTCAAACTTTTTTGGCTTGCGGCACACTAAAAAAATATTAACCATTTCGCAGCACACTTTTAACATACGACAAAATATATGTAAATGTCTCAAAATTATTTATTCGTAGTGAATAGTGCGTATTTAATTCTAAAATGATTGCGCGTATGCCTATTGGTAATACAAATGCACTCTTTTCCGAAAGTACAAAAAAATTCGCGGTACACTTAACAATCTCTTTGCCGCGGCACACAGTTTGGAATCACTGGTATAGAGGTATCATCCAAAACAGAGAAATTGCAGCGGTTCAGAGGAAATCCCTTCAAATTTAAAAATTAGGCCACCGAATTCTCCAAGGACCAGCTGCTTCTCTATAGGTTCGTCCAGAGGGATTTTATAACGTTCAATCCACAGTTGTGTTCCAATGCCAGCTTTGCACGCTACATTTCAGTGCACGCCCCTTTTTACACTGACAGTTGCGTTTGGTGGGTATTCTTTAATACAAAGTTGATCTCAATTCGCGGTGTAACTTGCATATGCAGTGGCGTTATACTTGAAAACAGCAGCACGAACATTGGACGGGTGTTTAAAAATAGTTTAGGTTTAACCACCGTCTATTGATGCGAAAAAAAACATATCAGGATTCTTTCCAATGTCTTTACTGTTTTCGTGTTTACTGAGATACAATAATGTTTTTGCCGGCGCTATATATATATTTTAACATTTCTATAGTGTCTGTCATTGTAACTAGCATTGCTAGAATTCTACAATTACAACAATTTAAGTAAAAAATAGAGCTTTAACTTTTCTACTTGTGATTCATTGGAAAACTTATTGCTGGATCACCCAGTTTTAATAGCTATATATATATATATATATATGCATATGGTTTATTTACTATTTTGTTTTACTTCATTATGACCCTAGATACCCATATGACGTAAATGTAGGTGAAGCGACTTGTATATTGATCATTTGTGTCGACCAGTGATAAAAAGAAAACCGAATGTCGTTGGAATGTCATTTATAGGTTTCAGTATTTATTTTAAACTTTCCAATTTAGTTTTTTAAACAGCATGGAAGGTTCAAACTTTTTGTATAACAGATTGTAAATATCAAATTGTAGTTTAAAAAACGAACGGGCATTCGCAAAAAGCTCGCTTTTTACGATAACGAAACAAATCTAAAGATTTACACAAAGCTATTAACCGTTCATTAAATATTCTTCTGAGCTTGGCACTTAACTTGGAAATGTTTAGTTACACTAATGTATTAGAAAGTTTCTCATAAAGATTCTCGCTCAATTTCAATTCCTAGCATGGAACCTACAATGCCGGTCTAAACTGCGCCAACCGCGAAGCAATCCATCATTCGAAATCGCGAACCCGTTTAACGCCGTTCCGCATGCTTTCAATTCAAACTTTTCTCGCTAAAGCAGCGAATAAACGATGACAAATGTTGGTGATTTGCATCCATGGAGAAACGAGGTTCATAGTCGGCGGTTTTCTGTGAAATCTTTCGGACTTCGAATTCCTGTTTTTGAGCGAAATGAGCCAAGTCAAGTTGTTGTTGACGAGTTCTCATTTTATCGCGATATATATGGTCGCTTCAAAATCGCCCTTTAAAGGCACTGAAAGGTTAGACTTGTAACCTGGCCTTATAATTTAAAGGCACGCCTGAAAACATATAGGCTAGGCCAGGTCGTCAAAAAATATATTCAAAACCTTGGTGCATGGGGGACTAACGTTTGAGTCCGAGTGGTGTTTTTCTTTTTAGGGAAGATTTTATTCCTCTGTGCCCCTCAGTGTTGTAACGACTCGAGTTAATGACCTGGCTCAAGTGCACTTAAGTCACTCTTCCAATTGACTTGGCTTAAGTGATTGTGTCAAATGACCTGGCTTGAAACTAAGTGTTTCCATTTAACATTTTATATAAACTTATGTATTTAGCCTATCTCATATTTTGCACGTAAAACAACTAGGTTGCTAAATGTTGGGCTTTCGACAGAAAAACGCAATATACTTCAAGCAAATTTTTTATGCGCAAAAATTAGGATAAATAACTTAAATTTACAAAAAAATGTTTATTGAAAACACTTCATTTCAACCCATGGCATTTGTTTAAAAGACTTAAGTCAAGTCAAGTAATTTGCCCAGAAGTCAAGTCATTTCAAAACAGTGACTGTGTACTTAAGCTATGTCATTGACTTAGGTCATTACATATAAAACACTTCTGATAGTTCTCAAAACTTGTGATAATCAAAACTGTAGGTTGCACTGAACTTTCTCTTAGTTATGCGATCAACATGCCAGATTACAGGTGTCACGTATTACCGCGAAAAGCGAAATCAGTAACAGGAAGTATGTCACCAATTTCCGTTTGCCGTGTTTGGGATGAGTAACTGACTTTGACATCGGCATTCAATTTGCAATGCGACGGTATCATAACCATTTAAAGTGACTTAACGTGCCAGTCAAGTCATTTGCGAAGTAACCTACAAATTTAATTCATTTGCTAAAAATGGAAATTTCAGTCCAAGTCAAATGTTTTGCAGCAAAATGAATTGTTGAACTCTTATATTTTAGCTTGAGAAGCGCACTGCTTCGAACACAAATCAGTCAGCAAGGTCTAAAAATTTTAATATTGATATTTATTTTGCCATATAAATGAATGACATCATCAGTTTCTTAATTCGAAATGAAATGATTTGGACGCTTCCCTATGACTATTAGAAATTTTTAGAACTTTTATCGTCAATATAATGTGTTCTGTTGGAGGGCAAGCTTTTTCTGTGAAAACACATACGTCAAATAAATTGTTAAATTAGTTAAGGGTGCTCGATTCTGGGCGATATTTTGATTAACAAGAACAACGTAATATATGGCGAATGAACTGTTTTACAAGCAGAAATTGGGGTTAAAAACTGATAAAATTTGACCAAAAATTATTTAATGAAAACACGCAAGTCAAAGTCAAGTCGTTTACCTTAACTACTTAAGTCAAGTCGTTTACCTTAACTACTTAAGTCAAGTCGTTTACCTTAACTACTTGAGTCAAGTCGTTTACCTTAACTACTTAAGTCAAGTCGTTTACCTTAACTACTTGAGTCAAGTCGTTTACCTTAACTACTTGAGTAAAGTCGTTTACCTTAACTACTTAAGTCAAGTCGTTTACCTTAACTACTTGAGTAAAGTCGTTTACCTTAACTACTTAAGTCAAATCGTTTACCTTAACTACTTAAGTCAAGTCGTTTACCTTAACTACTTAAGTCAAGTCGTTTACCTTAACTACTTGAGTAAAGTCGTTTACCTTAACTACTTGAGTCAAGTCGTTTACCTTAACTACTTAAGTCAAGTCGTTTGAAAGGAAACGCACAATAAAACTTACAAGGCAACAATATCCAGCAGAATAATCTATAATATCATCGTAGTGAGACCATCGACATAATAAAGTCAAATACAAATTATTAGCCACGACAGAATAAGATCTAAATCGTCTGAATAAGACCTAAACCTGTCGGAATACGTCCTAAATTCATCAAAATAAGGCCTGATGCTAAAGGAAGGACGCCCTAGTTTGACCGGTGCCGTTATTTTTGGCACCGGATTGTTTTCTCCTGTTTGGAGTTAGTTGGGGGAATGATAGGGGTTAAAATTGGGTTAGGGTTAAAATTATTAGGAGAGTTAGTGACGTACTTAGGGGTGGGGTTTAATGTTAGGTAAAAGGTTGTTATATTGACCTTATTCTGACCATTTAGGTCTCAATTCGACGGCTTTAGGACTCATTCCCATTTAGACGTGACTGCGACTATTAGGTGTTAGTCACATTTTGGTCTTAATCCGAACTGTGTTTTATTTCGACGTTGATGTTGTTTTTATTTCGATCTTATGGCTGTGGTCGATTTGAAAAAAGTGACAACTTTGTCTATAATGCGAAACTTCGTCAAAGCACGTATAGTAGGCTTAACGGTGTAATAACCGAGATTTCTCGCGATATGTTATGTCTTAGCAGGTGAAGAGAATTGCGAATAAATGCGGCAAAGAAGGGTATTCATAACAATGAAGAAAACAGCTCAGCAAAATCCAAAAACATAAACACGTAATACAGTGGTCGGCAGACTGTGGGCCGAGGCCCAAATGTGGGCCGCAGAGCCATTTTAAGTGGGCCGCGAGTTACTTTTGGAAAGTTTAGTGTTATCACGTAGTTGTGGGCCGCGTGATAGCCTTACACTAACTGCACTTTATTTTAAAAGTTAGTGCGGCGTAGAATTTTTAAATTGGCTCAGCTTGGAAAGGTCCAAGTGCCAAATGTGGTCATGAGAGCCTGGCGAACTATATTTTTTGCCAAATTTAACTATATGTTAACGCAAAATTTTTCGCGCTTCGTGCGTATATTCTTCGTTTTATAGTATGTTTACATAAAGCATGGCAGTGTTTGGGCAATCAAGGCACCGTGTAATATTCCACCTTAAAATCAAGTATCCTGAATCCACGACTGTTTTCGTAGTGGTTTTACGTAGTGGGCCTCAATAGCTCTGAAAAGACTACTTTGGGTCGCGACAAACAAAGTTTGCCGACCACTGACCTAATACCTTCTAAACGCCAGTGCATGTTTTTGAACAATGTTGTTACTACATGTGATTTATTCGATTTTACCTGTTCAAGTTTGAAATATTTGGTGTATACAACTGGAATAATGAAGAATCTTTCCCCTCTTTCAAATTACTTTTTGATTAAAAGGCTTAGTTATTTAGTAATGCAATGTAATTTTGAATAATAGAGAAATTTTGACTATTTTAAATTGAAAGAGTTATTTAGTAATGCAATAACTCTATCTAAGTAATTTTTTTCTGGACAACATGACACAGATTCTGAGTAGTAATCCACGTTTTCAAACGTGTTAAAACGATATCTAAAGTTGTCATTTGTAAAAAAGTTCACGTCTTAAACTTTTGTAAAAAAAATGCTCAATAAAAACCTAATTTACCGTCTTACCGTATGACATTGCAAATAAATTACTTTAAAGCGTAATTAAACGCTAAAATAAATTTTGGGTTTCGGTGTTCAAGTAAATATTAAAAAAATTAAACAAAAAACATGTTGGAATAAATATATAGGCGATTTATTTTGTATGTCAATTAGTAACGTATAAAGTTGGCCTTAATTACGGACTTAGAGTCCCTGTTTAAAGTGAAAGAGCTTTTTTGTTTCAAAAAACTTTTATCGGTTTGAGGATATGTAACAATCACATGACAACTAAACCCGTAAAATAAACTGCGTTTAAATGAGGATGCTAGTTAGGAAACAGGTTGATTGAAATGGACGTATTGCGTTATATATTTGATCGCATTGGGTACGAGAGGTATCAAAAACCGGCAGTTATCAAACAGTATTTTAAATAAACAAAGTCAGCGCCAGCACTTTATTTTGGCTATATGGGTCTACAAACAAGAGATGTGTCCCAAAACCAACTTCCTTCCCGCATAATTAGTTTAAAAAAACAGTTAAATACCCAAATGGTCACGGACGATGTACATCAGTGTTTTTTAACCCATGGGTCGCGACTCCAAATTATTGGCGGTTGTTTGATTTGGTTTGGTCGCCGACTTCAGTGACGTAGCCAGCCAAAAATTTTGTGGGGGGCCAAAAAGTTGAAATTTTTTGTTTAGCTTTTGTCATTGTGTTAACTGCCGAAACGAACACAAATAACAATGTTAGCAAACCTTTTCGCTCAGCTACTGAATAAGTGGTAAACGCAATACCCATAAAACAGTCAAAGAGCAAAAACTGACTAAAATCAGTAAAACTACATTAATGAAGAGCAAACGTTATATTAACTACATCGTTTGTGACGTAACAGTGCATGACAATTAAAGGTGTTCTATGTCTGTGATCGACTGTTGTGGTACTGCTCACAAATGCTAAAAAATACAAGTTATTAAGATAAAATATTTATAAATTTTTGGGGGGTACATGGCCCCTCAGGCTCCCCCCTGACTACGCCTATGGTTCACTTCACATAGGTAGGTTTGTTGAGATTGATTTTGAGCATGATTTCTCCTAATTTTGAGAAAATTGTGGAAGCAATACGAAGACTATAGACTTGTATTAATCAAATTATAAATTTGCTAATGTCTGTGTTTTGTTTGCTCACAAAGTTCGGCGAGGAAATTCGGGCGTCAAAGCTTTTCTGCTGTACTTACGTTGTGTAATTTATTATTGATTTTCTTTGTTTAATTTGCTCCGTTTTGCTTTGCTTCACAGCACTTCACTTTTGGTCTTATTCGTTTCTTGCCGTTACACCTTTAGGTTTTCACTTGTAATCACTCGTTGTTTCACACTTTCGTTTGAGCCCTGAAGGAACATTTCTTTGTTTGCAATGCAAACCGTTTTATAGCACGAGGGCAATCTTGTTTTAGTTGTTGGAGTGATATGGCCACTGTTTTAGAAGCAAGCGGGCTAGCGTCCGCGCTCAAGAAAGAGCCCATTAAGTTTTTTCGTCGGTCATTTTGTTTTTTACCGGTGCCCCTAAGTTTCAAGTATTTGTCGCTAGAAAGCCCCATCTTAGGGTGCTCAAACGCCATTTAAACCCTAACTATGCGATCAAAGCCTAGAAATCGGAAAAAAATCGATAAAAATGCATACTCTCGAAAGAGGGGATTAATTTAAAAAAAAAGTTACCTTAAACCTTTCTTATCCGTTAACAGAGCTTCCACATGCAAATTTATCCTCGTAGGGAACGCAAAATGCAGGTCTACGCCCAATTAATTTATTTTTTTTTTGACTTTTTGTTTTCTACTTTTTTTTCTCGCAATTACAAACGCAATACAATCACAGGGGCAATGATGAGCTAACACCGAAGAGGGAGAGGTTAGTAAACTCCTAACCTCGCCAAACCTGAGGTACTGAGCCCTCAAAGGAACAAAAAATACCGGCGTTGGCGTTCGCGCCATGCGGCCTATTCTTTAATAATGAAGTTTCTAGTATATTGTTGTGGGTGTGCGTATACACGAGGTCAGCGATAGGATGTTAAGCAGGTCAAAATATGGCGTAGCAGTTACGCTTAGTATTACGTTCGCCACGAAAAAATGCTTAGAAACACTGATGTAAAGTAAAATTCCCTGACGTGCCCCATACGTCATTCAACACCCCCCCTCCCCCCTATTTCTCTTTAAGAAGGACACTCAAAAGGCATAGCTGCTTCACATTTAAGGTCACCCTTCCCTCAACGCTTCAAAACTCGGACGCAAACTGACTGACATCCCGTCTACTCAGTGCGGTGTTGCTGTCAGTTGCAATTGGACATCCACTTTGTCGTTCGTCTAACGTCCGCCTTTCTCAGCAAAGCTGGAACAAACTTTGTTTTGTTGTGATTTGGGCGTTAATTTGGCGGTGTCACGCCTTCGAAGAATTGCGCGGTGCTTTTTCAGTTTTCCGCGAAGGCCGCCGAAAACGTAAAGGTTGTGTTGTTTCTGCTACGGTTGTTGTTAGGGCTTCACGTCATACTATATTTAATTTGCCACCATGTAGCTCTTCCCGGTAGAATAAACAACAGGGTAAAGTTTTTGCTTTTAGGTGATCGTCAGAAATGGGTGCTAAGCTGTTTACTCCATAATAGGGAAATTTCAGTGACGCATTCAAGCATAAAAACCGAAAAATAGATTTCCATGCGAAATAATTTCCTTTATACTGGTAAATGCCAGATACATGGTAATTGGGTAAATAAAATCTAAATTAGATCCTGGGATATTTGTTTTACCTTGGTAACTACACGCAGTCGGGCAAAACAAATTGGTGTAATAATATTTTTTCTTCAAATTTCGTCGGATCTCGGGTAATGCCACTTTTTCTTTCGAGATTTTTGATAACATCGACAAACACAGGTTGTTTTTTATGATTTGATGGTTCAAAATTCAAAGAAAACTAAAGCATGCTTTGAAGTTTTTATTGGCTTTTATACTTTGTGTGGAAACAAGCAAATGAATTAAATGTGGATTACTTGATATAAGCTTTGTATGTGTATTAACAACAGAATCTGGCCCTCCAACAGAACACATAATGCCGACAATAAAAGTTCTAAAATTTATTAATAAAAGCTTGAGAAGCGCACCGCTCCGAACAAAAATCATTCAGCAAGGTGATATGTTTTATTTTAAACAGCATGAACAAGTTATTCTACTCCAAGAAGTTTCTTGTACCTAAAGCTACTATAAACAGTGGGATTTAATTACGTGAACCGAAACAACGCTTTTACCCAACATTGAGTGACACTGACTTGTATTTTGTCAGCACGAACACACACAAAACCTAAGCTTGACATTCCTTCGACGCCGCAGATTATTGTAATGTGTTTTTAGCCTGAGGCTGCCGCACTTAGTATTGGTAGATGTTTGCAATACACACATGTCAAACTGACTGTATGGCGGCCGCACTCCGGGACTGCATGGCGGCTGCAAACCATGGGTTATTCGAGGACGGGATGTCAAAAGCAATTTTGCAACACATAGGCCTACACTTAAGTTACAGTTTTCTAATGACTTCATTGACTCAGGTCGTTATGCAAAATGACTTGACTTGACTTAAGTCTTTTGAACAAATGAGTTGAGTTGGACTTAAGTTCTTGAGTCGAGTGACTTGGGTTAAAATTAAGTTTTTTTGTTTATTATTTATACAAAATTTAGTTATTTATGTTAAGTTTTGCACATAAAACGATTATATTGCTATGTTCTGTTTTTTTTGTTGTTAATTTTAAGTTGAATTGTTTTTGCTCAGTATAACAAAATGACCTAAAAACCCTAATGAGCTATCGTTAACGTGTATTTTCCAAAAACTGGTGCTTAACTTGCTGTATATGGCTAAACGTCAAAGAGTGTTCTTCGTAGTAAGACTGTCACCAGATTGTCGTTAAATCAAGAATAAAAAATAAAAAAGCAAGGCGCACAGCTTTTCCTTTTTTGTGCTTTTAAGTTGTTTACACACTATTTTCCGACTTATTGACGAACCAGAATTTAAATAAAGGCAAGCAATATTTTACTGCGCACCTCGTCTGATAATGCATTTGCGCAACTTAGACGGATACACTCGTTAGAAGCCTGCTGCGAGTTTGTCGCGCGCCAAAACGTCAATCATCGAATGTCAGGAACATCAGCGGAGACGAGAGCGTTCACGATAAAGTAGTAGGAAGCTTGAACTTTATCAAAGTTGAAGGGCAACGGATTTTCGGCGGGACGTTTTTCGCCCGATTCGATTTTGCGGCCGGGCGATGCGTGCAGCCAGCACTAAGCACGACAAAAGCTTCTACTGTGTTAAGTCGCTGATCGAGTCGCGCTCAAATGCCGCCGGAAAGGTTGCTTGTGTTCTATTTTGAAACGCGGCTGCTGCTCATTTGTTCGACGCTGCTGTGATATTTCTATATAAGGCAAAATGGCAAATAAGACGAATTCCTTCTGTATAACGCGAATAACAACAGGTGAAAGCTTTTTCTGTGGGAAACGAGTGAAATCTAACGATATTTGCCTGAATCGAAGCTTTTTTTACATAAAATATCTGTAAATTTAAATTGTCTCTACACAAACAGCCTTAGTTTGTTCTATTAATCGAAAAATTGCTACGTTTTAGACGACTAAGAATTTAATTAGTTGTTACCACTGTAGCCTACACAAAAGGTGAACGAAACAAGAATATACAGTGTTTTTTAATCGTGTTTTAATGAGCAATAAGGGTCTTTTAAATTTCCCCAACGCCTCTTCAAATTTTGCCTACTTATGTAACTACAGCATTTTTACGAAATATTATTTAACAGATATACTTTCATAAGTACGGTCTTTGAAACATTTTTAGCAGTCACCAAAATTGAAACATAAAAAATATAGAGACACATTTCAAACTGCATTTTTTTCTTACTTTAACTATGTGAATGCAAATCATTTATCCCAGGGGTTCTTAAACTGGGGTCCATGTACCCCTTGGGGGTCCATGAACTAGTTTTAGGGGGTCCATGAAGGTCTAATTGAAATATCAGTGTTTATTTAAGAAGCAATTAATTTATTAAAGAAATCAATTTAATTAAAAATAAAACGGTTTTGCACTGAATGTAATTCGACTCCATTTCACTTTCACAATTTTGGACCAAAATCAGCAAATATATAAAGTCTATTTGTACTGTGACGTAAATTTATGACGTCATTTTTTTTATTTTTTTTTTGACTACAGTGGTCCACGCGAGATGAAAGAAAATTTTAGGGGTTCGCGGTAAAAAAAGTTGAAGAACCCCTGATTTAGCCCTCCATGCAAATACCGACCAAACTTTTGGTATATTTTGGCCTAGTTTCACAAAAACCTAAAAGGTATATTGCGTCTCATCGCATCACGGAAAATCAAGGTTTGGTAACTAAAGCGACTAAAGGCGTTTTTTTTCGGTTTGCGCGATCGTTAACATTTTTGTAATGTATAACATGTGTATAGAAAGTAACACTTCTCTTGCTTAAAACTCTAACAAAATAAACAAACTGTGTAGTGTTCTTAAATTATTTATGGTTTAGACGTTTAAATGTTACTTTGTGACGTCATTTCTTAAAAATGCACCCCAAAAACGTGAAGAAATCCTGGATCCACGTATGTCGCTCGGGAATAGGTCAAAATGCTAATCAGACTCCATTTTAAAGCCAAGGAGCTTTTTACAATTTAGTCCAGGGTAGCCAAATATCTCACAATTTTAGCTATTTCGGAAGCTGCAAGGGTTGGGCTAAAGCTGTCTGATATAATCTATGATTATTCCTTGAATATAGGAGACAGTCGGATACAATCGACAGCCACTGAGCAATCAGCGCTTCTGGTGTTATATTAAAAGCATACCAGCTGCTGGTGTGGTTATACCACAGGCAACGTCAGCCACACAGATCGATCAGTTATCTGTCGTGATTAAACTGATTAGACGTGGACGCACCTGCCGAAACCATGGTTTAATGTAAGAATCGTTTGTTCTTCAGGAAATACGTGGAAAATAATCTGCTTAAACGTTACAAATGTTAAACACATATAGGCCTTGAATAAGAATCATTTTGCAATGTTGTAAACATTTCAAGTCTTTTTAAGGGTGTTATTTAAGAAAAGTCAAGCCCCAGTACAAGTCATCAGTTACCCAAGTTAAGTTCCAACAAGTTATTGCTAGAACAAGTCATATTCTTTAAATCAACTTAAGTCCAAATCAAGTCATTTTTTTTAAATACTTTATGGCTAAGTCATTTTACCAAAACGATTTAAGTCAAGTCAAGTCATTTAAAAACAGTGATTTAAGTGTATTTAAATCAAGTCATTAACGTAAGTTATAAAATGTTTTTTTATTCATAAAACTCTTTAAAATGTTAAAAGCTACATTTTTTGCGATTATGGTCAAAGGTCTGCTATACATTTTATAAAGTATTTTTCATCTTCGAGCTGTGCTGAATTATAGCATTGCAAGTGTATCGGATGGTTTACAGTTGTAGTTGGTAAAAATGCGCAGTTTTGTACGGGCCATGTACCTTTCAAGGTAATTAAAATTTAATTGCTTCTGAGTGTTATCGATTATAAAAAAGCTAAAGCCACTAAAATACGGTTTCGTCGTTGTCTATGTCGTGCCGATTTCATCAAAATATTGACAAATACTGAACGCACATCATTTCGCTAGGAAGCATGTAAAAACACGCATCGATCGAATCGTATCGATATGCGGTTTAAGATCGGGTCGATCGTTTCATTTTGCGGGTTAACTTAAAATCAATATAGTACCCTTACTAGCGTGGCTTCAAAAAATACAGTTTCTCCATGTAAAATTAGGACATAAATTTAGGATGTACAACTTTTGTTGGTTAAAACCATTTTCTTTATGCAGTTTTGTAAATCCCAATTAAAAAGTTATTATATAGATAATATCAAACTAAATTTGTCATAATTTTTACATATATTCTGCAGCTAAATAAGGATTTTTGCGTTGGGCGAATATCAATCTTGTTTCTAGTATATCTTGCCCACTTTGAAAATTGTTGTAGTCCAAAGCTGTCCTGCGTCTCAGCGCCTCCTCGAAAATAGTTTTGGCAACTTAAACGAATAAAAGATTAAAAGAGTTTTTGGCGCGAATCGATAACATATATATAATGTAGCTTTTGTATTGAAAGTAACACGTTCGCGACAACGACGTAAACAAGCAGGGTGGCGTTCTCAAAGTTACTTTTTATGACGTTACGTTTAGCTGTTTCTTTTTTGACGTTACTTTGTGACGTCACCTCTGAATGACTTTGTGACGTCATCTTGAAACTTGCAAGCTCGCAGAAGACGGAAAGAGAACAGAGAGTTACCATTGGCAACACTCTATTTTGTCGCTCCAAAATTCACCCTTGCAATAATGTAATGCTAACCCAGGTTAGGAAGTAATGGCCTAATTATGGATGGTTTCAAAAATGGGGTCCAAAGACAATTGGAGTTCGTGAAGCAATTTTAGGGGTCCGCAAATAAAACGTTCTTACAGACCGACCCCAAAACACGTAAATCGAATAAAGCGAAGTAATTGAGTCCATCTTAATAACTTCGATATATTTTAGTTGCTTTTATTGTGTTATTTTTTACTTTACATCGGTTATATTGATTTTGAAGAGTTGCCTTTTTAAAAACGATCGGCTAAATTAAACCGTTTAAACGTTTGCGCAGCATTGATTTAAACGGTTAGGAAAAACTAGTACAACAGAGTTTTGAGGAAATGCAAAGATCCTAATAACAAAAATTAATCTTTTCGGAGAGGTCGCACGACTGCGTATGCGTCTCCAAAGTGGGTATATCAACAATTTGTGGATAAAATCAAGCGAAACGAGTTTTGTCCGCAAACAATTGGTTTTTCGCGTAGGTAAGGCAGTGTGATAGCAATAAACATTACAAGGAATTTTAATTAGTTTAAAAAATTTCGCTCTTTTGATGTTTAAGCAATAAAGAAAACGTGCAGATCGGGTAACTATATATGGATGTCTGATACTTCGTATTTTGTCCCCGTATTTTGGGTAAAAGTCAGTGTTGTAAACACGTCACAAGTTAAAGCCCAGTCAAGTCATAATTAGAGCAACTTTAATTCAGGTGATTATCGTAAAATAAAATGTCACCTAAAAAAAATTGTCCGAATATGAGCAATAAGTAAAGGGTATCCAAAACGCAACGTGTAAAGATCTAGTTTGGGTTGCCAAAAAGTTATTTTATTCGGGATGTTCATTTTTTTTTGTTATTTGAAAAACACGGCATACCAAGCACTAAAATACATTGGAAAAATGAAAGAAAAAAAAAGAAAAAAAGAGAAAAAAAAATAAAAAAAAAAGAAGAAAAAATATATACATTGCCTAAGTTTGTCAAACTTTGACAACTGAGTCTCATGATACGCATAGGGCCTTTAGGATGATACGAGAATTCGTAAAACGGACCAACAGCAACAGACCAATGGGATTCAAGCGCGCAAAAAGAAATGCTGCTATAAGCTACTTGTTATAAAATATAAATAAATGAAAAATACAGTTTAAAAGGGGTCGTGGCCGCGTGCGTCGGTAAGAGAGCTTAGATTATTATCTTCGAGCGAAACTACTTCATTAAAAGAGCCACATGACGTCAGCCAAAGAGCCATTGGATTCTAAGCGAAATTTTACAGACCCATTTTCTAGAAAAACTGTTATGACGACTACACGAGTAGCTTCTTTCCAAATTCTTTTCTGATACCATATATCGGCGTTTTTATAATTTCTGGACAAACCATATTCAATCGCTACACCTAATTAGATTACCTTTAATACACTTGTAAACAAAGTTGGTAGAATTATATTATCACTAAAGTTAACTTTAAATACTCTAAGAGCAGACGACAGTGTCATATTGTTCATAACTCTGTGCTGCTTTTACTGGTATAAAATAAGTTAACGCCATAAATAAAATGCAAAAAAAATTAGTCCAATTTTAATGTAGGCTACTGCTTTGATTTCATTTGATTTTAATAATTTTTAGATGAAACCTTGAATCAATGATTTTTTACGCGTCGACTCAGCTTTATATTACAAGCATCCTTTTTTAGAACCAGTAATTGACTTAAGTAGCATTACTTCAATGACAGTTAACCATGCGTTAACTAAGTGGCGGTCAGTCTATGCAGACGAAGATGGAGTTTAACGAGCTGTGTAAATCGCTTCAATTAGATTTCCTCCAGACCTTACGGACGGCATTGTTGGCGTCAAAATAGAAGTCACGTTTTTTTCGCAAAACTTCTAAGTCTACTGGAAATTACTGCTTTCTGTCCACGGAAGCGATATTAAAATGCCTTTTACCGAAGCCGAACTGGCAATCTAATACAACCATCAAAAGATGGACATTCTCTTTACATTCTACTCTTCCAGTAAACGATTTGATAACAACTGCCCGAGAAGTAACACTATATATCCACCTACGTTTATATTTGACAAGGTTATAACTTTCATGAGCTTAAATGGCGTTAATTCTTTGCATGCTGTTCTATGTTTTGTGGGTTATTTTGCTCTTAAACGATACAATTTTGATAAATAAAGCTGCTTAAGACGAGAACTAGATACACCGTGTGTTTTTTGGCGTTACCGATCTTCAGAAGCAGGTATGTTCGATAATATCGTATCGTAGCCGATCCCGATGCCATGTGGTAGTTTCGGTACTCGCCCGATACTAGGATGCTATCGGTACCCATTTAATCTTGAAAGGAAATTAACGAACCTGGCAAAATAGCTTCTGAACGTTTCAATTTCACCTATTTTGCTTGTTTCAGCTTAATAATGACGTCATTCGGTATCGAACGGCGATAATTTTGGCCAAAAATATCGCGTATTTCTATCGAAATAAGGTATCAAGTATGTAACATACATAAGTATAAGTAAACATATTTTTTTCTGTGATATCTTGCAGAGGATTCCTTCCCTTAAAACCCCAATAGAAGCGAACGTGCATTTTTTAAGGTATTCCGCTATTTCTCTTATATTGCTTGCGAGTTTCTATCACATAGATCTCGTATAATTGTTTTTAAGTAAGGTAAGGCACAAAAATGACAAAGCCTTCCAATGCAAACCGGTTTAAAGTGCTTCAATTCATATTCAAAGCCAAAAACTAGTATTGACATGTTTACGTAAGATCATCTGCAAAACTCATGTATTCGACTAAATAAGAAGCTAAACAACTTAATTATTCTACAAGCAGATTACTCTAGCCTCACAGACTGCATTTTAACTTGCTTAATCTGCCAAATAGCAAAGAAAGCGTACAAATAAGGTGAAAAAGGGGTCTATTAAAAGCACTTATGTACGTTTCACGTGCATTATTCTAAAAAGGCAACGCTAGAAGGAGAGAAAGACAAAAGGGAGCGAAAAATCGGGGGTAACATCGACTAATTTGTGCGCTTGGTGCATTTGTGTGGACTGAGTGGCTAGATTTTTAACAGGCCGCATTAAAGTATGGCTTGAAAAGGTCTGCTGGCGTTGCGACATTTTTACAGCAAAGTAAAAAAAATTGGGCCAAATTTTTAACCCAATCGATTGGCTTGAAATGTTTAATTTCCGCTGGCGATACTAATTTATCCAAAGACGCTTTACCAAAACTCTGCCTCTATGTTGTGGATTGAATTTTGTTTAAATACTTGATACAACGTTCATAAAGAATTCGTGACATTTTTGCGGATTTTAAAGTTTAAACACTCAAAACATTCATTTGAATTAGAAAAACGCCTATATACTGTTATTGTTATAAAAGGCCATTTTAATTACGCACACCAATTACAGAAAAGTTAAATTTAAATACCCGTACTAATAATAATAAAGGTTGTCTTAGAATTCGCATACTATTAACAAACAAAGATTTTAAAACATTATTTACTGCGATTAATAGACTCGAGTAGCAGAAAAAAAAGGACAAAACTGGTTACTTGTGTACACCACGGGTTCTATAACGTCGCCAATGGAACATTTTTAGCTTTGCGTTTGAAATAAACGATTAAAACCATGAAGCACGGCAAAAAATCAGCCACACTAGAAACCTACAGATTGTGTTTGGCGTTGTTTAGGTAAAATTAGCGTAAAAACATGTGGCCGTTTGCGGCTTAGGCTCAACGCCTAAAGTATCGTTAGTGCTGTAGAGGGGGGCGTGTCCCTCTATTTAGGGGGCGTGGCTGTGGGTCGTCTTTGGATTTTAATCGGGTGAAAATATGCAGATCATCAGGACACCTCAATGATAGCTGTTCGTGCTTGTCCAACGCCAACCCAGCCGACTGTAAAGAAAAATGCAAGTTTAGCTTTAATGTTGCACTGAATATGTGATAATTGAAATCACATTGACCCTTGCAAGATAAATGTCGACCTTAATTCCTGGTCAGCAATAACAGAATACTCAGAACTGCTAGCTTTGCTCGAGTGTACTGCTAAAAAGTTTGTATTTACTGGAACTTCTGGGAATGCCTTTTTGAGCAATATCAAGATATAAACTTCCTATCGTAACAACACGTTTAAAACTTTTTATTTACAAAATTATTACAGTCGCCAAAATCAGCAAACTAATGAACAATAATTATGTTAAACTTATTATCAAGCCCCCACCTTAAGATTGCCTTAAACGGTTTATGTTCTGAAAAAAATTTAAAAAAAATAGCTGCTATCATAACAATAGGTTATACTCGATTAATTACAGCTCGTAAAACAATGAATAAGTTTTTTTTGGCATAAAAGTGAAAATGTTTAAAAATGCATATAGAAACGACGTCATAGACAACCTGGTTAAAACTTTTATTTCATCAAGTCCACTGTAATACAGGAAAATCAAATTTCGCAAGCGGAAACCTAAAAGGAAATCGATCCTAACCGCTAAAAATAGTCCCTTTGAGCTGAAATTTAAAAAAGAAGAAAAAAAGAGAAACAAAAAAAGAGAAGAAGAGAAACTAAATAAAAATAGAAAAAAAGAAAAAGGGAGAGGAAAAGCAAAAAAGAGGCACTAAAAATTGTTTTCAAAACAACCTTGAAGTTTAGGAAATTTACCTTATTTTTGCAAATCTTTTTTAGGGCCTTTTCCTACGAATGATAATGGCAAGAAAAAAGAAAAAAATATGCCAGCCTTATTAGGAAAAGGTTAAGCTAGTTCGAGCGAAGCGAAACAGAGCAGACACCGCCGATCCCCTTTTAATCCGATTGAAATGCTTTCAGCCCGTTTACCCTTTTCGTCGACCCGAGCTCGGCGCCAAACCATTATGACGTAACACAACAAAACCACGCAGCGCCGTGATTTTGCTGCAAGGGCGAAACGCGATCGTTTAAAGAGATTTATCGCGGAAATATGATACGCGTGTTGTTCAGGGCGACTTGTATATTGCGAAATAAAAAGGTCCCAAGCGTGCTTAAACGATTTTCTTGGCGTCTGCCCAAATACAGACAGAAAAGGGGGAAATCATAGGTTGTATAAAAATTCTCGGAATTTTTGCTGATTTAATCTGCTTTTAGATTTCCAATTGTATATGGCAAGATGGAAACCACCCAGAGTGTTTAAAAGAGTTTTTTGGCGTCTGCCCAAATATAGGTAGAAGCGGGAAATCGTAGATTGTTTAGGAATTCTAGGAATTTTTTCGGGCTAAACCTGCTTTTTAGATAAATAATTTTTGGCGTCTGGTCAAATACAGACTTTTTGGGAGGTCTGCCAAATTAAGGAAAGAAGGAATTCTCGAAATTTTTGCTGATTTACCCTGCTTATTTAGATTTTAAATTGCACTTTTGCGAGATGAAAAGGTCCCCAGCATGTTCAAACAATTTATTTGGCGTCTGCCCAAATACAATCAGAAAAGGGGGATCGTAGATTGTTTGGAAATTTTTGGGAGTTTTTCTGGCTAAACTTGCTTTTTAGATTTCCAATTGCATATTGCAAAATGAAAGGGTTCCGAGCGCGCTTAAACCATTTATTGGCGTCTGTCCAAATACAGTTAGAAACGAGGAATCGTAAATTGTTTAGGAATTCTCGGTATTTTTCTTACGGGACATAACCTGTATTTTAGATTTCCAATTGCATGTTTGAGAAAGCTTATTTAAGCGGTCGTGACAAACTAGACTCGGTGTATGCTGCGTTTTTCTCAACCCATTGGTCGCCAATTAATTTTGGATTGCAGCAGTAGTTTGCATGGTTAGATTTATTGATATTTGTTTTAAGCAGATTTTTTTTAATGTAATTTTTCATGTTAACCCTTTTATGCAGTTAACCCTTTAAGTATAAATCATCATGGCGGTTTAGGTTCCATACGTTATAGGTGTTTGAAACTTTTTTTGCCCAAATTTAGGTAATGTTTATTTTATTTTAGTAATAGAAGGCTACCAGGCGCTTAAGTTAAATTTCGCAGTAAACTATACAATTTCACAGACCGATAAAATGATTAAAGCAATAAATCCAATTTTGTAAACCAGCTGTAGCTAACGCAGTGCCTAATAAACGCTCGTTGTCCGACGTTGCAGTTCTACACGTGTCGCAGCTTATCGAAAACTTCGGCGACGCCTAGAATTATTAATTTTTATCTATAGTCTTTATATTTTGTACGTTTTTAGAATATAACTGGCTTACGAATTCTGGTTTAATTAATACCCTGATGAGGCCAGCTGGTATCTGCTGCCGAAACGTCGGTTATAACTTAGTTTACACCAAAATAGCGATTTATATTTCATTGTAAATCAGCTTGTAAGTTTTTCCGCAGTGCTTCATGTAACCTGGTCGAACTTGGCGCGCCGAGATTTTTTAAAGGGCAATATCTCCAAAATTTGTACCGCTAAGAAGGTGAAATTTTTACACAGTTCTTGTAATGGCTTTGAAGGGGAGTTTTAATAATGGCGTCTTATCTTGCGGTTAAACTTAAAATAGAAATCGATTCGATTAGATGGGAAGAATAAAGTGGTTTCAGAAATAGCGCACGAACAATTTATCGACTATTCCAGGCTATAATTGCTGATCTACACGACCGATAAAAGTTTGAAGATCAAATTAAGTGAGGAATGACGCCCTGTCAAATTTAACCGCTCGCGGTAACCAAATTTCAAATATAACCGGGTGATATATGATTATGTAGCTTAAGATGCATTAAATACCACTGAAAAGAGCCAAAAAATTAATCAATTTTTAAACAAAAGGAAAGGAAATTAGATAGCAAAGCGCCGTAAGTTTGCCGATTGAATCAAGACATAAAAAGTTTCTTTAAATTATTTATCCTAATTATTGCGCGTGAAACAATTAGTTGCTGTATGTTGGTATTCTTCGTTGGCTCATTATCGGACAAGCTCACCAATTTATAATTCAACTTTTTCTAAAGGGCTTGACAACTTGGAGTTGACTTGCTCTAATAATGGCTTTCACTGCGATTTTACATTTTGGGAAAAAATACTTTACATTATTTGGGAAAATACTTTTTGAGAAATGGCTTGAACTTCAGCTATTTTACAATGATTTGTATGGAGCATAAGTCATTTCAAAATGTCTTGTTTACAACACTGGATGTAGTATCGGCCGCGATCCGATATTATCGGACATATTAACGCATGACAACATTAACACATTATTATCGAGTATCGACACCGATCCGATATTATCGGACGCTCACCTGGCACGTGAAGGATCTCTTCAATCTTAGCCAAGTAATTCCTGGCCTCTACGGGGAGTTCCCCGAAATTCCTGCACGCAGAAGTGGGGGTTCCCCACCCAGGGAGTGTGACGTATTCCACCTCGACCTCTTCGAGAATCTCGAGCGACGCTGTGACGTAACAAAGGGCATTGTCTTGCTATTAGTTGAAAATATCTACATTTAAAATTGAGTCCACAAAATAACTTGAACATTTAAAAAATTTGAGGCATAGTGGTTGGATGTTGTGGTCAGACGTAATATCGAAGCCCAGACAGAAGTAGGTATCATTTTGAACGTTTCGAATAAATCTTAAGATAATTTAATGAACTGTGATTGTGGTCCGACGTAAAATGAATATCAAAGCCCGTACAGAAGTAGATGACACTTTGGACGTTTCGAATAGCTCTTTATCCATTTCAACATCAGAAAAATTCATTTGAAAATGGATAAAGAATTTTTCGAAACGTCCAAAATGTAATCTACTTTTGTATGGGATTTGATATTCTTACTATGTCATTTAAAAGCGAATTGTATTTTCAAAATAAAATAAACGCTTGTAGAACGCATTTCATATCTTGTCTCTTTACTACTCCACGCCGCCACCTAATGGAACAGTTTTGCAATTTGAAATTTTCCTGTATTTCTTGTGAAGCAATTTAAAATAGCTGAATTGGGTCTTTTTTAAAAAAAAATTAAGAATAGTCATATTTTTAGAAACCTTAACCATCATATCTACAACTTTATAAGTAGGCGAAAGAGGAAAAAATAAAACAGGTAAACATAAAATAATAAAATATTCCAGCCCGCATAATCAAATAGTCTAGGTGCAAACTAAAATTACGGGGTCAAAATAACTTCCACGTGGTGGTAAAAGTCGGAAATAATTCATTAGGAATCGAAAAGCCGCAAAATATCTACTGCAATTTATAGAACCACCTCAATTAAATATTTATTAATGGGACAGCACCTTTATTGGGTATCTAAGCAAGTTTTAACGTGGTGAAAAAGGTTGGCTGCCTTTTTCTACCTGATTTTGTGCTATCGGTTTTACCTCAGAGCCAAAGGCTTTTTGAAACTCACAAAAGGTGTACAAGATATACCGTAGCCTAATCAGGTGGCACTATATAAAGACAAATTGTATTGAATTCTTGCTTGCTCTAGAAAATAGACCAATACAGCCATTTAAAAAGATTTACGTAGTGAGACAATCAAAGCCATACAGAAGTAGGTAGCATTTTTAACGTTTCGAACAAAGAAATATTCGAAAGACAATGTTGTTGAAAGTGAATAAAGATACTTTCGAACCGTTCAAAATGCTACTTACTTTTGCATCGGCTATGATATTCTTACTACGTCTTACTACAACCTCTAACCATTATGTACAAGATTAATTCCGCAAAAAGTTAAAAAAAATTACTTGCAATTCACCAATAAGTAAATAAGCATTCAAATTTACCTGGAAACGCTGGCAGCCTCTTTCCCTTGTATTTGTAAGCGACGCCAATATTAATACTTTCGAACGAGTCAAGAATATCAAGCTTCGTAACAGCAATCCTGTTTTAATAGGAAGAAAGGTTTGGATTTCGCTGTTTAAGTTTTTTTTACTGGTTGTGTTTTCATTTCAGTTGTTGATGTATATAGACAATTTGTCTTAACCTATTTAAATGTTCAGCCGATTTGGTTGTAAAACATTCTAAGCTTGCGGTATACCAAGAATATGAAAAAAATATTCAAAGCATAATTCCCACAAATCATTAGTACAACTTACTTTGTGAAGTTATTGATCATGTTGGAGTATTGTACGATGACCAGGTCCAGCCATCCGCATCTGCGTGGTCGTCCAGTTGTCACTCCGAACTCGTGGCCGATGCGCTGGAGGCTGGCGCCGATGTCCTAAAAAAGATTTTCCTAATTAGTTAATAACCAGGATACTGGCTATTTTAAGAATCGGCCGGTTCCTATTTTGACTAAGGCCGTTACTGAGCTTAGAAGACCTCTTATGAATTGTCTGCTATATACAGGGATGGTACGTATTATTCGTTTTTTGCTAAATTTATTCACAGTTTATGGACGTTGACTTGTGTTTTTTTTACTACAGGGGTGCTTACAAATTTGAATTTGACGTCACAGAACGCCTGCTAAAAAGACGAGTTTATATGCGGTGAATGATAAGTATTTGAACTTATGGAATATACATGATTATCTGCCGGAATTTATGTGAAAATATGGCCTCAAAACGGTATGCATAAAAAAACATGAAGTATTTTGCACGAAATAATCATTGTTTAGGGGGCTCAGCACCACACGTTTCTACTTAGGGTGGTCTGGGCACACTAAGTACCCCCCCCCCAAACTCGGCGTCCATGTAACAGTTAATACCTACAACATTTTAGTACCCTACAAATTTCAAAATAGGATCGCCGTTTGATATGGTTGGGTTTAGATTTGTTAAGATTTTAACAAAACCGCGAAAGCAATGCGAATACGTCGCTCATATTAATTAAATTCGAATTTATTAATGTATTATGTTTTGTTTTCAAAAAGTTTTGCAAAGAAAACTGGGTCGCCAAAGCTTCTCTAACATACTTTGGTTTAATGTTTTAGTCGCCGCGAAAAAGGTTGAGGCACTGTTTTTTAAGTCTTGCAAAAAGCAGTGTAAAAAAGCCCTCCTCTCTTCCTTACGTTAAGTTGTTCGGTGGGAAATGGCCCTGAACCGACTCTGGAAGTGTAAGCCTTCACAATGCCCACAACCTCCCCGATGCTGGCCGGGGGAATCCCCAGGCCCGTGCACACGCCGCCGATCGTGCAGTTCGATGACGTCACGAAGGGGTAGGTCCCTGAAAAAAAAGGAAAATTAAATGTCTTATCGACAAGTGCGTCGGAGAGTACAAAAACTTTTCCAGGGGCATCGAAAAAAAAGTTGGTTTCATTGTTTAGAAAACAACAAAGTAAAAAAAAAGGAAAAAAGGCTTGAGAACAACCGGTTCAAGCAAAACTTTAATCGCTTTAAAAAGTCAAAACAAATACGTAAAGTAACTTAAGATTAGGCGTAGATTATTTATGATAAAGTATAACTGATGCTGTTTAAATAAATATTAATTAGCCTTTAACATAATTTAATATTGAGGTAAGATCATTGTTCTCATAACTAAGGAAAAATTTGACTATTTTAATAAAGAAATCTTTTTTTTTTTAAAAGGCAAAGCAAAAAAATTAAATTAGCGCACTTTATTCATGTTAGGGGGCTTCTAAACAAGCATTACTTACCAAAATCGATGTCAAGCATGGTTGCATTAGCTCCTTCAACTATCACGTTTTTCTTTTCTTCTGAATAAAGAAGTTGGTTCATGTAAAACACAACGTCCTTCACCTTGGAAAAAAATGTTTTTTTTTTTACTATCATTATGAAGGTAAAGCCACATTAGTTGTTATAACTGAGGCACAAGGCGGCTATGCTTTACGTCGCAACTGTGGACTTCTAAAAACCTGGCAGAGCACCTAACAAACGAAGCAGGCGCTAATTCGTTTGGTTATATCTATATTTATTTTGAAACCCTTGTAAGTTTGATTTTCATAGGCCCCATAATCTTTAAATAACTGTGGGATGAATCACCCAGCCCAAAAAGTCAAAAACGATAAAACATGTTTTTTTTTTATATTTAAGAATACTTTTTCACTTGCCCACGGCACACCTGGTATGTTTCATGGCGCACCAATCCGCGGTGGCACACCGGTTAAAACTAGCTGCTTTATATGTAAGGAGAAAACTATAAGAAAACAACAAACAGTGAATCGTTTTGTTGTGCTTGTCTTTTGTCAAATAACTTTAAAGCAACAAGACGCCCAGAATCTGTAAATAAAGTTCAAAGAGGTTTGTTTGCCAATCAACGTTACACAAAAGTTGTAACAATGAAGTAAAGGTTTTGAATAACTATTTATAGAATTTATTGAAGGCCTTGTTGTTGTTAGATGACTATTATTAGAATATACTCAATATATCTTTGTTGTCATGTTATAAGGGGCCTTAGCAACGAACCTATAAATAACTTAGTTAAAAAGTTTATCTTCTTTTACTAAATAAATATTGTGCAAATTAGTTTTAACATAGCACTATAATTGCCAACATACTCCAATTTAAACTAATCTTTAAATTATTTTCGGTCAAATTCTTCTTTTAAAACAAAAAAATCTAATTGACAAAAGTTAACAATAAAATAAAACACTTAAGTAGGTAAATAAAACGATATTTAAAAATTCTAAAAAGTCTATACTAAGAAACACATTTATATCGCCATTGTTTTAACTTTACTGAAATTGCCTTGAACTGTTTTATAATTATTACCATTGGCTGAAGTTGTGTTTTGAACTTCATGTATCTCTCAATCTCCTCACCAACATCTATAGACAGGTTGGGATATTGCTGTTGGTAAAATTTCGCGAGTGCTTTGAATCTAATAAAAAAACGTATGATAGGATTAGATGACAAAGCCCTAGATATTAAGTGGTAATTGCACAACAGTTGTCATCAGTCTGTATGTCAACATTTCGACAACCTGACGAAAACATCTGTTCGTTTTAAACTGACAATATGACATAGATTAGCGACTACATCACCACCTATCAACTACTGGGAAACAGCATCTTAGCTTGAATTTAAAAACATTATAATTTTAATGCACATTATGACTGTGCAGACTTCATTACTTTACCTACATCTTATATACAGTTTAACATAATTTAAATTATGACAATAATAAAAAAAATTAATATTGCTAAAAAATTATTGCTGGAAGGACACATTTAAATTAAAATATTTAAAACAATAAAATAAAAGTTTAAAACCACTGCTCCTATGTGAAAATCTAGCATTGCTTTTAGCTGTAAATGTTTTTTTAGCTGCACACCAAAACTTAAAAAAAGCAACATACAAGAATTGGTTTTAATACTTTTCTGCAAACTTTTCCTCACAGCCGCAAAGGTCAGATATTCTTAAGTTCATTCTTCCAGCTTTGCAGGAATATGTTGGACCGATACCTTTCTTGGTGGTCCCCAGCCTAGTTAAGAAAAAAACATACATTTTATATTTTTAGAACTTTGATTAGGAAATATTGAAAGGACTAAATCAATGCTACAAAAGCTGAATGACCATTTTTACCAAACTATGAATATTTAAAAGAAAATTAAAATAAGGGGCAATTGATTAAAGATCAACTACTAGACCAGTTATAATATAAATATCTAGTTAATTTCTTGATCAGGATTTATTTTAGAACCTTCATTTCATCTCTTTGATAAAATATAATTGTTTTTTGACATATTGATACAACATGTGTTTCTCAATAAAATAAAAAATCTATTACAAATCTTCATGCCGTAAATTTAAATTTAAAATCCTCAAACACGTGGATTTAGTTACCAAAAAAGTAAGTTGAAAAATAAATTTGGGTTAAAGTGTTTTTCATTTTTCGCATTCGTTTGACATTACAACAAAACTGAAAAAAAATTGCCAAAACCAAAAACAAGTCTTACTTTTGTTTTCCCTTCATATCTTCCAGGATTCCGTCGACTTGTTGGTGAAAGCCGAAAACGATGTGAGCTCGGTCGCTAATCACAAGATTCTCCCTCCACCAAGTTAAACCTTTAAAAACAAGTTGTGTGAATCATTATAAGGAGTCTAAATTAACATTAGAGCTATATTTTTGCATGTTTTTATGACAAGAAATACTAGTCTAAATTAACATCAGAGGGAGCAATACTTTTGCATTTTTGATGACAAGGATTACTAGTCTAAAGATCAGGGGTGGCCAACAATATAATTTTAGCAAAGTACACATCAGCAAACTTAATTACATACAACACCAAAGACATTTATTTTTAAATTAAGGTCTTGTTATTACAGTCATTAAGGTGATAAGCCTTATTACAAATGTAAAACCCTTCCTTTTAAAATATTTTTTCACATTGATCTACCAAAACCCTAAGAGGCATACACCCAATCTATTCAATTAAATAACATAAGCTGGTTCTGCATACTAAACCTTTTAAGCTTTGTCAAACAGTTGATATGACAGCATACACCCCTGCTATTTTTACCACCAACCAATTTATGTGTCTCAGTGTCTGTTTATAATTTTCCCAAAACACTTGCAATTTACTGCATATTTTTTTAAAAGCATTTTTAGGTTGCCATAGGTAAAATTGTTTTACTTTTCAGCAAACATTTTTTAATTTCTTATGTACAGCTGTTTGAAGTCTTTCATGGGTGTTGGGGAATTGGGTATGTTTAATTGGCTCTCAACACTTTTTGGCAAGAAATTTGAGTTTAATTGAGAAATAATTAAACTATGTAGGCTTGTTGCCCCATAAAACATTTCATGACCCTTAGGGAGGACACCAAGGGTTGGGACACCCTGCTCTAAAATATATCAATACAATGATATAACATATACTACATTCTGGTCTAGCATTGCTAATTTTGAAAGTTGGTGAGATACCCTTCTTTTCGTTCTTGGCAGCTTCTGCAAGAAGTTCAGGAATGTTGATCACGACTCCGTTGCCGATAACCGCCTTGCATTGGTCATTAACAATTCCACTGGGAAGTAGATGGAAGTCAAACATCTTATCACCAACCACAACAGTGTGGCCAGCATTATTCCCGCCCTAAATTGAGACATAATTCAACCGTAATTTACACACAGAAAAAATATAAGTTGCACTTATTTAATAAAGCGCTGCAAATTACAAAAAAATTAAAACAAAAAAGCTGTTTACAGCATAGAAACTTAGTAAAAGATTAAAACACAAACTAAAAAAACCAAATATGTAAAGTTAGCAAAGTTTTTATATATAACAAAAATTATGTGATCATTGCAGTGAATGTCATAATATTGTTACATTTGAAATACAAGGGTTTTATTAAAATAAAATAAAATTTTGGATATTTCGGGAAACTTTTCCAAAGTGCTTTCACAGTAATTTCAATTTTATTTATAATTTGGATATGTCATATTAAAAACTCTTTTGAAAAAAATGATTAAATAATTCAGTATACCTTATACCCAGGTTGGCAAGTAAGGCCTATATTTTGAAGCATAATGGTTGGAGGTTGTAGCAAGACGTAATAAGAATATCAAAGCCCATACAGAAGTAGGTATCATTTTGGACATTTCGAATAACTCTTTATTCATTTATCATTTTGGACATTTTGAATAACTCTTTATTCATTTTCAATAGATGTTGAAAATGAATAAAGAGTAATTCGAAATGTCCAAAATGATACCTACTTCTTTATGGGCTTTGATATTCTTATTAAGGCCTATATTGAATTTTAAAAAACTTACAAAATGGCAGACTTTTATTATTGTTACAACAAAAATATAACTAACTCTTACCTGAACTCTGCAAACAACATCCGCCGAAGTGGCAAGTAGGTCCACAATTTTTCCCTTGCCTTCATCTCCCCATTGTGCGCCTAATATCACAGTGACCTGGTTGTTAATGGACTTGCGCTGCATTGGAGTCCTTTCCGATACTGAATTGACATGATTTGACACCGCCATTAAACAAAAATGCTATTGAAACCACTAAATTTACACCTAAATTAAAAAATTAAGTTATAGTAAATATATATTAATCAAAATACTATCTTTTAGACCTGAGGCCACTAAAGAAATATTTTATTTGTTATTTGAAAGAGGCTGTAAGAGTATCCACATTTTTATATTAAGTCTGGAATAGATTTACAAGTATAAGTTTAAACAATTTTGCTAGATAATATTTCACACCAAAAAAACTTATATTTTAGTTTAATAAATGTCATAGCAGCAAATACATTATTATTACCACTGGCGCGCTAAAAACCAAATACGCAGTTAAAGGTCAAATGCCAATTTACTTTGTCCAAGAACACTCGACCTACCGTATATTTTCGGCGCTGGTCTAGAAACAACAATGCACATTAATTGGGTTAGGATGCGGGTTAGTGTTTGGGTAGGTTAAGCAATAATATTAAGTTATAAAACCACTCTCACCCAAACACTAACCGACAGGCAACAGCCTAACCAAAATATTGTGCGTTGCTTATTGCTTTAACGCAGTCGTAGGACTCTAGACCAGCGCCCCAGAATCCTTAACTACAATTGTGGCTTTTTTCTTAAATTAACAAAATTTAAGCGTTCAGCACTACTAAGAAACAGACTACAGTGTACTACTACTATGCTATGTCATGACCACTAGCGTTTATGACAACTGGCTACTGACCATGCTTACCCAGGTTGTACTTGCCACTATATGAGCGATGTTCTCAATAACGGCTATTCTCAAACTGTCCTAATTTCCCATAGGATGTAGGTTTGACGCCTACACATTATTATTTTACCACTGATTTTACTGTACGTAAGTAATACAAAAAAGCTTTGTCAGAACACAAATAATTTAGTGAAGATTGCCCAAAGTGACAGATACAACGCGTTATTTTAGTAGTCAGGTTGCCACAAAGAAGAAATGCGTATTTTTTTGGTTAAACCAACAGTAAACGTACACACTGGAAAAAAAGTAGGCTAATTGAACGGTTATCCTATTTTATCAAGCAGTAGCACATACGGATTTGAGCACAAAAATTGTAACACGGTTGACACCATTGCGCCAGGCTTGCTAAATACATTCCAACGTTAAGGTGAAAATACTTGACGCCATTCCAAATAAAACATCCAAACGGGGCGAAAATATGGACATGCCGATTTTGGAGATTTAACATTGTTTTGGGGATATAAACAGCTGAAATTTTAAAAGACTTTTATAATCGAAAGGCTTAACATATTTGCGAACAGACAGACAAAAAAACGTAGCCTACTGGTGGTAAAAACAAATTAGCCAAATTGTATACATCTATTTCTGGCATTAACAAGTTTGTTAGTGTGTCATTACCACGTCCAACTCTAAATTCGTGCCTTGAAAAGGCGCATGTCTGTCGCTGGTGCAATATTAGGCAATTGATGTCTAACACGTGCAAAACTGTTGTTTTGTTTGATCTAGCGTAGTAGAACCAATTCTGAACATTAACCGGACTTTTCTCAATGGTAAAGGTGAATTTAACGGGCATCGAAAGAAAAAATGACTTTAACAACTTTTTTAAATTTGCTTAAAACAGTCCAAATACCTTACTGTAGCGGGCGACCTTATTTCGAGGTAGACTTTCACATATTTTTCAAATACTCAAAAAATAAGGAGAGTTTGCACATAATAATACAACAATAAAGAACTTTAGGTTTTTATTAGAAAAAATACGCCTTTTTTGCAAAAGCTTTTTCTGTTACCAGTCTAGTCTAGTAATACTAGACCTATACCTTCTATGTATTTCTCATAATATTTATTATGCCTAATTAAGTTATATTTGATAAATTATTAGGGTTAACTAAACTAGTCACATTTTTATACGAACGGTCGAACGCTCTGTTTGATTTCGAAATGAAACGCTGTTAACTATCCGTTCGGTCGAAATATCCTTTCTAGATAAACCACGGAAAAGTGGGACATTTGTACGCGCGTAAAAAGAATGGCAGGATGTGTCATGTCTGGAATTGCGATTAACAAGGCCATTATTTACGCAAAGAAGGAAACACGACTGGTTGCTCACTCACGGTGTGTGTTTATCAATTGGTTTGCGCGGGGCGGGGGAATATTGACGTCCAATCTATTTTAAACTGTTAGAGTTGCCGAACAGTTTAATAGCACCATGGTTTGAAAATTTAGAAAAATCTTTCAGTATTATGTAAAAAAATATATGCAAACTAAAACACCTTCACCCCTGTCGTATAAAAAATGTATTTCGCTACAGTGGGATAATTCCCCAAACCACTAACATTCACTTTTGCGACATATTTTGAAAAATAATAAGAAAAGTTACACTTTTTTCGACATAGGGTTGGACGTGATATCCAATAATTTTAAAGGAATTTATAAACGTAGGTGGCTAAACGTATGATATGTTCGTTGCCCCTATATGGAGGTTTGCAGGTAAGTTGTAGCATACAAAAGGATTGTGCATTTATAGTATACACTGGACTCAGTCTGCGTTTAATGGCGCGCCGTTATCTTGGGTATGCAGCGCCAAATTTTGAGGTTTACAACTTAACATTCGCTGGAATTTAGGTGTGCAAGCCACTAATCATAGTGTGCGCACAAATTGCTTTTGAAAAGACTCGGGTGTGCATCTGTCACAGAATGCAGCAGACTAGCACTGGACTACATAAAATTCTCGAACAGGTGTAACAGACGCACGCTTTTCACAAATTTTAACACTTTTACATAGCATTACTTATGTTTAGTGGACTACGTCCTACGGTACCACACGTTTCTGGACTAATGGATCTTATACTGTATTCTTCTCCTTAATTTACTTGAAATGTTTGCACTTCAAAGTTTTAAATAGTGCTATTCCGGCCCTACCCAATTGTCACATTCAACAATTACTTCATTGCTGTGTATGTAAAAAAGTCATACTTCTCTTTAAGACCTGGTGTTACAGATCTTGGTGACTTGTTCAGTAAATCCTGATTTTAATGTTTCACCTAATTAAAAGGGTGTTTTTGTACAGCATGTTATTTCATTGTAGAGCACATATTCACGTTATTCTTCGTTTATTATAAATTTATTTGAGAACATCAAACAATAAGATTAAAAAAGGCAATCATGCAAGTAGAAAATGCAAAAGAGAAATTAAAAAAAATAAACAAAGTGTGTTAAATATGGCAAGAAAGCTTTGGCCTCCAAGGCCTCCCATTCTAATACAGGTTTGTTAAGTCTGTATTAACAACTTTCTGCTACGGGAAAGTGTTTTGTTGCTTTATAGCATTATTTAAAATAGTTAAAATCTCAATTTCAATGTCGCAAGTGTCTTTTAAAATTCGAAACTTCTCCGCAACCACTGCCCCGAATTTTGAGGCATAATCTTGACAGCTAGCATTCGAGCAGGCCAACTGTTCTTGATTTGAGGTATCGGAAATCGATGACCATTCATCGACCCACTTTCGTTTGTTAGCCTTTTTCGTAGTGTTTATGTCTTTTGATGCTGACTGACTTTCGATCCACTTCTTTTCAATAGGATGCTGAAAGGCCTGTATCTCTTTATTATTGTCATCATTCAACCTTCCATGTGCTTTATTTCTATTTGCATCTATAAAACAAATGACTTGTTTTACCCACGGTAACATAAAACCAGCAGGTGCATACAAAAATAACAGTCGTCCATGCACAAGAAAATTAGGTTTAAGGTTTTTTTTAATGAAGGACAACTTATTAAAAGAAAATGTTGTTATACGTTTAAACTTAAGTGAAACTTCATTTTCTAGTGCAATGCTAAGACTGCAGTGAACTTACTTGCTAATAATTATTGAGTTTAGTAAACTGATGCTTGTGCAGTTTTTAAAGTTGTTATGTTTATGTCTGTGTTATTTCCCACAGTTTACATAAAAAGGGTATTTTTTTTATACAATAGGCACTTTGTAATATTAGAAGTATTGTATATACCTGGTAGATCCGATATCTGTCCTAAGATACCAATTTCTGGCCAGTCCAACAAGGAATTTGAAGATATTCTAAATATATAAACAAAATGTTATGTTTTGCAAACTTTTCATTTACAGTATTACTTTTGAGTTGCTTACTTAAAAACATTTTTTATTTTGATAGAAATAAAACTGTTACATACTCAATATTACGAAGGTGTTCGCTTAAGAATGACATTGGAACAAAGTATTTCCAATTTGTTGTTGGCAAAGGACCTCCTACACTTCTTCTTTTAAGGTTTTCCAACTTTAAAAATTCCTTTCTGTACCGGGTTCTTAAGCTTTTCCATCTGGTTTTACACAAGTCAACTGAAAAAGGAAACCTAATCAGTATAATATATGATTTTTAGATTTATAAATTCCTATGAACCTACCAATTTACTATATTTTATTCATAGATAGTTGCTATTAAAACACACACAAAAACAATGTATAATTTTGAAATAGTCTGGAAAGTGCGACTTAGAATAATATTAGCTTACCTGTTTCTCCTAAGTTCTTTGATATCTCTTCCCAAACATTGTTTTTTATCTTTTCATTTTTGTACCCCGGCAGCTTTGCGTCATAAAGCACACCGTTTGGTTGCACAAAGCTAATCAAGTTTTCATTGAAGTCACCCATCACATATTCAGCTGAAACTAGTGCACAGTACAAAACATTATATCTAGATGAGGCAATCTAAAAACAGGAACTGAATTGAATTTAGGGTAGACAAAAAGTCCAAAGAATTTTAACAGTGGTAAACAGTCAATTATGGTAACAGTTAACTAGTATTAAAACCTTTCAGACACATTTATATGTGTTTAAAAACCGCATAAGCATCGACAATTATGATATAATAGGATTTATACTATTCCGTATCACATGCTGATTAAACACGCCGCTTTCGAATGTAAACAAAACAATAAAAGCCGATAGCGTCGACAAAGGCGTTAATGGCGTCACAGAACTCGTTGTCGCCGTCGTCGCTTTGTCAGCGGATGTGACGTCGATGCCGTCGCTTGTGGCGCTTTCGACGCTTTGAGTCGAAACTTTATCGTTCTTGCCTTTTCGAGGGACTTTGCTACTTCACGGCTTTCAAAGCGAGTTTTATTAAACTTTTTTACTTGACTGAGTTAGTATGTTATGGTAACATGTGAATTGACTGTATTTGGATTTCGCGCCATTAAAACCAGTGCGTTTTAAACTCTTTCACTTGTTTGTTGCGTCATAAATACTACAACCAAAGAAAAACAAGATTTAGATTCATGTGGCTGCCGCAACTGAAGTGGGGCCTACAATAGATGAACAACTCCGAAATTATGAAAGTAAAGCTTGTACAGCATGTTAATATAACCCTCGTCTCATAAATGTTTGCAAGAATTTTTTTTACAGGGGCTATTACAAAAATCGTCACAATGCTAGTAAAGAAAGATTTCATGCGTAATCCCCGAAATTTCTCTCGGGGGTGGGCGTACCCAAGTTTGAGAACCTCTTTGGTTACTTCATTAAGGTTTTAATGATATTTTATTACTTAGTATGATAGCCTAGCTAGGGCTTTGCTAATATTTTTATTACAATAATTTCGCTGTTGTGAAAAGTTATTGAACCATCTTATTGTCGCATTAAGAAAAAACTACAGAGAGTCTAGCTCAGTGGTTCTCAACCTTTTTTCTTTCGTGGCCCATTTTCGTTGCAAAAAAATTCTGTGGCCCATACATGTTTATGAAGAAAAACAAACTATAAACTAGGTTTAGAACAAAAAATAGCAGACCTTGTTTCAAAATAGATTATTTCTTTAACTGCGCATTAGTGAGATACTGAACAATAAATTTACATTACTTCTCAATTCCTCCCTAAGCCATTATTCCTGTAAAATTAAGTATAGTGACATAAATGAAGCTAAATTCTTTAGTAAAAAAAGTTCTGTGGCCCAACCAAAATGTTCCCATGGCCCACCAGTAAGCCATGGCCAACCGGTTGAGAACCGCTGGTCTAGCTAAAGCTTCTTCTACTTAACCAGGTGAAGCGTATGTATTTCTAGATATTTTATTTAATTGAAAATATGATTCGATAAAGGAGTTAAAAGTAACAACATTCCTAAAATAGAAAACTTTGAAAAAGCTAAACAAAAATAACTTGGTTTATGCCTACGACGTGTTGAAGCTAACATATTTAAACTAAAAAGTATTTTTTTTTAATTTGTTGCACAAACAAAAACATTAAACCAATGTTGATACACAAACGCATAAAATCAGTTAACCTGGGTAAAAACACGGCACGAATAACGAATAACTGATGGAATACAATACAAATACGGTACAAGATAGATTCAAAAGTACAGCAAAAAAACATAAAATGAAACAAATGTAATTAAATATCAAATGTAGTTTTCATTATTCGTTAAAAAAGTTTATATTCATAACGTTACAAAAATGAATTACTTTGGCGCTGGACTGAAAACAGAGTATAATTTAACTTTACAGCAGTGTTCTAATGAATTAGCATTATGATTTGGCTCAAGTCACTGTTTTAAAATGACCTTACTTGAGCATTTAGGAAAAAATGACTTAACTTAGCCATAATTCACTGAGGCAATCGACTTGACTTAGACTTGAGTGCAAAAAATATTTTTTGAAAAAAAAATATATATTTTTGAAAAAAAAGTTATTTTTACACCAAAATTTTTACTTGTAAAATAGTTTTCTTACCTAATGTTACGTATTTGGTGTTTGCTAAATATCGTCTAGAATTGAAAGTTTCTAATTTGAATACTTTAACTCAATTTTTTTTAAAGCAAATGGTATAAAATAATTGTTTTCAACATTGCCTTACAAAAAAGTAATATCGAGAATAAAAAAAACGTTATCAGAAAAAGATACAACAGTGTTTCGCAGAGAATATTTTAAAATTCAGCATTTTTAATAAAAAATTGGATGGTTGGCAGCGACATAAACTCTTAAACATTTTTGTAAATTTTCAGAAACCGAAAAAAAACCAGTGTAATTTAGTATGTGTGTCGTTATCGTTGGTCAGCAGAACTTTTGAAGGAATATAAAGTTGTACACACAATCACACATGCACGAATAAATGTTACAATAAAACAAGCACTATAAAAAAGGGCTATAGACAGAAGCAATATACCGAGTGCCTTCGCATTGCTTGAAATCAGTTGGCTCATTATGGTTATAGTGCAAGCAAGGTAAGGCAAAAAAGCCGTCGGTGAGCTTTGTAAGCTTTTCTGTGAGCTTTGTAAGCCTTTCTGTGAGCTTTGTAAGCCTTTCGGTGAGCTTTGTAAGCCTTTCGGTGAGCTTCGTGAGTTTAACCCGGTATATTGTTATGAGAATGCCGTAATGGTTGGTCAGTACCACTCCAATAAGGCTAGATCACGGTATATACCCAATACCAAAGTTTATTCCATGGTTTCGACCAAGATTGAAAGCAAAGAATGCTACAAGCTTTAGTGGGTTTACTTTAGGGTGATGCTCAATGCTTAGGTGGACTATTATAAGGCCCCTTAGACTCCCTAATATCTTATTCCTATCAGAGGTTGCTAATATCGGTTCGCATCACCTATCTGCCAATCCCAGGTTTATGAGCACTCAAAACAGAGCCAGATGGCCAAAATAAATAAAGCCAAACTTACATCAAAAAAGTTAGTTTGATGTAAAATCCAAGGGGTTTGAAGAAAAGCCTAAATTTTTAAATTTGGATTTGAAAAATCCTAACTGGCAACCCTGACTTTAACGCTGCACCTTGCAGCACCAAGCGACACAAGTTGACGCAAAACGTACGAGAGAAAAAGGAAGAAGGCACAAGATATTTTTACGTGAGAGAGAAAGGGAAAAAGGCACAACAGCAAGTCAACGAAACAGCGATAAAATATTTTATATACTCAATTTATTTACTTCACACAAGTCATGCTAGTTTAGATGAGCTCTACGGCTTGAGGAACCTACAGTTTTCAGCTGAAATACACCAACATCCGTGATAAAATACGCGTTCCATCGCGCGATTTAAGTTGAATTCAATCTCCGCCGAACGAGGAGAATGTCTTCGATAATTCCTTTGTGACGTAACGCATCACGCCGCCGTCTATGACGCAATAAACGACGAAAATGAAGAATCCTTGCAGACCGTTGACGACCACGTGGATGTACATGGAGGCCAGAATAAACGATGGTGAACCGAGCCCTGAAGTTTCGTACAACAATTAATGGACTAAATCCAACCATAAGACAAATTAGAGCCACAGGAACATCGGAATACAATCAATTCGGAATAAGGCCTAAATAGGACCAATACTCAATTGTCAGCGTAAGGTCTAAATCGGTCCTAAACCTGTCGGAATGAGAATGTTGTGGTTATTACTGTGTATTTTGCTTTATGATGTCGATTTAGATATTATTGCTTTGAAGTTTCACTGTGTGTTCCCTAATGGATTTGTGGGGTTGGAAGTTTGGTTATTAGTGGAGTTAAAAGGGTTGTTAAATGGAATTGTGGTATTTTCTGTCTTATTCTATCGGGATTACTTCTTATTCTCCGATGTAGGTCTTATTCCGACTTTTAGTTGTTCGTGTGACTTTTTTCGAATTTTGTTTTATTTCGATATAGATGTTATTCCAATGTCGGTCTTACAGATGGACTTAGGTAAAAAGCAAGGCACTTTTGCCAACAGTGTTCATTAAATTTTCAAAACACGAGAAATACCTTTGTCACAGGGTCTTAAAAGGCAGGGTATATTATTCATTTCTTTCTATACCACCGTCTATGCTTTCGGCAGATAACACATTTTTTAACAATAGACGGGGCATTGTTTCATATTATGGCACAATATTCTGACATTCCAAAGGGCAATTACGTATATTTTGCATGTAAAACGTGGCTTTAGCAACATACATAATAATCAGCTTGTAAATCATAAGGGGTATCACCAAGTTATTCTCACCGACAAAAAATCCAAGAAGAAATGGAATTCCTAACACTGGAATCAGGATTAGAACAAGCTTCAGAGTTGCCCGTGTCTCTTCTGCCATCGTCTGCATCTCTTGGTCATATGGATCAGGATTGCTGGGAGCCGGAACGCTCCTCCTCAGTCGGATCGTGATGCAAGCAACTCGAACCAGGATGAAGAGGTTGATGAAGGCCACCAAGCAAACTGGGATCACTATCGACCAGATGAATGTAGGGCTCGTAGGGTCCATCCAGCATCTGTCGTGCTGGTAGCTCTGAGACTCTAGAGAAGATAGGGAAACTGTTTGGCGAGTTATAACAGTAGAAATGAAAACATTGTGGATTAGATATTTGAGAGTTAGCATTTAAAAAAATAATGGTCGTATTCTTTTCTGAAACTTGTTTAATTTTGCAAATTTAACTTAAATGTAAAACTGTGAAATTGCCGCGTTGCCAGCATACGAATTCGATACTTGTAGCTTCCCTTCTAATCGAAAAAATCTGTAAAAATAAATTAGCAGGCAAAACAGAACAGAGCAGAAGCAACGTAATACTGAAAATTAGCTGTGATAAAGGTCCTTAAATATTTTAGTCATTTTAAGTTCTCCGGTTCGAATATGGCCTTACACTCGAAAATTGTTTAAAACAAATTTTTTTACGACTTTCCTTGGTTTCAATTAAATTTAACCCTAAGGCTTCAACGGTGAATAACAAAAAAATTCTCTTATGTTCGAAAACAATTTTTTCTATCTTATTGTACCCAAATAGCCAAACGCCGTTTGAGCACTTACCAAGACCGAGCTGTTGAAAGCTTCAAACGTTTCATTTACAAGAAAAACTCTTCCGTTCGAAAACATTTTTCTACCTTTTTGTGCCAAAATCGACAAACGCCTTTTGAATAGCCTACTTACCAAGACCGAGCTGTTGTACTTTGGAAAATGCCAGGTACGAATCGGTGAAATAACTCGAGATCGCCGCAGCTAATGTGATCAACCCGGGGATTACCCAGCCGGTGAATACCCGAAGAATGTTACGCTTCAGTGATGTCATGTTTGTGTAATGCAGAGCCTGGTCAGAAGTCTTAATGGTCAAGGTAACACCTTCAATGAGCATCCAGAACACTGAAATTAAATTATAAAAATAAAAAGAAATGGATTTTAAAAGAGCATTTGGCTTTTTGTAGTAAAAGCGTCACCGTTAAGAGCATACTTCATGTAAATTTCTTTTATATCATCCTTTTGTTTTGGCAAAAGTATTCAAGTATTTCTTTAGTTTATTATCTTACTTATGCCACGATAATTAAAACTGCTCCAAACCATTAAATAACATTAAATTAACATGTAAAAACGCGTAGGTTCCAACTGAGTTCAAGTGCTTATAATTATGTTTACATTAAAACTCTGGCCATTGGAATTTTTGTAAAAATATACTAAAAGTTATACGTTTGTTTAAACCCCTGAAAATAACCAAAATGATTTTAATCCTACTTTTCCAAAATCTTATTCATAATAAATCTAAATTTATAAAATGGATGTAATCAAATAATAAATAAACCACACCATAATGACCTAAGAGTTCTTATCTCAACATTAAAAAGGCTAGTTTGTGTTAATAAACGGCTTAAATTTTATATTAATGTCAAAATTAACATTTTGAAAGTAATCACACCCAAGTTAAGTACTCACTTGAAGTGAGTAAGAAGTACTGAAGCGTGACGGCCACTGGAAAGCAAAGCTCAGGGACGTACAGCGCCACCTCGTGGGCGATGTTGGCAGAGTGGAAGAGGCACAAGGAAAAGGTGAGGTTGATCTGGACGAAAGTCCGATCGTTTTGCAGCTGCTTTCTCACAGAGATGAGGATAAAGAAGGTGATGAGAAGAAAGAAGATGGACACACTCTCCATCACAAAAGACAGGATCTGAAAGATTGTATCTTTAAATGCTGAACTTGGAAGATTTGACCGCTTAAGTTCATTCCTAACACATAAAATTTAAAATGTATATGTACACTTAACAAGACTAGTTTGAAAGCTACTCGAGTTTTTAATTAGACCCCGATAGACCTAATTAAAACAAGCTTTTATATTTTGGTATTTAACTTTGACTGTACGTGGCATACAGAGGTTTGACCTTAAAGTTTGACCACTAATGAAAAATGGCTTGCGTAGAGCTTGTATTTGGGTTCCCTAAATGATATCTTAAATAGCAAAATAGGTTGTACTTCCATGTCGCCTTTTTATTTATTTATTTTTTCTATTTGGCATTTTTTTTCCATTGATTGGTATCGCTGCCTGATGAAGAAAATCTGCACACAGCGGAAACGTTGGAGAATATGAGTAAATGGCGGAAGAGCTTTTTTAGTATACTATTTGTGATAACAACAGCTTATCTATTTGAACAATTTCAGGTTGCTGGTGATCCAAAAATAGAAGGAGACTAATTGTTACTAGGGAACACTGTGGTTTACAGAACAATAAAACAAGTTCAAGCTTATGATTCACACACCTTAACATGATAGGGAACAGTTAGCGTTTCGACGGCCAGCAGGACACTGAAGGCGGTCGTGTGATCGCACTCGCATCGGACCTCCGTCTTCACTTCGCCCTTCTTCCATTGGCATCCCTCATCCGAAAAGCTCTCTTCAGTCATGAAAACGCACTTCCAGGAGAGCTCGGTAAAAAGGACTCGACCTCCGTCCGCCTCGGATTCGTAGAGAGGTAGGACCTCGTCTTGAAACGTTTTGTCGTTTGCTATGTCGAAGGAAAACTCGACAGAGGCGCTGATTGACTCGTTTTCATCGTTTAAGATTTCTATGCTGGCCACGTCGTCGGATTTAAGCATAAAGGCTTTGCCGCGGCTTAAAAATTTTGACTGGTACGCCGATTTTAAAAGTGTGCGAATGCATCTTGGGATTTGTAGCTTTGAAAAGAGACACTTTTCACTGTGATTTCGCGCGGGCCCGTAATGCAAAAGGCTTCCTAAATGTGTATTGCATGTCCAATTTTTAGTACCGGCACTCTGTTTCTCTTTTATTTGAGCGTCAGAAAAGTTCTTGCTGAGAATAAATGCTTTTCTAATAAGATATTGTTCAGAAACCCCGCATTTGAGACAAGATCCAAAAGGGAGAGAATAGTCAACTGAAAAAAAATAATTGTTTTATTAAAAACTTCAGAAATCTTAAAAGCAACTTTTGGGTAACTTTATACTACACAGCTTCATTAGGATAATTATATAAGACGTCAAAATACAGTTTTTAAATATAGCGTAAAATAGGTTTTCTTCGAAATGAATAACGAAAATTAAAAAAAAACTAAAAAACGTTGACAGAAGTATGTTTCGAAACGTCTTTTTCAAGATGATGTTGATTTACTCGACCTTTTTGGCTTTTGACAAGAAATAGAAAATTTAAGCCTCAATACTTTGAGAAGCAGAAATATTTAATTGATAAACGATTTGGTTTTAACTCTTCAATTTCTCTTTTATGGTAACCCTAAAAATTATTCTAAGCAAGAAAAATCTCTCCATACTTTCAGTTTCGACCAAATGTTTGCAGCATTCATTCAAGGAGTTGTCAGAAAAATCTGAAAAGGACAAAATTGGCCAATGCGTCCTTAATTTTTGCGTCCTAATTTTTCAAACAACACTACAAATAATATTGTGAGGTCAACAGTTAAAATTTCCAAAAAATATATGACAGCGATGTTAAAATAAAATTCATTTGTAAATGCTCTAACTTATTAATGAATTTCAAAGCCAAAAAGGTCAAGTATATCGCCATTATCTTGATTAAGACGGTTCGTAACGAACTTTATAATCTTTAATTAATTGTACCTTTGTGTCCCATCTTTTATAAAGGATGTTATGATTTACTTCGCACTCACATTAGCTGAAGATGATACAAGTTCGTATCGATATTGTACCATTGCGTCCCACCTTTTAGAAGTGATGTTTTGATTTACTTCGCACTCACATTAACTGAAGATGATACAAACTCGTATCGAAAAGTCTTAATCAAGATGATGTCGATCTATCCGACCTATTTGGCTTTGCAATTGAATATACCAAGCTACATTACAGACCCATGCATATTGCACCCAATTCGGACTTACTGCATTCAGTTTTCGGAGTTGATGGGTTTGAAATCAATGATCTATAGGCGTATTTGGTGGTGGAGGACATGTCCGATTCTTAAAGTGATAAACAAGAGTTTTCAGTTATGGCTGAGTTTGTGGACTAGTGCGGTCGAGCTGTTGCAACGTTAGGTCGTCCAAGGTCAACCACATTAGAAATAAGTTGTTTTTACTCTATTTTCCGTTTACTTGAAACATTTAGGCACACGGGAGCAACGGTACAATAGCAATTAGGTTTAGACTATTGCTGCACATTAGCGTTTACATGGACATTTGGCGTTTACATCTTCGAATGGTAAAAACTTTAATGTTATCTGTGTTACTACGCCCAAAAAAGGACAATTTGCCCCGAAAAGAAGACAAAAAGTACAGTACAAAATAAGTTGTACTTTTAAAGCATGTATATCACCTCTTTTGGATAATTATCGGCGGTTTCAGCAAACTAACAGCAAAAAAAGACATAAAAACGAGAAAGTTATATGTGCCAGAATCTCATGATAAATTTGGTTGTTTGAAAGAATTTCAGGGGGTCTATGAAGGGCAAATTGAAATATTAGTGTAAGCCTATGTTTAAGAAGAAATCAGTTTTTCAAAGAAAAAGGTTTAATAAAAGAAAATATTTGAGCAGTGAATGTATTTTTCCATTTTACTTAAATCATTAGCATATTTCTGAAAGTCTATTTGCTAGTGACGTCAACATATGACGTCATTTTTTTTAAATGTTTACCTACCGTGGTCAACGCGAAACAAAAAAACAATTTAGCGGTCCGCGGTAAAAAAAAAGTGACCCCTGTACTATATGAAGAGATACCGATAGTTAACTGCATATGAAATGTACTGATACTATTATTTGGCATCGGTTATATCCTATAGTATAGAACCTCGCTATAGTTTTGATTATAAACATAAACGGAACGGACCGACGGTAGAGCTCCGGGTTGGAATTTCAGTGACCGTGGTAGTTTCGGGAATTTTGGTTGTAGTTGTAGTTGGAGGAGCTGAAAGTAAAATTAAACTTTTAAATGAAACTGTTGTCCATTTTGACCAATCTAATGAATTTCCCGGGACCTAAATCAAGACTATTTCTAATCTCTTTAACACACATCCGAGTAATCTCATAACCATTCGGTTTTGTACCGCGACCTTTGGTGACAAATTTAGAATGACTCAAACGGGCTTAAACTCGAATATTTGTCAATGTTGAGTTTTATTTTTTTTCAACATTTGAAAAAAAGTATAGTCTTCAAGTTTTAGAATGAATGTATTCTCCATTTCTTTAATAATGACTGTATATTATCATTTTTTATAAACCATGTATAATTATTGTCACTACACAATGTTTAGTCTTTTCTTCGATCCCATATTATCGGACAATCCCTAGTTTTGATTATAAACATAAATTAACAAAGGTACCGAGGGTAGGGCTCTGAGTAGGAATTTCAGTGACCGTGGTAGTTTCGGGAATTTTGGTTGTAGTTGTAGTTGGAGGAGCTGAAAGTAAAATTAAACTTTTAAATGCAACTGTTTGATTGGCAATGTCCATTTCGACCATCTAATAAATTTCCCGGGACCTAAAGCAAGACTATTTCTAATCTATTTAACACACATCCGAGTAATCTCATAAACCATTCGGTTTTGTTTGTTCACGTTTGTTTTCTTTTGAACTAGATTAGCGCTTCTTTACCGTTGTGCCGTGGAAGCTGCCACGTACGTCGCAGACAAACGGAAAACGCAAAAAAAAAAATATTGGACATATATTTTTTAACATTTTTATGTTTTATATTTTACAAAGTAATCAAATGTAAAAACCATCTGATTCACACAGTTGTTGTACCATTTTAAGACCACAATTCTAAGATAACATATTGTGCGGCCCATAGAGACCTTTCTGACTTTGGGATTGGCCCGCAACTAGAAAAGTGTTGCGTTTTATATTTTTGCGCCATTTGACGTACCGTCATTCATCAAGTTTTGTTTTGACTGTATTTTAATTTCCTTACACAATGTAATATCTAAATCACGAAACAACGTTTAGTCTTTTCTAGGATAAAAATTACTGCCATATATGTTAATTCTATTTCTTGTGTTTTTGATTTTTCCTGATCAGGCAACTCGCACCGCTATCAATTTTGTTTCTTAGAAAACTGATTTGTCGCACTTTTGGCTATATTTCACACAAAAAATTGCCTCATTCACGACAAGCATAGTATTGCAAAATATACATCAGTTCTCAAACCTGTTTGCACGGTCAAGGCAGGGCTTGCGACCAAGTTTCTTTCTTCTCCTGTACCGACTGATAAGACCCTTATATTGTACCTTGCGCCGGGCACCAGGTTATAGACGGTGACCGCCGGAGCTTTAGATGTAACTTCCCAATCGGAGTTTGAGCTTGTATTAAGCTGAACCACTTTGATCACAAAGTACTCGGCCCCTACACAACACAAAAATAAGAAAGGCGTGTTAAGAAACTGCGCTATATTGTTATACAACCTTGGTATCGGGTACCGTTCTGATATCATGGTTCATTGCCTCCAGAAGGACACCCATATGCAAACGATAGATACACAGGCACATCCCCTCTATTGCTGTGGTTTTGTTGCAAAAACTGACGGACAGCCAGCGTAAGATCGGGTACTGAGCACCTGCCACAGATTGCGACTGAGGGATTTAAGCAAGACCTTAGTAAGGCTCCAACTCAAAACACAGATTGGACACTTATTACATGGAAATTTTAGACATTACATGAAAATGCTTATGAAGATTTAATACAGTCATTTCTACGCCAAGTGGTAGAGTATCAGTTTTTGTCCAACACTTGGGTGGAATCGACGCCGATCAGATACCAAACTAATAAAGGAGTTAAATCACAAATAGTGATTTTAACGCAGCGATTCTACCTTGAAAACAACTGGGGAAAACTAAACTTTTTAACTCTAAGGCTAATTCGGCCTTACAACCAGAAAAAAGATTTCCTTTGACCGATTGAATTTAGTCTATGTCTTCGTTTGAGTATTAATGATGTCATTTTTTATTGAGTCGCGATAATTTGTGTCGCAAATATCCGGTATCAGTATCAGAACGAAATGTCAAGTACAGGAAATCCCTATTGGCAATAACGATTGTATATAGGGTGAGCTGTAGTATTTAACTCTACTGTAACAACTAAATAGCAAGCCCCGCATTTTTGTGGTTTATTAATTATTTAATCGTTGAACAATTTTTTTTGCAGAATTTTAAAGCTGAAACACATAAAAAAATATTGGTGTCACGGCATAAAAGACATAAAACTATTCTATAAAAAAAAACTAATCCGTTATTCAAATTATAAAGATTTTAATGCGGACTTGAAGCTGTGATTAACGTATTTTTCTTGCGACGCCCTCAGATAGTTGTTAGTGTCAGACATTCATAATCAATTGCAGAAGTTTCATCATAACAAAGTTTTGCATAATACAGACTTTTGAATATAAATTCTTTGTATTTGTGTAGTTTATATAAATTTTACATTTTTTAGTAAAGTTACAAGTGGCGCAACTATTGTGCCATTACAACTTCATATCTCTGTTGTTGTAAACAACTTTTCAAAAATTACTTAAGTCTTAAGTCAAGTCATTTGCACAACAGCTTAAGTCCAAGTCAAACCATTGTTTGACAAAAACAGGTCAAGTCTATGTCACTTCAACCGAGGTGAGGCCGTTTGAGTAATAAACATAAGTCAAAGTAAAAAAATCAACAAAATAATAAATAAATCTAATTTTCCAAGTCGGATTCACACTATCTATAGACATCATAACCTTTTGTTGTCTGTAACCACGAAAAAAGCAACATAATACAAATATGTTTGTATAGCTCCTGTGTTTTTAGCTGGGTTATATCAGAAACAAAACGTAAGGCGTACCTTTGACGTAAGTCCATTCAATTGAGATGCTGTTAGGTGTAACGTTGACCAAAGTCGGGTTTTCCGGAGCTGCGGGAACTAAACAAAACGGTTGGCGTTTAGACAAGCGCTGGTACAAAATAGATGTGAAAGCAACAAATAAATATGAAGTTTTTTAAAAACAGTTGTCCTTTGGGGCAACAAAAATGCTTCACAGCAGGCTTTAGTTGTTTTTTGAGCCTTGCCTTGCTTGCACTACAATCCTGTTAGGTTGACTGGTTTCGATAAGCCTCTCTGTAGCATCTTGTGTACTATATATGGGTGTCATTATCGTTTAGTACGTCTCCAGAAGGACTACAGAATATTAATTATGTATATATATATTTCAGCTTCTTTGAGGCAACTACGTTTGCCGTAGCGTATATTAAAGCCGGGAAAATGCTGCGAAGTCGGACTGTTATTAAACGACTTCGCAGCCCAGATAGCAACACATTCGAAAATGTTGTACCACCGGAAAGCGTGGGACAACATGTAAAACGAAAGTTGCAATGCAAATGGGCTAAGGACAAATATGGACTCGACAGCATTTTAGAAGCTAGTATTAAAAAATCAGTACCGTTCTTATTGTTTAAAACGTTTCGCTGACTTTCGGACGAGATTTTTTCTGTATTTAGTCACCAGGGGTGGATCTGAAAGATTTTTGTTTGTTTTTTTCATCAATTTTGTTCAGATGTAAAGTTACATGACAGTAAGGCAACCTCAAAAGCGATCTGCTGTACAATTATGCAACACCAGTGATGTTAATCCAACTAAGTGCGAAAAAGTTGCCCTTGTTTGGTTTCGGTTGGCAAACTTTTTCCTCAGAAGAAAATTTGACTCATTGGCTCATTAAAAAATTAGCACTAATGACTCCACAGCTGAATGGCTGCACCAAAATCACGTAAGAAGTTTGCACAAACCAAAGACTACGTTTAGCTTTTTTTACAAGTTGGATAGGTGTTACCCACAAAATACTGGTCACTTTGTAAAGACGTTATAAACATGCGCAAACTAATTTTGAGAAATTGATTGTCTAAAATAGTTTGGGTCCAGCGATTTGGCTGAAGGGACAAATAAAACATATTACGCGGATTTTGAACTAATATTGTTTCCGTAAATAGAGAAATACATGGTACAAAATCGAAGTAGACGACAAATCGTTACATTTACGTAGTTAAAGTTAGCAAGGAATATAGTTTGATGGGTACATGGCCTTGTTACCCCTTTGGATCCGTCTCTGTAAGTCACTTGTATTTATGGTTAGTCACATAACGAGACACTCACGGGTTAGAAAGGGGACCGGCTCCGTCTCGGGACTGACTTGCTCCTGGAAACCGATGGAGCTGAGGGAGAACTTGTATCCTGTGCTGGCTTCCAGGCCATTCACCTCGGCCGTAATGCTACCGTTAACCCGGATCTGTATTTCATCGACGCCGGCCATTTCTTCGTCCGTATCCATTCGGACGATGTAGGCTGTGGCGCCTATTGTGGACAGAAGAGTGAACAAATGCGTTGTAAGAGCATCAAAGCCCTTACAGAAGTAACAAAATAAAAAATAACTGAAATAAATTAACAATACCAAAGATATTATGTAAACATATCATAATTTTTTTATTCTTACATTGTTTTAAATTTCATAAAAAAAGGGGTAATTTGTTATGCATGGAAGCAAAGAATTTAAAGAAGTTTACTTAAATAAAAAGCGACGAGCGAAATGCATATATGGCGTGTTAAGAAAACATTATATTAACAACTTAACAGAGCAACGTTTTATGGATGTTTTATACTTTTTTTAGGGGCGAAATTGTTAAAATATTTTTCTCTACGATATATATATGTACAAGCGATTTAAAAATCCAATACAGAAAGCAATAAAATGTCGGCTGTTGTCGCATTTTGAACGTTTGGAATATATTTTATTAAGATAAAGACTGCAAGTTGTAGTCAAACGTAAAATTAATATCAAAGCCCATACACAAGTAGGTAGAATTTTGAACGTTTGGAAAAACTCTTTATTCATTTTCAACATAGGCTATGTTCTGTGTTGACTATGTTAAAATGAATAAAGAGATGAATGTTGAAAATGAATAGAGATATTTAAACGTTCAAAATGCTACCTGCTTCTGTATGGGCTTTGATATTGTTACTACGTTCTATTATAACCTCCAACCATTACGCTTAAAAGTGAAGAAATGCTTTATAAATAACTGTGATAGGATAACTGTTTATTTCTCGCTACAAATGTGAACACAGTAGCAAAGGATCACCTAAGAACCATAAGATCGCTATCGAGTCAGTTAACCCTTAAGATTACAAAATTAAGGTTGCAATGATTGAAAGCATTCGATACGACAGTACATTGGCAAGAAATGAAACAAACAAGTCTGGGTTATTGACAATAAGGGTAAAATTATTAATGAGTCAGAGGTTCTAGAACACTCGAAAGTATTCGTAGACTCACCCTTCTTCACGTTCCAAACCAAGAGGACCGAGTCCATTGTGACGTTGAGCACCCTCGCTCCCGCCGGGGGAAGCGGGGTGGTCTGTAGGGTGATAGGGAAAGTCCCGTTGGGGCTCAGGCGGCACTTTGCGTCCTTGGAGTAAACCGTGAAGTTGTACCAGGTGCCAGCATCAAGTCGATTCGTTTTGGACTCCGTGTTGTTCACCTGCAACTTTGCAGTGAAGTTGTTGTCCAAGTCGTTACTCGAGACGTAGATGTTGTAGGATATGGCTCCTGCGTTGAAAGTTAAAACGCTTATAATGTACCCGGCATTAAAAAATATTGTAGTCCCGTTTTCGGCAAAAATTAGAAAGCAGTGTTTTCCCGTTTGGGGTCTATATATTGACTGAAAATAAATCCCTGCTTATCTGGTCTGGGAAAAGTGGTAAAATTTTCAAAATGGCTGCCAGTCAGATCCGAAGGGCTGGAAGTTTAGACACCAAATAAAACAAATCTGCTAAAAACACTTTACTCTTTCTAAATTGACCCATTTAGCCTGGTAATATAGGGATACTATTAATAAATTTAATGTAAAGAATGAGGCCAAACAGTGTATAGTGGTGCGTTGAATAAATATTGCTTTTTGGGTAATCATTTTAATAACCTAATTTTGAGACTGCATGGCAGGTCTACATATTTATTTTAATTTATTTTTGCAACAAGTTTCCAACAGCCAATCTTTATTGTACAACAAGTCAAATTTAAGTCACGTCATTCGCATTTCAAATTAATGGTAAACTTACTAAATAAGCGAACGCGTACCATTTCAAAAAATATTTCGCATCGCAAATACCAAATACATAACAAATAGCAGGTTAATATATTTATATTTATTATTTAACGAAAATAATATGGATTTTTACGTAAATGTACTTAATTTGGGCACTTATATTAAAGTCAAGTCATTTCAGTAAATTACATGGGTGCAACTCGAGTCATTTATTAAATTAAGTCAAGTCGTTTTGACCGAAAAAAAAGACAAGTAAAGTAATGAGAGTTATTTGCAAACTGTAACTTTATTGTAGACTACTTAATTCAAATCACCGACTTACGTCACTACAACACTGTAAAGCCTTCTGATAGTTTTTAACATATGAGTATAGCGCTATTTTATATAACATTACCGTTACCGGTATTTTGAAACTAAAGTTTCGACGGTTTCGATGTGAGCTTTATACTTTCTAAACTGTAAATTGTTTTCTTTGGTATATGCGTTTAAATATAATTGTTTCCTGGTGGCAGTTACTCGCGATTTACTGAGGGCGGTTGATTTCTGAATAACATTGTTACATAATTTAGCAGAAAGAAACAAATTTATTTTCTTCTGCACTCTGTTTTTTACAGACCCAAAGCATTTTATTTTTACAAAAAAATTGTTATAAGTAGGCCCATGAGCCGCATGTTCGAATTTTCCTCTGCGCAGACGCCCTACAGTAGCTTACCTTTCGCCTTACTCCAACTAAGTGTGATAGATGACACTGTTACACCAGTCTTCGAAACATTCAACGGGGCAACCGGAACTAAAAAAATAAAAATCCATTGGTTGACAGTTTATTGTTTGTTGCAAATTGTAGTGCAACCATCAAGATGAAAACCAAATTCGGCAGCTTTGACGCAAGCTATTTAAAATGTCCAACAGTTAAGTGCCTATATTAGAAAACAACTAATTCAAAGGCAGATTTAGGAATTTTGTTTTAACTAATGACGTCACAAAGTTAGGTCATCGGCGAAAAATGTAGTTTTGGGATACATGACCTGACCCCAGTGGATGTCTCAAAACAGGGTTGGGTTTTGTTGTCACTTTAACACTTTGAAAAAAAAAGAGTATTGGCGGTCCGGTTTTCTAAAAAATAAGCCGCAAGCCAGATTTAATGACTTGGTACCGGACCCAACTGCTGGCTTACTTTTACTTGCCTTTTCAAACAAAGATAACTTACAGATTTTCTTTATACTGTTGGTTTCATCACATAAGCAAAACATAATGTGTTTATTTTTTGTTTGCGCATTTAACCTTAATGTTTCTAGCTGTGCCCAGGGCTAAAATAGCCTAACCCGACGCCATTAACATTCGAATATCAGTGTTCACTTACTAGTTTGTTCGTAGCTCAGCTCGCCAAGGCTGCTGGTACGTTCTTTGTAGTCGATGCTCTGTGCCTCAAAGCTGTACTTCGTGCCGGGCATGAGCCCGAATACATGTACTTTACTGTCGTTGGAGTTATATTAAAATTCTGTTATTATTGCGGCTGGCCTTGCATTATTTACCGTTTTTGTATTGAAATAATTTTGAGGAATCTCTGGTACTTGTATTTTCTGCAAATGGCTCTTCCATTGAATACATTTGCTCAACCCTGGTATAAAGTGTCGTTTTCGAAATTCGACCGATTTAGGTGGAGTGCCAGCCAAAATGTTTGGGGTGAATTACATTTTCCAAGCACCTATGCGTATCGCATGCACTGATCAAATACTAACATGGCGCTTTTTACACACAAACATCTTCCTAAGCTGTAAGTTGGACCGACCGCCGACCAGGTCAGAATAACCTGACGCTATTAACATTCAAATATCAGTGTTCACTTACTGGTTTGTTCGTAGCTGAGCTCGCCAAGGCTGCTGGTACGTTCTTTGTAGTCGATGCTCTGTACCTGGAAGCTGTACCTAGTGCCGGGCATGAGCCCGAATACTTGTACCTTGGTGTCGGTGGAGTGGAAGTGTTCGTTATAAGTAAAGCTGTTGGCAAAGTCGTTACTCGAGGCGTAGATCTTGTAGGACACGGCTCCTGCGTTGAAGCAAAAGTTAAACCGTTTGTAATGCACGCGGCATTAGAAACCATGGTATCCCGTTTTAAACTTTATCTCGGCAGCAATTGAAACAATTGATTTCTCGTTTTTTGGTGTATATATCAACAGAAAAAAGTTACAGCTTGTCGTGTCTGTGAATATCCGCTATTCAAAAGCTTTAAAATTGCCGCCAGCCAGGCCAGACGGGCTGAAACTTTGGTGGATTGATGTATAGACCCAAAATGGATAAACTCTTTTAAGAGACACTTGGTGATATTTTTTCTAGATGGACCATTTTAAACCTTTTAATATAGGGATGCTGTTAATAAATTAATGTAAATAATCTGGACGAACTGTGTGCAATTACCCCCGAATATATTAAAACCGGTTGAATCAATATGTTTTTTCGTAAATTATTTTAACAACTAGTTTTTAGACTGCAATTTAGACAAAAATTCGTTTTTTAATTTTAATAAACTTTCCAACAGCCATTCTTACCGAAAACTTCGGGCCACCGGTAAATCATTGATGTTGTCGTCACCTCCAGGAAATATCCGCTAGGGGGAGGGCCGGGAACTGTCAACAAAAATCATTTTACAAAAAAAAAATATTTGCAATAGGTTAAGAAAATATAGTGTAGAAGTCCAATGATGTGTTTTAGTGGGTCTAATATTCTGGGCTATTAAATTAGCCCAGTGATGACAAGCTTCTACTAATTAATGTTGGAGCATTTTGTTAAATTAATGACAAATGAATCTGAAAAGTTACATTTACCTTCATCAGTTTCACCAGCAGTTTTAAACCAAGCAGAGGAAGATATTGTGCAACTAATTCAAACAATAACTTGAACAAGAACAGTAATATAAAATTAATTAATTAATAGAGACCCGTCAAATAAATCATATTGACTTGAGCTCAAACGAAACGTGGCTTTTCATAAATAAATCTTCTCTCGTAAAGACTTTTATTTGAAAACCAGAACTTAACCTAAGTATCAAATATTTTTAACGTCTAAAAAAGTCTTTACAATTTAGTTGATAGAATTTTCAAACCCAAACAACGCAGCCTTCTTTCACAACATAAGCAGTAGTAATACACACTTGTTTACGTTTAAAAAACGCCAAGTGTTACGTCACAAAGACAAAATTCAAAATCCGCATCCAACCTGACTGCTCTTCGAGAGGTGGACTGGCGACCTCGTTGACCTTGCCGAACGCATTAACGGACTTGGCCACAATAAAGTACCGCGTGGCCGGGGAGAGGAAATCAATTCGCACGTTTATGACGTCACAGAACGCACGTCGACGGATCCGTTTCGGATCGTTAGAGTCGTGCGGCATCATCTCGACGATGTAGCTCTGCGCACCTGAAACCAGTTGTTGTAAAATTGGTTGTTTCTTTTTGCTGCAAGCTGTAGCTAATGTATAAGATTTGGTATTTTATTCCACTATATACTATGATAAACCAAATATCGCTACTTGATGACCCACGTGTGTGCTGACAACGTAAGACAGTGGTCGGCAAACTTTTTTGTTGCGGTCCAATTTACTCTTTTCAGAGTTGTTGAAGACCCACTATGTAAAACCACTAGAAATAGTGGCGAATTAAAAATATTACACGGCGGCTAGATGCCTAAAACACTGCCAATGCCATAATGTAAAACATACTATAAAAAGAAAAATATAGGCGCGAAAAATTTTGCGTTAACTTACAGTTAAAGCTGGCAAAATATACAGTTCGACAGGCTCTCAGGACTACATTTGGAACGTGGGCCTTTCCAAGCTGAGCCAAATTAAAAATTCTCAGCCACACCAACTTTTAAAATAAAGTGCAATGATTGTACTGTACGGCTATCACGCTGTCCACAACTACATGACAACGCTGAACTATTCAAAAGTAACTCGCGGCCAACTAAAAATGGCTCTGCGGCCCAAATTTGGGCCGCGGCCCACAGTTTGCCGACCACTGACGTATAGCTCACATCGCTAAAATAAGCGGCAAAGTCAAATCATGGCCATTTCTTTGTTAGCTATTCTTTGGAATTTTGAAAATATAGTTATTCGGGACTTGTGATCTTTAAGTGTCCTTAATTTAATTAAAGGTTCTTAAACTTTTTTAGCTTGCGGCAAAGTATTAAACAAATACAAAGTAGTCGCGGTACATCTTCTATAAACGATTATATAACTTGTCCAACATTTACCGCAAGGCGATAGATAATACCTAAATAATGCCAATTTTAAGTACTGTTATGATAGTGTTTATGCAAGTCACGCATGACAGTACGTCTAGTTTATTTTTGAAAATAACGAAAATTTAGACCCCCCCCCACATTCGAGAATCTTTCTATTGTCACGCGACAAATAGATTGAGAGTCACTGATTGAAATACATCTTAGTAACCTATTTTTAGTGTTATTGTTATTAAATAAAGCATTACAGTTTAGCCAAATAGAGTTGTCCTAAATCTGATTCATATCACTGATGATGGCATTAGAAATTGCCGAAACGTTTGAAAATAAAGTATGTCGCTTTTAACGTCTATTTGGGCCGTTGTTTTCACCATTAAACTTATGAACAGATCCGTATATAGTGTTCCAGAGTTGTATTGGTAATTAAAAAAACTCTGCCACCTTAACTTATCACAATGTACTTATCATGACTCCCTATACTGTCTTATAATGTCCAGCGAGTCTATTTGTATAAGCAAAATGTAATAACATAGTTTTAGATGATTTGCAAGACCACTCTTTGATAACCGAAAACTACATAAGAAACAGTAAATACTAAAAGTTTATACAAAAAAAATGCCAACTTGCAGAAAACTGCTACAATTTGCGTTTTGTTAAGAGCAACATAAACATCTTACGCTACAAAGCTATGTAATGTGCGCAAATATTGGTGAGTTACCTGCAGCTGGTTCAAGTTCGAAGGTCATAAAGGTCATGTTGACCGAGATTGCACGCAGTTCTGTCGGCGTCGCAGCAACTGCGGAGATGAGAAAATAAAAAATGTAAGAGAATCTAAATTCCAATTAAACATTGTAATGATTTATGTTTCTATCCTAAATCTGTTTCTATGTTATTAAGTGCCTTACGCATTTCGTGCGTTTTCCCTTTTATTGTTGCCTTTCCGTAGTTTTTATTATGCGTCCTTCGTCTTGGTTACATTCCTTTCCTCCCTTAATAACCTCTGTCATTCTACTATGGTCGTCAGCCGTTGTCGAGTTCTCTATTTGGGGAAAGCTTGTACGGTAATCTACTGAACGCTCTTTGTTGTTACAGCAACTTTTGTAATTTGTTGATCAAAGTTACGTTAACGTACTTCGTTTACTGTCAGTCACTTTGGACGAGATACCTAATACTACAAGGCCCCTATTAAAAACAGGCTTGACTATTTTAGCATGGCTAGCATGAGTTTATCTCTCAAGTCGGGTGTTTTGTTTTAATAAACGACAGTTGGGTGGCAAAGTTCTCCAAGATTTGCTTTTCGATCGGGCAAGATTTAGTAGTTAAAGCTACTTGGGGTTGTACAACTAGGGATTTCCGATAATATCGGATCGGAGCCGATACCCGATACCAAGAGATAGTATCGGTACTTGTCCGATACGAGGATGATATCATTGCCGATCTGACGCCAAATAAATTAACGTACTTCAGCCATTATTTGTAGTCACAACAAACTTGAAGTTCATTTTTTAAATATCTCTTTAATCTTGCCTTAGCTTAATTTCTTAAATAGTTAGTAAAAGCAGATTTTGGCTTCATAACCTGGAAAATATACACACTTGATTTTAACCATCTTGCCGAAAACATTCTAGCAATGACGCCATTTGGTATCGCATGATCGCATCGCGATACTCTTTGCTCAAAATACCGGTTTTTCGGAAGTATAGGACAGTGATTCTCAGCCTTGTATGGCTTACGGCGCCCCTAAAATATAATAAATTGATTTTCGGCACCCCGACTGGAATTTTGAGTATTCTACTAAAACGTAACTACGGAACTGGAACAACACATCAAATTAAAACATGTAGGAAAATGTCGTTTGATATAATGGTCTCTAATCGTACACTAAGAGTTGTATAAAGGAGCTTACCGATTGAGAAAAAACTAATTCTTAAAAATTTTCCTATCGGCGCCCTTAAGCATTAGAAATGCCACACGGGCGCTGAGGCGCCCCGAAAAAAGAAACACTGCTATAGGGCATGTCAAGTACAAATTATAGCAAGGTAATCTCACTCACGCGTTGAATCGATAATGGGTTCGCTAGGCCTGCTGACGTTGCCGTGGTAATCTTCCGTCCTTACACTCATTCTATATTCCATTCCCAGCTTGAGACCCCCCACATGTGCTGAGAGCTCGGTGTGGTTGACCTTCACGGTAATGTTGCTGCTGGAAACGACCTTGACCAGTTCTTCGGCGAACACGTGGTAGATGTGAGCACCTGTTGACAGACAGATCTTTTTAAAATTTCAGATCTTTTCAAAAAATAATACCAATGGGCGAAATAAGTTTGAACTGCATATTTTAAAATTTCGTTGTGAAAACCGAGCATTGTTTCGTCAGGAATGCTCAATAACTTAAAATGGATGCATCTTTTGTTTTTAGACATTGTATTGTTTCGTCATAGATTTACAAAAGCTAAAACAACCTGCCTGATACTGTTCAAACAGTTCATGAACCCAACACTTATTTGGCACGTTTATACCAATCTTTGTTGATATATCCGCATTTATCTTTCAAAAACATTGTACAGTGTCGCTTTTTTTATTTATTTTTTTTGTGAAAAGAAAATGTATTTGGCAGAAGAAAAAAAAAATGTGCCAACAACTATTAAGTTAAAATGTGTTTAAAGCATAATTGGAGCTTTCAATAAGATGTAATGAGAATATCAAAGCCCATTAAGAGTTTCAAATAACCGTTCAACAGTTATATCTACTTCTGTATGGGCTTCGGTATTCTTGTTACGCCAACTAGTATTTAGGTGTATTTTACGCGTATAAGAGTAAGTATTTGTTGTTTCGGCGCTTACCAAGTGAAGCGTTCCAGCGCAGCTCAAAGAAAGTCTCTCCAGTTTTTTTGACTGATACATCCTCAGGGGGACTTGGAACTGCGACACGTTAAACATGTTTGTATACCGTAGGTATTTAACAAAATTATTTATTGCATTTAAAAAACGTAAATATTATATATTTGTTTATTTATAAATATAAATGCTTTGGAATAAAACTAATTAGAATATTAACCATCTGTTTGGAAAACACTTCGACCAAATGTCAGGGATAGAAATTAAATAAAACTCGCAACAATAAAAAAATGTGAATTAATATATATTAATATATATAATATATATATATATATATATATATATGTATATATATATGTATTTTTAGTCATCTTTTGACCTAGGACAGTGGTTCTCAAGCGGGGTGCCGCGGCACTCTATGGTGCCATTTTTAACACTCAAGGCTGCCGAGAGATATTTCAAACTCTTTGAGGATCCAATTTTTGCTCTATTAGTGAGCTTCTTGATACAATTTTTTGTGTACGATAAAAGTGCCCAAATTAAAAAGGTTTATTCAACCTTGTTGCACAGTTGATATGCTGTTTCAATCTCGCTTATTGTAGCGCTACAGTTAACCACTCAGCAAAAATGCGAGCAAGGGTGCCGCGAACTGTTTATAATTTCTGTAGGGTGCCGCACGCCAAAAAAGGTTGCGAAACACTGATCTAGAACAATAAAAATAATAATACTTGACCCAACCCAACCCAAACGCTAACCCGCACCCTAAACCAAATAAATACCTGCAGTAAGCAATGCGCCATACCTTATCCTGCCCGGGATATTTGGATATACCATATTCTATCCAACATTTGGTTAAAGTATTTTCCCAACTGTTCTGCTAGGAGTGATACACGTTTAAAAAGGCATTCATGAGACCATTGCCGGTACTTGAAATTTGGCAGAATGGTAAGAAATAAAAATGGCAAGTAAAGAAGGCTACTGCTGTGTTTTTTTTATGAGCGTTTTTTTTTTTGTTCTTCTGTTGTTTTAATAAATTTTCTTCTGTTGTTTCAAAAACTTTTCTGTTGCTGCAATAACTATGTTTTTTCCTTGCAGTTAAATCTGATTGCCCAGAAATTAAAATAGCATTCGATAAAAGCTGCGTCTTAGGCGACAAATTAAAACGGATTGTTTAGAAGGGAATTGCGAGGTTTTGACTTATTATTAAAGACATTCTTTGATCTAAATTGTAATTGCTATTATATTAGCTACACATTACAACCGCTACATAACAATATGTTTAAAGCAGACTTGTAGCATTGTAGCGTTTATTAGCCTACAAAGTAATATAGCCTAATTATTAATTTCGTTTAGATTTCATTTGTTAATTGTTCGGTTAAGAATGTGCTTTGTGTTTTTAGCTGTTTGCATTTAGTTAATCGCGGCCGTCAGCCAAGCTTCCTGCCGTTGGCCTATTTCTCTCAGTTTACAAACTGCGCGTCTATTTTAGCTTCCTGAACCATTTCCCGTCAATAGCAAGCCAGGCAGTAATTTGCGTATTTGTCTTTCCACGAAATCTATGCGTTTTTACACGCTCCGCTCCTCTCGCTCCCTCTCTCTTTATTGTACTGTTGTATAACTGTTGTACCGGAGGTCTTGTTGGCGAAGCGCTGTCCATCAAAGTGAGTACCATATACAGAGTTGTAATGACTTAAGTCATTGACTTGACTTAAGTGCACTTAAGTAACTGTTTTTAAATGACTTGACTTGACTTAAGTCTTTTGGACAAATGACTTGACTTGGACTTAAGTCATTATGTCAAATAACTTGAAATTATATTAAGTACTTTTCATTAAAATTTGTTTTAAGTTTTGCACATTAAACACTTTAAGTGCTGTATATTGCGTTTGTGTTAGGTTTTTAGTTAAATTGTTGCTTATGATCGGACGATTTGACCAATTTCAATAGTTTAACAATTTACTTTAATGTCAATGACATGACTTGAAATTGACTTGCTCTTATAATGACTTAACTGGGACTTGACTTGACCAACCGATGACTTGGACTGGGACTTGTTATTTTCGCAAATGACTTGACTTGGACTTAAGTTATTTCAAAATGACTGGTTTACAACACTGCATATTATAACTCTAATATATTGCATGAAATAAATCTGATTTTACCTCCTTGTTATACGAGTCTATAGTTTTATTTTAAATGAGCTTGAACACCTCACCTTAATGCTTAGAACTGCACAAATTTGTCATGGTTCGGGTGTATTTTTTGTGCTGTTTAACTGCTATTTACATATAAATTTTGCTCGGGTAGTTTAAGCATATCATTTTATTGATTCTTGCATATTTGTTTTTTCCTGGCAATTCTATTTTTCACAACTTACTGTATTACCTTAAAACTGTACAGCAAAAGGTCTAGCGCCCAAATTTTGGTAAATCCTAACCATTTTTTAAAGATGTGATTTAAACTGTTTAATTTGATTTTTTTAAGTTTTCGACCAACGAAAATCTGGCGGCACAAGAAATGGTAAGAAATGTTTGTTTTATTGATACCAGATTGAAAAGTTTAGCTTTTGTGGTGGATTTAGTTGCATATTGCATTCTTAGCCCCGATTGTTTTCCATAATTTGTTTTCTGCAAAGATTCCTGGCAAATTTGTCTTTCTTGGTTTATACGCTTTTTAAAGGCTATTTTCATTCTAACACAGTGACGTTTTACTTGAAATCTAGCCTACATTCTGTGGCAGGTGCACACTCAATATTTTTTTATAAGAATTATTTGTGCGAGTGTAGCGAATCAGCGTCTGCATTTGTTATTTACAGCCGTGGTCGGCAAACGCCGGTCCGCGGACCGGTACCGGTCCGCGTTGAGTTGTTTGCCGGTCCGTAGCAGGGCTGTAAGATTAAAATTTTGTTGAAAAACGAACTTAAATATCCTTATTTTGAGAAGCTGGTAAGAATATAGGAATTGGTAATTATGCTATACCAGTGTAATTTAAGAAAAAAACGTAAAGGCCTAAAAGTTTTTTTGAAATGAGCCGCGGGCTGGCTTAAACTAAATTGTTCGGCTGGCCGGATGCCGCTCGCTGGTTTCAGTAAGTTCAATAATTCTTAGATGGCAGCATCTCTTTGCGGCAAAACAAGCATAAAGTTCGCATTGAAAGTTGTAATAAATTTCCTTTCCTGAACATTTGTTGTTTTTTCAAGGCCGGTCCGCGGCAAAATTTTAGTTTTAAACTTGTCCGCAGTGCAAAAAAGGTTGCCGATTCCTGATTTACAGTACTGTGTTTGTTGTTCGTGTGATAAAGTCTGCTAAAGTCTTTCTGGCGTATTTCCTGTTCCCTGCATCCCGCTCGTTAACTGGCCAGTTTTAATCCCCAACGCATTCCCTTTTACTGCAACGTTAGTTGTATCCGAATTCTACAAAACGACAGTGAACAATGTACGCCTTACTGGCAGCACGTGTTTTTACTGCGCTGTAAGCTCTTTTATTGAAAGCGAGCTATACTAAATTATGTAATGTGCAATAAATCTTTAAGCGACCTGACAGTATGCTCTTTCAATTACAATGGCAGTTTGTTTTAGTTTCGATTTAGTGGAGTCAGAAAGCACGGTGGTCATGTCTCACCTGTTGAAATATAAATGGGAGACCCCGACTGAGCTATGAACTTGCAAATAAATCCTTCTTAATGAAATTTTATGCATACTGTCAGGTCGCTTATAGATTTATTGTACATTCACATAATTTAGCATATTTCGCTTTTAATAAAAGAGCTTACAGCGCAGTAAAAACACGTGCTGCCAGTAAGGCGTGCATTGTTGACTGTCGTTTTGTAGAATTCGGATACAACTAACGTTGCAGTAAAAGGGAATGCGTTTTGGATTAAAACCAGCCAGTTAACGAGCGGGATGCAGGGAACAGGAAATACGCCAGAAAGACTTTAGCAGACTTTCAGCACACGCACAACAAACACAGTACGGTAAATAACAAATACAGACGCTGGTTCGCTACACGAAAAAAGAATGACTTGTGAATGTTGTGATACAATTCCAACCTTCAGTTGTGCAAAAAACTTTCACTGCACACCTAAAATGTTAGCACTGCACACCCCCAAAAAATGCCATGAAATGTGGCCTGGTCTGATTTCATTCCACTGCCTTACCACCAGAGATCTTTGGCGTGGAATGCTTGCCCAAAATCACGCAAGTCACGTCATTTGGCGTTGAATATTGTTCGTCAATTTACCAAAAAAAAAAGTTAATTTACCAAAAAAAAAATCCTTTTTGTGTATATATCTTTCTATTTTGGTGTAGAATTTTTAATTCAGTCTGGCTGAACTAGAGTGATTTTGGGCAGTATTTCATGCAACTATCTCTTGTGGAAGGCACTTGAATAACAGCAAGTTAACAGCTGTAGTCGTAGCCGAGTCTGCATTTCATGGCATTTCCTGTCGAGATCTCAGGTGTGCAGCAGCAAATGACTTTTTTTAATTAGCTTTGTTATATGTAGAATGTGCAAATGTGCATGGTGAGTGAGGATTTAAAACAGAAGTCAAAAGCACTCTCAAAATCAAAGAAAAAACAAAATTCAGCTATTATCGGTAAGTTCCCTACTTTTAGAATGTTAACTATGAATGTTTTTTGGGATAAGTTGGGGAAACTAAGTTAAAAAAAATAAATTTATATTAAATAATTGGTTGCAGATTGGTTTCACAACAATATCTAACTTTGATGTTTTATATATATATATTGCCAATGTTATTATAATTTAAACATTGCTTTTATGTTTCAGTCAAAATTAACGAAGAAACTAAAATAATTGAATTTGAGGAGGAAATTGAAGAATGTTCAGTCGAAGAATTAGCAGAAAAATTGCCAGAAAGACAACCTAGATATCCTTTTTAGGTTGAAATAACCATAGAAGTCATTTTAGGCGAGAAAAAAAGGAAGAAGGCTTGACTTAGAATTTGTAAATTGTTGAAGAGACACTTGCTAATCAGAAAAACTGACGAAAGAATGTGCTTAAGACGTGTGGCACAATCACATTAAAAATATTGCCATGGTGAGTTCAACCCTGACAAAAAACAAATCTATATAAAACAAAAATATGACTTACAAGAAAGAGGGGGTGTCTTAACCCCCAAAACTCCCCTGGATACAATGGTCTCCAGTCATTTATTAGTCGCTATTATGAACCAAAAAAAGGATCCTACCAAAAATGTTACAAAACTAGGCCTTAGTTAAGCCTTTTTATAACAGACCTACTAAATTTAAAATCTGCTTAAATTAATGTTTAAGAAACCTTTCAAAGAAACATTGTACTTTTAAAATTATTTTAAAGTTAAAGAAACATTAATTAGAAAAACAAAAAAGTAAGGCACTTTCTGATTTTTATTTATTGTAGTAGATTTAAGGCATTCACACGAAATCCCCTAGTTACTTAAATTCCTGTTGTACATTTTTTAGAAATCAGTTGGAATTATATTAATAAGCAGACATGCCTTTTCCTGGAGTATAATGTACCACTGACCACTGTACATCGTTGTCACATATACGCTATCGCTTGGCTGTCAAAGTTCTGCTTAAAGCAAATTATGATATCAGGGTAAACACAACCTTTTAATGCGTAAAACTATTTTATTTTCATATTTCTGATGAAAGTGTTGGGAAACATTAGTTATCCCTTGTGGATATTAGGGGTGTACTAACATACCAGACTTTGGTGTGCCACTAAATACTATAGGCACTAGGTGTATATGGACAAAAATGGAAGGTATATATTTGTTAAAATCAATGGTAGTCTTCCTTCTAATAGGAAGTGCAAAGACCAGATTTTTTGTGCTATTTGTATACACATAAATACAATTTTCGCTTGGTGGTAAGAAGGGGCTGTATGGGTATCATCCAATACTAAGGGAATGTGTGCCAATGTAATAACACATTGAAATTGGAATTCTGGCCGTGGATGTGAACTAATTACACATTTTTTACCATGAAAAGCTAATTTTTTTGGATATTGATGGCAAACCTTTTTCATTGGGTGGGTCACGAAAGACCTCAACCCATGAAGTGGGTCATACAATATACCATGCTAATATTAGTGCGAAACTATCTGCTGCATCTTCTTTGCAGCTTATATGGTAATAAATAGTTTATTGAGACGATTTAACTGACATAAATTAGGATTAAGCAAATATTAAGACTTGCACAAACATAAAACAACCAAAAATGTTACCAAAGCTACAAAACATATTTTCATTCATGTTGTCGCATTTGGCTAAAAGTAAGGGAAACTTTGTTTAATTAAATTTAACATGTTTTTGTTTATCTTATTTTAATACTGTTTATCCATTTAACCATTGCAATGATGTCATTTCGTATTATTTCGGCAACACTTTTTTTTTAAGATATTGGGCATCTAAATATAAAGTTTCAAGTATCAGAACCATACTTGTCAAAGGTGTTAGTTATGCTTATGTCAAACAGAAATAAAATTGTTGTTCCTTGACTGAGTTCTCTTCTACATATGTGCTATATTTCTACGTATACAACCAAGAGAATGGACGAGTCAGCTACCCGTACATGTTGTTGTTCTACAATCCAGAGGGCTGTCCGCCTATACAGAACATGATGTATACTTCCAGCAAAAGTATACTTATCAACGAACTAGGCCTTACAAAGGTAATTTTGCATAGTAATTATTAAGAATCTTTTTCATATTGAATCCTATCCAAAAAGGTAGTAAATTGTTCAAAACGCCGTGGTATTGGACCTCATTTGATAACAAGATAACTAACTGTATTGCATTAAAAAAACATATTAACAATAAGAGTGGCGCGGTTTCCCAGTACTAGTTTCAATTTGGTTATTTGGACAAAGTAATAATGTTATTTGTTATCCGACCAGCAGCACTGTATTAAATCCAAGTACTAACCAAAAATGCCAAATTGTGTGCACTGACACTATAGTATAGCAAAATTTTTCTTGAAAGTGCCACAAAACTTGTTTTTTTTTTGCTTGTAATGAGAAATATCCAAACATGCTGAAATGTTGTCTGTCAAAATTTTTGATGTAATGTACTTTAAATGTTCATTGACTTTTATACCAAAATTTTTTAGAGTTTTCAGTTTCGGGATCGGGAAATGCTAACCGAAAGCTGGTTGTTGGGCAACCTTGGAAAATAATTTCTTCAGTAACCACTTTGCCGATTATTCAGCTTTATTTTATTCATAATAAATAATCAAGGTCGTGATGTTGTCTGTCCAGCACATTTATAAACTATTTTTCCATAGTATTATTTAATAAAACAAACAATTTTGAAAGATTATTTTTGTTTCCTTTAATTAATACTTGTTAAGTGAAGAAGTCTTTAGGATTTAGATTGTTATAATAAATTTTACCATACCATGGTTCCTTTTTAATTTTTTTTTTTGGGGGGGGAATGGAATTCTGCAACGGTGATTGTGATAAAGTGTTCTAGTTTTATTTTCTGTATGAAAATAATTACTTTTTCTTTAAAGCTTTTAATGTATCTGTTCAACACAAATGGTTACAATAAGCAATATGAGTTTAGAACTTAACTGATTACCAAGTATTTTTCCATAAACAAATAGATGTTTTTAAACAAATAGATGTTACGCAAACAATAGATGTTATTTTTCCATACCGGTACTATGGAAGTAAGCATAATTAAATTTGATTTACAAATAGTGTTTGACATTCCATTGCGTCGATTTTAGCACTTCAATTTTAGTTTATATTTTTTGTGCATTGCGTTATGGAAACATGGAACATTGATACTTATACCTTTGTATGCTAGCTTAATTGTTTACTGTTACTTACTAAGGCAATATTTTTTTATTTTACATGTTTATTTCAGTCATGTTATAATCGTGTCTAGATTAAAAAAAATGCTTAAGCCTAAAATGATCCACATTTGAAGTATTTGCCTAATGCTGTTGTTTTATTTGTGTAGAAATGTGAGTTTTGCAGTCTTGTTTTATGGTTTGTATCATTCAGAGTGCAATACTTATATACAAATAATGTTTTATAGTACATCTTTCCCAACCAAAACTAAATAAATTTTTGCCATTCAAAACGTTTTTATTGAACTCGGATATAATTGAAATAAAATGTACTTTTAACATTAAGAGTTTTATATTTATGCTGAAATTTTAATAAACATGTATCTAAGGAAAAATTGTTTAATATTATTATATTGTTTAGCATTTCTAGTGGCAATCTTTAAAATATTGCATAGCTAAATAAACCTGTATATCCAGTGATGCCAGTTACGAGAAATTGTAGTTAAGTTTTGGTTTTAAAATTTTTTAAACTATTTGTCGCAATCCAGCAGGCAGTTTTAGGGCTATTAATTGGTTTTATATTTTTTAAGAAAGTCTGTGAAATCAAATGGTATTAATCATTTAATACCTGTAGTATGTGGAAATTTTTTATATATTTAATCAAACTGACTAGTTTTTTTTTTTTTTGCGAGTTTTTTGTGCATTAGACTACATATTTAACGTGTATTAGTGTTACAAAATTTCAAAATATTAAAAGCACTAACCCTCACTAAAGTAACATAGCAAAATGTAGAAGGTGAAAAATCTATAAAACTTAGTTCTCAGTTTCTTTGTGTATGTATTTGTTAGGCAGGGCAAGGCAACTACTGTATTTTAATAAAGTTAATTCAGATATTTTTAACCTATATGTTTAACAGCACAAATTGTATTAAAACCTTGACGAGCTTATGCAAAACCGCGCTTTATCTGGTCAAAGTACAAATAACAGCAATTAAAATAAGGAGGTAGAAGCACAAGTATAAGTAGTAGACAATAATGAGTATCAAGTCTAATATTTCAATAAGCTTGCAACTTCTTTTATTCCTTACTAGCGCTTGTGCTCTGTGTATTTTAAATGCTTTTCTATATTGGCCTGGTGAAGCACGATTTCCAGTTTACACTAATGACTTCTATGTTGTTTTTGAAAATAACTGCCAAACCCATTGATATGCACCCCTGCCACCAACATAAAATTAATAAATTCATCTGTAAAAAACTATAAATTTTTTGAAACAAATGTTGAAGAGCTTGCTGCAATTTTATAAACATTACTTGTTTTTTTTTAAGCTGCTTAGAAGGTTCGGTCGGCCATTTGATTTGTGCCGTCGCTTCTGTGACGTATTGGCGAATGACGATTTTAGATTGTCGGTAGCACAAAATATACAACAAATTAAATGATTTGTGGACTGTATTTCAGTCATTAGCAATTCTTAGCCTTTATAGAACGGGGGTCGCACAACGTTTTTCATAAAGGAGCGGAAACCAACCTTCAAACGATTGGGCGTCGCGATTGCGTATTTGTTTTGAATATTGCGCCCTGCGGTTGAACTCCGCTTTCACACGGGCCGTTTCCTTATAAGGTGTTACTTTTAAGAGGAAGTATTTCGTCAATCCATTTCAGACACAATCAGCGGCAAACAGCATAGGGGCGATTAGCGCTTTGCTGTTTTAGACATGTTTTCCAATCATCGCGAAACGCCAAAAAACGCAAACAATAGACATTTCTGCTTACCGAACGTGTAGCGCCATGTATACAATATGGAGCAACGTTTGCGACTAAAAAAATGTGATGCAATTTTTACCAATATATTGTTCTTCTCATACGACAGACGACATTTGCACCAAAACTAAAATTATACGCTTTAAAGTTTTAAACGATTGGTATTTGTTAAATTGTAACAATTACTTTTTGTGCCAACGGCTATAAAACGCGGAATGCCAACTTAAACCGATAAAAAAATAGGTTGAGTTCGCGAAATTCCGTATATTTAGTTCAACGGTAATTGCTTTACATTGCCTGACCAACGCCTGGGTACCGGGTTTTTTATCACTTTTTAGGAGACAAAATTAAAACAGGAAAATATCCTATATTTTAGCTGGGCAACGTCGGGTATGTCGTCTAGTACTCAACCTGTAAGGGACTAAGAGTCGCATTTATTATTAAACTTAAAGAATCGCACTTTTCAAATAAATGCCACCACACTCTCGAGGCTACTAAAATCTATGGACATGTTAAAAAAAGTGATAGGATTTCCGTCGAAACCAGCAATAATCGGTAACTTAAGCTAAAAAAAATCTTCACTGTAAAAGTACATCTGATGTCCTTAAACTGTAATAAATTGCTTAAAGATTTAAACATATCCTGAAGTTACGATTTCCGATCTAAACAAATCAAGAAACGCATATAAATTAGTAAAATTCCTATCGCTAGGTGAGTCCAACACACTTTTTCAAAAACGCCCGAGAAAAAGATTGAGAACTGCTGTTTTACATTACAAAAAACTTGCTTTTCAACCCGTTGGATGGTACGCATCTGTGCGGATGAAAAATATTGTAATGCGGATGACCAACGTCGTGCGGATAAATGCGCGAATGAAAATGGTGCATATTATTATTTTTATTATGTGCAATGCAGTAATAAAATATGCTGGTACGCCTACTTTTGCGTTACAGCTACAGTACTATAGCGTTGTATAGTGGTTCATTGCAGCTTAAGCTATTAATTTTATATCGGTCAAGGCTTAGACACACGGTTTTAATACACAAACCCTTTCATTGTTATTTTACATATAAAACTGAAGGTTGCAAACTTACTGAGCCTGTTTTGTGCGAATGGAAATTTTCCGAAATAAAAAAGTGCTGATGGAAATTTTAAAGGTTGAAAAGCACTAGTCTAATATATAAAAAAAAAAACATTTCGAGCAACATATCATTTAGCACAGTGCTTCCTAACCAATGGGTCGCGCCCGTTGGGTAATGGGTAGGTCGCAAAGCATTTCTCAACATTACAGTTTTCTATTAAATTATGAAATTATTGTACCATTACATGTATTTATGCAACAATATCACATATGCGTAATAGTTGGATGTGTTGTGTCGCATTAACTATTTCGCCGCTAGTAAAGATGCAGGTTTTATGTAAGTTTATACGTTGGATCATATCTCATGAATCTTGCATTAAAAGTGAACTGCGAACTGAAAAAGGTTGGAAAGCACTGGTCTAATATATAAAAAAGTTAGAGCAACACATAATTTAGCACACACGTGTTTAAAATCTACAACAATTCAAATTTACATAAACTTACCAGAATCACCTCGGACAGTAGTCTTTAAAAGAACCAAAACCAAAGCAACGAGGAGAATCTTGCTTTTCATCTTATCAAGAAGACTGGCTCAGCGGAGTAAGCAAACGGCGCTGAGCATATGCCATTTATTTGGTCTTTTACGACAAGGCTTGTATAATATACGTAAATTATATCTACAGGCATTTTTGAGCCGTCCTATAAATGTACAACAATCCCATTTCCTGTGCATTACGCCAAGGTGGCCACAATTAAACCGTGAGCGTGCTTACGCAGCACACACGTCAAATCCTGTTCCTTTCGTTTATGCAGAAGTCTTATAGATTTATAAATATGTTTGTGTTGATTGGAATGGTTAGGACCGGGTCACATTTCATGTTGACCTCTGTTTGGCAGTTTCGGCATGACTTAAGGCTTAAGCCAATGACTCAATGACTTGACTTAACTGCATTTAAGTCGCATTTTTCTTTTGGGGGGAAAATTATTTTGAAAAATGACTTCAATTGGATTCGGCTATATAGCTAGCAACGCCTTTGTTTAACATTTATTTGTAATATCAATGACCTGACTTTGAATTGACTTGCCATATGGCAATGACTTGGACTTGTCTTGGGTAACTAACTTTGAACTTAGACATTACTTTCTATTCGTTAAAAATGATTTTAGTGTGATGTAGAACGAATATCAAAGTCAATAGGGAAGTAAGTATAGCATATTTTGAACGTTTTGAATTAATCTTTTTTTATTTCCAACATTGTAAAGAGATAACCGGTTCAAAACAGTTCAGTTGGAATTAAGTTACTTTTCAAAAGTGACGTGTTACAACACTGATTCAGTTGAGATTCAAATGCCAGGAATTGTGCGGTTCAGTGAAAACAGTCAAGTCGAGGGGTCCACTCTACAAAAGAAAAACCTTTTGGAGGCCTATATTTAGGGTTACCACTATATTTTAAAAGCATCAAACTGGGACGCTTCGAAACAATAAGCTAATCAAGGATATTTTTAGGGGGTTTTCATATATGACGTCAAAAAATATGTCACAGCGTGACGTTACGAAAAAATTGTATTTTATAGACTCGTGAATGTGCAGATACAACCATGACTAAAAATACTGGTAGCTGATTATGCCGTATAGAAGAAAAATCACCTTTAATACTATTTATCGGCAGGTTATCTATATGAGATCATATTGTTTTACGAAAAATGTTTGAAATCAGAACAAAAATGGCTGTTATCTAGGACCTTTAGGTAAACTTATACTGCCAAAAAACACCTACTATTATTACTGAGTTAGGGTCTAGCGATTCCGCTCACAATAAACTCGACAACGGACAAATTAACCACTACATTGACATCACTATTATTGTTACATTTAACACCCGGAAACAAAAAATCGCATCAGCTATTCCCCACGCAAGTTGATTAAACTGATCAGTAAGCCCGTTTATATGCACCTTTCGTGGGCAGAGTACACCAGCTTGAGTGGACAAACTGCACTGATATGCAATATTGCGTAATATTTCAGTAAACCCTGATGCACAACCAAAACCAATTTTTCGACTTAGGCTACTCCTTGCGGTAGCAATTTATTGCTGCTTGTTCGTTTTTATTAACCTAAAATTAAAACAAAACAAGAATTACTTGAGTTAGGTTTGCCGATTAAGTACGTTTTTGACTGTATAGTGCTTCAGTGTACCTGGTACACAGAATATAAGTGCAGGAAAGTTAAGCTTATGTGTGCGGGTCAACGCTATATACAAGGCAGAGTGGATAAAAGAAGGTGATGAGATGTACCAAACATGACTAATGAAAACTGTATTTGGCGCTGGCCTAGAATCCTACCACAGCGTTGAGACAATTATTAAAGCAATGTACAATATTTGGGTGAGGGTGGGCCAAGTATTACTATTTAAACATACCTAAACCAGCATCTTAACCCAAATAATGTTCGATTTTTTTATTCTTGACCAGCGCCTTCGTCACATATTAGTATCTAACGAGTGTATGTAATGTTCGTTCCTTATCAGGGCTCTCACAAATGAAAAACAGAAAATCCCTAAAGCTATGTTAAATGTACAATAACGCAACAATCAACAAATTCAGGTCAGGTTTTAAATAGGCTAAGCATTTTTAGTTACTAATTTGAAAAGGACAGAAACAAATAGGCTAGCATATTTTGGACCTGTTTTTTTTTAATTGCAATTTGGTTAAGATTTACTAGTTAACAAATTATACAATACGATTTGCAAAAATATGGCGAAAAATCCCTAGATCATCAAAATCCCCAGATTTTAGAAGTGAGAGCATTGTTCCTTATGAGCTAAACTTGTTGTTTTGTTTACGACTAACCGTCCGTGTTACGTCATAATGCCCCAAAAGTGGTGGTATGTCTACTGCGTTGAAGCAGGTCATTCTACAATCTACATCAGACCTGGGCCACATACGGCCCGCGGGACGGATCCGGTCCGCGGCTCATTTTTGCTTAAAACACATGCGAAAACAAGGGCGAGTTTCTATATACCTGTTTGGTTGTATCGTAAACACGCTTTCCAGGGACGGATCTAGTCATGACCCCACCTAATTTTATTTTTAACCTGTTTTAAATACTTAATGGAAATTGTTTTCGTGCTTCGCGCGAATCTTTTCTGTCATTTTCGCATGTTCCACGCATTTTTTGGCAACTTTATCGACAAATAGTGTTTTCTGCACCGTGGTATTCTTTTCAACAAAAGTTCAACAAATTTAGCTTAACATTTATATATTTTTGCGCGTCGAAATCATTTGGTCTTTAAAATATGAACGAAATACGGACCGTTTTCTAACTCTGAACCAGGGCTGCGGAGTCGGTTAAAAACAACCCGAGTCCGACTCTCGAGTCCGACTCCGGCCAAAAAAATACACCCGAGTCCGACTCCCGAGTCCCGAGTCCGACTCCGGCCAAATGTAAGATTTTGTCGAGTCCCGAGTTCAGCTCTGACCCTACAGCCTGTATTTTACCCATTTACGCAACTAAATTAAGGTGGATTTTCTGCAATCCACTCATATTGGTGTTATAATTGATCCCCCCGCATTACATGGTTTAAAAATATTTCACATTTGTTATTACACTTTTACAACTTACATTTTGCCGCCTTAACTCTTTTAAAATTTGATACTGCGCATGCGCACGTCGGACTCGGGACTCGGGTAGTTTTATGCGGTCTTACTCGAGTCCCGAGTCCCGAGTCCGAATCCGACTCCGCAACCCTGCTCTGAACTACCGATTCACATTTTGTCAAGCTAACTTAGTTAATGCTATGTTGTGTGTTTCTCTCGATTTATATTTTCTTTGTAATATGAAAAAAACAAAAGTTTTTACGTATTTTAATCTTAATTTTTGGGTCAACGCGCCCCACAACTTGATAAACGCCAATGTATCAAGTAATGTAAATTTTTTTGTATGTGCTCAATGCTTCACTTACCCCCTATAAATCTATATTAAAATTTTCATTTTAAAACAAACATAGACGTAATTTTTTCGTCTTTAATTCGACTTAAATAGTACATTTTCGCACAACTTTAAACGTAATAATAAATTCGTTGACTTATTTGTTTTATACCTAGTATGACGTCAGATTGCGTGTATTTCAGATCCTATTTTTTAGACGGCCCGCCACAACATTGTAAGTTTCTCATGCGGCCCGCGGCTAAAAATAATTGCCCACCCCTGATCATTAAACAATTTCGGCCGTCGGCAAAACGAACAGATTAAGCGGCGAATGGATTGGAAACCACTTCTTTTGACCGATTAAGAAACGAGAAAACTTAATTCATTCCAGCGCCAAAACGAGAGAGAATGAATTAACGAAATAGATTCGAATCCGGCTTAAACGTGCATATTAATGGGCTTAATCACAGCTAATTTGCGTGTTGTGTAGTGCAATGTTGAACGACTAAATGCCAAAACGGGAGTTTTAGTTGATTGCTTAGGCCACAAGGATAAATCCTTTAAACAGGAACTGTCCTGGTGAAAGCGATAGGGAATGATAAGTATAGGGCGAATATTTTAAATTATAGGGCGAATATTTTTGAAGATAAAATGTCAAAATTTGTACGTTAGGTCAAAACGTGTCGCTATTCATCCAAGTCAAAATCGTTTACAAACTTACCCAAATCTAAAGTGGCAGGCCCTATTTTTGAAATTTACGTTCAGTTTAATTTTTTTATCAAACTATTTTCTTAATTGCAACCTAACATTTTAACTGTATTGGGCCTATATAAGTCTTCATTGTTCGAGCAATGTGAGGTATACGCGAGCCAGTAAAATTAAGCAGGCAAGCCTGGTTTATCGCATTTTGTTAAACGAACTTTCGTTTTTTTATTTTTTTATTTTTTATTTTTTTTATATAACATCTCAACTTTTGGTCAGTTAAATTTCTCGTTTTATTTGGCCTAGTGCATCACCCTTAAACATCCTAGCTATCAAATATCCTTGGCAAAGTCTGCAGTACGGGATAACCACTTTCTAGGCTAGACAAATTAACTGATGGAAAATAATGTAGGTGGTATCTAAATGACAATGGGATCGTGGTTCCTTTTATTTAAAAAACGTGATTCAATATACAAAGACCGGAATCATTATGTGACCACGTTGATACCCAACTTATGAGGCTACTTTCAAGGGAGTGATAGCTTAATATTTTTAGTGATCAGAGCAACCCCAAAAAATACAAACTCAAATCTCGAAAAAAAGATGAAAAGCTAGTTTGCAAACGATTTGTCAAGGATTCGAAAAATATGTTTGGAGCTTTTACTAATAAATTTTTTTTACCTAATAAAACTTTAGGAGGAGTAAAAAGTGTTTAAAATTGTAATAAAAGTTATCTATTATCTGTGAACAAAAAACATTAAATCTTACGAATAACTTGTTATTGGTTTCTGAAATGGGATACTTTTAAATCGAGTACGAGTAAAGCGACACGCCCGATTGCCGTTCTTCCGCTTGGTTTCTCATGCTTTGACGCCTACACTGAAATTATACTTGTGTTTAAAATATTTCGGCTTAAATGTCGATTAGGGTGAGTTAAGCCTTACCAGAATTAAAGTGAGTTTTTGTTATGTTGGGTTGGGTCGCGATTTTGATAGCTGAATTATTCCCTTAGGTACTGAACTTAGGCATTTTTTTGCATTGTCACCGACCTCAAGGCCTAAAAGTCATACTTTTTAACATTTTAATGCCCTTATTGTCGTAGACCTATTTAAAAAAAGAAAAAAAGAAACTACATCAATTTTTGGAGGATTGGGTGTGTTTTTTGTGCTGCATAACTTATATTTACCTAAATTAATACATTGCACGCGTGGGTTAAGTATATTATTTCATTTATTCTCGCTGTATGTTTTTTCTTGCACATCAATTTTGTCAACGTTACTGTACTACGTTAACAGTTATTTAAAAAAATGTTAGGATAATAGAACAACCAAGCTTAAAACAATTATAGCTTTTTTCCTCTTAAGGTGTAGGTTAAACTCTTCATTTCAATTTGATTTTTTATTCAACCAAATAAAATCTGCAATGGCGGCGGCGGCACAAGGAATGGTAAGAAATGTTTGTTTTATTGATACCAGATTGAAAACTATAGCTTTTGTGGTGGATTTAGTTGCATTCTCAGCCCCGATTGTTTTCCATAATTTGTTTTGCGAAGATTCCTGGCAAATTTGTCAACATCTTGTTGATTTCTACGCTTAAATGGCTATTTTCATTCTAACACAAAGATGTTTTATTGGAGTCTAGCCTGCATGACGATGAGTGCACACCCAACATTTTTTAAATTTGTGCACAAATCATGTGTGCATACCGGAATTAGTCGGTTGCATACCTGATTTTTTAGGAAAGGGATGACTTGTGATATATTATTCCTACCCTCAGTTGTGTAAAAAACTTCAATTGCCCACCCAAAAGTTAGCACTGCACACCCAACATCATGGCGCAAAGTGCCATGAAATGCAGGTTGGACTGGACTACCTGATTGTATTCCAATGCCTTACCTCCAGAGATCTTTGGTGTGGAATGCTTGCCCAAAATCACACCAGTGACGTATTTTGGGGCTAAATATTGTCAGCCTAGTTAATTTACCAAAACATATTGTTGTTTTTGGTGTATGTATTTTCCTATTTTGGCGTAGAATTTCAGCCAAAAAAATTTTGGGCGTTTATCTTTGGCGCCCACAAATTATAGAATGCAGTCAGGCTGGACTAGAGTGGTTTGGGCAGCATTTTATAGCAAAGATCTATAGTGGAAAGACACTTGAACAACATCAAGTTGACAACTGTACCTGATGCCCAATGTGCATTTTATGGCGTTTCCCACCAAGTTCTCAGGTGTGTAGACCCAAATTTTAGGTGTGTATGTGTGCCATCAAGGTTGAAGTTTTGGAATCTAGGTGTGTAAGTTACCAATTCAAGTATGAACGCAAATCTTTAATAAAAAAACAAAAAAAAACAAAAAAAAACAACATGGGCCATAGCCAGGCATTTGCTGAAAAATTACCATGAAGAAACCACTACAAAAACAGTGGTGAATTATGAATATTTGTTTTAAGTTGGAGGCATTGGATTGGTGCCACGAAGTTACTTTATACAACAATTGTTCTTGGAAACACTTGTTTTTTTCAAACAAACCTGTGTGCAAATATGAAGCTAAAATCCAGTTTAATTGCATGTAAAAAAATTAAATAGAAAAAATTTTTTTTTTTTTAAATTGGCAAAACTTCAATTGAAAAGATACAGGACACATATGGCACATAGAAGGGTTTAAGTATTACTCAAAAGTTCAAAACAACAGCATTTATAGAATAATTTAACTGAAATTAAACTGTACAGTTACTAATCACACAACACAAGGAGTCTTTAAATATCGCTTTTGGGCTGAAAATGTTTTAAGCATAAAACTTATAAAAGTATATGGAAATATTTACATTGGATTTCGCAAGTAATGTTGTAGTTTAAGTAATTTAAGAAACATGTGGATCTCAAACCAACCGGTGTGGAATTATGCAACTAATATTTCCAAGCATGTATTCTGAATGGATAAATGATGTGGCTGTTATGTATAAAATGGTATGAACTTTATAAGTGGATTTGTTGAATATCCACTGTGAATACAGCAGACTTGAACAACTATATAATTCTAGTTTTCTAATTTATTGAATTAGATAAAAGTCTGGGTTATTCTAATTCTTATCTAATTTTTAAATTGCTTGTGTGCTCTAATTGTAATTCAAATGTTATATAAATTTTACCCAAAATGCTACTGCGTCCAACGGCATTTTTAGTCTCTCAGTTCAAACACAGAATTTCAATTAAATTTTTTGGTTGGAACGACTTGTATGTAATTTTTACAATCTAAAAAGCACAAAAAAGGCATGGAAATTAGCACACACATATTTAGCATTCACATTCTTATAAGAATAAATTGCAATTAAACTAAATTGGATGTAAATAATTTAATGTGATTCTAGTTTAAATTCTAGTTGAAATTAGATTTTTACTAATGCGGTAATTCAAATTCTACTCTAAATTGAGAACTCAAAACGTTCTAATTCTAATCTAATTTGAAAAAACTAAAAGCTCTAATTTTAATTCTAATCTAATCTAATTTGAAAAAGCTAAAACAAATCTAGTTGTCCAAGTCTGGAACACAGGTTGTAGAGTCAGAACCAGACTTGGTTTCTTTTGTTGCAGCGACTCCACCGCAGCCCTGTCACCAAGACATGTTTTTAATTTTTGTTTGTGTGTAGAATGTGCAAATGTGCATGGTAAGCGAGGATTTAAAACAGAAGTCAGAAGCACTTTGGAAATCTAAAAAAAAGCAAAATACAGCTATTATCAGTAAGTTCCCTACTTTTAGAAAGTTAACTATGAATGTTTTTTGGGATAAGTTGGGGAAACTTAACTAAAAAAATATAAATATATTAAATAATTGGCTGCAGATTGGTATCACAATAATATCTAACTTTGTTGTTTTATATATATTGCAATGTTATTATAATTTAAACATTGCTTTTTTGTTTTAGTCAAAATTAACCAAGAAACTGAAATGATTGAATTTGAGGAGGAAATTGAAGAATGTTCAGTTGAAGAATTAGCAGAAGAATTGCCTGAAAGACAACCTAGATATCCTTTTTAGGTTGAAATAACCATATCAGTCATTTAAGTGAGAAAAAAAGGAATCAGGCTCGAACTAGGCCTTCATTTATGCTATTTGTAACAGAAAAACTAAATTTAAAATGTGCTTAAATTAATGTTGAAGAAATATGACTTACAAGAAAGAGGGGGTGTCTTAACCCCCAAAACTCCCCTGGAAACAATGGTCTCCAGTCATTTTTTAGTCGCTACTATGAACCAAAAAAAAGGATCCTACCAAAAATGTTACAAAACTAGGCCTTTGTTCAGCCTTTTTATAACAGACCTACTAAATTTAAAATCTGCTTAAATTAATGTTTAAGAAACCTTTCAAAGAAACATTGTAATTTTAAAAGTATTTTAAAGTTAAAGAAACATTAATTAGAAAAAAATTAATTTCGCTTTTACATACAGACCCCTTGAAACCTTTTTATGGACCCCTGGTTGCAAAAACTTAAAAGGCTTTTTTCTAATTTTATTTATAGCTGGTAGATTCAAGGCATTCACACAAAATCCCCTAGTTACTTACGTTCACGTTTTATGTTTTTTAGAAATCAGTTGTAAATATTTTAATAAGCAGACATGCCTTTTCCTGGAGCATAGTGCACCACTCATAAATGTACAATGTACCACTGGCCACTGTACGTTGTTGTCACATACAGGGATACGGAGTCGGACTCGGGACTCGGAGTCGGTTTTTCTGCCTGAGTCGGCCTCGAGTAAGACCATGTAAGACTTCAAGTCCGACATGCACATGGGCAATACCAAATTTTAAAACTGATATCTCCGCCAACTGGAAAGAGTAATAGCATATGGTGAATATTTTCAACCATGCATTGCGAGTGATTGAATTATACGACATCCCTATAATTGGATTACTGAATATCCACATTATTTTAGTTACCTAAATTGGCGGAATACAGGCTGTAGAGTCTGGGTTGGACTCGACGAAATCGCACATTCGACCAAAGTCGGGAATCAAACTTGGGTTTATTTTTTTGGATAGAGTCCGACCCTGAGTATTTTTTACCGACTCCGCAGCCCCGGTCATAATACTCCATCGCTTGGCTGTCAAAGTTTTGCTCAAATTATGATATCAGGGTAAACACAACCTTTTAATGCGGTAAAACTATTTTATTTTCATATTTCTGATGAAAGTATTGGAAAACATTAGTTATCCCTAGTGTGCCACTAAATATTGTACGCACCTGTAGTGTATAGGCACTGGGTGTATATGGACAAAAATGGAAGGTATTTGTTATGATCAAAGGAAACTTCCTTTTAATAAGATGTGCAATGACAAGGCTTTTGTGCTTATTGTATCCAAAAATAAATGAATGAAAATTTTTGCGGGGTGCCAAAGATTGGTGATACAATACTAGGGTAGAATGTGTGCCAATCTAATACCAAATTGATATTGGAATTTTAGCAGTAGTTTGTGTAACTGAACATTTATACCATGAAAAGCTAATTTTTTAGCACAGGGATGGCAAACCTTTTTCATTGCGTGGGTCACGAACAAGACTGCAATCCATAAAAGTGATGTGGGTCATACCATATACTTTTCTAATATTAATGTGAACTAGCTGCTGCATCTTCTCTGCAGATAATTATTATCCTTTGCTGGTAATGAATAGTTTATGGAGACAATTTAAATGACATCGCATATGCTAAGGTTTTTTTGCATTGGTTACCATCAAAAATATTTAGTAAAAACTTGGTTGTATACTTATATTTGGTTATCTCAATAATGCGCATGGATCATTGAAAATCTGTACTGTGACCCACGTCAGTCGTCACTGGTTCACCATCCCTGTTCTAGAATATAGTGTATGTGAGTAAAAAAAGAAAAACAGTTGTTAACAGCTAAAGGAACCAAAATTCTTAAGATAAAACAAACTTGATTTAATTAGAGTTTAACATGTATTTATTCATTTTATTTTAATACTGTTTACCTGTTTAACCACTGAATGAATAACGTCATTTAGTATCATTTCGGCGAGGCTTTATTCCAAGATTTCGAGCATCTGAATAAAGTTTGGAGTATCAGAGAACCATACTTGTCAAAGGTGTTAGTTATGCTTATGTCAGACAGAAATAAAATTGTTATTCCTTGACTGAGTTCTCTTCTACATATGTGCTATATTCCTACGTATACAACCAAGAGAGCGGTCGGGTCAGCTACCCGTACATGTTGTTGTTCTACAATCCAGAGGGCTGTAAGCCTACACAGAACATGATGTATACTTCCAGCAAAAACAAGCTTATCAATGAACTAGGCCTTACAAAGGTAATTTTGCATAGTAATTATTAAGAATCTTTTTAATATTGAATCTGAGCCAAAAAGGTAATAAATTGCTCAAAACCCCATTTGATAACAAGATAACTGACTGTATTGCATTTAAAAAAAAAAACATATTAACAATAAGAGTGGCACGGTTTCCCAGCACTAGTTTCAATTTGGTTATTTGGCCATAGTAATAACGGTATAAGTTTTTGAAATAAAATATAGTATTAGATCCAAGTACTAACCAAAAATGCGAAACTGTGTGCACTGACACTACAGTATACCAAGACTTTCCCTCAAAGGTGCCACAAAACTTTTTTTAATTCGCAATAAAAATATGCAAACATGCAGAAATGTTGTCTGTCAAATTTTTTTTTTGTGTTCTGGTCTTTACAAAAACTTTTGATGTAATGTGCTTTAAATTCAGTAACTTATATACCAAATTCTTTAAACTTTGTAGAGTTTTCAGTTTCGGGATCGGGAAATGCTAACCGAAAGCTGGTTGTTGGGCAACCTGGGAAAATAATTTCTTCACTAACTTTGTTGATTATTCAGCTTTATTTTATTCATAATAAATAATGAAGGTCATGACGTTGCCTGTCCAGCAAGTCACTTTCTGTTTTTCCGTAGAACTGTTTAATAAAACGAACAATTTTAAAGGACTATTTTTGTTTCCTACATTACTACTTGTTAAGTGAAGTATAGTTTTTAGACTGTTGTAATACATTTTACGATAACCTTTTTATTTTTTGGGAGGAAATGAAGTTCTGCATCAGTGATTGTGATAAAGTTTTTTTTTGTATGAAAATAATTACTTTTTCTTTAAATCGTTTAATGTATCTGTTCAACACAAATCGTTACAATAAGCAGTAAGAGTTTAAAACTAATTACCCCATCCATAAGTATTTTGCCATACTAAGAAAGTAAGCAAAAATGAATTTTGATTCACAAATAGTCTTTGAAATTCCGTTGTGTTGATTTCAATTTTAGTTTATATTGTTTCTGCATTGCGTTATGGTAGCAGTCGAAAAATCAAACGGTGATACTTACTTTCTTTGTATGCTAGCTTAATTGTCCACTGTTACTTACTAAGGCAATATTACGTTGCTTTTATGCATCATTTTTATTTTTCATGTTTATTTCAGTCATGTTATAACCGTGTCTAGTTTAAAAAAATGCTCAAGCCTAAAATGATATACATTTGGAGTATTTGCCGAGTTCTGTTGTTTTGTGTGGTAACGTAAATTTTGTAGTCCTTTTATAGTTTGTATGATTCAGAGTGCAATACTTATATACAAATAATGTTTTATACTTTATAGTACATCACTCTCGACCAAAACTAAATAAATTTTTGCCATTCAAAACGTTTTTAATTGAACTCGGATATAATTGAAATAAAATGTACTTTTAACATTAGGAGTTTCATTATTTATGCTGAAATTTTAATAAACCTGTATCTAAGAAAAAGCTGTTTAATAGTATTATATTGTTTAACATTCTAGTAACAAATCTTCATGACATTGACAATATTGCATAGCTAAGAATAATTTGTATATCCAGTCATACAAGTTAAAGAGAAATTGTAGTTAAGTTTTGGTTTTAGAATTGTTCAAACTGTTTAATTGACCAAGAAAGTTTTTGAAACCCTATTAAGGAAAATGGTAAAAATCAGCTTACAATACTTGTTGTGTATTTGTCTAAATTGAAATGTGGAATTGGTTGGCACTGTTCAACATCATATTGTATTACAATTTCGACAAGCTTATACAAAACCTTGCTTTATAAGGTCACAAATAAAAGCAATTAAAATACAGGAAGTAGAAGCATAAGTAGTAGACAATATTGAGTATCAAGTCTAATATTTCAATAAGCTTGCCACTTCCGGTCATCTTTTTACTGGTGTTTGTGCATGTGCTTCTGCTTTGTGTATTTTAAATGATTTTCTATATTGCCCCAAGAAGCAAGATAATGTAGTACAATTTGTCATTAAACATTACCACCTGATCCACTTTACAAGAATGACTCCACTTTTGTTGTTTTAAATAACTGCCAAACCTATTGATGTGTGTGACCCAGCCCAATTTCTTGATAAAAAATGTTAGAGCTTTTTTATGGTAAACCTTTCATTTTGTTTCATAAAGATTGATTAGAACTTTTATTTGCATTACAAAACGAAACAAAACAACACAACTTTTTTCACTTCTGTAACGGAATTTTAAAATGATTAACACAATTTTTAAAATGAATTAGTTACAATTGTATCACAGAAAAACAATAGCACTATTAACAGGGCAGATGAAAATATTAATAAACCCTTTTAATAATAGTAAGAAAAAATTAACTATAACATTACAATGTAACATCAGATATCTAGTTTTTTTTACTTTAAACAGTAAGACAAAGTTAAAAAAGAAACTGAATAATATTGAGTGGATTGACCTATTTAATAAAACATTATCAAGCATTCCTGTGTGTATAAGTTGTACATCTACACATTTCAGTTTCTGGTTACAGTCAACAAAACAGCAATGCTATTCAGCATATTCAAAAGCAGCATGACATGTGTTAAATAAATTGTCATGTTAAAGAAACCAACATTTCTTAACCCTAAAGCGCAAAACTGATTCGGGAACAATTATAACAAAACAAAACAACCGATTTTGTAAAGCTTAATAAAAAAGTCAGCTACACAAAAAAAACTGTTTACTGCATTTTGGTGAGATTGAAGAAATTTTGTTATTTTGAACTTTCAATCAGCTGAAAAAAAGAGAACATTGATTGTAGTTTATTTCTTGAGCAGCACAACAACAGTCCTTTTTTTCTTCAACTTTTAAATTATCTTGCTAGTGAGTGTGTTCAATTTCTTTAAACTTGCTTCAAATGTTGTCAGTAAGTCACCAACACATAGATCATTCTGCAAAAAAAAATAATAATTTCGTTAAAAATATTGAAATTGTTTCTGAAACAAGTAATAAAATTAAATAAGGTTCAGTTATGTTTCTTAAGATTTTGCACACTTACCTGTACAGATAGTAAAAGAATGAAATAAGGTAGAAAGCCAGTTTTGCCCAGCCCTCTTTCATGCAGTAGGACAAAACATCGGCATTCATTATGGTTGTCGGGTCGTACAGGCCTGGACCACTCATAACCGGGCGTTTACTGTACCTAAACAAATGAAGCAAAACATGTTAGACCATTTTTTTAAATCTTAGCACAATGTTACCCACCCATTTTATTGGCCTGAATTTTGTTTAATGTTTTACTGCAGAACCTAATAATTACATGCGAAAGACGTGAGTGTTTTCTCCTGTTTTATCTATCTAATAACTTAAAACTCTCTATTTGCCTTTAAACCAAAAGCTGCAAATCTCAAATTTTATTATCTAATTTAAGAAAAAAAGAATGTTTGCAAAAAAGTGGTCCAACTTCAAAATGTGGAAAACAGACTATAATATATCTTCCCAAACAAGGTTTCTCATATAATACGATAACATTTTTTCACACTTGATACTTTTATAAATTGTGTTATTTTTATTATTAAATTAATGCCAGTGTGTCTGATTCTTGGGAAAGGATTCTGTGACTACTGACTATCTATAACCCAGGGTAAAAAGTTAGGCATGCGTAGTTGCACTCACAGCCGCTGTCGTAGCCACGCGTTTTATGTAATATCGACATAAAATGCAGTAAGCCACGAAACGTCTCTCAAACGCGCAAAAATTGTGCCATGCTAATGGTTTTTAGTGTATTAGCTCATTTTCAGCTGTTCAAATTTTAGAAATGTTGTTATTCTACTTGAGCTAGTTTCGCAGAAATTTTATTCGCGTATATTTAGGCTGCATAAAAGTATTTCCAGCACAATATCCCAAGTGTTCAATCTTGCCTATAACCCTACCAGCATAACATTTAGATGGGATGTTTTTAATTTGGCAATCTGCTTATACAATTGTCCATATTCAGTTTTCCATTTACCTGTAAACATTGTAGGCCATCAGGGGTATGTTCAAAAGTACTGTCAGCCATTCCCATGACCAGAGGAATAAAAGGTTGTAAAAGACATGAACTCCGTACTCTGGAAGGACTAACTACAACAAAAAGGAAAATTGATTACCTTAATGCCATTGCACCCAATTTCAAACTATTAAGCATTTGGACTTCGGTAAAAAAAAACTTAAAATCCCAGTTTTACTTTAGATTAGAACTCAACAAATTATTTGTTTTACATTTTTTCAGCATTTAATCAGTACCTAAAAACATTAAAATGGTGACATAATTTTTTTACACAATTAATTGGTTTCTGCTACAATTTGTCTAAACAAAAATTGGCGCTCTTTCACTATTGTACGTGAAAAGTTATGCAAAAAAAATAATAATAATACCGCATACCACAACGCATATTGTTTGGGTTAGGGTGCGGGTTAGCGTTTGGGTGAGGGTGGGTCAAGTAATATTATGTTTATTATTAATAATAACTTGACCCACACTCTACCAAACGCTAACCCTAACCCAAACGGTATGTGTTGTGGTATGCGGCATTTGAAGAAAATTTTTTTTTTATTAATTTTTACGTACAATAGTGAAAGAGCGCCCACAAATTCAGCTGCTGGTCTAGAATCCTACCACAACAAACATTATTTTGGTTAGGGTGTGGGTCAGCAATTGCGTAGGTTAAGCAAGATATATTATTTGAACCACTTTCACCCAAACACTAACCGACACTAATGTGTGATGCTTATCATTGTTTTACTGCTTTAGTAGGATTCCAGACAAGCACCAAAATTAATTCTAACAGATGCCAAAGGTCAAAAAAGAAGTTACTAAAAACAAAGGGTAGGCCAACTTTAACAAAACAAATTTTTGTAGTAAAAAAAAAAGTACGTACCGGATTTAAACTATTGCATTGATCAATCGGATTCTTGTAATCTGTTTTCAGCTCATCAAAGGCAATAATCTGCAAATCAAAAGGCACTTTTAGAAGGTTCTGTCGGTTTAAAAGCAAGTAGTTTATAAAAACTTTACCTGCCAAATTGCGAAGAAGATAAGAAATGCAGTGAGAATTAGAGCAATGATGTAACACAGTGCAGCAAATGTGAAGGCCATTATTGTTTCCTCTAATAAGAGTTGGCTATTTAGACAAAATGTTAAAATGCTATATTATAAATAAAAACAATATTATATTTATAACCCGAGTATAAAGGCTCAGCCTATATACTAGATCTTGTGGGTGGGCAAAATTGGGATGATAGGGTGCACTAAATGTTAAAAGTACACCCCTGGCCCTGTGCAACACATTTATGGCAAAATCGCTGTAGGCATTATAACTTATAAACGATATGATGTGCGTTGATATAGTAATTTTTTGGCGCTGTGGTAGGATTTCTCCTGACCAGCGACGAACTACATTTAATTCCGTAACATACTATCAGAAAAATCAGGCTTTTAAGGCATTTTAAACAAAATTGAAAAAATAAGATGGTGCTCATATTCTGCAGATTTCGTTTTTGTTTTCACTTAAAAAACAGTACAACACACAAAATAAGCCTACTGCAAAAAGCTTCAGTTTATATTTACTTGCGTGAAATACTACAAGGACTATGTTTCTAAACAATTTATTGGGCTTTACTTTTAGGTTAGAAATATAAAATTTACGCTTTAACGTTTGCGTTGTCTGGCTGGCCAAATTACCAGACCAGTAGGATTACAAAAAAGTGAAAATCATTTTCTTTCTGCCTGGTTTAATAATATCCGTTATAAAAAGACTCTTTGGTCTAAAAATTCAAGTGTATTTTATTGTTGAATCAAAATTACAAGAATCAAACTCATGTGGTATAGTGATTCAAATTTAGACAGAAACAATTTTTTTTGCTAATGCAACTACTCCCAACTGGCCTTGTAAATTTATTTAGGCCGGCGAGATCAGCAATGCGTGACAATCATTTACACAAATTAAATATTATATTAAAAAAGAAAAACTGAAAATTTAATTTGTTCTGTTTTAATAATTTAAATCGAAAAAAACAGCGTTTCAATAGGATGCTTTGGCTAACAGTTGAACGCTGCTTCATTAGATGAGTGTTTATTCTTCCTCTTGTCCGTGAGTTATGATGTAACAAAGAGATTTGTAGTCCAAGTTTCCAGCCACATCGACTGGTGCAATTTCCAACATTTGGTTTACCTGGACAAAATTTGTTTAAAGAAATACATAATGCACTTTTTTAGGACAGGTTACTTTAAATTAGGCACATACGGTGGTTAACAATTTGCCATAAAGCAATCGAACCCTGAGCATGAGTGGTTAATTTCAAACTTTAGATAAATGAAACATGGTTTACCTCTTCCTGCGTAAATTTGTCGGCTTGGCTCATCAGCAATTGGGTGATACTGAAAAGTAAAAAGGAAATTATTCAATTTTTGTGCACAACCTTATTTTGAGCGCTGCCACAGCGTGTAGTAAAAACTAAAGTAACACTTTAAACAAAAGAGTAGAAACTGAATACAACTTCACTTACGAGTCCTTGTGGATGACTCCCTTGTTTTCTGGGTCAAGGAGTTTGAAAGCCTGGACAATTGTGTCTTCGGGGTCGGTTCCTAAAGGAAAAGTAATCACCCTGGTTAAACCCTTAGCACTTCAGGTATATACCGAAGAATGACTGTTTATGTGATGCAACTAATAAAACGCAGTCAGCTGTCTATAATTGCTGATAAGTGTAACATGACGCTTTTTGAGGTAGTTTTTTTTGAGAAAAAACTGAGGTGGGCCGAAAATTTCCCCAATTAACTTATGGCTTTGATGCGAACGGGGTTTAAATACGGCGGGGTATTTGGGGAATTGTCGAAACATATATAGGATAGTAGAATTTACGTAGATAATGCGTACGGCCATGTTATTACATTTTGGCCAGCTAACGTGCTTAAATAGCAAATATTATCTTTTTCTTAAAGACTTAAAATGGTTTAACACCTATATGGTTTGCTATACTTTTGCCAACTGTTACTCACTTTTATGTGCCTAATACATCACATTTGAAATCTAAAGTTCATTCAATTTAAACCAAATAACTCACTTTTTCTTATTTTAGCTACATATTTGCGCAGGAGTTCGCTGGAGAACAAAAGCTGATATTGTTGAATTTGTTACGTAATTTTATTCCTAAAAATTGTCATTCAACTTTAATATGCGTATTGTTTTTTTTTTGCTTGTTGCGACGCTTGTACAATTTGTTTTTTGCCCGGTGTTGATATGTTTGGTTGGAGCAATTGTCAGCTGTCCAAATTAGTTTTATTCGAGCTACTTATGGATCAAAAAGTGCCTAAATTAGTTTTACCCGGCCAACGTGCGGACCAAAAAGTGCCCAAATTAGTTTTATTTGATCTATACGTACGGTACGACCAAAACACTGCCCAAATTACTATTATTATTAGAGCTACGTATATACAGACAAATAATTGCCCAAATTAGTTTTATTAGAGCTACGTACGGACAAAAAAGATTCAAATACGGCGATGTATTTGGGGAATGATCGAAAAATACATTTGATAAATAGAATTTGCGTAGATAATGCGTACGGCCATGTAAAAGGGTCAGGTGACATGTTTACAAGCAGATATAATCATTTTCTAAAATAATTTAATGCCTATGGTTTGCTATACTTTTGCCAATTTTACTCGGTAATTTTTACCATGCCTTGGTCTGAGTAATCACTGTTCAAACATCCTTTGAATCTGTTGTTTCGAGCAATCTGCAAAACACTTTTATGTGCCTAAGACACAACCTATTAAATCGAAAGTTTTGCTAGTTGTTTAGGCCTGGTGTTGGTATGTTGGTCGGAGCAACATGCACAACAGGTGCTAACAGAGAGGCGTACACTGCCTCCAGATTTCGCATTTAAATTTGCGGCGGTAAATATGTTTATTAGTCTTTATGCTAAAAGAAGTCTCTTTCTAAAAGGCAAGTCGCACGCGCGGCTTATTTCCTCAGTGGCAATAAAACACGCAGCAAGGCAAACAAACCATAGCAAACCAAAAAAGAATAACGGCGAAAACAAGATATGTCCCGAAAATAAATTTTCGGCCCATGCAATAACGGCCAAAACAAGATATGTCCCCAAAATAACCTTTCGGCCCATATAATACGAAGAAAAACAAGATATGTCCCGAAAATAAATTTTCGGCCCATGCAATAACGGCCAAACAAAGATATGTCCCCAAAATAACCTTTCGGCCCATATAATACGAGGAAAAACAAGATATGTCCCGAAAATAAATTTTCGGCCCATATAATTAAAGCCGTGGAGTGCTTTGTATTTAGTTTGCGGCAAACTTACCGTGAAGCTTTCTAAACTGATTGTGTTTACAGTAAAAAACAGTTAAAACTTTGTCTCAAGTTCGAAAAAGACAATACTCATTAAATTGTCAAAATGATTGTAGCAGTCCTCTTTCTCAGACTATTAACAATTTAGTATTTTGGTGACCTACCGTGGAGTTTATCAGCCAACATATTGAGGAAGACTGTGAAGTTGATTGCACTCGGAGCCTCTAAGATCATAGCTTCAAGCTTCTCCATCTTCAAATCGCGAACTCCTGCAAAGTAGGTGAGTGATCAGCATGGGTTGATCCAGGATTTTGCTTAAAGCGTATAATTAATTCAGATTAACACCAGCTAGGGCATTATTCGATTAACTTGAAAACCTGCTGTCCTCGAGCTATCTAATTATGCAATTGAAGTTGATAGTGCAAAACGCCTGGTGCGCTTTAGGTGGCAAAACGTGTACCTTAGGCAGAAACTTTATTAAGCATTGGAGAAAATGATAGCACATTGGTTGATATATATTAGGGCCATGGGCTCCACAGCTCTACCGCTGCATCGACATATGAAATCGCACGGCGCAAAACAAGCAAAACGTCTACATGAGTTTATTTTTATTTAAAAGTTTGATGTGTGCTACTGACGACATAAGGCCCATACTATAAATTTTCGCAAACAGCAAAAATGTAATCCACAGTCCTGCGCTTACCAAGGGATGCGTAGGTGTCTTTCAAGTCAATTTTGTCGATGAAACCATCTCTGTTGGCGTCAATCATGGAGAAAGCCTGGCAAAACAAGTTTATATGTAATTAACTGAACTAGCTTTGACAGCTTCTAAACACAAATATAAATCCTGGCAAAAACCAAATTACTAGACTTGTTTTATTTTCAAATTTCTATTAAATTGACTCATGGCAGCTTCAAGACAAATATAAAATGGATGGTTATAATTGCATTCTGAAAATGTTCACGTTTTTTCAAATACATTCTGAAACGTTTTTCTCACCTCTTTGAATTCCTGGATCTGGTTTTGGTCGAACATTGAGAAAACATTGGATGAAGCTTTGGTGTCTTTCTTGCCTCCGTTCTTCTTCGATTTCTTTCCTGGTGCCTAAATATTTAAAAATGAAAAACGCGCTTTGACTTTGTGACTCAACCATTTAATTTAAATTAGATTGATAACTGTTTTTTTTTTGTTTCAGACGAAATTGAGCTTCGCCAATAGGAAAATTGAAAAATTTAAACGCTGGTGATATACAAAAAGTCAATCCTTTCGTTAGGGCTCAATTGATAATCAAAATTTCTCTAAAGTTGTTGCTTTGTTCGAAATTAAATGTCGTAAATATAGCAAGGTTAAACTCTGGCAATCTACCCGAAGTCGTTGTTTAGAAGTATTTATAAGAAACGGTATTAATTAATTAGCTCTTAACGTTTTCGTATCGGATCAACCTGCTGAACGAGTTCTATCTATAATGTTCTTGCCAATATATTACTAAAGAATGCAATAGAAGGGTTTCGTTCCATTAACTATATATTTCACTACTCTCATATCAAAACTTTGTCAAATAGGTTGCTATAAGCAGTAAACAATTAAAAAACTTAAAACTGTACTGACCATTATAGAGTTTAAGGTTCCTTGTCTAATATCGCAGAAGTACTCAAGTTTTTGTTGATTCCAAGTCCAGTTGTGATGTCAATTGGAAGCCGCCCCTTATATACCCGGCTTAATTTGCACGTCATATCGAGGTGACAACGACATCAGCTGCGTCGTTTGCAGCGGCGGTCTAGGATTTTAAGAGGGGTGAATTTACGGATAACGTCACAAAGGTACGTCAAAAAGTGACGTGTCAACTTACGCCAAAACGTAACGACATAAAATTGCGTCAAACCGTGACGCATTTCATATATTATAAAAACGGAAAACAGCAGCGCACACAATAAGCAAATGGCCTTATATATAGTTGAATTCACCCAAAGTTTTATTTTTTATTAATATAATGTCACGCACGACGCATTTGGTCTAAAACGGATTTATGCAAAATAAGCCACCAGAAACATGGTTTAGATTTGCGGGGGGAGGAAATTTTTTGCATTTAAACATTGTCGTTAAAATAGGGGGGAAGCAAATGGGGATCACATGGCCCTATGGCCACCATTAAGGGGCATATTCCTTTTTAGATGTAACGTACCAAATTAGGTCATAACCAAACGTCATACTTCAAGTGATCCTAATAGAACTTGCTGTACTTAAACAAACGGGCATGTGCGATTATGCAGTTAATGTAAAGTTGATAAGAAAGCATTTTTTTATTTTGTTTTTTTACTAGTTGTTCGATAACTTTATTCCGATGCCGATATTCCATATTTTTGACAATAGTTATCGTAATTCGATCGATCAAATACCAAACGTTATTACGAGAAGCCTGCCTCCCTCAATGTTATTTTTGTTTACTTTAATTATAGGCCACCTAAATGCGAACATTTTTTTTTTGTGGAATGTTTTGCCCATTTTAAGGAATTTTTTTTTCAGGATGAAGGCGCCGTGTACTATTTTCGAATTTTTGTCTAACGCTGTGTGGAGTTAATATCTATACCAGCGTTTCTGAATTGTTCAACCCTGGGTGAATAAAATTTTCGCAGGGGTGAACCAACTAAAAGGGGTGACTAAGGGTGAACCGTCAGAAATGGATGATAGCTTGCGAGCAGGGAGTATATTCCGGGTGTGCTGTTATATATAAACGAGATAGTTTTATCATATCATGAGACAAGGGTGAATGAAATCTGGAGATATATGCTAGGGGTGAACAAAAGTAAAAAGTTTAAGAAGCACTGATCTATACAACAAGCAATTTCTGCCTAATCGTTTAGTTTATGCATTTTTTTGTTTGCGCAAATCATAAAGTCTTTGCAGTTTAGACTAAACAACTTTTATAATCAAGATATATGCGACCTTTTTACGTGACGAACGTTTGCCTCGAGCGTCTTTTTTAGAATACGGTTTTTATTGCCTTATTAACCAAAATTTTTGTCGGATGCAAAACACAGATAAATTTTATTGTAATTTTAACCTAAATTCCTGAAGCTGAATATAATCTTTAAATAATATTTATTTTTATATGTCCTTCGTTTTGCAATATTTGAGTCATATAAGGTTAATCTAAAATTGTATATTCAGCCCACGCCAGTCCCGCAGTAATAGAGTCTTTATGAAAACGTTTGGTGACTCTGATTTAGCTCAGAGCTTATGTAATGTCACGCAAAATAATTGTAGCCTATTATTGTTACAGTTGCCATAAGTTGTATTTTCTTTGACCTACAATCTAAAATCTGGGTTGGAGTCGGGAGAAGGGTTTTATAAATTGTTAATGGCCTTTTATAAATTGTTAATGGCCAAACAAAGTTTAGTTTGAACAAAATTATCAAACCTTACAAAACAAAGTTTATTCTGAGCAAAAATATTTGTTTTGAAATGAAGTGGTACGCAGTGACAAACGCTATTCTTTGTGGTTCAAGTAAGGTTGAGGACCACTGCTCTAACTTTATGCCAGGCCTGCGGAGTCGGTTAAAAACAACTCGAGTCCGACTCCGGCCAAATGTAAGATTTCGTCGAGTCCCGAGTCCAGCTCTGACTCTACAGCCTGCATTTTACCCATTTACGCAATTAAATTAAGGTGGATTTTCTGCAATCCACTCATATTTGTGTTATAATTGATCCACCCGCATTACATGGTTTAAAAATATTTCACATTTGCTATTACACTTTTACAACTTACATTTTTCCGCCTTAACTTTTTTTAAATTTGATACTGCGCATGCGCACGTCGGACTCGGGACTCGGGTAGTTTTACGCGGTCTTACTCGAGTCCCGAGTCCGAGTCCGACTCCGCAGCCCCTGCTTTATCCTATAGAGCAGGGGTGTTCAAATGCTTTCTGCCATGATCCACCACAGTCAAACCTGACAACATGATGATCACCAAATGAAAATAGTGAACATATTAGACACGCTTTAATTTTTATGGTGCTTTATTTATGTAAATGTACCCTACAACATATTGATAACTTTGTAAGAGTCAAAAGTAAAGTGTGCTACAGCACCAAGATTGTTTTAGTAAGAAAAATGATTAGTTGGTTTAGACCAGGGGTCGCCAACCTTTTTCTAGTCGCGGGCCAACACCAAACTCAGAAAGCACAAAAAATTAAATGAGAATTGTGTTTAATCAGTAGGACCTCGGATCTTTTTTTTCACTTAAAAGCGTGTTTAATTACATTTAAGGAGGCAGTAAAGCGTTGGCGCAAAGCGCGAAAAAAGGCGTTTGTTTGGTTTAAAATTCGAGCCCAAACGTCGTCATTCATACTCTCAATTAAAAGTGTAATAAAACTACTTTAAAGAAACGCGATAACTTTAATAGTTAATCTTGTTTAGTTTTTGTTAACCTTTCTAATTCAAGGCGCACGTGGCGAGCGAAGCGAGCGCGACTTTTTAGGTATACCGGCATTTCTGTTAAATTTCTTGCAAGTTTTTATTACATTGCCGAAAATAAAAAAAATGTTAAAAAATATATGTCCAATATTTTTGAATACGTTTCCCGTTAACGGCAACGAAGCGCTTATATAGTTCAAAAGACAGCATCAAAACGTAAACAAGTTGGACGCAGTAAGACCATTGGCACGAAGCGCAAAAATTTTTCGCCCTTAAGTTTTTTTTAGTTAAAATAGTCAAAAAGTATTTGAAATGGACTCGTATCTAGTTTGTCAAAGAGGCAGCGCCGAATGAATTACATTGGCGGGGCGCATCCGGCCCGCGGACCGTGGGTTTGCCGACCCCTGTTTTAGACTTTAGGTCTTACAATAGCATCGAATTGGGGCTTTCTGTCGCTGACTGATATCCTCAAACTCTCACAAAGATTAGCATTTGGGAGTGTCGTTCTATGCTTGATATTTTACAAAATTCATCAACACTGATAATTGGTATTCACATAAGACACCGTAGAAAGTTTATGTTTTCAAGACTACATTAGAAGATCCGCATATAAGGTTGAAAAGAACCGGAACCGGATCGCGATCTGCCATTTGAACATGACCGCTTTAGAGTACAATTAGAGGTGGATGTAGAATAATTTTATTGCCGTAACGATGAAATACATTTTTAACGAAACGCATGGAAATTTATAGAGATATCACGATAAATTCTTTAACTACAGAAAGTGTTTAAACAGTTTACTAAAATAGTTTTCGGCTTTTATTCGATTTTCCGTTTTCAAGTTTATTTCTATGGTAGCAGTTGTAGCATTGGTTTATTTTTACTTAAACGAAATTATATTTATCGCTATTTAAAACAAACAAACAAATGGGCAAGGAAAAAATCACTCTTAACTTGTGTCAAACAACTGCATTGTTTTTCTAAAAAAGTTATTCAGAATTTACTTTTCTTAAAAATTGTCTTTTTTAAATTTCCGCTTTAACGTTTCGTTGTCTGGTGTAAATTACCAGATCTGTACAAACAAACTGAAAAAATAAAAACACTTTCTTTTTGTTTGATGTCACTTAATCCGCTATGGAACACTCGTGTGTACTCAATGTCATGTGTATTTTATTATTGAATGAAAAATGGAAGATTCACTGTCAAGTCATAACTTGCGAAACAATTCAGAAAGCAAAACATTTTGCGCATGCAACTACTGGCCTTGTAAATTGTATAACGATTCGATGCGTAACGATCACCACAAAAATTAAATAAATAAATTATTGAATAAAGTGTAACTAATATTTGTTGTTTTTACAATTTAAATTAAAAATCGCGCTACAATAGGATGCTTTGGCTGACAGTTGAACGCTGTTTCATTAGATGAGTATTTATTCTTCCTCTTGTCCGTGAGTTATGATGTAACAAAGAGATTTGTAGTCCAAGTTTCCAGCCACATCGACTGGTGCAATTTCCAACATTTGGTTTACCTGGACAAAATACATAAATTATTTAAAGCAGTGATGCATGCAACAAATCGTGTCACAACAAATCATGTCTCAGATTAGCACATTTGATTATCACAAATCTAAGTTGAATGAAACATGATTTACCTCTTCCTGCGTGAATTTGTCGGCTTGGCTCATCAGCAATTGGGTGATACTGAAAAGTAGAAAAATAGTTTGAAATATGTAACGCTTGACAATCTTTTATTTGTACTAATTTTGATTGACTTGGCGGAATTGTTTTTCGTGAAATTGTTTAACAATAGGTTAAATTCAATTCTAAATTTATAATAAAGCGCTTTACTCACGTGTCTTTGTGGATGACTCCCTTGTTTTCTGGGTCGAGGAGTTTGAAAGCCTGGACAATTGTGTCTTCGGGGTCGGTTCCTGAAATGGAAAAGTACTACATTAAAAAGGATACAAAACAACAAAGAAGATTATTAATGCAATTCCATTAAAAACGTTGGTCGTATAGTAATGAAACGTTGTCAGCCAGTTTTTTTTTTTATCTTTTACCTTTTTGAACACAGCACACTGAGGAAATCAAAAAGCGCTACCGCCCTTGATACACCTCATGGCAATAGAAAGATATCCTCTCTAGTTTCCAGTATTTGGACAATTTAGTTAGCTGTTGGCTTACCGTGGAGTTTATCGGCCAACATATTGAGGAAGACTGTAAAGTTAATTGCGCTCGGCGCCTCCAAGATCATGGCTTCAAGCTTTTCCATCTTTAAATCGCGAACTCCTGCAAATTTGAAAAAGATTTGAAGATTAATTTTAGGCAAAAATGAAAGTTTTGTCTGAACTGAAAATCAAGGTTGCACAAAAACACTCTAAGCGTGTTGCGTTAACCGTACAAGACAGAGATTTTTACTTTTCCGACAAGTTTCTGTTTTAGAAAGCTGGGTGTACGCAATCACAATAACTAAGAGGAAAAACAAATACTTTGGGACAATATTCACTTTGGATGACTATGCACGCATCTGTAATGTACAGTAGCTTCATAATGAATGTCAAAGCCTATGAAAGGTCGCGTAAATCGACATCATCTTAGTAAAGACGTTTCGATAAGCACTTGTATAATCATCAGTGTCAATTGTTTTTCAAAAGTAATTTAGATAAATACCTTCTTTTTTACTTATTTACAAGGTTGTAACATTGGCATAAGTTAACGTTAACCTCAGAACCTTATTTGAAGCGAATAGTAGATTAGGTGGTATATTGTGACCATCCTTTGATTTCGGAACTCACCAAGGGATGCGTAGGTGTCTTTCAAGTCAATTTTGTCGATGAAACCATCTCTGTTGGCGTCAATCATGGAAAAGGCCTGGAAAACAAGTTTATTAAACACGTTTCTTTCTTAAAAGATTCTATTTTTCCAAATAAAAGACCGTTTCTAGACACTAAGGTAAAATGATCGAATATAAAACGTATTCTAGTTTTTGCTAAACTGTTTTAAATAAACGTTGTTCATTATAACTGGCAAAAATTTGTTTAAACTTGGATTCTAGCAAAAAGAAACAAGACTATTTTTTTAAATTTTACTGAAGAACTTTTACAAAGCAACTTTAAATTGTTTTATTTTCAAGTTCACTTTTTTGTTGTTGCTCACCTCTTTGAATTCCTGGATCTGGTTCTGGTCGAACATTGAGAAAACATTGGACGAAGCTTTGGTGTCTTTCTTGCCTCCGTTCTTCTTCGATTTCTTTCCTGGTGCCTGAATATTTAAAAATCAAAAATTAAAAAAAAATTGAAAATGGAGGACAGCAAAATTATACCAAAGCGATTTACATAAAGTTTACAAGTTTTAGTAAGTTCCGTATTGGATCTTATTTCTTTTAAAGCTGCTGCAGAAGCTGTGTTAGTTAGTTACCGTTGGTGGGCAGTGAAGTAAACACTATAGAGTAATATAATATCATTAATTTAATATCATTAAATATTCTCATTTACAAACTTAGATACATAAACCCTTAGAGGCTGTACTGACCATTGTCAAGTTTTAAAGTTCCTTGTCCTGTTGTGTAAAATAAATATAGCTGTTTCTTTGCTGGTTCCAAGTCCAGTTGTGATGCCAATTGATCACCGGTCATCGTTATATACCCGGCTTGATTTGCACGTCATATCGAGGTGACAACGACATCAGCTGCGTCCACTGTGACGTGATAAACGGCCTCTATGTGCTGACAATTGCAAGGGCGCTAAAGCTAGCAAACGGTTTCGAGTGTTAGCCCCTCCAAGATGTCTCGAATGGTGCTGGGCAGTTTGCCTGATCGAATTCTCGCAAATGCTGTAAACTGACTAAAACTACATATTATACAGTACAATCAACAATTGATGTACGATACAATATATAATTACGATGCCCGACATTTGATTATAGGGCTCCAACAAGAAAAATACGCGAGGTACGAAAGTATTTCTTTGAGTAGCCCGAAATTACCATTATAGTTAAAAAGAACAGTACCTTCAGTTGTTAATCCATACTTTTTTTTTAGATCTACCTTTATACGTAGAAATTGCTGCGTTGGTCGTAAATCATCGCTAAATTCCACTATAAACTCGCCGAACGACCGATAGGTTAATGCCACTTGGCATCGGGTATCGGCTCCGATCCGATATTATCGGTTATCCCTACAATCAACGTAGAATTCCTATTTATAATACTTGTAACATTTTTTACCAAATTCGCAGGTATTTGTCATCGTAAATAGCAAATAGAGTTTCTAAATTCATGAACAGCTATGCTGTGGGATTAATTAATGTTTGCGGTAGTTTGAAATAGAGAGGACTTTTGTATAGATGTCAAAGTCTCTGTGAGTTCTGGTATTTCACTATTTATGAATTTAACTTACTTTAATTAGTTAGTTCAGTTTGCTCGCGGGGTTTTCTCGCTATCCCTTTGATGCCATAAGTTTTTTTTAACTACCGCATGCTGTCGCACGGGTGTTAGTTTTAGTCGAATGTAATTCACGGCACTTCTTATGTATTTTAATGACAGCCACTACGGGATAAGGACGAACGTTCAGCCGTAAAAGGAAGACAAAAGAAATCAGCAAGTCACGCCTATACAAACACCATTTTCAGCTCATGTTTTCTTGTTAACAATTTAGATTTTGTCGTCCGCCAGCGCAAGTTTCAAGTTTTTATTTTTCAAGTTTTCTCCGCATCGCCGCTTAATACAATACACACGCAAAGTAGAATAGTAAATAACGTTACCGGATTTGGGGAAGGATCAGCCTTAAACCACAAGTGGTTATACAAAGAGGCCGACCCTTTCTATTTTAGCAATATATGAGTTTAAATTGGCGAAGAAAAAAAGTTGCGACGTACACAGCAATAAATAATACATACATGTCATAATATGACAGGTCAGACAAGTCATATTATGCGCAAAGTATGTGTGCGATCAAGATCCGTTACCTTTTCTTGCGGGACGGCAAATTGTAAATGTAGTAAGTGGAAGACGCCACTGTGTTTGTCGTAATGATTATTACCGACATTACCGGTATTTACCAACGTGCTACCCCAAACATTCTATTTAGTTTCCCAGAATTTTGAACAAAACTTTCCGTCAGTGACGTACAATGCTGTTTGTTGTTTTTAAATTTAAATGACACGAAACTCGCATCCCAGTCCCCTGTAATCATCGGGACTTACCGTGGAAAATTCCCAAAGATATTATCTTGAGTTTCGAAATTTGGGCAGCTCAACCGCAATTTGTTTCAGATATTTCGACCGCTTTTTGTATTTTAAAGTTTCCTAATGTATTGCATTCACGTTTCTTCGTCAGACCCCATTAAGTTATTATCTTCTTCACCTTTATTGTATTTTAGGCTTACTTTCAATATGATTTATATTTCATCAAATCCCTTATCGAGTTCTAAAACGCAATTCTCTTGATAAGTGCGAATTCATTACAGCACCCCTAAAAAAAATTGCCCAGGATTAACCAGTCTTACAATCCTCGATCGCAAATTATGGACGGTAATTTGTCACCAAAGAATAATGTAACAGTAAAATGTTTGTGAAGGCAATGTATTTTTGACAGACGATTTTGTGCTTCTTAATCTTTTTTAACCGTCCGTCTAACTTGTTTGGGAAAAGCAAAAATATTCCTACCAAGTAAAATAAACAAATTGGATTGTTTGTTTAAACGAGATGTAGCTTGCATTTCGAAGCTTAGCGAATTGTGTGCGTTTAATAACTATTTATCTTTCTGCCACTGTACCAGTATACGTAGAAATTTCTGCCAATTACCGCTTAGAAATACACTTGTAGTAAACGTCATAAAGCTGTTTTATGACGCAATACACCAACGCGAATAACACAGTTGGTAGGCTACACTTTAGCGAATTACGTCGAGTAGGGTATTTAACGTTTAGGAGATAATTTTACCGATGGTCTGTGATGCTATATTTAGCTGCGTGATATCAAATCAATAGATCCTTGGCTTAATAGTTTTTAATTTTTAATTTTTTTTATAATTTCTAAGCAAATTGGGATGTTATTCTTATGTTGTTACACATATTCATTGCAGTTCATCATTTATAAAAAAAAATGGGTTTACTAAAACTAATCGAATTATTTTAACGTAACGATACAAAAAATCAAATGGGTTTAGAGACAAAAAAACGAATGGGTATAAGAGGCACTTAGCCAATTTTTCCACATTGACTATATGACATATATGTAAACAAAGCAATTTTCTTGTAACGGCGTAAGTGGTCACACACCGTCATCCATTATATGGGATTAGCATTGACTGTCAGTTTAACAACGAAACACTTGTACAGGATTAAAATCTCACTTTCTCCTGATTGTGAAGTGCCAACCTGACACGGGGCGAATTTTGAGAAATTTGCCTTGATTGAACTGATGGTTTGCAGAACTGAAGTGTTCTGACAAGTCATTCTGAATAACTCCAGCCCAAGTCAAGATATTTGGCAAACAAAAATCACAAACCAAGTCACTATCATAGCAAGTCAAAACATTGACATCGATATAAAATATGTATCTGTAAAATTTGGTAAAAATCGTGAGATCGTAAGCATTTCTAAAAGTACAAGCCACAAAAAAGCGGTTATCAAATTGTTCCACAACTCTAGGTAACTAACCAATTTGTGTAGGTTGTCAAAGGTTGCCGTCAGCGAATTACAACCATGTCTGTGATTTCAAAAAATGTCTTTACAAACAATACATTTCTCACTTGGAAATCATTATAGTGAAATGATTGGATTTGATGCCTTCCAACAGGGCTTTTAGCCTTTTAAACCGATGGGTCAAATAGGTGTAACTGCGTCATACAACAGGCCTAAAACACTTAAGTTGATTGTGCCGCGATACAAACGCATTTCTCATTGACCAGATTCAACTTAAATGCTGGCAAACCAATACCTTTTCTCCGGGAGTCCATTAGTCAGTACTCATCGATGAGGGCATTCCGTCAACCCTGCAGTTCTACCATGAACATAAACGTCAGTTTGCAGCTTTGCAGGGATTCGAGTTACTGATCATTATAATACGGTATATACCTTTAAACGTTTAGGTTTTTTTTTCACACATCGGAACAGAGTGATGAGGTCATTGGGCATTGGATCGGATGATTTTACGTTTTTCGAAAAATAACGGGTGTCTCTGTGGGAATAAATACCAATTAAGGGCCAACCAATTATAACAACCTAACAAAACGCATTTTTAACGATACTAAGAGATTTAAAATTACCAAAAAACCTACACGTGTTCTTATAAAAGGCAAAAATATGTTCTGATAAAGGCAACTCTTTATTGGCAATATGTACCGTTGTTTCAATGGAAGTTAAACCAAATGCAGAAGGATTTCAATTAAACACGTTTTACACCAGCTGCGTTGTCCTTCGCATTATGACCAACAGCAAGTGACGAACTACAGGTGATATTGCGAAATACGTTAAATTGGCTGTCGATCAATCTCGGGGGTAAATTGAAACCCGGAATGTCTGCGACTTTAATTGAAAATTCTCCTTTCGTAATATAACACCGAGTAATACAACGTGGAAATGGCGGCTGAGGCGATACTGCAGCAGTTTCCCTACTGTTGGGTTTCTTGTTTTAATTAACTATAGGTAATAAAGGCCTGACAGCATTTACTTGCCGACTAGATTTTATGTTTGATATTGACTCTGGTTTTCTTATTCTAAAACTCTATCTCAGTATATCGTTCCCCATCGGGTTGCCATTTCTAAAGCTAAGGTGCAGGTTAAAATAATTCCTATCGTAGTTGTGTCTGTTGTATAGGTTTTGTAGTCGAGGGTGCCGCAGCCTATTTATTATTTCTTTCGGATGCTTGATGCCAGAATTGGATACCACTGTTTTATTGAAAGATTTGAAATTGTAAACACTGCCATATCATAATGGTGTTATAAGTAGGCAGTGTTGTAATGACTTAAGTCAATGACTTGACTTAAGTGCACTTAAGTCACTGTTTTCAATGACTTGACTTGACTTAAGTCTTTTGGGCAAAATGACTTGACTTGACTTAAGTCTTTTGGGCAAATGACTTGACTTGACTAAAGTCTTTTGGGCAAAATGACTTGACTTGACTTAAGTCTTTTGGGCAAATGACTTGGGTTAATTCATTTGGCATTTGGACAAATGACTTGGGTTAAAATAAATTGTTTTAATTAAGCAATTATTTATAAAATTGCGTTATTTATCCCAATCTTTTGCAAAAGAATTTGCTTGTAATATGTTGCTTTTATTTTTAACTTGAGTTGCTCATAATAATCGGAGCAGTTTGCTGGTTTTCATAATTTAAAGTTTTACTTTTTTAACAAGGGCTGGACTTGAAGTTGACTTGCTGTAATTATGACTTGACTGGGACTTGACTTGTTATTTATTCAAAAAGACTTGACTTGGACTTAAGTTATTTCACGAATGACTTGACTGGGACTTTAGTCATTTCAAAATGACTTGTTTACAACACTGTTAGTAGGCGTATAATGTGAGTAAGAATGTCCGATTGTATCATATCGGGGCTGATACCCGATACCAAGTGGTGCCTCGAAAAGTGTACCGTCAACGTAACAATTTTATAATTTTCGCTTATTTGACCCTCCTAATTACATTATTTGGAAACAGATAAGACTGTAAACAGTTTGTCCAATGTGGCGTTGCGGTTTAAATTTAATCTTTGCGAGCAGATAGATCAGGGGTGGGAAAACTGCGGCTCGCCGACATGTTTTTGTGGCTCTTCTAGTAGAATCGTAAAAACAAAAAAAATTGTAAAGGTTACCAAGAGTACCGTTTATGAACGTTTCTCTCTTTTTGTTTTCTTGACTTAGGCCAGCATTTCGTTTATGACGTATCACTAGACATAGAATCCAAAGAGTTAGTTAACAGCAAGTCAACGTAATTCCATTGCGAAGGTTTCAGAGATTAGCAAATCAAACAAAAGACTGATATTGATAAATATTGTGCGTGTTTAATGGTGAAAATAACAGTTATTTTCACCATTAAACTTATGAGCAGATCCGTATGTAGTGTTCCATTGTGCGTATTTTTTTGTTATTAACGTTATTATTGTTGTGTTAATTATTACCGTTTTGTTATATTACAATTCTGTTATTGTTGCTGAACCAATATTTACCGTTTTTGTATTGAAATAATTTTATGGCTCTCTGGTACTTATATTTTCCGCAAATGGCTCTTCCATTGAATACAGTTGCCCAACCCTGAGATAGATGTCCCAGGATATGTAGAGAGACAATCGACATGACAGCAACATAGTTTTAGTTATTTCAGCCTAATTAACCCACCCTTCATGTAAATCTTCTTGTTTTGCCGGGCTAAAAATGCCCGAAGGCTGGCCTAGAGGTTTCTGGTACCTATGACCTTTTCTTTACATAAACTATTCACAAGATACGTGGTCATTACCTTTGCCATCAGTGATGTTTGACTGCTTGTTTTGTATTTGGGCGGGTCCATAATTTCCACCCATCGACGTCGTATACCTTGTTTATACGTTGCCTGATGGCAAGTTTATCAAGTTCGCGTGTGCCCTGTACGCTACTACTCAAAAAAGTTTACATTTGCGTTAACTTTTGACAGGAAAATTTGACTGCTAATAAATAAACATACCAGCTATACCCAATATACCAGTGTTCGGCAAACTTGTTTTGTCGCAGCCATAAAATAGATTCGAATATTGCTAGAAATAAATGCATTTACATTCAAGTCAAAATGATCTGGACTTTATAGTTTATGAGTTGCACGACAAAAGGTGTCACAGAATGCATATCGCATTTTTTGACTGAATAAATTAAAAACGAAAAAAAGTAAAACGAAAAAAAAATTGCGCGAATCGCGAAATAAAGTATTTCTATAATTAAACTTGGCTGCAAGTATAGTTTAGGGGGCTATAGCCTCGTGGCCATGTGATGCAACAATGAACCAAGATAAAAAAAACTCCTGGCCATCCAACTTTTTGCCTATTTACATAAACTACATGATAAAACTAAAATAAATTAAATTTCCCACTGCCACTAAAAAGGCCCACATTTGCGGCGCGACCCACAGTTTGCCGACCACTGCGATAGATGAAGGTTGCATAAAAATAATTTTGGCAAATGTCTATACGAAAATATCTACTTTTTTAGTCTGGTCAATGTCGTAAAATATTTTAATTGTGCGAATCCCACAAGTTTCTAGGGCACACAAGGAATTTAATGTCTACCAATTCGTTTAGTAGAGTCTGTCTCCAGTGTTTGGAAAACGACACCTAATCGGACCGCAAGACAGTTAACAATTTATTCATTAAACATATATTGTTGAGATCCATATTCAACACTACAAAGGTCTCTTATATATACAGCGGTCTGCCAATCGAGTAGGTCTGCAGTGGAACATAATTTTAAAACATTTATTAAATATCGTTAAACAATTTGTAGGTGTCGTCAAACGCCTTTGCAGATTGAAAGCTGGAAATAGATCTAAGTGTATGCAATATAGTTTTCATTTTTGGCACAATTGTAACCATTATAGAGCGCCACGTGTTTTGGTCGGAAACTTCTGGTATAAAAGCACGTTTATTTTTATACTATTTTGGTGTATGGACCTGAGACCTGTAAAGCGATGATGCACTGATTTAAAATGGGACACATTTTCCCAAGCAAATTTCTCCCAAATGGGCCGTGCGGAAATTATAACACCAGATTGCGTTTGGCCGCCATTTTTAATCCAGTAATTGCATTTTCTCATATTTCCGATATTGTATGACGCACCAATGTAAAGACCCTGAATTACTTTGAACCGGAATTTACGAGCTACAGAAAAGAACTTGAGTGACTCTTTAGCATTAAAATAAACTTGACCTGACGGACCACTTTAGGTACGCGAGTTAAACGGTATTTGTTGACATTTGTCTGAATTGGTTGTTTTGCAAGCGCATTTTAAAAGGCTTTTCTTGCCATGTATAAATTTAGTTTTTCTGCGTCAATCCCCTTTATTGCTAGATACTGGTATCAGTTTAAGGTTTATTGTGAGATTTAAACAGCAAAACCAACAAAACATTTTTAGCAAGAGAATACGAATTTATAAAAGAAACATATGTTTGTTTTAAATACCATATCAAAAAGAATTATTTTTAAAAATACCATGGAAAATTTAAAAGGTTGCTACCTATTTTAAAGACTAAGAACTATAAAATCCAAAGAAAGTTAAACAATTATTGGAGGTTGTAATAAGACGTATAGTGAGAATATCAAAACCCATACATAAGTAATATCATTTTGAACGCTTCGAATAACTTTCTATTAATTCGCAAAACAGAAGGGTAAAAGTAAAAAAAGGTTCAATCTGGTTCTAGCTGAAACACATGAAACGAAAGTTTCCACAAGTTACGTGCCTTTCCTAACTTTGTTTCATCAGCATCGTCGTGACGACGTGGCACGCGTTTAAGTGTGGTGACGTCATACTTTAAAGACATGGCGTGCCTTTATTTTCGGTAGCAACAGTAGAATAACAAAATGTGCGGGGGAAGTAAAACGCGTTCTTGATAGATTGTTTTGATTCGTGATCGAGATATCAACAAATCTGTTATGTTGTAACTGGAGAGCTAAAACGTTTGACTGCGAGACATAAAACGACTCCGTACGTCCGTTTAAAAAGTCGCGCAGCTCCAAATTTGGCCACCGAAAAAATTTCCCTTTATGACTATAGTTTTTCTTCTTTCGTATTCAAGATGAGAGGCTCGTTTATAAAAATAAAATAACATAGATTCATCAATAAATTTACCTAAATAGAATTAGAAACCTAACACTAGAATTTAGGGGGTTACAATTAGGGGGTAAATCTATGAATGTCAAATAGAAAATTTATTTTTGTGCTGCCTGTAAGAACGATTTAAAGCGTCTCGTTACTGCTTATCTTTCATTTTTTATAAATTGTTCTGTAGCAACAATCTATCGACGTCACGTTTAGATATAACTCGTCACGTTTTGACGTAACTTTGTGACGTCATTTTTAAGAAAATTGTCATCCCCGCCCAAGCAAAAAATCCAATCCCTGGTTAGCATGAACAATGCATAAATCTCAAAACAGGACAAGTCTTAGTTTAGCCAATTTGAGAAAAAATCGCTTCAAAAAGTAGGAAAAATAATGCGAAAAAGTTGGAGCCGGCCTTATTCGAACTGGGCCGCGAAAACTGGCCAAAAATTTTGCCTCAGGGCGCGGCGTCTGTTTGCAGAGCAACGTAAACAATGGCCGCGATACGGGACGATTTTGTTGTTTTGAGCGACCAAATTGCGCCAAACTTTGACCCTGGTGTGTACATTTGCCCGCCATTAAGTGAACGAATAACGCAGCTGGCAGTTTGAGGAAGGAAACGTGAGACTTTTTGGCACAAATTCGCCAACGTGTGCGACCGGCCATTATTTTGCCATCAAATCGCCATTAGTCCGCAGCTCGCTTTGAGAAATGGTTTTATCATTTTGTTGTATGGAATTTTCTTTTAAAAACTGCAACGTTTTGGCGACTTTTCGTCCAAAATAATTAGTTTTCCTTTTGTGTTATTTTGAAAAAAAATCCCAGTTTTACTATTTGCAATATTTTGTTTATCCATGAGAAATTTAGGTAAAGTTGGCAAAATCTTGCGTTTATTTACTCGATTTGTGCAAGATTTGCAACGCGACTTTGTTAAAATTCCGTCTGTGCAAGATCATTTTCAAATCGAAGTGTGTATAGTTAGAGTATTAAAGTGAAATGCTTATACTTGATAGAGACTTAACACAATTCACTCAGCTTTGAACAACGCAAAAAACTAATTATCTCTGTTACCACATTAAGAAATAGCCCGATGTTAACATCATGAATAAAATACAACATAGTCAACAATTGTAAGTATTATGTACGTTTACGTTACTTAGCCTTGGTGTAATCAGCAGCAAATAATAATTTGGGAGAGAAGCGCCTTTTTTAAATCTACTGTCGGTGCAAGTCTGCTTTTACTTTTCCAAATATGCACAAAAGTACGCGTGGGCTGAAAAAAACTAAACAGCAACAACTCTGTTGTCCGCAAATAACATATAGTTTTTTTGTTTTGCTGAATGTTTTGCAATTGTTTATGCAATAGCTTGTTTAATACCTAAGAAACGCTAAAAAATATATTGTTTATTGGCGCATACATAGGTTCTAACCGAATTAAAGTTTGTAGAGGTTAAATTAGACTAATTAAGGACTTTATTAGCTGGCAAATCAGTAATTTGGTAAATTATAATGTGTTAAATTAATTTATATAGTGTTTTGTCTCCAGTTAATTAATCAAGACTATACTGTGCTTTTCGTAATATTTATAAAAGAAAACTATGCCAATAAACCAATTAGGGCTGAGCAACTGTACAGCACCTTTTAATTCAGCAAATTCTTTCTAAATTTTTCAATATTTCAGTCTATTGTGACGTATATATAGATTGGCTGTCTTAGTTCGTCGACGTACGAAAAGCACAGCTAAATAAATCGGCTGTCCGCTTTTGATGAAAGGCTTTTATTTGCCCACGCCGGCAAATAAAGCCTTTTCATAAAATAGGACATTTATTTATTTTCAATGGTAGATGGGTTTCGAGAGCAGTGTGAGATTCAAATACTATTTGAGCAATGCTATAAATGAGTTAAAAATCGAAATTACACTGGTTTTGTTTAAAAAAAAAATAAGTTTACAAAATGGTTGACGTTTAGTTGGAGATATCAGCCGTTTCATAATGTGATCCTTAAGTTGATAATTTCGCGCAGGGTAATATAAAAAAACTGTACTCTTAAGATTTGCAAAGAACAGGTAGTTAAGATTCCAATTGATTCGTAATTTTACGAACAAGTTTTCTTATATAACTTTTTGACTACCCGTTAAATAAAATTAATTATTTGCCACTTAGGCCAAATTTAATTCCCAATCTTTGTACATTTCCAGCTAAAAGTCCTGATTTAGATTGCCTTTAAAAAGTATGTTGTTTGAATTCCTTCACTACAGTGATATCTCCAATTTGGCCTCGGAAAAATCTCGGAAAAACCTCAAAGCGGCCCTTTAAGTGCCTCAAGCTTTTATTGCATATAGGTGTTATTAGCAACTATACTAGTAACATTTGCTCATGGCGTTTGGTGCCTGTAGTCGTCCGGCGTGCTGATTATATCTGGAAAGCTTGCCAAATCATAGAAGACGCTAATCCATCTTGTTGCAGAGTTTTTGTCTGAGCTTAAGATTTGATCAGTGTTAGGTGTGCTTGACAATTGACATGCGTTTTTATGACTGAAAACAGACAACTAGTTGCCACCCTTGTACTGTATATATAGGTTCGTGTCAGATAACCCAGTTGAAATTCTATATTTGCTGTGTAACAAAATACGATTGTTATCTAATTGAAAACGTACCTACAAGGCTACAATTATTAAACTATGGACTGCTGGGAAACAATGTATTAGCTAGTTTTTAAAGCTAGTTTTTATGCGTAGATTTGCGGTGCGTTCAAAGCTTTATGTATTTGCATATTTATAATGTTAAAAAGAAGCAGCGACAAGTTTTTTGACCTGTTCTTGTAATTGATTTGCCTTTTTTATCAAAGCCTGTGTAGCCCAGTTACACCCACAATACATTTAAGGCAATGCAGCATTTTAGAATCACTGTTTATACGCGATGAGACTGCAATTAGTAGTTAACGAGAAACTTGATAGTGAATTTGTTAAAGGGGTGCAAACAAATTAGAATATTAACTGAAAAAAGTACATTTATGAAACAAGCCAAAAAGTTTCTAGCAAGCTGTATTTACTGCTTAACGTATTTTGAAGTTGTTATCCTTCTGGTAGGAAATTTAAACGTTTGTTACTCCACTTAATGTATCCAGTGTTAAGGAATGTCCTCGTTAGAAAAAATCATCCTATAACCACTTAAATATTTCGAAAAGCTGTTGTGAATAGAATTAAAATTATAACAGAGTTTATTTCTAATATAACTGCTATCCATAGTTTTTGTTAACTGTCTTAGTGATTTTAGCAGGCGACACTTAGTATTCCGTAGGAAAGCAATGTGCTGCCCGACAGCCCGTGTCTTATTATTATCGAGTGTGTCTCCTTTTATTTCCAAATGCACCTGATGTAGTATTTAAGGCAGGGGTTCTTAGCCTTTTTTGTATGTTTTACCCTTTTAATAAAGAGGAAAATCATATTTACCCCCTTAAAGTGGTTATTCAAATAAGCTAATTTATTAAAATAACGAAAGTCAAAAATACATCTGTTATATTCAGTGCGACGGCTATCCTGGTAAAGTAGTTGATAAAGCATAACGAATATCAGATGCAACATGTTAAGTCGGTTTCGTGCTTTATATTTGAAATGCAGAGAATAGGTTAGTTGAAGAAAACGGAACCAGAATATTCAGAGCTTGAATACCTATTCTTGGATTTGCCCCCTAAAACGAGGAAATTTACCCCCTGGGGTAAACTTACCCCAGGTTAAAAAAGGCTGATTTAAGGCGTGCTGCTAGCGTTGCCCAGAAAAACGTTAAATTGATCACTTCACAGATGTTTGTGTTTGAATAAAGGATTGTTGGTAAAATTTTCTTTAACGTATTTCTAACCAATAAAGATTGGTGAAAAGTATATCATAGAAAATTTGCCTAGATCAGCTTGAAACTATAAATGAGGGGTCAATAAACTTTTTTCATAAATGGCCGGTTAACGCGGACCGGAAAAAAATATATGTGTTGCACTGTAACTTATTTGTCGTTAAATCAAGAAAATATAAATAAATATGCAAGAGAAGAAACTGTAGTGAGCCTAAAATGTCATCAAAATTTGGTTTGGAATTGCATCCTACAACATCATCTTCATTAGGAAATATGACGCTGGCCGGCAGAATAAATTCTGTGGGTTCAATCCGACACGCCATTACGCACTAGCACTAGCCCGAAATATCTTATTGCCCCTTCAACCGCCGTGTAAGTTCAAACTCCACACGACCTACAAGAAGCAATGTTCTCACGCACTATTACCGTCTACAATGCTTTTACCACGATTGCCAAACCACGACGCGCTAAATTGTACAAATTCTCGGAAGGCTCCGTTAAGCCAAAACGTGAATGCGAGTTAAACACAAGAAAATGCAAATGTCTCACGGAAGTTTGTGGGTGGTGCGGCGCCTAATGGTCAAAAGGTAACCTACCTGAAATTGTCAGGCCGGAAGAAATAAGACCATAGGTTTTGGTGACCGTTGACCAAAAGCAGGGGTCGGGAACCTTAAGAAGCTAAATGAGCCATAAAAGCCCAATTTTCTTGGTTGCTTTTCCATGAGAGCCATATAATACTTTTTACCATCTAGTTATAGGCTGTCGAAAAAGTAAGTTTAGCACTGAGCAGGACCGGGATAACAGTTTATAATATCTAGTTATAGGTTAGAAAAAATAGTAAATTGAGCAGAGCAGTTTTATTTTCTTCTCATTTAAAGGGTATAACATGCTATGCACCAAAAAGGAATTAGCTAAGTTTGCACAATTTTAAAACGTAGTTTCGTTAAAAGAATAGGGCCTTTTGGATATTAAGAGATTCCTTAAAACGGGATAGCAGTCTCAATAAACAAATAGGACTCGCGCGAAGCACCGAAAATTTGCTACTGTAATAAAAAACGAAATATAAAGTTAACAAAGCGGTCGTGGCCGCGTGGGGTTTCATTCAGTTCCATGCTGAGAAATGATAGCTTAGATTTTTCTGCAAGCATGTTTTCTTTTATCAAAAGGGGGCCATATTGCGTCACAAAACGAGCCATATATGGCTCGCGAGCCACAGGTTCCCGACCCCTGGCCTAAAGTAACGTTACAACGAGCGTAAAGTTGCAAGGGTCCCGGGTTCGAACTCGCACCACTCTTTCGTGTCGATAAGTTAGCGTGGTGACGTCAGCTTGTCTTTTGTGATGAACTTGATTAAGTTGAGCCTTTTTTAATATATTCATTTGAGCAATTTTTAATATTAAAATCCTGAAAGTTATTAACCTATTAGGTATGGTAAACTCACCTGTTTTTGATGTTGACTTTTCACAAAATGTGGGGTTGTTGCTATTTTCTGTAATTATATGGAAAGTAAACAAAACGATTATTATGTTTTTAGTTTAAATCATTAAAACTTGAGTAATTGCTACTCGGCTATCGTGTCGAAGCTGTGCCAGATATTAAGTTGTAGAATAGTTATTTGTCCGATACTTGGCTTGCATCGTATTAGAGTTAAGATTCCTTTAAAATTTCAGTAAAATCGAAGATAAAGTCCAAACAGTAAAGCAAAATTTGGCCGGATAAACTAGGAGGAGAAAAGTACAAGAGTAGTTTACAAATCAGTTTTGTTCGGCAGTGAATATTGTTTTTTTTTAACTGTTGAGTATTAGGCTAAATTAAAGCTTATTTAAAAGGCTGTGACTCTATTACTTAATAGAAAATAATAGAAGCCTTGGCAAACCGAGGTTGTCCACCTTCATATAGATCCACACGCTTAGCGCGCTAGCTCGGTGGACCTCCATTTAAAACTCGCCCATTTAAAACAAAGCGTTTGTTTTGCATTTCCTTTGTTTATCGCATTCAAACCTGTTACGAAATCCACGTTCAGTTAAACTTCACCAGACGACGCAATGTCGAAACCGAAATACGCCAATACCCTTCTAAAGTGTGACGTCACGACCTATTGACCCCGTGTGGTGACGTCACATTTAAGCAAGCTCAATAAATTACGCCGCCAGTTTGACCCCTTGGGGGTACTCGAGCGCGTTTTAGGGGGTCCGTGAAAGCATAATTGAAAGATTAACGTATATTTAATGAGTAATCCAGTTTTCAAGGAAAATATTTTAATTAAAAATAAAACATTTCTGCACCGAAAGTATTTAGACTCCATTTCACTTTCACATTTATATAACGCCAGTTCACAAAACGTCCTTTTAACAGAAACATTCCGGATTGACATTATTGTTGCGTCACAATACGACAGCGCGATAAACAATGCGCCGACGTCGAGCGTCGACAGCGGTCGTGCCTTTATGACGTCATCAATACGACTGCCGCTATAGACAAGGCTGTTTCCGCGTTTTCATCGAAATATCGTGTTCTACTTGCGTGACATTTCCACCAAAATTACGTGATCGCATCGTGTGTGACGTCATAACGTGACGCGCCACAGAGCGTAAAGTTACAAGTTGCGCCTTGGACTTTCGACGTTTTGCGCTGCACTTGGGAGTATGAGTTTAGTTTTTAGTTGCGTAGCTTTTCTTTTAAATTGTGAAAATATTCTACGAACATGAGAAAAATGTTACTAAGCACTGGTCTATCGAGTTAAGATTAAAAACACATTAAAAGCACGCTTTTATCTTATTGAGATCTGCGTTAATAATTTGTGGTTCACAAAATCGAATTGTTATCAGAATAACCACGTTTTGTAATATCGGCATCATACCATTTAGTTATAGACCACTGTTAATTCTATATTATTATGGTATTACGAAGTTAAAAGTGATTAACCTGAACGTTAAAAAATCGCCCACTGAACATGGCTCAATAATTAATTGTTAATGACTTGAATTTCGCAACACCTTTTATTCACACTTGGCTTTACGGACCGAAAAATAATAATGCAAAGCGTCCAATATGTGTCACGTAATTGAAGTATTAAATATGCGGCCTAATAATAACTCGTTTCTTTAAGGCCGTTTGGCTCACCTTATAAAGTAACCGAAAGAATTTATGTTGAGATTACCTGATTAGTTAAACGTGCCGCTAGAAATATCCGATAATATCGGATGGTAGCCAATACCCGATGCTTATTGGTATCGGTACAATAAACTATGTTTTGTTTTATTTATGTTATTATTATAAATTTCATGGTGACAAAAAAACAGGAAAGTTTTTAGAGAACCCAGCATTAAACTAGTTTACACGGTGATGTAACTTTGCAGTTCTATACTATCTTAAATAACCAAACCATATCAAAAGTCCATAATTGGCCTCAAGAGCCCGCTCTCACGTAACGGTGCAAAAATAAACTTTAATCCTTTCATGCGACACTTAAATTTTATAGTAAGCAGTATTTACCCCTAAACTGACTTTCATTGATTTTTTTTCACTGTTTAAAAACCTAGATTTATTTGTGTTTTTTGCCTAACCCCCTGCGATTTAAGAGTAACGTTTAAAGGCATAAAACTCTATTAAGTATTTATGTAAACGAAGCCAATGCATGTTTAAAAGACTAAAACACTTTTTAAAGGTCATTATCCGTAAATTGACCTTGCTTAAATGCAAAAAAAGACACGTCTTCGATTTTTGGGGAATTCCCTCTTAACGTGGTTTCCCAAATTGAAGGAACAAAGATTGCGTTGGAAAATGATCAAAAGTTCATTGTAAGCTGTTTTAACACACGAAGTCTTATTCGTGGAACGTGGTTCTTGCGTGAGAGTAAGCAAGTCCATTTACATATTTGTTACGGAACTTGCGATACATGTAGCTTTAGCGTGCAAAAGAAATCAGCTTGGCACTTTTTGTGTTTGATTTGCATATGAAGACCACGTAGGAAGCTTTATTGCTACTGGTTTAAAATTGAAATTTTATCATGGACCGGCCTTTAAAAATCAACAAATGTTCGGTAGTGCAAATAAGTCAATGACTTGACTTAAGTCTTTTGGGCAAATGACTTGACTGGACTTAAGTCTTTCAGTCAAATAACTTTGAGTTTTTTATGTAAAATTCGGGTATTTATCCTATTTGTTTGCACATAAAACCATTTGCTTGCTGTATATTGCATTTGTTGTATTTTTTAGCCAAAGTATTGCTTATAATTTCTCATTTTTATGACATGGACTTGACGTATGACTTGTTTACAACGCTGCGATAATGAAGGATAGGCCGACACCTGATAAAGTATAGACGTACAGACCGGTAATAAACTCTACACGAACCTGCACCGGGCCGCGGACTGGTGTTTGCCGACCACTGGTTGTGCAAAGAAGTATAGTTTTATGCTGCTAATTCTAATTCGAATATACTATTTGAAAAGCTGAAAAATTATAGCTTTTAACGACTGATGTTAACCGTAATGATTGCATTGCTAGTGATTTTCAGGGTAGTTTTTCAATTACTGTTATGGGTATTTTTCCCGCAATTGAATACGTTTATTGCTCCAAATTACTGGTTACCCTAAATCGCCCAACATTGCAAAAAAAAAAAAGATTACCTAAAAAGATAAAAAGAATAAATCAAGGCTAAACAACGGAGTACCTGAAACCACATTGCGTTGCTTTTTTGTACTTGCTTTTTGTACTTTTTTAATCACGATTGTGTACATTTTCCTCGCTATTTAATTTTTTTCGTTGTCGCTCTTAATTCTTAAAAAAAACGTATAATTAAAGCTAAAACAACGGAGTGACTTATAATCATAACTGCTTCAAATTATCTCGACCTTTCCAACAACGCTTAACGTTTGATTTTCGAGCATAATGGTTTGAGGTTGCAGTAAGACGTAAGAATATCAAAGCCAATACAAAAGTAGGAAGCATTTAATGTTGAAAATGAATAAAGATATATTCGAAACGTTCAAGATGATACCTACTTCTGTATGGGCTTTGATATTCTTGTTACGTTTTATTTTCCTTTTGTTGTTTGCAAATTGTTGGGCGATTACGCCTTGGAACAAACGCCTTGTATTTTACATTTACGCGAATACAATCGTGTTGGCTTGAACGCAGCACGATTAAACATTCGTGAGTCGGCGAAGTGTTAATTCTCACGCTTTGGGTTCCACCATGGGGCAAACGCAAGTTTGATAATATTTCGTGGGCGCCGAAAAACTAGTTCCCAGAAAACCTTTGACGAGATATTTTTGTAGATGGTCGCCTTACGGTAACTAAAGCGCTTTGAAGATAATATTAGGATGTGAATGAGCTGATATGTGTTTATACTTGAAAAATAGTGGCAATGGACCGTGAGTTTGGGGATCTCCCGTACGGGAAAGCCCCTAACTAACTTAATCGCTTGATTTGTTTAAATGGTAGGCTTAATCTTGAGTTGTAGGAATTTTTAGTGTATTTTGATCTAAGGCAAAACGGGTTATAGGTTCGGGGTCGTGAGTTCGAACTCCTACACATGCTTTTTTGGTTCTTCGGGGTAGTTAGTTTTAGAGCAGATCTTTTTCGCACATAAATGCTTTTGCAGAAGGGAAAGTGTCCTGTTATTCTTTGTCAGTATACGAAATAGCAAAACACAGATACAGTTCGTGTAAGCAATGAACATGGTGTGAAGTAAGAAACTTGGATATTTAGAAAACAATTTAGCGCGACTACCAATAGGTGGAAGATATTAATTATGGTTTTAATCTTAAAGGAATTAAAAGTTAAAAAACAGAGCTAACCTGCAGTGGCCTCAAGAAGGCGCGAGACCACGGCGGGAAAACCTCAAGGTTCAAAACTAAACCGCAAGATGGAAATCGCAGAGCGTGCTTCACAGTTTCTTGTTTGCCAACTGGAGCGGACAAAACTTTAGCAGCTGGGAGTTTATTGTTTGTTTTCATCCGGATATTTAGTGCCCTGTAGTTCGGAAGTCATAATCTCGGCTTCCGAAGTGAAAACAGTGTGATAATAAAAACATTGGGCTGCCATATGCTGGGACCCAAATTGCGCAAGCCTACATGTGATTAAAACAAAAACAAACATCCAACTTGTAAATATAATTACAAGGTTTACTAAAACGGCATGCTTAACATGGTATTGTACTGCTTTTTAACCAGGCAAAAGTCCAATTCTAACTGAAAGCAGTAGAATTTGAGGATTTAAATGAATAACAGAATACATTTTAAATTGGTCATGTTATCAACACTGACCAACACGTAACGAAGCGATACCTCTTCTAATCACAAGCAGTCGGCAATTAAGCTTCTTCTGTTGTTTGATTAGTGCCTGGTAAAAGACAGTGTCTCGCCTGGAAGCTCAGGAAAAGCCACTTTTTCCCCGCCGGGTCAAAAACGTTTTTGATATGCTTTTTAACTACGCGTCACTTAGTTTTGCGATATCAAACGGTCAAAAGCTGAGCGCTATGACGAATGTTGCATCATTAACCTCGTGTCTGGTTGCTATGTACTCCGGGTTAATCGGTAAAGGTTTTCAATGTACACTAAATTCGATAAGGGTCCGTAAAAAATAAGGGTTTTTAAACTTTTTTCGGATCACTAAAAAATTGGTTCGCGTTAACTAGGACCAACAAAAAATTTGAGATGTCGTTATAAATTGACGTCACGAAACAAGTTGAATTACTTGTTTTCCGTCCAACAAGTTTGAAACTGAAATCAAGTCGAAATACATCACGAAGAAAATGCTAAAGCTTTTATTTAATTGAACTGTTTTTTTTTTTAGTTTAATTTCATGTTTAAAATTATACAAAGTATTTCAATTAAGCCCTTACCGCTTTTAACTAGTCTACGTACCCCAAGGGGTCCACGGACCCCGGTTAAAGAACCGTGACCCAAAAGTTTGCTTTTTTGATCTGTTATATATTGTTTGTTTTTATGTAGCAGGCTTATTTTTCAGCAATACTATGCAAAGAGAAAATCTGGGAAAATACGTTTTAGCGATGTGTAAAACACCCATGTATACGTTTCTTAAATTAATAGACAAACATGAAATTGTCATTGAAAAAAAAACCGTTTTTCAATATAAGTTGATTTTGGCGCAAATGGTTGTCAACTTTAGACTAAAAATCACTTTTCTAGCGTATTCCTTATTCCTACAGTCCTACCAGAAATTCATTTGTCGTTTTAATGATTGTAATTTTTCTATTATTACATTTGTAATCATTTGACTTGTTCACTTATATAAAAAATATGCTTAGAACCAATATGCATCACTCTCTTTTAATGGCTAGCAATCCGCAATTAAAAATATACCCGCCTTTATCCGCGACCCAAAGCACGCCCGAAAGAAATCAGCGGCACGCCAGTATTTGGCGAACATCTGCACTACAGACAGATACAGCTTCAGCTTTTTTCGCGCACGAGATTCAGCCGGCAAAACGCGGTCTTTTTTCGGTCGCGTCACAATAAGAGCGTCGCGCGTTTGCGAGCCAGACGCATTGGGCTTCAGTGCGTTATCGAGTTACGCCGATCGTATCCGCTGACATCGCGCTGGCCATTGTTACGTCACAGCCAGGATGCACAGTCCGCAGAAATCGAGAGAGGTCGATTTGTAAGAGACAGGTTTGAGAGTTTAGGCAACGGTCGAGATCGGATTTAAGTTAAGGTTTCGTTTTCGCGCGCCGCTCCTTGTATTGAAGGTTTTTACGCTTTTTGCAAAACGTCGAGGTTTTTGTCGATCGGTTTTCCTAGATTTCTAGATGTATTTAACTGTTCGAAGCACTTTTTTCAACACCATCAAAAGTGGAGTTGCAAAAGATATTTCTTACGTTTTAGCCAAACACAAAGAGTTCGGCTAGATTTCTGCCGCGCAGGACTGCTTGAAGCACTTTTAAGGCAAATGCGCAAAATGGAAGTTTTAAACAGATGCTGCTGAGATTTTTTTGCAAATTGGAGCATTTTGACCGAATTTCAGCTGTTCTTGAATTTGCTATGATTACTTGAATTATATTAAAATGCAGTTTCGGTTGTTTTTAAGATCAGGATTACCTAAGTTTTTAGTCGCGTAATACTTGTGGTATTACTTATTTTGGAAAAGAGAATGAAATGCTGTTGCAGCAGTAATCTGTAGATGTGTTGACTTAACATCCTTAGCTGAAATTATATGGGCAGAAAGTTGAGTATTTGTAGCTGATGTTTGTGAGATGTTGCATTTGAGCTTCATACAGTGATTTCGCATTTTAAAATCGTGCAGAAAAAAGTAGATTTTCAAACAAAGTTGATTAAATTTATCCTCTAAAGTTTGTCACGGCGTTTATGTAGCTTAATGATAAATTGCAATGACTTTTTAGTGGACGTGAAAGCATTTCGTGCAAAAAAAAAATTGGCCAGCCATTTTAATTGCTGCAACAAATGCTGGGATATGTAAAATCAAGGGCAGTTTACAGTTTAACTTTTTATACAGTACTTGGTAAAGGATGTTGTTTCGGAACTGAATTTAGTTTTCCAGGCACGAAGGCACTGTAAAAAAATTGTTTTTTTTATTTCCGTAAATCTTATGAATATGTCAGGGGAAACTCTCAACACAAGTATTTTATTCTCCAAATTGAGTTTAGATACGAAACGGTATCATTTTGCGACGCCGTTGGAAAACTTAAACAACGCTCTAGGGCAGGGGTCGGCAACCTTTTCTTGGTCGCGCCAAACCTAACTTAGCAAATTTTTGGCGGGCCGTTATAAATTTCCACTAACAATTTTGTTATAAAACGTGTGGCTTTCAAGCATTTTGATGCAGTTAGTTTTCATCAGGGGCGAACCTAAATGTTTCATGCAATTCAAGGTGGGTCAATTTGGACTTAAATAGCTGGCGAAAGCGCGAAAGCAATGCGTTTGTTTGGTTAAAATTGGCAATTATTTTAAAATACAAGGAGCCGGTACAAATTGGGCACATATAAAACAAAAGATACCTATATCGCTTTCACTCTTCTTGATGTTTATCGTGAAGACGGAATACATTAGTGAAAAAAATAGGTTTCCCGCCCCAACACTAGGGCGTCGCGACGCACATTTTGAAAACGTCAGGTCTAGCCTATATCGGCGAGACGCCGCATTTAAAAATGTTCAATGAGTCTGGACAATTGTCCATTAGGTATTTTAAAAGCAACGTAGGCCGCCCGTAAATCCTTCCACAGTTTACGCTCTCAAACAAACAAACAAACACTACTGTCCCCGCTTCATGATTTATGTTGCTTACCGCTCGCATTCGACCGTTAAAAAATTAATGTCTTCTGTCCTGGCCTGGAGTTGTTTTCGAATTGAACTCGCAAAATTGTGTTGAACCCGCGAATATCGTGCCGTTTTGTCGTTAATAATTTTGGCTTAACAGACATCGTGATGTTGATACAAATTATCATTGTTTTGAACTTGATGAACTACAAACTATTTTGATTGCATCGTTTTAAACCAGGGGTCGCTAAACTTTTTTTGAATTTTTTTTCATTTTGTAATAAAGGCCTGGATAACTAAAAGGCCTGGCGATCGCGGGCCGGAAAAAAAAAATTGTGACGACACTCTTCTTTATGATTGGGTGTCTATTGCAACCCCATATGTTGGCATAATGCTTTCTTGGCCGATCGCACTAAAAACAAATTCGACTTTTAGTGATTTATCTGCTTTCTTAATATTTCGGTAAATTAACAATACGTTAATATTTGGTAGATTACCAGATTCAAAATACATGTAATATAATGTTAAATAAATGACTGTAAACCCTCCCCTCTGTACGCCCTTTATTTGCCCTGTGTTTTTTCGTTTAGTTGCGCATTGCTTTAGTTGAGTAATTATAGTGGCGCGACGTTGTACTTTCGACCCTTGATAAATCACTAAGAACCATGAAAACCAGCAAAGTGGCTAAAATAGGGCAAAGTTGAAAAAGGATTATATTATCTGCTCTTTCATGTTTTGTTGTATAAGGTGTCGCGGCTTATTTTGCCAGATGCGTTTATGTAATTTCTTTTTCGTTAAATTTAATACCCACAATTAAACAAATATCAAAGCCCTTACAGAAATAGGTAACACATTTTCAACATATTTACGTTTAAAGTATGCAAGTGCCACTTATTTACGGCTTAAAAAATCATTGGACGTCTAACTACAACCTCCATTGTCTTATAATTTTTGATAAAGTTCACAAATGACACCTTCTTCTGTACGTGCTTTGATGTTTATTATATATCTATTTACAACTTCCAGCCATTATGCTCCAAAATATCCACCATTTTTTTTATAAATGTTTAGGTTTAGAAATGAAAAAATCAACCTTCGCTAGATTATCTCAAACCACGCCCTAGAACGATAATATTCCACTTAACGAAAATGGGCAAAAGCACCTACAACAAAAATGTGGTGTGAAGCCGCTATTTGCTGTTGTACATCAGGTGGTTCCCCGCATCACGTCACCTGTCGACCACGTGGTATTTCGTGTCCAATTTCGTTGTTTAAATTTCAAAAGCTCTTTAACCTACCGCAGTTTACTGCAACTCACCATAGATTTGGCATTGTCTTGGTCGGGGGCAAACTTGGACAACATAGACAGTTCTAGTTTTTAATTCGAAGAATTAAAGCAAAATGCGACTAATTCTAATTTTAATCAAATTTGTGAATGGCCTTTGTTCTCTATTCTAGTTCTAATCTAACTTGGATTTTACCAAAAATGCTACTTTGTCGCACGGCTTTTTTAGTTTCTTAGTCGAAACAATCAATTTGAATTAACGCTATTTGGACAACTTGTGGGTGACTCTGGCAGTCTGAAAACCAATGGGATATTATGCTGAGACAAAATGAGCTCACAAATACTAAAAATAAGCACACAAATATTTGCCATTCACATTCGTATAAGAATAAATTTTGATTTAAACTTTTTGATTTTGAATTAATAAATTTAATTCTAGTATAAATTCTGGTTTTCAAGAATGCGATAATTTTAATTCTAACTAATTCGAAAAAAAATTGTCATGCTTTAATTTTAATTCAAATCTAATATAAAAACCAAAATAAATCTAGTTTTCCAAGTCTGGCTTGAGGCAGTATTACTCGCCTTTGGAATCTTAAGTGTTGGCTTCACAGGTTTCACCCTTTAATATCTTTGGCGGGAAATGAATGCCCGAAACCCCGCCAGTAGTACTACATTATATGGCGTGGGATGTCTGGGTGATTTTACAATCTGAAATGGTCTTTCTGGTCTATAGGTTGCCGCATTTGTAACGCAAGATCAAGGCCAATAAATGATTGGCGTGCAAATTGGGTGGCCACCAATCATAGAATGCAAAAATTTATGCAAACACTTTTGACTTTTGTGTCTATTTATCACACTTTAATACGTATTTCGTCGTTGTTCGGTTTAACCGAATTTGTTTTATTCGGGGCTGAATCAAATCAGAAACTTGTTAGAATTATTTTAGAATTACGTTCTTTCGACATAACATTTTTTCCTAAAATATTTGATTCTACTGTTAACGATGAACAACAATGTCATGCTTCCTTTTAGAATCGTGCTTGTGCTTTGACGAACATGCTTAACTTGTACATTTACGTCAAACGCGACCAGCCTAATTTATCAAGTCCAATATCCGCTAAATATTTAGGCCATATTTTGCGATATTAAAACCCTTTTTGCGATATTAAAAAAGCGTGTAGAAAAGCGGACCTGTTTTTTTTTTGCCGATTTTTGTTATTTTTACAATGCAAAACAAAGAAAGATGTTTTTTTCTTATTAAATAAACCTTTTTTTCTTATTAAATAACCTTAATCAACGGCTTCAAAATAATATTTTTGTTCGTTTTTAACCTGTTTTCTGTTATTATTGCAAAGCAGAGTGTAATATATGATTTATCTCATTAAAAGAAAAGAAACGGTTGGTCCAATACTGTAGGCCTGGCCCGGTATTATTATAGGCCTTGGCCAACATAGGCCAGTTTTAAACAGCGGATGTCGTTTGATTTCGCAATGTTAGACAAAAGCGTGACAAAACGATCTGTAGACAAGCATAACGTTGCTAAACGTTTCGCCCAATTCGGTGCCACTTTTTAGCTGTTCCGTATTGGCGACACGAATTAGAAGATCGTGATCAAAAAGTGACAGCAGTACTGAACCTTCGAAGCATAATGCCTGGAGGATGTAGATAGACGTAGAACGAGACCCAATTATTCACTTTAAAACATTAATATTTTTCGTGACCCAATTTGAAGGGTAACCCGCCATTCTAGCTAGCTAAGTCGGCGATATATGCCTTGTGTGTTGTAAACGGCATACTTTGTAGACGGCCGTGTATATGCCTCAGTGTGTAATTCGCGATATACGCTTATTACGAAGGTTAAATAGGTTTTAAATAGCAATTAAAACTGCACGAAGCAACTAATTAGGCTTAGGGGCATTTCGCGTTTATCGTAATGTTCGTGGATTCTAATTAAGGGCTCCGTATAGTTATTTCGTGTTTTCAGCAAATAAGCGATACAAATACGCTTCAGTGTCTAAACGGGCTGTCCGGCTTATCTGGTTAACGTTTTATAAGATTTAGGCTCTTTGAAGCCACAAAAAGGGCCTGTGGCGTAAATATAGTTCGTCCGTCTGATGTATTGGATGAAATATAATAGCGCTTGACTTAGTACTATTAAAAGATTATTATCAGTGTATTCGTTGATCAGTGTGTTACGTAAATCTACTTAGTCAATCCTTTAAAATCTGTCTGTATTAGATATGATATCGCCTGAAATCATTATACTCGTTCTTGTGATTTAGTATACTGTTTAAAAACATAGTGTAATCGTTGGAGGCATGCATAATGATAGCAGTTTTCAATGAGGCTTTTAGAACAGTTTATGCTAGTATACACAATCATGCGTATAGATAGTACATGGGGTATAGCTTCCGTGACTAAGTTTAAGTTAGATCAGATATTGAACGTACACCTTGATCGTCGGATATATGACTAAGACTACTCATATTATCAGTTATAGCAATTTCAATCGAGTCATACGCTTGTTTCATTGTTACAAAGCATTTCTCTCAAAACTAGTTCCAATACATTAACGTGTACAACGTATCAACTGTTACATTTCGAAAAAGTACCTTAATTGTATATCCGCCGAAATTTTCTAACCCCTATTACCCATCAATTTTATTGTATTTTGTGTATTGCGTTGCAAAGGTTTCGTGTTTGAGTTTTTTATAGCTTTATCACACAAATCTAAATCCGAAAATCACGGGGTGAAGAAAGCCATAAAAATGTTCCGCCAGAATTCGCTTTCGTCTAAGGGTCTAATAAACATCCAGCCACGCCGTTTATATAGATCTAGTAGAAGATTGAATGAAAGTTACCTGCGAAAGGCAATATCAAAACGGTTTTAAGATCGTTATTGCAATACGAGCGTACATCAAATGAGACTACACGCGACAATGCAATTTGGTGTTTTTTATTGTGTTTTGTTCTTGAACAACTGTCATAAAACTACATTTAACAATTAAAGTAACTACAAAATCGTATAGTTAGTTTTGTTTAAAAAGCATGCTTCAAGGTAAAAGAAGTGGTAAAGCTGGCCTACATCTTGTCAGTGATTTTTTGTCAATGATGCCTGAATTATTTGAGTGGTGCATTAATTTGGAGGGCTTCAGGTAACAAGTAACTTATGGATTACAAATTCCTAATTAGCAGCATATTAATTTACATATCACGAATCAGAAAAAATAGCACAAGTTATATTTATACTTTGACCTGATGAAGCACGGTTGTGCGAAAGCTTGTCGAGAATTCAATACAATTTGTCTTTATATAGTGCCACCTGATTACCATATTTAGACTTAGATTTACAAAGAAAAAGTAGTGTTTGTACATTTTTGTAATATTGTTAACGTGTTGTTTCTTTAAACTGAAAACTAAGCGTCACCTGATTTACCGATTACAAATTACATTTGGCTCTGTCACACTGTAAAATTCTGGGAGGCTTTCACGTGATTTATTATAGTGGAGTTTATAAGTCACGGGTAGCGTACAATGTAACCTGTTGCGTACTAATGTAACTTTGCGTTTCGGGAAATTCTGGCCTGTGAGTTGCGACTGAACAGATTATCCTTTCCGCACTGCGTCATAAAGTGACACGGGAACGCATGTTATTTGTATTGGAGCTTTGTTTCCGAAGCAATACATCCTTGTGTATACAACATCAATCTACACGTTAAAGCAGGGAATGATGTGAGGAAAATGAAGTTTATAGATGCCACTGCTAAAACACAAATTGTATTGCGATATTTAGAAACTTTCGCACAACCGTGCTTCACCAGGACAACGTAAAAGAGATTTGCGCTTTCGAATTAATAAATAAACTGGTCTGCCGTACGGCGTTTTTTGTCCGAAACAAGCAACAGATTATAAAACCCATTTATACTGTTCGAAATGTCACGGAAATCTTCGCTATGAAATCATAGCTGTCATACAAGGTAGCCCTGCAAATAAATCTTTCTACAAAGTATGTTTATATTGAGTTTACAATTGGACGCAGATATATCGCTTTTGTGGTTTTATGGGCGATTAATGATTTAAATCCAAGTTAAAGCTGTAAGCCACCCAACAAGCATTACACCATTACTAAGGTGTGACGTAATCCACATACCTTCAACCTACATACTACGTCATTGGCCAGGAAGCGTTCTCGACTGCACAGTGTAATAATGGCGCTTATGTGACGCAACAGACGAGCACAATTGCAATGGAAAGAGTTCCGGAATCACCTGATTTGTGGTGAAAGGCTGAACAAGGCGTGGATTCGAATTAGGAGACAAGGCAGAAAAGGGTATAGGCAAAAATATAGCGATTTTTTATTTCTAGCGTAATGGCTGTGAAATTGTGGATAGTTAGACGTAGACTTAATTTCGAAGCCCATGTAAAAATAGGTACGATTTTGTAAACTTAATGTTTTGCCGAGCAGTGTTCCCTTTAAAGAGTTTTTAAACTGAGGAAATGGGCACAGGTCTAAAATCTACTGCGTTTGCTTTTTGCATAAATAAAAAATGCTTGCATGAATATTGTAGGAAAGAGAGTGCTGAGTGAAACACAAATTTAGAAAATTATTAGAATTAGTATAACATTTTCCATATTATAAATAGGGTTGGTTTGATTCACGTAGGTTATTGCTTTCGTGTTTTTTACAATGTTGGTACACTTTGCCGATTTTATAGGCTAAATCCTAAAAGATGTTTAAATTTGCAAGTGGGTTGAAAGAAAGAAGAAAATAAATATAATAATAATATTTTTGACGCAGCCGAACCGAAATAATGTTAGCAATGTAAACCGCTGGACGAAATTGTGGTATGATTCTAAACCAGCCTCGAAAATTTACTGCTTAAGTGCTCTGGCGGAACCTCTACAAGTTGATTACTAACTATTGTTAAGCATCCTGGACACATAGTGTGACAGACACATTTGGAAATCATTTCCCTCAAACCAATTTACAATATTTACACAGCAAAGAATTTATTTTATTTTGTGTAATTCAATCTGTCACATTCACAGCTCTCGGATTTCAATCACGCGTAGAATAGTAGCGCTCCACAACTCGTGAATTCACAGGTGTGTAACTGGCGAATATCACTCTACAGCTGATCTAAGCCGAGATAAACTGTTCATCTGCTTTCACGTTAACGCTTGTGTTGCGGTCTTGAGCATGGGAAATGGTGTTGAGAACAGCGTTGTTGACTGTGTGACTTAATCAGGAAGCAAACCACATATTGAGTTGTCGTTTGCCTTGCGGAACAAACTATATACTCTGTACTAAGGTATAGAGTATGGGATATACCGATACAGTGTTGGCGCATGTTATTAATATACGTTGTTTTGTATTTGGAAGAAAATTGGTAGAGTTGTCAGACAAACAGCAAGGAAAACGGAAGCTTGAAAAGTAGACCAGCGCCATCTACACTCCATTGGGCGAACGTAAAGATTTTACTAGGCAAGAAAATTCGGGCCAAAAAGTTAGCGGAGGTGTTAGTACAGGGGTTCTTAAACTGGGGTCCATGGACCCCTTGGGGGGCCGTGAACTAGTTTTAGTGGGTCCATGAAAAACGGTTTTGCACTGAATGTATTTAGACTCCATTTCACATTCACATTTTTGGACCAAAATCAGCAAATTTATGAAGTCTAAATGTACTGTGACGTCATTTTTAATTTTTTTTGCCTACAGTGGTCCACGCGAGATGGAAGCTATTTTAGGGGTTCGCGGTAAAAAAAGTTTAAGAACCCCTGTGTTAGTAAGTTCAGAAGCCGTTTTATTTCACGTTGCATTTGCACCGCTATTGTGGGAATTTTCAAATAAACAAAAATAAATGCAACCGTTAAAATGATTCTCAAAGTGCACTTGACAACATCATTTTTTAGCAAGATTTCTCGTAATAATATGGCAGCGTTCCCTGACAATTACAGTCGGTGTTTTCATTTGTTGTTCTATCATTAACTTGTCGTTATGCAAAAACCCACAGGCGTTTGAATGATTCCTGTATTAATGCTCTATATAACATCAAGTTGGTTTTAATTACCCCCCGCCCCCCCCAAAAAAATCCTATTCCTATCAAAGTTCCGACAGACGTAATTATTTCAAAACCTGGTGTATAGGGTGCAGTTGACTCGATGTACCTTACGATCTTTCGCTGAATTCTGAAACAAACAACTGTAGTTTTCTCAACTTTGTACTCCGTTCTAGCTGTCGCGGTTCCTAAAAACAAAAAACTAGCTACTTAAAAAAAAAAGTTTTGGTTTAAAAGGGTCAGGGTCCATTGATAAAGTTCACACCACACTTGCGCGTAGAATTTCTACGCATTCGTAAGCAAAGCAAGACGTTCTTGACATATTTTGCGTCACGACGTAACGCAAAAAACAAAAGAAATGCGTCACGACGTAACGCAAGAGAAAATCGTTTACGCAAATACGTGAGAAGTCGATGGGGTTTGCTGGACTTATCAGTCCGCATAAGTCAAGGGGTTTAAATGAGCAATAAAGTTTTACGCAAAGCTAGTCGTAAAGTTGTACTTTTTATTAGGTGGCGTTAATATCGGCCCTAAAGAGGTCTATTAGTCAGCTCCGTTGCAAATCACACCTGCGGTAGCACTCGTTTGAGCTTTAAGCAGCGGATCAATAAGGGTGGACGAATGTGTTTGACCCCATACGAGCCTAGATCATAAAGTTGTAGTATATAGAACGGATTTATGCTTGTAGCCTTTTTATGGCTATGACAAACAGTTAATGTAAGGTCATTTAAGTGACTGAAGATCAGTGATACTGTGAGCCGCAGTACACCAGTGTGCCATGAGAGAATCTGAAATGTGCTGTGGAACTTTTTGCAATTCTTTGAAAGTAACCTAACTACAAACAAGCCCACAGACAGACTTTAAAGACTTGACTGCGCTGTATATACATAAGGTAATTATGTTGGATGATATAATGCTACCCATCGCTTTGCTATGCGGTAAGCAATCGAATTTACAAAGTAATTGATTTAAAGCAAATTATTTAAAAAGTGTGCCGCGATAGATAAAATAGTCACTTCTATAAGATTTAGCTGAACGGTGAGGTTAACCTGTCAGCGGCTTCAAAAGTGGGCTCTGCGGAATAATTGGGGCCGGAAAGCAATTCTAGGCGAATGTGTTTTAGTCGTATTGTGAACCCACTGCGATAAGCATCGCTGTATAGACGTTGCTTTAAATATAATTGTTGTTATTTTTCTCTGGTCTTTTGTATAGTGATGTTTCAGTTTTAAGTAATTTCTGTTGCAAGGCGACAAGTGTTATAAAAAAAACTCGTGCTTAGCCGTGGAGAATTTTCTCAAAGCTATAGCAAACGACTGGACTTGACCCAGTCTGCATTTCATTGCACTTCACGATACGTGATGTGCAGCACCAAATTTTAAGGTGTTTCGGTGTGCAATCATGTTTTTTGCACACCTGAGTATGAAACAATTTCTCTTTTTCTATAAGTCTAAGTGTTTTTTTTTAGTTTGAGTGCGCAATATATAGCAATATACCAACACTCCAACTCACAATTCAGGTGTGCACACATTGCTGTAGCCACAGAATGCAGACTGGGAATATAGGTTATCTTGTGCGTGTATTGTTGTCAGCTCTAATTTGTTTACGTTATAATATGCTGACCGCTACCTGCTGTATTGTGTTGGCGTGTCTTCTCTCGACCTATACACTGTTGTTTATGTTAAAAGCTACATATCACACCGGTGTCTCAGCGCTGATTATTACGTTATATATTTGAGGCCCTTGTTTGAACTGTGACAGACAAGATTGTCTTAAGGCAGTTTTGTTGCCAGGCGTACATTGTAATTGCAACGTAACAATAAGTATAGTATTGCGTGACAAAGGGAAAATGTAAGTATGTGGAAATCGGCATTTCTAGCGGTTATGACTTATACAACTGCTATCAGCATAGTGAAACCGATATATGCTTTTGTTGAATAATGTGAATGTATACGATATAAATAGCTGTCAAAGTATTCTAGTATTAGATGTGAAAGTAAGAAAAATAAGTTTTTTCGAGATAGCTTTGCTCCATTGCAATTGCATGTGCAAGTACACCACGGAAGCATTGCGCTATAATGACGACCGAGCCATGACTAGTCAGTTTAACAATTTGAATGTCACCGTGACACAACCAATTACAATGCCAGCGAAATTTTGACACTACTAAAACGTTTAAAACAGATTTTCGCAGAAAAATGTGACGAACACCATGCTAGACCAATGTCGTACACAGAAAATAAGTTCAAGCCCTTGAAAGGCATTGCTTTGCTAAAATCGTGATTGCGTATTTGCGAATTTGCGCAGCCAATGTCGAAAGGGTACGTATTTCTGCGCTTACAAAAATTTCCCAAATGCAGCGATATATATGGAATAAAGCGCTAAGTCAGAACTTTGAACCCCGATAGTTAATATTGACAACCAAAAAACCTGTCACAAAATACACACAATGGTTGTTTTTGAGGTTACTGGCCTTTAGTTTAATTTTGCCCTTTGGAAAGGTGTGTATTTTTGGAGTCCTTCGATTGGAAATTTGCCAACATTCTGTTAAATATAGCGTTTCAGGTGAAAAACCCTGCTATAAAAACAACACATCCATTTAGAATCGAGATTTGTACAATGTTGGGACTTCAAGGTATTAGGCAAAAAACTCTTTATAGTTCTGGAAAAGGTATACATCAGTTGCCTTTCGGTGTTCATTTACTATTTTGTGTAAAAATTTCATTTTTGCCTAAATCATTTTAGTTGTAAGAGACCGAGCCTATTAGCTAGCAAATTTGCGCAAAATTTTTGAGTCGATTTTGCTACTTTACAGAATCTCAAGACGAATTGGAAAAACATTTTTGCTGCAAGACTTCCCACCGTAGAAATTCTTTCACGGGCCGTTAAATTTGTAATTGGAAATATAAGGTTGATAGGTTGGAAGCTGTGGAGAAAATTTACACGTTGTTGTAGTCTTGTTTCGATACTATTTTTTTGTAATTTTGCTTTTCTCGATTTGTATACAAACCCGCTAACAATAGTTGAATAACAATCACTTATACAAAACCAAAAAACGCTCCTTTTTCAGACAAGTATGTGCGTTTTTTCAGCTTTTTACAATGGCCTGCTGCTATAAATTGCGAGACTATACGTAAAATACGTTAGTTCGTTGTACACTTGTTGCGAAGAGGGTATATATACAGTTCGTTACCCAAACCGCTGCAATGTTGTGCAAGGCAATATTTCCTTTCTTAAAGTTGCTCTTTCCAGATGAAATTTGTGATTTTTTAGCCTGTAGTGCTTTATACGCCTTTCCAAAACTCCAGGTAAACTTAAAAGATTTACGTTTTAGCCATTTTTCTCAGAGGCTGACCGTTTTTGAAGTTTCAACTTAAAGCGACTTACTAAATCGATTGCCTCGTGTCTGCGAGGTAATTAGGCGGTTAATAGTAATTAGGCGCCGCCTTGATTGCGGTTAATTTGTGCTCTAATTGGCTTCCTGAAAAAGCGCTGTTCTGACGCAGTTGTGGTTTCTTAGAAGCGAAACAAAAAATAGGAGGGGAGTTGCAAGTTAACTAAAAAACGATCAGATGGTTTTCGTAGGGTACGATTGTGCAACTAGAATTTTTTCAGCTTTTGAATTAGATTAGAATTAGATTCAGATTTTTTCAGTCTTCCAAAAGTGGATTATGAATTGGGATAAGCGCAACGCGAAACCAAAATTTTACTGAAATCCGAACAAGAATTACTTTTATAAACGGGAAGTTTGTCTTAATAGAATCTAATCATTCGATCAATTATGCAGGCGAGGTTGTTTAATCAATTCACAGTCATTTTGTTTACAAAATTACAATGTTTTGTTGAATTTGAAGGTAATGATTAGGACACAAGGATTGGCACTTTTCCGGCATAAACATTTACCTGCATATCTGAGAGTTGTTTCGACTAAGAAACGAAAAAAAATTCGTTTTTGATAAAAACGAATATTAGATTAGAACTAGCATCAGAACACGCAAAGAACGGATAAATCAGATTAGAATTGGAATTACAGCAGCATAGCGCTCTATTTCTTTGAAATAGACAACTATAGAATTTATTGTGGCCCAAGCCTGGTAACGCCACTCTAAGGCGGATGTAGTTTTGCGTGGTCGGTTCTATTGTTGGCGCCAGGTATTGACAGTAACCTTTTGGCTTCTTACACCTTGTCTTGTCGTTTGATGTAGTCACGGACATTTTTGTTTACTTAAACCGTGGCATAGGATTTTAGCTCTAGTCTATAGTATACATCCTGCTGTTTGCTTGAATACCACGCGGATCTTGTTTTAACAAGGCAAACCAAACACGAACGTAAACCTTTATGGGCAATTCAATGAACCAGCGAAGGATGTGTTTTTTAAAAGTTAGATGAGGAATGAATTTTAAGGCGCTGGTTTAGAATTCTACCACATTCAAATAACTATTAAAGCAACGCAAACTATTTGGGTTAGGGTGCGAGTTAGCGTTTGGCTTCGAGTGGGTCAAGTATTACTATATTTATTCGCCCAGTTTGCAATTTGAATTTTGACGACTGGTTTCATTGTTGTACTTTAAAGTGAGCTCGACCAGCGCCATTTTTAACATACTACGAGTAGGACTAGACGGGTACAAGGGTGTGATGCCTTTCCACAGAGCTCATTGCAAGTTTAAGTGAGAAAGTCATGATTTAGTTTTCGTTAAAGTACACCAACAAGAATGTATCTGTATCTTATATCATTGCTATCTATACGTTAAGTTGCTGTATGCATAAATTATAATTTCAAAATCGAGTCCGAAAGAAGGCTATTAGATACTTTCAGTATTATGATGAACACACGTTTAAAAAGTGTTTTAAGCGTTTTTAAGCGAAGCAGCTGCAACAGCAGTTACCAAAAACCGGTTAAATGTTCGTTGGCAATGTTTCAGCTCAAACTAGTCGGATTATTGGTAGCTCAGACAATAACGTAGTCTGCCGTCTATTTCATGCATGTGTAGCAGTTCCAAGCCTTACTATATGCAGAACTTTTCCGGGCGTATGCAAAGTGTAGTTCCGATTTTATGCACCACGAAAAGACGAAAGAGCAGCTCTTGCATTAAATGTGAATTGGGTTTTACGGTGGACTGATTAGAATACCTTGCTAATTTGCCGCAGTCGTTGTATCACGCTTTTTTTTTAAAGTAATTTAGTTACATTGTTCATAAAACGGGCAGCTATAGCGTTGTTTGTTTTAGTTCCTTTGTGTGTTATACTTTTAATATAATCGAGAACTAAAAACTAAGTGAGCAGTTAATCGCGAATTTAATAAACTGCAGGACGACAGTAGTGCGATAAGGAAATATTTATGAATCAGTAGCGCAATTGTGACTGACAGGCCTTATTTGGATTCTTATCCAAGCAGTTGTTTATGGCTGCTGTACTGGATGTTACCTTATGGGTCTAACAACTTACTGTTTTTAGCCAAAATTTGCCCCATCCAGTGTTACAAAGCTAAGTTCCATTTGATAAAAGTTCTAATTTTCTCGAGAAATTTCCTATTAAGGAAGAAAACTTTGCGTTGATTCGCAAATCATGGCTGAAATATTATTTCTAAAAGTAAAAAGGCGAAAATTTGAATTTAAATTTGATTTTCAATTTTTTTAAATCGTTAGCAAGTGTCTGTGCCTTATTTCATACCTTTTTTTTTAGTATACTTTGTTGTGCTGAATTCGGGTGTTGTGTTGAATTGCTATATATGGTAGGCCTACACGGCAAATATAACAGGCCACGCTTGTACGTAACGACTACTGTTTTCCTTTTGATGCTGCAATTAGAAGTAAAGAACAGAAATGCCATTTAGGTATTGGGTCGGTACCGATAACAACCTAGTATCGAACGGGCACCGATACCAACCTAGTATCAAAGGGGTACCAATATTACCACTTGGTATCGGGTATCGGCTCCGCTCTAATGTTATCTAACATTCCTACATATATCTGTTTTTTCTTTAAACTCTAAAGTATATAACTAATGTTCTTTTTGTATATACATTGCCAGCAGTTTAATTAGGGCAATCTAATTTATCAGTCATGGGTTTGCTGACCAAGTTTCAAAACAAGTTTGCTGCGCATTCGGTCGGCGAAGGTGCACGTCAGGAAGCAGAGGAGGTAAAGTTGGATGAAGCGTGCGGACTGGAGGTCGGTTGCGGGCCTTGCACCACAAGAAGGTGACGAAACAAAACAGATTTTTTCACCTTCTTTCTTGTTTTTCGAACGTTGATTTTTTTCGCACCACAAGAAGGTAACAAAACAAAATCGATTTTTCGATCATTTCTTTTGGTTTTCCAAAGTTTGATTTTTTACTATTCTGTCTGGCTTGCAAACAAAACATACGTACAGTAATAGTTAAAATTAATTTAAATTAGTGCCGGGGCGCATTTTTGGAAGAACTCACATTTTAGGCGATACAGTTAACTTGCAAAACAAATCACGACAGAAACGCAATCTATTGATTATATCTAACGGTTTTAATAAATTCTCGATCAGACAGCCCCAAAATATTAAACCCAAAGTAATTCGCAAGCGTTAAATTTGCTTACAAAAAAGCTATAGTTGCCATCTCCTTTCAAAGTGGTCTAGGAAATTAGACAAGGAATCAAAATAGGAAGTCGAGCGCTAATCAAACTAAAAAATAACTTTGTTTTCGCCGTGTTGGCCGGACACCTGCTGACGTTGTGACATGAAGCAGTGCACGAAACTTAGTTCACTACACTTCAGGCGCCCGTAAGCGTATCAAAAGGAAATTGTCAATTTGACTTAACGCGGGCGCGTTTTTGAAGCATCAACTTCCAACTACCTGAGCTAGAACAGCCGCAAACTTCCCGACGTTGTTGTGCGGAAATTACACACACAAGCAATAGCTAAGCTCAAATCACATGCTTTGATGCGTTGTTAGTTAGACATGGGCGCGTTTCTTAAATAGCGGGTTGGTGATTGTGGGAGCAACGAAATAACAAAGTGGCCATACCGCAAGCACTTGTAAAAGGCGTTTTTCGTGACACTGCGGATTTGGTGAACGTAGTATCGAATCAATTGACATACACAGTAGCCTATTTTTTTGGGCCAATGTAATAGAACTGGTTCCTTTCATAGCCACATATTTGACCCTTTTGCTGGCACTGTTAAATCTGGAAAAAAGGGTTATATCTTACCTACATGACAGTGTACATATCGTCCTTAAATACATCGTTTATTTTATAAATTGCCATCTGAAAAAAAGGCTTCTGTTTTATAATGTAAAAATCAGTCAGCCCTGTCAGAATTACGGTTTTGCTGTGGCCGGAGGTCGTCATTTCAGACCTCACCTCAGGTTAGTTGCTTTTCTAACCTTGCCATGGTTGCATAAATTTCTTAATTGATCGACTGATTCAGTTAGTCATTTCGAAAGCACATTTAAACTACATAATGTTTGCCGTTATCGTTGGCCAGTACGACTCCAGAAGGACTCAATAAGGATACAAATTGTGTATGAACGCTTAGTTTTCAGTTTAAAGAAACAACACGTTAACAATATTACAAACATGTACAAACACTACTTTTTCTTTGTAAATCGAAGTCTAAATACGGTAATCAGGTGGCACTATATAAAAACAAATTGTATTGAATTCTCGACAAGCTTTCGCACAACCGTGCTTCATCAGATCAAAGTATAAAAAGCTATAATGTTTGTGATTTAGGTAGTTAACATTCCAATTTGTCGGCCTTGTGTAAAAAGGAGCCCAGTGCTTTTATAACGGCCTTAAAATTTGGCCGAAAGTCGGCTATCAGGTTGCAGTCATGCTGCACAGTACACATCCCACGCGAGCATCCCACTATTGTCTTGTTTGGTTTGTTGCGTCACATCGTGTAACAATGCACCGCTCGCGTTTGTCTTTTTAATTGTTATCTGATTTAATCTCTTTGATCGTTATCAATGCAACGAACCGCTATTTTGTCAAACAATTGACTATAAATGTACGCCGCTTGTTATTTGATACCGCGAAGTTATTTTTTGCAAAGTTCATTCGAGGTTGAGAGGTTAAGGGTCAATTCGGGGTCATGTCAATTGTAAAACCCTCGCCTCGGGTTTAAACTGGGGAATTCTCGTTGTCGCTTTTGTCATGGTTGTGCAATTTCTGACTAATATAATACTTAAGAAAGTAAAATTGCGTCATGAAATAACAAAGTTCGGAAACGAGTTTTTGTTAAGTTTTAATTAAACTTTGGGTTGTATATATAAACTGCGAAATCAGATAAATTTTAAAACAAAAACTGATGCAAAACCAATTTTTTTCTGTGTTATTTTTGGATAAAAACACGTTTTTACGTTATTTTTGCACTTGTTTTCATTTTTGCACTATGTCTGTTTTTTTAAATTCATTAAAAAAAAGGATTTTTTATGAGGTTTGGCAAAATTTGCTTTATAATTAGGAACTTTGATCACCGCATGTTGCCAACCTATATATTATGTCTAATTTTTACCTTTTAAGATAGAATCGCTGCGTTGGAATACGAACCATAGCTTCAGTTTATTAATTGAATATAATATCGGCACCGATAACACTCTAGTATCGGTACTCGTCCGATAGTACCACTTGGAATTGGGTATAAGCTCCCATCCAATATCATCGGCTTCCCTAGTTGGCGTTTACCGATTTGAGGCCAGTTTTAAACGCGAAACCTTACTGTGTGTTTTGCAGACGGCTTTCCGCCCTGCAATGTTGCGCCACCGCCAAGTTCGCCCTCTTCTTCATCGGAATGGGAGCTGTGATGCAGGGATTCATCATCAACGGACACACCAACGTCATCATCAGCACACTCGAGAAGAGGTGAGAGCTTGGGAGCTTGTTACCGAGTAAAACCCCGGTTCTACGAGTAATAGTACACCGAAAGCCATCGCAGACTCACTAAATCTATCAATGATGCAAGCAAGGCAAGGTGGAAAAACATAGTTATCAATACGAGTCCAGTACTTGTTTTAATGGAGCATTAAGTCACACCTCTTCTACAACTGTAGGTTTTTGTGCAGCAGTGCACTATAACTTAATTGATAGGAGACAATAAAATGAGTTTCCCCCTAATATTATTGCCCCACTTATGCCAAGCTATATATGCAAAAAAATATTTTATATGAATACAACCAACACTTCGACTCTTGTACAACTCCATAAGCGAAATACTTTTATAACAAGAGCTAAAACACACTAGTCAATTGATAATTTGTTTGAATTAAGATTCTAGTGATGCAGCTTCGACAGTTAACATTTTTAAACCCTGGGTGTGTTTGTTGTTCAGGTTTTAAACTTTAAAGATTTAATTTGCTTGCTGCTTATTTTGCCATTTAGTTGAAATGGTGTTCATACATCACTTATTCGGGATTGCCCCAATATTGAGTATTGTGATGTGTGAATATAAACAGCAGATTAAAATTTGTTATAAAAAGAACAGTGAATCAACATTGAGAAACTAAACAACTATTAAAAATGCAACGTAACAAATCATTAAACCCAAGGTCTAAGTTTCATTGCAGCCTAAAAAAACTTACCTGAATTTTTTTTTTTTTAGAAAGATTTCACTTGATATGAAATGAAAATAAACAGCAGACTAGAATTGGCAATAATTAAATACAGAAATAAACAGCTTGTCAAAATATGCATAAACGATTTTCAAAAATCCATTGTGTTGAGTATTCAAAAATGACGTAGGTGTTAGTGAGGCATATGGGCGTGACAACGACATTTAAATGGATGACTCATTTTAATTCTACTATGCGTCCAAGCTTGGGCCTATGCTGCATTAAAAAACACAGTTAGGAAAGGGGTGTGTCACTTAATGTCCAATTAATAATTTTTTTTAATCGAGATCGGGGCCGACGCTTGATGCCAAATTTGTACAAATTTTTTAAAGGACGTTAACAAGCGGAGGTAAATGAACTTCTTAAAGCAAATTTTAGCCTAGAAACGTGGAAAAATACCTTTTTTATTTTTTATACTTCGATTAATTATTATCAGTTCGAACCGAGTCATATCACGACACCTTTATCCAAAATTATGGGTATCAGTATCGTAAGTATTAGACATCGTTAGCTGAAGTAGCTTTGATGCTGCCAATACCACCCGAATGAACTGACTTAACCGAATGTAACATTTAATAAGTCATTCGCTTAACGTTGGGCGTTGCGATCTATTCATAGACAAATTTACAACGCGACTTCTATATTCGAACCGGTTCAATTGCGAACGCCATCGTGTAACAAGGTGTACAAGTTATTTATAAATAGAAGTTGTACTGAAATGTTCATAGAACAGAATGAACTATGAATCAATTGCACACTATTTGTCTATCAAAGTTAATTTTCTTGTCTGGACTAAAAGTTAGTTTGCTTTTAAAGTGGCCTGACCTGAATTAGATTTTGTTTGGTGGAGACTGCACTTGGTGTAAATTGTTAGGTTTAATGACAGTAATTTAAACAAACTCCCTTATTGAGATTAAACTGCTTTTTAATAAATTTCGTTAATTTAGTGTAAATTACACCATGTTAAAGTTCAACTTTTACAAAATTAAACGTTTGGTTTACTACGTACAATCAACGTTGTGCCGTTCTGCCGTTTTTTAAATAGAACAAATTTACCAAACCGTTCGCCCGAAACTTAATTTTGAAACCAATGTTTTGATTCGGACAAGATTTTCTGGGTTTTATCAACTCGGCTGGGCCGTCTCACATAAGAATGTCGGCTTGAACAGCTTTAACTTTGCGAATAAATTGCCTTTGACCAAATACCATTTGCAATGTTATCAATATTTCGTTGTCATTATTAATACATTGTCATTATTATTACATTCTCATTATTATTACATTGTTTTTAATATAAAATTGTCATTATTACTAAATTGTTATTATTACTACATTGATATTATTACTACATTGTTATTATTACTACATTGATATTATTACAAAACAACTCCTATCTGCACGAAATATTAGTACCGAACTAAATCGGCTATTATTAGGATTATGGGTATTTTTTAATATTGTCTGGCAGCGAGATTTCGCAGAAATCATGCCCATTAATTCCACGAATAAATAATCTGAAATAAAAACACAGGAAGCTTAAATCCGCTATGACGTTTCACAACATAATGACGCAAAATCAGCAAAATGCGCCAACGAGGCCAAAGAATGGAATAACCGCCCTAAGGGGGTAGGGTCTTAGGGGAGGGGCCAATTATTTAGCCAAACCCCCTTTTCATTGTGATAAGCTTGTCGTCCGTCGGCCCTGGAGCCTTTGTGTCTTTGTTGTGGTGGTTATATTTGCTTTTTGTTGTCGGCAACGATTTAGGATTTGGTAACAATGGAGCAGAGGCTACAAATTGCCTGTGCGTGTGTACATGTGTGTATGGCAGTGTAGCGAACAAGTCATTTTGAAATAACTTAAGTTCCGGTCAAGTTATTTTTAAAATAATTTAAGTCAAGTCCCAGCTTAAGTCCTCAGTTGCCCAATTAACACCCAGTCAAGTCATTGAAATTTAAATAAAACGTTAAACTTTTAAAAGTGGTAAACTCGATCTATTTATGAGCAACATCTAAAGTAAAGAATAGCAAAACATCAACACATATCGCTACTTATCGCGTCATTTCAAGATACAATCTTGATCTGATTTTTTGCCTTGATTACTGCGTTCATCAGTGAATCCTAGAGTTAGACGGAATCGCACCAATAAAGCGTTTTTCGAACTCTGCAAAGATTTCCCGGAATACTTACACAAAACCGACTGATAACAATTTTTTTACGCGGTATTTTATCAACATGAGGTGTTCGTTCGAAACTAAAAAGCATTGCAAAAGGTGCGGCCCTTTGTAAATACTTCGAACCAAGAAATTGCCACTCTCAGGCTATTTCCACTTGACTTGGCTTTCAAACGGCAACGGGTCGTTGAGCAATTCGCTCAAGAAGTACCAACATAAGGTCAAGGTAATTTGGGGGATTCGTTATAATCTGCCTTTCATGCACTATGGCATGTTCTCCGGGAAAGCATTGCATTTGGTTTTCGTCGAAAAATATACTATTGACGTCATATGGTGTGACGTATCTCTAGCGTAGCGGTTTTGCAGTTAGCCTAAATTGTCTGCATTTGCAATAAGTAAAAAAAGCTCTAAGTTATAAAAAACATCGTTTGTTTGAACATCACGTTATACAACCAAAGACAATATCTTGTTTTTAATCATTGTTAACGGGTGCAGAAATTGTAAATACTGCGAGCATTGGATAAATTGCCAACTTTTATGTAAAAAGAAAGGATTAATGTATAAAAATTGGAAGGGAAATTTTATTTTAAATGAATTGGCAAAATATCCGAACAGCCACAATTAGAAAATATAAGAGTGTATTCCTCACGCAAAATAAAATGGATTTGATTTCTAATATAGCGTGTTTTTGTATTTTGTCGGTCACTGCGTTACACAAAGTGAAAGATCCACTGGACCTAAATATATTTACCTCAAAACTATGGGTTTTTTTCACCGTAAAAGTGACAAAAAAATCTTCAACTGATAACCAAAACGCCAATTGTAACAAAAAACACGAAATCACAGAAAGACACGAAATTACAGAAGTTTCCCCAAATCCAATTATTAGCTGTTTTATTTTGGGAATCGAAAAATCGTGGTCTGACCCACCCATTCCTCACCATGAGCCTGCGTATTTCTAAAACACAAAAAACTGATCGTTTTGCAGTGTACGAAAGGTCTGGCCGAAAATACCCCCCCCCCCGCAGAAACGTAATTTGGTAGTTTTTCGCTGCAATTTACGCAGTTTCCAATAGGTTACTCCAGCACCAAAAAGACAAAAACAAGCAGTAATGCAAGTATTTTCGGGATGTACGAAGAATTCTCGAAATGCTTAGCAAAACGTCGAGCTTTTTTTGTTTGGGCTATTTCCGCATGGCCAGGCCTCATACGACGAAACTTGAATCTTTTTGGAAATCTTCACAAGTCGACTTACGACTGAGCGCTTGTAATTAGAGCTTTCGTGCGCCCATGTGGAAACTCTGCTGGTTTACGTGACGATAAACCAGCCCAAAATCTGCAAGGGTTGCTTGTTTTTGGTCGGCAATGCAGCATGGATTTTACAAGCCATTTTTTGTTAATTAAGTTTGATTACGGTAGTCACCATTTTCGTGCGAGTGGAGATAGCCGTCCAAAAAGTCGCTATAACTTGTTTCAGTGAGAAATACGTAAAAAGTTACTAAACCCATGGTTTAGTTTGCATTTTGTTATAACCAGAGATCTAAGCAATTTTAGAAAAAAAGAACGCCATTTACAATTTGATAATGCTGTTCACCCACAGGGATCAATTTACCCTAAATCCCGAAATTTCTCCAAATTTGAGGTGCCGTCTCATCATCTTGCATACGTAGAGTGTAAAGGCGTGTTTACCAAGTGATTATGCCGCTATAATCCTATTACATCCAACTGTTGTTGAAACACTGAACAAGGGGATGTTTTAAACCGCAAACTGGTCAAGATAAGTCAAGTTAATGCGTTGACATTTTTCCAAGTCACTGGTGCAGTTCAAAGTCAGGGCTTTCTGAAGTTTAAGGAAACATCTTTATCGCAATTTTTATACCACCGTGTTTACGCCAAACACTCTCACATCATTATTACTCTGAATCGTTGCTTGAAGTTATCAAAGCTGATGTTATACGGGACCATATATTAATAGTCTTATGACGTGACATATATTTTCCATCGACATCTTTGTTTTGATGTGGTATGAAAAATAGCCACTTACTGGCAATGGAAAGAGATTTTGAAAATATAATAGACAGGATAAGTAGGAAACTACCTTGAATGCTAGCGAATGAAATATCATTAAACTCGACGAATAATCTATTTGTTATTATTTTACTAATTATATCATTTGGGTAATCCTTGTGTAAAACAATCTGTTTCTATTAGCAACAATCCAACAAGCTTACCTTATGCTTTGGTTTCTGTCTATTTAAAATATTTATTTTATACAGCCTAAACTTTCCTAAACATACCTCTAAACTTCTTTTTTTCTTCTTTTTTTCTTTTTACAAAAAAAGCTTTCATGTACTCTTTCAGGTTCGAATTATCCTTATTTTCTCATTTTTTACAGTAGTTTTACAACTATACTTTTAATTTACTATTTCAGATTCAAATTATCTAGGGCGAAAACAATTTTAAATAAAAAAATATTATTTAAATGTTTTTTCCATGTTGTTTGTTTTATAGTCCTCTTTTGTAGAGCCCAAACTTTCTTAAACTTACCTCTTAAAAAAATTCTTAAGCATATCGCCTAAAGATTTATTCTTTTTCTCATTTCTTTTAAAAAGCTTTAATTTACTATTTCAGGTCCGAACTATCATTATTTTCTCATTTTTGCACTCGTTTTGCAACAATACTTTTAAATCACTAGTTAAGGTTCGAACTATCATTATTTTCTCATTCTTCGCAGCAGTTCCACAACGATACTTTTATTTATTTCAGGTTCGAACTTTCCAGCACCGAATCTGGCCTCATCTCGAGTTGCTATGACATCGCCGCTTGTCTGTCCATCCTTGTGGTCACGTATGTGGGTACGAGGGGTCACAAGCCCCTCTGGCTGGGCTGGGGCATCCTTCTCATGGGGGTAGGTGGGGTCGTGTTCGGCCTGCCCCACTTTTTCGCCCCAGAGTACCTTTACACAGATGAGGCGAACACGTGCGGCAACCCGGAGACAGAATCTTGCACAATTTCGTCGTTGAAAAACTTCAGGTGGGATCGCTAGCAGTGATGTAATGGCTTAAGTCAGTGGTTCTCACCCTGGGTGACATTTCTAATGCCCAAGGGTGCCGAGAAATATTTAAGAATCTTTAAAAATCTGATTTTCGCTCAACTCTTACAACTTTTTTTTTTTAAGGAATAAACCCAATTAAAACTTCCCACGTTGTGCAGAGTTGATGTGTGTTGTTCCAGTTCCTTTTATTGTGACATTCACAGACAAAAGAGGGGTGCCACAATTTATTTATGATTTCTGAGGGGTGCCGCAAAATTGGACAAGTTTACTAGTTAGAGTGATATCCTTGTCTTTTGAAAATGTGTCTTTGCAACGGTTTGAATATCCCACTAATTTGTGAACAAAAACAGAGCCTTTTGACTTGTTCCTTGATTGGTATTTTGATATTTTTGCAGAGCATTAAATTGAAACAAACTGTAGAACAATTTTGTATCAGGACGTAAGTCGCTGTTATCCACACGAAACAAATTGGTCTAATGGCTTTATAAATAACATAATCCAATAAACAACAGGCTTTGCAATTTGTGCTCCTTCGCTTTAGTCAACAACAATTGCCCTTATTTGATTAGAAAACATTATTTTTTTTTGGTTGTTATAAAACCGTTTATGCAACAATATTGACTCACTGCTGTAAAAAGAGCGATAATATTATGACAAGACCCAGTCATATTGCTTTGCACTCGTTTATCGAAACAACGGCTTTGCTTATTTTTGTGGCTTAACGAATGACGTTTTGCAGACCTACAATATGAAAACATTGTCGCTATAGCTGCTGTAGGCACCTTAACGCCAAGTGAGTTTATCCTAAACTTAACATGCAGAAGGGTAGGCCTATAACAACATGCAGAAGGGTAGTCTATAGCATTTTCCTTCCGGGCTTGTTGTTCCCCTCGAAAGTATTTTTATAATTTTCGGCCAATGTCACTTAACCTCTAACCACGCCAACATCGTATTTTCATTAAAATGTAAATTTTTACTCATGATTGCACTTAACTGCCGTTCATGGCTATATTTAGGCGTGTGTTTTTACTTCGCTTTACGGCCAATTTCCGGCGTGTTTTACTTGATGTTTGATCTTTAAGCCAGTGCTACTTAAACTTTTTTCTACAGCGCAATTTTCGCAAAACAGCAATATAAATTTAAAGTAAAACAGCCTATGGCGAAACTAATTTAAGTTAACAAATATTATCCCTAAAAATACCATAGGAGTGGAAAACATAACTCAGTAGGCTTGTTTTTAACTGTATCATCAGAAAATAGCTGCTGGTACCGCGAAACGTAGCACAGCAAATTACATTTCGGGAGAGTTTTAAAACCTGCCTATGTAAGCATAATGGAGTGGAGTTCGTGTAGAAATTCGTTGAGTGACGATGTTATTTTACAATGCGCTGTTAAAACTAGTTTGGATTTATGTTTACGTTTTTCGTTTGCCTTGCGGCCAATTTCAGGCGTATTTATTTCGCAATTGATCTATAGGCTAGTAATACTTGAACTTTTTTGCAGTGTACCGGCAGCGCAATTTATGTTATTAAAATGTTTTATTAAAAGGACAGGCAATGGCAAAACCAATTTAAGTGTACGAATAATGCTCTTGAAAATACCATGCGTGGCAAACTCAATAATGCCTGTTTTTAAGTGAATTAAAAATATATTTCTGGCACCGCTACACTTACGACAGATAAAGGGAATTTCGGAAGAGTTTTTAAACCTGTCTACATAATGGAAGGAGTTCCTTTAGAAATCTGTTGTGAGTCAGAGTTTTATCGCACGATATTATTTTACCATGCGCTGTTAAAACTCGCTTGGAATTATGTTTACTCTCTGGCCAGTCGTCACCCACGTACCACAATTTAGGTAAATTTCGGAAGAGTGTTTTAACCTGCCTTTATAGAGCATAATGGAATGGAGATCCTGTAGAAATGTGTTGTGAGTCACGATGTTATTTAAAATGTGCTGATAAAACTCGTTTGGAATTATGTTTACTTGCTGACTAGCTCGTCACCCACTCACGCTCAAACTCCCACTTTCCTGGAATAAACTGTTGTTTTGCCTCACAAACACCATTTCAGCAAACCACAGTAACGCGTTGTTGTGGATTCCGTCCAAGTCAAGGCATTGCTTTGGCACGATTGCAGCAAAAAATCGTGTTACAATTTGCAACAGTTGCTTAGGCTTCTCTGAAATGTTAACCATCTACTCCTGTTTTGTCAAATTGCAAATTGCGATGTATGCTTTGCAGATTGGCCGTTAAAAGATTGACGTTTGAAAGGCCGTTACATCCACTTAGAAAGGCGTCTGGTTCATTTTTATGATCTACAGCCTTTCCTATTTTCCATATTTAATGCCAGAACGCACAAGAAACCGTTTTTAATTGAATTTTTTTCTCCATTTTCTATCACTTAGCTGGCTTATTTGACCACTTAACAAGCAGGTTTTATGCCATATTTTCTCAGTGATTTTTAAACGTAATGGCGCATGATGCACGGAGAGGTTAATTGGAAACTTGTTTGTTAAAACGTTGGACCGTGAGTATGCATGTGTTTGTCTCAAAAAAATATAACGATTTTCGAGTAAAACCTTCCACCTTATTTCAACGCTACTTCTATTTTTTGCAGGTTTGTCTTCTACTTTGCAATGCTGGTTGTGGGCGTTGGCGCCACGCCCCTCTATTCGCTCGGTGTGACGTATTTGGACGAAAACGTGAAGCAGCGATACTCGGCAATATACAACGGTACGAAAAAACGAATATTGTCGGTCGTACAATTTCTAAAATACGTTTTGAAACACAACATGGGGTTTTGTAGCAATTTTAAGATCAACATACAATCGACACATTTTTGGTTTGGTTTCATTGTTATGTTTTTCACCTATATATTTATAGCTCCACTTTAAGATTACGTTGCTAGATATTCTAGGATTGGGGGATACTTATTGCTCAGTTGTTTTCGCTCAGCCTCCATTTCTCTGTATTTAAAGTTTTCGCGCTCCAATTTTCGTTTTTTAGTACCGATGGCAACACCGTTTAAAACCAGTTTTGTTTGGCCTGAATATTTCCACATATACCTTTTAGAACATACCGCAGCGATGGTATCTAAAAACCTCACTGTAAAATACTGTTCGTTTCCTTTTTTTAGTGGTACTGAACGATTTTACTCAGTATTTTTACTAATTTACTTATAGCCACGACCTACATAATACTTTTTGTCTTTGCCATTTGGGTGAAAAATGATTCTACATTGGTATTAAAACATTAATATTACAATAATTTTCTTCGGTAAGTTTTTCACTATTTACAACGTAAAGCATTACATGGGTTAAATTAGCGATCAAACCCAAGCATTATCTGTGATCCACAGAACATTCCTTTATTCAGTAATTCCCAAACCTTTCTATTTGCGTTTTGTGAGTCATGTGCCATTATTGGGTACACCTGTATTTCTCAAAATCCTAAAAAAAACCAATAAAGCTCGACAAGTTTAACAAATTAAACTATATTAAACGAATATTAAAGGAATATTAACATAGCCTATTAACATACCCAACGAAATGCCTGACATGGGCCTCACAGGCCAAACCCAAAAGTTGTGTTTGATTTGGACTAAAAATAACGAAGTTTGCCGGCCAAAGCGGGTTATGTTGTTTACATAACGTATCGTATGGGCTTCGGGCCAAAATCACTTTTATTGGCATCCTTTTCCGCCTTCCCGCGTCTAAAGTAATCGTAAATCGCCAAATAATTGGTTATTTTTGTGCTGAAAAACGTTGGAAAGTGCTTTGTGAAAATAACTGCACCAACCGCGCCTTATATTACGTAAAACACCCATTAAAAATCGATTTGCTATTCATAAGCCGTATTTAGGTATATTTGGCGACTACTTGAAAACTGACCGGATTTCCAACAGAAGATAATAATGCGACATGGTTGTAATGTGAAACTGCATCATAAAACGCTTCTTTCATTATTCAGCCCTGCTAGGTTGAGTATAGTTTATTTTAGAATGTGTTAAAAGCATCCAAATAGTAACAGCTAAATATCTCTACTGTTTAGAATTTTAGGTTAATTTCAGTTATACATGTCGATGCTTTAGAACAGTGTTTCTTAACTTTTTTTACTTGGGGGCGCACTTAGAGACGTATAAAAACGTTGCGGCGCACCTTGCGAGCGGAGCGAGCGGGAATTTTTTTAGGTGTACCGGTATTTCTCTTAAATTGCCTGCATTTTTGTTAGGGGACTTCAGCCTTTAAGATTAAAAACGTTATTTTGTCATTTAAGTCTTATTACGATTAATTTTAAACTTATTTCGACATGTTTAGGTCTTATCTGGACTATTTTAGATTATTATTTCGTGGTTATTATTGCGAATTTGGCGTTGTTATGTCGGTTTTTTTTTCCTTTTGCCCGCGGCGCACCTGGCAGCCTTCCATGGCGCACCGGTTGAGAAACGCTGCTTTAGAAAATCAAATTAAAACAAGCTAATTTAAATACTCTTCGGTTTCTTTCGGATCCAAAAAAATGACCCTTTAAACATTATGGACCTAAATCAGTCTTTCTCAACCGTTTTTCGTGATGACCAAAATACTAAGCGTAAGTAAAATATAGCTAAGCTTGCGCGAAGCCCTGGACTTTTTACAAGCCTAGCAAACAAACGAAATAGGACAGTAACATTAATAAGTTTAAATTGATAAAATATGAAGCATGACTTCGTATTGCTTGCGCAATTTTCGTAAATTTCGGAGAAATATTGCTCAGATCTAATTGCAATAAAGCAAACGGCCACCAAATGTTGCCATCAGTTGAGAAGCACTGATCTAAATGAACATCCATGTTTTTATGCTTAAGATAGGTGCGTAACGTGTGAAACATACTTGAATAATACCCATATCATGATAACTACCACATTCTGGAGTACGTAAATCGCACAATTTTTATTTCGGGCACGTGCCAATGTGAGGTTAAATTGCTTTACTCTGTAATTCTCTCTGACATTCTCATAAATTACTTGACGTTTGCACAATTACGTGAGCTCGTTATTTTAGGATGTCGTGCAAACGGTACAGGCAATATGGTCAAAACGATGGAGATCGTATAATAAAATGCTAAAACGTTACGCTTGCATCTATCTTTAAAACAACACGAAATTGGAACATTAATCGTGATTGTACAACTATAACACGTTTCGTCCAAATGGCACGCTTTTCTAGCTAACAATTTGCGTAGAGTAGTTTTTAGGCAAAATACTCATCGGGAAATTTTTGATTACGTCATAGAGTGACGGAGTGGGCGTCAAATGAGATTGAAAGGTCACGCAAAATTTATGCAAAGTTTTGTTTTGAGGGGGATTTTTTGAGGAATTTGGTGAAAATGGAGCTCACATCAGTCCATCGGTTCTACGAAAAACTAACATGATTGTGTTTGGCGATTCAGTTTTGGTCTAAAGAGCAGCGTGGTGCACAATTTTTATGCAAAATTGTTTCATTTTCATTTAGATTAAAATTTGACACCCTTAGTAAAAGGCCACATATTTGTTGGTTGCAGCTAAGTGTAATAATTTTAATGCAATTAAACTTCTAATTAATGAAGAAATTATGAGCCTCGCAGACAAAAAAACAACAATATATGGTATCACTGTTAAGAATATTGGAAACCCATTTACATTAAAGGCAATACTGGGTTAAATATTTAAACACGACACAGACAAAGCCGCGTAAAATGCATTAGTCGTATTCCTCAAATACAAGTTGTATAGAACGAGTGTTTATTCCTTCCCTACACTTTTGTGTTTAAAGGTTCCTTGATTGCTTGTTCGATTCTTGGACCTGGCATTGGTTACTTGGTCGGAGCGGCTCTTCTGCGGATCTACGTCTATCCTGAGCAAGAGTAAGTGAGGTTGATTAGTAACCTTATAACCGCCCTACTTGCCGAAATAGAAGTTTTCGATCAGCATGGATCTATTTTTTTACAAATCTTGTTTCAAGGCCCTTGGAATCGCTACAGAAAATTACTTGTTCCGCAAACATTGATGGCCAACCTTAAATGGGCTTATTTTGTTTGGGTAGAAAATAATTAAACTGTGTACTTAAAACAACACAAGTGTACCAAAACGTTGAAAATACGCCTTTACGTCACAAAAGTTACGTCATAATGAAGTAACCTTAAGACACCACACGTTTCGTTTATTTAGTTAAAAGTTTAAGTTTGGAGAGGTGTTACTTATAATGTAAAAGCTACACAAAAATATTTTATCGATTCACTCAAAGCTAAACAAACGTCTTTAAATCGTATAAGTTAAGTAGTTAAAATAGGAAAAAAAAAACACTTTGTTGATCAATGGCCACGGGTCACTTCTGGACCTATTGAGGTGTATATACTGCGGTATCTATTCCCGGTATAGTACTGACCAACCTTTTACTGGACAAATATGTTCCCTTCGCGATAATTTAAGTATTACTCTTTCCGAAGAAAGAGTATTTTGAATTTTATGTAAAGTTATAATTTACCTCTAATTTACCTCTCTAATCTTAATTTTTGCCTCTCTAGCGCCACCGTAACCATCACAAGCGGCAGTGAACAGTGGGTGGGGGCCTGGTGGATCGGGGCCATGGTCTCCGGGGTATTCACCCTCCTGGTCGCACTTCCGGTTCTCATGTTCCCACGCCAGCTTCCGGGTACAGAGCGCCACCGCAAAGACCGTGAGAAAGACATGCACCACAGCGTTGTGCAGAGCACAGAGTTCGGAAAGAGGTAAAAGAACTGTTTAAAATACAGTTGAATTTAAGGCATTGTATGCCTTATACGGGTCATTTAATTTAAGTCGTTTCAGTTTCATGCGAGTTGATTTGACTTTAATTTAGTTCAATTTTTTTTGAAATAAACTAAGTTTCTTTAAAGTTGTTATAAAATGATAATAAAGTCGATTGCAAGCAATTTCAAAAACAAACTGTTTTACGTGCAAAAATTAAGCTAAGTAACCCAATTTTATAAAAAATGCTTCATGAAAACACCTTAATTTAACGCAATATACTGCCATCAGACTACTATAGTCCACTTTATCACATATTTCCAATTATTAAACCTAGTGTTGTAAACAAGTCATTACGTCCAAATCGAATCATTCGTTAAATAACTTAAGTCCAAATCAGGTATTTTCGAAGAAATAACAAGCCAAGTCCAAGTTAAGTCATTATTGGAGCAAGTCAACTTCATGTCAAGCCTGTGTTATAAAAATAAAACCATTAATCCTTTCCGTGAAGAATCCGCGATTTCCCAAAGTGTCTCTTAATCCTCTTCCGCAACCCGACGTTTGTCTTCACTGGCTTGGGAGGAGCCATTGACTCACTTATCATTAGCGGACTCGCAACCTTCGGACCAAAGTACATCGAGAACATCTTCGGTCTGGAATCCAGTGATGCTGGAACTTACTTCGGTTAGTTTTTGTCAGTCTTACTAAGCGTAAGGTTAACAGAGAAGCTTGTAACCAAAATTTCTTCATTTTATTTTGTGTGATGTTGGGTCGCGACCGAGAACACTGATGCTGCGTAAAAAAACAATTTTATACGGCGCTGACTTCGTTTGATGTAATCTGTTAGATTCACAGTGAGTTTTTGCTAAAGCGCATTTTGATGTAAGTGCTTTATGAACTACTTAATTGTGTAAGCATTCTATTACTTGCGGTCAAACGGTCATTGAGCACATGGTGCCTTGACGTTTAAGTTGTCCTTATGGCAGTTGTTGTTACTACCTTGTCGCGGTAGAAGCTCGCCTTGTTAGTTACTCGTAAGTGATGTTTAATTTTCACTGATGCTGTTTATGTTTTAATAGCATTGTTTTGTATTTATTCGAATTAAGATAGGAATCTACATGTGGAAGCCTCTGTGTTATTAATAAATTCCTACACTGAAAAAGACATCAGTATCGGATCGGATCCATTAGTTGGGAGAAGAATATGTTAGAACAAAAGCGGGAAAAACATATATAGAAATGAATTTTACACCTTTTTTCAGGTGCCATTTTGTTTATTTTTTACCGCAAATTGTTTACCGCAATCAAGAACAAGAAACAAAGCTGAATTTAATCCATGTTATTGCCATAACCAAACAACTTTTATCCTCTAGGATTAATGGCGATCATTGGAGGAGCCGGAGGTCAGGTGGTGGGAGGAGCGATCCTCAGTCGCTTCAAGGTTTCCATGAGGAGTATGCTCCACCTCTGCTACATCGCTCCTGCCATCTGCATCTTCCTCTCTGGAGCATTCCTTATCTCTTGCACAGACACACGTGGGTGTTTGTCTGGTTTGTGTGTATATACATGCTAGAGTGAGTGTGTCTGTCTGGTTGTGCTTTTCTATGTATCAGCGTCTGTGTGTGTTGCTGTCCATGTCCATGTGTTTGTCTAGGTCAGGGGTTCTTAAACTTTTTTCATCGCGGACCCCTAAACAATTTTTGGCTTCGCGTGAACCACCGTAGGCATGAAAATTACGATATAAATTGACGTGAAATTGAAGTGAAATGGAGTCTAAATACAATCAGTGCAAAACCGTTTTATTTTTAATTGAACTGTTTTATTTGGAAATGTATTACTTCTTATTGTACACTAATATTTCAAAAAGGCCTTTATGGACCCCCTAAAACTAGTTAACGGACCCCAAGGGGTCCATGGACCCCAGTTTAAGAACCCCTGGTCTAGGTGTATATGGCTTGTGATGTTTGGATGTCTGTCTGTGTTTGTCAGTTGTGTGTGTCGCTATCTATATCTGTGTGTGTTGACTGTATCTGTCTGCTTAATGTAAATTTCTTTTATAAGTGTCTGTCCCGAATATGGCCGTTGGAAAGTTTATGTCCCAGTGTGTGTGTTAATTGCGTATTTTGTTTTTGCCGAGAAGATCTTCTTAATTACCTTAATTTTGCAAAAATCATCCCAGAGCTGTTTAAAGCTGAAATTTTGTAAGTCTGCCATCTTCTTTCATTCCAAGTATTGTATTGTTTGTGGCATTTAAGCTTGGCTATTCAGAGATTTAGCGCCCACTTTATAGTTTTCGCCAGAAAACAAACACGTTCTGCAGTTTATTTTTTTATTGGCCAAAAATTTGCCCCAAAGGTTCCTATTAATTAATCTTTTCCTAACTATCGTTTCTTTTCTAATTAAAATTGTTTAATTTCAGCATTCGCCGGCGTAAACCAGGCCTACAACGATTCAACCATGGTCAATCTTACGTCACAATGCAACGGGGGGTGCTCGTGCTCCCCCGACGTTTTCTCCCCCGTGTGCGGTTCCGATCAGGTGGTCTACTACTCGTCATGCTTCGCCGGTTGTCAAAACAGAGTGGTAAGTGTTGAGGCCAGGGCCGCAAACCTAATTTCACTTATTTGTGAGTGCATAAAAAATGTTTTTTTTCCAAAAGTCTTAAGTGATGTCGGTGTGGATTTGAAGTAAAATGTGTATTTTAATGAAACAAAATAGAGAGTTTTTTCGCAATATAAAAGAAAAGTGCAATTTTGTTATGAAAATGCAACTTGTCGGAAGTTACCATAGAACTGAGCCTATAATCTATACTTAAACTAAGGTTCACTGTCTTAGTTAAAATATGACCTATTTCTCTTATACCTTTTTACAACTTCTCAATAATGAAATATATGGCTTCATACGGCCGTTCTCTTACTCAATACTTTACGTATCTAAACCAATTTACATTTTACACCACCGTACGCCACCTAATACTGTGAAATCTAAAACTTTCTTGCGGTTTTCGCTGTAAATCTTATAAAAAAGAACGTTTTTCTTCTTTAAATTTACTTTAAATTAGATGAAGCTTAAGTTATGTGTTTCTAAAGTGCAAAAATGTTGTTTCATTTTTTTAATTGATTTGTACTACCGTCTCGACAAATCCCTACTCTTACTTTTATGATTTGGAACACTATATACGGATCTGTTTATAAGTTTAATGGTGAAACTAACGGCCCAAATAGATCACTGATAATAACATTGGAAATTGCCGAAACGTTTGAAAATAAAGCATGTCGCTTTTAACGTCCATTTGGGCCGTTATTTTCACCATTATGCTTTTATGCTATTCCTCGTTTACAAATTACAGTTTGTTACCGCGCAAGTCATACTCGGGACAGTAGTCCTACTTGAGTCACGAATATGGCTCCGGTGCCCTTTACAAAACCTTTACTCTGACCCCTCGTTCCCATGGGTAACGCCTTTTCCCTTCTTCAACCCTCACTATCAAGTTCTTTATTTCTAGGGCAACGCCTTCTCTAATTGTTCGTGCATCCCTGGAAAAGGTGAGGCCACGATCGGATCTTGCACTGACACCGGATGCGGGAGTGGAGGGATGTTCATCCTCTTCTGTGTTCTCGTATTCTTCTTTATGTTCTTCACTTTCGCCAACGAAGCCTCGTCTCTCCAAATCTCACTGCGATGCGTCGCCTTCGATCAAAGGTCATTCGGGGTCGGAGTGCAGGTGATTGGTTGGTTTTTATCACGTGATTAGGATTTGAAATTTAGCAGACGGTAAAGATTTGAGTAACACTTAGAAAGAGAGTAGGCGTAGATTACTTGAGAAAGAATAAACGTTCCAATTTAAGTCAAAACCATATCACTTAGTAGATAGCACACGGCTGAACAGTTCGGGTAAAAAGTCTAAAGTTGTACAAAACCCGCTTAAATATAAAAAGATAACAAGCGTATGACTACATGTCCAAATTTGGGACGAAGCCCCCTTTGTTAAATAAACAACATCATTAAAAAACATTTTGTTTTTGTTTTTTTATATTAATCTAAATTTATCTGGATGTTGTTAAAGCTATAAAATATCGCTTTTCAACTGTTTCTGCCAAAAAAATGATAAAAAAAATCTCTTACTGGTAGCCGTAAGTTTATTTTAATGTTGGTTCAATGTTTAACAAACTGCTCTATAGCGCCACCGCGCGACACCTCCTTGTAAATCTCTTCTTTTAAATAATAAAAACCTTCTTTTATTTGCTTCCAGTGGCTTCTAATTCGGCTCTTCGGTACAATCCCCGGCCCCCTGATAGTTGGGGCGCTTATCGATCAAGCTTGTTCGAACTGGAGCGTCCAGTGTGGCACCAGGGGATCATGCTTATCCTACGACAGCCAGAAACTATCCCTGTACTTCTTCATTTTTGTCTGCGCCACAAAGGTGGGTTAATCCTTTTTTAAATATACTTTTTTTTTTTAATTTAATTTTTTTTTTTTCGAATTAAATACTTTTTTGTAATGAATTAACTTCAACCTATAGCTGTTGGGTTGGATTTAAGACAATAAGTGATAATAAAATTTTTTTTTATAGTCTGGCCGGATTTTTTTTGCATTTTTTAGTTTGTTGACACGTTTGTAAACTGACCCAATTTTTTTTTATTTCGCAGATTGTATAGACAAATTTATAATTTGACCATATTTTTTTATATTTTGCAGTTTGTGGAAATTACGTGGCCTAGTTTTTTAACCATAATAACTATTTTGATGATAAATCACTCAATTTTGCGCATTTTTTTAGTTTGTGGACACCCTAATCTTTTTCGCCGGGATGTTGACTTACAAGGTGAAGCAAGAAGAAGCAGAAACCTCGTCAAACCGTCCACTCAACTCGGTGTCGGAACGCTCCAGCTCAAAACGAAAGAGCGATTCCGGACAGACCAATGGTCACGTGATCTACCACCAGCCTGAACGTCATCAGAGCGCCTTGCCGGGGGAAATCCCATCACCGAGAACTCAAGAAGCGGGTTTTTTCGAGAACGAAGCGTTTTCCGAAGGCGATTAGGGTTGTTTAACAGATTTTTTCTATTTTAAAATGATTTGCGCCACAGAAATGCGGTTCCTTTATGCAATGGAAGGTGTCTAATGTTCCATGACAGAAACAGTCGTTTTAATTTGCTGGTTTCAGGGATACGCGTTTAAAAGTGCGACCATAGTTACGTTTAGGCATTAAGATTAGATAGTGGTTGAGCTATTTTAAGACAAATTAAGCCACAGTAAAGTGGTTCCTTTATGCATTGGAAGGTGTTTGCTGTTCCATGACAGAAACAGCCTTGTTAAAATTTCCATGACAGAAAACAGCCTTGTTAAGCAAAGGATTGAAATTCGTGCCATTTTGCAAAAGCCTAAACTTTCAAATCATTTCCAATTTGATTTCCATCTGCTAAACCAGAACAGTTCTCATTTACTTAAAAATCAATTTAGTTTACTTGTTGAATATAGGCGGTAATGGTTAATTTGGTAACCTGCTGGTTTCAGGGATACGCGTTAAAAGTTGCAACGATATTTAACCTTTAAGCATTTACTGCGTTAAATAAACCTTTCAAATTTTAAGCTTTTTGCCAAAATTTGAACATAAAAACGGAGGAGCCTTGCTATGATGTCCGTTGACTATGAAATCAAAGCAATTATAGGTAATCCTTTTTTTTAAATTAACCTTTTTGTTGAATTGGTAACTTTTTCATCCTAAACACTTTTTTAACTGAATTTTGTTTTTCGAAAATTAGCATTATATCTTCCTTGTCGGACGGTTGGAGTCTGATTGGTAAACTTTTTTAAATGCCTTTAAGTGACATGTTCCTAACCATTCACTCATATATTGTCTGAATATGAGCATTTTTGTTATTTTGCCGGTTGTGGATTATACGAAGTCTAATGGGAAGCTGGGTACGGTGGTTATTGTACAAAACTGGGCGCCATGCTAGAAGGAGTATTAGCAGTATATTGGCGAGGCAGCTTCCCCAAATCAGCATTTTCAATTTAAAGCGTGGTGTTAGGTTTACAATCAATCGCTATTACAATTTTCCAAACAGAAAATTAGTTCAAATATACGCTGCAGGATTTGAATACAACTAATCATCTTAACATTGGGTAAAATCAGGTATACAGGGCATTTTCGTCTTGATGAGTGTTTATTGTATCACTATGCCATTTTTCTTTCTATTTCAAGATTCTGTGTTTTTTTGCAATTTTCCGACACTTCATTATGACTGCCTTAAACGTCGATAATATGTTACCCTTAAACTTTTTAAAACAAAACGCTTTGTTAAAACATTTGTCAAAATATAGGCTTTACTTTCTTTATAGGTAAAAGTTTTCTTTATTATTTTTCAGAAAATGTAGTGTACATTTTTATATAGAATAATGTTTTTGTCTTTTTGTTTTGCATCGTTTTTGTTTCCATTCCTTGCGCGAAGAAATAGCTGTTTTTTATGCAAACACTGTGAATTTAATAAAATGTTTACATTAGTAAAATGGACTGTCTTGTGCTATTATTGCAGCTTAGTGAGAAAACCAATCAAAAAGAATAAAATGCAATGCAAACAGAAACAAAAAATATTTTTTGCTAAAAAAAGATTAAAATGCAAACAGAAACAAAAAAGAATTTTTGCTAAAAAAGATTAAAATCGCTTTTTGTGACTTTTAAAATTTTTTTCTATAAAGTTAAATAGCAATTTATGAGTAAATATTAAATTGAAAAACAAATATATAACCGGGAATTTCCAAACTTAGCATTGAACTAAAATTTTATCTTAGGTTTCTTCAGCCAAAATTCGATGCAAATGGAGAAATAATATGTTTTTTCTTTCTCAACCATTTCGAGCGACTTTAATTTGATTAACTCTAGAAATTGGGCAACTATAAAAGAACGAAATTTTTTAGAGAAGTTGAAAAAACTTGCCAACGTGTTGTGCTTCATTCGAGTTAAAAAAATGTTTTATAAAATGAACTTCTCATTGGAATTTACGGTTTTGTCAGCAACAGTTAAAAATACCTTCAACTGGTTGAAACCAGAATTAAAGTTTCAACCAGAATTTTGGGCAATTCGAAGCAAAAAAGTTATCGGGTGAAATTGAAAATTTGGCAAGACGATATTTAGAAAATTCAATTTTTATGGGGAATTTACCGGAATTTTCAACAAAAACCGGTTAGAACCGCCATAAACTGATTTAATCTAGAATTTTGGGGCAATTTGAAGCAAAAAGTTTTTTCGCTAAAATACAAAAATTTGGCACTAGCCTTAGTGTTTTTTCGATTATTGACGATATTTAGAAAATCCAAATTTTATGGGAAATCTATCGGAATTTTCAACAAAAACCGGTTAGCACCGCCTTAAACTGGTTTAATCAAGAATTTGGGGCAATTAGAAGCCAAAAATGTTTTTAAAGAAAATTGGAAAATTTGGCAAGGCAATAGCCTTGGTGCTTTTTCGATTATTGGCAATTTTTAGAAAATCCAAATTTTATGGGGAATTTACTGGAATATTCAACAAAAACCGGTTAGAACCGCCTTAAACTGGTTTAATCAAGAATTTGGGGCAATTAGAAGCAAAAAAGTTTTTCGGTAAAATTGGAAAATTTGGCAAGGTTTAGCCTTGGTGTTTTTTCGATTATTGACGATTTTTAGAAAATCCAAATTTTATGAGGAATCTACCGGAATTTTCAACAAAACCGGTTAGAACCGCCTTAAACTGGTTTATTCAAGAATTTGGGGAAATTAGAAGCAAAAATGTTTTTAACGAAAATTGGAAAATTTGGCAAGGTAAATAGCATAAATGTTTTTTAGATTATTGACGATTTTTAAAAATTCCAATTTTTATGGGGAATTTACCGGAATTTTCAACAAAAACCGGTTAGAACCGCTATAAACTGGTTTAATCAAGAATTTGGGGAAATTAGAAGCAAAAAAGTTTTTCGGTAAAATTGGAAAATTTGGTAAGGCTATACCCTTAGTGTATTTTTTTCGATTACTGGCGATTTTTTATCTTAGTGAAAATTAGCTAGGGTTGTTGCGGTAGATTGTAAATTGTTGATTTTGTAAAGTTAAAAAAAAATCAACTTTTCAGAAAGAGTTCATTGGATTTTACTTCAACAAACACTTGAAGGTGGTTTTAACACTGGTTTACGGTTTTAACACTGGTTGTTAGTAAAATGTGAAAGATTGTCAAGAAAATATTATTCTTTAACTTTTCATATTCTATTAATAAAACAAATCACTTTATCTGAAAAATGTATCGTAGTTTTTTCTTCGTTAATCAGAATGCCCTTAAACTGGCTTACGCGAGATTTTTGTTAATTTAAGAACAAAAGTACTTTGGCGAAATGTAAAAGTGTGACGTTTTTTTTTATTTCTTAAGTTGATCGTTGGAAAAAAATGTATTTCGAAAAATACTTTAAACAAACTTTACGGCAATTAAAGTGAAAAGTATTTTTGACGAACTTTTACATTTTTTGTAAACTCTAGTCACTAAGTTTTTCCTTTTATTTAAATATCTATACACAATTGACAATTACTATTTTCACTTGGTTTTACTCTAATTTACGTGAAACACAATAATGAATAGATGAACCATTTTAAACGTAGCATGCAGTTGACAAAAATGTTACGCAGCTTTTATTTTCAACTGATAAAACGCACACAATTCAAAGTACGACAATAAAATAAAAAATAAAAGGCAATTACTAAAACTACAAAAGCGTAGGTTAGCTATGCACAAATTTGTAACGTAGCCTGCAAATTATTACCAAACCAAATCAGTCGAGAGAATCGATATCGTCTTAACAAAGACGTTTCATCATTAACCGACCTAGACCGTCAGTAGCAAGTGTGCGATCAAAATGCTAATTTCTCTACTGTTGTTACACAAGTAGGCTATATTTTGAAAGACAGCAAATATCTGAGTATGCACACACAACCATAATTGTCTCGAGAGGCCGTTCAAATCCCCTAAAACGTAGAAGTGCGATCCAAATGTTTTTATGAAGAGGATGTCGATTTACTTGATCTATTTGGCTTTGGGATTTCATCTACAAGCTAAACGAGCGTAAGTTTTACAAGGCAAATAACACCAAGACACGAAATAAAAAGTAGAAAATCTTTAAAAAATATGTTGTCATAATCCATTTAATATTGGCGAACTGAATGTGTAAAAAGAGAAGAAATAAACTCGCGCTTACAGGTAAATGACAATAATTACAAGTTAAAAGTATTTTCTTTAGAATTTTCTCTTCCATCCAAAGTAAATGATTTATAAGTTCCTAAAAGAAATATGTTTCGCCACAAAATAAGATATTCTCAGCAGGGCGATTGTTTTTTGACCTAAAAATTAAGAAATTTTGACCTGAAAAATTGAAATTTTGACCTAAAAATAATTTATTCTGACAAAATTTTGACCGGTTAGAAATACATTAATTTAAATCACCTAGGCGTAGTTATTCACACGTTTGTTATACCGTATATTGCTCTAATGAAGATATAATACGGTTAAAATGACTTTAAATATAAATCAAATCTAATTGTTTTTTGATAAAATTGAACGATAAATTTCAAAACAACTGAACGACAAATTTCAAAAAGCTGACTATATATTTTTTAATTTTGTAAACGATTTATGTGCATTTTTATTTGATTTTGACTTAAAAAAATTTGACAAATTTACACCTAACGTGTAAATGTTAAAAAAATAATCGACAAGTCAAAAAATAATCGCCCTAATTATCAGTGTCTTAATTCAAATGAGTGTTCAAGTTCGAATGAATGTTTAATTTATTCGAATTAAGAGACTGATGATGCATTTTGATTTTGTTGCGAAATATATTTAACTTAATGAGTGGCTTTAATCAAGACAGGAAAGTCCAAAGAATATTTGTACATTTATAAATTTGGCTAAACTAACAATCAACCTTGGTAGATTTGCAGTTGCGGATCAAAATGACTTTATCATTTAAAACAGTGCACAAAACATTTAAAACAGCACACTAATGGCTATAGAGCGCTTCTGGTATTGATAAGCTTGCACTATTATACTTTTTAAACGCAGGTGCAGCAAAATTGTTTTTTTGAAAAATAAGTTGTTACACGATGTTATGACTTTTAAAGGAAACGCTTAAACAATCTAATAAAAACGTTTGTTTGTTAATTTACGTCACTTGTGTGAACCATAAAAAAAATCAGTCCTATAGTGGATCGACAATTTGTTAAAAAATGTCTTCAAATCTTTGATGTTTGGGGCAAAAAGTCTGTCTAATCTAAATTATTTTGATCACATAATACCTATATTGGTATTACACGAAACCAACTTTTACTATCAAGTTAGCAAGAAGGGCATCATTCAGATAAGGAAATCCCAAGGAATCACCACAAATTCGGTTTTCAAAACCAGCACCTTAATGGCGGTTCATCTCTATCTTAAAATGTCTACAAACACGCCACAACAAACGCCAATCAAAAGGAGGTCGAGCCTTGAGGGAAAACTCCGAGCGCTTCAATGTCGTAATCCACAAAAAACGAGTCGATGTCGGTCACTGGGGGCGCCAGAGCGCCGTCTAGTCCGCCGCTAAAAAGCGGAACGCGGACTTTGTTTTTGGACTTTATGGAATCGCACACCACGTCGGGCACGCGGCAATTAGCGGAAACGGAAGAAACGGAAACCGAAGCGTTTTCCGCTTTTGAGTCGTCCAGTCTTTGGACGCCCGACTCGTTCGGGTCGTCGCGAGTAATGACGTCACTTCCGGTCGGGATTGCGCAATCGCCGAGCGCGGGAATGGGCGGAAAGTCGTCGTCGCTGTTGGTTTTGCTCGCGTTGTTTCTAGGATTGTGAGATTGGATCGCTGGGAGTCGTTTGGGCTGAAGAAAAAATATTTTTGGGGTAATAAATTGCCGTTTATACTCATTTGTTGCTTAAATGCAATGCCACAACATCGAAATCTTCACCGTAAAGAAAATAAGTGGCACAGTTTTGAGGTATTGATGATAACTAACCAACAAAACAACAAAGCAACCAATCAATATTTTGTTCAACAAATGAACGACCAATAACACCAACTCACAACTAAACCAAAAACCAGCAAAACAGCATATCAATATTTTATTCAACTAACCAAAAACATTAAATAAACTAATCAACCAACCATTCAATACATCAACCAAATGACGGTTGAATCAATTAAGCAACAACCAATAGTTTAATCAACGAACTAAAGAGAAATCCAATCGACTAACAACTAATAAATTAACACCCGCGTCAACCAACCCATGTATTAATTAGCTAACGAACAACCGATTAAGCGACTAAAAAAAGAGTAACTTAATAAAACATCAAACTATCCAATCGATCAACCAACTAAAAAACGAGACAATCATCAAGATGAACCAATCCATTAACAAACTAATCCACAAGTCTGTAACCAATCAACCAACCAACCAACCAACCGGCTAAATAATTACCAACGAAATCAACAAATTGTCAACTACCAAACTTAACCAGGCTAGCCGCAATAAATAAATCAATAAATCAATAAAGTCAATAAAATGACAACTAAAGAATTGCTAGCTTGTTTTGGCGTTTATTTGATTTATAAATTAATTAGCCAACCTGTCAACTTAAAATTACCCAACCAATTAAATAATAGCTTTATCAACTAATCAATTAATGAAACAGCTAAAGTTAAACGATCTATCAATTTGCTAGTTTATTTTATCTACGGCGAAATATTAACTCGACATTAAAATTTATGCTCAAGTTAGTTGAAGTACCGAACTATTATTAAGAAACTCACCTTGTCCACTTCCTTGAAAGTGTTGAACGCCGGAAGAGCAGCTCTCTGTTCCACTTCAATCGTAGGAGTCCAACTGCTTGTTCCGGAGGATCCACCATCTCCTGCTCCTGCTCCGAAGTCGATCTTCCTCTTCATTCTCTTGGGAATAGATCTGACCAAAGAGCTGTCGTCATCCAGGTCAGAGTCGGTGGATGTGAAGCGGTTGAGCGAATGGCCGAGGTAGAGACAAACTGGTTGCTTGGTCGAAACGCTTTCAATCGAATCAACCTGGAACGAGCGTAAGTTCATGACTAACATGTCATAATACCTTCCAAAAGTTGTTTTTTATATAGTTGACTTTTGGGGGTCAAATACCTGGCTGCGCTATAATTAATATGGTTAAACTGAACTTGGAAACAGGATTAAGCACATTGTGCAGTTTTGCTTTGTTAACGTGGGGCAAGGCGATAACAGCACGGCAGCGAGAACTATTTGCCATTAATCGTTAATGCAATATTGGCAAAGGGACAAGATCGCCATCACTTAGGAGGAACAATGATGACGGGTCTACAGGAAGACGGTTTAACACGAATTTCATTGCTGCGGGTGCGTGGGTCGCATAAGGCGCTTGCTACAATGAGATGGGTAATCAGCGGATATTCTCGGGGATATACAAGTTAAAAGTAAACGGTATAACTAAATAGATCCGCATCTATCGGTTTGATGTAAAACTTACATTAATATAAGCAAAGGATTAATTTAGAGGCATTTTTTCTATAAATAAGGAGTCAGGTTTAACTGGACTGACCAAACAAAAAACTACGCAATATGCATTTTTTAAACACCAGACATCCAAGGGCACATCATCTAATTAGGAGGCGGGCGACTATTTCTGGCTAGGGGTATATTTTGTTGCTATTCAAACCATAGAGATGAACTGAAATAGCATTTTTTGGACAAGCTGGTAAAAGTAAAGAAAACGGAGGTTGCTTTACAAGTGTCATTTATGCAATATAATATTTTACGTCTGAACTAAAGTGCTAATAAAAATCATTTGCGGATATTGTGGAAAGCAATGTGAAATTGGCTCATAGTTTTTAAATTCTAGTTTGTTTATGTTATTCGTTAAAACTTGTCGTTTTCACTTTGAGATTACAAAAAGTTTTTACTTATGCTCACTATTCGGTTACCGCGAAAAAACTTTGTGGAACACTGACTTAAAACGACTAAAAAGTTGTCAACCTACCAAGGGTTCGCTGTGGCCTCTCATGACGTAGTATGACGTCACCAGGAGCGCGATGACGAGGCAGGAGCAGACCACTGCGAGCGGAACGATGACATAGGTCATTTTGAACCCATCGTGTACGTCATCATCTATGAGGTCATCGGCGATCAGTGATTCCACTCCACTTGCATCAAGTTCATGGAAGCAGTGTTTTTTCAACAAGCTGAGAAAAACAATGTTTGTTTATAGCAGTGCTCGTTAAGCCTGTATACTGTATAGTGCATATCAAAGTGTACGCCAGATTAAAACCAAGGATTCACTGCTAACAAAAGGTATACGACAATGTTTATTTATAGGGCTACGGAGTCGGTTAAAAATAACCCGAGTCCGACTCCGACCAAAAATTGAACCCAAATCCGACTTCGACCAAAAAATTGAACCAGAGTCCATCTCCGGCTAAAAATTGAACCAGAGTCGGACTCTGTCCCAAGAATTAAACCCGAGTCCGACTCTGGTCAAAAAAATGTATCCTAGTCCCGAGTCCTCCACTGACTCTACAACTTGTATTCCGCCAATTTACACAACCAAATTAGGGTTTATATTCAGCAATCCACTCATCGAGGTGTCAGAACTTACCCACTTACAATACATGTTTTGAAAATTTCCACCACATAGTGTTACGCAACTTCTCAATTTAATTCAGGGGTTGTTCACGAATTAGTTTAATGGGGTCCATGAATGCCTTTGAAATATAGTGCGTATTTAAAAAGTAATTATTTTTTTAAAGAAAACAGTTTAATTAAAAATAAAACGGTTTTGCACTAAATGTATTTAGACTCCATTTCACTTTAACATTTTTTGGACCGGATGCAGTACATTTATACAGTCTATCTGTATTGTGACGTCATGTCGTGCCGCCCTTTTGAAATTTTCTTGCCTACCGTGGTTCACGCGAAGCAACAAAAATCTTAGGGGTCCGCGGTAGAAAAAGGTTAACAATCCCTGATGTAGTTTTGTTAATGCATTCATATAATTACAGTGTAGTTAACCAATAAACAACCACGTTAAAAAATACGACCAATATTGTATGCTTCATTATTTGTTTTCTATGTCATAATTTTTTAGTTTATTTAAGTTACTTTTTTTTCCTCACCTGATCGCATCCACTGCATCCAGAATCTCGTGCTCTTTGGTAGAAGCGAACATCTTTATCTTCTCGGATTCGTGTCCGGAGTTGTGAGGATGCGAGGGATTGATTCGGATCCCAGCATCAGAGTTCATCAAGCAAGCGTTCAGGTTGCCTAGCAACTGTTTTTTCTGCATGTCACAACCCAGTTTAAAACAATTTGAATTTAACACAAATATAGGACGGATCGCGAAATAACGATATTTTTAATCCACCTGCCTCATAAGGATTCTGATAGATAGACACCATTCTTAAACCTTTGTATACAAAATTGAAGCCCATTTGAACATGGTTTGGTGTGAGGAAATGGAGATTTTTTGCCGAAAATTGCAAAACAATTTCGAAATTTTAGGTTACGTTTAATCTGTATTGTTCAAATGAACTGTAGCCTTATACTTATTTTTTAGCAGTTATGGACGAAAGCAAGCTAGACCTACTAAATTGAACGTTTTTTTAAGTTAGGACATTATAAATATTGAACAAATTATATGACAATAGAATTCACCATCTAAATGAACAGCGTGGCTTTGCAAAGGCCATTGACAAAATCAGTTCGCCAAATTAGGATTTTTGTGCAAGCAAGCCAAGCTAAATAAACAACAAGCCCGCGGTGAGGTTCAACCTGACAACCTATGCCATTCCGGGACGGTCGGTTAAATGTTGTTTTTTTTATAAAACTTTTACCTTTAAAATACCTAGTTTATACAGCGACCAAACCAATGGCTAATGTTTGGCAACATTTCTTTAATGTTAGTATGCAATTTAAAATTATTAAATTCAAGTTAAGCTCGGACATATTTCGACCTGGCAAGATTTATGAAACGTTAAACTATGACAGGCGATTTTTTTTTTCAAGAATGGGGGCAAATCTTATTGCGTTGATTTATTTACCTCCAAAATTCTTCCAGATGGTATCTTAGCAACGAAGATATGCTTTCGTGACGTCATGTGCAGAAACATGCTAATCCGGTTTCCGTTTTCAAGAATCACCTGAAATAAAAGATGTAAGTCTCTCTTGGATGAAAGGTGAACTTTTTTAGATAAATTTACGGAAACTTTAAGCTGCGAGTTCCTACCTTTATACTGGAATTGGATCCCGTTTTTGGATCTTGAATTTCTAAAAAGTTGCTCTGTAGTGGTAAAGTATAATTTTGAAGATCATTGAAAATCTGAAAATAAGCACAAACTTTTTTCGTTATTAAGTCAAAGATGTGCATCTATAGCAGGAGTGAAAGTAGAATATTTTTCGTACCGGCCGATGAAAAATTTTCACACCGAAACGGATGAAATAATTTTAGAGATGACGTCACTAAGTTAGGTCATAACGGGATTTCTAAAATAAGCAACTTTAAGAAATCTGAATTATTGCTTAAGATGGTGCACGATTATACAACTGAAAAGATAGTTTAAATACATTTAAGGAGATGGCGGAAGGCCTGGTGAAAAAAGAACAAACATTTTTCAGCGATACGATAATGCCCTTCCGACCAGACTGGGACAACTAGATTTATTTTAGCTTATTAAAATTAGATTAGAATTAAAATTAGAGCATTTTAGTTTTTCTAAATTAGATTAGAATTAGATTGTTTTGATTTTTTTCGAATTAGATTAGAACTAGAATTACCGAATTCCTAAAAAACAAATTTGAACTAGAATTTGAACTAGAATCACATACAACCAATTTAATTTAATCGCAAAGTATTCTTCAAACAAAGAAGTTTTAATTGGAATTCTGTGTTTCAACTGAGTGACTAAAATGCCGTTGGACTAAGTAGGAGTTTTGGAAAAATCCGAATTAGATTACAACTAGAATTAGAGCACACGGGCAATTCATAAATTAGATTAGAATTAGAATTAGCCGCATTTTGCTCTAATTTGATAAATTAGAAAACTAGAATTATCTAGTTCCAAGTCTGCTTCCGACAGCAACCGGAACGTTACTTTCGCCACTGATATATAGTCATAAACAACTTTTTCACGAGTATAGTAACTAATTTATGAAATATACAATGTTCGCGTAGAAACATTATAACAGTTAAGTCATGATAGAGTAAATAACAAGCCTAAATCTTGATCGTGCAAATTTGCTCATCTGATCAATAATATGTAAAAATAACAGCCCTCGTAACCACTTAAACAATTTATGGACATTGAAAATTGCAAACCCTGTTTCTAAATGACTATTGTGGCTACAAAGGTTAAATAACAAACGTACTGGTGTGATGACATATTCCAATGCTTTCCAAGGTTGAATCCCGATGTCGAACGTTAGATCTTTGTTGTGGGAATGCGAAGTGTTGTTCCTTGAGTTACTGACAACGATTTCAACGGTCGCTTGATCAAACTTATCTTCATCGCAGGCATTTTCAACTTGGACTAAGAGCTGTGATCAAAGAATGTAAAGAACATTAATATAAAAACACTATGCGGGTGCGAGTGTTTTTGCGTTTTAGTGGAGACCGATAGTTATGATTTGTGTGAAAAAAATACCTTATTGTAGAATTAAACGCCATGTTCATTTTTGTAAACACCAAGGTAGACAAACATCAATAAATTATAGTTTTTTTTTTGTTAACTACAATTAACTTTCAATTATTTTATAAAATAAATTTACATTTTCTTGTTTTATTGTAAAACCATGCAAACAAAATTGAAACACATTTAAACGGCATTTTGTTCATAAACTTAAATAAGTTTCACAGAGCACAGCACACCTTGAAGCTGATTGGTCCAAAAATGGGCGTGACCGTCACCAAATCGCTGTAACGAGAATTGGGAAAGTAGAAGGGAGAATTTTGTGGATTAATAATCCTGTACAAAAGACCTGGGGTGGCATTTCTTACTGTGAGGTCCAGGATTCTTTGTAAGGCCGGAATGTAATTCTGTGGAAAGTTGGAAAAATAAAGGGGGTTAATATTCTTGTGAATCGGTACACAATTCACTCTATGGCCATATCGGATATTTTACTGACTGCAGATTAAATATTGCAAGTAAAATGATTTTATTTAAAATATTGCGCTGTTACAATTTGAACAGATTAATTTAAAAATCGTTTTTTTATTGGAGGCTTTATATTTTTTTAAGGTTGTCGCTAAATTGCGAATTTGGCATTCTAATAAAACTAACATTGTAGTTAAGTTTTCTACTAACAATTTTTTTCTTAAAAAACTGGTGGCCTACGATACCTTATAAAAAATAGTGATTACGGATATTAGCTGGAAACCCTCGTTGTTATTAAGGGTAAAATGCTGACTAGAAGGTTAAAAAATTATAATTACCTGGAACTTTACTGAATAGAGATTTTGGGTAAATCGAGGATTGTCGTTCCGACTCATTGCATCACTGGTTGTGCAATCATCGTCAACTGTATAGTAGAAACAGAATAGTTTCACACAAGTCAGAAATTCCTTTTTTAAACAAAAATCATAATGTTGAAATGAGAAAAACTAAACCAGGCGTTATATTTTAAGAAATAAATATTAAACTGGCTTTGCCGTAAATTAAAATTTAGTATAATGGGACAGCTATTTGATTTAGAAACAAAAAGCATAATGATTTTTATTTTCACTTTTATCGATCAAAAAGAAAATAACTTTAGCCTTGAAGTTAAACGTGTGTTGTGTTCATAAATCTATTCAAAATGATATTTCATAAATGTTTGGATATAATTGTAATGTTAACAAAAATGTCAAAGCGATAATATTCAATAAAATCGACATTTGGTTGTTGAGAAACGTTTCGGAAATATCTCATGCCATCATCAGTGTGACATGGCGTATTGCCGAAAAGTTTCTCAATAACGAAATGCCGAATTTATCGAATATTATGCCTTTAAAATTTCAGTGAAATCTGTAAGAAACCCCGTGTTTGTGTTTTAAAGGAAATGTTCAAACCGCAAAGGAAGATAAAAATCCCGACGCAGCTAAAGTTGAAAATATGTTGAACTTCGATCAGTCGATGACTTCTGTTTAATCCAATAATAGAGCAAGCGAGCTCAATCGAATGCAGTTTATCTAGTAAATTGCTTAACCTACCTGTGCGATGTGGAGCATTGGACGTTGGTGAACCATATTCTTGAGTTGTTACAAAGCCGCTAATGTCATATGTGCTCGGGGTAGGAGATATGGTGGGAGTTGTTGTTTGCGACATTTCCATCAAAGTTGTGGGCGAAGTATATGATAAAGTAAAGTCGTTTATCTCAGTGTTTTCTGTCGTTGTGGCATCAGTTGAAACAACAGGCGTTGTTTGAAAGTTAGCGTCATTGTAGGGTTCTGTTCCATGGTTTGAGGTTGTAGGATTGGCATCGAAAAAATGTGTTGTTTCCTCAGGACTTGGTGTGTCTGTTGTGACAGGAGATGTGGCTAGATTAGTCGTCGGAATTACAGAGAAAACTTCAGTAGAATCGTAAGAAGAAAGTGTTGTGCTAGGAGTTGTCCCGTTCTTTGTATTTACTGGGGTTAAAGCGGTCGAACCAGGTCCATAAGTTGATAAATTGGCGAATGTTGTTGCCTCGTTTGTAATATATGATTGTGTCGTTAATTGCTCTACAGTTTGCGTGGTTTCTGTTGTATATTGTGTTTGTTGTGTGGTTTGTGTATATCCTGTAGTTTGTGCTGGTTCTGTAGTATGTTGTACAATTGCTGTAGGTCCGGTAGTATGTTGTGTAGATTCAGTAGTGTGTTGTGTATGTTGTGCAGTTTGTGTAGATTCTGTTGTAGTTAATGCAATGCTTTCGTTCAAATCCGTAGCGTTGAACAAGCTTGGGTTCGGATGACCTTCGCCCTCCAATGTCACGTCTGGTTCGCCAATGAAAGGAGCGGTTGAAGTCACGTGATCCAGACTGGTGGTGACGAATGTTGACGTAGTTGGCTGTTGTGTGCTGGGGCCTGAAGATATTTACTGGTTTTACAACTTTATATAATTTAATGTTGCTATTTTTGTTGAAGTTCTACTTTAATAAAACTGATATTTATTGCAGTGGTTCTTAGCCTATTGACAATCACCCCAAAAAGTTATAATTTGACAATTTTGTGGTGGTATTTTCACCATGATATGCTATCTTGGAGATGCTATTTTGCAGCAACCTTTAAAAGCAAATGGTATACTATACGGCTTCGCCGAATATTGAAATTAATCTTTATTTAATTGTAATTTTCTGGCTCAATCTATGTTCGTTAATTAATTATTAATTGGGTACAGGTCATTATGTTTTTAAATGAGGGGTAAATAAATTCTTTCAAATTCTTCTTTGGGGTACCGACACTAAAATGGTTAGGAACCACTGGTATATTATAATGCTTTTATCTGTGATCAATTAGCGTGTTAGATTGGATGTTTGGTTGGAAATGAAGTAATGTGTTACGATTTTCTTGTTTAAAGAACCAAAGTTGAATCATTAAGAATGAAAACATTTTTTTGTTATGTTGAAATATATATGGAAGTTTAAACATCCTGGATAAATACAAGTGTTAATGCTTAAATACGATTCAAGGTATATTGGTGAAGTGTTATTGGGGTGAAGTTGATTTTTCGTGATGTGAGAAATATAAAACCTTGTCAGTGATATTGATTTGTGTTTGTGTTTCACATGCTTAACATTCAAGGCTAAAGTTGCTATTTTATCTGGTGCACTCCAGACATAATATGTTAGTTACAAAACAATTACATGGCAAGTGATGTTAGTTAATTGATCATACTTACCATCAAGTTCGTTGTCGTCATCCATTACAGTGACGTACAAAGTCATTACGTCATCGGGATCGGTGGAGCTGCAAAATAAGCAAATGTGCTATGCGGTGAAAACGAATTTTATAATTTTTTAATTTTTAATTTTTTTGTTTTTCGTTGAAAAATACACAACTAATTAAAGCAACTTTTAAAATTGTAATTAGTTATGAATCCATTTTCCAAATTAATCACCTAACGTTTTAAATTTAATTTAATATATTATTTCATCACGTTACCATTTTTGCTCTTTTTGCAATTTTGCAAATTCTGCGCAATATTACCCTCAGCCGGGCCAAACTTTGACGGTAGTATTTACCTGGAGTTGTTTTCTAAATTCGCCATCAAGTCTCTTGCTTCTATGATGACGTCATATGTTGATGGAGTGACGTAATGTTGTAAAAATACCTCTCCGTCCAGCGGGTCTATCTGAAATGCGCCGAAGGAATCCCTTAACCTGCAAATGATTTGTTACGGTAATAATATGCAAAAATTGTTTTAAATTAAAAAAAATAAACTTTAAACTAAAACTTCCGTCTAAAAGTTAACGTTTTTTTGCTATGTGTGAGCAGGGGCGTTAATCCCTCTTAAAACACAATTAAAAGAGGATTTTTTAAAGATTTTTTTTTTAAATCAGATAAACGCTAAGTTGGCCAACTAAATGTCTACAACAAGAAATTTTCTTGGATATTTGCTTAAATTTAAAGTCATTGAGGTTTCTTGCTTTAGAAATTTAGTTGGCCATGAAACATATAAATGATGTAAACATGAAAAGCGACAAAACGAGTTTGCTTAAAGGTCTATAGGTAATATAAATGGTTTATTTTACTAAGCGAGACACAAAAATCTCTAGAGGCAAACAATTTGAGAATTGATGCTTTAAGGCAGTGATTCCCAAACAAACTGTGTGCCTCGAGAGATTGTGAAGTGTGACGCAAACTTTTTGTAATTTCGGAAATGAGAGTATTTGTATTACCAATAGGCATACACGCAAGCATTTAAGAATACCCACTATCCATTACAAAGTAATAATATTGAGACATTTACATAAAGTTTGTCGTGTGTTAAGGGCGATTGTAAAATTACTCTATTGTTGTACTGTTAAAAGTGTGCCGCGAAATAGTTAAGATTTTTTTAGTGTGCCGTGAGCCAAAGAAGTTAAGGAAACACTTCTTTAAGGCCTTCAAATATAACATTTGCACCTGTACAACACAGAAGCGTTTACACCCAAATCCCCGTCGGATGCCTTCGCCGAATAAACGAGCACGGGGAAGTCCCCTGACGTCACCGTGACGTTGTCGGAAGTGACGTCAAACACCGGAAGCTCGTCGTTCTGGTCGAGCACATTTAACCGCAAGGTGGCGTTGTTGGTGTGTTCTCCATCGGTAACGCTCACAATAAAGCTAAAAAAGTAAAGAAAAACAAAATAAAGCGGAATAATTAAACAACAAGTCAGTGCGCCTGAAACACAAGATTAAAACAAATATAAAAATAGGCGATAATAGTTTAGTACAATATCATTTTAGTTCATTGGCGACCTGCGACACACAGTTTGAAAACAACTATAGGCTAGGGAACTGGAAACAAAAAACCGAAAAGATTACAAAAATATACGCGAAACCAACTGTTTAATTCGTTTTAAAGATTTTATAACTCATCAGTTACATGGCAACTTTATGTTAAAATCATTTAAATCCTACTCGAGCTATAAGGTCAAATAAGCAATCGACAGTTTCAATTCCAAGAATTCAGACCATGACAAATGTCTTGTAAAACTTACCCGCGATTTTCTACTTGTTACGTCACAACGACGCACAATCGATCATTAACAGGGGTCATAGTTCACCTGGAGTTTGACGTTTCCTCTCGATCAAATACAACAGCACTAGTTATCAGCCCAGTGTATGTGTCAATGTCAAGTAATGTTGTGTCGATGCTGAATCGAAGAAGAGATGACAAATCTTCGTCGTCAGCGAAAACCTATTTCACAATACACATATATTAAGTGGAAAGAGCTACCCATAATCCGTAGTAGGGATGTCCGAAAATATCAGATCAGAGCCGATACCCGATGTCAAGTGGTAGTATCGGTAGTCGCCCGATACTAGGGTGATATCGGTCCTGATCAGACACTAAATTAATTTTAAAATTTCAGCGTTTTTTGCGATTTTTTTTTTCGCAGTACGGCTTCAGTAGGACTTAGTTATCATTGTACGAACATGTGTAGGAATGATTCACACATGTTTAGGCAATAATTTCCCAACAAATGGGGGTAATGGGGGAAAATAATTTGTGTGTTTTGTAGGTACAGTATCGCAAAGTAAAAAAAAATATTTGACACAATTACTTAAGACAAGTAATTTCGACCTAAAAGCTTATCAAGTCAAGTCATTCAAAAACAGTGAGTAAGTGCACCTAAGTCAAATCATTTACATTACAACTGTAGACTAATAGCAGTCTACAAACATTCCCACCTGTGTAATCACTGACCCCGCTGCTCCGTTTTCCGACACACGGGCCTCATATACATCATCACTGAAACGTGGTTCGTTGTCGTTTACATCGGTGACGTTAATCCGGACCACGGTGGTGGCTGTGGCATTCAAACCGTCTATAAAATGGAGAGCAGTTATACTCTACACTCTACAACTAAATCTAATATAAAATTTAACAAACTGTAAATCTCTTTAATACGGTTGAAGAATAACTTTAAAACACTCAGATGTCACTTATACTTTCTTGAGTCATCGTAGTTAAATAACTCAATTTTAAGAGTACAGTTTAATTATTTGAGAAAAATAGTACAGTTTAGATAAAAAAATTTAATAAAGAAGGGAGAAATATGGCTCTGTTTTTTTTTGGTGTAGCGCTGTTTTCGAAAGCAATTTTCCTTTTAGCAACGCATTTGCTAAAAACAAACATGGGTTTTTAAATAGTTTCCCTGTTACTTTTTCGTATAAATTCATTCAAACGAGGAGAAAAAAAATATAAGTACTAAAACGGTGCGGTGCAATGAATACCTTATTTTAATGTAGGTCAACGAATATTACCTTGTAAACAAGAGACAAATACGTCGTGAAATTCACTCTTTTCAAAATCGAGTTGTCTGTTTTGCTTGAGCGATAGAACACCACTGCTCGAGTTCACCACGAAGAGTTGACTCGGTAGAAATGCGAGTTGGTAGGAGTGGCACCCAGCCGCATTAACCTGAAAAAATCACTTAAATGCTTGAAAGAATTGGATGGACAAGTTAAAAAGAGTAAAAATAAGTTGAAAAAAAACAGTGATATTGCATTCATTTGCACGTATTTGTATGAGATGTTCTACAAAGCACTTGTCTTGGACTTTTTACAACTAAGTTATTAAAATGTGACTTGACATAGACTTAAGGTGTTTTGCAAAAGTCTTTAGGATCGCAAGTTTTGCTCTATTGGTGAGCTTCATGATGAATTTTTTTGTGTGCGATAAAATTGACAAAACTTAAAAGTTTTTTTTAACCTTGTTGCACAGTTAATGTGCTCTTTCAATCTCGTTTATTGTAACGTTACAGTTAACCACACTAAAAATACGAGCAAGGGTGACGCGAACTATTTATATTTCTGTGGAAGTGCTGCCAGCCAAAAATGTTGCGAAACTCTGTTCTAACTTATTACTTTGCAAACAGACCAAAACTTCAACTTGAAAAAAACCTCACCTGTATGACGTCACTTCCGGTTGGCAAATCCTCTTCCAAAGTGACGTCATAATGGTCTTGCTCGAATCGCGGCGTTTCGCTTAAGATTTGGACGCCGACGTCTACCGCGGTCACGTGCTCACCGTCTGTGACGTAACAAGTCATAGTGACGTAAGCAGGCTTGGAGGGACTATCGACTGAAATTATTCCGGTGATTGGATCGATGTTGAAATGAAGGTCGTTTGTTTCTGGGTAAAAATAAATAAATTTACCTCTAAACATTTTGCGTTGCATGAAAATGAAAACAAATTTAGGTATACTATGCACGGACCTGTAATGTAGCTTGTTAAATCAATCTTAAGACCGAAAAGGTCGATTAAGACGTTTTCGATACGAACTTGTAATGTGATAATTATACAATCTTCTGCGAAGTCGGTGTCACATTAACTGAAGATGATACAAACTCGTCTTGAAAACGTTAATCGACCTTTACGGCTTTAAAATTCATTATAAAACAAATTGTTTTAAAATAAATTACATTCGTTTTGGTCATTCATATTTTTATTTTATTTTAAAGGAAAGTTTTGTGTTTTTGCGTCAAAGTAAACATCTGTTTTTAGATTTTATATGACTTTTACATTTATACATTTTACGCGTTGAACTCCAAATAAAAATCGTCTGTTTCTGTATCAAACCAAAAAAACATATTGTATTATATAACATTTCGTTTTTAACCAGTTTCTATTCTTTTAAACACCATTCTTTATGCGTTTTTAAGTTTTAACCTATTTTCGAAACCTTTTACCGCTTTTCATTTTCAACAATTTGGAGTTTTTTATAATTTTAGCCACTTAAAATGATAAATTATTTGAACTTTCCATACTTTTACACCCACCCTAATGTTTCTTATCAAGTTTTTGCTTTTAAGCTTTTACTTCCACCCACCGTTTAAGGAGTTCATGTTGTAAGTAAGTGTGTCGTTGTCTTTGTCGGTGCAAGAAATTGAACCTACGATGGTCGGACGCGATGAGACTCCAATCTGTAAAAAAACAAAGCAAACAATACATAACATCGTTAAAGAGGTCACACTCGTCTTGTAGGAAAGTTTTTAAGTTCGCGATGCATTAAAAAGGGTAGCCCTAGGCTTTAGTTGTGATAAGCTTATAATACAATAACGCTTCACGACCGACATGAATTTGTAACTTTGATTTGCGATTAGCAACGAGAGCTTTGAATGGGCAAACGAAAACATTTTAACGACGAAATTGAGTTAATCGTTGATTGGTAATACAAGAAGCAGCTATGCATTACAAGATGTAAACTAAAGCAGTGCTTTCCAACCTTTGTCAGTTTCGCGACTCACTTTAATGCAAGTTTTGTTGTGCGACTCACAATGAGATTTGACCAAACAAATAAAGTTACATAAAACCTGCTTCTTTACTACTGGTGTACCTATACTGAAATAGTCAATGCGGCACAACACATCTAATAGTTACGTATGGAATTTGTGATATCATTGCATAAATGTTACCTAATGATAATGCAATCATTTCCCGATCTAATAAAACTGTAAGAACTCAATGTTATACACTAACGGTGATTATCATAAAAGCACATCTGAAAAATCGTATTACATAGTTGCCGATTAAGTCGTTCATTTATTTAATGAAACCGAATCAAACGTTTTGAAATATTTTGCAAGCGTTATTTTTAGTTGTTGTAAAATAATTTTCCAACCATCTTTTTTTTACCCTCTATATCTGTGCGCTAATAAATCTGTACTTTGTAGTTCAACTATTTGTTTCAATTTACCTCAAACGCGTATGAATCGGACGAACACTTTGGTCGATATTGGTTGACGTCGATAACTTTCAACAACAGTAGAGTCGAGCTGGTTAAAACATAAGCAGGTTAACAGCGAATATTTCATTCCAAAAAGTTTCAAATAGTTGTCTGTTTAGCCGCAGTGAAAGTTAGTCGGAACGGCGCACTGGTGGAACAAGTTTTGCAAGTGCGCCACATCGATTTAAAAATGTTCTTTTATACCGGGCCACGTCCCTTTTTAACAAGCCGATACTACCATATTCTTGAATGTATAACAACTAAAAATTCAGGCGCATATTTATGCACTCATCGAACAAGAACCTTACGTTTTCGAAGGTTAAGTTTTGCGACGTTCAATTATGACGTAATATTGTGACGTCATCTATGAAAATGTTCATGCCTTCCGGTAAGAAATTTTTCTTCATAATAGGTTGCCTTTTTGAGGCACCAAATACAGTACATCCAAATGTGTATTAAAAGTTGGTCAGTGGTTTTAAGGGATAAACATGGAATTGCACTTTAGAAAAAGGTTCAGCAAAAACGCCTATGTAGGTTTTGGAGCATAATGGTTGGGAGTTGTAGTTAGGCGCAATAAGAATATCAAAGCCCATACAGAAGTAGGTAGCGTTTTGAACGTTTCAAATAACTCTCTATTCATTTTCAACACAGTTTCAAAATGCTATCTACTTCTGTATGGGCGTTGATATTCTTATTACAATATCCTTTCTGGACTGTATTTATGTAGGTTATTTGGTGGCGTAGCGACATTCGCAGTATTGACAAAGGTTGTGAGTTTTGAGCGTTCCCGCAGGATACGATTTTTCTAGCCGCGCCTTGGTTGCATGTAGTTTTTAGGTAGGCGGTTTTATTTAAGTGAAGTCTCACGAAAATGATATCTCAGTTTTAGATAACACATGGCTTTATAATCGACTTCAGAATCAATTCGATACTACAAATCAAATACCTCATAAAATATATATCGACAAATCAATGGTAAGTATAAAATTTACCTTGCTTTTTGAGGTGACCCGTTATCTAGAGCGCTCACAGTAACCCACTCTTCATTGTCTTCTGGATTGTACTCCAAAGGTGCCATCAGTACCAATTCACCGTTTTCCTTCACCAAAATCAAACCTGCGTTAAAATAAGAAATAAATTGTGTTTTCGACGTACAATGGCGGATATGTGTCACAAAACCACTTTAGCTTGTTTGATTTCGACTAATTTCGTTTTCGTACTAATCCCCAAACCTAAATCAAACTGAAATACTCAGGGTTGGGAATTCGCTTAAGGCTTATATGAGTTCAAATGTTAAAATCGTAGTAAAAAATGTATGAAAGAATAATCGCGGCATGCAAAGTTTTGCCTGTTCATTTTTTACCAAACTTTTTTTAATTTAATACAATATTTTCCAAATATAAAATAACCTACAAAAATGTCTTTGTACAACTCCTTTTTCAAAAACACACTAATACAAAAATTGAAAATATACGACTTGGGAGAAATGAAACTATCATAAATTATGGCCTTTATATAATTCTCCACTCGTTTGCTTTAAAGAATTTATTAAAATATTTAATTTTATACCACGGTACATTCCTAGATTTTAGAAAATTATCAAAAAACAAACTCTCATACTGGACAACGACGAATTCAGCTTCACTCTTCCCGCCTCGCCGCTGTCCACGTCATCAAAGGGCATTGTGACGTTCAAAAAGCCCACTGTGACGTTTTCGGGCACCTCAAGCCTATAAAACCCAAAATCTCCGCGATCCAGAGATTTAAGGACCACTCCATTTTCCTGGATCGCAGCGTTCGCTTCCAGAAACTTCGGAGCGTTGTCGTTTGCGTCCGTGACGTAGACAGCGATTGACGCCGATGACGTCATATCGAATGACGTAACGCCGGGAGATTCGTCTCGGACGGAAACGGTTGCGTTGAGAAAGCGGTGGTTTTCCGGGGGGTCGTAGTTGAGAGGACGGGTGAGATGGATTTCGCCTGGAAAGCAGGTTTGTTTCAATTGGAAGTGTTTAATTCAGTGGTTTTTAAACGTATTTAGCTTGCAGCACAGTAAACAAATTCAAAAACATTCGCGGCACAGTTTTCTACAAAACAGAAATTTAATACCTTGATAATAGCCCTTCATTCACAAAAAGGCATAATTAAGGTAAATGTCTAAATATTATCGGTGTTAAAAAATAAAATTCTCGAGGCACACCAGTGTGCCGCGGCGCAAAGTTTAGGGATTTCTGTTTGAATATTTTTCTTCGCCAGGACCTCGCTTTAAAGTTTAGGGCACTGGGCAGAGATATCCAATAATCTAAATATTTTATTTTAAAACTGATAACCGATATTTTTAGAATTACCGCCGATCCGCCCGATCCGATACCGTATGATGTCTATAAATTGGCCAAACAAGCTTTATTGACAAAATTGAAACGTTAAAATATTTTTCATTGATGAGACAATGGCTTTTTTTGCTAATTTTTCTTAAAAATAACAACCGTTTCGTAACGACTAAAGCGTTCATATGCACAATGTGTATTAGGCCATCAGGCTCTTCTAATTTCCTAATAATGCTAATTTATCATTGACGGGGCTTAGCTGTCTTTTATGGTGGACATGAACCATGGAAAATAATGGAAACAACCGTTCCAAAAATATTTCTAGAATGTTTGAATGAGGTGTTTTAATGGGTCGAGTCGTGCTTTAAAATTAAAAGCACCTGGTAAAACGCTATGTGGAGATTGGACACGTCGGAAATTTTTTTTCGTGAACCACAATCGTAAAAATTACTTGACCTTTTTTCCAATAAGTCTATTATCAGTGACACCTATTTCTTAACCTTACCACGTTGCAATTGGCGGACCTGCTACATGCTTAGTTTTATAATGACCTTTGTAGTGCTCGAATGAGACATGTTTTAGTTTAGTCGATTCATGCCTTAAATTTCGGGGTTGCTTAGTACAACTCCTTTAGGGCTGGTCCCCAGGAAATAGCACCGGTTTATTGATAAAGTTGCGTTGCTGTTAATCGAGGGTAACATTATTTGAATTTCTAAGTATAACTTTAAGCGAGACAAGCCCACTAGAAAATAACATATTGGACCGCGCCGTTGTATTTTTACAGCTTTTTAAAATGTAACCACAAATGTACCTCTATCATTGGTCAGCGCGACTTGGCTAATAGGCAAAAAAACATATGCCAAATGGTAAGTTTTTTTTTTTGTGGGGGTAGATGTTGGGGGTAGATGTTGTCCCCACAAAAGTTACAAAGATAGCGTGTCAGTGAACGCTTTTTGCACTTTGCCAAAAAACTAACAAATTTAGGAGATTTCGTCACCGCTTTGTGACACAACTATAGCATATGACGTACGTATAGTTTGGTTTATCACGATTTTTGCGAAATGAAATGTAATGTAAGTAAGTACGATCATCACCCTTAAAAGTCAAATAACAAAATGACAAACTTTATTTTTCCAAAGATAAATCACAATTAATGTCCACTTTTCCTGGAATCGCGTTCAAAAAAAATTGTGAAACAAATCGCAAAATTACTCCAAACTAAAATAGAAAATTAGCAACACAATTCGGGCGATTGGTAAGTTAGCAAAAAAGGAAAATCCTGGACAAATGATGTGATTTATTTGCTGATTATGGAAGTAAAAATATCGCATACTCATCAGTAACTTACGTAAGAATAACTCGTCTTTTATTATACAAGGTGTCAGGAAATAACCTTTTAAAATCGTTTTATATCCAGCAATGCACTAACTTAAGAAAAAGGGAAAGTTTTAAGTAACTTCCATTTTTTTGTAAATATTACAATATGAAACGTAATGTGGGGTTTGGATTGAATCTTTGCCTATATAACGTGCAATTCTGGGTCTGGCAATCAATTTACATCACTTAACAATATACGTTTTTGACAATATTTTTTCCAGATTTTAGAATCTGCGACACGAGTTACAGAAATTTAATCTTTAAATGTCAGTGAACAATATGGTATAGTCAAATGCAAACTAACAAACAATAACAAAAAAAAAACTCCGATAGCAGCTGTTTATATTAAACGTGTATGTGAGTCCTATTATAGTGATAGCTTTGCAGCACAGTAACCTCTATTTACCTAATAACTAAGTACAGGAAACGATTTTTTACAGGTAATAAGTAATTAAAAAGCGACTCAATTTAAACTACGAAACTTAGTGAAATAATCAAACGCAAACTTGTCAAAAATTCCCTGTATGGAAATTTTCATAATCGAATACAATACCCAACAAAAATATCAAGAAACATAACGAATCAAAAAAAAAATCCAAAACATTATCGTCACCACCTGCACGGCTTCATCAGTTTTCCTAGTAAAATCGCTTACGTAATGCGGTTCTTTCGAGGTTAGGGAGTTGTTGTTCAACACAAATTGGGATTCATGCGCCGGGCATAACGATCACTAACGAAGCGCCGCCACGTTTTTAGGGACAACTCTGGCCCAAATAAGGCGCGTTCAGGGCCGGGGGTGTCACGAAATGGCGCCAGTGTGGGGGGAAGGGAATCTTGGCGGATTGCTCCCCACCAAAGCTACTTAGGCACGATTTTTAATCGGAATTTGAGCGCTTTCGAGCGCGGAAGCAGCAATGACAGTCTTGGCAGTGATTCGAGAAGAAAGACCATTATACAGCAGACCAGTTCTGACTTCTAGGATAGTCGACAACTATGTTAGAGGGCTAGTTAACTTTTTGTTTCATTTATTTTTAAGAAAGTAGAAATTCAACTCAGGTTTAAGAAGTAGTAATTTAAGAACCTGTAAAAAGCTTTTTATATTGATGTATGTTTGGATTATGTGCCGGGATATTTTCATGGTTTTTGTACATTTTTCTGGCAGGACAATTTATAATTTTACGTGGGCTCTAAAGTATGGATATTCGACTTGCAATTTGGACTTTATTAGTAATGACAACGCAACATACAAAAGGTATAATTGATGTAAATTATAAATATTGTTCTTAACTAAGTGCTCTTCTTCTGCGGTCAAAAACAAATAAAAGCTACGATCTCGGAGTAAAATGGGAAATAGTATTTTTAGGAAATTTAGAATACACATCCTATTTTATAAAGCGTTCGAGGGATTAATGGCAAGACAAAGTGTTTGTGTATAAAGTTTGAAAACAACCTTGACACAACGTCTTATAAAGAAGTATGAAAGAACACCAACAGAATACTTGTCGAGTTTGAGTGTACCTGTCATGTCATGTATCAATTATTTCATCTAAACAGTTCCCTGCAGTAACAGAAAGTCATTTAAAAAGCCAAAAAAAATGCAATTCATGTTATTTTCTTGCTATTTGATGAAATACGATTGTTTTTGCGAAAGGTTGATTGACAATACACTGTCTGTTTTGGTTTAAGGTACGTGAGTAAGCTTTGTAATAATCAATTCGACCGAGAAAAACTATCACTACTGATGCTAAATCACAATTGTCGATTTGATCCATTGTAACTCAAATCTATGTTTTTATGGTATCACAAAAAAAATTGTCACGTTGTTTAAAGACCACTCGACTAGTTTTAGTTTTGGTTGTTCGTTCAAAGTCATTTACAAGCCCATTTTGACCAAACCTTTTTTGGCGAAATGTCTGAAGTTGGTTCCTACTGGAAGCCACAAAGGTTTTACATAAAACTGTAAATTTTCTAAGCCTGGCGAAAGCTAAATCTTAACTCATTAAGAAAAAAACATCAGTCCATTCATAAAATCGACGCCCCTTGTGTTGTATCTCAACAGCTTTAAAGCCTTCCTGCACCAAACTGGGCTTCACTTGTCGATCCGACTGCCAAACTTCGGCGACTACCGGACAGAGATATTGCTGGTTGAGAGGTTTCACAGGAAGCGGCAAGTTGAGAAGGGGATATGATTGGGATTATTGCGTAAAACGGTGCACACCAAAAAATGGTAAGTTAGTGCTCATTTATGTTTTGTAGAACGTGTATATAGAAATCGCTGCCAAAATAGGCTGACAAACACTCTTTTAAATGTATCTTTACATATAATTTTGTTTGCAAAAACCTTCCAAAAATTAAACCACTTAAAGGCATTAAAAAGGCAAGTAATGTTCGTTTTATATTAAAGGAAAACTTTTTGACAGACTAAAAATCACTGTCGATCTGTAAGTTAATCTAACATTAAGCGCAATACGTTCAAGAGTCACAAAAAGGATGTTTAAAAAATCGTATACTGTTTGGCATAGACTTTAAGAATTTTGTCACATATGAAACTAAAAATGACAAAATATCTGGTCAACAGAAAGAAAAAAAAAACCGTTAAGGACCGGTATTTAAAGAACAGTTTTCTTTTTGAAACATAGACTCAGTTTATGCTGTGAACGGCCAACGATGCCAACTCCCAGCGATGTACAAGGGAACACGCTACAACGTTTGCATCACCGACTACTCTTTCTTCGGAAACAAGCCATTCTGCGTTGTGGACTACGTTGGCAACACTGGCGTATATAAGAGATGCTCCATACAAAAAGGTTTGTAAAATTTAGATTGTGGCAAAATCAGCGCTGAACTACGCGGGAAAGAATATGGTTAAAAAAACATTTTCAAAGAAAGTTTTTAAAAAAAAGATTAAAAATTTACGAAGTTTTGTAAAAAAAAAGCAAACGTAAAAACTTCAAACCAAGGTATTTTGGGGAACAAAAACAATTAACTAAATAAAAAAGAAAATGTTTTTTTTTGCACAAGAGTAAAAAAAACTGTAGCGTCCAATGTTTAAATGCTCAAAGGCTAATGTTTTGTGTTTTATTAAATATTGTTATTAAATAGTTATAATAAACGAGTCCCAAACCAAGCTGTAAACACGATTTTTGAAGCGCAAGATGTACGTAGTTAAAAATTCCAAAGAAGACATTTTTCAAGGTAGGTTTCACAAAACGAATATAAAGTTCTCCGCTTTTTTATTTGAACTCGTGGCCTCACAAATCATTATATTATCGCGAATCACTGAAAGCCCCATGCACCAGACGTCGGTATTAAATCCATGACGGACACGTTTTATGACAAAACTTTAAAATTTATTGGAATTAGAGACGGTCGTGGTTCCGTATCGAGACGTAAATTGATTATTTTACAACTGTACATTGGTCGCTGTTTGGTGGCCCCCGATCGCCCTAATTCTTAACGATTTCTGCCTAATTATTTTAGGCTTTGTATTTGCTGCTTCAGACAAATAAAGATGATTATGTTTAGGCATGGATGTTATTCTGATACCTTATACTCGAAACCAGTTTTGCAAACATTTTGAAATGACTTAAAACCAATTCAAGTGATTTTCAAAAACACTTAAGTCCAAGTCAGGCACTGTTCAATAAATAACAATTCAAGCCCCAGTCAAAGTCGTCAGTCGCCAAAGCCAAGTCTCAGTCGAGTCTTAACTAAATCAAGTCAACTCCAAGTCAAGTCCTTGCCATAAAAATAAAAGTTAAACTATTAAAATTGGGAAACTCGTCCGAATATGAACAACAATCGAACTAAAAATAACACAAACGCAACATATATTAAGTAAGTTGTTTATGTGCAAATTTTGTTTATGTGCAGATAAAAACCCAATTTTATAAAATTGCTTCATAAAAAACACCTCATTTTAACCCAAGTAATTTATCCAAAAACTGAGGCCAAGTTAGCTCATTTGAAAAGCCTTTAGTCAAGTAAAGCCAAAAAAGTGCCTTAAGTGGATTTAAGTCAGGCGATTGATTTTAGTTAAATCATTACAACATTGCTCAAAACTTACAAAAAATGTAAAGCAATCTGTAAGAAGTAATTGTCAGGCGTGTGTAATGAAACTGAATTTATATCGCCTTAATTAAACGATTTACGTTATTTAAACATTGGTATTTAAGCATTAATTTTTCCAGATTAAGCCATTAGGAGTTCGTCGAAAAAATTACCAAAACGCGAAAAAGTACCCCTGGGTTCTAATCAATCACTAGCAATACGTGATCAAAATGGAAAGAGAAATATCAGAACGTTAAAGGTTGTAGACGGCGACCTCGTACGCTTTGTAATTATAAACGAGCCTTTTGTCGCAGTTTTGGAAAGTTTTCCTCAAATTAAGCTTAGGAGCAAAAGTATTTTGTTTTTGTTTCCGGGATTTCTTGTTATATGTAAATTGGGAAAACGTCACCAACGCGTTTCGTTGTGCTTCCTGAGAATCGACCACCCCAGCACAAGTATTTCAGGGAATATTGTGCCTGATGAAAATAACCTAATTGTACGGCAATATTCAGATGATCTTAACAGTTAATTGTGTCAATTTTGCGAAATAGAATTCGCGCAAAAAACTCACACAGCAGGGCCATTTACTTCCCAAAAAATATAGAATAAAACATGGTTTAAACCAGCACAAGTATTTAAAAGGATCGCTATGCATTTTAACTAATCTGCCGCGTTTCAATTATGTCTGATATTGTAAGGCAATATTCAAATGATGTTAACCGTCATTCGTCAATTTTCCGAAAGTGGAATTTGTGAAAAAACGCCGACGATAGGGTGTTTGCTTGGCACTCAAAATATGGCACAACATGTGGTTTTAAAAGTAGTCGACTGTTTAGTTTTCAAGTTTGACTATAAGAAGATAAAAAGGGCTTTGGAATTGAGGTAAAAAATGAGTTCTGCTCGTTTTAAATGAACTATGCAAACATGGCAAAATAACTTAAATGATAATCGCAACAACTATCAACCTTATAATTAGGACCATTAAGAGTAAATTTTAAAATTGAATTTCATGGAAAAACAACTAAGAAAAGTTTTGTCAAGTTAAGAGTTTAAATGTAAAAATTAATTTAGCAAAATTGCATTCATCAATATGCATATAAACCAATGACAAAATGAATATCAATTGTTAAACTGCAGCATTACAGACAAAAAAGCGACAACTATATGCTGAGTAAATAGTTTTTAATCTCGGAAAAGTTGAATGAAAACTCCCACATGACAGGACGTATAATGCAAATAGCGCAAAATTAAAACGACGCAATTAAAAAATATAAAGAATTTCGTTTGAAAAACCTAATTACAACAACGTTCTTTATCACAGCAAGCTTTTATCCGTCGCATATGTAAAGCGTATAGCTATTTAAGACCGCCGCTATCGACTTGTAAATGGGACCTCTTCTCAGTTAACGTGTTGTGCGGTTGACAGCGCTGTGTTGTTAACAGTGTTGATTGTCCGCCTTCTATAGTTTCAATTGGGTGTTCGCTTATCAGATAATACAGCTAATAATCTCCAGAAGTATTGTGGTAGGCTAACGAGTTATACGCACGCAACCTTAAAACGAGAGTCAGAAGCTTCAACAATTTATCTTTTGCCCCACACTATAATTATGACTTGACTGGGTTTTTGGGCTTGAATTCTTTTAAAACGACTTGACTTATACTTAATTTTTTTTTTAAATGACTTAAGTAATTTTAAAATGAATTACATGCAACAATGTTACATATATCAAACTTGCTTGAAAATATAGTGGACTTATCATTAACAAAACCATTAGTTTAGAAGGCACAGCGTTTCAAGAAGCCGCAGCAGAACGTTTTCTTGCAGACATATCCCATTAAGGTTGCAATAAATCGGCGCCGGGAAACGTTATCGTGTTGCCGCTTACGTCACATCGCGCGTTCGCTTATTACGTCACAAGAGTGACAGCAGAATGACTTCCGTGATTTATCCGACGTCGGCAGACCGGAAAAGTCAATAAATTACGTTCGAGCCTTAATGTTCTGCCTTTGCTGGAAAATGCAAACAAAGAAGACAAACTTGTCCGATTTAATCCATAAATCCCGGGCAGGCTTTCAAAACACTATTCTGAATTAAATTAAAGAAGGCATTTAAAGATTTATGTTTTAAAGAGGATCTTCGGGTTTTGAATAACCAAAAATTCGGTCACTCTACATCAGGGGTTCTTAAACTTTTTTTACCGCGGACCCCTAAACAACTTTTTAGCTTCGCACGGACCGGCGAAGGCAAGAAATATTTAGTGATGACGTCATAATACAAGCAGACTTCAGAAATTTTCTGTTTTCGGTCCAAAAAAGTGAAATGAAATAAAGTCTAAGTATATTCAAGTAAAAACGTTTTATTTTTTACTATAGCCCACTCTTTTCTTTGAAAAATAGGTTGCTTGAATATACATTACTAGTTCAATTAGGCCTTCATGGACCCCCTAAAACTGGCTCAAGTACCCCCCATGGACCCCATTTTAAGAACCCCTGCTCTACATGTTTGGAATATAATTCGAAAACCAAGCTTTAAAATGCCGTGGCCAACACAATAACAAATAGTTTAAAAATGTGTTTCCCAACGAAAATTTTAAAACACATAACTTAAGTTCAAGTGTTATTCAAAGACTCAACGTCTCAAAAAACTCAACATTATACAAATTAATCCAAAGAACATCAAAGTTATTTGAATATTTAAAGACTTTGCGGCAATCCTTCCACATTTCCTTTTAAGTAAATGTTTTTTATAGGACTATTAAAGCGCCTTCTGTAGTTTTATTAAACGTTGATTCAAGCTCATAAAAAGTCGCATAATTAAGCATGGGTATTACAAATCTATTAGATTTATGTAAGGGAAAAACGATACGAAAGGGAATGGCCGCTACCTCCTATGCGGCCTACAGGGCCATTAGAGGTAAGTTTATCCATCGAAACGTTTTGCAAAGACGAAGAATTCGTTAGCATGAGCGCTTGAAGAGCGATTAGTATCTATTGATAAGTTGCCTTTTAGAGCAAATTGGTATTTTCTCGCTAGTGGCGTGTTTACAAACACTAGCCCGCTAGAGTGCTTAAAAATAAGTAACCCCAAATTCAGTCTCTATTAATTCTATTCTGTTTTCAACAAAGATAACTCAACTGTCGACATCCAAGTCTCTCACAACATTACAACGACCACAGAAGGCTCTCCGCCAATAGGAGGACATGACGACCATCAGAAGATGAAAGATGACTTCCCCTTGCTTAGTGACAACATGATCCTTTTTCCAGAGCCGACCTATCACAGTCCTGGAGATCAGGAACAAGCCTCGGGTTGGATCGCGATTCTAGCTGGAGCTTGCGGAGGTGGACTGGCGGTTATCTTGTTTCTAGCTTGCTGTATGTTTTGCAGGTGAGCTAGGTTGAGCCAGAAGAACTTTTTATCGAGATTTTTTTGGTGGCGTTGAATAGGTTTGGCGTGGAATTTGTAGACATGACGTCATAAAACAAGATAAAGTAACCTGCTGTGATTGGTTCAATAAACTTGATACATTTAACAAGAAGGCACCAAAGTTTGTTGATTTTTACCTTCATCTTTTTCTGGTTTACTCTTTCCCTCTTTCAAACAACCATCTTGTATAGTAAAGTTAAAACCGCAAATGGTGTGAAATCGCATTTTAAAGTACACACCTTTCGTGGCGGGACTCTTTAAAACCAAATTTGCAAACTCACCATAGGCCCTTGGAAAATAAACCTATCTTGTGGTATTGTATTTAACCACCCAATCAAAAACTTTTTCAAGGCGAAATAAAAATGTTGAGAAATTACAGTAGAAATTTTTGTCACAACGTGCCTTAAAACGTGAAAACGAAAGGCAAATGGGTAATATATCACAAATAGAGGTTTGATTTATTGCCAGAAGTAAAGTGAATAATACAGGCTTGATAATAATCCATTGGGTTAAACTCGTCTTATTTGCGTAATTAATAAAACGAAAAAAAATATCATTCTCTGCTTAGAAATGCAATATGGCACAAAAGCTGATTAAAAATGGGCTGCAGTAGCCTATTAGGTGGCTAAGTATACTGGCACTGACAGAGCAACCCCTTTAGACACAAGCCAACTTAACCAGACAAAACATCGTCCAATTTGCATCGACGAAACCCGTTATTTCGTCAAAATCTCTCAATCCTTCACAAATCCATCAAAGTTTAGGCACAAAATCGCCAAAAACGTGGAGAAAATCCTATAGAGATTTAATTGACCCCGAGAATAGACAACGTGTCCAGTACGCGGCGGTAATTAAACTGGATGCTTGCCTTTGCGTCTGAGCCGTGTTGAAGATACAGTGTTGACCGAAGGTATGGCACAAGTCCAGCTTGTGTGACGCACTCAAACGTCAATGATGCAAGTGTGCTTCGGCCTTCGCACATTGGGGTAATTAAGGGGAAAGTATTTTATTTAACGCCGTGACTCACTTTTTGTTCGCTTCTCGTAGATTTTGATGTTAATTCTGCCGACTGTAAATTCAACTATTGTTTACGTGCTTTTCATGATTTGTAACTCGCTGTATATGGCCTCATCACAAAGGTGTACTTCAGTCGTAAGACTTCCATCCGATTGTAAAAATAGTTAATTGTAGAATGTAACTTTAAATATTACCAAGAAAACAAACTCACATGCATTATAAGCAGAATTTACGTGGTAATTATGCACAAGCAAGTGGAGAAGTTATGTCCAAGAAAACTATTAATTTACATAACCATCAAACTAGGCAAATGAAGCCTAATGAATCCTTAACGTAATTTGATGTTTTCTTCCCTGAATCAAGCATTTGTTCATAACTTTAGCTTTCATTACAAGTTGGCCTGACTGTAGAATTAGGCATACACACATAACAATATGACTCAACTCAACTTGAACGTTTGCTTTAAAACTTAAACCCGACTTGTTTTCATCAAGATGATAATCCAGTGGTTCTCAAACTTTTGAAAAATTACGCAACGGTCCCCTAGCATTTTTTTAATTTGCTCACGGTCCCCTTAAAAATATAAACAAAATAACACGTTGTTTTTGATGGTTTCAAATGGGAAGGGTGCTATTGCAGTCTTAGATATAGGCTTGTTGATACCGTATTTAGTATTGTAACGCTAACGAAATCACTTTATTTGAGCGACGCAATCACGATAAGTTTTAAAACCGTGACCCACAGTGGCAGCGCAGCAAGCTGTAAAAGACGTAATTCTCATTAGAACAAAGCAATACTATGGCGTCACAATGCAAAATTAACTCAAAGCATGCAATCACGTGAATGGACAACTAATCTTTGATTGCGACGACGAGCGCTAACACGTTAAAATTACGTTAGCGTAATGTCACTTTGCGCGTTAAGGTCGAGCCTGGGTTTGGCGTTTCTTCGTTTTTACCCACAATTAGCCCTATGTACGACATCGAAGTATAGCATCGTTATTATTATTGTGTTTGTTAAGCTTGGTTTGGAAAAGTAAGTTGCCTGAAAATTTTATTGCACAAAAAATATTCTTCGTTAGGAGCGTCGTGATGATTTTTGTTAGGTGCTTCGCGGTCCCAGAAAATTATCTCGCGGACCCCTGAAGGACCGCGGACCCCAGTTTGAGAACCTCTGTGATAATCATTTCACTCAACTTATTTGGCTTTTACGTTCATTATTGAAACGTATTACATATCCCTGCATAGTTTCCCTAAAGAATTATAGTTTTTCGATTACATCATTTTAAGTTTTGTTGTCAAACTATTTGAACTGAGCGTGCTGTCATTGCTACAAATTGACTTGCCAATTTGTTGAGAATCAAGACTTAAAATGAATTCATTATTCATTTATGATTGTACTTACAACCCAAATGATTTTAAGCCATTACAAAATAACCTGACCTGACAACAGGCTTAGAAGTGTATTCGTCGTTCATTAAAGCCCTATGATTTAATGCCATTACAACATAACCTTTTGTTTTTTACTTTCAATTAGGCGAAGAAACGCGAAAGACAACTCTGAGTCTTCAAGCTCTCGTCCTCACGAGACCGATGGAACAGTGGACTTCACTTACATGTCGGGCCGGGACTACGAGTCACAGCACTCGACATACGACCAGGGAAGCGTAACCAACGTGTACCTGGGCACTATGGAGCTTCCAGAGATCAAACGAAACCCGTTGTACCAGCACACGAACCCAGAACTGCCCGAGTCCAAGAAGAACCCATTGTATCAGAGAACAAGCTTGGAAGCTCCCTACCGAAAGAGAACGTCCTTGGACGGGTTGGAGATTAAGCGCAGCGTTCTGTACCAGCACACAGGCTCTGAGCTGCCGGAGACAAAGCGTAACCCGTTGTACCATAAGACGAGTCTTGATAGGACGGATAGGCACAAGTTTTATAAGCGTTCCAGTCTTAATGTTCCTGAGCTGAGATTCAGCCTAAATCGCCAACATGGAGCCGCGATGGAAAGAAGCGACGCTGAGAAGCAAAATAATCAGAGGACCAGCCTTGAAATATCCGCAACCAGATGGAACCAGCTGCTACACCAGCACGAACTTTTAGAGAGCGCTAACATGAATGACAGTCCTCACCAACAACAGTCCGCCAAATTTCAGGTCCCTGAAATACAGATAAACTCGTCGCGCCAGCACGCCAGTTTGGAAAGGCGTCAAGGTCAAACAAGTCACCTTCAGCGTAAGCACGCCGCGTCGGTCGAATTGCCGGAAACGAGAGGAAACGTTTTGTACCAACAGAGAGATCCGTTTATCATTAGCAGAAAAACGTCTCAGTGAACGCAGTTCTCACTTAACTAACCTTCCTGGCTCTTCTAAGAACGCGCAAGTTAACTTGTGTGATAGAGCTGGTTTTTACATTACAATGGCCATGTGTTGGAACTTTGCATAAATTAAAGGAATGCTCAGTCGGTCGATAAGTGGTCGTATATTCCCATGGGCTTGAGTTCGAATCTTACCAGAGTTGTTTAACAGCATGTCAGTTAACAGTGCCGAGAACAACCATCGTTTTTTGCGGTTTTTTAAAGTGGCCAACCTATCGTCCTATATACCATTATATCTCATAACTTTTAAACATCCTACCTTACTTGTAAAACTGAAAGTTCGGTTAGTCAGACTTTTCCTGTAGAAAAAGTGCAAAAGGCACAAACAAATTCATTTTTTTACCTTGCATGCAACTACACGAAAATAATAAATGTTCAAATACCTGGTATTTTGGTGACAACTGTTAATGAGTTTACCGTATTTTTCTATATCTTAATACACCCTTATTATAATGTATTATCTAGATATGGAAAAAACGATTTTTACGAGGAAATGCCATACCGAAATTATTTCGAACAGAGAACTGGTTTATTCGTAGAATAAATGTGCAATATTTCTAATATCTTCGCTATACCTCGTATACCTCGTATGCGCGTATTACGACCTAATACTATAGTCTCTTTTTTAGTGAATATTTAAAATCGCCTTGGACATAATACTTTAAGCAAACCGTTCGGCGTTTTTATATTTTGTAGTAAAAAGCAATACCTACTTCAAATATTTAACGAGCGGAGCTGTCTCTTACCTACATGTTACGTCAACAAACGGTTGAAAAAACTCAATAAATACTTAAGATATTTAAACAGAGGAGATACCTGGCTTTTACCACATATTTTTTAATTATTAAGCTGTCTAAAAAGCGCATGAATTGTTTTTTGATTTTCCTTTTTTTTTCAAGCACATTTTAAAAAGCCTGTACGTATTTTTACATATTTTAAGTGTGGCCAAAATGTCTTGTACTCCTTATATTGATTATTTGCCAATGGTCGCCAGATAAACGCATTTTCTTTTAAAAGCTGGGACCTTTTTAAAAAGCAGAATTTCGAGCAACACTGACACCTTGCGGACAAGTTAAGTCGCAAGGATTCAAGGACTGTTTTATATTTTAACTCGTTACACCTCAGGATCAACGCCTATTCCTACTTATAGTTCCGTAATACCACGTTCTTTCGCATAATAAAGACGAAATTACATTTCATATTATTTAGTTCATATATTCTGTTAGTGATTGTTTTGTAAGTGATCAGGTCCCAAATAAATGAAGCACTTAAACAATAAGTTTTTCAGTTTTCTGCGTTAAATTTTTTCCACATAGGATGCTTTATCTTAAATTAAAGCCTTGGATAACTTTCATCAAGACTAGATTATAAAAAAATGGGTAGAAAAACTAGAGCCCAAGTTGGAATATTGTTTCATTTAAAGGAATTTTGTAGAAATAGGAGGTTAAATGCAAAAAGGTGAAAACCTATGTTACCGACACATGTTCAATTTGGCCAGGCAAATTGTATTAAGCACTATTAAGGTAAAAAGTAATTCTGTTTAGAGGTGCAACTCAGTTTGTAGCCACTTGTTGTCCATTTGGGTTCAACTCGTGGCCCTGAGAAAACAGGGCTTGGCGCGGTTTAAAAAACGTGATTTAAAGTTTGATGACTGAGTACTGTTCTAGTTTGAATACTTGCATAGTTGCACAGAGAGGAAAAACTTCTAGTATGGAATTGCTGTTCTGTCCAATCACAGATGTGTCGCATGCTTTCACCATTCGCAAGGCGGCTACGTTAATTTTTGTTACGATTAAGATAATTTTCAAGTTCAAACGAATGGCGGAAACGAAAAGGGCAGTAAAACGCGAAATTCCCAAAGCGCATTTCGAATTTAATGCACCACATAAGCCCTGTAGAAGACTAGCAGTTCCATCTAATACCTCGTTTGAACGATACAAAAGCAGTTTCTTCGTCTAAGCTCGATCGATTGTCAAATTTACATAAATAAAGGCCGATGTGGCACGAATGAACCAAAATAAAGCGTGTAAAATGTAATTTGTATATAGGTGGAATTCACAAGCCTTTACCGTTTGCAAGCCGGCCAATTAAATTTTTGTTGCAATTAATATGATAATATGATTTTCCTGCGAGTTAAAACGAATAGTGGAAACGCAAAAGGCAGCAAAACGTAAATTTTTTAAAGCGTGGGTAATGCGAATTTAAATGTTTGGTTTGAAATCCTGAAAAACATAGCTTTGAACGTTTTGTTTCACCTATTTTGCTTGTTGTAGCATAGTAATTATGTCAGCAAAGTTGTATTCCAAATATTGGTTATTGGAATAAAATGTTAAGCATCGGACATTCCTACTCCTGGAAGTAATACACAAGTGCTTCTCGAAAATTTTACCTTACGGCTAAAAATTGTGAAAATTATACGTTCTTATTAGTTTTAGGAGCTCAGCTTAATAACGTCCGATATCAAAGCTGGTTATTTGTCTAAACCCGCACAAATGGCACATTTACATGGGTTCACGCGAACGGCGCCCTAAATAAAGGCCGATGTGGCACGAATGAAGCGAACCCGTGTCATAGCACTATGACAAGCAATGCGCCGGAATAAGAACAACTGTGATTCAGCATATGCGTGACGTCCTTTCTATCCGTTCAACAGACGGCTAATCGCGCGTGCTGTCATTTAACTATAGCTGGATTTTCGATGGATTTTGAACAGTTTTTTGTTTGTTTGGTGTGATTTTGAAAGTTGCGGCCATTTCAGTTAAAATATCAAAGTCATTATATTTGATAAAATTGTCATTTCGTTGTTTACAAACGTTTCAACAGCGGTGTAAAATTCAAGTGTAAATGAATAAACAACGGAATGACGACTTTATCGATTATAATGGATTTAGTATTTTATTGAAATTACTAAAAATGTGTATATGATGTTTCAAAGTTTATTGTGGCCATTTGTTCTGTATTGTTAAACTGCGATATTAGTAAGTGGGTTTGTGTTAGATCTGGCAGTTGAGACTGAAATATTGCTTGTTATTGCAAAGGATATCTCCTAATACAGTTATTATCCGTTTATTCGCAGCTATAACCTAATACTTTTTTTTAACCGTAACCTTTCCAAATTTAAACTGCAATGTATAATATGAAGCGGCACATTAGCGACTGAACCTTTTTCAAAGGAAAAAAGTTTCAAACTTCAGGATAGTGTGACGTAAGCAAAACTAGTTTTTTTAGGTTATACTAGATCGGATAAAGTACGTCACTTTTCAGTTGTCACAATCGCGTGATTGATTTCGGAAATGAGTGTTACAGCGCAGTGCGGTGTACAAGCTGGTATATATAGATTAGAAAGAAGTGATGGTTTTATAAGGATCTGGCGCAATATGGCCCAGCTGTCAATCAAGACAAATCAACTGGTCTAGGGATATTAACTGCAAGTGAAAACTAAACTTTAGAGGTGACATCGTCGACCAATTGTGTTTTAATGTTGACAAGCTTTTGTACAACCATAATTTATCAAGTTAAAACAATTGGTATCAAACCCTTTTTTCTTCTGATGCTTTTGGAAAAGCGTATTTGACGTAGCCAGCGACAGAATTTTACATGTTTTTATTTAATATTGTGTTTGTTTAAAAAAAATGAAAATCAAGCGCTGTAGTTAGTTACACTATGCAAGGATATGTAATGTAGCTTCATAATGAAACTCAAAGTCAAACTGGTCGAGTAAAATGTCATTAACTGATGATACAAGTTCGTATCGAAACGTCTTTATCAAGATGAGGTCGATTTACGCGACCTTTCAGGCTCTGACATTCATCGTTATCTATCGCTGTTGGTCTTGCGTAACAATGATTTTGAATGCAAATCAGAGTTAAAAATAGACATTTCAGAACAATAAATTACAACAGTTAGGTTTAGATATGAAACAGAATTACTTTGTGGCGCCTTTAAAGAATTAAAACTACGCAGCAGGGCGTTGCAACGCACAGGTTGGGACCGTTTGGGTTCAAGTAAGGGTCTGATGAAGCAGGGTTGTGTGAAAGCACAATTAGTCAACAGTGCCAAATAAATTTCAGCTTTCAAGCATGACAAACACGCATTTTAACGAAGATTGCAAATGAAAATCTACGCTCGCATTTGAACAACCAGTAATCTAAAAGGTGACGCTCGGCCCGACTTACGTAGTTTTATATTCAAAATTTCAAGATAAAAAAAATATAATATATATTTTTTTAATGAAGTACAAAGCAAAGTTAACCGGAACGTTTCGGAACAGCGTTCTGGTAAAATAATTTTTTGAAGGTACGCCATTACTTGGTTTAGACGTTTTGTTATAACTTTGTTACGTCATCTCTGAAACTTTTTATCCATTCCATTAAAAAAAACTATCGTCTCGATAAGAAAATTATTCTACTTTAGTGTGCTTACCAAGTAAGGACCCAGGAAATTGTTGGTTTTCGCGGAACATGAACAAGTTTATGGCTTTTCTCTAAAAGGGATTGTATAACGTTAGACGACTGGTCACGGGCATGGCTATTTTGGGATGTTAAGTGTCTGGGTATTTGAATCCTCTTCATGCTACTTTAATAATATGTTTTGTTGGATTTAAGGTGCCCATAAAAATGCCTAATGTCGTAAAAATATTAAAGCCATTTTGGGCAAATTCACAAGTGTATTGACTAAACGTGATGTATGTGACATTTGCACAACTTTTATACAATTTAAAATGACTAACAACAACAAGTTAAAAGTTAACTAGAGGTACGACGTTAAAACCTTGTAACAGCATCAGTTACAAGTTTTGTGGCAAGAAGCGCTACATGTTTGCCAAAAACATGTCGAAATGACTTGCATCGTGCATAAGTGCTGATTGGAAGGCGTACAGTAACTTTTGCACGTTCTTTGTGCATTCGAAAATGCTGCATGAATCAGTATGGGGCACTACTCGTGACAAGTCGGTTATTAGGAAAGCTGTAAAACATGGCGCTTCACGACCCGTTCCTGTTCTAGTTTGAGCGTAAATATCACGACAAAGGCTAGTGTGACGTCATAGTGCGACGAGAAGCCGACCAACAATACGATTAAACGCATCAACTGTAGGTAGATTTTGCAATATTAAGCGCTTTGCAGGAATCGAATGCTGCTTTATTGCAAAGGCAATAAGCAAGTACAGATCTTGAAGTTCAATGTTCTGGCACATGTTTTTACGTTAAGCAAAGTCTTATTATAAATGTGACAAACAGCTGTTTTATATCTTTAATTTACAAAATGATAACAAACTTTTAAGAGCTTAAATAAAAAGTACTTTAATAAAGAAAGTAGTTTTTTGCCTATATGTTTTGCTTTAGTAAGAGTCATTTAATTTGATATTAAATCTTTTAATTTATTTATGCAGTTAAACACACAATATTAGGCTCGTTAAAGATCACAGTTAGTGTTAGATATGTCCATTGGGTCTGGGTAATAGCCAATTGGCTATCAGACAGACACGAATTAAATAAATAAGTCAAACTTTCATAAAAACCCTATGCACTATTATGTGTGAAGCATTGAAAATTGACACTTAAAACAAGCCGCTAATAACCCACGCGTTTGTTAGCGGGGGCAACGTGCTAAAGTTAGAAAATGACTAGCGTTTGATAGAGAGGAAGCAAGAAAGACTAGAAAAAACTATCTGTCAGTAGTTGGAGCTGCCAGTCTAGGATGACTCAAAAGCCGGGTGTTTTCCATTCAGATTAATTCTACCTCCTCGCTTAGTTAGCAGGGCCTGTTACTAAAGGCTAGCAAGAATTAAAAGCAAGTTTTTTTTTAGGTATTGCGTTTAAAAGAATACCTCTTTGACTGACGTTGATTAAAATAGGGGAAGCTGTAATAGTGGTTGGGACGTATTATCCATCGTAATATATGGTTCATCGCTACGGCCTACTTTGATATTTAAACCAGTGGGCTATATACGCCCTGCTCTAGCCTTAACGCAATTATTTTCAAACTGTGTGCCGCAGTAGACCAGTTAGGGGAGCAAAATGTGTCTAGGAGCGTTTGGTAATACTTAACATGTTCATTGCACATATTGGTATACAGACAAGCATGCGAGATAATTAAATTCGTAATATCCAGTAACAGTTTAAAATAACATTGTATTTACAGTTTACTGATATAATAGTAATTGGTTTGGATTGTTATGTAATGATAAAAGTGGTGAGTTTTTTGACTTGGCGCGCCGCAATGTGAAATAGTTAGAAAAGCACAACCTTAGATAAAGCTTGCTGAGATTTGGTGACAGTATCGCATTCCACAAGAATTATAAGTGAAGTTCCACACACTATAGTTCGAATTTCACTTTTCCCTTGGTGTTTTCAAATTTAACAGCGTGTGTGCAACTTTGGTGCTGGTATTTAGGTTGGGCATTACAGCAAGGTGGTTGAATCCCCCGGAAAAACATAGAGATTTCGCAAATGTAGTGAAGAAATCACAGTGAAAGCGTGACCAAGTTTGTGACACCATAGGGTGACTTTAGCTATTAGACCAGGGGTCGACAACTAACGGCCCGCGGACCAAATCCGGCTTGCCAAACAATATCATCCGGTCCGCCACATTATTGACGAAATGGGTAAGAGACCATTTCTCATATTTTTTGGCTATTTGAAAAGGTAAATGTGAAAAATATTCAGCTTAAAGGCGTAGTAATGCCATCCCCTGGAATGCAAATATGGAAGTTCCGTCAACTCATTGTATGAGACCTTTGTGAGGTTGGTTTTGGCCTGGGACTAGAAAAAGGTTTACTACCTCTGTATTAGACAGCACAGTTTGGGCAACGAAACTTAAGGCAAATAAACGTCTATAACACTTCATTTCGTAGTCAAACTGAGATGTTTACATCGGGTTATCTATGGTTTACCTAATTTCATTTACATTCAACCAGAATGCCTTATTTGTGTGTCTTGAAGATTACTATGTACTAATGACTAGTAATGCATTTCAGCTGTTTAGGGCGTTTTGATAAAATACAAATGCAACGATATGCGATCTACCGCCATAAGTTCGCTTTTTGTAACTTGGTTTCTTGTTGCAACGTTTCTTCATTTAAGTAAGTACAGTTGTAAGCAAGTAAAAAAACAATGCCTGTTTCAGAATTGTTAATACGCAACAAAAGTATCTAAAATTTAATGTAAATTAAAAAAGCATTTATTTGTATAATGGTATTTTTTAGTAGTAGGCTACTTTTGGGTTTTTTAAAGCATTTTCTTTTTACAAGGTGCTCATTTGGTTCAGGCAACGAATCACAATCCATTACAAGTTACAGGAGCAGAGCATAGCAACAGCCCGGTGCATAGCATCGGTACTGCACATGACAACGATGTTGTCCATGACGACGATGTTGTTCATGACGAAGATGTTGTTCATGGTAACGGTATCGCGCATAGCAACGATACCGCACATGGCAACGATTCTGCCCATGGCAACGATACTGCCCATAGCAACGGTAGTGCCCATGGTAACGGAGGGCATGGTACGAGTCATCACTTGATTGTGTGGTTATCAACTGGCGGAATGATCATTTTTATTGTAGTTATCGGTGGTATATTCTACATGGCGTGGGACAGGTAAGCTTTTAACCTAGCAGACTTTAACTTTGAAGAATTAGGGTTTGAGGTCTTAGCTAGACGAAGTAAGAACATAACACCATAATAGAAGTAGGCAACGATTTGGATAACTTTTTATTCAATTTTAACAAGTTTTTTTTTGGATTCTCACCATAGTATAAATGATTATAGAGTTATTCGAATTGTTTGAAATGACATCTTCTTCTGTATGGGCTTTGGTATTTCTACTACGTCAGACTTTGTATTAAGTTCGATAAAAATAACAAAAAAAACTACTTAAATTGTGGCAAGCAAAAAACAAAAAAGAAATCATATCTGGTAAAGTTCTGTTTGTCTGAACATAAGTGTTTAGACAAAGTACTTTAAGACGGGTCAAAAACTTGTAAGTACTTGTACGTTTCAATTGATAACCTCCAGTCTTTACAAAAAACTTTACAAAAAAATCTGCCTGCAGATGCCACCGTGCGGAGAAACCGGACAAAGCGGCCATCTTGAATCACGAATCCAACTCTTGCACGAGGCGACAAAAAACACCAGACTGCAACGGAATTAAAAAGGTCGCCTCCAAAACCGACCTAAAGCAAAGCAATACGAGTGCTTACGCCAACACCAATGTGACGTACACCGTCACCATAGAAACCAACGACGATGACGTCATCAGTTATGACGAGGCGACGCGGGGAGAAGGAGACAGCAAGAAAGAAAAGAGTTCGACATTCGAGCTGACCCCTAATATGGGCCACAGGGACAGTCAGGGCTCCTGGAACCTTTACGCCCTGGACACTGCGTCATCAACGGTTCCGCCCGATTACGTCACGGCTACGTCATCACGCTACGCGGAGGATTTGGACGCGTACGAGCGGAGGTTGGATGAAGCGAGTCACCAGTTTATGGAGGAGGTGACGAGGACTGAGTACGTTGCTTCGTTGGGGAAAGTCGATCGGCCAATTAGCGACCATAGTATGCCGTAATTTATTGGTTTGTTTTATGTGAAACTGCATTTACGTGGCCCGAAGGTGAAAAATATTAAGAAGTGGCCTATAAGCGACCATCATATGCTATAGTTAATTGGATTGTCGTCTGTAAAGGCTGTTTTTCGAATACGTCCAAGAATTAAAAAGTGGCCTATAAGCGACCATCACATGCCATACTTTAGTTTTTTAATGAAAAAAACGGACTTTATGTGGCCCAATGGTCAAAATTGGTCCAAATATTGAAAAGTGGCCTATAAGCGACCACCATATGCCATAGTTTAGTTTGTTGTTTTTTTAAAACGGACTTTATGTGGCCCATTTGTGTAAATTAGTTTAATATTGAGAAGTGGCCTATAAGGAACCTTTAAATTCCATAGTATATTGGGTTGTCTCCAAAAGCGACTGTTGTTTTAGATAAGTATAACAATTGAGGACCGGCTAACAGGTAATTACCGTATACCCCTGGTCGTTTTAACTAATATCGGTACTTACGACCTTTTATTTTGCTATGTGTTTGAAAAAAGGACCAGACACGAAAAACCGGCCTATAAGCGACTGACAGCGCCCAAAGAAAGTTTTTTTCATAAAAACTCCTGTTTTTCGCAAGTCCTAATGCTGATAACCGGCCAAATAATTACCAGCTGCCAAGTCATGATAACTGGCTCCCAATATGAGAAGTGGCCTTTAAGTTACTACAGTGACCCTATAGTATTTACCAGCTTCCGTTGTAATGAACAAGCACGGTTCAAGTACTAAAAGGCTGTCCTTAGGAAATAACCTAATATCCTTTATCATTCGTCATACCGCTACAACCTACAAAAGGCCTTGTGTACTACCGGTATACAACAAAACAGGGAACCTTATAACACTCACTACCCAACGTGTCTACAATATATGGAATCACGGACCAAATATGAAATATCGACCTAATAATAGTCCCCAGTTGTCCTAGTTATGACTGCTGTTTCCAACACTTGTTGACCTCTTTTTAATACCAAGCACCTGTAAGTATCGCAGTAAACTGGGTCGGGCTTGTAACAGTTATCCTTGGCCGTAAAACACAGAAAGAGGTGTTATTTTCACTGTCAACCCATGTCCTGATCGTTTTATCTGAATTTTAACTCTTTTTTTCGCAATATGAAAAACAGTACAAGTACAAAAACGTAATCCACAAACGACCATCAGGTTTCGTGGTAAACTCATGGTTCGCTTATAACAGCTTCAATTCACGACCAAAACGCTAAAATAGGCGAAAAGTGGCCTATGTTTGAAACACGATCGAAATACGAAATAGCTCTTTATATGATAAGAATATCAAAGCCCATTCAGAAGTAGGTATCATTTTGAACGTTTTCGAATAGCATAGCTATGTTGAAAATTAATAAAGAATTTATCGAAACGTTCATAATGCTGCCTACTTCTGTATGAGCTTTGATATTCTTATTACGTCTTACTACAACCTCCAACCAATTTGCTCCAAAGCTCTTTACATGATGATGTCTTTACGTAATACAAGACATATGTGCCGAGACAAGTTTTTTTCCAATTTTCTTTGCTATATTGTTTAGCGTCGCTTCATATAAGGATGAACAGCGTAAAACGCTGCCCGCCAAATAACGGATATCTGCCAATTTACAAATTACTCATCCATGTCAATAAACACCATTATTTAAGTGCCAGTGTAGGTGAGCAAGTGCAATACCCAAGTAGAGAATAAAACGGCGAAGAAAACCAATATACCATTTTTTTTTCTGTGATTTTTAAACTCTCAAAAGAATAAAAAACGCAGTTAGGGAGAATATACACTTTATTTGGTTGTTGAAACTGTTAAATGTAATTTGCGTTGTTTGAAATCATGCACTTTGATGTTGTTGTTTTTCTTGTTATTAACATCCCCAATTTTGTTGCAATATGTTATTTATACGCGCGTTGTAAACGATCAAAATAAATCATTTTTGTTTTGCAAAGCGTGCGTTGTAAAAACGTGTGCACTGTGCAACATTTAAACAAGCTTATATGAAATAAATCTATATGACAAATCGTTTATAACAATATTAAATCCACCAAAGCTTTCAAATAAAGGATTGTAGCAAGGCTGCAATATATGGTCTGTGATGAACGTATAATGAGCGACTTTTTTAAATCTTCAACTCAGAGTATCACAAAAATAGTCGTAAAATTCAACGTTTTTGGAATTTAAACTGCCACAAAGATATCGCGCTCTTACACCAAATGAGCGTTGGTGCGAGTTTTTAATCGCACAAATTGGTATTCTCGATTTATAAGGAATCTGTTTTGCACGATACGTTAGTATCCTGATGAAGACGTTTTGTATAGCACGTCGAAACGTCGATCTATTATATATACTGCTGGAAGAGCAACACTCCGTTATTTATTATGCCTGTCAGCAATAGCTTATTTCATAAACGTTATATATTAGAAAAAGTTCCTAAATTTTGTATGAGCGACATGAGCGTATCGACTTACAATTTTGTTTTACAATGTGAATATATTAAATGATTTCTTAACGAGTATTTAGTAAATAAGGACAATCCTACAAAAGTAAGGCATACTTTTCACAGTGACATTGACGCAACGGACCTTAATTTTGTCGTTACATGTTTTTCTTTAAAACTTCCATGATAAGTAGGTTGTTTCCGGCGTAAGAGAACGTGCAATATTTAGGAATGAGAATTTGTCAAAATATTTGCCTCAATTGTCGAATGAGTTACAACGTTATTTATAAAACGTGAAGTCAAACAGAAACAGACAAACGAGCAGCAAAAACCAATTAACTCTACAAAAACAATTTACTTGAAAAATACAGTATAGGGACCAACTCAGCCTTTGAAGAAATCCGAAGATCAGAATATGAGGTCAACCCAATAAGTTTCCTATACTCCCAAAATCATCCCCTTAAAATGTTTTCCAACTCGTATCTGTTTGACTCTACCTATAGCCAATTTCGTTCAGTGTGTCAGTATTCTGACGCAATAAACTTTAGGGTGGATGTTGGTCAATGTGCGACACGACGCTCTTAGCTTGTAACAAACGTGTTTGATCAACGTAAAATATGGGTAGATGTGTGTACTTTCTTAATTCAACAGAGAGTTCCAGCCAGTACTACGCACAGGTCACGTGATACAACTGGAGGCTAGCGATAATGACGTCACAGTCTGGCACGAATATCAAAACATGAGTAATATATGCTGGTTGTGTAATATAATTTTTTCCGTGAGTAATATAATTTTTTTTTCAGTGTGTCACTTCATAAAATTGTCGAAGAAGTACAAAGACATGGGTTATTTTAAATGAATTTCAACTTAGTTATGTTAATGTCACATGTTTTGTTGGCTTACAAAACGTTCGGCGAAGATTATTGGGCCGTCAAAGTTTGCTGTTACTTACGCTTAGTATTTATGTCGCAGCTTCTAGTTGGGTCGCCACTGCAGTAGTTTAATATGGTTAGAGTTATTGAGCAAAACTTCTTTCAAATTTTTGACAATTGCGAAAAAATACGAAAATATGGCGCATTTTAATTAAATTGGAAATTTTTATTGCTATTGATTTATTTGTTTGCCTACAAAATGAATGAAAGGAGACAAAGCTGCATAGATCAGTTAATATTAGATCAGTTGGATGATCTAAGTCTTAATTTGAAATCGAAACGTAAGCTAGGTTTTTCCAGCTTTGCAATGCTCGTAAAAAATTCCTTATAATTCTAGCCTTTCCAAACCGGTGCGCCGTGCAAGGTTGACAGGTCCGCCGCGGGTCAGCGAAAATATACATAGTTGAACTTTGAAATAAAGAAACTATAAGCCTATGTAATAAAAACTTGCAAGCAATTTAAGACACCGTTATGTCCAAAATATTTCGCGCTCGCTTCGCTACCCAGGTGCGCTACAATTGGCGTAAAAACGGTGCAGAAACACTGGATTATGCTGAAGCTATCCTAAAGGAATACATGTGCTCCTAATCGGTGGTCAATAAGACCACAAAGGTAGAGGCCACAGTATTGTACACACGTGTGTGGAAAAGCTTGTCAGTCAACTGTGTGTAGTAGAATTCCAAATAGCTATACTATATGCACATTACACAATATGTATGCTTAACTAGTCATTAAGTAAAATGTGTGAGGCTACGATTAATCATTAACTCAATATGTCTACTTAGGCTGTCCTCACAAATACCTTTACTTGATAGAAGCTAGTCAAATAGTTTGGCGATACAATTCTCGTACTGAGTTACTCATGTACAAGGTTCAGTTACATTCCAAAAACACAACCTACTCGCATATCATAAACTCGCCTAAGTATCCAGCTTAGCGATGTACTCGTTTAAGCTTAATTTCAACCACCAAATCTCAAAGTACTCGCCTAAATATCCAGCTTACCTGTGCACTCGTTTAAGCTTAATTTCAACCACCAAATCTCAAAGTACTCGCCTAAATATCCAGCTTACCGATGTACTCGTTGAAGCTTAATTTCAACCACAAAAGCCCAATCGTACTGGTATAAAAATCCAGCTTACCCGTGTACTCGTTCACCGAAAAATACTCGCTCTCAATCTCATAAAGGCTTCGTCGATTCGCAGCTGACGTGTCAGCGTCTTGTGACGTAACAGTGCCGATGACGCTGGACAATGGCTGGTCCTCGGCTATTGTGAAGTCATAGTGAGATTGCGTGAAGTTGGGTTTGTTGTCGTTTAAATCCTGGAAAGCATAAGTAGCAGTAATTACAATCTATCTTCATTATCAGTCAGCGCGAAACGTTTTTTTAGCATTGAAGTCAGAAATTTGTAAAAATAACTTAAAATTCTACTATAATTTAAGTCTAAATCAACTTCTTTTAAATAAATAACAAGTCAAGTGCCAGTCAGGTCACAATTTGAGCAAGTTAACCCAAGTTAAGTCCTTGTAATAAAAATAAAACGGTGAACTAATAAAGTTCATAAACTCTCTATTATGAGCAATATAACTCAACAACTAAAAACAAAAATGAAAGATATAGCAAGAAAATTGTCTCATGTGTAGAACTTAAGATAAATAACCCAATTTTATAATAAAAAATGAAAAATTAAAACATTCATTGCAACCCAAAGTCATCAGAACTGCCAACTATATAGTCCAAACCGCACTTACATCAACCACCACCAAAATCGATTCCCAGTCGCTCTTTAAACTCGTGATGTCAGAATCGACCACCCTCACTCTGAGGTCAAAGGTCAGGGCAGCCCCTTCTTGGTCTGCATCCACACTTTTCACTAACTCCAAAACTCCGGTTTCGTTGTCAAGAGAAAAGGTTCCGTTAAAGTCGTTTTGGAGGAGAAAGTAATGACGAATGGGCGGTTGGTCGAAGTCGGAGGCCTGTCATACAAGAAAGGGGGTTGATTGCTTAAGAAAAAGTAAATAAAAGTGAAGTGTAGAAATCCTATTGTTAGGGCTGCGGAGTCGGTTAAAAACAACCTTAGAGTAATTTGCACAATATCGTTGACCGGTGTGGTTTTGTCCGAATAGAATTTTCCAGAAGAAAAACATTCGTCAAATTTTTGACTGATGTTGTATGCGTTGGGTTATGAAACAAAATTCTTGAAGAAAAAACAGCTTTTGAGAGGTGTTGATTCTAAACAAGTTTAAAGAAAATTCGAAAACCATAAAAAATATATGGCAACATTGTAATGAGAAAAAGGGTAAATAGAAAAAACTCATACAACGCTTTCCAAAAAAAAAATTTCGAAGTTTATATGTGGCGAATAGGTGCGAGTTAGTCATCAATAGATAAAAGTCAGACAGTAAAATAAAAGTAAACGACATTTAAATTAAACCTTCAATCGGATAATCTCGTAAGGCGCAGTTTCTTCAGGCACGTGATACGCTTCCAGCCAATCAGAGCGGTTGAATTTCGGGGCGTTGTCGTTTTCATCCAGCACGACGACTTGGACGTTTATTGGGGGCGTGGCAAGGGGTGGGTCACCCCTGTCGGTCGCGTAAACGCAGAGCGCATGCGCAGAACGCGTCTCGCGGTCAAAGGTCACTCGGGTCGAGATTCGGCCGGTGACGGGGTCAAGGTTGAAAAATCTGGAAAATTATATCGGTTGCTTAGAAGAAATAGAAGTCTTACAGAATTGGGTTAATTGTCTCAGTGACTCTACAACACTCCACACAGTTTTATTTAATAAATTGAAAGATATTGAAATACTCGTTGAAAATTTTGAAATACTCGTTGAAGAAAATTCATAGGCTCTCCTAAAAAATTGAATAGCCAGAACACTTTAACTATAGTTCAAATACAAAATAGTTTAAAAGCCATGGTCAACACAATTTAAAAAAAAATTGTTATACTGTGGCACTTTCTAAACATAATCTTAATATAGACATAAAACCTAACTCAAGTGGTTGCCTATTTGAAAAGCCTAAAAATTAGGGAGAAACTGTATGTTAATCAACGGTGTACTTTGGTATTAAAGTAAACTTTTATACTGTTTCTACTAATTTACAAATATTGAAGGTCAATCGGGACTCTGTTAACTGAGTTCTAAAATATTCAAGCTAACTAAAACAAGCACTTCCGCAATATGAAAACTTCTTAGAGGTACGATTGCTTACTACCAGACTTGGACAACTAGATAATTCTAGTTTTCTAATTCATTGAATTAGAGCAAAATGCGGCAAATTCTAATTCTAATCTAATTTATGAATTGCCCGTGTGCTCTAATTCTAGTTCTAATTTAATTCGTATTTTTCCAAAACTGCTACTTTGTCCAACGACATTTTTAGTCACTCAGTTGAAACACAGAATTTCAATTAAAACTCTTTGGTCGGAACGACTTGTATGTAATTTTTCAGTATCTAAAGCATAAAAATTAGCACACACATATTTACCATTCACATTCTTGTAAGAATACTTTGCGATTAAATTAAATTGGTTGTATGTGATTCTAGTTCAAATTCTAGGTGAAATTTGTTTTTTTAGGAATTCGGTAATTCTAATTCTAATCTAATTTGAAAAAAACTCAAAACAATCTAATTCTAATTCTAATCTAATTTAGAAAAATTAAAATGCTCTAATTTTAATTCTAATCTATTTTTAAAAAGCTAAAATAAATCTAGTTGTCCAAGTCTGCTTACTACATTGTAGTTGAATTCAGTTTAAATTACTATATTTTAGTTTAAATTTAACTCGTTAACAGCTGCTGTCTTATTACGATCCCGCCATGCGGTCAGTCACTACATAAGTTTTAAATGACAATATCTCCAACACAACCTTTTAAACAAATAATTAGTTGTGTACCTGTCGGCGGAACATAAATGGTATTCGACTTCCGCATTTTTCCCGAAGTCTTGGTCGAAAGCCTAAAATGCAAAGTATATAAATATTAACCTAATCAAAACAACGAACTATTTTATTCAATTTGTTCCGCTAAATGAACGCGCTAAACCTTGCATTGAATACATTTACGTGTCAATGCCTAACACACACAAAAAGTCACACATACACACGAAAATTACAGACGCAAGTATACCATGGTTTATACGTACATCTTGACTAACATAATACAAAACTTATTGGATGAGTAACATTAATGTTTCGAGCGGATCAGGAAACCTTATGTACCGTAATAGAAACTAAACCTACCAATGATATATGTGAATTGACACAATTAATACAATACATTGAAATAGTCATTCCTGAATACCTTTAAGTATCCGACGGTGGTGTTAAAAGGCGAATTCTCCGTCAGATTAAAATTAAAGGTTTCATTGAAAATCGGAGGTAGGTTGACATCGTTGATTAGGTGAATTGTAAGGTTGGTGTCCGTAGTCTAAGAATATGCATTAAAGTCAGAGATGAAAATATAACAGATATTAGAAAACGGTATCAACTTTGATCTAAACGTAGCAAGAAAGACACTATTGTAATTCAAACTCATAAGAACAAAAATCCCATTCTGACTGTTTTCACATCAAGAGAACCTCACGTTGCCACTTTAAACTAATACAAAATGTTTCTTGAGTGTTTCAATATATTGACTTGATTGAATACCAAAAGAAGCAAAAAATCACGAACTAGCAAATAAAAAAATTCTCTCTGTGTTTATTTGATCTGTATAAGATTGCCATATAGCAGTGGTTCTCAACCGGGGTGTCCGGCACTCATTTTTTGTGTATGATTAAACTTTTTAATAATTAATTATTAATTATTATTTGTGCTAATAATTAATTAAAATGGTCTTTTTAACCTTGTTGCACAGTAAATGTATTGTTTCAATCTCGTTTAATGTAACGCTACAGTTAACCACTCACCAAAAATACGAGCAAGGGTGCCGCGAACTATTTATAATTCCCCTGGGGTGCTGCAAGCCAATAAAGGTTGTGAACCACTGCCATATAGACAACGTAGAAACAAACAAAATTTCCTCACATATTCCCCGTCGCTAGCTTCAACGACCAAAGTATGGAAGTCCCTATCGGCCTCTGACAAATCTTTGGCCGCTCGAATCTCCGCCATGCCGCTGACGTCACGTATCGCGAACCACCCGTCTATGACGTCATCATTCTTAAGGCGGTACGTCACCGAAGAAGTGACGTCACTGTCTGTTGCTATAGCGATGGCCACTAGGGATGAAGCGATGGTTCCTTTGCTGATGTTTATGACCGAAGGGAAGGGGGTAAAAACTGGCGGATGTTCGTTGATGCCCGTAAGTTTGATGTTGACAAAGCAAATATCAGATCTGTGAAAATAAACAAAACATATCAGGGGTGCGAGAAAAACGACGTGGATTTTATTCAAGTTTTTTTTAAGGTTTTAACGTTGTATATTTTCAATAAAAATAAAAAATAACGATATTATTCCTACACGGCTCGTCGTCCAATTAGGCTCCCTGGTCTAATGTATCATTTTTTTTTTTATTTCATATAAACAATAAAAATTTTGCTATCATGCATTTAGTTTTTCGTCCATATAACAGGACCTCAGTTTAAAAATCGCAAATTTACATTTGAAGAAACAAAGTGATGCTTAACAAGCAATAAACGATTGGCAGTTTATTTAAAGCTGTCGTTTTAAATTACGGTTGATTGACCTACAAAATAATACAATGCTGGTCGAAATCAAAGTGAATAAAGTTGAAAACTAAATAAAAAAAAAGACAAATAACAAAGATACATACTGTCACGTTTAAATTTAGTAAGTTACATTATTTATTAAGGTTACTTCAAGTCGTAATAACAATATCAAAGCCCATACAGAAGTAGGTAGCATTTTGAACGTTTCGAATAACTCCTTATTCATTTTCAACATTATTCATTTTCAAGTTATTCGAAACGCTCAAAATGCTACCTACTTAAGTATGGGCTTTGATATTCTTATTACGACTACAACCTCCAACCATTATGCTCCAAAGGTAATTCAAGCCATTTACTAAAACATACGTAAAAAATAGCAGTCGTTATATTAGGAAATAATTTGAAACCTAAATCTCAGATAATTTATATCACAAAAAAGTCTACGATCACCTTTCGCCCGGATCTGTTGCGACGACCACAACTTGGTGAAGTTGTTTCGTCTCTGCATCTAAAGCTTGAATCAGTCGAACAACCCCCGAGTCCGAGATACTGAACAATTGCTGGGGAGTGGCAAACTTATACGTCACAAGGCTGTTTGCGTCACTGCTGTCGTCATCAGTTGCTAACACCTGAAATATTTTAAGTTTTTAGATTTGTATGGCATACTGCATTTTCCCAAGAAAATCAGCATTTACGTTGAAATAAAATCTTGTAGTTACAGGTGTCAGAACAACTTTTATTGATGTTTTTTTTTCTCAAAATAAATAAATTAGTAAAAAAGTTAAGCAACAAAAAAATACCTTACATATCAGCTTAAGCCTAATACGACAAAAGTTTAAGACAAAGACTTCCTTCCAACTGGGGATTTTCGACACTTAACATTTTATCCCGATGTCAATGCTCCATATTTTTAATCAAAAGTTTCGCGATTCGGTTCTATGCCAAATGACGTCATAAAATGATCAAATGAGCCGAATTGAAACAAATCAAAGGTGCAATGGATTTTTTTCCAGGCTATTGGGCAAAAAGTTGCTTAAATGTTGAGAGGTTTAGTTATCTCTATTTTGAAACCTACGCCACGTTGCTGAAATTCCTATATATCAATTATATTAGGTTGGTATCGGATCGGCACCGATACCACCCTAGTATCGGGTGAGTACCGATACAACCACTTGGTATCGAGTATCGACTCCGATCCGATATTATCGGACATATCTGCTTCTAAAAATATGTTTTAACATCGAACGATTTGGAGAAATTCTTTATCAAACAACATACACTAACCAGAAACAAATTTATTCAACAATAAATTATAACTAAGATGAAAAAGTAAAACAAACGTAGGAATTGTATTATTAACACAACTTTCTGGTTTTAAAACAAATTCTGCGACTTTTCGATTTTTAAACCCACCTGAAAAAGTATACTTCCTACAGTGGCGTTCTCGGGGAATTCCCGAGTAATGTTCTTTTCATTAAAAACTGGGGAATGGTCGTTGACGTCATCAAGGTCAAGTCTAAGATTGATGACGTCACTGCGAAGACCTTCAGGGGTGTTCGATTCCACAGCGTAGATCTAAACAATATATAAAAGCAGATGGATAGATATATTTATGTATTTGTAAGCAAGGTTGAATAAGATAAAAAAGACACGTCTGAAAACTAGTAGTCGAACCTTATGAGTGGATTAGTTAAAATTTAGGTAAAACAATAAATAATGCTATTTGGTCAAACTTGTGTTATCAACATAGAAACCGGGCAATAGAAAAAATAGATGTTATGTTTTATTACGATTAAAATATATATAATATACCGTAAGACTAATACATTTAAAGCTATGTATATTAAGTCATAGAAATTAGCTTGGAGGTTTAACTCAATTAACATTTTAGGTGAATGTAATTTAAAAGGTCAATCAGTTGGTTGTTTAATAAAACAGTTGAAAAAAATTGAACCTTATTTGTTTGGATAAATAACTTGTAAACAAGCACTGAATCATTTTAGAAAAATAGATCTAAAATATAACTAAAACGATCATTTTGTACAGGGAAATAAAAATAATTTCTTCGAGTGATTTAAGTTTAACTCCACTATTAAACTTGGGAATATTAAACATTTTAGAAATTGCGATTAGGCAGCAATTATTAAATTATAGCTGGATCTGAAATACCATTTTAATTCGTCCAACCTCAAACTCCAACGATTCGGCGGTTTCACAATCAAGCAAGCTGCTGTTCGCTACAGCGATCTCGCCGGTGGCATTATCAACCAATAGGATTCCAGGCGGTGAAATGACGTAGCCGAAAGTTGTGTCTGCGTCCTGAATAAACAGAAATGGTAGAAACGTTATAAGGAACAACATATAAAGCAGGGTTTGAACTACGTCTTTCAACGGGACCCTTGAAAATTTTGGCAGCATGAAGTTATTAAGAAACTCGCAGTTTTCGGGCAACATAGGTTAAACCGAAATGAATTCTAAATACATTTAAGTAGAAGGCAACAAAGCGTTTTTTATCAACTAAACTCATTTCTACTGACAAATTTATTCCATTTTTCTTATTATACATCAAGATTTTAATAAGGCCTTCATGGACTCCAATAAACTTGTCGACGCACTTCCAAGGGTTTATGGACCCCAGTTTTATGGACCCCAGTTTAAGAACCCCTGATATAAAGCATCGATCATTTATTTCAACATACTAAGCATCGTCATAGAGTTGTCATCAATTTGGCGTGAAACTGTCCAGCCAAGTAAAAAGATTTTGCAAGTTTACTTGAGTCGGCCCGAAAAAAGGTTTAGAAATATTGAGGCAAAGGTTGAAAATTAAGTTATTTTCCCTATTTTAATCCTAGCCAATACTACCTGTTAACCTTAGTGTTTTATTTTATTTAAACACTGCTCCTAGTGGCGCGCTTTGCCTAGAGCATGTACGTGTCTCGTTTAAACGTGTCTTGTTTGCCCTTCATTTGAGACGCGCCTGTGTTAGTTGTAACATCTACTCTGTTGCGGTGTAAATTAAGTTTTATATTTGTTTTGTGTTTATTGCTATTAGTGTTGATAACTTTGTGTGATTCATTCGAATTAAGGAACTAAGGTTTTGTAACCATCGTTGTGTTTATTGTTTGTAAACTGATAAAGACTTCAGTGGACATCAACTTTCAATGGTAGCAGAGGATGGTTAATATCTTTTAAATGATGGCAACAAATCGTTCAATAAAGTCTCCCCCTAAGTTTAGGGAAGATACGCCATATTCATCTTGGAAAAATAAAGTTAAAATGTGGCAACTTGTAACGCCTGTTGTAAAAAAAGAACAGGCAATTGTTGTCCTTTTGGAAAGCCTAGAGGGCTGTGTAAAGGCTGAAAAGGCTGTTGCACAACTTACGCATGGAGATTTGCACTCTGAAACCGGAATGGAACAACTATTACATTACCTTGACATCGCATTTCAAACGGAGACAGTTGACGAAGCCTACTCGACGTACGCAAATTTCACGAGGTTTGCTAAAACTAAAGATATGAGTATGGCAGACTATATTATAGAATATGAACATTTGTCGTACAAAATGTCCTTTCATAAGATGGAACTTCCGGACGCCATCTTAACCTTCAAAATATTAGATGGCGCAGATTTAAGTTCTAAAGAACGGCAGTTAGCTCTAACTATGGCAAGTGACCTTAAGTTTACCACTATGAAATCTGCCCTTAAACGAATATTTACAAATCCGCTTGATTGTTGCACCTCGCAATCCCTTAATATATCGAAGAAGAATCCTATGTGACAAGTAATCAGCATAAAGTTAACAAATCTAACCGTTTCACAAAAAGTAAAAAATTGAACCCCGAAGACAAATTTGGTAAAATATCCAGATGTGTTATATGCGACTCCAAGATGCATTGGGCAAATCAATGTCCACATAAGAGTGGAAATGCTTCGGTAAATGTTACGGAATACACACAGGAAGAGCAAATTAATTTGGTGCTGTTTTCGAGTTATAAAGAAATTTTTTTAGCAGAAACATTTCAATCTGCAATTATTGACACAGCGTGCTCAAAAACAGTTTGTGGCCAACATTGGCTTCAAAATTATGTAGATAACCTAGATGTTGATTTTAGGAAGAGAGTAAAGTTTACCCCATCTCACACTGTTTTTCGTTTTGGTGATGGGAGAAAAGTAGTCTCTGAAAAGAAAGTATTAATTCCAGCATTAATCGCAGGAAAATCTTCCATATTGATGCTGCGGTTATAAAAGACGATTTACCTTTATTGTTGAGTAAATCCTCATTAAAACGGGCAAGCACTACGCTTGACCTTGCACATGATTGTGCAACAATGTTTAACAAAGATGTTGAACTATTTCTTTCAAGCAGTGGTCACTACTGTGTCAACATTTCAACCAGCAGAGAAGGGGAATCTTCTGAGAATGTTCTGCTTCTACAGAACATGACCGATGCAGAAAAACGTAAGAGTATTGGTAAACTACATTTACAGTTTTGCCATGCTTCAATCGAAAATCTGCAGAGGCTGCTGAAAAATGCCAACTGTCAAAGTTCCAAACTTTCCTGTCTGATCAAGGAGATTGTTCAATCGTGCGATATCTGCAGGCGACATAAGAAGCCTGCTGCGAGACCAATAGTCGGACTTTCGTGGGCTGAGGACGTCAATGATGTGGTAGCCATGGACCTTCACGAACTGCAACCTAATTTAAATGGTATTTTCATATGATAGATTTGTTTTCGAGATTTAGCGTTGCAGTAATTATAAAAAGTAAAACGTCGACTAATATAGTAAAACACTTTCTCAAGTATTGGATTAGTATCTTTGGTGCTCCTAAACGCGTTTTCAGTGACAATTGGCGCGAATTTAACAACAATGAGTTTCATGAGATGTGCAGTCGTTTTAATATTAAGATAACAACTACAGCCGCCTACTCACCTTGGAGCAATGGTCTATGTGAACGCCACAACCTAATTCTGACTGAAACCCTACACAAAGTAAGAGCAGAAGGTGCTTGTGATTGGGACACGGCCTTGGCTTGGGCGTTAAGTGCGAAGAACGTACTTATTAACCAAAATGGGTTTAGCCCGTCTCAAATTGTGTTTGGCCGTAACGCAAATTTACCTTCTGTGTTAACAGATAACTTTCCAGCACTCAGTATGTCAGACCCACACAGTCCAACAGTGGGAGACCACATTTCAGCACTTCAAACAGCTCGAAAGGCTTTAATTGCCGCGGAGTGCTCTGAAAAGATTCGCAGAGCTTTGAGAAAACAGACACGACAAACCCGTGACACGTATATTCAAGGTGATCGTGTTTATTATAAACGTCAGGATCAAAAAGAATGGAAGGGGCCCGCAACAGTGCTCGGTCAAGATGGGCCTGTTGTTTTTATACGTCACGGTGGTCAGTTTATCAAAGCACATAATTGTAGAGTACAATTAGTTGAACCTGCGTCTGTCAATAGTCAACCGTTAACCAGTAATTCCGCAGATAGTATTCCTGCAAAGCAAACCTCACGTTTGTCGTCATCAGGGCAGGAAGATGATAGCATTTCTAATTCTGACGACTCTTCTATTGATCAATATGATACTGTTAATGATTTTACTGTAGGGAATAGAGCCTCTTTTTTAGATGATCGCGTTTCTGTTGACACTTCTGCTGATGCCGGCATCCCTGTTGATTCGGGTGATACTTCGGTTGCACACGAAACGGGTCCTGTGGCTGAACCTCGTATGACTATCCAGCCAGTTCTTGGTGGAAAGTCGCTTGTAAATAAGTGTGTAAAGTTTAATAACAGAGATGGCGCTTTATGTTCAGCTACATTTTTAAGTCGAGCTGGAAAGGCAACCGGTAAGCACAGAAACGCCTACAATATCAAGTACAACCATCCAAAGGAGCTCGATGGCATTAAAGGTTGGATAAATTTTGACGACGTTTCAGATTTATCATACGTAACGCAACAGGAGAATGTGAGTACTGATGAGGTGTTTATTAACAGCCCGGTTTGTTATGATATTTCTAAGCTTGCAGAGTTGAAAAGCTGGAAAGATAATGCTGTGTAAGAGGTTGTGCCTCAGCATAATCAGAAAGCCGTTTCGGTTCGCTGGGTTTGTTCCATGAAACAAACAGATAAGGGTTTGTTACCAAAGGCACGTTTGGTTGCTAGAGGTTTTGAAGAGCGTAACCTCACTAGTTTGGAAAAGGAATCCCCGACGGGTTCTAAAGATTCTTTAAGAGTAATGTGTACTATTATACAATGTCAACACTGGGCATTAAATAGTATCGATATAAAAACAGCGTTTCTCCAGGGTAACCTTGTACAGCGGGATATTTTTCTTAAACCATCTTTAGAAGCTAAACAACCTCCAGGTGTATTATGGAAGCTCAAGAAGTGCGTGTACGGCCTTGTTGATGCATCCCGATTGTGGTATGAACGAGTTAAAGGTTTTATGTTATCAGTTGGGTGTAAATTATCTCGTCTTGACCATGCTTTATTTTACAAGCACGATGGAAAAGATTTGCAGGGAATACTGTTGGTGTACGTTGATGACTTTTTATGGGCTGGATCACAATATTTTGAAGACAGTGTCATCCAACCACTTCGAAGTACCTTTCAAGTAGGAAAGGAAAGTTCAGAAAGTTTCCGCTATATCGGGTTGGATGTTATGCATGATCAAAAAGGTATTGCTTTTAATCAAGATAAGTACATCGACAGCTTACAGCCTCTAAATATCGATGCAAAGCAACGACAAACCCCAAATCAAAAACTAACTTGTGAGGAAGCGGAGGCTTTACGTTCAAAGATTGGTCAGCTCCTGTGGGTTAGTGGCCAGACAAGACCTGATGTTAGCTTTAATGTTTGTATTGTTGCAACAAACTTCAAGAGGGCTACTGTGAGGGATTTATTGGACTGCAACAAAATTATTAGAAGACTGAAGACGGAAAAGGTAACACTGTCCTACCAAAGTCTCGGTTGTCCCACCAATTGCATATTGGTGGTGTACTCTGATGCAGCGTTTGGTAATGGACGGAGGAAGTCAAGGTGCTTACTTGGTATTTTTGGTTGGGCCTAACAAGCAATGTAACTTGTTAAGTTGGCAATCAAAACGAATTAAGCGTGTTGTTCGCAGCACACTAGCTGCAGAAACCCTTGCCATGTCCGATGGGATTGAAACGGCGGTATTTTTAAAATCGCTTTTAAATGAATTGTATTTTGATGATTTAAATTTAACAAATATTCCTATCGAAGTTATTACCGACAATCGCTCTTTATGTGATGCTATTTATTCTTCCAAATGTGTTACTGATAAACGATTACGCATCGACATTGCCGTACTTCAAGAATTGGTTGACATTGGCCAAATATCTAATATTTCATGGTCACCTAAAGATAAGCAACTGGCCGATATCTTAATCTATTTGGTTTTAGCTAACGGGCATCTTTAAAAAAAAAAAAAAAATTTTAATGAGTTTGTTAACCTTAGTGTTTTATTTTATTTAAACACTGCTCCTAGTGGCGCGCTTTGCCTAGAGCATGTACGTGTCTCGTTTAAACGTGTCTTGTTTGCCCTTCATTTGAGACGCGCCTGTGTTAGTGGTAACATCTACTCTGTTGCGGTGTAAATTAAGTTTTATATTTGTTTTGTGTTTATTGCTATTAGTGTTGATAACTTTGTGTGATTCATTCGAATTAAGGAACTAAGGTTTTGTAACCATCGTTGTGTTTATTGTTTGTAAACTAATAAAGGCTTCAGTGGACATCAACTTTCACTACCCACCTTGTCCGAGGTTCGAACCGTGGTCACCAAACTTCCGACCTTTGAGTGCTCGTCGATCGTCACGTGATCGTTGCCCAGGCTCGCTATTGGCTGGTTGTCGTTGACGTCATCAACTTCGACGACCAATAGGCACACGTCGAACTTCTCTCGGTCGTCGATTTGTTGGGCCTAATTTTTAAGACAAGGGGGTTGTTTTGCGTTACAAGTCTACAACAGTGCTTCCCAATCTTTTTCGCATCCCACCTTTTTTCAATTGTGCGATTCACAAACAGATATGGACAAACGAATGAAGTTACATAACCTGTATCTTTACTACTGGCGTACGTACTGAAATACTTAATGCGACATAACACATCTAATTGTTACGTATTTGTTAGATTGTTGCATAAATGTTACGTAGTCATAATGCAATGATTTCCCGACCTAATAAAAGGCTGTGAAATTTAGAAATGCTTCGCGACCCACCTGAAATAGCTTCGCGACCCACCAATGGTTCGCGAGTCGCGACCCACTGGTTGGGAAGCACTGGTCTACACCAGCGGTTCCCAAACTTTAAAAACAAATGCCTAGTGGACCCTTGCGATTTATTTTGATATTTCGCTGCTCTATAAAAACTCAAGGGTCAGTTATTGACCCATGTTTTTTAGTAGTACAATAGTGCAGTCACAATTCTTGTAATTGTAACAACTTTCTAACTAATGCGAAATAGTACAGCACAATAGATGCTTGATGTCACAAGAGACATCATAAAACACGCTTTATTATCAAATAATAAACCATAACTAAAGACTAAAATGATGACAGACTTTTAAAAAAACATAGACTAATGTTTAAAAACATTCGCTTTAGCCTAATGTTTCAAAAATTTGAAGACTATAATTCAATTCTTCTTGCGCACTCTCTGAAACTGCTGCACGGACCCCAGTTTGGGAACCGCTGGTCTACAATAACACTTTCTACTAATTTAGCATCACAGAAGTGCCGGAGCTAATTCCACAAATCTCTTACCTTTATGAGGAGCGAGACTTGTGACGTATTTTCACGGTCGAGTGACTTCAGCAGGCTCACGATTCCAGTTTCGTGGTTGATCGAAAAGTAACTGGAGTAATCTGCAACGGAAGCAGAAATGTCGATAACGTGCTTGAAGTGTGAGGTAAATATCAACAGCTGAGTAATTTGTGACTGTGAACTTAAACGTTTGTGGCAGATGTTTACTACAGGCAGAATGAACACACGTTCTTGTACCGAGTCCGACTTAAGCTTAAGCAAGTTCAAATCACATAAGGCTGCACAATGTGTAAAAGAGGGATGCGGAGTCGAATTAGGGACTCGAAGAGTCGGTTTGTTTTGCTGGAATCGGACTCGGGACTCGAGTAAGACCTTGTAAAACTACCCGAGTGCCGAGTCCGACATGCGCATGCACAGTGCCAAATTTTTTAACCGATATGGCCGCCAACTGAATTTTGTAAAGGTGGAATATTATATGGTGGATATTTTGCAATCATGCATTGTGGATGGATTAGTTATACGACACCCCTGTAAGTGGATTGCTGACGAAATCGCACATTTGACCGGAGTCGGACTCGGGACTCGGATGTCGGACTCAGGTTATTTTTAACCGACTCCGCAGCCCTGCCCCAAAGGGTGGATTGCTGTACCATATTTGAGTTACGTGAATGGGTGGAAAACAGGGCTGCGGTGCTGGATCCGGACACGATTTGTTGGCAGTCGGGTTGGATTTCTTTCAAACCGACTGCACAGCCCGAATTTAAACCGTGAACAAATATTGGTGCGTTTCGGAAAATATTTCGGAACATAATACCCTTTGTACTTTTGTTTCACAGTTTATATACTTGCCTTGAAGAAGGCGTTTCACCAAACACTTTGCTACGTTTAATGAACGCTGCTATAAATTTAAATATATGAATACACTGATTACGGAAAAACAAACGCGAAATAACTTCTTGTCTTTTGACTGTTTTAATGTTTCCGGTTATTTAAGATTGATTCTAAAAACGTTGCCAAATTCGAAGCCTCAAAGTACAGCATTAAGCAGTAAAAACACATTAAAGCATTGACAGAATATGTCGATAGCGGTGGAATAAAATAAATAAAAGAATCTTTTGCAACATAATATGTTTCGCTTTGAAATGTACAGATAAAATTAAAATATATAAATATAGTCCAGTTGAATATATACTGTTTATATATATTGCACACAAGTTTTGCGTTTATATGAGATGTGTTAAAAACTTCAGATCAAGTGTATATTTTAAGCACCATAAAGCAAACTGGTTGCTTTGTATGTGAAAGTGAAAAGTGCAAATTTTTTAAAACCTTTAAAATTTAAATAGAAAAATACAAATCCAAACTTCAAACCATTTGCGACATTCTCAATTGCGAGTAAAGATAAAGTTGAAAAATTACAGAAAATATTCAGCGAAAAAACGCAATAACAAGACAAACGGGTAAATTTTCAACAAAACGACAGACAACCCCGACTTAAACAGAATTAACAAAGATGTTATGTTCGTTTGTGACAATTTAGCTGTCTCATGCAATGTGTATGTGTCAACATTAGGCAACGAACTATTCGTATTCGAAGAAACATTTTAGGCATTTTTGTGTAATTCTGTGATCAAACAAATTAGACGCGAAGCTTTATAATTTTTTATGTATATTTCGTTGTAAAAAAATTAAACATGAGCACTAGGTGAACCCAAAGTAGTTTTTGTCAACGTTTCAGTTTCATTAAAACAGTTACATCTAAATTAGTAAAATACTTACAGTTACCAAATATAACTTCATTGTGTGCAACTATTACAGAATATTAACGAATAATAAATATTAAATGCGACTTTCCGAGCGAAAATTACAGAAGCACAGAATTGAAGAATTTAGGCAACAGGCACTTAAAACACGTTAAAAGGGCTTAAACATTTGCTTTTCACAATTGCAGAACGGCTTCGGCCGTTTTTTGATAATCCTTAATTTGATTGTAAACGCAAACGTGAAATGGAAATTCTGGCGTACGGCTTATTTTGGACGCATTTGAGGCTTAAACATTCACACGTAGAGGCAAAACGTTATCGCTAATCATTTTCTTATCGTATCGTTGCTCGCGTTTTTTTTTTTTTTTTGCATTTTGCATTTTTTTTTTCTTTGTTTGTTTTCCAAATATCGTACGAGCGTTCATTGTCATTCACTCTGAAGAAGGCGACCTTGCATAGGTTGCCGAAATAGTGGTAAAGAATTAAAATTACCAGAGAGGAGTTGTTTTTTTGATTAATATTACTATTCTTTGTAGCAACAGTTTATATATTCACTCATTACAATTGCAAAACGGCTTCTGCCAGTTTTTGATAATCCTCAATTTCGTTGTACACGTGAACGGAAATTCTGACGTACAGCTTATTCTGGACGCATTTGATCGGTACCTCTACCTTGCTCTCATGGTACAAACGATTCTGGATGAGCTCGGCGTCGGCGTACGAAACTTCCTTGCCAAAATAAAATCTCTCCGGAAGCGCGACGCAGCACATGGATGCTAAATAAGGTTAAAAATGGAATCTTGGTTAAACAGATTATGCAGGACATAATTCTTAAATTAGGTAAAGAATAATGATCTCGACTAAACAGGTGGGTAAAGTTTATCGACATTTTTTGCACATTGACGCTGACTGAGTATTGTAAAAATAATAACACAAAACCTACCAACGTATCACTGATTCATAGCGGGAAAGCTTTTGTGCAAACTTAAATAAAAAACGCAGGCGAACTGATCTCGAAGGAATCGACAAAAACTCTGGCCTTTTTTCGAAATTAAAGCTTAAACAAAAGGATATATCAATGTGTATATGAATGTTTGTTTTAGTTTAGGGAACTGTATAAGGCAGGGGTGGCCAACCAATCATATACCAAAAGCCGCATTTGTTACTTGATTAACCACAAAGAGCCACACTTTACACACATGAAACGTAAAGAATACAACTCCTTTTCTTATTCACTCCCACAAAGCGAGCGCACGAAGCGGGAAAAAAGTGCATTTGTTTCGTTAAATAGACAAAATTTTGATTTAAAAGCAGATTCTCGATATAGTGTTATTTATCAATACTATTTGGGTATAGTTTTTGCGTATAAAAAGTGTTACCAAAGTACTATAGCCTTAAGGCAAACAGTCCGAGCCGGACCGGTAATAATCCATAAAAATCGAAACATTCTAAAAATCATAAGTGCAACATAAACGTAAGAGCCGCACATAACTGGGTGAAGAGCCGCATGCGGCTCGCGAGCCGCGTGTTGGGCACCCCTGGTATAAGGATACACATTTGTAAGCGGCTAAACCTGTTCGCATTGTAAAGAGCATGAATATTGAATATATTGGAACGTGGTTATATTTATTCGATTTAACGAAATTCAAAAGAACCCCCTAAAATGTCTGAATGTTTCGGTTATAAAAACCTAATGACGACACTACTAAACTTTTAGGCAATTTTTTTTAAAAATATCTAGGTTATTAAAAAAAATTCTTTAGCGTTAAAGCATAGTCATTAGATTCAATTGTTAAATTACTATTATTCAGGAAACTGACATTTGAAAGAAAAACGCCCTTGGTTACCCAAAACAAATGGCTGAAATACCGACAATAATTCGCCATTAGCCGTGCACCCTATTATCGGAAGAGTTCCGATACTACCACTTGACATCGGGTATCGGGTCCGATCCGATATTATCGGACATCCCTGGAGTCTGCTTACCGTGCATTTGTGGAGGGGCCATGGTGAAGGAAGCCCAGGCACCAGTGAGCAGTTCAATGGCTTCCATAAGCACTACGTTCATTCTTGCCCTCATGATGTCGGCACCGATAGATTGCCAGAAGTTTAGAGCGCATTGTAGTGCAAGGTAGGGAGAAAAATCACGCAAACCTAAGACAAAAGATAAGGTGTGTTGAGTTTTTTTTTCATTTTTTCTGGGCGACTTGGTGAATTCTACGAGCCCTATTTCATCTTCAGATATTTAGGATATCATTTTTTGGTATTGGTGACCACCGCAACTCTTTTATTTGAGTATGAAAAAATAACCATAGCTGTAGTAGTTATATTTTACAAAACCGTTCGATCCCTTAAAATACCTTTAGAAAAACACTTAACACATACAAAAACAAATTTCAAAATGACTTGACAGGAACTTTTAAAAAAGATTTGTTATGCTTGTTATGCGTTCAGTTTTTAATATTTATGCGAAATATTGTTTTAAATGCAATAAATTTACTAGTTTAATAGTTCAACATTTTTTATGTCATTCACGTGAAATTAACTTAACTTGGTATTAAACCAGGGCTTGACTTAGGTTTGCAAATGACTTGACTGGGACTTGACTTTGAAATGACTTGACCGGGACTTGACTTCGACTTGAATTATTTTACAAACAAATTGACACAGACTATACTTGGACTTAAGTTATTTTCCGAAGACCTGGCTAGAACACTGTCTCTCACCATTGAAAGTGTGCTCCGAGTGAAAGCCGCTTTCATGTCCGTGAGACACATTCATGGATCTCACGGAAGACTGCAGTTTGGACTTCACGTACATCACGGCGGCGCCCTTCGGACAAAGGAACCACTTGTGCGCGTTTGTGACGTAATAGTCGGCGTCGATGTCGTGCAAATCGAGGGGCACCTGACCCAAAGCGTGAGCGCCGTCGATGCAAACCGGGACGTTTCTGTTTGAAAAGTAAAAAATGTAAATTTTGACGCAATATACCAGGGGTGGATAACACGTCAATCGTCAGGGCGATAACTAAAATTTAGTTTGAGTTAAATTTAGAATAGAGTTTTAGTATTTGAGCAATCATAATGTTATTCGCGATATTCTTTAAATTAAAAAAGTCAATTGAGTAGGAAATGTTAACAAGGTTTAATTATCCGTGGAAATAATTCTTTTTAACATTGGAAATAAGTTGAATGTTTGAACATAGAACCAAAACTATTTTTAACGCTATATGTTTACCATAAATAACCACTTAAAATCTTTAATAAGTGGAAATAAATTTATTTACAGTAGAAGGGCCACAAAAAAGAAAAAATATATATCAGGTTTTTTTAAGGTTTGGTTTGGGTGACCGCTAACGAGTTTTAGGAGACCGCAAGTGTTTCATTTAAATACCAAAAAGTTGCAAGTCCAAAATTTGGGAAACCGCTGGAGAAATTTGAATTTTGTCTTTTCATAACAGCAATAATTTTCAGTTTTTTAAACAACATTCATTTTTTTTATAATACTTTATAAATGGATGTCCGATAGTTGGCGTTTTATTCCGATGCCGATACCCGATATTCTGGACAAAAAGTATCGCCATGCGACCCTACCAAATGACGTCATACTATGCTCAAGTAACTAAATAAATTACATTCTAACTGTCAAATATTTTTTTGGGGGATAATAGGCCAAAATTTGCTCAAGCGTTATAAAGCTTAGTTACCTCCTGTTTTAACCTAGTATTTTTTTAAGTTAGCTTTCAGGGTGGAATTGTTGGGTTGGATCGCTAATCGTCGCTAAAATATCTATAATTTTTAGGAACCGATACTGGTGCCAAGTGGTAGTATTGCCATTTATGTGATACTAGGGCAGTGCCGTCTCGACCCTAAATGGGGTCGCTGTTCGATTTGGTTTGGTCGCTGACTGCTGTAATTCACATGTTTATACTAATTGAGATAAAATAAAATGTATAGTTATTAAAATTCGAAATTCTTTATTCTAAATGCTTACATGAAGCTATTTTTTATTTCGTTACAAGAAAAAACAATTGGGTCGCCAAACCTTAGTCGTCATACTTACTGTAATATTTGGGCCGCCGCGAAAAAAGGTTGAGAAACACTGTACTAGGGTGTTGCCAAACTGATACTGAACTAATTTGTACACAACTGCCGTGTTTTGCGATCTTTTCTACATATTTTACCTTGAAAGTTAAATGGCCGAGTTAATTATGCTTTAACGAACCAAAACATATACATTTTGTCTAAACCAGTGGGTATCAAAAGGTATTACAAGGCACGACTGTATACGGTATCCCAATGAACGAAAATGTATATTAACCATTTTGCAATTAAAGATTTTAGAGGTACTGTTATTGCTTTCTGCACTTGAATTTCACAAAACCGACTGCTTTTGTTTCATTTTGTTAGGTTCATCCTGTGTCAATTTTATCAATATTAAAAATATTCTTGTACAGCCTTTTTGAAACAGGGTTTTGTCTACCTTTGTCAATATATAATTATGTTAAATTTGGCATTGAAAATTATTCAAGTTTCTTTAACATAGTGTTTCTCAACCTTTTTTTCGGGGTGACCCATTTACTTACATACAACAGGGAAGCTTTGGCGAACTACTTTTTGTAAGCAAACACAAGAAATAAACATGGACAAGTTCAAATTTAATTAGTATGATATGTGTTTGCATTTCTTCGTAATTCTTCGGAATTTTTTTTTTTTAAATCTGTTCAGAACCAATTTCAATAAATCTTACCATGTGAACCACAGTCGATGACCCAACTAAATTAAATGGTGATCCAATTTCAGATCGTAACCTATGGGTTGAGAATCATTGCTTTATCAAAATTTAACTTTACAAAGTGTGTAGCTTTGCAATTTTTGGATACCAATAGAAACTATGCCATCATTTGATAAAATAACAGCTTTAAAATATTGTCACACAAACCTTTCGTGGCATATCTGGACCAATTCTTTTATGGGCATCACAAATGGCATGTTGCTGGCGATATGGTCGAACAGCGCAATGCTGGTTCCTGGCTTGAGTGTATTTTTCACCAAGTTAATAATAGCTTCTTTGGATTCAAGCGGGAACTGTAAATTTTCCACTTGTGTTTGGGCCCCGGTTCTCTGACATACCACATTAAGTGATTTTTTGACAGCACCTTGAAAAAATCACACAACCTTAGGTGAAAGATTTAATTTGCCTTTATTAGTTTTACAATATATACAGGGGCGTATCCAGAAAATCAAAAAGGGTAGAGTTCCGAATTTTCAACTTAGGGAATTCCCCTATTTTCCGCCTAACGTTAATGAATAATGACGTCATAAAAAATAATCAAACACAACCAATTAATAATATTACTACAAAAAATGGGGGGGTCTGGACAGAAAAGTGGGGTCCGGACACCCAACCCCCCTGGATACGCCACTGAATATATATATATAATAAATATTGACTATAAATGAGCAATACTGAGTATTTTATTGCAATACCAATATCACATATTTTGGACAAAAAGTACCACAATCTGATTTAAGTAAAAAGTGCAAAACATAAGTGTAAAGCACGACTTAATTCGATAACAGATAGCCACTGATAATATTCTTGCAATTTATCTGCCGTGTGAGTGGCAACAGGCAAAAACGTACAAATTAATGTAAATAATATTAGTTTTTTTAACTATATATATCTATATGAAACATAGCAAAGAAGCACAAAGCCATAAGAGGCAAATGATAAGTCATTTCTTACCGTAAATAGTATTTAGGTGGTAAATAACGCTTTTGTTGCTTAGTTGTAGACTGTTCAGAATACAGTTTGTACCGGTCGTTGCATTTTGGACAAACACAAAATCACTTGGCTTGCATCCTTAAAAGTAGACACCAAATAATAAATAGAAAAAAAACTTGAAAAAAAAACTTTGTGTACAGGCTGTTATATTTATTCTATGTCTAATTCCAACCTTTAGCCATTATACTGCAAAATCAAACATTAAATTTTGAATAAATATTTAAAAAGTCACTATTCTAATACAGCACTTCTACAGGTCATAAAAAAACTTACAAAACATGACAAATCTTATTTAATAACGTTACAAGCTTTTAAAAACCAAGTTGTATCAGAAAAAGACAGTTATATCAATTTGAATCAAAACAAGGGATGTGCTTTAACAAAATAATATGTGAAATTTGAATAACATTATCACATTTAAAATAAATATACATGAACAGATTCGAACCTTGTGGAAAAGAATATACCTAAAATGTATGTCTAAACAAAATAAAACAATTTTCAAGCATTAGAAAAAAATAAAACAACTTTTCAAAGCATTCTCTCACCTATAAACTGTGCAAGTCTGACGTGTGAGCGAACAATTTGTGGAAAGAGTTCTCGGTCGATGAATCTGACCGGCTGCGTTTCCACATAAGTTTGAACTTGTTGAGCAGTTTCAAGGGCGTCTTTTAATGCAGCTCCAAAAGCTCCGTGGTTCAAAAATGTGTATTCCTGTTTACAAAAATTAAATAAAGTTAGCAAAATATATTTTAGTTAGAATTATAATACAATTTTTATAAATATTAATTTCACATTTTACATATTTTATAAGTTAGACAGTTTACCAAAAATGTAATAGTAGTATTTATTTTATATTAAATTCAGTCAACAAAGTTATTTCCCACTGCAATTGTTAATCTAATATACTATAACCCATTTAAATTTTAAACTTTCTAAAAACACTTTTTCAAAGTAACTCAGTTTACAAAAAAAGGAGTAAGTTTATTTTATAATAAACATTATAAAAAGGAGGTTTTAAGTATTTGACATACATCTGTTAAAAGAAAATGTTTTTTCTTGATGGCCTTTCCAAATTTCGGTGGTGAATTACGATACATTTCAAATGTTTTCAAATCAACAAGAAAATCGGGAGGCACATAGTCGCCGGACTAAAAGTAACACAAAGAAAAATTAGATTCTTAGTTTCAAAAAAATTAAACGGAATAATAAAATGTTAATCAAAACATACATATATACAGTGTTTTTTTTAAGGTGTTTTGGGGGACCGCAAATTTCTCCAGCGGTTTCCCAAATTTTGGTCTTGTAACTTTTTGGTATTTAAATGAAACACTTGCGGTCTCTTAAAACTCGTTAGCGGTCACCCAATCCAAACCTTAAAAAAAAACTGATATGTATATTAAATGCAGACTTGAAAAGTTCAATTGCTGAGCTAGGCAGCAAAAAAATTATTTATTGGCACATCTAAATGTTACATCGTTGTAAAACGTTTTGGACTGTCAAGGGGAGAACTGCAGCCTACTTGGTGCGGCATCTCGGTAAGCACAATGCTGGTTTACTTTATGCGGGTTGGAGATTGATTTATTTGCCTGAAATTATTCTAACGTTAAAATATCAAAATATTAATAGGAATGTGTTTAATTTAGCTTTTCCTTTTAATTGATCTTACAGTTTAAATAAAAGTTAGTAGTTTGTGTATTGCTGTAACCAAAATTGGATAAAATCAAAGTTCAAGCACAGTTAGGTAAATATTTTTTATACTAATCAAAGCCAGCAGTTTATAAGTTTTTAAGCGAAATATATTTCGCCCTAAAATAAGGCATCATCAGTCTCTAGAAATAAACAAAACAAAAGTCATTGTCCTAATTAAGAAATAAAATGAAATGCAATTTATAAATGAAACATAAAGCATGAATTTATCTATTTTTTTAGATAGAATAAATATTTATACTTTTAAAATCTACAAAAAAAACAAAGCCTAAACTATACTATATAAGTAAGAAAGCCGAACCTCAGCCTGTTTTAGTTGTTCATCAATGTTCGAAGAATGAAAGGATCCAAATGATCGTCCAACAACAGATTTGCCATCGTTATTTGATGTCATAATTAACCACACTTATAAATTTGCAATTCTAATTTGATGGTAGCTATAAATATATTCTAGTCATAAAACCAAGAATTTACAAAATGCACAACTTTTCTAAAGTTGGTCGTTTCATGAAATCACCCTGTTTGGAAATTCATGTCTCATGTGAATATTTAAACTGGGATAAGTTTCTTTAGAAATTTAAAAGAAACAGTGTTCTGTTAAAACTGCAAATCAAACATAGCTGCCTTTCATAAATCAACGTACACAGTCATTAAAACAAAAATACCTTTATCTTTCATTTTTTTAAACTTAACTCTCTCCTATAACATGGCATTTCATGTAAAAACGATTATTATAAAAATAACCCTTAAAATACTAAAAAAAAACACCCTAAATCTCAAAAAACACCCTAAATCTAATCGTTTTAAACTAGCACAAGTAGTCTATTTTATTCAAAAGAAACTTGGGCACAGTGAAAAAATGAAAAAAAAAACAGATATAAAACAGTGATAAGTTACCGGAAGTTATACAGGAAATTTTGTTCAGGATTCTTGCATTTGCTTTAGTGACTAGAAAACATTTTTTACCAAAAATATTTATAATTCTTTTTACAAATATTATTATTCGGACATAATAATGTACAATTGTTTTCTAGCTTCCCTATTTTCTACACAAAACCAGCAGACACACTCTTAATAATGAGCCATCTTTGAAAATCTGTCTTTTAAATTCAATATTCACTTAGAAATCTGTAATTATTCGTTGGCTCGTTGATTTGGCTATAACATGATAAAATATAATTCCTAAAAAGCAATTATTGGAAAATCACTAGGTGTTTTTTTTGCAGTGTTATTTACAAATGTTTTAAAATGTTGCTGCATAACTATTCTATGTTCATAGTCATTCCGGTTTTCGAAAGGGGATTTCCCCCAAAAGTACCCGATTCAGAAAATTTTATGGAAAAAAACTGTTGTGGCGTAAAATTACTGTAATGCTGAATCTAGTTACACTAACCTGTTTCGTTAATAAGTGAATATATGAGAGGGGTGTTTATGGTGATGTCTTGATCTTTCGCTTTGATAGTTGTAACTTCTAATGGTGAAGGTAATTCAAGGCCCTGTTCACAAACAAATAATTCTGAAAAGCATTTTTTACTTTGGAGTTTTAGTAGAAGCATTTCTACTATGACCTGAAGAAGCACGGTTGTGCAAAGCTTTGTCAAGGTAATTATAAGCTTGATATTGCTTTATTACTTTTAACCTGACAAAATTGTAACCTAATCATGAATTTACAACTGATGAATTAATTATGTGAAATTTAGTTACTTAACACTATGTAACTTTTTTGGACTCAATTCAAAATTGTAAGACAGCTCATTTTGCCGTTTAAACAATTTATAATAGTAGGCCTATGTAAAACACGGCCCCAATCCAAATTGCTGGCATTAAGTTATGGCTAAAAAAGTTAATCTGAAAATGTTTAAAAAATTTTAGATGGTAGGCTACTTAGCTTCTAATTCCCAAGATATTTCGCAAGGAACTTAAAGCAGGTTTGCCAATTCTTCGGTTTATTACGACGTACCTCAATGCCAGGAGTTTCAGCGATGCTTGCTTTGTAGAGATGTTTTTCGAACATTGGAGACTTGTCATCGCCATCGTAAACTGTGATGCTGAGTGTCGCGGTTGCGTTAAGTCTCGGCGATGCTTCTAAATTCTAAATCGAAAATCGTCGATTACACGAAATTTATCGGTTTCTTAAATTCCTAGGACGATAATACTAAATGGGGGGGGGGGGGGCAACTTTTGTGACACAGTCTAAAAAAATTAAGGAGGTGGCAAAGCGTTGTTTTAATAATCTCTTTTCAATTCACGTAACCCTAAGGGTTCCGTAGACCGCAGTTTAAAAACCCCTGACATTTCGGCTCTTCTACCCATATGTATGAAGAGGCGTGGCATCGCATTTGTACGCATCTGTAGGCACTTTTAGGTATAAATTTACAACAATGCGACTTAATTGACAGTTTTTGTCCTTATTTTATGTTAAATAATGACTTTCAAAATTAGCATTAATTAAAATACAATAATGATCCTCTCGACAAAACAACTCAACAAAATGTCAAATTCGTTCTGTGAAACAGCTCAGTTAATTATCCGGTCCGCCATCACCAGACCTTACAGTTATCCGGCCGTTTATGAAAACAGTTTGGTAAAGCCCAGGCGCGGATCTAGGAATTTTGTTCGATGCCATTTTTTCAAAGATGACGTCACAAGTTATATCTAAAAGTGACGGCCTTAAAGGCAACCTTATGGACACTACAGAGATTGTTTTGGTTTATGTTGTAGATTGGACAGGTGTTACCTTTAATACAAAAGCTACAACGATGTAATAGATTTGAGTAAAGCGCAAGACACCTTTGCATCGTTTAAGTTGCCCAATTTAATTTTCGATGTTACAAAACGACGTAGGGCGCCTTTGGGCTAAAAAAAATGTTTCAAAATAAGGTAAGACATTGCAACATATTAGATTCGCAAAAAAGTTGAATATTATAATTAGATAAAACGGGCAATAAATACAGTTTGGGGGAAGGGGACAGGGTCACGTGGACCGCCTTTGGATCCGCCCCTTCTGACCCCTGGGTTAGCCCCTCTTAAGGCCACGGTCTGCCGTGCTGTGAATGACACGCATAATTTCACTTACTTCGGCCACAAACGTCAGCAGGTAGTTCTGATTTTCGCCGTTTTCGAAATCCAGCTTCTTCTTGACGAAAACTGAGCGAGGCGACCCGTGACTGGCGATCCCGAAATACTCACTCTCCTGAAAAGAAACAAAATAAGCAATTAAATATAACTTAACAAAGCACAACCTCGCTAAATTATGGGTTCCCAAACGGTGGTAGTAGTTTTAAGTTAATTTATTATTTTTTGATAAACCTAAGTATTGCGGAACCTAAACCTAACCTAATATTCTTTTTGCAATTTAAACTTCTGCTTTTACCTACAAATAAAACTATAGTGCAATATTCCAATCTTGATTGTAGGCTCCCTGATTATTACTCTAGAAATAATAAAGCGAGCGTTATTGGACCCCAAACAAGCTTAACGGTATTTTATGATACTCTGAGCCAGATATATGTTTGGCTTTCAATACTGTCAAGAACACAACACAATTTTTTTATTCAACTGATAAAATAAGGTTTAGGGCGAAGTTGGATAAATTTACCTTTAAAAATAGAAATAATTGCCATAGATCGCAAACATGGCTAGAATTCATGTATTATTTATTATCGGATACCGCCCTAGTATCGAACGGATACCGATACTACCACTTGGCTCCGATCCGATATTATCGGACATACCTACAAGAGATCGGCCGATAATAGTTTCTCATACCGATACTCGATTTTGTAACGCTTTTGCCGACCGATACCCGATACCCTAAACCGATTTTTTTTAACTAGAAATAAAATCCAAATAACATTTTAGTGTATTCACCTATATTGATGAAATGTTATTTTGCATGTTAACTTGACAAGACGCCGAACAAAAAAAATTGCCAAAAAATATGGGAAATTTGTTTAATTTTTTAAAAAAAACTTCATCATATTTTCAAAATCTGAAGATATTATCGAGAACCGATATATCGGCCTATAGTTAATTTCTACTCACCACCGCAAGTCTTAAGCTCACGACAGCGTTCTCATTGACATCTGCGTCGTCGGTTTCAATGCTGAAGATGGTTTCGTTGATCGACGTGAGTTCGCTTATTTCTACAGACGCCGGAAGGTTGACAAGTATTGGAGGGTTGTCGTTCACGTCAGAAACTTGGATCAGCAAGGCAAGCTCCACCTGTGATTAATACAGTGTTTTTGAGTGTACACCGAAAGCCATTGCAAACTCACCGAATCTGTTGATCAGTGATGCAAATGGTTTTCCGTGTACTAATGATACGCAAGTCGTAATGGTGAGTCTAAAAACAGCTTCAGAAGGGCTAGATCTCAGTTGTTAACACACATGTGTGTGTGCATCTTTCATTAATTTTGAGTGAATAAATTCTCATCGCAACTTTTTACCATGTTTTCTTTACAATAGAGCAGGCTGAGTTATTTGAAAAAATACACTAAAGCCATTATATTCGATAAAATCCTAATTTTGTCAATCGTCAAATCGTCATTTTGTGTATATGTTATCGCCTTTATCTACGCTCGTATTTTTACACTGATGATGGCATTAGGTATTGCCGAAAGTCTGTAAACAACGAAATGTCTATTTTATCGATATCAATGCTTTTATGTTTATTAAAATTAAAAAAAACGTGTATTGTGTTCCAAAGGCTGGATTACGTGTAATTTTTTTTCAAATGTCAGATTTTTTCAGATTCCTATCAATTATAAACATGCGTTTGAAAACGCTTGGGACATTAAAATATATAAATTTGCAAATATCTTTTATAAGATTGAAAATGTTTTTTTTTAATGTCCCAAGCGTTTACAAACGCATGTATATAATTGATAGGAATCTGAAAAAATCTGACATTTGAAAAAAAATTAATCTTCGACTTAGGTGCAATTTGTCTGTTTGCTCTTAATTGATAACTATTTCTTATGTGATGTCCAAAATATTAAAATTACAAAGTAGACGGTTTAAAAAACAGGAAAGGAAAATTAAAAGCTAGTTAAAATACACGAAGTAGAAGCACTCTGCTTTGATTTCTACTTTGACCTGATGAAGCACGATTGTGCGAAAGCTTGTCAAGATTTAAATGCAATTTGTCTTTATACAGTGCCACCTGATTACCTCACATATTGATACATTCTGAAGAAGGCAGTTGTGTGGCCTACTTGAAAACTGGAGGCGTTGTACAAAACACCTATTTTATATAGTGTCACCTGATTCCCATTTAGAATTAGACAAATACAGCTATTTACAAAGTTTTAAAAACATAATTTAGACAGAAACAAGGGGAAATAAGATGCCTCACCTTTTGACCGTCTTCTTCTTCGCAAGTCATCACCATTTCTTTAACGTTGTCATCGTGGTTTGTCTAACCGCAAAATATATTTGTTTAACTCGCACGAAAGTTAAAAGTTAAAATAACAACTAAATGCGTCAAATTTTGATGGGTGGTTTGTACTACAGCAGGGGTAGCCAACCCGTCAATCGCCACATTTCACCTGGTCGATCGCGTCGAATATGTGTTACGTCATTACTCATTACAGTAGCTGTCGCACACAAGCGGAATATTAAAATTTGGAATGCAATTAACGCTCAAAATGTTTAATAATGGTTGTGAATTTTTTAACGAACCAGTCGATCGAGAGTCCCTAAAAACTATTTCAGTCGATCGAAATCAAACATAAGTTGGCTACACCTGTTTTACACTATTGTCTTGTTATAGAGTTATACTCACATCGTGATCGAAGACTTTATTTTGCACAATTTCGACGAGACTTCCAGAGTAATTAACCGCAAAGTCTCCATTCGTTCCATCCTCCCAAACTAGATTCAGTCTTTGTGCGTCAGTGCTTGAACCACCGATAAGACTTAGGTCGTATGCCTTGATAACGCTACCTGGAAACCAAATCATTTGCTTTGCCTATCGAACTATTAAATGCATCTTCTTTTATCACAGTACAACTAATACAGAAGAAAACCCTAAATTTTGATTTCTTGCATTTTTTGGTAGTTTCGACACCTCTTGAAAAAGAACCTTATGTATTTAAACTATACTATCGAACTATTTAATGCATTCTGCTATAACAGTAGAACTTAGTTTTATAGTTTCAAAAGAACCCTATGTAGTTAAAGTCTTTAGTCTGCGTTGGCTTTCGGTGTACTATTGATACGTAAGCCGTAATCGTTGGTCAAAAAGCGACTTCAGAACGTATAGATCACAGTTGTTAAATACACATGTGTGTGACTGTGTGTGTATCTTTTCATGTACTTAAAAGATTTCTTCATAATATTGAGATGTTATTGTTAGCGTGTTAAATCATTTCGACCATATTGAAAAACAAGGTTTATGTAAAAGTCTAAAACGTACTTTACATTGAGAGAAGTAAATATTGGTATCCTTCACACATTTTGTGAACAATGTATAGTTTAATAGGGTGATTTTTTCCATAGCGTAGGCTTCACTGTAATTTTGGTGCTGTGACAATGTACTCCGGTCAAACTCATTTAGAAGAGCAAAATATATAAAATGCCCTAATTTTTAGGACATTTATTGGGTGCCCAAAAACCTAAAATTTTGCGAATCTTTAATACCTGGCCGGTTGCTTTCGGGGGCGTTCAAATGCATTTCACTTCCAAATCGTTTGATGAATCTTATGCAGAGCGATTCTACATGAAACCAAAACACAGTTTTAATGGATTTTTAAGTACAAAAACGTCATATGACTTACAAAAACGTCATTTGATTACAAAAATCTAAAAAAAAACATAAAAACGTATATTCGGCTAAATATATATCCTACAATTGTTTCAAAACTTACCGCCGTTTGGGCTTGCTGTACTTGCCTTACATGAAAATGAGCAAAACAGCACAACTACTAGTTTCACGTACAAGTTCATTACTATTGGAATGTCAGTAATAACTACCATGACACGTTGCTGGATTGAATATATTATGGAATTATTGGTAATAAAAGCATTTCGATCATACTGAATATTTACAGCTGCTATGGTTCAGTTAAACTTCCATACTACGCTTAAACTGTTATTTGTTCGGATAATGTTTAATAATATGTGATTCCATCAGATATATAATTTACTCAGACAATGATAACATACAATCGTATACATACAGTAAACAATAAAACGAAAAAAACTCTTAATCTAATTCTAAAATAATCAGAGGCGAATGTAAGCAAATACAAAATAACACAAAAACCTGTAAAAATTAGATAAGCAAACAATAGTTTGACAAAAATAAGCTACAACCAACAGCTCACATATTCATCAATTAACCTAAAAAATCGATAAATTCAGCCATTAAGCCTTCATACCAAATTCCACTTCAAAAATCTCACAACACATAAACTGCCTAAACTTAGCCTACGCAACACTGATTTGCGCTCATTGTGTGTCATCAATGTAACAATGGCACTTGGGAGAGAAACGAGATTTGAATTGACTCGGCTGGGAATAATTCAGTCGTATGTTAGTTAAGCACTCAAAAAGCATCTCATCTGCTACTCAACAAACCGTCGAAGGGCGTTTTGAATTAAAAATGCCTCGCTACTGGCTGTTCGTTAAATGCGGGCGAAATTTTTGGGTTTTCCTGGCTTTTAAATAATACTAGAGGTGCGACAATGTACATGTGTTGTTAAGCCTTATAAGCGAGACTGCCCTTAAGTCGCTGTTTTTAAATGAATTAACTTGACTTAAGTCATTTATTTAGATTTAGATGTTTATTTATTTATATTTAGATGGTCCTTTTTCATGCAATTCACCTTGCGACCTTTAGTTATTTTACAAACGTCTTAAATTCGACTTAAGTTATTCCAAGTAGCTTGTTTATAACATTGTGAAGTGCAATGATGAACCTCCAATCGCATCGTTTGACCTAGTTGGCTTAAAAAAAAAACATTTACGCGTATTTTTTTGTTAAAACAACTTTTAGAATTTGATTTTTCTCCTAAGGTTGTGTGAGAAATATATCTAGGTATTTTCTGTGTTTTAAGATTCGGCCATTCACAAATTAAATTCGTGTCTGCAAATTTTTTACTACGACTGTCAGCCTATATTCACCAATATTAAGCAATAACAACATTAAGCTTTAGCAATTTTTATCTTGACTTCATGAACCTATTAAACTTGTAACGTATCATGAAGTTGGCGGTATAGCGATTGTTTTCATACAAACTTTGTACCAATTAAAAGCTTATTGCTTATAAAGCAATTTGCGATGTAACTTTCAAATCTAAAAGATCCAAAAGACGTGACACAAAGCTATGTTTTAATGTTCGCTAGGTGGTGCCACAGACACGTACGCGCAATCCCCAAGTTTTTGGTTTACTGGGCGTTGGCGTTAAGTCTGCTCGAAGCGGCTCCTACAACAAGCCTTCCTTAGCTTTTTCATTCCTGGTGAGTTTCTCCTTACAAAAACCAAAAGACTGATACACAATTGCTTCGCAAGTCGGTTGAAAACACTCCCTGCTCAGTCTTAACAAAGCTCAACATACAACAAAGTGCAGAGTAGCAACAAAATCAGGCAGGTATATGAGTAAGTGTCAAATTAATACAAACAAAAACCTAGCGCAGATGTACGATAAGATTGCGAGACATATTTAGCCGTTAAAATCATTCTCTTGTTTGCTTTGAAATTTATTTTACGTCTTACTACCTTCATGGAAGATTATAATTTGAAACATGTTTTTAAAGTAAAGTGTGTTTTATAAGAACTAGTTTAGGTAGGTTACAAAGTATTTAAGACATTCTTTTATTTTGGTGAATTAAACTTTGAAGAAAATCCACAAAGTTGTCAAACGAGACTTTTAAGTTTTCCTGTTTAAATATAATAAAGTCGAACAACTTCAAGGCTACTTAATCGTTTTTTTGCCAGTTTTTTATCGTTTTCATAGTAGGCCTACAGTGGTTTTCAACCGGGTGCCAATTTTAACGCTTAATGTGCTAAAATTATTTTTAGATGCTTTTCGAATTAGAATTTTGCTCTATTGAAAAGCATTTTGATACAACCCTTTGTGTGCTATTAAAGTACAATTAATCAAATTGTAGTTTTTTATCTTGCTTGAAGTGATTTGTTTTGCTCTAGTTTCATTTATTGTGACATCACAGTGGAACATCTAATGAGAATCGTGGTAGGGGTGCAGCAACGTAATAAATATTTCTGGGAGGTGCCGTAAACCATAAAAGGTGCAGAACCACTGCCTAAGCATAATTGTGATTGATTGTAAATGGCTAGGGCCAGTAAGCTATGTAAGAAAGTAAGTTGACTATCAAACGTTATACCATTTATCGAAACTTGCCCCTTTTCGGTTTAGGCAAGTAAGCTGATTTTTTCTCTGCATTTGATAGTTAAAATAGGCCGAAAATACAGTTTAGGGGCCATAAGCACGACACCCCCACCTCCCCGAATAGTGGCGTTATTTTTCTTTCTCATGTATCATCATAAACCTTTATATTTTGATTGACAAATCTTATGTGGTTTATTGTGTTTATATTTCGAATGACATATTTAGGGCACCAAAGTGCTTTGGGCCTTTAAAAGTCATGATCAGGCCTGGAAGTCTGTAAATTTGTTTAAAAAAAACTTACTTACCTTGGATGTGGCTGATTGCTTAAAGATGGGTTCTATCGTAAGCCGTACAGTTGCTTTCGTCATTGCATTTGTTCGAGCATATTTCCTTCCAAGAATCCGCCAACCCGATGATGACGCTGGACCGGAAAATGTTGCAAGGGAAACTGGAGTACGCGGCGAAAATGTAAGTTTTTATTACTGTTGTATTTATGGTTGCCCTGCAAAAGCAGCAGTCACCCAAAGTTTTATGCGTTTTTACTTTGTCCATTTTTACTAATGCGTTTTTGGCAATAATTTTGGACTAGGGTGGAAATACACACTAATACCTATAAAACAGCAATATCTAAAGCGGAATTGACTATAATACCATACTATCAAGACAAACGACTTTATAAAACTGAACACACGGTAATAACTACGACGGAATAAGACATATTCGTCAGGAAAAGACATATAACTACAAGTCCTATAAAGCAATCAAAATTAAATCTAAATTGCCTAAATGACATTCTAAAATGGCCTAAGTGGAACAGGGAAAAAGTATCAGACGGTTGGGCGACGTACTTTCGTTTGGCGGTTTCTGTTTTTGCACAGCATCTTTGTCCTTGTTTGGGGTTAGTGGTAAGGGGTGGGGTTAGAATCAGAGTTAGGATTGGAAATATTGGTGGAGTTGGTGATGAAGTTAAAGGTGGGGTTTTGAAGTGGGTTAAACTTTTTTAGATGATTGGTTCTTAGCCGCCAGCTTTTAAAGGGTTAAGAGCTAATGAGTTTTATCTAATTCTGGACGGGTTTGGGTGTTAGTCTTCATTCCGAACATTATTTTTTTTTTCTATTTTGGTCGTATTCCGAACTGCGCTTTATTCTAACAAGGGTATTATTCTAATTTGATTCTTACTGGTGAAGTCCCATAAGCATAAGATATAGCTTGCTAAGTGGTTAAAGGTAATGCTAATTCACATTGAGCAAGCCTAAACGCTCTTTAGTCTGGTGCCTCAATTCTCTAGTCTAAGGCATCCATGAAAAACAGGGAAAACGTGTTACGAAATACACAGTCAAATATGTAGTTTCAAAAATGTATGGTTTCAATGGCAGTCGTTTGTCTCATAAGCCAAAAGTCGCGTGATTGACAAAATACGATACCTATTCGCCAAGCATCATCCGCTACGGCCAGTTTGTAATAAGAACTGTGGTTGGAGAGAGTAAAAAGAAATTCCTAAACTCGCGTGATATTCAATCCGAATTTAACTTTGGTGCCAACAGACGTCTGTAAACTCCCATTCTTTGGACAAAGGGCGCCATTTTTTTTTAAGGACAAAGCATTCCGCTTTTAAAATCTTTTGTTCGTTTATTTCTTACTTTAGAACGATTTTTGCTCTGACACAATTTGTTGCACTATAGAGATGACTGAAATACATTCAAACCTATACTACACCTCTGCCTCAAAGATTATTGAACTTTTAGCTTGACACAGTCCGTTTAGCCAGGCCACTTTTATATCAAAAATTAACAAAATGTTCTGTTGTTCTTCCTCTATAGTCTATATGGAGCGGTATCTCTTCAATATGTCTCGATATTAATTTTAAAATGTATTTAGTTAATAAACCGTAACACATAAGCAGCTTCAATAGCTTGCTTATTAAATGTTGTTTCATATTTTTAGGTTACGTTTCATTCTGGTGACGTCATTCAGAATTTCTTGGACTTCAGAGGTCACGAAACTGACGTCGGGATACTGAGTAAGAAAATAAACGCTAAACCTAACTTCTCTTTTTGCATACAGTTCAAGTTTGAATTATAATACCATACTCTTGTGTTGTTCAGACGTAAAATAAAAAGCGTTTTATCGATGTTTGCTCAACTTTTGCTCATACACGAGGTTGAAACTTACACATTTGGTGTCCTTTTCTGTTGTAGGCATTTTTATTGGTAGCATGTTCTATTTCCCTATGGCGGTACGTTTTCTTGTAAATCGTTTTTAAAAATCCATGCCCTAAATCAGAGTGTTTTAATTTAAAAGAAATGTCAGTATTGTTGATTTGGCGGTTTTACTGCGACATAAAGTAGGTTAGTGTGTGTATTTATGCTTTCCCTGGAACAAACCCGAGGTTGTCTGTTTCACCAGGCATCATAAACCTGTATTGCAGGGGTGTCATACTGGCGGCCTTTAGGGCCATTTTGTGCGGCCCACGAGACCATGTTGAAACAATTTTGTGGTTTTTTGCCAAGTGTTCAATTTGCACGTTCTGTATAATGCTGTCTTAAACCACGGTAGTGAAGTCGGTTTAAAATAATCCATGTTAACCAGGGTCTGACTTTCGAGTCGCGAGTTCGACTCCGGCAAAATCTTGAGTTTTTCGTCGATTTCCAAAGTCCGGCTCCTACTCTACAGTCTGCATTTAACCCATTTGCGTAACTAAAAAATTGTGAATATTTAGCAATCCAATCTTAGGGGTCATATAATTCATCCACTCACAATATGGTTGGAAATTATTCCACTATATGCTATTCTACTTGTAAGATTGGCAGTTTGCGGACTGATCAGTTTCGTAATTTCGTACTGCGCATGCGCGCGTCGGACTCGACACTCGGGTAGCCTTGAATGTTCTTTCGCAAGAACCGAGCCCCTGGTCCGACTCAAACAAAACAAACCGACTCCGTCGAGTCCCGGGCCCGGAGTCATACTTCTTAACCCTGTCCGAAATCACGCCGTGACGTCATTTGGCGTAAAATATCGCTGTGTTGCGATGAAAAATGGCGTTTGTGGCGTATATATGTCAGAATGTTGGCAAAAAATGCTTTGGCGGAATCTTTGGCAGCCACAAATTATGGAATGCAGTCGGGATATGATCGAGGTATGTAAGGGAAAGTAATTTACTCTCTTCGGGTCCCCAGGTCTGCGTACAGCGCCGCACACACACCCGCGTTAAAAGGGTAACTGCAAGAACACTGGTCTGCTTTGTGTTACGTTGTCAGTGCCTAGTACATTCCAACTACTTCCTTATTTCGGGAACTCCCAAGAGGAAGCGAAAACGTAGTAAGTCAGCGCCTAGGGAGCGTTTCAAACCGCAAGGTAGACTGTATTGCCAACTAGCAACCAACCAACCGTAGAAGCTCGTGCTTAGTAGGTCTTGGCACATTTTGATAAAATCGTTTTAGCCCAAAGGCGTCATGCTTCCCATCGTACCCTCAAAAAATAAAAGTTTGGATATCTTAAACGATATAAAGACGTTTTGCGCTATGCTCGAGTCTATTTACATTGCAGCCTTTGCTTAAAGGTAACACCACTTCAATCGACAACTATAACAAAATAAACGAACTGTGTGGTGTTTATAAAGTTTTTTTTATGTCTATATACCTTTATAACGTCGCATTTTGACGTAACTCTGTGAGGCCACGATATGACGTAACATTGCGACGCTGCGTTATGATGTAACTTTGTGACGTCATCTCTGAAAAGAGTAAGGACAAACATAGGTGGGTTTTGCCAGACCGTTAACTGAACTTAACCGTTAAGTGGGTTTCCCACAACAGTAAACGTGGGTTAACACTAGGCGCGTTTTGCTTCTGGCGTCACGGTCTGGTGTCAAACGTTGTCTAGTTCAAATAAAACGCGTGGGCAGCATTAACAGCGAATTTCCTCGCTCCTAAGCCATTGAAGTTAAAAGCTTTTTTAACTGTCTTTGCCGAAGCCGTTTCCGCGCCTAAGGCCTACGTTTTTTGCTAACGAACAATGCGTATAGTGAATAGTGTGAACCAATCTTTATGTTAATTTCGACATACACTGTTTAGATGAGAAACTAAGACGACTGCTACGGACAAGAAACATGGCTCTGATCGGTGATCACGAATTTCGTCCAGTTCCAATCGACCTTATTAGAGAAAAAGGTGATACCCAAGAAGAATTCGGTAGAAGCGGGATGATCCAAGGTTGGATCCTGGATGCTGCAGCAGTTTTTCTTTCCGTCCAAGAAATATTTTTTACAGCGAAAAGAGAGGCAGAAAAAGAAGCACAAAGACGCACGATCAACGAGATTGCAAGACAGCGTTACGTGGCTACACATGGAAACATTGTTGGTGTGGTAGGTATTGCAGGCATCGGTAAAACCACTTTGGGACACCAGCATTTAGAATTGGTCACCCAGGAATATGAAAACGTTCTAGATGGGTATGTGTTTCACATTTCACTTCGCGATTTCGACTACAAAGATAACATAAACGTCCTGCAGTTTCTACTGATGTCATCAATTCCCAACTGGAAACATGATTTAATCACTGACAAGGCACTCTTGGAAAATATAGCGGCATCCAAAAATGTTCACATAATTATGGACGCACTGGATGAAGCAAAAATGGACGATCTTTCCTTAAATGCCCCAGCCATGAATCTTTATGACACCGCAACTCCAGAAAGGATCTTTAAGAACCTTTCTTCCGGCCACATCCTTCCAAATGCTCACAAGATGGTCATTTCACGACCAAAGGCCTTTGACAAACTCGCAAACAAATCAAAACCAGTGTTCGTGGTAAAAGCATTAGGATTGGGTGAAGAATCCCAACAGCTCCTTACAAAGAGGATGTGCTCAAACCAAGCTGAATTTAATGAAATAAATCGCCAGCTCTCTCTAAACCCAGTTATCAAGGCCCTATGTTTCGTTCCAGTCTTTCTCAAGCTCTTTACTCCTTATGCATTAAAATTTCAGGACAAAGTTTACTCTCTGGTGGATATATTTGTTTCCTTTCTGGAGGACTGTTTCGAATTACAGCTTTTCCACCCACATCCTTCTGAGCTTTTTAAGCTATTCGAACTTGCTCTAACCGGAACTTCAAACCAAAAGTACGTGTTTGACGAAAACGACTTGTCTGTGCACAGCATTCAAACTGGACTAATCGATTCGTTTCTAAACCTGCAGATTATGGTGAATGAGTCAAAAGTTAAAATCTTAGATGGCCGCAAGAAGTACTTCTTTTCGCATCTCAACTGGCAGGAGTTTTTCACCGCTCTCTGTCTGATGTATCGCTACAATCTCGTAAACTCCGAAAAAGATGTGAAGATTCGTATGACGGACGACCGCTGGGAAGTGGTCATGAGATTCTTGTTTGGTTTAACAAATCCAAAAGTGCACGAGAAAATAGTTGGAATCTTTCCATCTCTGGCTGGTCAACGTTCCCATTACCAATCCCAAGTGTCAGCATTGCAGGAGATCTTTGCAATTGTAGCGCGCGAATACAGCAGTTCAGTACAGGACTGCCCAATTCCAAATAGCAATCTAACTGATTACAACTCCCGACACGTGTGGACAGCCTTCCTCAAGCAACCGAGTGACACCACTCTACTGAAATTGTGCAGCTTTGCCTTTGAATCCAAAGATCCTAAGATCACGAAGACGATGGTGGACGCCATTCCTGATAAGATCGTTTTGAGGAGCACTGTTCTTCCCAGTGACGTCATATACCTGTGTCACATTCTCCGAAAAACGTCGAAGCGAGTTTCGCTCATCATCGGATTTTACCGTCGTACCGTGACCTTCGTTGGACAGAGCCTAAAGATGTTTTTGAAAAAGTCGAAAGGAAAGGTAACCGCTTGTCCAATAAAGTAAACACTAACGCAGTTTGAAGCATAATGGTTGGAGGTTAGAGTAAGACGTAGCAAGAATAGCAAAGCCGATATATAAGTAGGTTTCATTTTGAACGTTTGAAATAAATCATCCCTTTTGAAAATGAATAAAGAGTGATTCGAAACGTTTAAATTTATACCGGTACCTATACTTCTGTATGGGCTTAGATATTCCTACTACGTTTAACAAATTAAAAAAATACTGGTGATTACAATAAGGTACACAAACTCTACATTTCTCTTTCGGCAAAATGATTACAGGTATTTTATTTCAACATCGAAAATCATTAACATATTTGTTTCCTTCAAATCACATACACCGAAAGCCATCGCCAACTCACATAATATGTCGAGCAATGATACAAACAGGGCAGGCTAGAAAAATAAGTAGCCTGCAGTGAGGTTCGAACTCCCGACCTCCGTCGCTCTACCAACTGAGCTACACAGGCTCAGAGAGAAACTAGTCTAGAAACACGGCCGTCATCGTTGGTTAAAAAGCAGCTTCAAAAGGGCAAGATAACAGTTGTTGAACACATGTGTGTGTGCAGAGTTTCATTGCAAAATCATATATGTAGCCTTTGTAACAGCAAAATAATCTAGCAAAGCTAGCAATTCAGGTCAGACACATTAACCAGATCTTAAAAGATATATATATATTTCGCCAACTAAGGCATCGTCGGTATATCTTATTCAAATAGAATTATATTCTTAGTTGGCGAAATATATATATATATCTTTTAAGATCTGGTTAATGTGTCTGACCTGAATTGCTAGCTTTGCTAGATTATTTTGCTGTTACTGATCAGGAATTAAGGTCGACATTTATCTTGCAAGTGATTTCTATTTTTCACATATTCAGTGCAACATTGTAGCCTTTGTATCTTTAAACTTTTTGCAGATAAGCAAATTCCACATCAGCAACGTTAACATCGATGAGGAGGATATTAAAAACCTGGCTAGTCACATTCCACAGATGGAAGAGCTCGGTTTCACTTCATGCAACCTCACAAGCAACATGATCAAAACCATCACAGATGCTCTCATGAAAAGGACATGGCCGGTTAGTGATTTCTAAACCTCGTAGCTGCGGTTATTGTGCGGCGGTATAAGGTGCATTCTTTTAGGCTGCCTTTTCTAGCGAAGCATATAAAATTAAATGTTCAGGAGATATGGACAACCTCGATATTTTGAAAGTGTATTACCGGTACTGTTTTTTGTCCAATCCATTTGTTTAACTATACCACACCGTTGTAAATTATTTTAAACGACACTACGCATGACTACACTGATAGTTGTTTTAATGTAACCTCTGCAGGGAAGGTGCCATACTCCCCTTAAAAATATATTTTTTTACCTTTAACTACCTAAATGCCATTGAACTGAGTTAGGCCTATTCTTTTAGTGCGCCCAATGTGTCAAGTTTTCTTTTACGGTTACTTTTTTGCCGATTGAAACCCAACAAACGCTCTTTTGTCGCGCTTGTGTGCGTCAACACTGCTTGAGTTATCAAAAAGTATGAGCCTTATAAACCAAAATGCTGGATCTGCCTCTGTACGATTGAAAATCATGAGTTCTTGCTTACACAAATGAGGGCCGCAAAATCTGTCTTTGAAGTACGTTAAACATATTGAAGTTTACTAGCCAGTGATTATTATAGGCTTCGCCTAAATCATACATAAATGATATGGTGACCACAAAACGAGTTTGTATGTCTATAAATTACTGAATGATTCATATTCCAGATTAGTTACTTTGAACTGAGTGAAAACCGGGTCGACAACGAGGCCATACTTCACATCTCTCGATGCATGGAAAAGATCGAAAGACTGCAGTTCCAGGAAAACCAAGCCACCAGTGAGGGAATGCAACAGCTGACCAACAGCATCTCAACCCGCCAAGAGCCGGTACTGTAAAACTAAAACTACAAAGCAGCGCATTTTGCTAATACATGCTGAAAGTTTCTAAAACAAGAATAGGTAAGTAAGAATATCAAAGCCCATGCAGAAGTAGGCTAGGTATCATTTTGAACGTTTTAAATAACTCTTTATTCATTTTTTTTTAATTTATTTTTCAAGACGTTGAAAATGAATAAAGAGTTATACGAAACGTTCAAAATGCTACTTAGTTCTGTATAGGCTTTGGTATTCTTACTACGTCTTACTACAACCTGCAGCCATTATACTCCAAAGAATAGATAAAATAATCAAAAACTAATTGTCAAGTCATATTTTAAAGGAAAAAAAATAAAAAGGAAACAACAAATTTGGTGTAAACAATAATTTTGTATCAACAACTTAATAGACTTGCTAGATTAATGTATTCCTTGAGCTTAAAAGACAAGCCAGTATGCTATTGATACGGAGTCTCTTTTTAAAGAGGGCTCATTTACAAATATACAAATATCTACATTTAGCTCATGCTTGTTTATAGCCAGAAATAAACTTTTAAAGCTCAGGAAGTTTTCAGAAAAACTTCCTGTTATAAAAATACAACACCAACAACATGCAAATAATAAAAATATATCTAACTGGTTCAGATTAAGTGGCTTGGAATGACCAAACTCCATCTGGGAGCAGTTGAACTACAATATCTTGCAAACTGCATCCACCAGTTGGAAGCCTTGGTCATTTTCTCAAGTCACATCAAAGGGCATGATCTAAAACCACTCACAGATGCGATTAAAACGTCAAGCCGAAAGGTAATCGATTTTAAGGGAATATTCAATATTTAACTTGAATAAGAAACACTTGTAATTTTTAGGTTAAATGTTTCGTTGCTTACAATATAAGTTTTTGATGTGCTGAGCCTAACAACGTTTAAAAATCATACACTTTAAAATATAAACTGACAGATGTTGTAAGTTACACATATGCAATATGCACGTTTTCCTCGTAGAAGTGCTTTTATTAATAGATGGTTACGGCGTTTTTTGTTTTATTAAAGAAAAACATAAAACGTATGTACAGATTCAGTGGTTGGATTTTCGCAACAACGACCTTAGAAAAGAGGGGCTGGACTACATTGCTGACTGCGTGGAAAACGTTGGCACTCTAGTGCTAACTAAATGCAAATTCGGTGGAAGCGACATGGAAAAGTTTACGCAGAAAATCGCAACATCAAAAAACCCGGTAGGCCCCCGATTTTGTTGCATTGTGATTGGCTGTGATTTAGCATAAACGGTAAATAATAAGCTGTGAAAATTACGCTTTATATGAGATGTATTTATACCTAATAAACATTGCGACTTACTGGAATTTTCCACCTAGGGGCAATATCCTTCTTAAAGGTATTGGTTATTTTTAATTACATTTTTTAAAGCAGTTTAGCTAAATGAAACGATATTTGCTTATATGGTTGATTTTGCCTATACTGTAGGTTAAAAAAAACACTATGTTTGAGCTGATAGTGAACCTTGTAATGTATATTCTGTATGTAAAGCATGTTTGTGGTAAGAGAGAGTTTTTTTTGGTACATCTAGCAATCAATAAAGAAAAATGCCTATTCCAATTAACAAAAAACATTACGTAATAATAGAGAACCTTAGTGTGGAAGGGGTATAATTTATATTAATGCGCCAGTGTTATAAAGGTTTGGTTATTCAGTGGTTACATATTCGTCCTTAGCATTACGAAACCTTTGACGTTTTGGAAGTGTTTTACAGCCAAACTGCTGATGCCTGAACACGGCATAAGATAAGTGTTTCTTTTCGATAAATAAGAGCGTTTGGGGTCTTTTTAAAACCCCTTCGTGTTTAAAACAAAACGTTCAAACCTGTTAGATCCATACAGAACTACAAAGGGTATAAAAATATCTAAAACAACTTTGCTCAAATAAAGCAGAATACTATAGTTACGCAAAATTCATTATCAATTCCGTTTAAAAACTGCAACAACGAAAATACAAAAATATTTATTAAACCAGTTACTTATTAAGTGATATATTTTCTCAGATTGACTGGCTTCTCATAAGCAACAACAATCTTCAAGAAAGTGGGATTAAGCTGCTTTCCAACTGCCTTCGAAACATCAAGTCCATTTCTATGAGCGATTGCAAGTTAACCGACAATCTGGTGAAAATTTTGTGCGATGCTATTTCGCAACTCACCGAACCGGTAAGAGCTTGAGACCAGACTTGGACAACTAGATTTATTTTACCTTTTTCAAATTAAATTAGAATTTAAATTAGATAGTGTTGAGTTTTCTCAAATTAGTTTAGAATTAGAATTACCGAATTCCTAAAAAAACAAATTTTGACAATCACATTTAATTATTTACATTTAATTTAATTTAATCGCAATTATTCTTATAAGAACGCGAAAGGTAAATATGTGTGTGCTAATTTTATGCCGTTTAATGCTTTTTAGACTGTAAAATTTACATAAAAGTTGTTCTAACCAAAGAGTTTTAATTAAAATTCTGTGTTTCACTAAGAGACTAAAAATGGCGTTGGACAAAGTAGAATTTTTGGAAAAATCCGAATTATATTAGAACTAGAATTAGAGCACACGAGCAATTCACAAATTAGATTAGAATTAGTCGAATTTTGCTGTAATTCATTGAATTAGAAAACTAGAATTATCTAGTTGTCCAAGTCTGCTTGAGACCCAATAAACTTAAGTGAAAAAACATCAATCTAATTTACTTGTAATTTTTTACTGGTGTAGATGGGTTTATTGGAAATATCATTCAACCCACTCGGAGATGAATCAGCGAGAAACTTTGCCTTCTGCTTGCCAAACATTTCACGTTTGCGTGTTTATGGATGTAACTTCACCGCAACTGGTCGCCAATTTATCCTTTCGTCGCTAGAAGTGCACAACAACGTAAGTCATGTTGTATTCAGTCGCATTGCGGTAAATCCGAATTTGTTTAAGATGGGACATTTATCTTAGAAAAACAATGTTTAAACGTTTTGCGAACAACGGTCAAACCTTAATGAACTAAACACAGTGGTTCCTTAACTGCTGTAAACAACCCTGCAGATAATTTTACAACTATATAAGACCATTAAGGACATTATAACAGAAATCAGTATTAGACTCAAATTGTTTAAATTTATATAGATATTTCAATGCTTATTATTACAACACCACTGTGTTATTTTAGCATCAATTTTATTTTTTAGTAGCTGATAGATTTTAAACAAGAGCGCAATTAAAATCCATTTAGTTATTTTCAGCGGCGGCAATACTGAAAAGTTAAAAAAAAACATTATAATTAAAAATCAGTGCTGTTATTTTTTGTACATGAACAGTTTATAAGCTTGATAACCTCACTGTGCGATTACAATGTATAAATGTTCCATAAAGCTATATTCGTTATAATATTTGTGTCCCGGGCTAAAAACTCAAGCCATATATTTTGTACTGCGGGCCGAATTTGGGTCGCGAGTCGCGGGTTGCACACCCATGTTTTATCTTTAGCAGTTTGAATGTACTATATTTACACCTAACACATGTCATTGCTTGCTATTTTGTTCAGTGCTGCCTGGTCGAAGGATTGGACGAACAAAGCGAGCCCACCACGCCATCTACCGACGAAACTGCAGCGAAGGTCCACAGATAAAGTTTTGGAGAAAGTTCGGAAGAGTGCTTTTCTGTTATTATTGGTCCGATTATACGAACTTTCATTATGTGCTATAAGGCCGAAAAACAAAACAAAATGTAAGATGTTCCATAAAGCTATATGCCTCTTTATCAAAAGTTGTTTTCTCAACGGCAAATTGCCAAACACATTCCTGACTGTCATTACAATATTTTCAAAAGTTATATTTCTTAGCACAAAACCATTGTTTAGAAAAACACCGATATTGTAATTGCAACTTAAGGTTAAAAAGTAATAGTTGCGAATACTCAAAATGATCCTTATCTTAGTATGAACAAATTCTATACTTGCAAAGCTGTTTGAAACAGGCCTCTCAACAAATTAAAATAAACAAAAATACTTTGAAGTTTAAACAAAAGATAACACGTGTAGACTTTGAGAAAAATAACAACTTTATAATTGTTAACATGCATATTTTACAATAAATCTAGCAATTGGGGACCCTTTTGTTGAGGCCAGTGGGCTGCACCGACTGCACTGGCTGAACTGACGCCCTAATATTAGGTTCTATAACGATTTTTAACAATTTGTCACATTTTCGTACCACCACAATTGATACCTGATTCAGATCCGCAATGGTCAAAAGTAACATTTCACCTGTTGTTTGAATGGAAATCAAGCTTTATCTTTTCCGTTTGCAAATGAACTCTCACATATGGCTGTAGTGACTCTATACCTCCGTCTAGCGGTAGCCGTATCTGCAAAATTTTGTTTTTATTGTATTGAAATACCCTTTTTTGTTTAGCTCGCTTATATAACTTGTCCTTCATCTCACCGAGAGAACATATCTTTCTCTCTCGGCCTTCTCTGATCTCTTCCTTTACTACGTTTTGCGACTTTCTGTTTCGGAATGAACCAAACTATACGTACAATCAGTAGCCGGCAGCGCAACTCCTTTGCCCTACATGGCCAGTCTTGCAACAATCGCATAACTTCATAATAGTAAAGACCACAAACTTGTTTTGATGGTGGCACATACAAAATTAGTAACACCAAACGATTCAAGCGCTGTTATTAACCTTGGATGCTCTGACAAATACTGCTGTTAACATCAATTATTGCAGGGTTCACCAAACTAAGCCCCGCGGGCGAGCTGTATGTTAAAATGTTTAAACTGAACGGTAATTTAAAAAGTTCATAGGTTTTGTGACAAAAAATATTTAACTTATCTTCGACGATAATCAAGTAAATAAAGTTAAAGACAAATTTTATATCCGGTCCGCTACATCAGGCCCTACTGTTTTCTGGCTTTCTATAACAAAAAGCTTGGTAGCTCCTGAATTCGGGGGACAGTTTCTTTTGCATTTTGCAGCGTTATAAGTTACTTTTTGTTTTCTTTACTTCTCTCTAAAGATGTTTCATTGGAAACTTAGCTCTGTTGCATCTATAATTTGAATAAAACTATTAATCGAGCAATGTACGAGTATCATTTTTTTAGTGTAGCACTGTATACGTTTCCACTACTGCATGGGTTCTTAAACTGGGGTCCATGGATCCCTTGGGGGTCCGTGAATTAGTTTTAGGGGGTCCATGAAGGCTTAATTGAAATATTAATGTATTAAAAAAGTAATCATTTTTTCAAAGAAAGCAGTTTAATTAAAAACAAGACGGTTTTGCACTGACTGTATTTAGACCTCATTTCACTTTTATAATTTTTAGATCGAAATCAACAGATTTACGAAGTCTATTTGTATTGTGACGTCAATTTATGACGACACTTTTTGAATTTTTTTCATTTTGTTGTCCACGCGACGTCAAAAAAGTTTTAGGGGTCCGCGGTACAAAAAGTTTAAGAACCCCTGCACTACTGGGATGGTAACCACGGAAAATACGATGTTTTTCAACCGAAAACTTTACAACCACGAAATGTAAAAATAGTATTTTACATTAATTAAGTGATAAACACCCACACAACAAAAACTAATTAATGTATGTCTGAAAATTTTCGTTCAAATAAAACAAAACCTACCTGAATCCGAATGGTGAACAACAAACGATATTGGTTGCACATCAAGTGACAAAAATGACTCTATTTTCAGTTACTAATTATGCTCATAGAAGTGATTTAAATTTATCGCATAGCACAAAAACGTTTTTTCGGTTTCTGAGTTTTGTACTTTGCTTAATCTGTAGTGTCTTTTTTTTTTATAAAAATACGAAAAATAACATAAAGGAAAGCGTGGTTTAAGGTAACTTTAACACAAAATAGCAAACGTTTTTTGGACCGATAGGCGAATATGTTTATTTCGCGTACATCTGACTATTGATAAATGGACCAACTAACGAGTTTATCTCGTGCAGTTTGCAAAGAAATAGCGGGCATTGTGTCAACTTCGCGAGGAATGCTCACAAACCCGGGTGCTTAATCATTACACCTTTTAACGGCGCCGAGCAAATATTGGTCGTGCAATGCAGGCAACTGTACGCGACAGCACGACACTAGAGCTATTATAGGTCGGTCATTGATTGTCTGGTGCTCTGTTATTGCTATAGGCTTGATAACTTTGTTGGATTTGGCGTGAATGATTGGTGATTACACGCGCGCTATCTGAAATCGGCGTTTGTGTAAATTTAACCCGATTAAACGTGCACCAGGTGAAAATTCTGACACCGAAATGTTCAAACAAAAACAGCAGAAATTTGCAAAATTTCTCCTACAATCAGTAAAGTTGCTAATTGATGATCATTTTTTGCACTAAATCTAGAAACTTTGGCTTATAATCTTACTAAAGAATACACCTGATTGTGTATACTTGGTTTTAAGATTAAATTGATATCCAAATTGCCAGTTTTATATCCAAAAATGGTTCGAGGTGCGATATTAAAAGCTTTGAAGATAATTATGAATAAATGCAAGCCGAATATTTTTGTTTAACTCTTGTAAAGATTGCCTATGTATGGAACAAATATGTAAGCGTTCTTAATGTTTTAGTGTAAATTCAGTTTCTGGTGGAATTTTGGACACACACAAATTTCAAAATAGATCCTAATATTTCCAACTTCTAGTTTTACAAAAACAAAAAATCGTTATTACTGCGTTTACAGTTTTATTGTTTCAACGAAAATATGGCTTTCTCATTCCCCAAATATTCACTTTTGATCAGTTTACATTGCAAGCTAGTGAGCGATAAAGTTTAAATAACACAGAAGTACGTATACTATGATATATATACAAACAAGAATAATATTTACAATTGATCAAAAGCACATTTTGCTCACAATTTAATATTTACAGAAAGGGAAACTGAAGACAGAAAGCACAAAACTGAAAACGGAAAATCGGTACTTAAATAGGGGTTGAAAAGCGACAAGAATCGAAAGAAAAGTATATCCAAAATAAGGACAATACACTATTAAGCAGTGTATAGAGTAGGCTATTACTTAAAAACACATTTAAGCGTTCATAATCTTCTTTAAATTTAACTTTTTGTAAATGATTTTTCGCTTTTTTTCGCTTTTTGTTAGGATTTATTTATTTCAAGTATATACAGCAGTACGCGATCTCCCATTAACAGCACTACACTTATTACAGTCATCAGCAACAGAGCCCTGAGATGATTAAAAGGTTACGATTTATGTGTTTTTTAACTGTACAGTATTTACAAGTTATTGCACGTGTACCCGGCCGGAAGCAGTAGCCCACTATGGAGGAACTGGACTTGACGAAATGTCAGTATTTACAGAATGGATGCACAAATGAAAAGAGTCGCGTCTAACTCAACTGTACAGGGGGAATTGTTTGTAATCAACAGCTGTAAACAATCCCAGTTGTTTTAAAGGAATTATCATGGAAAGTTAATTATATGTTTTTATATTGTATTTCATGGAACCAATTATTCGTTACTTTAAGTGGGTAGAGCATTTTAAAGCTTATGAAAATCAAAGGTCTTTGAGGGATATTTGCTCTTTTTGACAAAACGTGACAGTATACGTAGAATCTGAGTATATATATAGATATATGGTATGAAAATAGGTTGATTTTTGACAAAAATGAATAAATAATAAAATTTCAACCGAACATCAATTGCCTAAGTGCCTGACGTGCTCAAAAATATATAGTTAGATATAACCACACCCAAAACACCACCGAGATAATAAACAATAAGCAAAAAGCCAAATTAAAACATTTAAAATAAGCAAGTTTAGTCGTCACAAAATAATTCAAATCAGATCTTAGTTTTAAACACAATGATAACAATACGGCATTGTTTCGGTAATCATTGTGACGTTTAACTGATATCAAAAAAGCCAATAGCATTCATAAGCTGAATTGTTTTTAAATAATTGCACTAAAAGTTTCTTTAAATTATTTCAAAACAGGGTATTTACTACGTAAACCAGAAAATGGTATATCTTGCATAGAACTGAGCAGGAATAATAATGTACAGGCGAAAAACAATCAGGTTAAGGACAAATTTTAGTGTGTTGTTGTTAATTTACTATGTACAACCGGTTAACACTGATGTGGTCAGTAGATTGTGAATTGATTGCGAATTAATTGCCTATAATGGCAGAGAATTTATACAACTACAAAGGTTAGAGGTTAAAGAACACATTGTTAAACCGTGCAGAATCATGTGGCATTTAAAATGAAAAACTAGATGAATTAAGATTTAAGCAGTTTGACATAAACGTTGCACCGAAAAAAAACGGCCTTTCAAAGAGATGCGGGATTTTAAAATTAGTAGGATATAATGCTATATTATGATTGTTAATATAACTAATCTACAAAACTATTTACACGCGGTACAAGCATTTTCGCGAGAATTATGCCAGACTTGAATACTGTCGTAATGATGTCTTCCTTAACGGTACAGAAAATAGTGGCGATGTTAGACGTATACACAAGATGAAATTATAGGGATTAGTAGATACTTAAAGTACACCTATCAGTAACATTGTGTCCCGGGTGATGACCAATAATAGGGAACGATTTTGAAACAAATTACAGTATCAGATTTGGTTGATATCATCCTCAACGTGGATATAAACCTAAAAATAAGAGACACTTGTTAAACTTCTGATTGCTCAAATAGCATTTTTATTGTTTTTTTTAAATAAATTGCAGCCTAATATGTTTGCTGAAGTGGAATACTATTTTGGTTTAAATTATTTGCAAAATAAATGAAAGCATCGTCTTAAATAACAAAAAGCAAGCAACTTTGTAATTCTATTTCGAATGCGAGAATACAAAAACTAAATAAAATTAAAATTAGGCTTTGGTCTACAGCAGTGTTCTACAAAATTGCATAGCTTCCCTAAAATAATAAAGAAACCAGCAACTTGTACCAAGAAAGAAAAATAAAAATAAAGTCAAAATACTATACTACACATGCTGTGAATTAGTATCATGACCTCTATCTATGCCCTAGATTCTAGGACCTGATATATAACTTGGTAAACTTTATTGTTTACTGGATCAAATCAAGGAAGCATACAAAACATTTCAATTTGATAACTCCCATTCACCATAAGGCCTATATACACACATAATACATCTGTCAATGTTCACCTGGGTAAGAGGGGTATCCTGGTTGAGGTGGATACCCTGGGTAACCTGGTTGTGGGGGCGGAGGGGCTGTCCCTGTTGGGTAACCTGGCGCCGGTTGGTAGTGCTACAACAACATAAGTGAAGGGACTGGTAAACTTTTTGAAAAAAAACCTTGAATAATTTGAAACACGAGTAAAAGTGGCTAATAACAAAAAAATACGACTAACAGGTCATGAATGCGAACTGTTTTTGTAACTTTAAAATAAACAGAACAGATTAAAAACAACCGCTTTGTCGATTTAAACACCCACCCTAGTTACGTTGGTTTCCCGCAATCAGAAACGAACAACAACTTCCAAAATGAAACAACTTTCGAAATGAAACACGAACGGTAAATGACCTATTTTACCACCAAGAGCATTTTCATGTTAATCCAACTTCAAAATAGAACTGAAAGTTATAATTCTAGTTTGAAGTGCAAATATTACGACCAGCAAGTAATTAGGGAATATTGCTTGAACGTAATAGAAGAAACTATCTTACATGGGTAGGAAATATTAACAAAGAACGAGTATTATTACAAGTTACTTGCAATTAATTCAAGGGACAGTTTGACTGTCAACAATTTGTGCCCCTGCTCACTGTTTAGAAAATAAGTCACTGAAAAAGTCACAAGAGAGGACCCTGAAGTCATGATTAGACGACGAATATGAGTTTTAATGATTTATATTTAACATGTTATGACTGGGACCCCAAAAGTCTACTCCGTGCCTCACAATGGGACTGAGGGCTACGGTTAACAAACCCTACACTAAAGTAATATGACCAGCATTACAACAAGCAAAGTTACAATCTGATAAGCGGAAAGAAAACAATATAACGAGCAAGTAATAGCAAATTTCCTTCAAAAGAACAAAAAGCAATTAGGGTCGGTCGGTAATATGACGCCAGATGCCTCGGTTCCCATCCTATACTAGGTTGGTAACCGCACTATTTAAAAGAAAAAAATATCGCCTAATAATCCTGTAAAATATCTCCATTGCTTGTTTGAGCAGGGTAATGACGTCATTGGTTTCGGATCGCGATACTTTTAAAAATATATCGAGTATCTGAATAAAATAATCCGTATCCCTACTAGCAACTATACGACGCGCAAACTTTTATCTTTTTCACGAAACACTCACATGCACAACATGAACGTCGTGATGCGGCCGTGGTCCCCCGTGATGGTGATGTGGTGGTGTGTGGTGATGCACAGGAGGCGCGTGATGATGGTGGTGATGATTCTGGTGATGAATGGCGTTGGCTGTCATGTGAGCGTTCACCTCACGACGATGAGCGTCCTCAGCTCTGAATTAAAAAGAAATTATTATAAATAATTAAGGACCTTCAACAAAACTAATGAAGCCATAATATTCGATAAAATCGACATTTTTTTAAGTAAAGGGTTTGACGCCTAGGATTTTTTGTCAAACTTTGCATTAAACAAAAATCTAATGGACCGTTTAAATGTTCCAGAGTTTAAAATATGTAGGATGGATGACCCTTTCAACAAAGGTGGCCTTAACCGTGGAGGAATTGCTTGAAACTCGCCTCTTCGGCAGACTTCTTATACTGTACATAACTTAATGGTGATTTGGACTAAACTGCTACCACCCCAGACATACAATTCCTTACCAATGGCTAAATAAAACATGTAAGTAAATATTAACTGTTGTATGGAAGACTTTTAAACCGCAGTTCAAGTTGGTGAAGTTAACATTCAAGCCTTTTTATCGAACTTACAAATCAACGTTTATGAGATACGCAATTAGGAAAATCGTAGAACGGTTTTAGAGTAAAAAAGGAGGACTATAGGGTTATAGAAAAGGGTGCTAGGGCAGGAGATTTCGGTTAAAAAAGGCACGAAGCTTACCTGTGATGGGCGGCGTGTGATTTCTGCTCGAGTCGGACCGCCTGCCCGATGTTTCCGTGAAGAGCTGCGTTGATCGCTCGGTTGTGCAACCTATCCTCTCTTCGCTCTGCCCTTATCTCTTGCTACAAGAGGCAACACACGGCACATGTAACCGCCAACACTACCACCACCATTACTACCCTTGCGCCATCTTAAGAACAAGTACACAAAAAATAAATGAGAAACAATGCGTTTAAAGATGTATGAAAGGGGAGGCAAAGAGCTCTGCTGATAGAACTGTAGCCTAAGCGTCTCTGAGTTCTTTCCTGGTGTCTTTATTGCGAAACTCTGCCTAACTTCTAGATATGTCTAAGTCAGTGCATCAGTGGCCGCAATATACATATAGTTAACCTGTCTGATGTTCGGCCTATAGAAGCATAATGTCATTAACGCATCTATAAGGGATAACTTAGGTTAACCAAAATTTTTCGCGAATACCTTTTTTATAGTTTTTCGACTTGAAACTGATTAGATGTACGACATCTTGAGGGTAAATATGGTAAAAAAACAGTTACATGATTTTAAAGCTATCAAATCGTTACTTGACTATATGGCCAACACTTCGATTAACGCTATATATCAACTTTCGTACATGAGACCGATCAAAACCTCTTTTAAAATACGTTTAAGCAACACGAACAGAAGAAAAGTGAAACCGAGTCACTGTGTAAATATGTTAACCATCGCCCTAAAATTAACGAGCCTCTATTACGACATATTTTATCGCGAAAGACACTTCAATGTGAAGCTTACGTTCTAACAATATTCTAACCTGCCCCTTGAAAATTAATTGTTGTGCCCTTAAAATGAACAGGCCAGACCCTAAACGACTGCTTAGTCATTTTACATTCCAACCCTATAGTTACGTTGGTTTCCCGCAAACAGAAACAAACAACAACTTTCAAAATGAAACAACTTTCGAAATGAAACACAAACGGTAAATGACCTATTTTACCACCAAGAGCATTTTCATGGTTATCCAATTTCAAAATAGCCTTTTCAGCCTACGTGTCTTTTTCGTACCCTAAAATGTATTTTTTACACTTCAAAAAGTATTTTTACTCTGAAAATGTATTCACTACACTTATGTGGCTTCGAAGGGCGTACTTTGTCGTTTTATGCAGCGCTATAATATCAAGACGAAACCCATTATCCGTAAATATTACATACAATACCACAAAAGGCGTTTAAAAGACCTATAAAATATTAATTCTCGCTAACTTCTACCCCCTAAAATCTTATTGTGATATTTTTAAAAAGAACTGCGCACAGCTTTAAAACCGCCCGCTTTATTAATCGGTTACCCGACTCTATTTGTATTGTGACATTCAGTAAAACAACTGCGTGCCAAAACGAAACTCACTTACGATAAATTAACTATCTTAGCACGGAAAGCGTTTTAATGCGAACCTCACATTCAAACAAACTTTTCCCTAACCTACACTGTACCACCTGAATTGTTACGCCCAGCAGTTTTTAAGGGTCGATTTTTCCTATCGTCACTTAACAAATTGCCTATATAATCTTAAAATTTGCGCACACCAAAGCAAAATCTTAAAAAACATGGTTACAAGCTGAAAAGAGAAGAGCGCTACAAAGGCAGCCGTTTTAACGTTTTCAATCCGACTCGAACTGGCATTCGGTGACAAAGCAGTTAAAACTATAAGTTACTGCACTACCGATCGAAAACTGGTACGCAGTGGCACATTACAAACTTAAATGCAAACATATTGTTTCCGGTGCTTGGTGCAAAGGTTTCAGCCAGCCAACGCTTTGCGTTTGTGTCGCGTCCCCCGCACACGCGCGCCAGTGCATTATTACGTCATAATGGCAGACTTTGCTTCCTATTGTGGCCGCACACTACTGCACTCACCTTGTGGGCCTTGTTAGCCTCTTGCCGCATATGCCGCTCCATGCTTTAATTCGCGGAAACTCTTGCGTTGATAGTAGTATGGGCTTTTCACGTAAACCGCTGGTAAATATTGTAAAAACACAAAACCTTAAAGAACACAGTAATCAGTGATTAAATTGTGAAATTTTTAAAAAATTTTCGGAAGTTATGGTGACAATAAACCATTTTTGCATGTCGCCATATGAAAAGCGTACATCCCTTAATTTAAAGCATTTCGCCTGAAACAAGTTATTTTTCTTATCCCTTTTAAAATATATTTTCAGTAAATAATATAGAAATGAAACGTTGTAGGGATCAGAGCCTATATTCGTTAGATCATTGCTCAGTTGTACAATTAGTAAACACATTTCGCAGGGTATAAAATGCGTTACGGACACTTACACACTTGCCAAACGCTAGTATTTTTTCAAAAAACACAAAATACTTGAGGCACACACTAAAAAGTGGTTAACTATTTAGATCTTAAAAAAGTTTGGTCAATTGGTCAGTTAAGTTTTGACAAAAAACGTTCTACTTTATACTGGTAAGTTAAACAACTTCTTAGCTCTGCTCTTTGTAGAACACATTACGAAATGATGAATTCTCACGGCACTCAGTAAAAGGCAATATTCTTAATGTTTTTTGTTTTTAAATAACCTTTAAGCCGAAAGATGTACATGCCTATCTTAACCCGTTTATATGCGTGTTTTTTTAGCGCCTTCTGTAAACCGTATTCATTCGATCGTACATACAATAAAACACTAATAGATGAATTACACTGGGTAGAAAAAATTCGACGAACCGTTAATTCAACTTTTAAAATTGCATTCAATGCATCTGCCATACCGACGTGTTACAACGCATGAATAAACCTTTGGACCACGAATGCGTAGCATTTAAACGCTTGCAATGGCTAATAAATAAGCTTACACTGTTAAAAATCGCTGAGTGTCCTTAATCAAACATACCGTACCAGCCTGTACAGAAGCAGTAATGCGTTGGCTGTGCAAGTATTGTAAAACTGATTATCCCAGCATTTTGTAGCAGTGCTACATCATAATCACATGCACATTGTGACGTATAAATGGCTTACACATGACCCGGCTTTATATCCTTTCTCGTTGTTATTGTGCTGTTATTGTTTAAACAGCGTGACTTTCTAGTTTGTGTGTATTCGGAGATTAATGAACAATAATTGCAAGATCATTGCGAAAAAGAAGCACACTTTTTAGGCGTAACCACGTTTTAACTTCCAAATATTTCAGGTTGTCATTTATTTCACTGTAAAAGTTTATACAAAATAATAACGGCACCTTTGCAATACTACACTATAATGAAAATCTAAGTTATCAACAGAAAAATATATAAATTACATATAACCAAACAGTAACTGCATTTAAAGTTAGTTAAGTAGAAGATATAAATAAATAGTACCGGTAACTGCTTTCAAAGTTAGTTAGGTTGAAGATATAAATAAATACTAACTGCTTTAAAGTTAGTTAAGTAGAAGATATAAATAACTAGTAGGCATTTTCAGTTAGTTAAGGGTAATTGCGCTGACCTTTTAAATCAAATGCCAACCTTAATCTACAGAGTCTTGCAAAAAGCTAGTCATTAAGGCCAACCACTTAAATTCTATATTAAAAACTTATAAATGCTTCTCGTTTTGACTTCCTTAATCAAATTCGCTAAATCGAAGTCCAATATTCTGTTAGTTAGTGAATTAAATAGCGATGATTATTATTATTGTCCAGATCGGCCAGACAGACATATCATGGCATTATGACGTCATTGAGTCATGCCGCGAAAGAGCGTGATTTATGCAGGAAATTAACCAACGGATGATCTCTTGTTGTTTGAAGCTTGGTCACATAGGCGTAGCCAGGGGTGGCCTGAGGGGCCATGGCCCCTCAAAAAATTTATAAATATTTTACTCTTAATAATTTGTTTAGAAGCATTTATGAGCAGTACCACGACACTCGATCACAGGCATGCCACACCTTCAATTGTCATGGACTGTTACGTCACAAACGACGTAGTTAATATAACGTTTACTATACAATAATGTAGTTTTACTGCTTTTAGTCAGTATTTGCTCTTTGACTGTTGTTTGAGTATTGCGTTAACACTAAGTCAGTTGCTGCGCGAAACGGCTTGCTAACATTGTTATTTGTGTTCGTTACGGTAGTTAATACAATGACAAAAGCTAAACAAAAAATTCCAACTTTTTGGCTGGCTACGCCACTGCTTGGAACTAGTCCGAAACAAATATCATGTTGCGGCGTCAACTTTATGTACTACTGTCATGGGAAACACTGCTATTGAAGGGTGATGATTGTTATTTGAAGAAGTTGGTTAACATTGCCATTTCAAAACCGTCAATCTGTTTTGCATTAATTGAGTACTACTGTCACGTAACGAAACGAAATTTTTAAAAACAATTTCCATGCCCCCCTTAAAATAAACTGGATCCGCCCCAGATTGACACAACATTAAAATTCTCTAATACTAAGCGCAGGTTTAACTGCGAAGTTTTGGCGATCGAATTCTCTTCACCCAACTTTTGTAAGATTTAAGTGAACGAACATAAGTAAGACAATAGCATAAATAAGGTAAAATTTAATAAATATGAACCGTTTGGTCGTATGAGTTCAGTTGCTACAGTAATTTTCCCAAATTCGACAAAAAATCGCCATCAGATAAAAATCAATCAAAGCAAGCAACTTATTGTAGTTGGTGAACCAAAAAACTCACAATGTGACCAACTTCAGGCTGCGGCCCATGGGTTGAGAAACGCTGCTCTACTAATCTAATGCGTTTTTGAAAATATTAGTCGAGCACGGAAAGAATATTCACTTGTTTTCCGAACGAGTACTTTGGCTGCATTATTTATCGCAAGTCAACACAGTCGCCCACTTCACTTCAACAGCATTCTAAGAGTTTTACGAAAGGTTATATTCGTGCCGCAAAAAGGCGGTATTTTTATAACAGTTACGTTAAATTACATATGTTACAATTTATTGCAGAAAAATACCACGTTTTCCATGTTTTTCTGCAGTTTTAACAGGTTTACATAATGTGACGTCAAAGTAATTAATAGTAGCTTCCGCCTATGTTGCAATACTGCGAAGCCGAAACTACGGTAGGTCTAAACCTGAATAAGCTTGATATGTTCTTGTGTAACCTGTATGCGTGATTTCACCCAGGCCATCGTTTTAGAAAGTAGCGTTTGTTACAGCTTTATCGAACAATTAAATAAACTAAAAATAAAAAGCAGGGGGCAACCCAAGGGGTACCAGACGTCCCCTAAAAAATCTCATTGTTTCTTTTTACGTAAAGGCAACTATTTATCTCAACCAAAAATCTTTCTAGTTTTCTCGTTCTGAGTAAGGTAAAATAACGATTTTGGTAACTTAGTATTTTTTCATAGGCTTAAGTCGTCACCCATTCCAAAATGCAATCTTTACCTAATTAATTCAGTTAAACATAATATTTTAACAAAAAACGCACTCTCTGTTGTTAAGGCCACGTTTTGACGTAACTTTGTGACGTCATATCCGATTGTTATTATGTCCCCCTAAATAAAAAAACTAAAATCCTGGATCGATCCGATTTTTTCTATATGAATGCAAAAAAATCCGCGAATTAGTTTTAACCCGGTGCGTCTCATCCCATCAACCAAAATAAAATGTTCGGAAACCTAGATGATTTAAAGGCGCTTTTTCGGGAACACACAATAAGACCTGAAAAGCAATAATACCTAAAGCAGAAAAAAATATAAAACCGTAGTATTAAAACCAACGACATAATAAAGCCAAATAAGCACTAATATCCTCTACAGAATAAGAACTTAATTATCTAAATAAGTCCTAAATTCATCGGAATAAGGTCTAAAAGGGCAAAATAAAGCCCAAAACTGTAGGGATAGGGTATGGGACGATCGGGGGCCATGGCCTGGCATCGCCCGTTTTGGTGTCGACGTTTGGGCGCCCTAGTTTGAATGGCGCCGTTAGGGCGCCGTTGTTTTGCCACCGGATTTTTTGGGCGGTTTGGGGTTAGAAAATGGGTTAGGGTTAAAATTAGGAGGTGAGTTAGTGATGTACTTAGGGGTGGAGTTTGGGATTAGGTAAAGTGTTGTTTAGGTCTAATTCTGGCCATTTAGGCCTTATTCCGACAGTTTATTCAGACGTTGATGTTGGTCTTAGGTGGCTTTTGCGAAGTGAGACTTTGTAAAATAGCTTTTTATTAAAAGTAACACATCATCAACCAAAAACTTTAGCAGAATAGACGAACTGTGTACTACAAATAAAAAAACAGCTCCTCTGGTAATTTTAATTCTTGACCAACGTTTCGGCAACCTCTGCAAGCCGCCCATCACCCAGACCAAGGCGGCTTGAATAGTTTTTTCATTTGCATTACTATGCCTGGTAGCAAGAGTTTATATATTGAACTGTGTAGTGTTCTTAGAACTACTTTTTTATGACGTCATGTTTAGTACTTTGTGACGAAACGTTTTGGCGTAACTTTGTGGCATTACGTTATGATGTAAATTGTGACGCCATCTCAAAAAAATATCTATGTCTCCCAACAAACAAAACCCTAGATCCGCGCCTAACCTAATTATATTTAAACTGACTTCAAAATTACTTTGATCATTCGTGCTAGGGCAACAGCGCCGTCTAACGGAATTAGTTTTTGTTTTATACAATAATTCCCTTTGTTTAATCGATTACGTTTTATCATATACTTAAATACTTCCAATAGGCGAATTAGTTTCTAAAATATGTACTGCCGTATGATCTTTGTTACTATTTCGTCACTATTCAATTTTTTTGTTCAAAGTAATTTTTCACTAAAATAAATCTTACTCGATGAACCAATAATCTTTCGTAATCAAAGTCAGTCGGTTTATAACATTTTAGGAGAAATATATTTTGCCGAAAGGGCATTTTATCTCTTAATTCACATCATTCATTGAAGAATATCGCTCATTTGAAAATAATGTATTTTACCTGCAAGGGCGAACAGATGTCTATTAAGAACATTTGGTTTTCCATTAACCCAATAAATTAAAAAATCGGAAATGACGTATTTTAACTTACTTAGGTATTATTAGGAGGTAATATTACTTCAGAGTCTTAGTATTTCCACTTAACAAATGTAGCACCGGCTTTAAGAAGCTTCTGCGGTCGCCTATTGCTTCCGTATTGCTTTATAAAGTGCAATTCAGAGTCTAGACCAGAAAGGTCCAAACCTTACGGGCTGCGATAACACTAACCAATTCAGTAATTCCCAAAACCCGTTTCGTTGCGTATCAACTAATCCTATAGAAATCTCAACAGCATATAGTAATAGGTAAGAAAGTTTATCAATTATTATTTAACAGATCGCAGCACGTGTTCAAATACGTTCTTATTATTAACGTTATGACTACACCAGTGTTTTTTAACCTTTTATAAGTCAGGGCGCACCACTGAAGCCCGGTTGTTTTTGTTTTACCGTTTTTTTTTCATTTCTTCCAAGTTTTGTTTGCGTAGGCTCCATAGTTGCGTAAGTACTGCAAGCTCAATAAACGAGGCCGAAAGAAAAATGAAAAATATTATGTGTTTCATATTTTTGAAAATGCTTTTTATGTTTGCCCGAGCGCACTTGTCAGCCTTCCATGGCGTCTCGGTTAAGAAGCTCTGGACCAGTGGTTCTTAAAGTGGTGAATGGTTCACCCCAGGGTGAATAAAATTTTTGCAGGGGTGAACCAACCAAAAGGGGTGAATAAGGGTGAACAAAAGTTCAGGAGCATCCTATAGCCGCTATAGTAAACAACTTTCTGAAGCAAATCGACTACTGAACTGTTGTTTTTTGGTGTTTTTTTGCTTATTGTAATACTTGAGTTGGTTTGCACTGAGTGTATAAGTTAGGCCTACCATATGTCCTCTTTTAGGAGGATTTGTCCCCCTTTCTTAAGTAAACTGAATGGTCCTCCGAGGACGCTCAAAAATGTTCCAATATCCTGTTTTTTCGCATTTCGAGTTTGTTGCTTATACTTTTAACAAGACTTTCAGGCGAGACGTTGTATTTATTTACAAAAAATACTCTGAATTGTTGGTTTAAGGTTTCTAGGGGAGAAAAATGTCTAGGGGGGTTCCAAGCAATTCATAGGGAGGGAGGCGAGCTCTAAGTTAAAATTTAAATTTTTTGCTATGATTCTAATGGGGATGATATGTTTTGCAAAATGCCTCCTGGTTTTACAGTTTAGCGCCAATTCACCTAATTAAATCCTTTTTTTTTCGCGCTCGCGCGACCGACAAAAAACTTCAATATTTTCAAGTTGTCTCAGTGATATTTAATTAAAAATTCCGAATTGCTTTTCGTAGGGGTGCAAGTCATAGGAAAATTACAAAGGGTGCCGCCGCTGAAAAAAGTTGTGGATATGGCACATATTTCTCAAACGTAACAATTCTATTTTTGTTTTACTTGCAGGCAAAAAATTGTCCTCTTTTTGAATGCTAAAAAAATGATAGCCCTAGTATAAGTACAACAATTTGGTGACTCTTTGTTTTTTTTTTGTTGCTTTTGGACTCGAGAAATTATAGATTTGCAATGGTAAAACTTAGCTTGAGCTGATCTTAACAAAAATCGAAACAATCTTAAGTCATGCTGTTATATATAGACGAGATAGTTTTATAATATCATGAGACAAGGGTGAATGAAATCTGGAGGTAGATGCTAGGGGTGAATGAAACTAAAAAAATTTAAGAAGCACTGCTCTGGACTACACAATCCTAAACTCGCTTCGGTTGAATCTGGCGGTTTGTTTTCATGTGTAAAATGTCGAAGAATTACGATGCAACAATGCTGAAATTTTCACACAATCCTTGTATTTGCTTCCACTATGTAGTGCTCACACGCTTGAATAAATATTTAAAAACTTATTTTTTTTATAAATGTGGACATTTATATTCAGTCACATTAACCTCTAATCATCGGCATAAAAATTGTCACCATTTAACATACACTATTTTCAGCGAGACCCGTTACTTTAAGTTTATTTCAATGATTAAAATGGATGTAAAGTTATTTTATTTGTTTTTAGCAAAGCCCATTTTGTCTAAAAGCCTAATATTTGCGCCTGAACGTCCAGTATGGAACGCTTAGGAACGACAGAGTTACTCTACGTTCATTCCCATCTTCTCAGATTTTTGTTGTAAAGGAAATCTAGTAGCGCCCCGAGTTCGAGTTAAATGGTTCTGGTTCTATTCAACATGTCCCAACGGGTGGTAGACTGTTTTTGTCATCCAACGCAGGGGTCGGCAACCTTTTTGGCCCTGTGGGCCGGTTTGAAACTAAAATTTTTACGCGGACCGGCCTTAAAAAACAACTTATGTTCAGTAAAGGTAATGTATTAAAACATTTTTTTCTATGAACCAATTAAAATGCATACGTTTGTTTCAAAAACTTTCCTGCCTAAACACTCAAATAATGAATCATTTTGCAATGCAACTCATATGGCCACAGCACACTGGTTTGTTTTGAACCTCACGAGTGCTTAATGCTAATAGAGATTTTTATTATATCGATCAATCATGGAGTATGTTTAAACGAAAGTTAATGTGTTTTGAATAGATAACTAAATTTAATTTTAATTTTTATTTTATGTTTTTTTCTTTAAATTCAAATTTTAATCTAGCAACCCTTCTACGGACCGGTAACGAACTCCTCGCGGACCGGCGGTTGCCGAGCGGTTGCCAGGGATCTAACGTATTTCGCTGGACTTCTGAATAATGCCAGTTTTTGCAAACAAAAAACGAAAGTATCGAAATAATAGCGTTAATAAAAACCTTAGTAAACTTCGGATCAACCTGGCTTGTTTTATCTATCTTGTTAGGAGAAGGATAATTGAATAACTGGTGTTGACCGTTCTATAAATCTACGTTATTTTTTATGTTACCAACGGTGTCAAGGGTTCTATGCAGTGTTGTAAATAAAGTTTTATTTAAGTTATTTGTAAAATAAATTAAGTCCAAGTCAAGTCTATTCAAATAATACATAGTAAAATACCAGTTCAAATCATCAGTTGCCCAAGTCTAGTTCCCACCAAGCTACTGTTAGATCAAGTGAACTCCAAGTCAAATTACTGGCATAATATGAAAACAATAAAAAAACATTAAAATTGCTAAACTCGTTCAAATAATATGAGCGATGAGCGACTATTATTACCTGTCTGATTATAACTCAACTAAAAATAACAAACAACAACAAGTAGCAATCTTAATAATTAACGTAAAAAACAGATCGCTTAATTTAAAAAAAATTTAATTGAAAACACTTAAATTCAACCAAAGTTATTGACACAGTCAGCCCTCGTTTGGCAATATTGTTTGCTCTTGTGCAAGGTTTGCAAACGAATTGCTTGTGCAACAGTGGGCGTATGTTGGGCTGCTGAACTGGGGGAAAGTGTAACTAACACAGGAGATAACCTACTCCACATATATTTGGTTGTGTTTAAAAGAATAGGGTTCGGATGTATTTTTATCATTGTGGTGCTGTATCACTGATTAAAAAGTGGGCAATTACGAGTTTTATCTTAAAAATATGTGAGAAGCAGTTAAAAAGCGATTTAAACCACATAGTTCCGAGAAAATTATTTTATTAGCCATTTTTGCTCAATTAAACGTTTATTTGCAAGTATGAATGCATAGCAACTAATAAAACGTGAAAATGGTTTCAGAAATTGTCAGAAACAAACTTGTTACATAATAATTTGTGCTTCAGATCAAAGTTACAGGTATGCAAATTATCACAGGCTTTCAAACGTTTGCTAAATTCGGTTTTGTATTGGGATGCGCTGTACAAAACTAAAACGTATGTTTTTAGCTTTAATTTCTAGTAACTAGTCAAAGTCTACAGGCTTGTAATGGATGATGATACTTATCCTAGTACTGACTCAAAAGCTCAGTTGGTTAATGAGGTAAGTTAAAATAGGTTGAAAAACAGATATTGAAACGTAATAAGAATATCAAGGCACATACAGAAGTAAGTAGCTTTTTGTGAACGTTTCGAATAACTCTTTATTCATTTTTAGAGTTGAAAATTTTTTGGGTTTTAATATTCTTACTAAGTCTTACCACAACCTTCAACCATTATGCTCCGAAGTTAATTTAGTTTTACAAGCATTTTTAACGCAATTTTGGACCTATGACGCTTTTATTAGTTGGTATTTTAAAAGTAAACAACAGTTTGCTCAAATAAACCCGCCAACTGCATTATGACGTCAGACGCTTGTTTAAACAAAAGCAAAGCGATTTAATAACATAACCAAATAGCAAAGCGGCGTTGTTTTAACTGACTTTGTGCCTCTTACTAGTTAAAAAATAGGGCATAATTTTATGAAATATTTGTAGTACTTTTCCCCACAACTGCATAAAAACTACAATCTTGTTTCCCATAGCCCAACTGTTTCGTGTTTTTGGTTTAGTCCAAATAATCGGATGTTAATTACATTAACTGAAGAGGATACAAGCTCGTATCGAAACGTCTTAATTATCAAGATAATGTCGATCTACTCGACCTTTTGGCTTTAAGATTTATTATCAAGCTACATTACAGATCCGTGCATAGTGTACCCAAATGTTTGGATGTTGTTATCACATTTTTTAATGGAGTGGTTCAAAGTGATTTGAAACGATTTGATTTATGTCTTATGGGTAAAATGACTTGATTTGACTTGACTTAAGTCTTTTGGACAAACGACAATTTTGAGTTAAAATGAAGTGTTTGCATTAAATATGTTTTAGTACAATTAGCATATTTATCTCAGCTTTTGCACGAACAACAATATGAATTCTACATATAGAAGGGCGTATCTTTATGGAATTTTTGCTTTGTATATTATGTATTTTACTTTGCTTATAGGAACTGACGATGTCAGTATAGGCGAAATATATTTTCCTTTTTTAAAATTATGTCTGATCCTGATTTTACTCTGTTTTTTTAACTTTGATTTTTATTGTTTGTTTGAATTCTACATGTTGCGTTTTATGTATTTGCTATAGCAGAGGTAATGCTCAGTAACGGACTTGGGTCATTTCAAATCAGTTATGACTAGGGCGATTATTTTTTGACTTGTCAAAAAAAGTCAAAATTTTGTCAAAATTTGCACGTTAGGTCAAAATTATTTAAAATCAGAATCGAATAAAAATGCTCATAATTCGTTTACAAAATTAAAAAAATATATAGTAGGCTGTTTTAAATTGTTTATTTTTTTTAATTTGTCGTTCAATTATATTTTCATTTGAGCAATATACGGTATATGCGAGCAGAATTACCCACCAAGACCTCTTTGATTTGGACAAATGTATTAAACAGTATTTGCTGTATTTTTTCGCTTTTGCTTTGCAATTATCGCATTTCCTATTTCGATAACTAGGTCTTTGTTAATTTTCTGCAATTATATTTACGTTGCTTTTCAAACGTTTGCAAAACTGACTTTTAACTAACAAAAATGCCGGCCTCGACATAGTCATTTTTTATTATTGTTTAATTTGTTCTTCGAATACGAAATCTTTTTTTTATTGCGCTGCGTGTATTATAACAAATCAAATGGATAAAAAAATTAAGTTTTTTTAAGTGTATCAAAAAAGTATTTAATATCGCTGCTTAAGTTTGGTAGATCGTCAAAAACCTATTTATTTTGGAAATATTCTGCTAACTTGTTTTACTGATCAATTTAAACACACAGAGAAACCATTAATCAATTAATGCAGTTAAAGTAAAACAATTTCAGCTTCCGCGTTTTACCTTAAATGATAGGTTCTTGAACTAATTTTCTCGAAGATCCACAAAAAATATTTTTGCTTCGCATAGACCAGTTGGGGCAAGAAATTTTAGTGCTGACGTCATAAAATAATGACATAATACAAATAGACTTCAAAAATCTGTTGCTTTCTGTCCAAAAAATGTCAAGCGCAAAAGAGTCTAGATATACAGTTCAAAATCGTTTTATTTTAATTCAACACTTTTTTTGACAAAAATGGTTTATTTTCAAACTTACACTAATATTTTACTTAATTCTAATGAAATTTGCAGCATAATGGTTGGAGGTTGTGGTAAGACGTAATTAGAATATCAAAGCCCATACAGGTAGGAAGCATTTTGAACGTTTCGAATAACTCTTTATTTATTTTCAACTAATGAAATTTGATTCACAAAAAAAAAACTTTTACGCCCAGGAAGAAACGCCCGGATGTTACGTCAAGTCTCGTCACGTGTTAGCGCTCATGGGATTTCTGGGCATGTTCAACGTCTACTCGCTGCGAGTAAACTTGAATGTGGCCATTGTGGCGATGGTGAACTCGACAGCGGAAGACGGGGACGCCAACTCGTCCGACATCTGCCAGGATCGCGGGCAAAGTAGCGGATCGGACGTGAACTCGGTAAATACACGAGCAGGTTTTTTTCAAGGTTTGGTTTGGATGACCGCTAAGTAGTTTTAAGAGACCGCAAGTGTTTCAATTAAATACCAAAAAGTTGCAAGTCTAAAACTTGGGAACAATGGTTGCTAATTATAAAGGGGGTTCTTCCGACAATTATTTATTCTGTACCGACGTTTCGATAACCTATCCAGGTAATCTTCATCAGGGCATATAAACTTGTAACCTTGCAGAGGTTTATATATAGTATAGAAAAACGACGAAAAAACAATGTGGCAAAACGAGGCGAAAAAAGAAAAAGAAAACAAGGCGCGAATAACGTGAAAACGTGGAAACCGCCGTGAAAACGTGGATTACCACCGCCGCGTCTTCTTAGAATCCTGGGCGATTCACACTCATTCTAACACCATGAACGTTAAGCAAGATACATTTCTTGCACCTTCCTATCACTTTTTGTGCAGTAGCGGCCATTAGAAGGCTGCAGCCGGTTTCCACGTTTTCACGTTATTCGCGCCTTGTTTTCTTTTTCTTTTTTCGCCTCGTTTTGCCACATTGTTTTTTCGTCGTTTTTCTATACTATATATAAACCTCTGCAAGGTTACAAGTTTATATGCCCTGATGAAGATTACCTGGATAGGTTATCGAAACGTCGGTACAGAATAAATAATTGTCGGAAGAACCTTCTTTATAATTAATACAATGCCTGGCAGCAACAGTATATTCAATGGTTGCTAAGTTTCCTCCGTAAAGGCATTTAAGCCGAAATGTTTTTACTCGACATGACAAAGTAGTAAAAAGTGGTGTTAACTCGCAATATTAGTATGACATATCCGCAACTTAAATAATTACTTGACTACAAAATATTAGACATCCCTGTTCAAAGACGATTCTATGGCTACGTATAAGCTATTACTATAATATAAGTACTGAGTCGAGTAACAAAAACATGGCTGCATTTGTTCCAACGCTTATAACCACATAATACACGATAGAACTTTTCAAGTTGACCATGGTCGACAAGTATTTATTACAAATGTTTTTAGGCAAACCAAAACTTACACTAGCTTTGAAATTCAGTTCGTTTCTAAACATTCGCTCCCAACCAAAATTCAACCACCGTTTTTCATTCGCAGAACGGTATTTTTGACTGGGACCCGACTCAGCAGGGCCTCATACTTGGCTGTTACTTCTACGGCTACATAGTCAGCAACGTTCCAGGGGCCTGGCTGGCGCGCAAGATCGGTTTCAAGAAAGTGCTGGGAACCGCCATGTTTTTGTCGGCCATCATAACTCTCTTCTCACCACTTGCGGCGCACTCGAGCTTCGAGCTCTTCGTGGTCTTGAGGGTTCTGCTCGGATTCTTTCAGGTAGACGTGTGTCTTGTGTGTGTGTTTGTGTGTGTGTGTTTGTGTGTGTTTGTGTGTGTTTGTGTGTGTTTGTGTGTGTTTGTGTGTGTTTGTGTGTGTTTGTGTGTTTGTGTTTGTGTGTTTGTGTGTTTGTGCGTTTGTGTGTTTGTTTATGTGTGTGTGTGTGTGTTTGTGTGTGTGTGTGTGTGTTTGTGTGTTTGTGTGTGTGTGTGTGTTTGTTTGTGTGTGTGTGTGTGTGTGTTTGTGTGTGTTTGTCTGCGTGTGTGCGTTTGTGTGTGTGTTTGTGTGTTTGTGTGTTGTGTGTTTGTGTGTGTGTTTGTGTGTTATGGTGCTTGTGTGTGTGTGTGTGGGGGGGATTGTTGATACTTGGCACTTTCATCCGACTTCGATAATTGAAATTTAGGGCCAAAAGTACCTCCAACCCAATAGCAAATTACGTCATTAGTTTGGTCATGAAGACCAGTGTTCACCAAACTACGACCCGCTGAGTTAAATCAACCAGCCCGCGGTATATTTTCTTAATGAAGATAAAGTCTTGTTGGAATGTTTTGTGATGCAATTCAGAACAGTTTTTTTTATGAAATTCTGAAATGAACGCCAGTTTATTGAAGATCACTACAGTCCAGTTAAGGTAATTTTTTTTCCATGTTATTAGGCCCAAATTTAAAACTTAAGTAGGCCTAGCTGATTTATCGTCGTTCGAAATTTAACTTTCAACGACGAAAACTTAGCATTGCTGACCATGGCTGACACTTATAAATTAATTTGGTAGGCCTATTAGGTGAAACCACCATACATCCAATAAGTGTTAATACTATACATGTGGGTGTCTGGTATTAACTCCGATCCGATATTATCCAACATTTCTACAAGTTATGATCGCAAATGATACATTATTATTTAAGTTCATATTTCATTAGGTATTTAAAAAAAAGTTCAATCATAATGCCTCGTGTTTTATCATCAAGGTCACAAAAAGCATATTACATGATTATCAAAATAACCCCTAAAACATCAAAATACCATTTGCCCAGATACGTTGAATCAAAAGTAGAAAGGTTTTGAACTTTACAGCTTTCATTTAACGTTTTTAATTTATTATAACCCTTCACTTTTGTATGGGCTTTGGAATTTTTTACATTAAGCTCCAACCAATGTGCTGCAAAACTTTCGTTAATAATTAAGATTGGCATGTTTGTTGGTCTTGGTCGTAAACGTCAATTTCGCTGAAAGTTAAACTAACATTCAGTGGCAGCAAGCGGTGCACCAAAATGCGTCGGACATGGCTCCTATTGGACAAATGGAAAAGTGTTAGTTTACAAATCCCTTAACACAAAGTTAACACTGAGCTGGACGAAATTTGTTCGATAAATGCTAACGTAACAATAAAATTGCAGAAAAAGTCTTATTGACGATTCGGTGTATAATATGAGCATATATTTGTTTACATATTATTCCGTTCTGGCTCCTTTTAAGTAAAACTCATGAGTTTAAAAAGCCGATAAAAGGGGATTGTTTAAGGGAAAAAAATTTCGCCAAAGTGGAATCCTGTTTCGGATTTAATAAATTGCAACTACTGACTTTAGTTAATATGAATATAATATAAATTTTATTTATTTTTTCAGGGCGTTAGTTTTCCCACAATGCACGGCGCCTGGGGTCCTTGGGCGCCTCCTATGGAGAGAAGCACAATGATCTCGTTCCACATGAGTGGCGCTAGTTTCGGCACATGTGTCACGCTGCCATTGGCTGGTTTGATCGCCGACACGCTTGGCTGGGAAGCGGTGTTTTACTTTACAGGTAATGTTTAAAATTGTCTAAAAAGAATTACTTATAAAAGCGTTTTATGTGACCACACTGACCAAATATGACGTTTTTTTAAGGTAAACTAAGTTTCTTACTTGTGCAGTTAAAATTACCACTTTGAATTACTGTCGATTTATTAAAAAAGTCTCCTGTTTTATTAATGCTTTTTGATATTTTACCCTCCTGAACAATTGTTACTGTTAACAGTTGTTTGAACGACTGGTATAAGATCACTAGTCTTACTTTTTATTAGTTTAGTTTTAATCGTCCTTAACGACTTAACATGTCATCAGAGTGTATAACCTGAGTTGGAAGACTTATTCTGTAAGACATTTTTTCCTTTTAAGCACTTTAAATAAACCAGACACCTCATATTTATAAATTTTCTTTCCATTTTCATCCCTTGGACCAGTTCGTTGCTAAAAAAGTAAAGGACTGCGATAGGTAGCACCACGTGTTAAAATAATTGGCATAGAAAAGCAATAAAAAAAAGACAGCATATCATCCATACAATAGACCACGGTATGCAATGTCTAACAATGATCTAGTATCAACAGTCTGATTAAGGATAACGAATCATCATGCTTTGCGTATTGCACTCAGAGGTCAATTTAAAGCATTAAGCATTCATTAATGCAACTTCCTCATGCGTCTTCCTCAACCACAGAAGGTTATGCAGATAAAGAAAACAGTTTATGCCTGTCGTAAAATGACTTTCCGAGGTCGATTTAAACCACTCGATACTCTTGGATACAACCTCCTAATGTGTCTGTCGCATCCACAGAAACCCTCAATGAAAGATACCAGACTATGTCTTTAAAACACTGAGCATGCATTTATGCAACTTCCTCATATATCTCTTGCATTCACAGGAGGTGGCGCGATCATTTGGACGCTCTTCTGGTTCGCGCTGGTCCACGACACTCCCGACCAACATCCGCGCATCTCGGAGCAGGAGAAGAAGTACATCAAGCATAGCATTGGACTCGATCAGGAAAAGAGCGAGGTGAGGAGAGACGCACAAGGAGCTAATAAAATGCTTAGGGATACCGCCCTAGTACCTTGACGTCATAAACAACCATGACACCGTTGCCTGCTGCGTTCTGTTTGTAAATTTAGTCTGTGGTGAGGTTCGAACTCACGAACTCGGTCATATCGGGACCGTAGCTCTACCAACTGAGCTACACAGGCTCAGAGGGAAGCGAGTAGAGATACAACCATAGAAAGAATTGGTGCTAAAACTAGCCTGAGTTAAAGTTCTAATGAACGAACGAGAAAAGTGGTCAACCCTGCTATGATCGTTGATTGACAACCAGTGCTGTGAACAAGTCATTTTAAAAAAATGTCCCGGTCGTTATGAGAGCAAGTCAAATTCAAGTCATTGATATAAAAAATAAAACGTTAAACTATTGCAACTGGTAAAAAAAAAGTCGTTACAACACGTTTAATACCTTGCTGTGGCTAAGCTGTTGGAACACGCAACCTTAACAAATGGAGTCCAATCAATCTTAGAGGAAACCAGCACAAGCCCTTACAAATCACAGTTTAGCCCTGCATGAGGCTTTCAATTATTAAAAACGTACAGAGTTATGATTTTACATAAAAAAAAGTTGTTAGTTACCATTAGGTAACTGTCCATTGAGTCTATATGGCTCTGCCAAGAAGTAAGTATAAATAACACAGCAAATCATGTTTGTGAAAAAAATAGAATAATTTCTAACAATTAGGCCACAAGAAGGCCTAACCTAAATCATCAGCCTTAAGACGATCAAGTCTTAGCATTTCAAGTACCTACAGCCTTGACAACTATTATGAGTCAAACAGGATTTTTCCCTTTTACAACCAACAGAACGTGAAGCACCGAACGCCTTGGGTGTCGATGTTGACCTCCTTGCCTTTGCTTGGAATCCTGGTCGGACACTTCGCAAGCAACTGGGGAAATTACACGCTTCTCACAATGCTTCCAACTTACATGTCAAGCATACTCAAATTCAACCTATCAGCGGTATTATATACAACACTGATCTAACGCATAAATAGTACCTACTTGGATATTTGACTGAAATCATAAAGATGACTATTAAAACAAAGGTGTATTCGAACAGGAGGATTCGCCGACTAGCGGGCGACGCTTGGATCTTTCGCGGGCGCGACAAGCGTCGTCCGCTAGTCGGCGAATCATTCTATTCGAAACAAAAGGTGAATTTTTTTAAGTATGCTGGTATTAGATTTAATAAAAATACCGAACCGTTTAAAACCGAGAGTGGAAAGTTTTATTTTAAGTGGTCGGCCATCATACGATATTGGTGTTTTTTGGCTCCCAAAAAAGTAATCAAAGCTTGTTTTTTCTGACCCAAACTGCAACTTTCCCCTATCTAACTTGTTGCCAGAAACGCGAGTAGTAGGCTACGGAGACATGACTTTTAGTTCTTTTTTATTTTCGGTCATTTGAAACGCAATGATTTTATATTTGTTGCATAACCTGGAAGATTGTTTTAAACTAACAAAAGTCGGGTTTGTCAACCAAGACGGCAAAACGTTATATGCAGGTAAATGGTGTCAAAGACTGCTACGGTAGCTTTTTTAAAAACTGTTCCAAGTGACAAGATACTGAAAATGCACCTAAACACTTTCACAATTCTATAATTCTTCTGTAATCTGATAACTCCGATTTCTATGTGTCTTATTGCGCCTCAACTACCGCTCATCCTTGACGTTTTTTCAACCCACCAGAGCGGCATCCTCTCCTCCCTGCCGTACATCCTCCAGTGGATTTTCACGGTAACCGGGGGTTACATTACTGACGTCATTCGCCGCAAACAACTGATGTCAACCGTGGTAATACGCAAGTTGAACACGAGTCTTGGGCTGGCAGTGCCGGCACTTTTCGTCGTGCTTGCAGGTGAGCTTGGTTTGAAACTTCCTTTACTCTAGTAGTCTATTAGGCTACACCGAAAGCCATTTGCCTCCGGTCAAGCTGGGACCGTCGCTCTACCAACTGAGCTATGCAGGCTCAGAGAGGAGCGAGTCGAGAAACAACCATACGCCAATGCTTGCTCAACGATTACGGCTTACATATCATTAGTACACCGAAAGCCATTACAGAATCACCGAATCTGTCGATCCTTGATGCAAGCAGAGCAGGCTAGAAATTCCTTTACTCTATTAATTAAGTGTTTTTTTTAACTTAACGTTAATTTATTTAGGCTAAATGTAAAATTTCAGAAGTTCGAAAATATGTGTAGGCCTAGTTATTTTTGTTTTGAAGTGATTATTTGAGGTGCAATGAAGTGTTCACTGTTTTTTGACATGATATCAGTCTTATCGTGCTGGATTTTTTTTTATAAAATTGCTTTACTTTAAATTAGGTTATTTTGAAATGACTTTAGTGGGATTTCAGGTGTTTTAAAATGACTCGTTGACACGCTAAATTTTCAGGCAATTTTCTTGAATATTTTTTACAGTAGGATAGTTTTGCCTAAATGAAATTAAAAAACGTACACTTAAATCCGAATAGATTGATACGCGATATTTCTTGATTTTATGAATCATAGATTTCAATAATTTCTTTAAAAGGGCCAAATTAATAAAGTAATTGAACTTCAGATACTTGTCATACAATGGTAACCACCGTTTTAGCTCCGTAATGGCTTTTTTTGTCACCGAAGCCTGTTTTAATATCTGCCTGAATATAAGCCTATTTCCCTGATATGAAAACGCCGCAACCATCCTGGTATTAGGCCTAAACAAGTCACCCAAGAAGAATATAGCATCGGCCTAGTTGGGCTCGATATGATATTATCGCACATTTTACTTGCAGGTTACATCGGTTGTGATGCAGCAGCAGCCGTTGCCTTCTTCTCTTTGTCAGTTGCCTTCAATGCTTTGACAGGTAAGTCAGACTGGCGTACAATGTTTTTTCTTTGAAGAGCAGAGTAGGTGTGGGGCTCGTGTTAATTTGGTTGATCTTATAATTATTAATTCAACTGAGGAGCGTTCTAATTGACGCATTCGTTTGGACTCCAATTTCAAGTTGCGTGTCTTACTCGCCAACCACAAGACGCTGAGATGATTAGAATTGTATTAGTTGATAAACGAACATCCAGTTTCAAACCATAGATCGGTGAAGCAAGTTAGCATAAAGTAAATGCCACTTACAAAGCAGCGCAGTTAGCAGTGCACGACAATAACTAAGAAGGTTCCTGTTTAAGCCCAGTTGATACTCTAGTGAGCCTTCAAGTAACTCCCAAAAGGAACTGACTCAAGTCCAATCAAGATCATTTATGAAGCGAAATGCCAATTGAGATGTAACACTGGCGCGCGACGCAGAATGCGTATACCAAATAATTCTGCCACAACGCAGTATTTGTAAACAATACAGACATCATTACGTAAGTGCGAAAACATTGACCAGCTGACATCACAACCTTACAGGCTATAATAAAGGGGAGGCATAGGCCTAAAGCGGTTTTAACTATGTCATAGAAGGGACGTTATATTCGACTAACGTTTGAATGGAAGAAATTTCAGCCCAGTAGTAATTGTTTTACTGCGGTATATATGGTTTCAAGGCACTTTATAAGAGCTGTATTAGGTAGGTGCAACGGCTGTTTCGGAGGTTGGTAGTTTGTCGCAAACAGTTAATTTGACTACAAGCTTCTGTTGTAAACAAGTCACTGCGAAATGATATAAGTCACACTCAAGTCATTTGTAAATTAACTTTAGTCCAAATCAAGTCTTTTTGAATAAATAACAAGTTAAGTCTCGGTCTGTACCCTACGCTTGTTGTGTAACAAGTCATTGTGAGATAACTGAAGTCTCATTCAAGTCAAAATAACTTGGCCCACAAGATATGTTGTTTTGAATAAATAACAATTTCCGGTCCAAGTCATCAATTGTCCATCGCAGAAGCTATAATTTGAAGTCGGCTTCAAGTTAAGTCGTTGTTATGAAAACGAAACGGTGGAACATACAAATTGAAAAAAAATTGTCGAAAGAAAACGCCTTATTTTAACTTAATTCATTTGCTCAAAAGAATTAAGTCAAACCAAGTAATTTAAAAACAGTGACTTAAGCAGTGCACTGAAGACGAGTCCGCACAAAACTGCTGATACGCTTAATTTTCAGTGCCTGGGTGTAAGGCCAACGCGGTTGATATCGCCCCCAAATACGGCGGCATCATCTATGGGATGTCAAACACAATCGCAAATATACCAGGCTTTCTGGCGCCGCAAGTGGTCGGACTGCTGCTGCAAGACAACGTAAGTTTTTCTGGAGCTGTTTGAAGGTAACAGGATTAATCAACATTAGTTTGCCGATAAGAAATTGTATGTAAGATAGGCATTGACCTTCGAACTTACTTACGAAATTGGTCATTACTTGGCCGTCGTTTAATTAACGGAGCCACGCAGTTAAGAAAACAACCTTGCATCTGTTCAAAATGGATCACGTAACACAGGCCCCACTTTTCGGATAATTGATTAAGTTATCTTTGCGGGCAAGAAGATAACTTCATCTTAAAACGTGTCATTCAGGTCCAAAATTCACTTTAATTCGTTGCCTTTCTGTCCTTTTTTGTTACCGTTTACGTTATTTTCGTGAATTCCAAACCGTTGTTCTATTATTAACATAAAAACGACTTATTTGATTTAGAACTCGCTGACCCAATGGCAGACTGTTTTCTGGATCTCAGCCGGAGTTTATTTGGCCGGTGCAATAACTTACCTGTTGTTCGGGTCCGGTGTGGAACAGAAATGGGCAAAGGGACAAGTTATCTTTACCGATGGAACTATTCAGGGTAAGAATCGTTTTTCAGAATCCCAATTCTTTAAACAGTCATTGTTGTATAATGTAAATTATTTTAGGGAAGATTGGGGCTTCAGTTTGGTAAAGTTGTTTTATGCAGTGTTGGTCAAGGTTGATTAGCCTATTTTGCGAATAAGTGAAGGAAAATTGTTCCCATCAAATATGAATCCAAGTTTTGGTTTATTACAATACTTCGGAATCAAGCTAAACTACATTTAAGGCCCACAAAATTAACCACTTTTCTCATAATAAAAAAATGAAAACCTAAAACCGATACCACTACTTTAAAATGGTTAGCTTGTTTTTCGATTTTTTTTTTGGTTTTGCTTAACTCTGTTTAGACAATTTAATTTTATCCTTTTCTCACACAGATTCTCAAACAAAGGACCACTCACCTGACAGACTGACAAAACTATGATCAACATGCCTGAAATCACGTCGTTTTTTGTGAAGCGGACATTTCAATTACATCATTCAAAAGAATTTGCAGCAGTGCAAAGTAAAATGCATTGGCAGAAACCTATTCTGAAAGTCTGTAAAGCAACATTTTCAATTATTTACAAAGTTTGTAAACACAACATTTCAATTATATCACTGATTACTATGGCTTTTTTTTAAATTGGCAAGAAAAGCCAAAGTTTACACCGTAGGTCAAAATTGTATAAATCAAAATCGTTTACAAAACTTTTAAAAACTGTACTAAATCGTTTTGATATTGTCGTTCAGCGTAAAATTTATCAAATTTTGGTTTTGAATTACATCCAAACATATTTTACATGTATCATATCTTTGTTAGATTTTTAGATGGTATACACACGAGCCAGCACGTTGGGTCCAGATCGAACTTCGTTTTTGCTTCAGATTGTTTTGTGTCTCTGATTGCTACAATTGTATTCAAAAGTACTTGCAGTTTGTTTTTCAACGCTGATTTGCAATTATTTTATTTCCCTTTTCGATAATACGCTGGGTATTTCCTAATTTTTTGCAATTCTATCAGCGTCCTAAAAAAACGGATTTGTGTTCCAAAGTTGGTTAAAAAACAACACAAGTAACTGAGGACAAGACACTAGTAAGTCAATATTTTGTTAAAAAAAAGTAGTCAAAAACTGTAAAACTTTTAATTTCATAGGTCTAAAACTGATCGCCCTACTGCTATGGATATATATACGAAAATTATAATAAAGTTAATTTAGACTTTATTTGTGTTTCACCATATAAGGTGCTGATTTTTTCGACATAACATTGTTGAATTTATGCTCTTTGCATTTTCATTTAATGTCCACTTTTATATGATTCTCATGTGATTCTAATGAAACCACATTACTTTGAAAACTGCCAAAATAAACCAAAAACGTTAAAAATGGTATGCGTTTAAGCTTTGGAGATGGTTGATAAAAAGTGATTTTGATTACCACAGTAGAAAATTCTCGTTAGCTTTTAAAAAATACTGTAGGAAGAGAATTTTTTTGTAGAAGTTTCTTTTATATATTTAGACTTTTTTCTTGAAACGTCACAGCTCGGCAAAAGCGCTAAAATATACTGAAAACAGAAGCAATGATTTTTCGGCGCAAAAAATAAATTACTGCAATTTGCAAGTATAAATAAATAAGCAAGTAATTGCACTTTGCATAGTGGCAAAAAATAGGTTAAAATAAGGTCTGGACGCTATAAAACTGTCAGCAGACTAGCGACAATTAATAAGTAGTACATTGACAAATTACGGCATTAACATTTTTTCGTTGCAACTGTTGGGAACATAAAGTGTCCCCTCCTAAAATCAACTGTTTGTAACGAAACTTTGTAACTGTAACGAAACTTTTTAGCAAGGAAAAGGATGTCAATTTTTCTGGCAGTTATCAACCTAAATAATTGTAATCAACATACGAAAATGGCGATTGAAACCGGATCTTGATTACGCAGGATATAGAGGTTTTGATTATAAAAATTAGGTGTCTAATAGTTCTGCCGAAGTTAAAAGCACCGTTCTACCACAAACGTCTACCAACACAACCACTATCAAGGAATTCTGTAAGTTTTCAAAATTTAACGCATTTTGAAAACTCTGGCGGCCTCTATTCAACTCATACTAGGCACCAAAAAAAGGTCCACAAAAGGTGCTAGCAGGCTAACAAAGGCGTGTGTGTAAATTAATTTTTAAAAACGCCGTTTTACTTTGGCTAACAACAATAACTCGATTCCAAAATTTTAACGGAATTGTACAAGTTTTAAAACCTTGGACCTTCCACTGCCTGCCAACTTACCAGAAGACCGAGAAACCTTCAAAAGAGTTCCCCAAAAAGGAAGTCTTGAAAACGCCGTTTTACCACGGCTTACAAGAAGACTATCGACGGAAAACCCAAGGGACCCTCAAAAGAGTCCCCAAAAAAGGGGGCCAAAGTTACCAAGAAACCCCAGCAGTCCCAAGAAAGAACCCGAAAATAGGGGGCTAGCGGGCCATCTCGGCCTTTACCCTCTTATAATTGTCCAGCTGCCTCGCATCCACGCTAGGAACAATTGATTCAGCAGCTGCGATCAGATCCCTCTGTTCCACCTGGCAAGATAAAGATCTTTCCTCCTCTTTGGAGGAAGTTGAAGACGAATCTTCCTCCTCTAAGGATCGGATGTGGCGACGGACTGCGTTCATAGCGGCGTCGCAAGTGAGAGCATAGAAGTCGGCTCCTGTGATGTTGGGAGGACAACGCTCCACCACTTGCTCAAGACATACCTGAGTTGGGGAAAAATCTTAATTTTTTTTCTACTATTTTTCTTTTTCTTTCAAGTTTATTATTGATTTTACTCAAGTTTAAGCCAGGGGACACCGTTTCACCACTTGCTCAAGGCATACCTGATAAAAAATTCTTGATTTTTAACATTTTTCATTTTTTTAGTTTTCGTATTTCAAGAACAATTTCAAGATTTATTATTTTTATTATACTTTTTGTTTGGGTCAGGGGGCCCAAGATCATAGAAGAAACAATGATACCTACATCTGCATACGTCTTACTACAACCTCCAACCATTATGATCCAATATTTCAGTTTAAATCCATTCTTTTTTGCGACAATCTTATTATTCCTTAATTTAATTAGTAACCATTCGGGTCTATTAAAATGCAAGATTTTTAAACTGAAAAAGGGTCAAATAAGAAAGGTTCCTTACAGAAGGCGATAGGTTGAGCCTTTTTGTTTGGGCTTGAAGCACTTTTAGTTGATCGCTGCGATTTTCACTAATTCCAACATACAACAGCTTGTCCAACCTGAATGCAAAGCGGTAACAGAATAGTTTATAATTGAAAACTTGAGTTTAAAACTACTTTGAGGGATAAAACAACTTTCGAAATCATCAAAACTAAAGATTTTTAAAACTGATGCAAACAATATTTTTACGAGATTGGTTTGACATCTTCTTCGATTAATCTTTAATAAGCTAAGCATTTTAGTTTGACCATAAAACTTTTAACAATGACGTCATCAAAACGATAAATAGCAATAACTTTGCAATTATTCGTCCTAAAAGTAAAACAAATATATTTTTAGAAATGATTTTTCCTTCTGGTTTGTTTTGAGACCAATCACAGCTAATTTGCTCACACAAAAAATTAGGGGGGTGGGGTCTTACGTGAGGGGGAAGTACACCGAAATCAAGTTGGGTTCGAGCAAAAAAAAAAAAAAAAAAAGATAAAACGCTAAAATGAACATCTGTGGCAAAAATCTCACGTCTATTTATCGTATGCATGCCAGTGCAGTTAGCGCCCCCATTACATTTAGAGCCCCCATTACATTTAGAGCAGTAGACCCTGAACCCTTTCTCGTGGCTTACACGACCTTAACGAAAACGTTGGTTTTACAGGTACGCGTACCACAGGTTGAAAACCACTGCTATGTAGCGTGGGCAGCGATGGTTATTTCGTGTAAAACAGCGGTTCTCAACCTTTCATCACTGGTGTCAAACTTCCATAGGATTTTAAACTTGGGTTTGCTAACATTTGTGAAAAAAGCCTGATGGAATTTCACAAGCGAGGTCTCAGAAGTCATAATGAAAACCACAAATTCGAGTTTAACTGGTAATTAAACTAAAATATGCTTGTGGCGCCATACGACTGGATCACAGTTCGGAACCTGTTGTCTAGACTCTTAGAGTTGTAAAAAAATAAGCAAATTTAGCCGATACTTACTGATGGTCAACAGAGCCGAACGTATAAAGAACTTATAAAACTAGAAGTATTTATTTATATAGTGCCTTAAGAGAAGGCAGACAGAAAAAATGCAATATTGTTATGTTGGTGTTAACGCCTTTTATCACCTTCCAGGTCTTAGCAAGGCGGAATCGATGAGATCTGGTCGATTAGACGCGGCGATAACGAACACTTGCTTGTCTTGATCTTCTGCGCCGTTAACACCATCCAACTCCGCTAGTAGCTGCGATACAACCCTAGAAAAAAAGCGAGGCAATATTTATAATTCGGCTATTAACAATTTTATACTTGTCAGTTGTCACTGCGTAACATTTAAAAACTTGGAAACTGAAGCATAATCAAATATCAAATATTCGCACCGAAAGCGAAAAATAAACAGAAAATATTTTTCAAAAATATAAATAAAAAAAAGTTATAGGTAATAAATACATCTAAATTTTGCGTTTAGGTGCAATTTTCCTAATTTAAACGCGCCTTCTTCAAGAAAACTTGTCGCATAAAAGGCAGAAAAAGTGACAGATTTTGAAAATGGGGAGAAAAAAGAGAAAAATTTAAAAGAGAGTGGGAAATTTCCTTTTGAGGGAAATTGCCCGTTGAGAATCACAAAAAATCCCCTAATTGACCCACCTGTCCATGACCCCGCCCGAGTCCCCGCTTCTTCCCCGGTTTGGGGCGAGAGCATCCAGTTCATCGAAGAAGATTACACAAGGAGCAGCATCCCTGGCTCTCTGGAAGACCTTACGGACGTTCTCCTCACTCTGACCGATGTACATGTTGATCAGCTCAGGACCTTGGAAGAGTAGGAGGATTATAGTATTAAAAATCACGTTTTGGGATCATTTTTTTGGGGCCTTGATGTTTGTTTTATTATTTTGTCAGGTTGTTTTATTATAGCTTTACACAGGGTAGCGATTCCCCCACACCCCCATCGGTTTTACCTTTAACACTTAAGAAGCTGAGTGCGCACTGCGAGGCCACCGCTTTGGCCAGAAGGGTTTTCCCCGTGCCCGGAGGTCCGTAAAGGAGGACACCTGACCTCCGGAGCCCGGCCGCCACCAACTGGGGGTGATCCAGGGGCAGTTGGATGGTGTCCAGGATGTGGTTCTTCACTTCTTCCAAACCTCCAATGTCGTCCCATTTCACGTCAGGGATCTGGGTCGAAAGATTTATAGGAGATAGGCTAATTAATTTGTAAAACATGTTATTTGTCGACTGAAACGATGCACAAAAAGTTACAATCGTATTCGATTTTTTTATTTAACTAAAAGTTCTTGATTTACTACTCCCAAGCAGTTAAAGGAGAAACCACAGTTTTTCAACATAGTGAAAATGAATTAGGTATTCGAAACGTTCAAAATGCAACCTACTTCTGTATGGGCTTCGATATTCTTAGTACGCCTTAATTACAACCTCCAACCATTATGCTCCAAGGTAATAAAATTGTTTAAGAAATCCTCTACCTTTACGCATTTAAACCTTATTATGTAAACAAGCCATCAGGAATGGGTAAACTTTTCGTGATAGATCAGGGATCTTGGACAAAAGAGTAGAAACTTACTTAAATTAAGGGTCCAAATTATATATTAAGGATTTTTTTGCACTTTCTACGTTTTCCCGGGTTTTGGCTTTCCAAGCCTGTGGCGGCTAGAAATGTTTTCTATGGCCCGAGTTTAAACCAACTCCAATTACGTTCAGATAAATTAATAGATGGTGATAAAATTGGAAACATTCTTTAAAAACTAAAAGCATATTTTTTTAATAAGGCGGCTAAAGAAAGCACCTCGTATCGTGGTTCTAATTGCCTCCTAAATGAACGCTAAAATCTTCTCTATTATTTTACGGATAAAATTTTCTTGAATAAAAATAACTCGGTTTTTACTTTTTTATTAAAAGCACACTTACCTCCGGCACACCGATTGAGTCGGCTCTTTCAGCTTGCAACTGTCGAAGTGCTTGTACGAAATGTTGGTGGCTTACGTTCATTCCTGCCATGCAAACGCATTGCTCCTCTCGCCAGGAAAGCTTGCTGCCCACAGCGCTGCGTAGTGGCAGTTTGTTAGCGTGTTAAAACAGTTGTGTGGGATAATAGCGCATGTATAATAATAAAATTCGTTTAAACTGCAAATTGGCCGAATTTCTTTATTACCAACTCAACTGCGATCAACTAAAATTGTCAGCCAATACTTAAAGTTTTTGTAAATATACAAAAAATAAATTAAAGGTTATTTTGTGCATTTTTACAAATTTAAAATTTTTTTAAATTGCTCTTGAGATATTACAACATACTAAAAACTTCCAATATATTTTTTTAATTTGCCAATATATTTTATAATTATTATGTAATCCAATGGAAACATAAACACCTATTAATACTTAAAGGGGTTTTCACTGTAAATTGGTAAAGTTGTTCTTGAGATTTTGCCAAAAAATAAAGATATTTGCAAATCATTGGCAATCATGGTGAGCAAAAGATATTGCCAACATATTTTGATAACTATAGCTGATTTGAACATACGGATGTATATAGATATAGGAGTAACCAACTGTAAATGGGAAATTGGCTTTAATAGCTTTTTCAATTTCGGAGAAACTAGAAACAGTAAAAAAATGTTTGCTTTGGTAATTTAGTTAAAGCAAAAAAACGTTTTCATCCGATTTACCATTTATCGATGATGTCATTGTGGCAAACGTGCGTGGCTTTTCGCACTAGCTCCCAAAAATCTCCGTAGATAAACCCCTGGAACAGAAAACGACAATTCGATAAACTGGTAAAGAGTGGGGTTCCACCTTTGCTTATATCAAAGCCTTTCTTACAAGATAAATATTACTCTAAGAATTAAAATAAAGCCTATTTTAACTTTGCGTGATACAGGTAATGTCTACGAGCTATGAGTAATGTTTCAAAGCATTTCAGTTAATTTCGGTGAAAAAATGATGTAATATAGTTAATATACCGTCTGTACAAAAATACATTCGACACAAAAATGACCAAATAACAACATGGCTAAAATTCGATATCAACCGACGTTAAATAAAACAATTGTGTCCAAAACACTCCACTTATATTGGATCATAATGGTTGGAGGTTGTAGTAAGACGTAGTAAGAACATTAACACTAAAGTACGGCAGCATTTTGAACGTTTCGAATGTCTCTTTATTCATTTCCATGTTGTTTACTTAACTTGTTATTACTAGCAACTTATTATCAGCAAAAAGCAACCACTTATTATTATTGTTAATAGTTAGTTACCGCTGTATGTTTGGCGATCCACCGGAAGTCGACGTCACGTGACAGACTCAGTGACTGTGACGTATACTTGGCCATGAGGTGGCGCTCTTCCTCAAGGGGAGCCTCAAGGTCGATCTGAAAGATAAACAAAAGTTTAGATTTATTTTTTGGACACAAAACAAAAAAATTAAGAAATTTTGACCTGCAAAGTTAAAATTTTGACAAATTTTGACCTAAAAATAATTTATTTTGACAAAATTTTGACCTGTTAGAAATACATTGATTTAAATAACTTCGGCGTCTCACTTTTTTTTATACAGTATATTGCTCTAATGAAGATATAATACGGTTAAAATGACTTTGAATATAAATCAAAACTAAATTTTTTTTTAATTGAACGATGAATTAAAAAAAAATGAACGACCATTTTCAAAATGCTGACAATAGTTTTTTTTAATTTTGTAAACGATTTATGTGCGTTTTTATTCGATTTTGACTTAAAAAAATTCGGGTAAATTTTGACAAAATTTTGACTTTTTTTGACAAGTCAAAAAATAATCGCCCTAGTAATGACTAATGACAGAAAGAGTATGTAAATACAAGACACATCTTTTTCGGACGCATTTGGCTTTCTAGTTTAGATATGATTTTTTTACACAAACAAAAATGTTAATTTTAAAAAAAATAGGCAACCAATTATCATTACTTAAATATAAAAATTCAACAGCCAGAACTAAAGATATCTGATGCTGAAACTGGATTTATAGAAAACGGCGTTTAACAAACTTCGAACTTCAAACAAATTTTAACTTAAATTAACACCTGATGTAGAAAGCGTGTCTTAAAATACAAAACTAAAAAGCAAAAATCTTTCAAAAACACTTGACACTTTTAAAATTAATCGCAAAGAAATCAATCGAAACCTGATGTATAAACTGTATCCTAAAATATCAACTCAAAACCCGAAAAAAAAATTGAAATAAAACTCACAGATACAAAATTAATGACAAAGCAAATAAAATAAAAACCTGATGCAGAAACTGTGTTCTTATCTCGGCCACCACGTCCGCTTGATCCGGAGCAGTAGCGGCCACCAGCACAGAGTAGCGTCGGTCGCCCGGCGCCAGGGAATCGGCCGAGAGTTCCAGGGCGGCATCGGCCAGGGCCCGGCACACCCGGTTCTCGGCCTGGCCCGATTCCCGGTTCCGGCCCAGGTGCTGTACACCCCTCAGCAGCAACAGGCAAGGGGCGTAGATGGACGCTGCAAAGTGTGACGTCATTTTTGTCACTTATTTTTTTATTAAATATTTCATAGTAAAACAAAATATCTATTAAAAAATTGGGAGGACAAAAGGTCCAGTAGATCAACATCATTTTGATAAGACGTTTCGATACGAACTTGTATCATTAGTTGATGTGACTGAGAAGTAATTCTAATTGTACATACGCGAGTGGCAAGTTTAGATAAAAAAGCGAGTGGCAAGTTTAGATAATAAAAAAGCATGTCACATGTACTTGCTTTAATAGCCTTGCAATGCAGTGTCAGCGTTATTTCGGGCGACCAATTACTTTGCGTCTCGCGATAATATAACCTTCGCCTAAAAATAAAATGTCAATCAAGCGTTATTGGGCGAGCGACCAACGTGTAATGCCAGGTGCGGAGTTCGCAATTTCTAAAAAGTGATAAAAGTTGGGTCCCGCTTTTCATAAGACTTGCTTTCAGTTTAGTCATATTACACCCATTAACTATATTTGTTTTACTATGCAACTGTTTTTTTTCACGGTTACCTTTCCGAAACATGTCCTTTATCTTTGCTTCAGTTGCTCCGCTCGTGTCGCCAACTAGACTCAAACAGTCGCATTGGAAGAGGTGAAGGTTCATCGACCGACACGCATCACTGATCACAGAAGACTTGCCGCAACCCGGCTGGCCCGAGACTAGAACCGTGCACGTGTAGCCAAGGTCACTGCGTGCGTTCAAGGTTATCATATGAAATCAATAGAGGGTCAGTTTTAAACACACATTTCTTTGTTTGTATCTTCTTTGATTAAAAATAATGATTTTCTGTAACCATTTCGTTCTATTGACACCAAAAATGACAATCCAGTCTTAAAGTGCAAGTAAACTTGGCTTTGAATAATCTGTTGAAATATAGGCACTAGAGAAGTACAGATTCTGATACATCTGAAAAGCAAATATTTACTAAAAATAGGGTTGGCAAACCTGTCAATTGACCGGTCAATTGGCCGCACCTTATTTAACCGGTCAAATACATATTGGATTCCAATGTTGTATATTCTTAAAGGGTTGTGTTAAGTTTTTAATAATACTTTTAAAAAAATTAAAAATGTAAAATGGTAGGGTTTACCTGATGCAAACACACTTTCTGTGGTAATAACTAAGTGTCTGTAATAGCAAAGTAGATTTATTTTGCTTACTTTAGAATAAACGCACGTATATGATGAATTGCGTTTGCCATAAAAGGAAGCACTAGTTGGATTATACGACAATCTTAGGCTACTTAGAAATTTAGAAGAACCAAATCCCTTGTCTCCAGTGGACCCTGGTGATGATTTAGAAAATTCAGATAGTCACAAAAGTTGTGGCGAGATGTAAAAATATTTTTTTACTGATGTATTTACTTGTTGTTAAATCATCTCGGTAACAAACTTGTTGGCTCAACTTGGTGGTTGTAGTAATGGTAAAAATTACTACAGTAACTGCTATAGTATTGCCTGCAAAAATTCTTATTGATCGTCATAAAATAATTGTTTTTGTTTTACAAACCATTGTACTTGAGCCAAAACGTTCATATATTTATTTAAAGTTAAAATCAAGGTTTATTTTGAACTTTAATTGCATTTTGATGGTGTGTATAGTATTTGATCAATATTTGACCTGTTTGACGAGTATTTGACCAATTGACCGGAGAGTGAAATTAGTATTTAAAGTGTCCCAGCATAATTTACCTGGATTTAGCAAGGTAGGGTCTCAGAACATCTTTCACTTGGTCCGAGTAACGCTCCAAACCTGTCGTTAGGTAGCGCTGAGGAGTGGTGTCGGACAAATATGGAATGAAACTGTTGGTCGTTCCATCCTATCAAACAAATTAAGCAGAATTATGCAACAAGTTAACAGTAGTAATTAGAACAGAGCTATATTAAAAATTTGCATTTTTACTTTGACCTGATGAAGCACGGTTGTGCAAAAGCTTGTTGAGAATACAAGTCTTTCATAGTGCGACCTGATTACCCTACACAGAATTAGACAAATACGGCCGTTTACAAACATTAAAAAACTGGTTTCTGGTTAGTCTTAATAAAAAAAAAGTTTTTTTAGGGGAAGTATATGCAAATACAGTAATATAAGTAAACGATTTTTTTACAACACACAATTATTTCCAAAAATAAATCCTTCCAAACTTTAAAACAACAAGACACAAAAATATATTTTGTTAAAAAATTCTGTAGTCTTGCTTTTGTTAGCCTGAAGCGTAGGGTTAAATATTGGCTTGAGAAAGTTTATTAATCCAATGTTTTTATATGGTAAATAGAATGGGGTACATGTGTTTGTATATAAGTCGTTATGGTGTCATTTACAATTACCTGATAAAGCGAAGTGTGACTTCCATCTATTTTGTAGCACTTTTCAGCATCTTCATTTTCACCAAACTGCATCACTTTATAATACACAACTTGACAACTGCAAAAAACAGTTAAAAAGTTAAATTTAGAGCAATACTAAAAATCAGTCCATAATTAATCATATATTAGGGTTTTTTAAACTGGGTTTCACCAACCCCTTAGAAGCATGTAGTTTGGGTAGGTGAAATAAACTAAAAAAAACTTTTGAACCTTCATTTGAATACATTTAGACTCGATTCAGTTTCATATTTACGTAGAAATTTAAGTGAAAACAGCATGTTGCCTTTCTTGTTAATGTAATTGGGTCACGCGTCTTAAGCTAATGAGAAACCAAAATAAAACGCAAAACGCCGTTTTTCGTCTATTAAACAAGTGTCGATGTATTTTAGCTGATTCGAAAATTTCGTTAATCGTGGCATAATTACACCCGGGAAAAACAATCTTCGTTTTAAGTATTGCAGGTGGCGAGAGACGTGCTTGCAATTTAGCGTGATCGCGTACATGGAACTTAGGAAAATGCGCTGCTGACAGTCTAAACATGATTCTACCAAAATCAAACACACATATTTCACGGTCTTGTTTTAGTTTTTCGCCTAGTAAGGGATTTCACACTAAGCGGTTTCGCAGCTGGCGCCTGGACGTTATATGACTGTTTCTGGTTAGTTTTTTTTCCATATTTTATTTCAATTACTATTTTATGACGCTATACCGTGACTATTTATGACGTTTATGTTGTCATTAGTTAATAAGGTCAGACGGAAAATAGGGGAGTTCCCCAAGTTCAAAATCCGGGAACCCTCCTTTTTGGATTCAACAACCTCTGTCCTATATGTAGTATTAAAACCTATCAAATAGTGGCCTACTTAAGTTTTAATTCTAAACAAAAAAATTGAAAGTCACACCACACTTAATTTTTTTTAGAGAGCTAGCACTAATATACTACAATAAAATTGTAAAAAGCATTGTAACATAAAGCACGCGTTTCTTATTTCATTTTACTAATTTTTTACAAAGGCTTTTCACACACCTTGTACTTTTCTCATCAGCCTCGTTATAAAAGTCCATGTCACCTGTCATGAAAATTCTTTGTTAGTGCTTTATTATATTTTATAATTTTTGAAAACATCCAAACAATTGCCATGCCTCTGAAATAAACATAGAATTGTGCCATACAAGGTTTGCCAGTGTAGTTAAATGTTAACATTTTCGGTCGGAAAAAAACAGTTACATATTTCAATTTTTACACGTAAACAATTCACTTGCTATATGCTGCGTTTTATTTTGTTGTTGAGATATTGCTGATACACAGGTGAGTTTGCCAATTTTAATAGTTTAACTATGTGAAAAATTCAATAATTAAAAGTTTTCTTTTATATTTTACAAAACATTTGACTTGGAATGGAGTTTTTTTTAAATAACATATCTGAGACATGAGTTTATCTTTATTAAAAGTAAATGTAGACATCATCTTACCCACAACGCTTATTGGAATAACATCCCCAACCTTCACAATGCTAAACTCCGAAAGGTATTTGATCAAAGTTTTGTCAAACTGACTAGAAGCAGAATAAGTTGGGGAAAGTACCAAGGAAAGGTGGACTTCATTTGCATATTGCAGTTGATCTATTGTTGGCTTCACCTGAAAGAGATTTCAAGGCACATTATTAATAACTATATAACATAGATTAAATTACAACAATTCATATACATTTGCACATCTATGATCACACTCATATGAAGCCCAATAATAACAACACATGAATCAAAATTACACAGTGTTTCTTGACCATGACCAACCATGGTATTTAATTTTTAGGGCCTGACTTCACAAACTTTTTAGCTAACGATAGGTTGTAATATAAACTGGGAGCCTTTGAGAGACAAACCGCATCAGTTAAAGTATGCGCGCAAGACCAGGCTAAATAAACTAGCCTAAAGTGAGGTTCGAACTCACAACCTCGGCCATATTGGGACAATCGCTCTACCAACTAATCTACACAGGTTCAGAGGGGAGCAAGTTGAGAAACAACCATCCATAGCACCATTGCCTGCTGATTTCTTTTCATAAAAACAACTCCTTAGCGTTTGGACCATTAAAACTTTTGGCAACCCTTTCTGTACAATAATGAGCAGAACAGTTTTTGTTATCTGCTTCTGTGCAACAAAATGGAGTAGTGTGCAGCTCAGGTTGGATTGTATTTCCATTACAAGTGATATTTGCAAATCACTAAAACCTGTGTAGATGTCACACTTGTAGAAAGTTAATACTGGTCCATAACCCCACATGTCACCCCTGAAACTTGTTGTATAACCCCCTGCACGTCTCAACTCACAGTTTGGAAAACCCTGATCTAAAAATAAAAACCAGAAATGTGGACAAGGAATTTAAATTGAATTTCTTCCCCGAAAGTTTAAAACTAAAAATGGTCCGTCAAATGTTTTGCTTTGAAATACACAACCTTGAAGAGATTCAGGGGATCAAGTTTAAGACAAAAAATTGAAAAAATGTAATAAATTTTGAAGCACAATGGTTGGAGGTTGTAATAAGACATAGTGATAATATCAAAATCCCACACAGAAGTAGACAGCATTTTAAACGTTTCAAATATCCCTTAATTACTTTTTATCATAGTGAGAAGACACTGATTTTAAGTATATATCATAATCAATGGAAAAAATGATTATGGTTTTGTAAAGGTATATAATAAAAAAAACTTTTTAAAGAAAAAAAAAAAAAAAAAGATAAAAGATAAATGCGTAAAGGTATTTTCAACAAAAGTGCTCACCTTAACAAATACATCACAATCCTCAAACTTACAGCCAGGTTGCATCATATTAAACCACAGAGCTGAGGTAATCGCAATTGTTTTGTGATATTTCAGACAAGGAATGTTTTCAGAATCGTTAAAATGTCTACGATTGGTTGAATCATAGTGTGTGCGCCACTCCACGTCAGGAACAGTTTGCAAAACGCAAATTCTTGATGAAGAATGATGCTGCGCAAAACAATTCATACACAAAATAGATTTAGGTGTTAATAAAGGCAAAAATGCATCAAACTTTTCGTTGAAATAAGCGTCAATGACAATATATACACTTTAAATAAGCAATATGTAGTAGAGTAGTGGTTCTTGATATTTTTTCTTGGAACATCTTTGGAAAACTTTTTTGAAATTGTGATGCGCATTAGGAATTTTACTAACTTGTATATTTATTTATTTGTTTATCGCTTTAAAAAACACAATCAAATTCTACAGTTGTTTTTAACAATAATTTTCAATGCACATGTTAGGGGTTAGTAATATATTTTTGAAGCATTTTATTACAGCAATTGAGTTTAGATAAAAATAGAATAACTGTGAAACACCCATAAGAAACTAAAACGTTGAAATGCACAGTCAAAAACCTCTACAGTATTTTAAAAGTAAAAACAAACAAATAGTAATAAAAGTTGCACATTTTTACCGATTTTCGATGAGATGTCATTAAACTCAATTCAACTTCATCGCCATTTTCAAAATTGAGAGATTTGCACAAAGATTCACTGCATAAAAAAACACATAGTTAATCCATTTTTGGCAAAGAGTGTCTTATATATACTTTTGCACATTGAGTTCACACCACCAAACTTATATTCAACCAAGCCGAGTATTGAAATCACATTTTTTTTTTCTAACATAATTTTTTAACATCATTTTAAGCAAAGTGCAAGAAGATTGTCTGCACAAAAGGAAGCTACGAGAAGATTAATTTAATGCTACAGTTGTGTGAGCTACAACCTTAGCAGATTTAAACTTGGTTTTATTCTAATTAAAACATAGTAAACAGTTTACATTTAGAATAATTTCACAAACTGCCTATTACTAACCTGCAAAATATACTGGAACACACTATTTTATTTTCTCCAGACACTGTGCTTTGTTCATCGACCACAGAATCACAGAATCGCAAGTGCAGCTTGTCTTCATCTTCAATGGCAAACAATGAATTTTGTGACTCCTAGGGCAAGAAGATATCAAAATAAACTTCAAGCTATTTATTCTCAACTGACTGGCACCCCTGAGTTTATAGGGGCCACACGATTACAACATTTTAATTATTTACCATATCAAATTTGCCGTATTTTTAATCAGTAGTTAAATAAAACTATGCATCAGAGATTTAGATCATTTTCGTCACACCAACATACATGGAGTAGACATGGTCTGTTGTGGGACAATAACAAAGGGAGTTTGTAAAACGTGGTCACAAACAGGTGAGGGTCCAGCCAAAGGGGCTAACCAGGCCAAGGCCCCCAAACCATGTCCCTAAAATCGTGTTTTTCCGTTTCTGCATACCTTGTGCCAAGTTGTTTAGGCCTGGTTTAAGGCTCTGCTTTTAATACATGAATTCCATAAATTTATTGATTGCATTCTTAATTTAATGATTTACATATTCCCAACTTGAGTCAGGCATTGTAGCAGGGGATAAAGGAAAAAAACTTACTGGTAAGCAAACAATAGAAATTGCAGTTTTAGTGCTGATGGTGCCTTGACGGAGCGGCCCACAATCAATTGCAACGAGCTCTCGGAACCTCGCTAGCACCTCTAGTGGATCGGAGCCAAACATGTGATGGGGGGAAGACAGGAATGTTTCGTTTTGACGAACAAGCAAGGAATGGTTGCAGGCACCAGACACCAAAAGACCTGTGGAATCGTTAGTTTTCATTAATAATAATTAACAATTTCTGACCTGAAGTCAAATTTGAAAAACACTGTGTGTGGAAATATAACTTTTGGACTATTATATCAATTAAGGTGAACAAAAAAAATAGAAGAAACTTTAGAGCCATGCAGAAGCAGGTAACATTGTCTGAGAGTGTAGATTTATTTATCATTTGCTCAGCTTTTTACTATTATGCTCAATTGCTCACGATGCTTACCCACAATGGAGTTAGGAAGATCAACCACATTTTAAGCAAAGGTGTTTAATGCTAAAAGCAAAAAGGTGTTTAATGTCCTTGTATTATCAAAATCATGTCTATTTTAAATGGTTTGGTATAAAGATGTACAAAAGTAATTTAAGCCACAGGATTTTAGACCGGTCATGTACATCTAGGTCAGGGTTGCCACACATTTTATAAAACAAATTCAACGACGTTAAAAGACTCTAAAGACAGCTTATAAGTTTTTAAATATATAGCTATAATTTGGTTGCTCAACTTTTTTTTAATACAGTATGGAAAAAATGCCATGGCCAACTCAATGACAAATAGTTAAAAAATAGTTTTACAATAGCACTTTCTAAACATACAACATAGGCTGCACATAAAAAGCACGACTTTTGGAAAAACAAACGATTTTTTTTTACCAAACACTTTTTAACCCTATAATTTACTTAAAAAAAAAACGGTTATTGGGTTTACTGTTAAATTGATTTTTAAATTAAATTGAACCTGACTTGCCAGTTTCAAATTTTTCTTGGTTGGTCCATTGGTAAGTTTCTTCTGTTAGAGCTGCAAAGACAACATGGTCGAGTGGAAATGCAGACACACATGTGAATGAAAGGTCGCTGTCCTCTTGAAAGAACACCGGATAACGCTCTTTGAATTCACCACTGCACCAAAAACCTACAATGGGATGATTTCGGGTATTAGTAGGAGTTAAGTAACAGATAAATGAAAGTGGGAAAATAATCATGAACAACTTGCACAGAGCACAGTTCTTAGAACAAATACAAAAAAATAAATCAGTTATTGCCAAAGAAATCCCTAATTTTGAAAATGCCAGATTGTAATATCCGCTGAATTTGTGATGAAACTTATCTATATCAATAATGAAATTTAAATATCAAGGCCTATCCCGAAGCAGGTATCATTTTGAACGTTTCGAATAAGTCTTTATTCATTTTAAACATATTCTGTATGGGCTTTGGTATTCTTATTACGTCTTACTACAACCTCCAACAATTATGCTTCAAAATTTAAATAAATACATACATCAGCAGTTACCTATTTCAGAATGGTTAGAATTAGATCATAAAAAGGCATTTACAAGAACAGCATAGGGATAAATAACAGAATGGTATATCAGAGTGCTGCGAAATGATACAGTTGAAAATTTTTAATTTATTTTGTCTGCATTTTAATATCTGTGTAAAATATCAGTATGCAACACTACATTTTATCCTAAATGACATACTCTGTAATAACTTATATAAGTATGTGGGAATAAAACTTTAAACAACCCTTATCGGAGCATTTTAATTTATATTTAATATTGTTGTGTTTACCAAGTTTATCTGAAGAAGTGTTTTCTTGACTTGGTGAGTTTTTCATCTCAACAACACAAAACATACTTTCTTTTGGAGGATGGAAGATAATGGCATTATAAGTTAGCGCGATGATGCTAGAAGTATCACACCTGTAAATACAAGTGCACGTTAAACAACTATTGTGATGATATTGTAGAGTAATATCAAACAACATCAAGTCTGCATATGAAGAGACTTTTCGCCAAGTTTTCGGTGGGAAATTATGGTTTCATGCACAATTGAGGTTTCTATGCAAACAGGCAAAATACACAGTAATATACACTATAGCAGTGGTTCTCAACCGCCGGTCCGCGGACCAGTGTCGGTCCGCGTCAACTTTTCTGCCGGTCCGCCAAATATATTACAATTTTATATCTTAATTGCAAAATGCAAGATGTTAAAAGCTTGTTCACCAAATTAAGAACTTCGCCAGTTCCGTAATTGGCAGCATTGTGACGTAACAAAGAGTTAATGGTCTACTTTGGACTTATCGAACGCTACAATGCTCAAGCTTTGTGCCCAACTGTTTAAAAGCTACAAGTCGTTAAAGTCTTCAACTTTAAGACCAGTTATATGTGAAAAACTTTCATATACCACGTATGATATATAAAAGAAAGCAGAAAATTGCTAATTAAATTGAAGTTTCCATTCATTACTTTTAAGTTGCATACTTTTTCCGTAATAACATTTTGGGTTGATTTTGATTTTTAAGGTCCACCGGTCCGCAAAATTTGTTTTGAAATTTCACCGGTCCGTAAGCTAAAAAAGGTTGAGAACCACTGCACTATAGATTAGGAACTTAATCGTCTAAACAAGACATAAACCTGTCGTAATAAGTCCTAAATTTATCGGAATAAGGCCTAAACGGCCAAAATAACGCCTGAACCTATAGGGAAAGGGTATGGTGTAAAATGTTGTAAAAATAGGCCTGATTCTGGCCATTTAAGTCTTATTCTAACGGTTTTAGGATTTATTTCAATTTATACTGTATTCCAACTATTAGGTATTAGTCCTGTTTTGGTCTTATTCCGAACTGTATTTTATTCCGACATTAATGTTGTTCTTATTTCAGCCTTTTGGCTGGAGTCCAGATTTAGGTATGCAGTATTTTTTAATTGGGTCTGCATATAAGCCATTATAGAAAATATGACAGGTGCAACCGCGATTTTTTTCAAGAGACTAAACCTGCCATCTGCACCCCAAGAATGAAATATGCATTAGATTTTTTGGGGTTTGCCCTTTTACCCTTAGTTTGCACGCCGCAAGAACTGGTATATACTTTCACAACAGGCACACAAGTTGCTTTAAAAAATTATATGTGTGCAATGACTGGTCTGTAAACATTTGTACATATATAAATATACATGTGTGTGTCCAGAGCCAACATTTGCAATAAATATATACAGGTTTGTAAAACACTCCGGTGCTGCATTTATTTTCAAAACAAACGTTGGCGCTGGTCTAGAATACTACCACAGTTCTAAAATCAACGCACAAAATTTGAGTTAGGTTGCGAGTTAGCGTTTGGGTGTGGGTGGGTCAAGTATTATTATATTCTTTATTTAATAATAATACTTGACCCACCTTTACCCAAACGCTAACCCGCACCCTAACCCAAAAGGTGTTTCGTTGTGGTAGGATTCTAGACTAGCGCCCAAACGTTTAACTTACTTCCCAGCAAAAGTCATCCATTTTATTTTGTCCACTACCAAATGCAGAGGATGAATTTCGGGACACCACACTTTGCTTTCGTTAATGCTGCACTTTTTAGGTTCCATGGTGTGGCTACATTAGCACTGTATGTAAAATGTTACCGACTTGATCCTGATACAAAATTAAGGAAAACGTATTTATAGGCAGTAGGAACCACAGTAGACAATTTATAAACTAGAGATGTTTTAAAACGTCATTACTTTAGCAGCAAAAAATGCTTATTTTAACAAGATATTGTGATCATCAACGATTAAATGCAACCCTGTCGGAACCAAATGTGAGAAATAAATTAACCGCCTGTGCTTAGCAATTTATTTGGTACGCATCATTTGCATTTAATGGTTTGTAATTGCATTACATCGCTGAGATTTGCAACATGTGCTGCAATAATTTTAAAGTAAAGACCTCTATTACATCACCTACCGGTCACTTAATTTATAAAATTTTGCCACTAAGAGTCGTCCAAGGGTCAAATAGACAATTTATAAAGCTCGGTGTTAAAAGCGGGCAGGCCTACATAGTGGCGTATATTCAGTTACGCGATGATTAAAATTCGTCTTATAATGTTTTGTTATGTATAATTTCAAAAGAGATATTTCAGAAACCACACACACACTCACACACACACACAACAAGTAAAGAAAGACTTCAGTGCTCATTAATCAATAACACGTTTTAAATTAGTTTGACCTTAGTATTGGCGTTATCATTATCGGACTATCTTTTATTACAAACAAATACTTTATGAACTATATCTCCATTGTGTAACTTTTTACTTTATCGGCCAGTTTTTAGCCTTGAACTACATCTCATTAAAAAAAGCGTTGTTGTCGGATTGCGCTACTTTTTATTGAAAATATCCGGTATCGTAATGAAAATGAAGAATCAGACATCTCGTGTTATTTAAGCCTTGCAATGTTCCAACTATATGCATTCGATTTTAGTTTGATTTAAGAGTAGTCTATCATAGTCTTGATACCAACCAAGTAGGCCTAATCAAATATGGCATATACAGCACAATACCAATTAAAAGAGCACATAAGATTTTTATATTATTTGAATGCTTGTGTTTTCTAGGCCAGGTTAAAGATGATTTTTAACTGAGCAGATGCCCTTTTTCTCAGAGTAAAAACGGTACAAAAGTGTGAAAACATGTTATTTTGACGTGGCCAGAAGGTTTTTTTTTAGGTATGAAAAGTTACTAAACATTTAATATGCAATACACTTTCTGATTTAGTTGAATTGATTTAAAAAAATATCAAGGGCAAAACATCCCTTAACATATTAGACTACAGTTACACACTCGTTCGAATTGAATGAAGTCCGAAATCTCAACAGTTGTATTATCCAAACACTACAAACTCTTCTGCTGCTTTGAGTGACAAGGTCTTTTTTCCTACGTTTCCCTTTTTTCCTGGAACTTGAAACAGCCCCAAGACGCCAGCTATACAGCGTCATTTCCTAGGCTAAGGTGTTTTCCAGACTTTGTGTAGGCAGCAGTAACTCGGCCGGGTAGGCCAGGAATGTCGCTTAGGCAAACAACCTTTCACTAGCAGGAGGCGTGGCTTAGAAATAAGAAAATAGGCTAACTAAAGGTAGACAAGTTGGTGGCATTTTTGTATTTGAAAAACAGCTAAGAGCCGGCGTGTGCAGATGTTTGTTTCATAGCGATCTCCTATACTTCGTATTTTGTTCTTGATTTCAAAACCCGTCCGACTCGATAACAAATGACGTACCGGTAGGCCTAATGACCACAGTTAATCGAGCAAAATTTTCAAATTAGGGCTTGCAAATGTAAGCCTACGTAGTCTTTTCCTGGCATTTTGACAACATTCGCTAGTTAGAAAGCCTGTAAGTTATCTTTAACTTTAATTTTTTTAGAAACATACCAATTAGCAATGTTGTAATGACTTAAGTCACCATTTTCAAATACCTCGACTTGACTTAAGTCTTTTAGACAAAAGACTTGAATTTACTTAAGTCATTGAGTCTCTTGGGTTGAAACTAAGTGTTTTCATTTAACTTTTTATTAAAAAATTGAGCTATTGATCTCAAGTTTTACACGTAAAACGATTAGATTGCTGCATGATGTTTTATGTTGTTTTTTAGTTAAAATATTTCTCATAATCGGACTGGGTAAGCCTACCACTTATAATAGTTTATCGTTTTATTATTTATTAGTGGTTTGACTTGGAAATGACTTGCTCTAATAATGACTTGATTGGGACTTAACTTGGGAAATTGATGACTTGGACGGGTGCTTGACTTGTTATTTTTTGAAAAGACTTGACTTGGACTTAAGTCATTTCAAAATGACTTGTTTACAACACTGTCACTTAATTCGGTACCGGATTGGCCAACATAGAAAAGCTCTGATTTGATGCTTTACCTGAGGGTAAACCAGTAACATTTTAATAGTTGTTCGAAAATTTATATTAATAAATTAATTTATAAAAATCAATTAACACACTTAATTTCAGCCCAAGTCATTTGCCTAAATGACTTAGATCAAAGTCAAGTCATTGTCTAAAAGACTTTCAAGTCTAGTCATGTTAAACAGTGACTTAAGTCAAGTCATTGACTTAAGTCATTACAACACTAAAAATATCAATAATTTAATTTTAGTAATAGCCATTATTATTTTAGAAACATCCACCTTATTGTAATTATGATTGGTATTGTTGTCATCTCTTATATTTTTGCCTTCGCCCGATGGTTTTTCCTCCAAAGGATCCCTCGAACGAATGAAGATGCCACACAAGTTGAAGTTCAAGCGAAAAATGTTAGTCCTTTTAACCCCAGATACAAGTATTTTGTCGCACAAAACACAACCTTTTTCTTGTCGCGGGTCAAAACAAAACTCAGGAGGGTCTCTGCTGGCCGCTTAATTTTAACTGTGCATACCTTACGCATCTTACTATACATAGGGTTAGGGTTACCATATTTTTTGAGCACCCAAAAGAGGTCATTTTTTTGCCGGCAAGTAAAACGAAAGCAGAATTGTTACGTTTGAGTTTAATGATGTTTTATGCTGATTTCCGGGATGTTTGGTTCTTTTGGAATTCTCAGATTAATTTTCGATAGAAAATTTAGTGTTGCTGGTCGACTCGAGCGATGGTTTTGCTGTTGGCGGCTACAAAGAGAGTTATAAGTGACGATTTAAAATCCTACATTTTAAAGTGAATAATCTCACACCTTAGCTTTATTAGTGGGCCTTTTTACATGTGAAGTTCGGTTGCAAATTTTTTTGGCGTAATGTTTGCAATAACAATCAAGAAGGTGGGGCTGGTAAGGCAATTTGTTGGAAAACCATTTTTAAACCAGCAATTTAGTATATTTTATGGCTACACTATTTTTTTGGAAATTAATACAACGTCTCGTCTAAAAGTCTTGTTCAAAGTATAAGCAACTAACTTAAAATGTGAAAAAAGAGGACATTTGGGTAGTTTTAAGCTTCCTCGGAGGACCACTCACTTTTCTTGAGAAAAGAGAACAAATCCTCCTAAAAGAGGACATATGATCTACTATGACAACCCAACGACTGTTGATCAGGGGTAAAACTAGGATATTTTGCAATTAAAAAGGGGTCTAACTACACGTGATACGGAAACAATATTTAACAAAATGCTTTACTTGATTAATACCGAAAATTATCACAGAGCTAGAAATAGAAGCTTGTTTAATATAGCTTAGGTGCATTTCTGAATTATTAAAGTGTCATTTTTCCCAGGTTACAATAACCGAAGAATTACATTTCTATAGTGGACAGGAGAACGCTGTGAATATTGAAGAGCTCGGTAAGAATATCTCTATATTTGTTATACCCAGGACTCAAGGTTCGAATACAAATGAAAACCAGAATTTGAAAATTTATTCAACCTAAAGATATAATACCAGCATTGTATAACCTTCTTCCTGCATGTTATAGCTGATCATTTAAAAATATATATTTAACATCAAACCAAATTGCAACGTTTTGCGTTTTATAAAATGGAGCTACTAAACACACAACCTTGGCTAAACACGTGTCGCATATTTTACGTAACGAAAACCCGTGACATATGTCGATCAAAAATAACTAACAAACGTAAAAAAGTCGTAGCACCAAATGTTGCGTAGTTTATACTCGGCTAGGGTTGCTGGGTTGCTGAACGTTGTCTGTTAAGTGTCCTAGTGCCTTATTAAAGAGTGTTACGAAAAACGCTGCAATAAACGCAATATTTTGCGAACTTAGACTCTTTACGTGGTTAAACAAACTGCTAAAAGCTATTAAACATAAGAGTAGAATTTTTTCTACATGAAATTTATTTTTACCAAGCCAATGTACTTGACTTGAATTTGACGGTCACGCAGATTTAATGCCCTTTAAATATTTGGAAACGTTTGACCCTTATACGTCCAGAGGTTTGCGTGAAGTCGCACGCGCGCCCTTTGTATATAACATGCAAACAAAGTACAATGCTGCGTGATGTTTTTGAAATGGTACGACTAAATAATCATATGTTTTTTGCTCTAATTTCTTGAGACTGGCCGCGCAGGGCGACAAAAAAACACACCTCGCGCAAGGCATCTGATTTCTTTTTATTGCAGCGTACAAATATAAGAGGTACGATTCTATTAACAGCAGACTGTGACAGGGTAACAAATACGCATAAAAAATTGTGACATATACTAAACCAGGCTATGCTGTATGGGAGACAGAAGCTTCTATACAACAATCTAATAATACAAAAGTGTCATTATTGGAGCCCAGTGTGACTTTTAAGTGCTTGAACCTAACTACAAAATATACACGAGTTAGACATGGTTTAGTATGGACTTCTATGTTTTTTTATTTGAGTCTGGTGCGTTTGTTTTCACATTGTACTGCAAATGTTTTTGTCAATAAAATACAGTAGATACCCACTGGTGTTTGCTGTAATGCTGTTAACACAAGACAAAGTTAGACGCTCTACGCATTCCTTGTGTTTCATAATTAATTCCAGTGTTGTAACCAAGTCATTTTGAAATCCCAGTCAAGTTATTTTTAAAATAACTTAAGTCCACGTCAAGTCACTTTGAAGAAATAACAAATCAAATCCCAGGAAAGTCATGATTACAGCTTATCAACAAGTCAGGGCCTTGTCATAAACTTTAAAGTAAAGCTATTAAAAGTCGTAAACTAGTCCGATTATGAGCAGTAAATGAACTAAACATGACACAAAACCCAACATATAGCAAGCAAATTGTTTTTAGTACTAAACTTAAGATAAATAGCCCAATTTTATAATAAAAAATGCCTAATGAAAACACTTCATTTTAACCAAAGTCATTGTCCAAAAACTTAAGTTAAGTCAAGTCAAGTCATTGGAAAACAGTGACTCACGTCATTACAACACTGCTTTATTGACTGGTCGCTTTGTTGATTTCCACTTGAAATCTGGTTTAGGCGAGAAGCTGCGAGAACAACTACGAAAAGAAAACAGCGCTTTGATAGGAACACATGAATTTCGGCCTGTTCCGATCGACATAATTCGAGAAAAGGGCGCTGCACAAGAAGAATTCGGCAGATGTGGGATGATTCAAGGTTGGATTCTTAGCGGGGCCACTATTTTTCTCGCCATTCAAGAACTTTTCTCCGCCGCAAAACGAGAGGCAGAGGAAAAAGCATTTACGAGAACCATCAATCAAACTGCTAGAGACAATTATGTGGCGAAACATGGAAACATTGTTGGTGTGGTTGGTATTGCAGGCATCGGTAAAACTACCTTGGGACACCAGCATTTAGAATTGGTCACCCAGGAACATGAAAATGTTCCAGATGGGTACGTGTTTCACATTTCCCTGCGAGATTTCGATTACAACGTAAAGATGAACGTCCTGCAATTCCTATTAATGTCATCAATTCCCGATTGGAAACATGATTCAATCACTGACAGGGCACTCTTGGAATATATAGCCGCCTCCCAAAATGTTCACATTATCATGGACGCACTGGATGAAGCAAAGATGGCTGATCTTTCCTTAAATGCTCCAGCCATGAACCTTTATGACACCGCAACTCCAGATGTAATCTTTAAGAACCTTTCTTCTGGCCACATCCTTACAAATGCTCACAAGATGGTCATTTCGAGACCAAAGGCCTTTGATCAGCTGGCTGACAAATCAAAGCCAAATTTCGTAGTGAAAGCATTAGGATTAGGAGAAGAATCCCAACAGCTTTTGTTCAAGAGTATGTGCTCAAACCAAGCCGATTTTGAAGAGATAAACCGCCAGCTCTCGCTAAACCCTATTATCAAGGCCCTATGCTTCGTTCCAGTCTTTCTCAAGCTATTTACGCCTTATGCATTAAAACACAGAGACGGAAATGGGGTTTACTCCTTGGCGGATGTTTTTGTTTCCTTTCTAGAAGACTGCGTTGGATCAAAACTTTTCCGGCCAGACCCTTTGGAGCTTTTTAAGCTGTTCGAACTCGCCTTTGTCGGAACTTCAAATCAAAAGTACCTGTTTGACGAAAACGACTTGTCCAAGCATTCAATTGATACCGACCTTGTGGATTCGTTTCTGAACCTGCAGATCATGCTAAATACAACAAGAATTAGGATCCTGGCTGGGTACAAGAAGTATTTCTTTTCGCACCTCAACTGGCAGGAGTTCTTCTCTGGCCTTTGTCTTATGTATCATCGAAATCTCGTTAACTCCCGAGACCAACTGAAAAACCTAATGGAAAATGATCATTGGGAAGTCGTTATGAGATTTCTGTTCGGTCTCACAAACCCAAAAGTGCACCAGAAGATAGTCGGGATATTTCCAACCTTGGCTGAACAAAAATCGCTCCGCCTTTCTCAGGTATGTGTGATGCAAGAGATTTGTGCCAATATGGCCGACGACTACAGTCGTTCCCTTCAGGACTTCACTTTCCCGATAGTTCAACTTGCAGACTACAAGTGCTACCAGCAGTGGGACGCCTTTAGGTCACAGCCCAGCGATACTCGTGTGCTGAAACTGTGCAGTTTTGCCTTCGAATCGAAAGACCCCGAAATCACTGAGAGTATTGTTGGCGCAATTCCGGACAAAATTTTGCTGAGCGGAACCATCCTACCAAGTGACGTCATATATCTATGCCACGTCCTCAGTAAAGTGACAAAGCAGGTTTGTCTGACAGTTGGACTTTACTGCCGACCGGCTACCTTCGTCGGACAAGGATTGAAAGTGCTACTTGAAACCAACACAGGAAAGGTAGGACTACTGTCTGTTATATATTTTGGATAAAATCGCACTTTGCTGTACAAAGACAATTAAACCCGAACTTTAAAAACCCGAGTGAAATAGTAAATACAGGATCAGACAATTTTTTGGCATCGTCAGTTCCAGTAAGTGAAGTAAAACGCATATACAGGAAAGTAATAATAAAATAAAAATGATTTTGGATTGCATAAATATTTACCTTGTTGGTTTATTTATAAGGTTTACGCTTAATTATATTCTAATAAAAAATGGCAGAATATGTAATAAGTAGACGTTTTACCGTTTTTTTATTAAATACTGCATAAAAACAAAGTGCCGACTTTTACCGCCACTTAGGCTACATTCCTTTAATTACACTTTATGGTTTATTTTTGAAAGATATCCAAAGTCGTTAGAGGAGATATAAATGACTGAATTAAGAACTTAGATAAAGAACGTGTCAGCTTAAATGGCAACCTATAGCTTTTAATACAACAAAAAATTTAACCACCCCTTCCATGCTTTGAAGATAACCAAATGTCATATGCGGAACACAAACATTGAAGAGGATGAGTTGCTTAAGCTGGCTCGCCACATTCCACAAATGGAGGAACTCGGCTTCAACTTTTGCAAGCTGACCAGCAGCATGATTAAGATCGTCACAGATGAACTTATGAAAAGAACCACACAGGTAAATGCGCTTGCCACTTTAAATTACGCTTAGCGAGCACACCCCAGGGTTGAAAAACAGAATAATTTTACTTTGAAAAACAGAATAAATTTTTTTTAATTTTTTTGCCGTAACGATGAAAAATGTTTAAATATGACGTCACAAAGTCATTATTTGACGTGTAAAAGAAGTAACCTTTAGAAAACCTAAGTTATCGTTCTATGTAGCGCACAGGTATAGAACTGAAATCTTTTTTAAAACACAGTCAAGGAAATGGTGGGATGGCCTCGTGAAAAAGAGACAAGTCCTTCTAAATAAAGAACATTTTTTATCGACACAGGGTATGTCCCTTAAGCCAAGGCAAAGACCGATGACTGCAAGTCTTTTACACGCTTCTTGTATTAAAGCGTGAAAAAAAACTGGCAATCTGTGATTTTAGAAAAGGCGCTTTTGACTAAAGAGATTCCATAAAAACGTACATTTTTAGAAAGTAAGGTAATATTCGCGCAATTACGTAGTCAAAAAAGGCGATATTAGTATTGGGCGCATGGCCTCAAATTTCTCAGCCGTTTTTGCACAAAGATATGTCACTAACTCGGGTTTTCACTTATGTAGAGGTGTGAGCAAGCCATGGCAACACGTCATCACGATCCAAAGAAGCAGGCCGCTAAAACTCTAGACAGAGTCACTTTACTCAGTCTGTACTGCTCGTTGAGTATAAATCTCACTATCGCTTGAGTTAAATCTCACTATGAACGATAACGTACAGTGTGTTTCAAGCCGCTAGCATAAAACCGATTAAAGCAGAATGGCGTCAAGTCCAACGGTAAAGAGCGCTCGATTTATATAGGCGTTGGTCACACGTCCTTGGACACCGGTCACGTGTATTATGACAGCCTACTGGCAGCGTGGTGAGATAATATTAGCGAATATTACTTGCTAATACCACACAATAATGCCTAAAAACAAAATCCCTCTCTGTTTGAAACATTTTAAATCGATTTTGTTTTGCAATTACAGATCGGCGTGTTTGTTTTGAGCGGTAACCGTGTGGACGATCAAAGTATGTTCCACATCACTAGATGCCTAGACAAGATCACAAAACTGGACCTGCGGAAAAACGAAACCTCCATTACTGGATTTCATGTTTTGGCCAACAGCATTGCCGCCCTACGCCAGCCGGTAAAAGTTTTCTCGTTATTTAAAGGGGACTACAATGATTAAAATAGACATTGAAAGGCTTGTTTTTAAGGACTAAACAAAGTTAAAAGGACCTTAAATAAGGCTAAACACAATGTTGTCTTGATTGTTCCAATGTTTTAAAATGTTATAAAGTTTACTTAGTTTGGACTGGATTTTTGTTATATACAGTGTTCAATTTTTATTGAAATAAAATGAAAGGAAAATATAATATTCGAATCTTAACCGTATAATACTACCTAAAATAATAATTGCCTTAACAAAAGTATGAAAATGAGAAATATAGTGAGCAAGTGTTTTATATTATCGTTCAGCTTAAGTGGCTCTCAGTGTCGGAGAACCATCTAGAACTTGGGCTGTTGCAATGTCTGTCCATCTGCGTTCACCAGCTGGAAATGCTTTCCATGCGAACTTGTCAAATCAACGGAACTGATCTGAGGCCGCTCACCGATGCGATACATTCAGCAAATCGAAAGGTAAAGCGTGTAAAGTTTGATTACTGACGTTGATTAATAATACCTTAGTTCGCGCATTTTTTTCTCATTTTTTAACGTGGTATTGGGCGTGGTGTTATTACTTTTTCTGATGAGCATAAAACAATTAACCGGGAGATCTTCTTTTCGGTATAGTTCTTTAATATCGTTTGACAGAAGTGGTATATACTATATACTATATAGGGACGTCAGAAACACCGTATGTTATTCTGATGTCCGATATTTAAGGAAACGTACACTGCTGTTCGATCTGATTGCAACTATACTGTATGTCATTACTATATTAAAATAATTAAAAGCTTTATCTGGCCAAAATTTGTTTAAGCGATAAAAAGCTTTTCTTTTAATTGTTATATTATATATTTGTTGAGAACTTGGCCATTCAAGGTAAAAAAAAGCAAACAATAGTTAAAATGGCTACATCAGCTTGCTGGTTGGTACAAACACCATCCTAATATCGAACGAGACCGATATTACCGCTCGGAATTATGAAATGTACACCTATCCGACAATATGAGACCTCCTTAGATGATAAATTATACTTTTTCATGTCTTACTGGCGATATTCGTCCGATATTAGGGTTGCATCGGTGCCAATCCTATAACAAACCTTAGAAATCATGGCAATTGGTTCCAACTAATTTCTATTATTTCGCTTTTTACGGCGAATAACACGAAGTTTATTTCGTAAATTAACTGAGTTTTAAAAGAAAAAGTCGATTCTTCGCAGGTGCGATGGTTGGATATCTCCGATAACGAAATCGGCAGAGAAGGTCTGGACCACCTTGTCGATTGCCTTGAAAATGTCGAAACTCTCAGCATTACGAAATGTGGAATTGGTGGAAACGACCTTGAAAAGATAACTGGGAAAATTGAGACTTTGCAAAACCCGGTAAGTCGATCACCTTGTGTTACATTAAACACATGATACTTTTGTTTATTTTTCAAGGGTTTGAGTGACACTATAAGCTGGGGTAATTGCTAGTGCAGACTATGTTCGAGATTTATTTCAAAATGCGTTTAACAATACCCGTGCTTGCGAATTAATGAGTGTTACACCTGTTACATGGTTGTTGAACACCCAACCTTAAAAGTATTTCTTCAAAGCGGTTTCTATGAACGAAAACTTATAATAAGGCTTACAGTTAAAGACATGGTTTGCATGTTCGTTTTGCGCCTCCCTCCCTACGATATGAAATCGCCTAAACCAGGAGATTATTCAAAACTTGATCAACATGGTGTTGACAATGAAAGAAAAAAACTTTTAAGGTAAGTCACGCGTTTAGCGCTAAATGTCAAACGCCTTTAACAAAAGGCCGAACCCGAAACTTGCGGTTACAACCAGCCACAGGGTTGGCGCCAGATAGCTCAGTTCCGTATTTGACAAGATTGTTCCCGGTTTCATTCTTACTACTTTACGACCTTGGAAATTGCCTTTCTCCAATTCACATAAGACGCCATTCATCAATGCAATAGTTCTGCAATAAAAAAGGTAGGGCGTTCACTCGAAATATATATAACAAAAGGTCTCGACTTGAGTGACGCTTTTTATTAGTTACATAATTTCACACATATGGCCAAAAAGGCTTTATTAATATGTCCACAGTAAGTGTTTTTTTTTAGTTCCCGACTTTTGTCCGCCCGTTCGGCAGACATCGCAGCTTTACAACGATTTTTTTGGAAAAAGAAAAAATGTCTCCTGTCGCTCTTCCCAGCACTAGTATAGATATAAAGTCACTTCTCAGGGGTTAGCCCAGTGTTTCTTAACCTTTTTTCCTTGGGGGCGCACCTAGAGATGTATGAAAACGTGGCGGCGCACCTTGCGAGCGCAGCGAGCGTGAAATTTTCTAGGTGTACCGGTATTTCTCTTAAATTGCCTGCAATTTTTTATTATATAGGTTTATAGTTGCATATATTTAAAGGGGATCCAGCCTTTAAGACTGAACACGTTATTTTGTCCATTTAAGTCTTATTCCCATTAATTTTAGACTTATTTCGACATGTGTCTTATGAAGTCTATTTTAGATCTTAATCTGTGGTTATTACTGAGAATATGGCGTTATTTTGTCGGTGGTCTTAATAGGCCTACTATGGTAGCCTATTATAGATTAATTATCTGATTTAGATATTGTTGCTTTGTAGGCTTATTTCGTTTTTACTTGAAATTCTTATCTAATCAATGAGCTAAGCTTAATGTAAAAACATCTATGTTTTATGTAATAGAACCAACATTATATTTTCCTTTTGCTCGCGGCGCACCTGGCAGCCTTCTATGGCGCACCGGTTGAGAAACGCTTGGTTAGCCTATTGTAAATTAGAGTAGATTTAAATTAACCGCATAACATGCTCTGTGTGCTGCGTTGGTGTGTAACGGAGTGATTTTCAACGTTTTTTTTTGTTTATTTTATTTTTAAATGGCGGCAAACTTTGAGTTTTTTTTCCAAAAGTTCTACGGCACACTTAACATTCTCCCGATGTATATTGGCTTCACACAACTTCCACTGGTCTAACGGATTTACCCGCTTTTATTCCTAGATGGACTGGCTGCAACTGAGCGAGAACGTGCTTCACGATAGCGGAGCAGAGCTGCTGTCAAACTGCATTTCTAACATCAATTCACTTTCAATGAGGTCTTGCAACCTGACCGACAATCAAATGAAAGTCATAAGTCGGGCGATTTTGCAACGGAGTGAACCAGTAAGTAAATGTGAAAAGCAACTGCCATGATTACTAGGTTGAGATAAAACCAGGGTTCAAAGTAGTGGTACAAGCCCCACTGGTACATGTGTTTGTAGTGTTTTCGTTTATGTAGTTCTTAAGTTATTAGAAAACTGCTTTGAACCGATAAACGTAACGAGTTCATGCACTTTTTTTGTTTCAACAAAATGCATCTTAAAACATTGGATCGTACTTTCACCGCTGTAATTACCTAACGTCGTATTTTTTGTCTTTTCTTGCCGGAACACATGGAATTTTTTAAAGATGATGTCAAAAAGCTACGTCATAACAGGAGGGCGTCCATAACAAGTATTTCCTAAGAAATGACTTATTTTAGAATCTAAAAAACAAAACAAGCCATAAAGAAAGAAATACTCGAAACAAGTTGACTTGATGGGTGCATTACACCGGCCACTACACTTCTGTAGATAGAGATACAAAAAAAATAGGCGAGATGTAACCAGAATTTCCATTTACGATTTCAGAAAAGAGTGGGGAAAAAATAAATAGGAAAAGTTCATTTTCCTTTTAGGAAAGAAAGTTATGAATTTATCAGCCTGTTATAATTTTACTGATGCAGATGGGATTGCTGGACATATCATTCAACCCTCTTGGTGATGATACAGCCAAAATTCTCGCATTGTGCTTGCCAAACATCACACGTCTTGAGTTGTATGGCTGCTGTTTCACCGAGACTGGTCGACACTTTATCCTATCGTCGTTAGATTTGCACAAAAACGTAAGAAACGCACAGAAAACGGTTTCGAATTTCTAAAACGTGCTGGTCCAAACCAAGAGAGTATCCAAGATTTTTGTGCAAATGACAAGGGGGTGTTTGAGGGCATAAAAAATGTCAGGAATGATATCACACAATTGCGCCAAAACACTATGTCACGCATCACGATATACAGTTACGTCAAAACTTGACGAAGTTTATATATTAAACTAAAAATACTCGCGTGCATCGTGAAACAATGTAAAGTTTAAGTTGTAATATTTTGGCCCCAGATTCTGAAAATCTTGGACCGTCCTATTCAAAACCATGCGACTCATTTAAAGCTAACAAGGGGTCAAACCACAGATAATTCCGTTCTAATTTACACAATGTTTTTCGTTTGCTATCTTAGCAACTACAATAACTATTACTTTATAGTAGTAAAAAGATTCAACTTTTTGATTTTGTTTAGTGCTGCCAGGTGAATGGATTAGAACAGCAAGAAAACTCCACTGCGACATCCAGCGACAAAACAACAGCAAAATCACATTGACGATATGACCAAAAATATACAATTCTGAAATCTATATATGCCAATTGCCCTGTGACTTTCATATTTTTTGTAGGAAATACTTTATATTAAAATATGTTATGATAAAGCTCAGTAAAAAAAGTGATAAAGCTCGGTAAACAAGCGATGGCAATATTTTCTTGAACTTTTTGACGGATATTTTTAGCTTCATCTGTAGGCTACTGTGTGTTTTGTGTGGTTTTGATACATTTTTTTTAATTCTTATTGATTTTACGAAGCAAAAAAACAAAAAAAGTAAGAATTGCAAGAGGACTATAGCACTTTTCAAGGCAAACGATTTACACCAGTCATGAAAACAGCCACTTATACCACACTCGCCGCAATAACGTTGACATGGCATGTAACTAAAACCTCCAAAAATGAACTTTTTGCAATTAAGACTTAAGGTTGAAAAAGACACATTAAGTGAACAAGACACAAATAATATACTAACATTACAAAGGTCGAATTTAATTATTATGAGCAATATCTTCGTATAGTCTTTGCCAACTTTTTTTGTAGCGATCTGGCTTTAGAACCAATCTTAATAAATCTAACAATATAAGTCTACTGCAGTCGGCGAACTAAACAAATCAAATGGCGACCCAATTAGGGGTAGCAACCCAGGGGCTGAGAAACACTTTTTAAAACAATTTAACTTCTAATATACATACAAAACAAGTATTCTACTGAACTACGGTATTAAATAACTCAGCCTTCTGCCTAAAAAACTGACGCTTTTCTCAATTTGAATAAAGACAAAGCAACTAGGCATGCAAAAACTGTAAACGTAACAAAGGCAATTGTGGCATTTATCGGCAGCTAAATAATATTATGAAAGAAAATTCGTGTAGTAAAGTAACCAAACGCCCGATTAAATAAAAATCTAAAGTTTAGTTGTAGCAACTATCAACGCTAAACCGTGCTTACCTATTCCAAACAACTGTTGTGGATTGGATGCCCCCGAGGGTGTAATTTGTAACCGCTCAAAGACACTAAACAACCGCTTCCAGCGCAAGTCATAATTAGGAAAGCGTGGATTTTTTGACATCAAAAAAATTGTAAGGGAAAATACCAGCTAAAACAAGTTTTTTTTTAGTAAGCCGCAATACCAAAAACAAAAAATTCTAGACACAAAATGGCGACCAACATTTCCGGTTTGACCAACTGGTGTTTCCTAAAGACTTAGTGGAAATGGTTTCGTTTTAGAAAAAAAACTATTTAGGCTCGTGGCAATGTACCACTAGTCATTTGAGTAATAAAGTGAAAAAAATTAAGTGCTGTTTTCAGTGACTTGCTGGAGGTACGGTTTTTAAAAATGAACTAAACAGTAGATTTTAGAAAAGTTCATTTTAAATTTGTTACCAGAATGTTAAAAAAAAACCTGCGTCGTTTTAAAATCCTTATCAATTGTTTTCATTAATTTGTCTGGTAGAACTTATTTACAAATAGCAAATTATTTTTAGGCTTTCTTAGGAAAATTGACATGTTAAATTTAATAATTGTTGTTTATACCTGATATATTTGACCACTTTGCACTGCACAAGACAGCATGTATATATTCTAGCAAAGTAAAAAGCCTAGCCAAGGCCCCCAAATTTTCAAAAAAAGCATGCCTTCAAAGAAGAAGAAGTACAATTCAAGGTTTCCTCCTGTAAGTGATTTTAAACTGTTTTACTTGTAATGTTCAAACAAAAATACATACACCTTTAAAGATTAGGCTGGTCTATAAGAGGTAAACAACCACATAAGACTATATATATGTTTATTTTTTTGTTGTTTATTTTTCAATGTTTTATTTTGGTAATGCTTGCTGGTTTTATCAGGATTTTAACATTATTTATGTCGTCAAATTCTAGATTGAAAGCTTTGGATATTGCACAGGGGAGGTGTTTACTGTTTATACGCAGCCTAAAATTAAGCGGCTGTAATAAAGTAACGGCAAAAATGTACACATTTTCAAATATGAGTTGAATGTTGATCATAAATTAAATATACAATTGCAGGCAAGAATAAAGAAAATAATGCAGACCGATGATGAAATTGGAAAGGTTGCTGCCGCTGTTCCTGTCTTGATTTGTATCCTTGTACATTTGGTTGTAAAAACATATTTTTTTATTTTTACACAGGGGCGCCACAAAGTCTTTCGAAAACCCTAGGTTTTTTGTCAAAGTCTTTGAACTTGTTTTATGTCCAGGTTAAGGAAGTAAAAAAAACAATTAAAAAAACTAATAAAAAACAATTAAAAAAACCTTTTTGTAATTGTGGTGACCAAGACATATTTTACTGTTTTTTTGTTTGTTTTTATAAACAATCATCTAACTTACTACATTCCATCTTGGGTTAATATTTCACACAGTTTAATTGTGTTTTCATTATTAATTACAATTTATAGAAGACCAAGTCCTCATGCCAAAAGTCTCTAATTTTGTCGGCTAAACAGTTTACTAGTCTTTAGTTTAGTTGCATTATTACAAACATAGTTTCGAGTATTTTCAGCATTACTAACATTTGTAGAGTTAGTACCTTGCATACAACGTTAGTCACATTATGTTATCTGGGGCTGTTATGAATTATCATGATGAAAAACATGAATTAAGAGTATCAATTAATTTTGTTGTGGATTTTAGTATTTACATAGAGTTTGTGTTCCTTACATAAAACTTTGGTACTTCAGCCAAATGCCTGGAGATGTTTTTGGTTTCTATTTTAAATCACACCGGAGAAGTGACCAAGACGAGACACGCCAAAACCATGTCCACGTCACACCTGTAAGTTAAACTTAAGGATGTTTTACCTTTGTTAAAAATGATTTATGTAATATTTGTTTTAATTATTTTTCATTATTCAATTTGAAATGTAGATATGATTACTATTAAAATGTAGGTTGATCGCATTTTAAAAACTTTTAAATTTACAATTAACATATTATATATTAACCCTGTAATAATCTGTACTGAGACTTTGGACTGTAATGTTTTTGTTCTGTTGTTTAGACTAATGTTGATTTTGTTTAAATATAACCTTTTTATAAAAAATATAACATTACCTATATTAAAAAGTAATAATAGTGTGTTTTAAACCAGAATTAGCGCTTCTACAGACAAAACAAAACAAGACTGATTTTTCCAGGAAAGAATGCATCTCCACTATTGGGATGTTCGACTTCCTCAAAGACGTTGTTGCTAACGTTGCAGAAATGCAAAACGATGACGAACCAGGAACAAGTGCAACAACGAGCAGTGAAGGAGCTGCTCAGAAAACTACTCGAAAGAGGTAAAGTCAAGTAAATTTAGAGGGGCAATTTTCATTTTTCCACGGTTTTAATTTTTAGTTTCATTGCTTTTTTCTTGTAGAATTTGTAAAATTGTGGTATTTTGTTTCCTAACAAAGCAATGTTGTATCATTACATAGTTGCAAATTTTATTTTTCTCAAGCTTGAAAGTCGTAACTTTGATTGTTGAGTAAATGTGTAGATTGCAGTTGTAAAATATTAAACATTTGTTTTATCTTACTTTATGGTATTTAGTTCTAAGCAATAAACTTTGCGTATTTACCTTAATTTTAAGGTTGCCTAATATGATTTTGTCGCAAAAACATACTTGTGTATAAAGCCAGACTTGTTAAATATGTAAATAGGACTGTGAACCCAAATAAACAGGAACAAATCCTTCCCCTTGCTTTTTACCCAAATTTGATTTCTTATATTGTGTATGTGTAATGTCTTTGGAATTTGTTTTTAAGTTACTTTCATTGCAACAATTTTAGTTTTGTCTGCCTTTTGTACAAACACACACCTTTTCCAGAAATACTACGCAAGCGAAAACTCCAAAGAAGAGAGTTAAGTTAGGAGCAGATCGACATCGTGCCATAACCGAAGATATTGAGGTGCTTATTTCTAGAAGTGGTTGATTTTTTAAAACCAATATTTAGTACAGCGAACCAAACATGTCGTTTAAAAATGAGTTACATGCTTACATTAAATGTATGTTTTGTTTCTAATTGCATTGTGCCACTTACAAAATTTAAACTTTTTAGTTTAATAAGCTTAATAATCATTTAAAAAACAATAAATAACAAAAATAAATGTTTTTAATTAGCAACCTTAGTGCCATGGTAACCAGACCTCAGACTCAGATCAGTACTTTTTTTATGTTATAATACAGAAACATTGCCAAAACCGACTAAAAGCTTTGTAGTTAATTGTTGGATAGTGTTAAGGGCCAATTGATGCAACCAATGTTTCATCAGCTTGATGTTACGTACACATTGTGGGAAGTGACAGTTGTGAAACCTTGTTAACAAACAACATATAAATATACTTTGCTTGTGTGGTACTTCCCATGTATTTTCTCTTTAAATTGATATGTTTAAGCCAGAAAAACTTAAATTAATAAGTAATAAAATTCAAAGTAAGTTTAGTTGAAACAAATTGTTAATGTGCAACAATTGTTTAGCTTTAGATTGCATTTTATTAAAATAAAGATATTTTCATCAATGTACAATAGTGAATAAAAAACCCATATCAACAGTTTAGCTTGTGTAAAAAAAATATCCTCCTTAACATTGCAATGAAGTGTTATTAAAAGGCAAGAAAAAATGTTACTACGAAATTTCTGTGTAAGGTAACTATAAGATACGACACACACCTTCTCCTGTGCTTCTTTAAATTGTGTGGAATAAAATAGTTTTAAAACCTGCAATTTTCTAATGAGCCAAATACTATTTACTTTCAGGCGACCGAATCTGACAACGATTCATTTGGCGAGTCGTCACAAGAGAGCAGCAACGGGCTCTTATCGTCTTCCATGTCTTCACACGGACACCCAAGTCCCAATCATAAGACAACTGATGAGGGGTAAGAATGCCAATAAAAAAATCAAGGAATTCTAAGTCACCGTAAAGAGCAGCCTTTTCTAGTGGACAATGCCTTGCTTGCAATCAAATCCTGATTTTTAGATGTTTTTTTGTTTTTTTTGGGGGGGAAGGGGGGCCATATGAGGTTAAATCAAAGAGCTTGACGTTTAAATGGAAATCTCGGACTGTTTCTTGCTCTTTCCACGTGTAATTCAAACACATTGTATTGGCTTTGTCAAAATTATGTCGATAACGCAAATTTTCAAGTAGAACATCCAAACAATGTTATCCCGCTGGGGCTTTGTTATAACAATCTGCCTTGAAAGATGTTGACGTCGATAAAATGCATTTGTTTTTTTGGAACGCCCAAACAAAGACACTTTTGTTTGGGGGCTTCCGCATTTACCATTTGTCTTTATGCATAATGACGTAGATAATGCGCATTGTTGGATTGGAACTTCCAAACTAGGCTACCCACATGTGTAATAGCTTGTGTAATTTTTATCTTGCCTTACTCCAGTAGTTCTACCGTGGATCATGTAAATGTTTTATTGGAAAGTCTAAAGAATGCACCTAAATATCTGGTGCTGTATTTTCCCCATTTTCTACAAGTATTATGGCGTCGATAATGCCGAACAATACTACCCAATCTCCTACCGCTTAGCCATTCATTAAGCAACCTCCAAACTCCATTTTAAATTTCAGAAGCTCGAGTTTGGCGCCAAAGAGTGATGAGAAAGTCTCCTTCCACATCCCACTCTCAACCCTCATGTCCATCGAGAAAAGCGACCCAGCACCTCCCTCAGAAGAGTCGCTATCCATCACCAAAACCCTTCCTGCCAGCGACGAAAGCGATGAAGGCGTCGCGGGCGGCTCGGGGGTCATCGACATGTCGATGAAAAGCGCCCCCTCGGCCCCTGTACCCCCCCAGGCGCGGTGCCCGGTCATTGTGACAAACAGCGCCGTCGTTTCGATGAGCAAGTCGCTCGACAGCGATACCACGCGGAAAACCACCACAAACGGCGAAAACCGCTTCCCAGGCGCCCCCCCATACAGGCCCCATGCGCCCCAAATCCCGGCACCCACCAATATGGCGCACATCTACCGTCCCCAGGCCACTGTGCCCCCTGAGAAAGCCCCCGGCGAACCGGGTATTCCCCAAGGCGGCATGCTGTCGTTTCTCTACAGTCCATTTTCGGGGGAAACCCCGCCGCCCCCGTTTTTTTCGCCCCACCAGCAGCCCCCGGCCGCTCACCCAAGCGCGGGGTCCCATTTTGCCCAATCCCCGAAAGCTGGCCCACCCCAATACCCCTACAATCCCATGTCGGCCCAGCTGCGTAGGGACCCCTACCCGCACCCACCAGAAATGGCGCGACCGGGGCCGACGAAAAATGATGGCGTCACTAATGATGAAGATGACGACGATTATGACGCATGAGCCCGAAGCCGAGAATCTCCCATTGTTGTGGAAGGCGCGGTGTCGTTGAGGCTGTTTCAACTTCCGTTAGTTGATTTTTAAAAGATCAGTGCGGAGAATATCTTAACTTTTGCTTTAAAGCACAACTTAAAGCACCAACTCCACGGGTTTACAACTCGCAACGTCAAAGCTAAACTTCTACAAAAAATCCAGAAAAACGATCTTTTTTTGTCAAGGAACGTTTCACACGCACCCTGGTTTCTCAAGGCCAACAATTTTCCGCTGTAACTTCTCCAATGCCAAAGGCTCGTTTCCTGAAATATTCAATAGGAACTCAAAAACTGGCAATATTTCGCCTGTGCAACTTACAACGATACGAAAGCACTCCAAACGTTTTGTTCGCGATTTTTTGTCCGTGAAAGTTTTTTTGTCGGTGTTCGTTTATTCGTTCGTTCGTTCTGTATTCGCTGTTTTTTCCGAATTTCTTGTAGGCGACTTTGACATTACCCCATACACAACCTTTTTTTCGACAAAAAATTGGGAACGATTTCGAAGTTTTTTGGTCTTGGGTTCGAATCCCACCAAAGCACTTGGTCTTGAAGATCTGATGAGCGTTGCGATATCTTTATGAAAGTCTTTCGCTGTTTTTTTCAAAAGGCGGTGTGATTTGTTGTCGAATTATGCAGTACTCGCCCTCAAACAATGTCGAAAATAAAACTAGTGTCAGTTTTGAACAAAAATTGCAGGAAAGAAGTATTAGTGAGAAAAACTATCATCTTTAAAAAACTCTCTGAACAAAAAGTGTTATAACATATGTAAAATAGCAATTTCAAACAGCACATTTTTACACATGCCTGATCCATTGGGTGCTACCAAAGTGAAAACAATTTAAATGTTAATGATTTGTGGAAAACGTCGATAAGAGTTTTATGATAATATAAAAAAAGGATTGGAAGCCGTTAAGCAGTTCTATTTAAATTATTAACGCCGAAGAATACCCACTTTTTTAAATGTAACGTACATACATATTTACTGCGTGGTTTCAATAATTTTACGTACTGATTCTAAAGTCATTTCAGCTAAAATTAACTCAGTACAGTTAAAATAGCTGGAGTATTCACCTTCTTCTATGCTACAGGCATCACGATTGTGGAAACTCGTAGTTATCTTACAGCGTTACGACGTCTTGCGTGCATTTTTCGACCGTTTAAAGTTCACCGTGGTTGAGTAAAGCATGCTTGGCACCTTAAAATGGTAGATGCGATTCTTGCACTACGTTATATCACGGGAACACGGACCATTTTGAACCGTAATTTTGTCTCTATCCGATGAACGACAATCAGCTAGTGGTGCAGAACAATTTATAGACGCAGACAAGATGCCTTTTCGCCTTGTTTATAATTATGAGTCGATATACGGTTTTTGATTCGGTATATTTCACTCTCAAAGCGTAAAATAAATTATGTTAGACCAGTGATTAACAATTTTTTCGGTCGAACCCTTGGGTAAAACTTTTAGCAAAACTCTTCAGGTGTCATTAGGCTATAGCTGCAAAACAAATGTAAGCTTGGTTATTGAAAGGCCTTAATAGCTTTAACAAATCTAATCATTGACTTATCATATAAAGTGGATACAAGGATTTACAAATATCAAAGTAGTTCTTTGTGTGTGTGACTCATTTTATTCATTAGCCCAAATATCACAGGAAGATATTGAAACTATTCATGATTTTACTTTAAAATGGGATCTTTTTCCATTAACCACGGCCCTACAAGTATTTTATTACCGAAAGCCGTAGGCAAGATATTGTTTGGTGCTAACGACTTGAAATGGGTTGTAACTCTTGTTTGGAATAACTTTAGTTGAAATTTTTGTAGCACTTGACTGGGATTTAAGTATTTCCTTAACGACTGTTTTGCATAGCGGAATGGATAGACACGTCAATGTAGTGATGCGTATATTTGGCGATCGCATATAGCACATTACATTTTACATTATCGCTGATGATGTAGTGTTTCTCAACCCATGGGAACTGACCCGTTTGATTTAGTTGGGTATTCTTCATATGGTTAGGTTTATTGAGATAGTTTCTCATTAGGATTTCTCTAAAATTTAAGCAAATTGCGGAAGCACGAAGCATGACTAATATGACATAAATTCGAACTTTTTTTGGAATATTTTATGTTTTGTTCGCTTAGCAAGAGTTGAGTGAAGACAATTCGGTCGCCAAAGCTTCGCTGCTCAGTCTTTGGTTCGAAGCGAAAATTGGTTGAGAAACACTGCGCTAAAGTAACGAACCAATGCTGGAATAAGTCGACGGGCCGCTTCACACATTTAGGAGAAAAACACGAAAATATGCAAACACAAAACGCCTCATAGAAACCTAAATAAGCACTGGAGTACCCTGTAAAACTAAAAATGTCGAGCACCGAACTATAAGCCTCTAAAAACAGTACCTTTACTAGACCGATGTGGCAACAAGTGCACAAAAAAGTGTAGTTGATTGCAACCGCTAAGAAAGTAGTAGAGATATAAGGTTAAGGTCAGTAACAAAAGCGTGAAATATTAGCGTTGGCGGTGTAATAAATCAAAAAGACGAAGTCGAGTAACACTTTGGACGCAGTAACTTGCTGGTAGTGCGAAGAAGAAATGGTGTGGACTGTATATAGATTTATAAAGCATAGTGTAGTGCAGCACAAAGTGGCACTTAGGCCAGCACAAAAATTAAACAAACTTGCTTTGGGCAGTCATAACAATATTGTCTGACATTGCAAACCGAATATTTGAAAAAGAAGATATCTCCTCGCCCTAATGCACGTTAGTGACGACAATGACTTCGAATGGTAGCAAAACAGTACAGACTTTCTTCTCATAGGTTCGGATCCTATAGTGACTGATTTTGACTGAGACAAGAAAGTCTATACTGTTTTGTCTGACATTGGTTATTTAATTCCGATTTCGATAACTAATGTTTTGGCAAAAAAAGCACATCTGTACAATCCGATATCAAATTACGTCATTAATATGGTTAAATAAATTGAAAACTAAAAAGTACAATTATCATGTTTTCAGACCATTGGGCCGAAATTTGCTTTACCAACCTTATGAATATTTTGATTTTAATGCAACATTTTCTAAGAAGTTTGTCGTTGTAGAAAACTTTACGTTGTATCGAAAAACAAGGCTAAAGTGCACAAAATTAGTATCGGATGAGCAGCGATACAATAAATTGACATCAGGTATCGGATTTGATCCGATATTATCGGTCATCCCAAACAGCAATGCTTCAATATAAGTGTAGCTAAAATACATCATTAGGTTGAAAATTTACCTGATTCCGAGGTATTTACTAAATCTGCTGGATCTGTTCAGTATACATTTCATACATGGTGTGACAAAGCTTCATTATAAGTATTTGCAGCGCTTCAGACGAAAAAACAATGATTGGCGAATGCAGGATAAGCAAAAATAAAATCCAATTGACCGGCAAAAAAGAGCTACGGAAATGGCAAGGCAGTAGGTTTTACAATCAAGAGTTTAAAAATTGGGGTTTTTTTCAGCAGCTTTGAACAGCCATTATTTCATTAAGTTGGTACTGGTTGTCACTTTATTATGCAACAGATACACTTTTTCATTTTTCGACTAAAATTTAATCTTTTCAAGCACACCCATCCCACCTTTATCGATTGCAACTTACCCGGCTATATTGATAGTTTTAAAACAATGCTGAAATGAGACGTGGATGGGGTAAAACAGATAAAAATGGCACTTGCTTTAAATGTATTTTGTTATTAGTGAATATTGCGACGGTGTACTATTACTTGGCGTTAAAAACAACTCTCAACCCAAACTTGCCAACTTAAGGAAAAGGGGATTTAACTTACCTTTTTGTTATGCCACGTTAGCTCGGGCTAGCCAAAAAGCTGCTGGCAAAATTATGCTTCGTTTGCATTTGCTAAAACAGCTGTAATTCTAGTAGGTAATAATTTCAAGTGTAAAAGTTGAATTCAATTCATAACCAACAAACGATTTAGACAGTAACGGACTGGTTATGGTAGATGCTTTATTTGCAAGTTTGAATGGCCCGATAAAAAATCAATAGGGCAAAGTGTTTTGAGCCCTAGCTTGGTCTGTCAAAATAATAATTGTGTCGAAGCTTAGGGTTAACTAAATATAAGACGCAATATCGTAATTAAATTTGGACAATACCAAATTTTGACAGCTGATTCAATAGACCGCAAACCCGTCTTACAAAACATACAACGGTAACACTCGTTTTTCAGTAAAGTAGAGTGTCTGATTTTAATATAAGCCAGCCAAGGGATTAAAAAAGAGATAAATTTTCTCTTTTAAAGAAAGCTTTTCCTAATCGCCTCATAAGACCACTAACACCAACCTATAAGCCAGACTCATACTTGCAAATTTTAAACCAGACTCATAATTGCCAATTTTAAATCAGACTCATACTTGCCAATTTTAACCAGACTCATACTTGCCAATTTTAAACCAGACTCATACTTGCAAATTTTAAACCAGACTCATACTTGCAAAATTTTTTTGCCACATCGTAGAACTTCAGAGCTCTTAAAAAGACTAACAGGTCAATCCATCACGTTGCCATGGTTACGCGCCTCTTCGAAGCTGGCTCGACGCCGGGTTTCAGAGGAAGAAGAGGATTCTTCCTCAACTCCAAGATTAGCCTGTGGAGGAGTTTCTTGATCCACATCAATCACAAGAATTTGCTCATCGACGCGATTTGGAAGACCGAGGACTTGCTCCGAAGACTCTTCGTGGACCAACTTGTACATGGAGCTTGGATCCGGGTCTTCCGCGGTTGCGAATTGCTGTGGAGGCGGAGGAGTCGTTGTCAAGAGGAAGTCCTGGAAGAGCGGGTGTCCGTGGACGATCTCGGAGAGCAGCTGTCCTGAGGAACAGGGATCCGATGGAGCTTGTTCGTTTGACGGAATCGCGGTTTCAGAATCGGTAAGAGTCGTGTCGGCAAGAAGATTTGCGACATCAGCCGGGAGCAAGTCGGCGCCGGACGGAAGCGGTTCCTGCTCGGAGACAGGAGAGGGCTCGTCGTTGTAAGACAGGAGAAGATTACTTTGCGGCTCTTTGGCAGATTTTACGACTGGCAAAGCGACGTTTTCTGGAGAAGAAGCGCTGATTTCCTCAATATCATTTGGACCATCGAGTTTATCAATGCTCGAATCCCACTCCAGGTTGATTTCCTGCGCTTCGTAAACGCGCTCGAAGTCATCCTCTTCGTCTTCTCGGAGGAGCGAGTTTCCCTCCACCACTCCAGGAGTCCGGTAGGACTTTGCTGGCGACTTTTGATGACGATGATCTTCCTCTTCTTCACCGCTGTTCTCCTGATCGAGGAGCGACGATGTTTCTGCTTTGCTCGCGCGCTCCTTGCCTCTGACTTTAAGCGGTGAGCTCTTGCGAGAACTTGACTTGGAAGAAGACAAAGACGACGAAGAAGCGGGAGCGATTGTCCTCGAGAAGAAGTTTGAAGCGATGTAGGCGTCGGATGACTCGGCGGGACGACGGAACCCGATGTCATCCGGACTGCTCGGAGGAGTCGGGACTCTGAACCTTTCACCATCATCCTGTGGCTTCTGAAGAGGACACGGGACATGGAAGCTCTCTCTTTGCTCCTGCTTCCTTGGAGCAGGAAGGTGGCGATCCAGTCTGGTGGAGGACACCTCGGCTCGCATCCGAGGAATAGATCTTGGTTGTTTCCTCCTGGATCCGACCGCGTACGCTCCGTACGCTCCCGCCGAGGGTCCGTCGTCTTCTGTTGCTACGGCGGAAGACGGCATCACGCGTCGTTCCCATGGAGATGGATCTGCTGATGGTGGAGGAATGGAGGCCTGAGGATTCATTTCCCATGGAGATGGATCTGCTGATGGTGGAGGAATGGAGGCCTGAGGATTCATTTCCCATGGAGATGAGGATTCGGATGCTGGAGCTTGATCGTGTGGAGTCCTGGGATGCTGTTGGTTGTTGTGACGCAATTCTGTTCAAGTAATTTTGTAAGCGTTACGTTGAGTTTTTTTTTTTAGATTTTTGGAAAACTTTTCAATATATGGCCTTAAGGTATTGCTTGATGAATTTGTAGATGTAGTTAGATGGCTAGACATTGTGGCACCATGTTGACGACTTAACGATTATGTCGATCGAAGAATGCGCCTAAAAAACTAAGGAATTGTTGCACATAGGATCGATTTACTCCTTAATGCAAAGCAACTTAAAAAACACCCGTGGTTGATTTCACAAATAGTAATTCATATATAATTTAGACAGCCAAATGTGTATGGACATTACAATTGGCGAGAGTTGATTTTCTTTTAAATTCTAAAAAAAAAATGCAAAGCGCGTTGTTTAGTGGGGAAAAGGTCAGTAAAAAACTCAATTTCGATCATAGAATTGCTGCGTGTTTGCAGTTTGGCTGGCAGCGCTAAGGTACTTCTATTTAACTTTAAAAATCAATCGCGAATCGCGATAGTCGCAATTCCAGTTAAATAGACAAAAAATAAATATGACATTGATAGGGGAGGTTTCAGGGAAGTTCCTGATCATTATGATTGTGGCCTGCTTTGTCAGATCGCTTCCTTTGTTTTAATACTATGTTTTATGATATATATTTGAGAAAACGCAGGCTTACTGTTTTTTAACTGTTTTCAAAAAATGTTGTTTTTGCTCGAAGGCTTAAAAAAACACGAGCATAGTAGAGCATTTCCAACTGATGAATTAGGGTAAAGATGTTTAAATTAGTTTAAAGGCCCGTTTACACTACAGCTGCACTGAGCTGCGCTGGGCGTAATTTGCATTTAAATTCTATTGTGGCGAGCGTTTCACGCTTTGCTAAACTCAAGCCCCGTGCAGCTGGAAAAAAATACGCTTTTGAGCGATTTCCACGCTTTGCTAAACTCAAGCCCAGTGCAGCTATAGAAAAACATTACGTTTTGTCGCGATTTTTACGCCCAGCGCAGCTCACTGCAGCTGTAGTGAAAACAATTCCACGCCCAGTGCAGCTCAGCTCCGCTCAGTGCAGCTGTAGTGTAAACGGGCCTTAAGGCGGAAACAGAGGGTTTTTAAAATAGTAGGTAATTTGGGGCAATAGTTGTAACAAAAGCTTTTATTGCTGAATTTATCGCAGTTGTAGAGAGCCATAAAAATGCCTTTAACCAATTATCCAAACCACACACAACATCGGAGAATAATGTTTGGAGCTTGTAATAGGATGTAGTGAGAATATCAAACCCCATATACTGCAGATCAGTGGTCGGCAAACTTTTTCTGTCGCGGCCCAAAGTATTTTTTTCAGAGCTATTGTAGGCCTACTAAAACCACTACGAAGCAGTGTCGGATTCTGAATATTTGATTTGTAGGTGAAATATTACACGGCGCCTTTATGCCCCAAACTCTGCGATGCCATATTGTAAAACATTCCATACAACGAAGAATATACGCGCGAAGCGCGAAAAATTTTTTCATTACACATAGTTAAAGTTGACAAAAAATATATTTCGACAGGCATTTAGGACCACATTGGGCACGTGGGTCTTTTCAAACTGAGCTAAATTAAAAATTCTATGCCACACCAACATTTACAATAAAGTGCAATGTATGCAGGGCTATCACGCGGCCCACAACTATGATAACACTCAGCTACTAAAAAGTAACTCGCGGCCAACTAAAAATGGCTCTGCGGCCCACATTTGGGCCGCGGCCGGGGCCACAGTTTGCCCACCACTGCTGTAGAAGAAGGTGGCAGTTTGAAGGCATCGAATAACTCTTTATTCATTTTCAAGAAAACTCTTTATTTATTTTTACCAAACAAATAAAGATAAATTCCAAACGTTCAAAATGCCACCTGCTTCTGTTAGACTTGGACAACTAGATTTATTTTAGCTTTTTAAAATTAGATTAGAATTAAAATTAGAGCATTTTAGTTTTTCCAAATTAGATTAGAATTAGAATTAGATTGTTTTGAGTTTTTTCAAATTAGATTAAAATTAGAATTATCGAATTCCTAAAAAAACAAATTTCAACTAGAATTTGAACTAGAATCACATACAACCATTTAATTTAATCGCAAAGTATTCTTATAAGAATGTGAATGGTAAATATGTGTGTGCTAATTTTTAAGCCTTTTATGCTTTTTAGACTGTAAAAATAACATACAACTCGTTCCAACCAAAGAGTTTTAATTGAAATTCTGTGTTTCAACTGAGTGACTAAAAATGCCGTTGGACAAAGTAGCAGTTTTGGAAAAATCCGAATTAGATTATAACTAGAATAAGAGCACACAGGCAATTGATAAATTAGATTAGAATTAGAATTAGCCGCATTTTGCTCTGATTCATTGAATTAGAAAACTAGAATTATCTAGTTGTCCAAGTCTGGCTTCTGTACGGGCTTCAATATTCTTACTACCGCACACACCGTCGTTTCCGTAATCTGGTCGGATCAGTTTTTTCTCGGTGTAGCGCGCTTTGTAGGTGGAGGTCAACTGGGGGTCACGAATGTAGTCGGATGCCTCGAGGTTCATGTGAACGTTTTCAGGCTTCTGTAGAACTTGGGCGAGGAAGTCGGTCGAAATTCCGTTGGTCATCTGTAAATCAAATATCAAAATATAGAATTCTTCTGAGCCTGCATAGCTCAGTTGGTAGAGCGACGGTCGCGGCTTGACCGGAGGTCGTGAGTTCGAACCTCACTGCAGGCTAGTTGTTTTTCTAGTCTGCCCTGCTTGCATCATTGATCGACAGATTCGGTGAGTCTGCGATGGCTTTTCGGTATACTATAGAATTCAGGAAATTTCTTACTATGTTAAAATCAATAAAGATATATTCGAAAAGTTCACAAAATGCTACCTACATCTGTATTGACCTTCGTATCCCTTATAGGCCTTACCACAGCTTTCTCCAACCATTATGCTCCGAAATAGCAATATAATTTGCAATCCAAAACATGTCTTTAGCAGTAACAGTGCTCTACCATTTTGAAGTCCACTGTACAGCGCACGTTAACTTAAAAAATGTGCTGTTTTTAAACAAACGGTGTAAAAAAAACAAAAAACGTTGGCATGCTGTAAAGCATAACATATTGCAAAATCGAATAACATTTATGCGAAACGCGAAAGTCCTTGCGGTTACACACTTAAAGTTGGCAAAAGTTAAAACCACAACAGCGAAATAAAAAAATAAAAAATCTAGCAATGTGTGGTTGCTTTGACAAATATATCTTTGATCGCGGGCAAATCAACAATAAATTAAGATAATTTTATTTTTTTTTATTTACTCCTTAAAAAATACCCCGCGGGCCTAGACTACGTTGCATCAGATCAAGACTGTGGAGTAAGTCGGACTTGATGAATCGGTTTATTTCGCTGAAGACATATGTGCGCTATGTGTAGCAGCAAATTCGAAACCGATAAGACCACACGCTATTAATCGTAAAACTGCAAGGGGTGGAAGGTTCTAAAAACCTAACGGTTAACTAAGGGATATTATATGACTTCGAGATGGCTACAACAAATATTTATCAAACCCAATACAAGATTTGGATATAAAGGACGACAGAGAAATGGCCGGAGCTTCACATGTAATAAAATTAGGGATGTGTAATATTCCCCTTAGTAATTAAGTGTTGAAGACGATGACGGGAAATCTATCTGACGACAATAGGACAGGGATTGTCCTCTTAAGACTTAAATGTCAGATACTCGCGGGCGGGTTTGAAAACGTGGCAATTATAAAAATGTTGATGTGTTGAAAAATAGAGAAAATGTCCATCGGGGTCCTTTGCAGGCCTAAAACGTTTTAACATTAAGATTGATCACCTTTCCGGATACAAGGTTAATTGCCTACGAACAGAATATTTGCACAAAGCGCAAAAAAACTTGTGTTTACATAAAATAAAATAAAAGTTTGGGGCTACTTACAGCAGCGAAAAAGGAAAAAGAAGTAACAAATGGCCGGGCGATTCGATTATGGGCAATTAGAAAAAGAGTTATGATTGGTTATTATTTTTATCACTGGTCCATAAAAATAACCCCGCGGGCCTAAAAGAGAGTCTGCGAGTCTGCGGCCCCAATATAATGTGGATATATAGGACGGCAAAGAAAACTGCCACAACAGTATTCTAATTACTTACCAACGAATACAGCTTTGCATTTTTTTTTTCGAAATGCAAAGATTAACGCACACCCAGCAAAACCTAATTACCGCTACAGGTATAGTAATAATGTATGGACACTTTGTATTATGCTACTTACTTGTGGTGGGTTGTGTGCTGGAGGTTTTCGACGATAGGGGTCTTCATTGTCGCTGTCGCTATCCCCGTCCATATAAGGGTTGATGTACTCGTTGTAGTCGTGAAGCTGGACTTGGTAATCGTTCACGCGGTCCTGCAGTTCTTGTGGCACCTTTAATTATTAGATAATATTCATATGGTTGGCAAATTGGTAGTTATTTAACACTACACCAGGCTTGATTTTAGGTACTTTTACAAACGTTTTTGGTAAAAATGATTGTCAGAAATTTAGAAAAATGACATTGTTAGACTTACTGCCGTTGTGTATTTGTATTTACCTAGCTGAAACAACTTTGGCAACTCTTCGTTAAGAATGTAGGCAAATGAAAACACAAAAATAATCATGGCGACACATTTTACACGAAACGAGATTAGAACAGAAAACTTTGCGAATACTATTTTCAATAAGGAAATTAGACTTTATGTTTAATGTAAGTTTAAACGCAAATATTTGGTCCAACACGCAAACTATCACGACATACAAACCTGTTCTGGCTTAGTTGTCTGGTAGCTTGATTGATTGCATTTAAGAAGCTGAACAGCAAGGTTGCAGTCCTTCCGCAGTCGTTCCTACATTTCAATATGACAAACAGGCTGTTAGCTAACATGTGATTGCAGGGTCATACCCTAAATCAGTGGTCGGCAATTTTTTGTCACGGCCCAAAATACTCTTTCAAGAGCTTTTGAAAGCCCACTACGTTAAGCCACTACGACAACATGGGCGGATCCAGGATTTTCGTTTGGGCGAGGCATGGAAATTTTGAGAAAGACGTCACACAAAACAATTGACATTGAAAACACCTGTTGTTCTCCAGCGAACTCGTACGCAAATATGCAGCTAAAGTCCAGTTTAATCATCCATGGCACATTATTTAATTTGTCAAAGCACATTATTTAACCTCGCCAGTGTAACACAAAAAGGTGCATTTCTTTGTTTTAAATTGGCAAAATTGGAACGACCAGGTCACTTGGCGCATGAGGCCTATAAAAGAAATATAATATTGCCCTAAACAACGGCATTTATAGGTTTAATTCAGCAGGGATTGTAATTGGGAGTTTATGAGTAAAAAAATGCATTTTTACATGTTAAACTTGACTTTCGCCTGGTGGCTTTTGATGCAACAATAGCCCAAAATAAAAAAGCTTAGCAACACCACCCTTTAAAATGCAGTACAATCAATGTATGGCTATCGCTTGACTCACAACTGCATGGTAAAGTTAAAATATTTTGCCGACCACTGACCTAAATCAAGTCAGAATAAATTTATAACATGTATTTTAATCCCAAACACCTTAACTTTGAGAAACAGAATTAACATTGTCCTCCAACAAAATGAAATCATGTGTACCATTTTTTAAATACGGAGAATAAATATATGAATATTTCAATATTAATGTTTGTAAAGCGGTAAATTGGCTTAACATGGGTTTTCCAACTTTGTATCAGTAAACAAATTTTTGTTGCACACTTTTTTGTTGCACAAATTCTTAGAATAAACATCACTTTTAGCTTTCAATATAATTCAAAAGACTATATATCTCGAATAGGTACATTTTCTTCTTGAGACTTCAGCAGCGAAGAGCGTGAATCAGTGACTTTCCTTGTCAGGTCGTTTATTTCCTTCACCATCGATGATTTATCGTCCTCCAAACGGTTAATCTATGAAAGCAAAAAAAAATTCAATACTTTTTCTCATCCCTTGAAATATTAATGAATGAGCAAGGCTAACCGCAACCTATGCTTGAAACGCTTTGTGATGTTTTATAGATTACTACTCACATTTGCTGAAAACAAAATAAAATAGGAAAAAAATATACATTTAATGTAGCAAACAAATTTGAGACATTATGACTTATAGATGTTTGTTATAACTACAATTTCTAGTAAAATCATGGCAACACATAAAAAAGTAACATGGTATAAATTTAAAACAAGTGACAAGGCTAATAACTTTGTTCAATATAACAACTATACACACTGAAGTGTATCACACAGTTTTATAAATGCATTCGATTTTTATGCAACCAAAATCCATGTGTCATGTACAACAAATGACATAAAAACAGGAAGTGTTTTTTTAAAAAAAGCCAGTTAAAATCACTTAAATAACTAATTGAACGAATAAGACAGCTCCATGGTCATTATTACAGCGTGGTAACATCAAATAAACTCTCACAGCGGATTTTATGGGCTGCTAAAGTTAAGTTACAAGTCATATACAAGATTCCTATTGACCAGCAGATTTTGTTTTAAACGCTGTATGTGGTAATAAGAAATTACGAAATCTGAACCGATGGACACAAAATATTTTTATCATTGCTTTAGAAAAACTCAAAAACAAAGTAGCTTAAATATTTAAAATAAAAATATGGTAGGTGGCTATTACCAGGGCATTCCAGCTCTAGGTTTCAACACCTAGATCTAGGTTTTCAAATTCAAATGTTGTTTTTTTTGGAGATATTTAGCAGGACAGTTTTATAAGCCAGTGTCATTTTGGAAGTTTTTTATTTATTTTAATTCTATTAAACTACTTTCTCATTTTTTATCTGATATATCCGTAAGCTAAACCTACTGCTCTTCAAACTGTGTTAAAAATATGTTTTATGCAGTTTTACAAGACAACTGAAAATGTATAGTTAGAGCCTGAACTGTCGTATCTTACATCTCATCCTTTTTATTAACTTCTTTATCGGTTATTTTTGTTTTTTTTATACAAATGTGTTTTGTGAATTGTGCCCAATTTAAGCATCTTAAAGTATTTTTTAATCGAATTTAACCACACTAAAATCATGAGTGAAAGTTCACCCAGGAAAAAAGAAAAGAAAAAACATGGTACACGTCATATAAAGAATCATGGATACAAGACAGAAAGCTTAAACAATGCCTAAGGAGAGACAATGCAAAATGAACATTTGTGTGTCCTCTATACGCTAACTCTTCCGTGGAAGTGTTATTGATGGAAACATATATACAAATCACATGAAACTTTGTCACATTATATTCTACTAAGTATCCAAATTTATTACCTTTGAAACTTTATTCTCCAGTTCCCTGTTGTTAGTTTGCAAAGCGACATAACTTGATTGCAACCTACAAAAGTAAATGTAAATATTTCAGTTCCTAGAAGTAATATAAACCAACTTAGAAGTGCAAGAAGGTGCGCAAAGAGATTACAGGTAACTTAAAAGCTGCCAGCCGAAATGAGAAAGTCAAACGTTACACGATGAAATATTTTTGAAATGCCAAGCTTGAAAAGACCCTAAATCGTAATATTAAATTAAAGGCGCAAATTAATAATTAAGTTTAGAATTCGCAGTCGGCATATTTAGCAAAATGACAAATAGAAACGCTACACTAACTCTAAATTATAAAATGTCCCACCATACAATAGCAATAAGATCCATAACTTTAATTTGCATATTACAGGGGTAGAGACCAAGTATTACAGTCCACCTGTACTTAATTTTCCTCATTTTTATATATAAAGGATGTACAGCTATACGGGGGTTTGTTGACATGAGTAGAAATAAGCTTGTTTGGGTGGAATGTGGTTAAATATTGTTATATTATAGGGCCGTGTAACATTACTGTCATTACTGGAGAAACAAACAGTTTTACTCATTTTGGGGGTTGGTGTTAACCATCAAACTAACAAGCTCCTATATCAGATTTGTCAGTAACTTTTTTGACTAAACACCAATTGAGAATAAATGATGCTAGCTACATATTAAAACTTTTATTCCTAATTTTATAATGGCCCAACAAATTTATTACTCATTGCTACTGACCCAACAAATTTATTCCTATTTTTAACAACTCAACAAATCTATTCTATATTTTCCAATGGCTTAACAAATATTATGTTAGGCCTGTCAATTAGTTTGAAAAAACAAAAAAAAAAGTTGCACTGACTTTTTATACTGGTCGGTAACTTTGTTGAACTTGACAAGTGCCACATCAAGCTGCGATTCCAAGTATTCTCTGCTCTGCATATATTCCGCTTCTGCATGTTCCAGCTTTCTTGTGAGAAGCAGAACCTTCTGCTGTAAAGCTTCATTGTCCATCTCCAGGCTTCTATAAACATTGAAATATTTGTTACGTACTTGGCTGCAATACTCTAGGATTGCTGTTATTTGTGATTTTCGATTTTATACAATTTTCTTAAACAATAAATGGACTATTTAAAAAAGAGAGCCAAATATATTGGTTGTACACTGAATTATACTACTGTAGGGGGCCATTCCTGTTTATTTTAGACTTGACAATTTGCTTAAAAACTACTTGGTGTATTTCAATAAGATCAATCTATGAACAATAATTTTTAAAGTAGATGGTTGGCAAAATGAGGGCAAAGTAGTAACATGTAACTAACTGCAGGAAGTTCTATTTTTACATAACATCTTTGTAATCAACACGTTGTAGAATAATTGGTTTTACCACTTGCAAGATCTACTGATCCCCAGAGAATTCGTTTTTAAAATTCTCCTATTTAAGCTATTATATGTGTTGACTAAATGGTTACTACATTTCATTTGTAACATCTGCTGTATCATCTGTCATGTACATAACAAATATGATGAAAGGTATCTCAAGTTTGGCTTTACATATTTACATGACAAAGGAGTATGAAAGCCACATGTGTTTTATGTAGGTGGCCATTAATTTTTCAAAATTTTGGGGGCCATGGTGTAAAAAAGGTTGAGGACCACTGTCCTATATAGAGGAAGTTTATTTACTATATAAATTTATAAAAAAATGAGCCTAAGCCACATAGATGCTCCTCCAATGCAATTCGTCCCACTGCATATTATTATAATCCATTCACACACACATTTATTATACTTACGATTTTTGTCCAGGTGGAATCGCAGATTTCTGAGAGTGACATAAGTATTCCTTTAAAAAAGATAACAACATAATTATTGTTGTACAGTCTGCATATTTAGGTAACAAAATATATTTTAAATAAATTTTGGCTGGATGTGGTCATAGTATGGTCGTAGTAGTATCTGAATTAACATAGCAATCCTTGCGTACATAGTAACAGGAGAATCTACATTTAAGGCCCTATTTTCTAAGATCTTAGGTGTGCAGCGCCAAATTTTCAGGTGTGCAATAAAGCTTTTTGCACACCTAAAGTGTAGAATTGTACCACAACGTAAGCTATATCGAAAATTTAGATGAGCAATTTACTAATTCCGGTGTGCATTTTAAATCTGGACGGTCTTAAATTTAAGGCAATATTGGCAGAGATCTCTGATGTGCAGCATCAAATTTCCAGGTGTACAATTAGGGTTTTTGCACACCTGAAGTGTACTACATTTACAGGATATTAGGATTTAGGTGTGACTTTCACCAAATTGGGGGCGGAGTACAAAGGTTTATTCAAAATGTCTCGGGTGTGTACCTGCCACCCAGATTGGAAACTTTGGATTTTGCGCGGGGCAGACGATTTTGCATCTTGAAATTGCGTGGCTGAAATAACATTTCCGCCCAAATTTGCGCGGCTGTAATAGCGTTATTTGCAAAATTTGCCGAGCTGAAAATGGAGTACTACACTAAAAACCGTTAGCGCGACGAAAGTTTTGCGCGTTTGAACGATTTTAAACAGCTGACCGCATTTTACGTTGGTTTAACATGAAATGCGCGGCTGTGATCGCGGCTGAGCGGGAAAATGCGTGGAGGATTTAGGCCTTACTTTCCAACCTGACCTGCCAAAGAATGGTTTTAAAACAATATATAGATAATGTAGCTTTAATATAAATTACAAGGCATGTCAAATTGAATTGTGGTACATATCAAAATATCATCCTAAAGATAATATTATTTTACTTTTGGCATATTTGGCTTTTGACAGAAACAATATAGCACATCATGAAAGAGGTCATAATCTTAATTGGTGATAATTAATAATAAGATGCACTTACCGAAGCTTTACGGTAGGGCCGATAGACCCTACCACTGTTATTAGCATTGTTCATTATTCCGTGTTAAGTTATCCCGACGTGGAAATGTATATCAAAAAGGCACAGTGACGGACACCAAGTGGACGGTCAATTGTTCAGTTGCATATCATCCATAATTATAGTTAATACCTTTAAAACAGATCAGAACAAATATTGTGTAAATTATTTCTTAGCCTGCATACACCACACCAGGGCTGCGGAGTCGGACTCGGGATTCGAGTAAGACCACGTAAAACTACCCGAGTCCAACATTCGCAGTACCAACTTTTAAAACTAATGGCTGCCAATCTGACATTGTAAAGGTGGAATAACACATGATGGAATGATTTTCAACCATGTTTTGTGAGCGAATGTATTATACAAAAACCCTAGAATGTATTGCTGAATATCCACATGATTTTAATTAATGGTTGGAATACAAGTTGTAGAGTCAGGGCCGGACTCGGGACCCGACAAAATCACACATTTGTCCAGAGTCGGAACAAGGAGACTCTGGTTATTTTTAATCGACTCCGCAGATCTACACCACACTACAAATTGCTATAGCCAAAGACAGTCATTTGATCACTTGTATATTGTGTACGTTTAACAGAAACAAACACAACCTGAACAAAGATGACTTTTTTACATTTTATATAACTCCTTTTTATTACGTTATAACTCCTTTTTATTACCTTAGATTAGACCTTTTTACACTTAATAACAAAATAAAGCAGAACAAAATACCGAACTGGGTTGTAGCGACAACAAAAAGGTTCTGTTTGTCAAAGGAAGTCGCGTAAAAAGTTTGGAAAATCCTGTCTTAGCCTACTAACAACACGCTAAAACTTATGTAGAAATTCTTTGTTTTCCTAACTTCTAGAGACGATCTAAACTAAACTTACCGAACAAACCTTAGTCTATACGCACTAAAAAGCATGAAAAATACGTTCAACTTTATTTGCACAGCAAAACACTAAAAAACGAACGAGACAAAAAACCTGACCTTTGAACCCTACCTGTCTAATGTCGCGCTGTCAATTTCCTGCAAGGGAAAAAACATGTCTTTCATTTTGAACTGTTTCCTTATCTTCACTAAATAATTAGTTTTCACGTAGACAGTCAGTGTTGCTTTTTTTAACCTGTTCTCGTAACGATGACTAAAACAATTCGTGAAAAAATGATTTTCGACAAAAGAAACCTCAAAATAAAACCAGTTTTCAGCCCTTTTATTATTTTGAAAATGCATTTTAACTTGTTTTACTTTGCTGCTTTATTTCTTATCCTCTCGATTTGTGATTATTAAAACATATTTTTTAAGTGACATCACATTAATTGGCATTTCTTTAATAGCTTTCGCATGCATGTTGCATTTCCCAATAACAAGTTTGTTGCATCACAATTTTGTATTCTTACGATCACATGCCAAGTGACAAAGCTAGTTTTTTGGTCTTGGCAACGAAGGACATACTACAAGAAGAAAAGTTTATATTGCAAAGCTGATCGACTTGTTGCACCAGCGAGAATGGAAAAATATGTCCCAAGACCCCCAGTAGTAAGTTTGATTACATTTGGTAATTGTATAACTGTGGATTGAAATTGTAGGAGGCAGGTCTCAAACTACTAAACTTTTATTGTAGGGTTGCCTAAAAACAAAAGTATTTTTTAAATGGGGTTTTGTTTAAACATTACCGTGCATAAAATGAGTTACTTAGGGTTGTCAGAGTCGAAAGACCCCAAACAATTATGATAAGCGGCAGGCCCATTACGCAATATATTAATCAAGTGGTTTACTTTTACTTTACGATCACAGAATTGGAATACCTGTGGTAAAATCCGACAATTCAATACAGCGCCGTATGTAAAATTTGTGTTAAAGTGGGAATCGAACTAACGGCCGGATGATATAACACTAACATTCCTTCGCCGATTGAACACATAAAAAAATGCCAGAAAACCCTACGAATTCGATGTGACTGACCTCAAACTAAAATACCCTCTTCTTAAAGAAGTAACATGCCATAAAGTAGTGTTATCCAATATGCCCATCTTATTTAGGAGTAGGCCTACTAAATTTCAAGGAAAATCGCATTTATTAAGTAAAACTTTTAACTGTAGGCAGTTATTTCAAGCAAATCTCATTATCTTGAAGTAATGTGGGTCAGATTAATGAGTCTTCATTTATATAATTGCCAAGATGAATCGACCACACTCCTACAAGATTTGAGATGGCCTGTCTTCGTGAGGCCATTCAGGTCCAATTCTTCCTTTAGTTCAGATACATGAACAGTCAATTTTGCTGTCTTCAGTCAAAGCTGTAAAAGCCTCTCTCTGCACTATAGGCAGTACTGGGTGATACTGGTTGATACTGGTTGATACTATTTTTTATTCGATATGCGACTATACTTATTGGCGAAAATATTTCTAAAATGCACAGGAAATATTGACGTAGATATTCTTACGATTTTCAATAATAAATCACGTGACAACAAGGCGTGGTCTAAACCTTTTTCTCTCGACTCTTATAGACGGAAATAATATTTTTGTCCCAATATGGCTTGAACAAAAGCGCTTCGATCTACATTGCGACGTAACTGGCGTCCGATTCTAAAAATAATGGATTGTTGACAATAAGGCGAATTTCAAAACAAAGCGCTCACATTAAACGGATATACGTAACATCACATACAGCTCTGACGCATAAAAATTGGTGTAACAAGGCATTCGTTGCAAACTCTAGCAAGAGATATCGGCAATCGAATTTAAACAAAAACTTTCCGTGACGTAACATTAAGGCGATAAAACAAAGAATTAACTTGATGTGCTGACGTGTTGCGACAAATACTCCCTTTGCAAAGGTTTTGCAGTCATTTCGAATATATAGGAATGACATTATTTTCCAATTGTTTTCGTGTGTTGTGTTTCAGCTGTTGTGAAATGCTTATGGAGCATTGGACGCGAAATTGTCCGATCATTCAACGCGTTTGCGCAATTGTTTTTGGTTCGATTCCTGATTCCTCGAGAAAATTTTCGTTTGTGCCTGAACTGGCAACGAGGATTTTGATGTCAGCGTTCGCTGGTTGCTTGAAATGTGTTTCATCGACACGCCAGAGCAGTTTGCTGTGGCTTTTTGCTTTTCAGGAAATCTGTGCGGCTTGCAGGAGAAAATCCCTGCGCGGTGCGTTGCAATTCTGACGTCACCAGGAAGCCGTTGTTTTGCGCGTTGCATCTCGATCTATCGCTTTGTCCAACGCTTGTTGTGTTTGTTTTCTGAAATTTCAAAATATTTTTCCGGCAGATGTGTGTTCAAAATGTCGTGGGAGTATTTTTATTGCAACACTTCAAACTTAGGTTATTAACATTTTGGTTATAGTTTCATATATTTATATTTATACATATAGGCGCTTTAGATTATTTTAAAGTTTGAGACAATTAAGTACTGCAATTTGTAATTACTCACGTTACATCTTTTGCGATTCAATACAAAATTAAATTCTATTGATTTTTAACATTGAGCAACATTTCCTTAAAAATTTGCATTTTTTTTTAGTTTGCACAATTCGTTCAATGTAAGTTTTAAAATAACGACGCATCACAAGAAAATACGCTTTGAAATTGCTGCTTTTTCACTATTAATTTTAACAAAGGCAGGTAATGGGCTTATCCCTAATTCGTGTTTATAGACTTACACGATTTTGAAGCATATATTTCGCGTGTGGAAAAAATCATTATGCTTTTCTTCGAGGTATTTAGACTCGTGTTTGTTTTTTAACTACCTAACTAAACGCGGCTGCGTATAACGAAAGTTCCCTAAACTAAAACCCAAAACCGTACCAAATATTTAAAAAAATTCGGAAATTTAACACAAAATTATTTCGTGCACAACAAAATTAAATCATGATTCACAAGTTTAACGCGTTGATTTCAAACTATTGAGCTCCAAGCACAAAAATTAAGCTCTTTTAACATTTATCAAAATATCGTGCGATCGATGTTTAAGCTTAGACTTCATAGATATAGACTATACATAATTTGCGAAATGCGATACATAATGGTTTAATAAAAAGTCGCACTAAAACAATTTACAGACCTTTCGGTCGGTATTTTAATAATTATACATATATATATTAAAAGTATAAGATTTTCACCTGATAAACTAGGCAGAATCAGTTATTGTGAAATCCATAATTCCGTTTCGTTTTCCATGATTCCAAACGGTGGTGATGTCTTTATCGACAACGCTTGTTTGTATTTCGTGTTTCGAATTCCAAGCAAATGCTTTGCTGACGCTATGGAGCGTCTCTTCACGTATCTTTCGATGAGATTATTTTCTTCTAAAGCTGGCTTCTTGCAAGTTCCAAACATGACAGTTTTTAGGCGGCCGTTTGTAGGTGGTCCATACAGATTAAGGCACATATTTTTTCTTTGAGCTTCGTTTCTTCAGTCTTCTTGGGAAAGTAGTTTGCAGGTGGTTCGTTCCTCACACGCGGGCATCAATTTATGGAGGGGTATGGGTCGGTTTAATGAGTCTTCATTTATATAATTGCCAAGATGAATCGACCACACTCCTACAAGATTTGAGATGGCCTGTCTTCGTGAGGCCATTCAGGTCCAATTCTTCCTTTAGTTCAGATACATGAACAGTCAATTTTGCTGTCTTCAGTCAAAGCTGTAAAAGCCTCTCTCTGCACTATAGGCAGTACTGGGTGATACTGGTTGATACTATTTTTTATTCGATATGCGACTATACTTATTGGCGAAAATATTTCTAAAATGCACAGGAAATATTGACGTAGATATTCTTACGATTTTCAATAATAAATCACGTGACAACAAGGCGTGGTCTAAACCTTTTTCTCTCGACTCTTATAGACGGAAATAATATTTTTGTCCCAATATGGCTTGAACAAAAGCGCTTCGATCTACATTGCGACGTAACTGGCGTCCGATTCTAAAAATAATGGATTGTTGACAATAAGGCGAATTTCAAAACAAAGCGCTCACATTAAACGGATATACGTAACATCACATACAGCTCTGACGCATAAAAATTGGTGTAACAAGGCATTCGTTGCAAACTCTAGCAAGAGATATCGGCAATCGAATTTAAACAAAAACTTTCCGTGACGTAACATTAAGGCGATAAAACAAAGAATTAACTTGATGTGCTGACGTGTTGCGACAATCTAAAGATAATCTTATTTAACTCAAGGCCAGAAATAGTTCGTATTTTTATTATGTCCGTTCACCTAAAGGAATTGCTGTAAAAATAAGTCCTTTGAAGCAGGGCTGCGGAGTCGGGACTCGACGGAGTCGGTTTGTTTTGCCGGAGTCGGACTCGGGTAAGACCGCGTAAAACTACCCGTCCGGAGTCCGACGTGCGCATGCGCTGTATCAAATTTTAAAACTCTTAAGGCGGCAAAATGTAAGTTGTAAAAGTGTAATAGTAAATGCGAAATATTTTTAAACCATGTAATGCGGGTGGATCAATTATGACACCAATATGAGTGGATTACAGAAAATCCACCTTAATTTAGTTGCGTAAATGGGTAAAATACAGGCTGTAGAGTCAGAGCTGGACTCGGAACTTGACAAAATCTTACATTTGGCCGGAGTCGGATTCGGGTGTATTTTTTTGATCGGAGTCGGACTCGGGTTGTTTTTAACCGACTCCGCAGCCCTGCTTTGAAGTGGCGACGAAGTGATTTTGACTGTGACGATATAGACTAATTTTTCTTCAAGGCAGGTAACAAAACCCTCTTTACTTTACCTACAGAATGTAGCCTACCGACGACTGCAGCCTCCCAGACACTCTTACACCTACATGCGTGAAAAGGTCAGGGCAAAGCGGTGTGGAAGAAGCGTACCGGAGGACATGGCACAAAACGGGGTGCGACAACCCACCCCGGAACCCCATATGGGGCCTCCTGCCCCCGCTTTCCACAACTTCCGTCTGCCCCCGTTCCACCACCCACCATTTTGGGGGCCTAGGGTCCCTTTTCCGATACATATTGCGGTGCCATGCCCAATCATACCCCCGCCGCCTATGCTAAACCACGCGATGCCAAATGACAAGCAGATTGAAATGGACCTAAGGAGGTTTATCCAGAACATGAACTCAATGCAACAGCGCAGCAATCAAGGAAATGAGACTGCTAGAAGGGAGTTTTCGCGAATTTGCGCCGAGCAGACTATTAAGGCGGCCTTAGGCTTGCCAAGTGAAACTCCGTCGCCGCAGCCGCCTAATGTTCTTCACTAACCGTTGAACGTCTTTCTCGCAAAAACCGAATCAAGATTTCGAAACTGTTTTTGATTTTTTGAGAGAACCTTTACACGAAAAAACGTGTACCAACGATCGAATCTATTCTTCTGTGTGTCTTTTATTACGCTGTGACCTAACTATGCTTGTTTTTCGATTTATGTTCTCGCCTTTTTTACGGCGAATAAACGATTTTGCGCCATTTTATCAAGTTTAGGAAATATTGTGAACCGCTTCGGGTATTTGTCGCGAAATAAAAGCCCTACAAGATTAACTTTAACCGTGTGGAGCAATTATTTGGCGAGGAGTTGCTAAAACGCCCACATATTCTGATAAGTGTAGCTTTTCAAAAGGTTCCAAAATGTTAAACGCTATAGGGTAGGCCAGGGTTCTTAAATTGAGTCTGTGAGCCCTTTGGGGCACATGAGCTAAATTTGGGGGGTCCGTGAAGGCCTATTTAAAACCTTGATGTAGAATTTAAAAAATCGATTAATGAATGTTGGCCATTTAGACGTTACCGTTTAATGTATTTAGAGCAGGGGTTCTTAAACTTTTTTCACCTCGGACCCCTAAAATTATTTTTTGCTTCACGTGTACTCCTGCAGGCAAGAAATTATTAAAAATGACGTCATAAATTGACGTCACAATCAAATAGCCTGTCAGAAATGTGCTGACGATTTAAGTAAAAAGGAGTCTAACATTCAGTGGTAAAACGTTTTATTTTTAATTAAACTCTTTTTTTTAATTTGATTACTTTTTAAACGTACACTAATATTTCAATTTGGCCTTCATGGACCCCCTGAAATTAGTTCACGGACCCCCAAGGGGTCCATGGACCCCAGTTTAAGAACCCCTGATTTAGACGTTATCTCAGTGACACATTTGTTGGAACCAGCGTCATATTGTGACGTGATCTCTCAAAATTTCAATGCCACCCTGTTCCACGCGAACCGAACAATTTGTAGGGAGTCTGAAAAACGTTAACAACCTTCGGCGTACGCAAAAAAAACACAAGTAGTTTCAACAAAAACTTTTGGCCTTCAAACATATGAAACGCGAATAACGGAGGAGTGCAATAAACAAGGAAATTGGAACTTGGTTGAGAATGATTGATGCTATAAATATGGCACATTGGCGTACAAAATTACAGGAAAACTTTTTCTGAGTAGAAAAAGTCACAGAAGAAAATTGGAAAAGTACAGAAAGAAAAATTGGTTGAGAAATTAGGCCTACAGAAGTAAGTAACATTGTGTCAAAATTTCTATCGAAACTGGATTCACTTTCAAGAAATATTTAGGGAAGATTCGGACAACTAGAATTTCAGCATTTTGACTTTATATAATAGAACTAAAATTAGAGGTTTTCAGTTTGCACATTTGGTTCGAATTGGCAGTACACATCACTTGAGTGACTTTAAGTCTAATTTGTCGAATTTGACAGATTTATCTAGTTGTTGATAAAATCAGGGGTCCCAACATTTTTTTATAAAGGGTCGGAAAACTGTAAGACCTGGTGATCGCTATAAAACTTATGGCATCTGGAAACAAACTTACCGTTGATATAAATTTACTATCTTATGACAAAAATGTTATTTTTCCACCGGTATACCTCAAAAAACAAATTTACGAAAAAGCAAAGTCGATGCAATAGCGCGCATGGGCGAGCGCTTTTTGCTGAACATAATCGGCGTAAATTCGGTCGCTCGTGCAAAAATAACAGCTACACAACTGGTGATTTCCAAATCCTGCCATTTGTCCAGCAGGATACGACGGAGCTGGTTTAAAAGCCTGAGAACTTTCGTGCTGCTTTTCTGGCAAGTTATTACTGCAATCAGAATCGCTTGAACTGTCGCTTGTCCAGCTTAAAGAGCTGCTAGAAGCACTACTTTGTCTTCTGCTTAGTTTAGGCCTGGTATTACTTGTCCTTCTGCTTAGTTTAGGTCTGGTATCATGAACTGTAGGGTTTCGCTGTTCTTTGAAACTTTGGTTTGCTTTAACGCGCGTGTCACTTTGGCTCTCATTTTTGGACGCCATTTTTTGTCCGACTGATGAATTATGATTTAACCCCACGTTTTGGCTTGCTGTAACAGGCGCGTGCTTTTTCGAACTGCTTGGCGGCGTTGGCGGCATTGTTTCTGACAACGATGACGTCACAACTAAGTGCGGCTCTCGAAGCGCCGAAGAATTCGAGTTGTTATTGCAGATTTCGAGTGGTTTTTCGTCGCGACTTAGTCCATCCCCTGTAGAGTTGGATTCGCGAGGTATTTCTTCGGTGTCTTGAGATTGTGTTGGGGGTGGGGCGAAATCACCGTGAAGTTGGAAATGCGCCAGGTCGGCGGTCAGCTGTTCCAGATTCATCCGCCTGTAGTGCTCGTTGCGCCTGTGTACGTTACAGCGTTGGTTCAAATCGGGCAGACTCGGTATTTCGGGGAATTCGAACGGTGTTTGATTTTCCTTTTGGCCAGAAATGCTGTTTTTATCGCCATTGTCGTATTGGTCGTTGCTCGAAGATTCTTGACTTTCTTCTGTGGAGGAATTCGTTTTCGTCGTTTTGTTTTTTGTGGGTTTCACACTTTGCTGTTTTCGGTTCCATGAGCGGTGGGTATTTCCGTTTGTCAATCGTTTTTCGAAGTTTGTGCCATTAGAGATGAATGGTGTGTCTTGCTTTCTTCCGTTTGTCTCAATAGGTTTTCGACTATTTTCCTGTGGGTCGTGTACAAGAGGCTTCTGTCAAAAAACAAAAACAAAAATAGATTTCTTCATATGTTGAAAATGAATATTCAAAGCTATCTACTTCTGTATGGGCTTTGATACTTATTCCATGTCTTACTACAACCTCCAGCCATTATGCTCCAAAGATTTAGAAACAGCAAATTAAGTAATAACTCTAAACGAAGAGGTTTTTACTGATCGTATTTTATTAGGGCGTAAGTACCGGATCCAATAGTTTGCATTAACTATAGCTATCGACATATTAAAAGTGTCAATTTTGCAAACCTTAGAATTATCGATTTGTCAAGGAACAATTTTTGAAGGTTATTGAAATCAATGAAATTTAACAACTGTCGACAATAACATAACAAGTTTGAAAACGCTTTATACTTAGAGCTGTCTTATAATAAACCCTAAAAAATTCGGATAACAAAATATTCCACTAAGATAGTTTAGCGCGCCGTCAGTAACCAACGATTCGGCAATTTCAAAGCTAAAATATCTCATATTGGTCCAATACCTGTTGTATAGCTTCCGAAGTCTGCATATCACTGAGATCAGTCAGCTCTGACACAGGGGCATTGCATTGCGACGCAATCGCGGAAAAATCGGCCATCTCTTGTTCCGTTCCAATCAGAGAGACGGCGATTCCTTTGGAGCCGTAGCTGAAAAGAGAATAAAATGAAATAGTACAATGAAAGATCACACACATACGTGTTCAACAACTGTGATCTAGCCTTTCTGAAGTCGGTTTTTGACAAACGATGACGGTTTGCGTATTGTATTACACCGTAAGCCATTGAAGACTAACCGAATCTGTCGATCAATGATGCAAACAAGTCAGATTAGAAAACCACTTGCCTGCGGTGAGGTTCGAATTCCCAACTTTCGGTCAAACTAGGACCGTCGCTCTACCAACTCAGCTACACAGGCACAGGCTTAAAATACAACGAGTGCTTTCGCAAAATGCTTTCCTAAATCACTCATCCCATTAGGGGTTTCCATGCAAAAAAAGGCAAGTCAAAAAAAAATTCGTTTGGTTAAAAGCAAAAAAAAACGGACCTAGGCCATTTTCGGAGGGTCACTTTACCAATTAACCAAAGCACCGTTGCTCGCGCTACATATTACAACGGAAAGTCGCCCGGTATACTATATGACCGCTCTGTAGCTATTTAAGTTTTTACCGATATACCATATTTAGGTTTAATGAAATGGCTTCCAGTCTTTCCACGGTAAGAAGTAAACTTGGACAAGACTTTTAAACGGTGTCACGTAATGCCTTGTTTTTTTACAATAAATAGGCATAACTAGTATGTTCAACCATATATTGTAAAGCAAAATTAATCGAGTACTGGTCACGATCATGTGTAATTTTGTGTCCTAAACGTCACACAAATTGCCTCTTAAAAAAAATTGTATGTAAAACACTAATTAATGTCTAACATTGGTATTTCAGAAAAGCCACTACGAACAACATTGTTTTTATCCAAAACAAATCTTGGTAGATTGTAAAACAATTAAAATTGTCACTAACTTGATATTTTGCTACTTGATATAATTTAGTAATAACAAACGTAGGCTAATCTAAAAATAGTTGTGCTAATTTTCAACTAATCTATTAAAAACCTATATTGATATACTAAAGAGGATTAGTTTTAATCAAGTTTGAAAAGTTTTATTGTTTAAATATATATTTCATAAATGAAACAGTGTCTTATATTCATTTAAGGGTCTTATAAACATAATCTAGTTAGGCAAATTTAAACGGATATATTGGATTAAGATGTAGTAACCGTTGATAATAATCAGAACACAAGCTTCGTACCGTTTTGTCTGTTTGATTTGGTTAGATTGGTATTTTTACTATGGTTACTCCGTTTGTTTGTTTTGTTTTGTGTGATCGGTAGGTTGTCTGCTGTGTTAGGCACCAAAATTAAAGAAATCGTATAGGCCAGTGGTTCTCAAAGGGGGCCACTTGCTACTTGGCTCAAGTCACACTTTTTCATGTTAATTACCTTATTTATCGCCTAAACCTGGCAGGCTACATACATTCGATAGGCTGACACAGCATTTAACACAGCATCTAATAAAGCTGACACAGCATTTAACACAGCATCTAATAAAGCTGACACAGCATTTAACACAGCATCTAATAAAGCTGACACAGCATTTAACACAGCATCTAATAAAGCTGACACAGCATTTAACACAGCATCTAATAAAGCTGACACAGCATTTAACACAGCATCTAATAAAGCTGACACAGCATTTAACACAGCATCTAACTTTGAGATGATATAAAAAAACACGAAGAACTTGGGCCTAAATGCTTGTCACCAGAATGCTGACAAGATTCTGCCAGCCTGTTAAGTGTTTTTTGCTGGGGAGGAATTGATATTGTTTGGGCTTGTAAGGGAGGTATATGAAAAAACTTTGAGAAACCACTGGTATAGGCTAAACAAAACTATTACGTTTCAAATATTCGATAAACGGAGAAATCAATACAAAAACGTTAAATGATGGAACACGAACCGGCCGGCCCTCCCGATGCGGTGCATGTAGGTTTCCCAGTCAAGTGGAACGTCCATGTTTATGACCAGGTCCACGTTGTAAGCGTCGATTCCACGCGCGGTCAGGTCAGTCGATATTAACACCCTTCAAATATGGAAATGTAGCATTACAAACATAGTTTAACTGTCAGAAAACTAAAACAATCACATGTGTTCTGTAAAATCGAGCGTATATTGCTGAGAATAAGCATGAAAAAACGTAAACGGTGAAATATATTTTCTAAAATTTGAGGTACGGTATATAAGGTTTAATGACTGGAAAATGTCATAGAAAATGAAAATATAAAAGAATTGCATCACCTTAAAACCTATACTGGACAGCAATTTTTTTTTTTTTTTTTTATATTAAAAATCATGTATTAAACATTTTACGTTTTTCACATATTAGCAGACTTGTAAGATAAATTATTATTTCTGATAAAAACGGCTTTGTTCCTGAAGAAGATTAAAAGATTAGAAGGGTTCTGATCATTAATGAATAATATTATACATAATTTTCACGTCCATGTAACAGAAACTATTTTTTTCGGGGTAGAAAATACAATTTTCTTTATCGTATTCCAATTTTTTAAACAAAATAGCTATCTTCGCTGAAAAACAATTTTGAACCGTTTCCTATGATTAACAAACCTGAACAATTTATCGCGTGTTTTCATTGATCCAAAATTACCAAATATATATATATATATATAATATACCTGCATTTGAATTCTTTTAGCTTTGTAATTGCTTCAATGCGAAGAAACTGTTCCATGTTGCCTGAAATGAAGGTGCTTGGCCAACCGCAACTGTTCAGTGCTTCCGAAAGGCTTTGAGCTCTGCGCAATGAGGTCCAAGGTCAAACAAATATAAAGCAGTGTTGAAATTAGTGTATGCATGAACAGGATGCAGACAATGGTACTATGGTGGTTTAGCTCAGCCTGTTGATGTGTAGCTCAGTTAGTAAAGTGACGGTTACAATATGACTGAGGTTGTGAGTTCAAACCTCACCATAGGCTAGTTGTTTTTGTAGTCTGGCTTTGCTTGCACTACAATCCTGAATAACGACTGATCTAAGTAAGCCTTTATGAAGGCATCCGGTGCACATAAGAATAACAAAATAACTTAAAGGCATTTTAGAAAGCTGAAAGTAATTATTTCTGAATGCATTTATTTTTAAACTTGTGAATAGTTTATCATTTTACTAAATTTAAAAATTAAATACCTTTGTAAGATAATGTACGATTTAAAAAAAAATTATTACAGTAATATTTGAATGTAAACAAATCAAAATTTATTTTTCAAAAAAATTAAAATGTTATTGAACAATGTATTGGTCAGGCTTTTAAAGCCCCTGAGATCATATACTTTAACAAAAAAAGGTGTGTACTGTGTAGGTACTTTGGGGGTTTAGGTAAAATATAGAGTTGTAGTCTTAGTAGAAATGATTTAGATTTTCTTAAAAACAAGATGGACATTAAATTTGCCAAATATTCAGTTTGTGAGCTTACCTAGAGTGGTAATTGGAAAACACCAGCGCTTGTTGGAACGAAGAGCTTCCAAGGAGTTCAATTATGGTTTCAGTTTTCTTTTCGAAGAGCACATGCGGCAAACCAGCACCAACCACCTTGTAGTATAACTGGCGAATTCCTAGGTGCGTTAAAAGCAAACTTTTATACAAAGTTAAAGCGCTTGAGTGATGGGAACACTGCTAGTTGACAGAAAATTGTATTGGAGTTCTCCATTCATATATATTTCTAAACAAGGGTGTAATGACTTAAGTCAATGATTTGCACTTAAGTCATTGAGGTTTCCAAGTGATTTGATTTTGATCTAAATCTTTTTGGCAAAATGACTTTATTTAACTTAAGTTTTTTTTGACAAATAACATGAATTGGACGTAAGTCATTGTGTCAAATAACTTATATGAACCAAAAGCGCAGTAATTCATAGAAAAATTTTTGCGCATATTGCTGGAAATTTTGTTTAGTTGCTGCATCCACAATTTGACATAGAATCTTTCTGTCTTATGCACCTCAAAGCGATTTAAAATTGATTTAGTCTTATACCTTTGGTATATTGTGTTGTCCAACCGACTTAAACAAAATTTCAAAACTCAACAGTTTATTGTTTTAGGATTAGGTTATGACAATCTAACTCTCAATTTAAACTTTGGCAATTATCAAAATATACTCTGCAGCAAAAACTTACCTAAGAGTGAAGGATCCTTGGGATTTAACCGGACAAATTGGGGTTGAAACATGTATCTTTTCAAGAAAGCAGCCAGTGCCTCGGGATAGGTTGCCGACAGCGCAAGCATTTGCTTTCTGGGAGGAAGTGATGAATAAATCCAGCTGCAAATAAAATTGATTGTTGATTTTTTGTTTAAATAACAATACGGTATACTAAATTCCATATACAAATTTGAAACAGTTTTTATGCACCAAGAAGACACCATTTGGATGACGCTCCACCATTTGGTTAGAAAAACATTGTCCAATAGTTGCCTTTGCATTAAAACTATAAAACAACTAAAAATAATAACAATATCTTCTAAGCATTAATATAACGTCATTGGGATACTAGAACGATTGTTTTTAGAGTGACCTGTGAAAATTACCACAAAAATGATAATTTTTACCTGTAGTAATAAAAGTTATAATACGGGATGGGATCTTTAAACGCTAAATACCCAAAGAACCTTAAGTCTTTCTGATACATTAACCACTTCTCTTATGATTCATATATTATATTAGCTTTAGTTTACTTACTTGATTTGACTCTGAAAGCTTCCTTCTTCTACAAGCTTATCTGCTTCGTCCAACACAAACAGTCTCACATTGGCAACCGATAGAATTTGCATTTCAATTAATTGTTTCATTCTACCTTAAAAACAGCAAGGACATATAAGGCAACAAAGTGTTTTAGGATATTTTATTTTAACTTTGGACTATATACAATTAGGGATGTCCAATATATACTTGATATTTTGGACAAATGTATGACAAACCGCTGTGACACCAAATGACTTCATTACCATGCATAAACAAAATTTATTCAGATATAATAAAATTCAAAAAAAAATTATAAAGCCAAATTTTTTTATGAGTGTCGATATCATCACTTTGCAACAAATCGGTACCGGACAACGCTATATATATGCACTTGTACTATTGTATATATATCTTTATTTTTTCAAATATAAAACAGTAGACAAAAATTGTCGCTAACCAATGTAAAACAAATGAATTTATTCTTTAAATAAATGTTTAAAAATGTTATCATTAACAAAAGTTGAAAATGTTGTTTATAACTTGTTTTTTGACCCAACCTGTAATCAAGCAAGAACTGCTCAAAATGTTTGTTTTTTTTAATCATGGCAAATGTAACCAACTTTATGAAGTATATAACTGAGATAGAAAATATTATTTTTCACCAACAACTTACCAGGTGAACCGATTGCAATATGGCAGTTCTTTGCACGATGCCTATCCTTGGCTACTTGGGTTCCGCCAATGAAAACAGCCACATTTAAACCCTCGATAAATTGACCAATTGAAGAAATAACGCCATAAATTTGCAAAGCAATCTCTCTGGTTGGTGCAAGGACAATGGTCTGAGAAAAACATTATCCAAACTTAATTTGCTAATAGTAAACAGGTGCCCATTTTAGGTAGTAAATAAGGATTTTGTACAACCATATTTATCGGGGTTACTTTAGAACAGGGGCAGGCAACATACGGCCCGCGACAGGATTTTGAGCGGCCGTAGACAGTTTCCAGTACACATGAAAATGTGAACCGCAGACACAGTCTACCGCAATCGCCAATTACTTTCTTACTACGTCAAATAATAGTGATTGTTAGTTATTCTTTAGTTTTTTGTTTTGGGTAAAAATTCGAGGACTCCAGCCATAAGATTAACATCAACATCAAACAGTTCGGAAATTAAATTAACACACAGTACAGAATAAGACCAAAATAGGACTAATAGCAAATAGTCGTAATACCATCGGAATAAGTCAGAAACCCGTCCCAATAATACCTAAATGACCAGAATCAGGCCTATAAAACATTTTACCTAACCCTAAACCTCACCCCTAAGTACATCACTAATTTCACTAATAATTTTAACCCTAACCCATTTTCTAACCCTTACCATTACCCACCGGCCACCAATAACCCCAAACAGGGCCACAAAAACAGGTGCCAAAACAGGGGCTTCAAACCAGGGCGCCCAAAATTCAACACCAAAGCGGCCAATGCAATGGCCCCAATCGTCCCATACCTTCTCCCTACAGTTTCAGGCGCGATTTTGATCATATAGGCCTTATTCCGAAGAATTTAGGAGTTATTCCGACAGATTTGTGTCTTATTCAGACGATGCAGTTAATATTCTGTCGTAAATATTACTGCGTGTTTAGCTTTATTATGTTGTTAGTGTTAATACTATGGTATAATTGATATTTCTGCTTTAGGTATTGTTGATTTTAAGGTTTTATTGTGTGTTCCAAATTTAGACTAAGAGTTTACATTTTGCAGAGAAACGTAAAGTTTAACAAAAATTGGATGCCTAAGTACTTTTTCAAGTCGGCAAGAAAAAAATCAGTTGTTTACAGGACACTGAGAGTGTTGCCGTGTTTAAAGAGTAGAACATAGCCGCCATTATGCGACAAAACATGAAGTCCAGTACAATTAATATATCGATCAGGAGTCCAGCCAGCCAAGACTTCAGTTTCCCATATCAGGCCCGCCGACTGGAGAAGTTGCCCGCCCTTGCTTTAGAACATAAAATATAATACAAATTAAACCTGAAGAGAAAGAGATTTTTCATCCACAGCTTCGAGTGCAATCACAGAGAATACACATGTCTTTCCAGTTCCCGATTTTGCCTGAACAACCATATCTGAAAAAAAAATAAAAAAGGAATCCAAAGATTTTGTTAATTTGTTTATGCAAAATTATTAACATATTACCAAATCTTTACATAAAAGGACAGGCAATTTGTTGTAAATTGTTGAATATATATAAAAGTCAGCGTTGGTCTAGAATCATACCAGCATTCTTTTTGCTGTAATGAAAGTAGGGGTCAAGAGAAAGAAATATGGGAGAATAAATATAATAATAATACTTGACCCAATAAACCCAAACACTAACTCGCATCCCAATCCGAATAATGCTAGCAATGTAAAATCCTGAACAAAAATGTGGCAGGATTCTAGGCCGGCACTATAAAACTCTGTTGAGACATTTGTTTATTTTTTACACGTCAAAAAGTATAAATATATACAAAATATATATATATAAAGAAAAACATACCTAAACCGCACCTTCCCAAGGGTATGGCTTTCAACTGAATCGGCGAGGGTTTAAAGAATCCAGATTTTTTTAGGCCCATCAGAACTGGGTCTGGGAGAAGCAACTCGTCAAAAGTAAGCGATTGAACTGATGTGACATCGTCAGTCCTCTCTTTGGAGTCCAACTTGTGTCCAACGGTAAAGCTCATTTCACTATTTTTTACAGTGAAAATATTGCTTATAATGATTATCAACGCTTTCAATAAATTTACACTTTAAAAAACATTAAGTTGGTAAGACCTCCAGCAATTTTAAATGCATTTGCATAGTGGTATGTCATTAAGGCTATAGTAGTGCTCAGTAAAAAACTAAAAACAGATCTAACAAACCGAGTATCATCTTTAATGGGACACCTCTTTCTTTAACAATAAAATATTGCAATGTAACAGAGGGGACATCAGAAAAAAGGTGAAAAAGTTAAGTTACAGTATGGAAAATTTTCTGAAAATGTTAGATGGATGTTTTAGAGGGGCCAGGAGTATTTTTGTAATGTCTATGTTTTATGTTTAAAAGGAAGAGGTATTTTACCCTGCTAACCAACTAATTTAAAAAAAAATTATAGTCTTAAATGGGTGTATGCATACCTGGCTAACCAGGTGAGAGGGGTTGGTAGCCGAGGTCGCATATACGGGCGTTTATGTCGCATATTCGGGCGGTTGTTGGTCGCATATACGGGCGGAGATGTCGCATATACGGGCGAATTTCTCTACCGAACATACTGTGTGGTGTAAGGCGTCGGAATGGCGTTCTATCAGATTTTAGTAGGCCATTATGAAGTGTTTGTGTTGCCTGACAGTTATGACGTCATATCATGTCTTCATCGTAACGTCACTCTCATCAAGTTCTGTAGTAAATAGCTCATATTTGGCTAGGTCGCATATACGGGAGTTCGCATAATGTCGCATATACGGGCAAATTTCTCTACCGAACATACTGTGTGGTTTAAGGCGTCAAAATGGCGTTCGAATAAATTTTAGTTGGCCATTATAAAATGTTTGTGTTGCCTGACAGTTATGACGTCATATCATGTCTTTATCGTGACGTCACACTAATCTAGTGGTGTAGTAAATTACCCATATATTTGGCTAGGTCGCATATACGGGCGTTCGCATAATGTCGCATATACGGGCGAATTTCTCTACCGAACAACTCACAGTGTGTTCAGTAGAGAAATTTTTTTTAACTTCCTTTTTGTTGTCAAGTTGATTTTGTCGTATTCTTATATATACGAGTGTTTTAGTATTGTAGTCACTAACCCCCATTTTTGTATTATTGTAGAAATATTGCTTTAAGTGTTAAACTGCCACATTTTGCAAAATGGCTGCCAAGTACAAGGTTGTGATGATTCGCAACGGCGAAAGTGAATGGAACAAAAAAAACAAGTTTTGCGGATGGTTTGACGCAGAGCTAAGTTCAAAGGGATTAGAAGAAGCAAAAGAAGCAGGGGAGGCTTGTGGGGGATGCGGGTCAGATTAATGAGTCTTCATTTATATAATTGCCAAGATGAATCGACCACACTCCTACAAGATGTGAGATTGCCTGTCTTCGTGAGGCCATTAAGGTCCAATTCTTTCCTTTAGTTCAGATACATGAACAGTCAATTTTGCTGTCTTAGTAAAAGCTGTAAAAGCATTTTATATTTGATTGAACACGCTATTTATAGACGAGAATCAGTTAAGAAAATTTCTGCGAACAAAGAAAGATTTACGTCATTAATTCTTATAATACTTAACAAAATATCACGTGATAACAAGGCGTGGTCTCAAGCCTTTTTCACACTTATTTCTGACGCGAAACATACAATTTTTACGTCAAAACGCGATTGCGAAACAGCTTCTGACGCCAGTTAAATGTCAACAGTTTGAAAATCACACGACCGGGGAAACCGACTAATGTTCAGACCGCGGTGTTTTGAAACATATACAAAAAAAAACGGATGTAAATGCCTTGACGCATAAAAATTGGTGTCAGCAATTTGAATTTTTTTGCAATTCGCTGCAAGGATATCGCAAACATTAACATGCGGTTGCAAGAAATCTACGTAACGGAATTTTACCGAAAACTTTCCGCTTATCGTTTGCACATTGGCTGCAAGGAGTAACGCAAACATTTAAAGGATTGCAAAGAATTTAGGCCATAGATTTTTACTGAAAATTTTCTGTTACGACACATCGATTAAAAACAAAAATTCTCTGTGTAAACACAATATGACGAAGTGGCTACTATATAGGCCCTAAAAGATGCCGGTTACAAATTCGACATCGCTTACACTTCGGTGCTAAAAAGAGCCAACAACACCCTTGAAGAGATTTTAAAAATCCTTGGGCAGGGGGACCTTCGCGTTGAAAGGTCTTGGCGTCTCAATGAGCGCCATTACGGAGGCCTAACTGGCTTGAACAAAGCCGAAACTGCAAAGAAATACGGCGACGAGCAAGTACACATTTGGCGAAGAAGCTTTGACACTCCACCACCTGAAATGAAAGAGGATCATGAGTACTATGAAATAATCGCAAAAGATGAGAGATACAGCAACATGAAACCAGATGATATGCCGACTTGTGAAAGCCTCAAGCTAACCATCAAACGGGCGCTTCCGTACTGGAACGACAGCATTGTTCCAAGTATAAAGGCTGGAAAGAGCATTATCATTGCAGCGCACGGCAACAGTCTTCGAGGCATCGTGAAGTATTTAGATGACATGTCTGATGAAGCCATTATGGCACTGAACCTGCCAACTGGGATGCCCTTCTATTACGAACTGGACGAAAACATGAAACCGGTCACGTCTATGAAGTTTATGGGAAGTGAAGAGACAGTTCAAAAGGCAATGGCTGCTGTCGCAGCACAAGGCAAATCAAAATAGTTCTGTCCAAGCATTTCGCCCCCATATAAAATTCAATATGTTAACCAGAAATTTATTTACACTGTCGTTATTTTCTGTTTTTGTTTGTTGTTGCAGATCTTACTCAAAAATGCTTTTATTAATATTTGTATGAATATTTAAATGTTGTCAATACAGTATATTAAGAATAAAACGTTAATTTCTTGTTTGAAGTCTACAGGAAATTAAGATTATGTTTAAAGCAAAATATGCTGTTGATCAAACCAATAAAAAGTAATTTTACAAAATTACATAAAAATAGTTATAGATAGAAAAACCATAACATCTAAAATAACAACTATTATAAAAAGCCAAAATTTTACATCACTAATAACAATTTGTTGTTTAGAATTGCCATTTTATTTGTGGTACAGTATCAGGCACTGCTGTTAGCAGTCAAAAACAGGTTTCCGAAACAAAATGTAAAAAGTTTATTAAGTCAGAGATATTAAATGTAATTTCAACCAAATATAATATTATTCATCCTTTTTTATGTTAAACATAAACAACAACATAAATATGTTTTTAGCAAAACGACTTTAAATAAAATGTAAAAAAGGCAATTTAACATTATAGAAAGTTTATTAAGATGAACGTTTACCATAGTTACCTTCAAAATTAAGTCACTGAAAATTAAAGCAATCTAGTACTATATGCAGTTATGCCAATGCTAACATGGTTTTGCAAAAGACACATTACTGAACAAAAAATTAGGCTTAGGGCAACAACAAAATTTAAATTCGAGTTCCAATAAACCATAACTAGTTAATAATAAAACTAAGAAGTAAAGAGCTACAATTCTAATATATAAAAAAACGTTTTTGCACACTGTGAATATTTTTTCAGTAAAATAACAAAGTAGACCTATGTAGAAGTACGACGCATGTCTGTTTGTGCTTGTAATTATAGCGTGTTCGCCTGGTAAAGTGTTAAATATTTCACCTCGATACTCATTTCCTTTCGTGGCCGTTCTGGCAAATCCAGCCGGCATTTCAACTCAATTAATCCCCATCGCAGTCGCTCTTGTGCTATATAGTGTCACGCTACTGCTGGATAAAACACAACAGTCAACAATGCATGCCTTACTGGCAACACGTGTTTTTACTGCGCTGTAAGCTCTTTTATTGAAAGCGAAATATGCTAAATTACGTAAATGTACAATAAATCTATAGGCGACCTGACAGTATGCACTTTAAATTACAATGAAAGTTTGTGTTAGTTTTGATTTATTGGAGTTCAGATAGCACGGTGGTCATGTCTCACCTGTTGAAATATACACCTACATGGTATTTATGGTAACCCAAAAATCAATCAAGTGTAACTGGCCGGGAACCCATGTGCAGTGATGCATAACAAGATATATTAGCCAGTCAAGGAGATTGGGGCCCTAAAACATTATAATGGAATATGGGTAACCACGCTAGTACAGTGATATTTGACAGCCATCTTACTGTTGAACAGTAATTTCAAATTGCGAAGCTGGTATTGTTAACTACAGTGGTCGACAAACTGTGGGCCTTTTAGCCAATTTTAATGGGCCGCCAGCTATTTAATATTATTTCAGTTTTATCATGTAGTTGTGGGCCGCGTGATATCAGTCCTATCATTGTACTGTATTTGAAAAGTTGGTTTGGCTAAGAGTGTTTGATGTTAGTGTAGAGTACGTAGGCCTATTGTTATTTGTTGGTATTATTCGAACTTAATGTTTTATAACAAACTTATTGACGTGGCCAAACCGCAGACCTCTCACCATTAAACATTTGACCGTGTCTGTAAACAAGTGACATGGAGATGTTACCCGTTAACACGCCTCTGCTAAATGCTGGTCTGACCATACGATGTGTACAAAAGCTGTGGGCATTAAGCCTAAAATAATGTAACGGACAGAAGTTATTATGCTGGACCGTTATTTGGCCTACTGTGCATGGACCTTAAGGTATTGTTATAAGTTGATTGCCGTTCTGATGTTATACAATAAAGTCAGATCCGTTTAATACCTTGCTGTGGCTAAGCTGCCAGAACACGCAACCTTTCAAGCAACCTTCAAGTCAACTCAATAAATGATGCCGCTTTCAATCTTCAACTAGCAACAGCTTCAAACCAAAATCAGCCCTGCATTAGCACATTGTTGCATCCCAAAGTATGCGTTTAGCCAAGTTTAACCATGTAAATACAAATTGAATTCCTGTTAGCTAATATAAACGCCGTTAGTTTCGAGAAGTATTCGAGTCTCGTTTATGGTCACGCATCGGTTTAATTAAAGTTTTTGTTTGTGCTTCGCGCGATCAGACTGGATTTTAGCTGCATATTTTCGCACGAGGTCGCTCCAGAACACCAGATGATTTTTCTTTTGACGTAACTTTGTGTCGTCATTCAAGAAAAATGCTAGATCCACCCCTGTTGTCTTAGTGGTTTCACGTATTTTAGGCCTTCAATAGATCATCTTGAAAAAGTATTTAGGATCGCGACCAAAAAATTGACGACCACTGGTTTACTAGGCCAAAGTAGGCTATGTTTTAAGCGTGAATCTTTGTTGTTAAAACAAGCTTTTTGACCAACGAAAATTTTTAAGAGCGTTAACCAGCAATTCACCTTCAAAGCTGGATCTTGCAAAATTAGTGCTATTATATTTTACCGCCTTCGTGTTATACACGAACTATGACTCTTCAACAACGAGTTGTGAGGAATAGATACGTGCACACATGGCCGGATCATGCCTTTAGAGCAGTGGTTCTCAACCGCCGGTCCGCAAATATATAAAAATTGATATCTCAATTGCAAAATTCAAGATGTTGAAAGCTTATCCATCAAATTTAGAACTTCGCCAGCTTCGTAATTTGAAACATTATGACGTAAATAGAGTTAACGATATTCTTTGGACTTCATTGTACGTCAAAATGCTGCAACTGTTTAAAAGTAGGCAACAACTCGTTTAACTCTTAAACTTTAAGACCAGTTGTATGTGAAAGCTAAGAAGAGTTTTAGTTGCATACTATTGCGCAATTAAATTTTGGGTTGATTTTGATTTTTGAAGGTCCACCGGTCCGCAAAATTTGTTTTGAAATTTGACCGGTCCGTAAGGTAAAAAGGTTGAGAAACACTACTTTAGAGACCCCAAGCACTTCAGACTTTGTTGCCCTATGATTTTTGCTTCGAATAGTTCTCATACTCACAAACAACCCTTGGTGCCCTATAAGCACGTGCAATTGCATATCTGTCCTAATGGTTAATTCAGCCCTTCGTGTTTACGTTCATGTTCTTTGTGGCATAGACGCAGCATTAAATCGTTTTATGCTTAGTTGCCCAATTATGTGATCAGTTCACCAACGAATATCTTGACTTATTGTAATGCTAATTAGCGAAGTTTGAAATTGCATACTGAATAAATGTTTGAATTTTAAGAGCTTCAAAACTGTGAAGTAAAAAATTGCTAAGGTGTATTGGTTTTTACGTATGGCCAAAAATGTACACTTGCTTTTTTAGCATTATACACACAGTGGGCCATAGTGGTTTACTTACAAAAGCAGAGATACAACATCCAAGTAACTCAAATAAAATATGTATTACGACATTTAAAAGGTGTTTTTAGTGTAGATAGCTAGATAAATCAAACTGTATCTTGTTTCAACAGTGTTTCTAACGGTGTTGTAAACAAGTCATTCGTTAAATCACATAAGCCCAAGTCAAGTCAGTTTTAAAATAACGTTCAAGTCAAGTCTTTTTCAACAAATTACAAATCTAGTAATAACTATGAGAAGTCAAGTACTTGTCATAAAAAATAAAACTACACTAAAATTGGTAAACGAGCTCGATTACGAGCAATAAGTCAGCTAACAAATAACAAAAAACGTAACACAGAGCAAGGAAATTGTTTTGTAGATAAATTTAGATAAATACCCAAATTAAAAAATAATCCTTTATAAAAATAACTCGTTTTAACTCAAATCATTTGTCAAGAGAGACTTAGGACAAGTCAAGTCAATTTTTACAATTGACTTAAGTCGAGTCATTACAACCCTGGCTTCTAAACTGGGAAAAAATATGACGTAATTCGTTCTTGGCGACAACAGTCCCTACGGACGATTTTAAAAATGCAACAGGTACAATGAAGGTGTTTATCGATTAACGTGTACTGTAGGAGATTATTATAATACCAAGGCCAACCTTCTTTAGCGTCTAAAGGTCCACTAAACTTTGAAAAAACTGTTCTCGTTACCCTTATTGTAACCATAATACTTTCATTCTATTAAAACAATTTCAAAGATAACTTAAGTTTTAAATCAGGTTAGTACAGCTTTGTAATCCCCAACTTGTTGTTCCATTAACTGGGATTGACTTGTAATTCAACTATTTGGTTTTACAGTGTTGTAAACCATGACTTAAGTCCCGGTCAAGTGATTTGTAAAATAACGTAAGTCAAAAGTGTTTTTATAAAAGCAGCAAGTCAAGTCATAATTCAACAAATCAAGTCACGTCCTTGTCAAAAAAAATGGAACGTTAAACTATTGTAATTGTTAAACTCGTTCGTTTATGAGCAATAACTCACAAAAACAAAAAACGCAACACAATGCAAGCAAATTGTTTTGTGTGCAAAATTATAAATAGCTTAATTTTATAAATGCTTAAGAAAAACACTTAATTTTAACCAAATTTATTTGTCCCCAAGACTTAAGTCAGGTCAAGTCAAGTCATTTTAATTGAAGGTCTTTAGTCAAGTCATTTGAAAGCAGTGAATTAAGTCAAGTTATCGACTTAAGTCATTACAACATTAATTGTTGTTTTCTTACAAACAACATTTGTATTTTTTATACCAGTATATTCTTATACTTAAAGTAACCTAATTAATTAGGTGGTGATTTCGAAAGTTATTTCGGAATAATGTGGTAGCCCTTTTTTGAGACTAAATGAATAATGTATTCCAATAATTTTGGCGATAATGTTACTAAAATGACCCAATTGGCAATTCTAACTCTTTAAAAACACGTCATTGATTGTTTTGTTTTCGTTTTATCGCAGACAACAAACATAATTACAAATAAGGCATGAGAACTAAATTAAATAGAAACACAGCAGGCTTTTCAGCGAAATAAGAGACCGCCACACACTTTTCAAAACGCATGCGAAAATGTAACAATGGTACAGAACGTTACTTTGTTAATAGAAAAGAATTACAATTGAAATTGAGTCAATAGAGAAGCACAATTCATTTCAATGCTGGAAATGCTTTTTAATAAAAAGTTAAAATTAGGAAAATGCGTTGGGCAAATTTGGGCTGCTGAATAATTGAGTGCAGATATCAAGTGTCATTTTGACATTACAAAGCGGCAACAGCAAGGTAGAAGCAGCTAATATGTAAAGCTTGGTGAAATTGGAATATCCTCCAAATACTGAAGGTGTACAGGTACATGGTGAAGACGTTAACCGTCATTTAAAAACAATCTAAATAATTTAAACGCTAATGCCGTTTCTTGGGTCTTGCTTGCAGAGTATAGGCCCACCTCCAACTTTAGATGCCTATTTGTCTTTAGGAAGTTTTGCTAAACATCGGTGTTTGATTTAACGGAAACAGAGCTGTCTATGTAGGCTTGGTCAATGTCACCTAAACATGATCTCATATTCATGAATTGGACTATCAAGAATTTCGACCAATACACGGTAATCTTAATAAATTACAAAAAAAACAATAAAGTCACTTTCTAAGCAAGGCTGATACAGTTTGCAGATTACAAAACTTTTTAAGTCGTATATTTTTCAATGGTCAAGATTGCAGTTTAAATCTATTTTGAACAACTTTGTTGTAGCCTACTACCTGATTTTCATGTGCTTGAGCTTTAAACATGAGAAAAAGTGACTCAAATTTGTCACAGCTTAAAAACCGTGACGTGAAGTTGTTATTACATAGTTTACATTTTTACCTGTTGTAAATTTTCTTTATCACAACCACTTCTGGAGAATAACATATTGCTCAAGCAAACTACGCTACAGAAACCGCGCTTAAAAGTGGCTAGTTTTACAGGAATAAAATAGCCAACAGAAACTGTAACATCAAGCTCGAAAACCAAAAAGGAACTCTTGTCGGTCGAACAACATGGCCGGCCTGACAATTCATTAAAACAACTGGCAAAAGCCGAACACAGAAAAACACTTGAAACTCGTACTTCAGTATAACACAGCATTTAAAAATTAGAGCCAAGCTTCAATAGAACCTTGAAACCCAAAAGGGCTGTCCGATAAATGTCGGATTGAAGCAAAGTCGGTATCAGTACTCGTCCGATACTCCCGTTGTATCGTTGTCTGTCCGATACCAAATTTTTTGTGCATTTTGGACGCGGTTTGCAATCTAATGCAACGCTTTTTATCTTAAAATAAATATTTTTCAGAAAATGGTAAATTAACCCACGAAAGTAAATAGGAAAGCTAACAAACCTAATTGCTTAACACTCTATGAGCATTACACTTCTACGTTAGGTTCTGTTTGATTTCGTATTTTGGTTTTGTAATGAGGTTATATTGTATCGTATCGGACGAATGTACTATTGCCTAAAATATCGGGTATTGGAATAAACACAAAGTATCGGGCGTGACTAGAACCAGCACAATGCAAACCTAGAGCAAAACTAAACATCTAGTTATCGAACTTTGAAGCGCTGCAAACCCTACAAAACGTCGCCGTCAAAACAGCTAAAGGTAGAGGGCGGGATCGATACCCTAACCCTCGGAAATTGCGACCACTCACACATCGGTTTCGAGGTTCTTTCCAGCAGAGTCCGGGTTGTTGGCTTTATTGCTCCTGGAAACAAAAGTCCGGTGGTTGGTGTAAACTGGCATCACTTCCTCCTTTCCTCTTGAGTCAAAGAGAAAGGAAAGCGAGTGATTCAGCTCCGCTGCCTTCTTCTCATCCACCAGGGACGTTGCGGAGGACTTATCCTTATCTTCTCCGTGGGGACATCCGGACTGGATGTGCTGGTAGTCTATCTTGTCGTCTATGTCGGTCTCTCGGTGGTAGAAGTAGTTGAAGTTGGAGACGATTACGGGGACGGGCAGAGCTATGAAGAGCACCCCTACAATAGCGCACAGGGAACCCACGATTTTACCGTACACCGTGATGGGCGCCATGTCGCCGTATCCCACCTGAGGATAGATGAAATGTTTAGACAAAAAGTTAAACAAATTGCATCTTCGTGTAACAATGCGAAACTAATTTCAGAAAGATAAAAATCTGAAAAAAACATGACGGGCGGTATGTCCGTATGTTTTGACAGGCGTCAAAGTCGTCAAACCACAAAATAAATTTTCGGGTTTTGTTAAAGTTGCAAAACACAACACCAGAATTAAAAAACCGATCGAAACAACTATCAAGTTTGTTAAAAATTCAAAACGACAAATAACTGGCAATCCTTTTGTACTAAATGCGAAAGTTGGGCGAACGTTTTGTTCTTCTTCTTTCTTTTGGACGTTTTTTTTTGTCTCCAGTTTCATATGTCTGGACAGTTTTCAACCAGCCAGCTTTTAGTTTCGCAGTTCACAATAATCAGACCGTTTATCCCGTTGGGAGGTCGATAAACAGGGCATTCCGAAATAATGTGGTTAAATTGTGGGGTTTTGTTGTGGGGTATTAACGAGTGATATTATGTGTTAACAAAGTTAAAATGGTAGTTTTCAATTTTTTTTACAAGAACTAATTCCATTATAAGAATTTCATTAAAGACAAAACACTAAGAAATTGCAATCAAGCGAAAAAAATAACTTAAAATCGTTCAAAGGCTACTTTATACGGGCCAACTGTTTCGCAATTTAAGTTTATAAACTAAAATGGCAATAAAAAGGGTAGGATAAAAATACGTCAACTACATTTACTCAAGACACATACTATCTGCAACTTTAAATAACTTTAAATGCGGTTTAGGTAAATAAATCCCTAAAATGTTCAATATGCATAAATGTTATTCTACATTCAATGAACCAAGCGCAAGACAAAGTTCCTAAAAACTCGAAAGTAATTTGACCAGCGTCTTCGCAAATGCACTTTGAATTGCTACCTGCCATTATTTACTTAATATTTAATGAGGCAATTCTAGTTATGATCCTCAAACTGGTGAGGATTATCGGAGACAGTTAAAAGAAGGCAAAAAAGGGGTTTTCCTCGTTTTTCTAAAAATAGATCTCAAAAAACCTACACTACTATACAAACTGTTGCTACCAGGAAACTAGAATTTAAGTTCTCATCTAGTTCGAATTTTACCAACAAATGGTCTTCGGTCGCATTTTTATGATAATAAAATCTGATTTAACCTAAACTGATTGTGATTTAATTAAATGAAATTCAAAGTTTCAATTATAGTTTATTTTATATTGTCCAAAAACTCGGTAATTGTAATTTAAATCTAATTCAGAAAAACAAAAATGATCTAAAATTATTTCTAATATGAAAAAAGTGAAATGTTCTCATTTTAATTCTAATTTAAATTTAAAAATCCTAAATAAATCTAGTTGTCAAAGTATATTGAACTCTCGGGAGTACAATTCATGAACGTGCAAAATAGAAATGAAAATAGAATAGAGATTGACCCAAGTGTCATCATTACGTCGTACAATATCCAGTCGGCCGGAGCGACTGCGTAAAAGTTGTATTTGTATTTTGACAGTTAGAGTGACTTCTCAAGGAAAAGGCAGAATAGAGTTTAAGTTTATTGGAAAGATTATGTAAATACCCCTCGAAAAAAATTAAATTAAATGCTAGTTTATATTCTATTGTCCAAAAAATTGTTAATTTTAATTCTAATTGAATTTAGAAAAACAAACATGATCTCATTATATTTCTACTGATGGAAAAAAAGAAGTAGCCTTAATTCCGAACTAATTAAAAAAAAAAAAAAAAAATCTAGTTGTCCTAGTCTCGGAGTACGCATGACACTAGTACACCAACTCGCCGTTGTCATAGTGACGACGGCCAACCAGAAAATTATAACGCTCTGATTCTATTTCTAATCTTATTTAGAAAACCTCGAAATGATCTAATTCTAATCTCATTTGAAAAACCGAAATGCTCTAATTTTAATTTTAATGTAATTTGAAAAGCCTATATATATATCTTCTCAAGTAAAAGGAAGAATAGGGAAATAATGTAAATATTCCTGTAAAAAAAAACACTGAACTCTCGATCAATCACTCACCGTTGTCATAGTAACGACGGCCCACCAGAAAGCCTCGGGTATGGACTTGAACTTGGTGTCGGCATGATCGAACTCGGCAAAGTATACAGCCGATGAAAAGAGCACCACTCCAATAAAGAGGAAAAAGATGAGAAGTCCAAGCTCCCGCATCGAAGCCTTCAAAGTCTGACCCAAGATTTGAAGTCCCTTCGAGTGACGAGAGAGCTTGAAGATCCTAAACACTCGCACCAGTCGTATAACTCTCAGGATGGCAAGGGACATTCCCTTCCCACCATCTCCTGCTGCACTATCCTCCGCCTCTGTGGCAAGGCTGATAAAGTAGGGCGCTATGGCCACTATGTCTATGATGTTCATTATGTTCTTCCAAAATGCGCACTTGCTTGGACTGCAAGCGAAGCGTAAAATCACTTCGATGCTGAACCAAACGATGCAGATGGTCTCGATCACCCAGAAAGGGTCCACGGGCCGCCTGGGGACTTTTGTGGGGTCTTCTTCTCCACTGCTGTTTGGGGCAGTCCAGTTCGAGTTGTGGTGACCCCGCAGGTGCGGAATGGTCTCCAGGCAAAAGGAGATTATGGAGAGGATGATGACTGAGACTGACGTAATGGCGACAACGCGAGCAGCAGTTGAGCTTTCTGGGTATCTAGAAAGTTAAGAAAAGTTTTAAAAAGTGAAAAAAAAGGCTGAGAAACGTAATAAACCAAGTGTAACAACTGAACGTAAATATACTTTCTAATGCTAAAGAAAATTTTAGCGTAATAACCCGCAAAAAAAACACAAAAAAACTAAAGTTTTAATTTCATCTATTCTGTTTGTTCGAGAATAGTAATGACGTCATTTGGTATCGCATCGCACTACTTTATATCCCTAAACATAATTTGGTAGCAAGGCCTGGTGCCCTCCACTCCCCTGTTCATGACGTAGCAAAAAAAAACATGTAGCTCATAACTGAAATCTTGAAAAGTGAAAAAACAACTTTTATATGATGAATATTGATTGTTTTTCATCAGTTTTTGTGCTGTTGTAGCAATGGTACTATTATTAGTAATATCATTGATTGCAGCGTATATTACTTTTTTTGAAAGGTACCAGATATGGTTTATCTAAAAAACAGCATTGTATCGGTAACGAAATAAAATGTGAAGTTAAAAAGGAGTTTTAAAATAGGCGAACGGGCCTAATAAGTTAATTAATTAAAGTCGGACACAAATTGGCAATCAAAACTCAATGGTCTAATTGTGTTTAAATATAAATTAAATGGGCTAAATTAACTTTAGAATAGTGTTTCTCAATATTTTTTCGCGGCGACGCAAATAGCAAGCGTAACTGCAAAGCTTTGGCGACATATTTCTCTTCATTGGACTTTTGTAAGATAACAAAACATAATACATTATCATAAATATCTTAAGACTGTTTATTTATTTCATTGTCCGCGGGAGATCCTTACTTTCTAAAGTGTTTCAGCTTATCATAAACATGTTTGAATTTTTCGAATCCTGTATATCGACGTACATGTAGATAGAAACTGTCCTGGCGTATATAAACCAGCGTTGTAAATAAGTCATCTTTAAATGACTTAGGTCCCGGTCAAGTTGTTCAAAAATAACTTAAGTCTAAGTCAAGTCTTTTCCAAATACTTTGCCATTGGTATAAAAATAAAAAGACAAACCATTAAAAGTGGTAAACTTCTCACGATTTGTGAAAAAATAGTTCATCTAAAAAATAACGAAAGCAGGCAAATTGTTTAACGGTAATTTGATTCATTACCTTAAAAGGCTCAAACAATACAAGGCAAGATAACATCAATTTAAACCTAATAATGCAAGGCCTACATATTTTGTTGGTTCTTTTTGCAGTAAATTTCGTTACAAGATAAAAGCAGTGGATTGGCTTTTTTTGTAATAGATTGCCTTACAAAATTACTGTTTACGGACTAACCAATTGTTGAAGTCATAAAGCAAAAAAATATATATAGTTCAATATTTTTATAGGCCTTACTCAGAAACTATTCCGTTACAGATATGGTTTATTATTTATAAAGTTGGATGTTGTTTTAAAGTTTGCTGCGAAAACTTTTTCAGCTGTACGAGATTTTTTTTGCAGGCACGGGAGTTAGAAAAACATGCTTCGCGTCGTAAAAGTCATAAATTGTCTAAATTTGTTTGCCTAAGGCCTTTACTCTGAAGGGTTTCGCACCGTCTGAGCGAGAATATATCCGGCCATAAAATCTCTAGGAAAGGGAAATTAATGATTTTCTTAAAAAAAAACTTATATCCATTTAAATCAACTCTATTTATAAATTAAAGGTTTTACACGTCCGTTGGTGGCCGACTCTCAATACAACGCTATGGTCAGTGAAGTGTGCAACCCTTAATGCTCCTCTGCTAATTTAAATGCATTTTTGCAAAACCATTCTGTGCTTTCACACTAGTGTCGAACTCTGGTATTCTACAAATTATTTTTGTAATACTCGACCACTGATATCAGTTAGCGCAATGTGATTTGCCTGTTGTAGTCAGACGAAAATCCATTATGGTTAGGTAAGTTGTAAACCCTCTTTGCGTTGCATTGAAGTGTTTTTTGATACTTTGACAACTCGCATGTTTGTCAAATGCCGTGTCCGTAAATACAACTATACCGTTCGCTTGGCAAGTATGCCCAAGGTGGTTCTCAACCGGGGTGCCGCGGCGCCCTGGTGTGCCATTTCTAATGTTCAAGGGTGCCGAGAGATATTTGAGAATCCTTAAGAATCTGATTTTTGCTTAACTCAACTTTTGTAAAGATTAGAGTAAAGTTTTGTAAAGATTAGAGTAAAATAAATATCAAATAATAAAATAATAAAATAATAATCAAATAATAAACTTGCATTTTATAAAGGTTAAGTTGGCCAAACTTTCAATTTATAACGTTACATGATACCTTGGCTCATAATAGAGATTTAAATTTCTTGAAATACCACATTTATGTTTTAGAGGACGTTCTTACCGAACCCTTAAAACAGCTTCGTCCAACCCCAAGGGTTCAATCGAACCCCAAGGGTTCAACCGAAGCTGGTTAAGAACCACTGCATTAAAGGTTAAGAAACACTGGTTTAACGATTTAACATCTGTCCTTTTAAACTACCAGAAATAATGTTATCTCACTCGAAGAGCAGCCAGATGCTCCTCTGGAAGGGAGATGTGGGTAGAGGTCGGACTTTCTCCTTGATGTACCCCTCCTCCTCCTTGTACCTCGCGATCGCTCGCTCGCCCAGCTTGTAAAACTTTATCTCGTCAGTGAAAATGTCGACAGGGACGTTTGCGGGCCGCCGGAGACGACCTCCAGTCTGTAAAGCATAGAGCACACATATTTTATTAATAGGGATGTCCAATACTTTGTATTTCATTTCGACCGCCGATACTATATGCAAATGTAGTGTGATGCGATCTGATATGAAATGACGTCATTACTGTGATCAAACTAATTAAATCAAATCGTGCCAATGTGGTGTTTCAAGTTGCTAAGCTAAAACGTATTTTATTATGAAAATCCTACGTTTCCTTCTACTTCTATTATACGATGTTGACCTCACCAAATGACGTCATAGATGCAGTGGTAATGATTTCGTTCAAGTCAAAATATTAAGTTTTAGAATTTGCCTTTTACAAAGAAATCTGTTTATCTTTGATTTAAGGTAATTTTTTTATTAAATCTAAATTAAAAAGTAAACCTTCCTTGTTGTTTTTTCAAAACAAGACTGAAATGCCAAAATTGATTTCACACCGGAATGTTACCGTTCTCTAATATCGGGCGAGTGCCGATGCTAACACTTGTCATCGGGTATCGGCTACGATCCGGTAGTTATGGCAATATTATTGTTACGCCAAAAACAGAGTTCCTGTTTGACGGCCTGTCGCTGACCACGCACACAACTTGATTATATACTTATTTATTATGGAAAGGCCGCGTGGCGCGAACGCCAACGCTTGCTCTTTCTTGAGACAAGGCGGCTAGCGCGAACGCTATAGTTCGCCTCTCCAAAAGAAGGTACCCACCCTACACCGAACTGAAAACAGACTGCCTTCGTGTTCTCGCACGATTTGCCTTGCAAACAAAGGAATGGCCTTTAGGGCAAAACAATTAGTGATTAGAAGTGAAAACGCAAAGGTGTAACGGAAAGAAACCAAAGGAATAAAGTGAAGTGCAATAAAGCAAATTATACAAAGAAAACCAATAATAAATTACGCAACACTATAAGCTGGAGAGGCGACCTGATATTTAGGACGCCCGACCGTACCGCTGCATCAGCGCCAACGCCTGCCTACGGGAACTGATGAATATTTCAGGGTGGAATTAAGTCTAAACGAATTTAACCTGGCGTTGGTTTGGCGAAAGAAATGTGTCTTCCGCGCTCACTCGGGCGCATGAGGAGAAATTTTCGTTTAACCTTGTGTTAAATTTAAAAAGAATTGAACAATGACTATTAAGGTTAAACGCCAGTGTTGTAAACAAGTCATTTTCAAATTACCTGAAAAGTCCTACTGTTATTATTTGCAAAATATTGCTGAAGTCCATGTCAAGTTTTTCGGGCATAATGGTTGAAGGTTGTAATAAGACGTAGTAAGAATAACAAAGCTCACACTGAAGTAGGTAGCATTTTGAACGTTTCGAATATATCTTTATTCATTTTCAACATCAGGCATTTGAAATGCTACCTACTTCAGTATAGGCTTTGATATTCTTACTACCGTACATGTCAAGTTATTGTCATTAGTAACGCAACTAAATTTCAAGTCACAGCATTGGCACCAAAACTTAAGATTCAACTTCTAAAAACAGTAAACACGTCCTATTCTGATCAATACGGAACCACAATCTAAAACAAGAGTCTTTGTTGTCTTACGGAACTCTAGAGAAAAGTTAAGAGTTAACTTGGATGATGTCACCTCTGCAAGCATTTTCCTTATAGGCTACTTGTTGGATTCATATATTTCCTTATACTTGTTGGATATACGTATGCCTTAGTACACCGAATGAAGAACGCACACAATGAAACACGTCAAGGATTTATTGCTCAAAAACATTGGCATTTAAAACAATCCAAAATAACGCCTGCCAGCCTAGGGCAGTGGTTCTCAACCTTTTTACCTTACGGACCGGTAAAATTTTAAAACAAGTTTTGCGGACCGGTGGACCTTTAAAAATCAAAATAAACCAAAATTTAATAACGCAACAGTATGCAACTAAAACACTTCTTTCACATACAACTGGTCTTAAAGTTTAACACTTATACGAGTTGTAGCCTACTTTTAAACAGTTGGCCAAAACACTTGCAGCATTGTGACGTACAATTAAGTCGAAAGTAGACCATTAACTCTATGTTACGTGACAATGCTGCAAATTACGGAGCTGGCGAAGTTCTAAATTTGATGGATAATCCTTCAACATCTTGAGTTTTGCAATTGAGAAATAAAATTGTAATGTATTTGGTTTTTGTAGCATTTATGAGCAGTACCACAACATTTGTCACAGGCATCCACACCTTCAATTGTCATGCACTGTTACGTCACAAACGATGTAGTTAATGTAACATTTAATATAAATTAATGTACTTTTACTACTTTCAGACAGTTTTTGCTCATTGACTGTTTTTTGAGTATTGCGTTAACACTCAGTCAGTTGCTGCTCGAAACGGTTTGCTAACATTGTTATTTGTGTGCGTTACGACAGTTAATACAATGGTAAAAGCTAAACAAAAAATTCCAACTTTGTAGACCCCCCAAAATTTTCGGCTGGCTACGCCACTGCTCCAGGTCCAGGGTACTTCGGCCACGGTTGAGAATCACTATGACTATAGTTTGAACAATCCTTACCGCTAACGATTTGGTTTTCACAATGTTGTAAACAAGTTATTTTAAAACTTCAGTCAATAGTCCGGTCATCTTTGAAATAACTTTAAGTCCAAATCAAGTATTTAAAAAAAAATCAAGTCAAGTTTCATTATTACAGCAAGTCAACATCCGAGTCAAGTCATTGATATAAATTAACAATTTAAGGTAAAAAAGTGGTTAACTCGTCCGATTTTAAGTAATAAAAAAACGACATTTTGCAAGGCAATTGTTTTACATGCAATTTAAGAAAATAAACACTTTTTAAGGAAAAATCCTACTAGATGCACCTAATTTCAAACCACAGTTTGACTTAATGACTTAAGTGAACGTGACCAAAGTCAATGACTTATATTGCATTACAACACTGCTTTGGCTACTTTGATATCAATACGGCGAGCCTTCCATTTTGAGGAGGCGATTTAAAACATTGCTGAAGAGTCCGTAATAATTGTGACAAAGCTCGACCACACGCCTATATGACTCATCAATTTTGCATGAGCCATAACCAAATTAGGAAATAGCTTTGCTCAAAGGGAATCGCATTCGGATGTGTGCAGCGCGTATATTTAATGCGCGAAACGCCATAAAGTAGCGCCGCCCTGGTCAATGTAAACCAAAAATGTTGTTTAGCGTTTTGTGCCGGGTAGAGGTGTCCTATAATATGGGATCGCAGCCGATGGCTAAGATGAATTTATCGGTACTGGTGCGGTTTTAGGGTGGCACTTGACTTGACGTCGTTTTCGGTAAACCGAATTGACTTAAATTATTTGGGCAAAGGTTTGGACTTCGACTTACGTGATTGAATCAAATGCCTTGTGTAGAAATTAAGCGTTTTGATTTGACACTTTGTTATAAAACTGAGCAATTTTGTTATAAATTTGAGTTATTTTTTACACGTAAAACGATAGCATTGCTGCATGTCTTGTTTTGGTTATTTTTTACTCGAGTCATTGCATACAAACAACGAGTTTTGTTTTTAAAATATTTGTTTTGTTTCAAATTGAACCCCAACCAACAAATTAGTTTCAAACAAACCCATTTACAGGCGGCGTTAAGGTGTGACCTAAACGTTTTGCAGCCGTCTCTCCAGCAAGCTGCGCAGAACACTGCAGACGTAGGCATCGATTTTTTTGTAGTTCTAACTGTCCTCAAGGGTCGCAAACACGTCACCCCATCGCAGATATCAGTCTGCGGTTTTCAAAAGGGCTTTTGGCGCGTCCTTGGTATAAAACCGATACCATGGTGTAATTTCGTATAGCTTTGAGCAGTTTACCTGTAATGTAACCCCTGGTTTTAGGCGTAAAAATGCAATTGAAAATTACACTTTCACGTTTTGGTAGCAATTTACTTTTTTGACATCCCTGAAAAAAAACAGGGTAGCAATTTACTTTTTTGACATCCCTTATGGTCAGTGTTGTAAACAAATCAATTCAAAATGAAGTCTCAGCCCAAATCATTAGTTACCAAAGTCAAGACATTTACATCGAATAAAGGTTAAGCTATTGAAAGCGGTAAATTCATTCCATTCCAAGCATTATTTCAAATAGTAGTCAATTTAAGTCATTTGCTCGAAATACTTAAGTTAACCTCTTAAAAGCAGTAACTTAGTGAAATCGGTCACAACACTGCTAATGGTGTGCAGTTAAATTAGGTCGTAGCTGGTACATTGTAAACAGTAAAAACAAAACAAATAACAAACAAGTTTATATACATTTAAAAATGAAGTAAATTCCTTATTTCATGTTCCAAATTAAAATGTTGAAGATTAATGTAATTTAATAAGAATCAGTCAAGTAATTTGTCAAAATCTCTCAAGTCGCGTCAAGTCATTTTGCCAAACAACAGGTCAAGTCACTTCACTTGAAAACAGGCCTGCGGACTCGGGAGTCGCTCTAGGAACTCGAGTAAGACCACTTAAAACTACCAGAGTCCTACGTGGGCTTGCCAACCATATTTTGTGTATGTGTGTGCGTTTTTTTGTGGGGAGGGGGGGGAGTTTTATGACAATAAGTGGATTGCTGAATATCCGTCTTATTTTAGTTACGTAAATCGGTGAAATAGAGGCTGTAGAGTATAGGAGAATTTGCCGAAAATGGGGACTCGACGAAATTGGCGCAATTACGGGAGATGGATCCAGACTTTGCCGACTCGGAAGCCCGGCTTGAAAACAGTGATTTGTGAACTAGGACAAGTCATTAACTTAAGTCATTACAACACTGCTGTGTAAATCAAGTCATTAAAGTCGAGTCACTTAGACAGTTCCATAAGTGCACTTAGATCGGGATTTAAGTCATAACAACACTGCTAATGGTGTGCAGTAAAATTTGTTCGTACCTGCTATTAATAGAATAACTTAAGTGCACTTGTGTCAATTGTTTAGCTTAAGTCATCACAACACTGCTAATGGCAACTTTGCGACGTAATTGCTCCCCCCTCCCCTCGCCAAATCACCCCCAAGTGACGTCATACTACTCCAAATACCCCTCTCCGTTCCTTTATTCAATTACGCGTATTTCATGGCCACAGGTGCAATGTATTAACAAGTTGCGGAAATTGTTTTATGGAATGTCACATACACTACTATTAAAACTATTAAAATGTCTGTCTTACTTATTCGGCTTAACTTGGCAAACTATTAAAATGTCTAAGCACATCATCAAAGAACAATATGTTCCTTTGGAGGAAAAATATAATTTCCTAATAAGTTTAAGTCACGCCTCAATAAGTTTAAGTCCAGTAATTAGTCAAAATCACTTGTAAATTAACCTGCACTGCGGAAGTCATCACAACACTGCTAAAGTGTGGAGTCAAACTAGTTCATACCTGGCAGTAATACAGCACAAAACTTAATCAAAGTTACAGCACAAAACGCAGTTTAATACAGCACAATCCTCAAGTCAAGTCACTTGAAAACAGTAACCTACCTGAACTAAGGTCAGGTCTTGACTTAAGTGATTGCAACACTGCTAATGGCGTGCAGTCAAACTAGTTCGTACCTGGTAGTAATAGAGCACAGCATCAAAGGACGATCTGTTCCTCTCAAAGAAATACTCATTGTGCATCGGATCATAGTAACGCATCCTTAACTGGGGATTCCCCAGTAGTGTGTCGGGGAATTTCTCCAAGGTTTGGTGTCTCGTCTCGAACCTCAAACCAGACACGTTGATTGTAATCCTGTCGTCTGTGTGAACGGCTATGTGAGAGAATATGGGGTTAAGTGACGTAATACAACATTTGCCTCTACTTGTGGATTTATTTTCATGTAAAAGTTTTATGTTATAGTCTTTTTCATTGTTTTTTTCGTTGGTTATAATCTGTCGTCTGTGTGTACGGCTGTGGGAGAGTATAGGGGGTATAGTGACGTAGTAATTAGAGATCGACCGATATCACTTTTTTAGATTGACACCAATACCCGAATTTTTACGTTTTTCGCCAAACAATAACCGATACCGATTTTCTATATAAAAAATAAAGCCCAAATAACATTTAGTTTATCTTATAGCCTATACCCATATTTATTTAAATCATATTTCGCTTAATAACTTTGCATGATGCTGAACGATTTTTTTAATTAAGAAATTTGTTTGTTTTATTAGGAAAAGCTACACGTTATTTTCATACCAAAAATTTATCTTTCATTTTCATCATAATATTATCATAACAAAATATTGGCAAAAATGTCGGCCCAAACTTACCGATACCTTTATTTCGGTAGGAGCGGAATATGGGAAGATATAATCGGTAAACCGGAGTAATAAGACTTTGATTAGGGTTTTCCTTTTTTGATAAATTTATTTTTATAAAAAAAGTGTAATAGTAGTCATTTTCAATTTCTTTTTTTTTGGTCGACACGTTAGTATGGAGCCTATATCGTCTGTGCATACGATTTCTGGAGAGAGGGGGGTAGTGGCGTAATGGTACTGGGTGTGTGTTTTTTTTCTCTTTTTGTGATCTTTTATGTAACACTCGATAATACTTGATTTCTTGCTCTTTTACCGACACGTCAAAATAGTGATCCTGTAATCTGTGATTCTTGAAAAGCTGATTCACACACAATCAATGGTCAACTTGTCATGCGATTTTAGATTAATTCCTTACTAAAAATGCAGCAAGTAAAACACGAACAAAAGTAGAGGAACGTACCATAATTAAATCCGTCTTGGTCTTGACAAATGACGTTTTCTGCGCTTTCGCATGACCTGGAAAATATTGACACTGTTACTTGTTGCCTATAGCCTTCTTTACAAACGAGTGCTTCTCAACCTGTTTTACCACGTTATCCTATTATAACGTTCAAACTTAGCAAGCTACTTTTATTGAGAAATTTTAAAAGGAAATGCGGCAAAAATTACGGATAAGTTTTTGAATTTTAAAATAAACCGTAGCAAACGCAATGATTAATACACAAACAGAGCACACTTTTTGCCTCCTGATTTTGAAACGTTTCAGAATATTTATTATTTTCAACAGTTAGATCTCAGTGTTGTAAAAACTCGAGTCACTGTGTTTAAGTGACTTGACTTGTCTTGGTTTTAAAAAATTAATCTCTTAGGCAAATAACTTGATTTTGACTCAAGTAATTAAGCCAAGTGACTTAAGCTCAAACTAAGTCTTTTTTCTTTTAATATTTGATTATAAATTTGAATGATTAATCTCAAGATTTGCACGTAAAACTAATATATTGCCACATGTTAAGTTAGTGCTCATAATTAGACGAGTTTATCATTTTTAGTTGATTAGCGTTTTAGTTTTATAACAGTGATTTGACTTGAAGTTGACTTGCTCTAATAACGGCTTGACTGGGACTTGACCTGGACAACTAGTGACTTGGACTGGGCCTCGACTTAATATCTCCCTTGACTTGTACTTATGTTATCTCACTAACATCTTAAGAAGGTGTGAAAAATTTTCTCCGATACGTGTTACCTTTACAAAACAAAAACATTGCTGAAATCGCAAACTTAAGTACAAAAAATGGCATTCTTTGCGGAAATTTACCTTATGTTTGTTTGCGGTGGGGCTCCATCCATGAAAAGAGTGATTTCAGCAAAACTTTTCGGAAAGACAAACTCTCGTGTCGAATCAATGTTTACTTATTTTGTCTTGACACTTGAAAATTAAAAAAGGCTCTTCTGAAATCCACAATGACCTCTTCAGGCATATTTTCATACAGTGCTAATTTTATTTTTGAAACTTAAATATATAAACAAAACAACAATGACTTATTACACTTAGTTATTTAAACTAGGGATGTCCCATAATATCGAATCGGAGCTGAAACATGATGCTAAGTGGCAGTGTTAGTAATCGTCCGATACTATTAGCTGGTGGAATAATAACTTGAGCTAATTACACTTTTTAACGAAGAAAGTAAAACAAAAAAATATATAAAACTTATTAGTTTAGTCAACCTTTTGGCCTCGGTACTAACCTAGATTTTCACAACACATGTTTACAACGTAAACTGAGAATCGACGCTTAAAGAGACAAAAGTTATTTTCAATTAGAATTAAGCAGGGGGAGTTTGCCGAAAACTTCAAGTTGTTCAGATCGATTGCAAGAGAGCTAAAGCCAGGCTTAACTCAAGACCTTTTGATAATAGCTCGCCCTGTCGCACCTATAGGCATACCACACATATACAGACCAGGCCGAATCCAGGGGGGTACGTACCCCTAAACTGGATATTTTGACTATTTTAAATACGTAGGCTACATACAAAAAACGATTCTGTGTGTTATTGTTCTAGTATTATTCATAAAACGGTTTAATTGCTGATGTAATGCTTAGCATTATGCCTGGTAACAACAGATTATATCCTGGTTCTATTATGTCTATACGCCTATTTGGCAAATTGTTTTAACTCATAAACGTCCTGCGTCTCTTCGCACCCTTGGAACTAAGTTTTGGCAATTAAACGATATAAAGGCGGTTCTTGCTTTGCGCAAATCGATAACATATTAATAATGTAGATTTTGTACTGTATTAAAAGTAACACCTCTGCGCCCTTAAATTCACGTTAAGGTGTAACTTTGGTACATTACGTTTGTGTTGTCAAGTGCAATTAATTCACGGACATGACTTAAGATAATTTTATAGTAACTTGACTAGAACTTAAGTCATTTGCACAAATGACTTAACCTAAATTATTTTCAGTGTCCTTGGGAGACAAATTATCGCAAAGAGAAGGTATGATAGCCCTAGAATAAAAACCATATGGCAACCCTGGCCATAACAAATGCTTCTTATCGTAAACATTCTATAAAAAATTACATTTTGTTACATTATTCGCAAAGCAACGCTAAAGCAGTGTTCTCAACCATTGGGTCTGCGTCGCCGTATAATTTGGTTTGGTTGTCGGCTACAGTAGCTTACATGGTTAGATTTGTTTAGATCGTCCAACAGCAAAATTTCACCGAGAAAAATTTAAAAAAAATCAAAGACATGGCTAATTTTAACTAAATTCGAACTTGTATAGGCTAATTCCTTATGGTTTGTTCACTTACAAAAAGTTTTGTGAAGAACATTGTGTCGCCAAAGCTTTGCTGTTATTTCTAACGCTTAGTATTTGGGTCGTGGCGAAAAAAGGTTGAAAAACACTCCGCTAAAGCCTGAAAAAAGCTGTATTATCTAAGTAAGTTCAAAAACAAAAAACAACTGCGCCTAATTGTGTGGTGACCCGTACTAATGCAAAAAGTGCCAGTTCGCTATTGGGGTATCGAAAACGCAAAACGCCGATATCGATTGAACGTTGTCTCCAACCCAAACAATTAAACTTCGGCGGTGAACCTGGCTATTTTTAGCCATTTGCCAGCCGGGTTTCGCAATAGCAGGGCTTTTTAGCGAATCCGTTCACATTAGGTAAGTGGTTCAGAAAATCTTTTCCCTGGTATACAGTTTTTTTATTTCTCAAAATATTGGAAATCTCATTACTTTATAAAATAAGAAAAGAAAGCAAGGTATGATGAATAGTATATCACCCAATTATTACACATTTTCACCAGTTTATATAATGAAAAGTAGTTTTAAACTTTCTTTTTGACCCCAATTTGAGAACCAGTGCCTTAAAGAATGTTATCATGTTGTTGTTTTGATTGTATGTTTTGAATAACTGTCTGTAAACGTATGCTTAACGTCTTGTGATATCACAATGGCCTAGTTCTTTTTTTTAAGTAACAACACTTTCAGTTTAATTTGCAGTTTTGAAAAACTACTTTATTATGGATAAATTACACTTTGAAAGCTATTAAGTCTTTGTACAGGAAAGATTTTCCTTTTCGTTGCTTAACGATTACTCCCTAATTTTTTTCTTAGGAATTTAACCTATCGTGGAAATATTGGTTTTAAATCTTGCAATTATGGGAAATCGTTACGGATTACCGCCAAGCGAGAAAGGCACTTTTCTGCGAACTCGCAAATTCACGCAAACTCCGCATTCCGTCTCGAAATTTCCTAAGTGCGAAACGTTAAACGAAATCCCGCCTTCGTCAATTTACGCCCCCATATTTTCCGATCAATTTTCTGCATAATCCAAAGGTTAATAGACGTTGAATTCCGCCATCTTGCTCGAATAAATAAATCTCAACTCTTAAAATGCTATGGCCGTACACCTGCTGTATGTTGTGCGTTTTTTTTATAGGATTTGTTCGTTATTTAACAAATAGTGAAAAAAGTTTTAACTAAAAAACACTGTTTCTTTGTTCTATTAGCCTCACGTCTATATAATATGGAGCAATTTGCTAAAATCATAACTAAATTTCCAACAAAGTTCAAGATTCTATTTCAAAGTGTAATGTAATTACATGTAATAATCAATAACAACAAACTGCATTTCTAAGTTTTAACTTAAAAAGGTTAAGTTAAATCCACCTGCCTTTTTACTATGAATACACTCAAATTCTTCCAAAAATCTAATCAAGCTAGCAGCACACAGGGTAAAAATTACCACACAATTAGTAAAAAATATATCCTTTCAGCAAAAACGCCTTAAACATCTGACGTCAATAATTCCAAACCCATTTTTTCCAAATATAGTTTAATAAAGCTGTCAGCAAAAAACGCCTTAAAGCTCTGGCAGCATTCGACCAATACCACTTTTTCCGAGTATAATCTAATGAAGCTTTCAGTACATAGGATAAAAAGCACGCTAAAAAACGAAAAAAATAAAACCTTTAAGCAAAAAACGCCTTAAAATTCTGGCAGCTTTAATTCAAAACAAAATTATTTCCAAGTATAATCTAATAAAGATATCAGCAAACAGAGTTAAAATGCACACACAGAACCTGACAAATACAGCCTACAAGCGAAGAAATGCCTTAAGCATCTGACAGCAATAATTCAAAATCCAATTTGAAAATCTAATAAAGCTATCATTACATCGGGTATAAAATCACACTGAAAACCTAAAAAATAAAGCAAATAAACGCCTTAAACGCCTAACAGCATTAATCTAAAACCCAAGTTTTTTTAAGTTTAATCTAATAAAGCTTTTAGCACACAGGATAAAAAATACACTAAAAACTGTAAAAAGTACAGCCTTAAAGAAAAACGCCTTAAACATATGACAGCAAAATCCAAAATCCAATTTTGTAATCTAATAAAGCTTTTAGCACAACGGGTAAAAAAACACACTGAAAACCTGAAAAATTACAGCCTTTTAGTAAAAAAACGCCTTGAAAGTGTGACAGTATACATCCAAGACCCTATCAGACAAGCAACAGCAGCGTTCAGCGTTCAGCGTTGAGCAGTAAAACAAGTAAAGGAGTGCGTTTTACGCGTAAGAGAGCACACCTTTGCGCGCCATGCCAGCAAAGCGCCAACGTCTCTGCTGCAAGCGATGGTTCGCATTACCAGGAGAGCGGGCGCTTTGTTGGCCTTGGCTGCATAATTCATGACGCCCAGGGCCGGGCGTAAAGGAAAAGTTAATCCTTGCTGGTTAAATATTCATTCCTGGAGGGGGTCAGCAATGCATTAAATTGTCCCTCCGCGAATTACCAAAGAAGCATTGAAAAACGGGAAAAAGGCTCCAGCCTGGGGAATAGGTTATAGCTGCATGGGCACTGGAATGACAGTTTATTGTTCATTATATCTCCCTGGTATAGTTGCGTTACATTAAAACGATGCCAAAGACGTGCAAAGGCCTGGCGTATACATTATTAAATACAGCACCCGGTGACTTTGGCCGCAGCTATTTCGGCGATAAGAAGCTTATGTACCTGCGCTGAATAGACCGTTCAGTTCTTGGACATGACTGCTGTAATTTGGGCCCAAAAAATACATACTTGCCGGTTTAAACAAACTATAAGAAATGCATTAGGAATATTAAAGCCCATACAGAAGTACGTAGCATTTTTAACGTTTCGAATATTTCTTTATTCATTTTCAATATATAAGAATTGTGTTTTCGTCTTTAAGCTACTTTTTACAAAGGTGTGAAGACACGTTGTAAAATCAATGTAAATCTAGTTGCTTCTGGTAAGAGCCTTGATAAATAAATAACCCGATAAAAAACATTATAGCAAATAGAATTTACAAACTCAGTTTTTTTTTAATAATCCATAACAAGTTTTTTAATAAAAGTACGCCTTAAGTATCGTTTTAGATGTTTTGCTGTTTTACCTGATCATAGATCAACTTCTTTTCGCGTCAAACTACACATTCGGCACCTTTGCTGACGCCATTTTTTCAAGCTGACTGAATGCACACTTCTCTCAACAGACGCTATCTTCTTTTCTGTATGTAAAAAACACGGCTTTCTTCTATGAAAGACTCTGCCATCTGAATGGCCGTTCGGAAAAATAAGTTACGAAAAACGGGATTTGTTTTAAAAAGTGTAAAGTGACTATTTTTAAATGACTTGATTAGACATTCTTTTGGGCAAAATTAATTGACTTGGAATCATTCATTGGGATATTTTCATTAAATAAGTTTCGATAAATGCGGAGTTTTTACTTCAAATTCTGCTTTGTAAAACAGTTGGCTCATGAGATTGTTACGTTTTTGTTTTGCTTGACTTGAACTTTAATTTCCAAATGAATTGACTGGGACTTGAGTCACTTCAAGACGACTTGTTTACACTGCTGTTGTCATGCTGTAGAATAATAATGGAATTGGCAAAGCGGATATTTTGGGTTTGTTTTCTGACGTTAAAAACACGAACCATGTTTGTGAAAAAGTGGTTTTGTTTTAAACTGAAAAACCGACTGTATCTAAATATCCCCTCATTCCACAAAAATATTCACTGCTTTACAATTACCTAAGGACTATCAAAACACCTTACGAATGTCAAGCTTAAAAGTACATTTTTTACCTAAAAAAGTGAAAAATTGGAATAAATCAACCATTTCCAAAAGCACGCTGTAGAACTTTTCGGACAAAGTTCCGTACACAAAATCTCATTCCCACAACCAAAATTTTATTTAGTTCTGCCAACGGGGGCGCAATATGCCAGTGTTCCCTTGGTCCCCATGTTCCATGGGTCCCGCACTTCGGCATAGATACCAGGGTGCGATTTGTTAAAATTTTTAACGCTTAAGTTACAGTGGGCGATAAAAAATAGATTTCAGTGATATGTAAATACATTAAAAAAGTGGTTTTGTTGTTAACTGAAAAACCGACACAGTCAATTGATAAAGTTGATTTGAATTGGCTAATTTAGAATATGAACTTAAAACGCAAAAATCAACAATTAAAAAAGGCTTTGTGCTTTTTCACAAGTTCCGTCTTGTTGTAAAACGGTCAACACGAATTTGTCACATATTTTGGCGACTGAATAACTTTTAACATAATAGTACGATTGAATACCGATTAACTGCTCTTCCAAGTTTAAGAAACCTTGTGTGCGATATGATACATAACACAAAAGCACGCAAAAGCTATTTGGCAAAAAGGAAAGCGCATTTTTTAAGACAACGCAAATTGGCAAATCGTTAAACAAGCTGGCCATTGAAAGTTGGAAACCCAGCAAAAAGTAAAAAGCAAAAAAATGAAATATCGTATTGCGCCTTATAATTGTCCGATAAATATTATTTCACTTTAATGACGATACTGATTTTTTTGGCAAACAGTAACGTCGTCCGTTCCGGTATCGAATGACGTAATTGGCTTGCTAACTTAAAACAAACATATTATTGCAAGATAAAATTTCCAAAAGTCACGTTAAACATATTTCTGAGCCATAACGTGTTTTAAAGATAAAACGTTTAGTTTGTTGACTTGCTGCTTTTTAGCGGTATATACTTTCTCAGATAAAAAAACGGCGCGAAGGATATAAAGTTCATCGCCTAAATCAGGGGTCGGGAACCTTTGGAGCTAAGTGAGCCATAAAAGTCAAATATTCTTGGTTGTATTTCCATGAGAGCCATATAATACTTTTTAACACTTATAGTTATAAATTAGCAAAAACTAGTAAATTGAACAGGGCCGTTGTTTTTGTTCTCATTTAAAGAAAGAACAAAACATAACATGCAAAAATTAATTAGCTAAGTTTGCACAACTTTGATTACAGAGTTCCGTTGAAGAATAGGAACTTTTGGACATGAAGAGATTCGCGCGAAGCGCCGAAATTGGCTACTATGTGTAATAAAAAGGAAATCTTAAAAATTTATTCAGATCGTGCTGTGAAACCATAGCTTACATTTATCTGCCAGCAAGATTATTTCATCAAAAGAGCCATATGACGTCATAAAAAGAGCCATAGGTTCCCGACCCTTGCGTTAAACATATAACTGAGCCACAAAGTGTTTTAAGGTTAAAACGTTCAATTTGTTAAGTTGCTGTTTTTTAGCCATTTATACTTTTCCAGATGAAAAGCAGCGCAAGGGATAAGTCCATTGTCAAAATACTCATTTAACTCAAAAACAGATCGGCACCGATGCTTAGAATCAGTCTTATACTAAAACGAACACATGCATGAAATATCGATTTCCGATAATATCATACATCCATATCAGAAGCGGAGTTCACAAACTCAGACTTTAAGTCAAAGTAGAAATCCATTTTAAGTTTGACCCGACGAAGCACGGTTGTACGAAAGCTTAACAAGAATACAATTTGTCGTTAAAGAAGCCACCTGTCTGTTTCGATTTTTCGCCCTTATTGAACGGGCCTGGGTTTGTACCAGCCTACTCTATTTACGTGTGTGATTCGCTACTGAGTTTGTTCGATATAGGAGGTGAGAAGCTTGTGAAAGACTTGGGATGCAGTTATGAAGGAGCATCTGTGCTGTGGATAGGGCTGGCTCAAGCAGGTGCACATCTGACCGTAGCGCCGCTCAATCTCAGGAAAGCCTTTCAAGAACCTGGAAAAAAAGTTTTTTTAATATTTTGAGCGTGAAACAACAGTGGAAAGTACAAAAGTATTGTTAAAGCCAAATAAAATTTATAAATGTACAAAGTAAATGTACAAACGACATTTAATGAGGTCAATGGCTTGAGTTAGATCACTGGTTTTAAATAATTTACGTGACTTAAGTCGTTTCGGTAAAAATGACTTGTCATTAAGTCGAAAGACTTGGGGTTTAAATTAAGTGTTTTCTTTCAACATTTTTTAAAATGAAACCGAGTAATTTTTTGATTTACGTTCGTAAAACAATTAGCTTGCTATATGTTGGAATTTTGAATACAGTGACATGAGCCCAATCGGTCAAGAGTAGCACATCCAAACCTAATGAAATTTGAAGGTATATTACCCTTTTAGCCTGCAAAGATACCAGTTAGCGATCCCACATGCGTGCAAGGAAGCATCAAACCCTAAACATCGCTTGTTGCCCGAGCAAATCCCCTTTAGTTCCTTGCAAGTTGCGTAAATCCGAGCGTTGAGAGATCTTCCGATCCACAAGTTGCCCATCGGGCCTGGACAATGCTCGTCCATGGAACAGGCAAGCTTCGAGAACATTCTGCCGGGGTAAAGATTATGAGTAGGTTTTTTTTAATATGCTAAAAATGTAAAAAAATAAGTAAAAAAAGTGTATACAGCGACAACCATTGCTCTAAGTTACAAAAGTTAAAGTTTTAAGTGCACTTAAGATACCTTTCTTAAATGACATAATTTGACAAAGTTTTTTGGGGGAAAATGGCTCGACTTTAAGTTCGTCGGACAAATGACTTGACTTAGACTTAACTTATTGCGTCAAAGAAAATGGGTTGAAATCAAGAGTTTTCATTCATTTTTTTTAATGAAATCGTTCAATTTTAATAGTTAATCGTTTTATTTTTAGGCTAATAACTTAACTTTAAGTTGACTTGTATGACAACTCCAAGTCAAATCACTGATATGAAAATTAAGCAATAAACTATTAAAAATACAAAAAGTCTAATTATAAGCAATAACTAAACTAAAAAAATACAAAAAACAACATGCAGCAATCTTATCGCTTTACGGGCAAAAAATGAGATAAACTCAATTTTACAATGAAATGTAAATGGAAACACTTAATTTAAACTTAAACCCTTTTGACTTAATTTCAACCCAAATATTTTTGTCTTAGTTAAGTCCAAGTCAAGTCATTTGGACAAAACACTTAAGTCGAACACTTAAGTCGAAGTCAAGTTAAGTAATTTGAAAACAGTCCTTGACTTAAGTCACTACAACACTTAGTTCTATTTAAACTTTACCGACCTTGAGTCGTTGTAGAACACCAGCGAATCGGCATCAGCCAGATGAACAACCCAATCGGAAGAAACCATTAAGTTGAGTCCAGATACATCTTCGAAAAGCAAATGCCTCTCCTCTGCAAAAATACGAGGATTTGCTTTAAGCGCACAACATACCATTACTACGCAAATGTTTTGACAGGGGTCATCAAACGGTATTTTTGAAGTGTCAGATAACTGTAATGCATGTGATCGCGGGCCGGAAATACTTTGTGTCGAACTTTATTAACTTGGTTAAACGAATCAAATCTACACAGCCATTTAACAAAACATTTAAAAACTACTATTTTCTTGAAATTGATAGGCATTAAATGTGAACCTGTATTTACACTGACTATACTTTTTAAAGCACAACGCCCCTGGACAAAAACTAGGCATTTTTCAACGTAAATTATATTATTTTAGCATAATATTTTACTGTTACAGAAGTTAAACACTACACCCCAACATTTTTTTAACAATTTATCATAAAAAATAAATGAATTTTTATTACGATTGTCGCAAACTGTCTCCTTATAAACATTGTAAAGGTGCTTGTAAGTACATTTGCGGTGTTTATCGTAGAAAGGCCATTTTTGTTAATCAATATATGCAACCTTGAAGAGGTTTCCACCCTTTAATGATGTTTTAATCAATATCAAGCACGTCATAAAACTTCATAACAAGGTTCACCTGGTTTGAGGTTGAAACTAAATTATTCTGTAGCCCTCCGACCATAACATTGTAATAACAAGAGTATTATTATAGCAATATAAATAAAAAAATGACGTTATTCGAGACTAAAAAGAGAATGGCAGTTTGTCTTTTTCGTGATAGACAAAGGCTATATAAAAAAATAATGGCATGGCCATTTTAAATTCGTCTTTTTTTATCTGTTTTTGTAGCAATTTAAAAAAAAGGTACCAACCAAATATTCGAAACAGCTTAGGCAGTGTGGTTTGTTAGATTTAGTTATATTTTTGAGCCAGTCTAATTTCCGTTTTCTTTTAACATTTTTTCCTGTCTTGTCGTAATTTTTAAAGGTACCAACCGAATATTCGAAACAGCTCAGCGGTGTGATTTGTAATTTTACTTTGTAATCCTAAGCCAGTTTAATAATGTTCTACTATTCTTGTCATAATGCTTAAAGGTAACAGCTGAGCAATGTAATTTGGAGTTTTTCTTTCTATTTCTGAGCCAGTTTAATATTTTTCTCCTGTTTTTGCAATAATCTTTAAAAGGTACGAACCAAATATTCGGAACAGCTTAGCGGTGTAGTAGGCGAGGCTGAGGGCCGCAAACACTGGGTCGTTAGATTCAGCCACAAGTTGCGCAAGATAATCTCCACTCGAGCAGTTCACGGTGGTTCCGTTGTCGTTACAGAATGTGCGGCCATTTATCCTGGCCACTATGTACCTGGAAATACCAAAGAAATTACTTTTGCATGCTTCAATCTTGTAAAAAAGTCCTTTTGAAATACTCAAGTCCATGTCATGTCATTTGGCAAATGACTTACGTCTCAAACAAGTCATTTGCCAAACGACTTAAATTCTAGATAAGTCATCTGCCAAACGATTTAAGACCTAAAAGCAGTCAAGTCATCCTTCAGTTCATTTGCCGAACGACTCAAGTCCAAGTCATGACATCCTGAACGCATATACAGGACTAGAGATGTCCGATGCGACATTTGATTCAGATACCGATACCCGATATGTTAGAGTTAGAGAAAAAGTATCGCGATCCAAAACCAATGACGTCATTGCAATGCCAAAAAAAATATATTGGATTCCATCCAAAGGCCGAAATTGGCACAAGATTTAAGAACAAAGGGAAACAAGTTGTTTTATGAATGTTACCTTATCGTGGTTTCGTTAACGCACGAAGCGAAAATATGCGGCACGCCTTCGATGCCTTTCAGCTTGGTGAGAAAGTGGATTTCACGTTTAGCGCTGTTGTACTTGTATCCGTTCTCAAGCGTCGGCGGATCTCTGTTGACACAAAAAAGAGAAATCAGACATTTTCAAGTTTTGTAATTTTTTTAATTTAAAAAAAGATTTGGGCTGAAAGCTTATTTAGCGGCAAGATTACGACAAAACTTTTAAATGATTTTAAACATATTGCAAAATGCTCTAAAAGGTCTACTGTAATACTTAAAGCAGAAAGCAGAAAAAGTTGTGCGGGAACTGAAAACCTCAAATACCTACCAACTCTAAAAACGATAGAGCAGACTTTATCGATTAGGCTAAACGTCTTTTTAGGGCAGGGGTCTGCAACCTTTCGCATGTAGTGTGCCAGTTTAGGAATAATTTCAAAATATCATCAACTCGCGTGCCAAGCATTTTTTTATGTTTGGATCCGGAGTCTGTTAAAAACAACCCCGGTCCGACTCCGGACAAATGTGCAATTTCATCAAGTCTCGAGTCCTGCTCAGACGTTAAAGCCCGTATTTCACCGATTTGCGTAACTAAAATTTGTTTGATATTCAGCAATTCACTCATGTGGGCCATGGAAAATATGCCACCAACTGCTATTCCACCTTAACAATTTACAGTTTGCTGCCTTATTAGTTTCGAAATTTGATACTGCGCATGCGCACACGTCGAACTCGGGTAGTTTTACCTAGTCTTATTCGAATCCGACTCCGCAGCCCTGATGTGATCTGACATCTAATTTACGAATGGTCTGACATCTAATTTACGTATCTTGGGAGACGCCATTAAACCCCATTTCATAAGTTAAATTCTGTAAAGATACCCAAGCCTGCAGAAAAAAAACGAACATAATACGCTGTCCCTGCTTTTTTAATAAACTTCGACGCTTTTCAGCAGATAGTTAGAAGACAGAAGTGTAAACTCAGTTTCGCTTTTAGATTGGTTTCTCAGTCGCACAAAAACACATGCTCTTACTTTTAATGTAGAATGCACTGCTCTAACGCAGTAAACATCACGCCAATTTTAGGGCATAGTGACGTAATACGAACGGTTAGTTGTTAGCAACAAGTCTATAACGCCCACAAAAAGTAATGTTAAATACAACAGTTAAGACACGAATTGGAAATGTGAGCAATCTTTTAGTTAGCGCTAGTTTTAGTCATAATAATGTTAATGATGTAGTAGTGATATAACGGTTGCACTTCTTAAGGTGATACAATGTGCGCATTAAATCATTTGGCGTGCCCAGGAATGGCACACGTGCCAAAAGCTTTTAAATAACTCCTAATAAAACGCAATAATCCGCAGTCTATTTCAAGCTAAATCATTACTTTTTTACTCAATGCATTATTATTGTTTTTGCTAAATGATTTTTCTTATTTTTTTTCAAACAATGCGGGGTGGTATTAAATGCTCGATTTATTTTACCAAAAACTTAAATCTTATAGCGATGCTCCGCAGGATGGCGTAAGAGATCCACTATGCCAATGCTTCCCAACCAGCGGATCGCAACCCATTGGTGGGCCGAGAAGCTATTTCAAGGGCTGGGTCGCGAAGCATTTCTAAATGTTACCGTTTTCTATTAAATCGAGGAATTATTGCATTATCTTTACGTAATATTTATGCAACAATATCACAAATACGGAACAATTAGATATGTTGTTGGCATTTACTATTTCAGTACGACGCCAGTTTGGTAAAGATGCAGGTTTTATGTTACTCTATTTGTTTTGACATATCTCATTGTAGGTCGCACAATAAAACTTGCATCAAAAGTGGGTCGCGAAGTTAAAAAGTTTGGGTTGCATTACACTATGCCATTTCATTGCTTTTACTGCTTGTAACGTTTCGTGCCGCCGAAAAATAAGATTTTTATGCGAAAGCTTTGCTGGTGCTAGATAGCGCTTTTCTCAAATAAAAACTATTTAAGCAAACGATGTGTAAAAAAAACAGCTCATAAAAAAACAATTACTGCTGTGTGCTATATTCACATTGCAAATGCAACGTAGAAGAGACATATCCTAAACTTATATTTATTAGATTTATTCATTAAGCGGGTGTTGAAAGACATCTAGCACTTGATTAGCTTTATTAAGTTTAAGACATCAAGCATTGTAGTCGTCTTTAACAATATTATAAAGGTTAATGTTGCAAAAACATATCCAAGGCCGACTTATTTGGGGAATATTGCCGCCTTCTAAAAACGATGCGTGGTATGTCGACACTTTTAAGTTTTACATTAACTTGCTATTAGCCTGTTAACTACAACAAACATTGGGAAAATTATGATATCAAGCAGTATTTAGAAAGCAACATTATGAGGACAAATGCAATAAGTGTGAACCAAGAATGAAAACAACACAAAGAATAGCATTGGACGGAGTTAAGGACACGTCAGTCCAACAATTATGGTAACGACATTTGCTTTAGTGAACCAGTCGTGTTTATGACGTCCCTTTAGTTTTATTTTAAACTAATGGAACAATAAATTGGGTTGAAAGGGTTTTAAAAAACTGACTTAGGGGTCGCGAAAACAAAAAGGCTGTAAAACATTGCTTTAAAGTTTAAATCATACCTATTTGAATATGGGCATGATAACCACCACCGACTCTTTATAAAGTACAAAAAAATTATATTGTGAAGGCCAACACAACAAAGCATAGGCTTTAAACTTACTTGTTTGCTGTTTTCACCACAACGGGTGTAATTTCGCCGTTGATTTTTACTTTTATGAAGGAAATTCCGCGGTTCCCTTTCATGTTTTCCTTAATCACTTGCGTCGTGTTGGGAATCTTGTCAAAATCGCTGCACGAAAAGTAGTCAGTCTTTTCGCGGTCGTACATCACTTTCCGTACGCTGCTCTCAGTAGTAGCTACTGGGCTGGTCAGCTCGTCTTTAGCATAACTTTTAACTAGGTGCTGCTGGCATTCAGAGTGCTGATTTTGCAGGGTGCGTAAAGTCAAGTGAGTGCTGTACATCAGGCAAAGCGTTGCTGTCAGAAACACAAGGCTACGCTTAGGTTTGGAACCAGCACTCGACATCTTGTTTCCAGCAGTTTTCCTACTAATGCTTAAAGCGACCACGGTTCTTGCTTTGCGTAGAAAAGCGCCCGCGGCGAAACTCTACGTCATCTAGTGATCGAGCAGGATTCTAAGGGAAGGTTTCTGGAGGCGATTAGATCTAAAACGCTGCAGTTATTTGTTGTGTGCAATTAATTAAACTGTCCCCTCCGCCAACGGCCTTTGCCTAGCTGGTAGAAACGAGTTGGTGGTCTACAATTTAGTTTTAGAGATTCGAGAGTTTCTTTCATATTATTAACAAATAAAACCTTAGGTATAAGCTACACAAAAACAGCTGCCGAAACGGAATCACTGCCTTTAAACTATTACAAATGATAAACCTATGGGATTATGAGCAATGGCTTAACTGAAAAAACAACAGAGAGCAAATTGATTGTTTTAAATGCAAAAAGGATAAATTACCGTATTTTTATTTAAAATGTTAAATGAAAACACTGCATGTTAATACAAGTCATTTGGTCGAAACGACTTAATTCAAGTTAGGTCATTTAAATACAGTGACGCGAGTCAATTCATTAGAAACTTTCAACACTGCATAACAGTACTTTTGATTTCATGTTGTATTACTACGATAACTTATTTTAATTGCATCGGTCATAATGCGTTGGCAGTATAAAACTGGAATATTTTCCAACCATGTATATGCTACATAATATACAACATATTGTGAGTGGATGAATGTTATATCACCCCTGCGAGTGTATAACTGAAGAAAAACACCTTCTTTTAGTTATGTAGCAGCTCGACGAAATCGCACATTGGGTCGGAGTTGAGAGTATATTCAGGTTTTTTTTAACCGACTCCGCAGCCTTGCTTAACTTTGCCGGAAAAGCATAGGAATTTTTTTATAAATTTTAAAGGGGTACAGTCCATAGAAGTAATATAGCTGATTAATATCCTGAACCTGTCCGAATCGTCAAAACTTTGTCTGGTACCTTATAAAGGCGGAGTTTCATACAGTTTAAGAAACTTACATTCCATTAAATAAACAATTTATTAAAAAACTTAGCGGTGAGAAAAACGACAGTGAATCAATAAAACATTAGAAACGCAAACTGGTACCGAAGATAAAATTCATTTAACCGAGCGTGTGTAACAACAATTTGACAAATTGCCTTGTAACTGTGAGTGAAATTGGTAAGAACACATGTTAATGGCAAAGTACCGGTACATGTGCTACATCAGCGGTTCTCAACCAGTGGGCCAAATAACATTTGAGATGAGCCATTGACCACTAAAAAAAAGCTAGTTTCATTTGTGTCTATTACAAATTAGTTTCTAACGGTTGTATTTAACATTCTTCCTACATGCGTTAAACTTGTTTTTGAAGTTTAATGGAAATTACATCAAGTATGGATTTACATCAATATATGGCAGGGTGCGCAAATGTATATAATGGAAGAGCCATATGCAGAAAATACAAGTACCAGAGAGCCTCAAAATTATTTCAATGCAAAAACGGTAAATAATGCACGGCCAGCCGCAATAATAACATCAATGTAAAATAAAAAAAACGGTTAATCAACACAATAATAATAACGGTATTAGCAAAATAACACGCACCTGTGAGTTTTGGGCAAATATGTGTGTTTTATACCCACGCATCGGTAAGAAATGCATCAAAACACTGTTGCCTTTCAGCAGTACGTATTTATGCGAAGCAGGCTTTTCTGTTGCAAATAAAAACTAAGGCTCGAAACCGATTAAATGTGGAAGATGGCATGCGTTGTGCACTCTATTAAGCCCATACAAAATGAAGAAATTTAACGATAAAGTTGCTTCTGTTTGTGCTAACCTAAACGTACCTTTTTCTTTCATAAAAAATCACTGGGCCACATATTTTTTGTTAAACGAAAATGCGCCATGAAAGAAAAAGGTTGAGAACCACTGTGCTACACACACACAGTGATGGCTTGAATATAAACAGGAAAAGGTAATTATTAAACATAAAAAACACATCACGTTGATTAAGTTGATCGTCACACATGTTGTTGAACAATAATTTAAATACTTTAAGCAGATAAATAATGAAACTTTAGTACTGTTTTTTTCAAATATACACTTACAACAATAACTATAATAAACTATCAGATAGTAAACTCCCTTAAAATGGAGTTGCGCCTACGAACAAAATATGTAGCAATCAACGGACTTCAGCCATAGACCGAATTTAGAACAGTTAAAGTTGGGAATAAAACACAGTTCGGAATAAGACAAGCAAATGGAATAAATCATAACAGTTGTAATAACATCCAAATCGAATTAAGTTCTAAACCTGTCCAAATAATACCTGAATGACCATAATCAGGCCTATATAACCTTATCCTAACCCCAAACCCCACCCTTAAAGAGAATCACTAGCTTACAACTAATCACAAAAAGTGGCAAACAACCCGGTGCCAAAACAGTGACGCATTAAGGGCGACGTTTTAACAAAGAGCGGCCAAACGGGCGATGCCAGACCAGTGGCTTCGATCAACCTCCACTATATCCATATAGGGTTAGGAGTTATTTCATCCATCTAGTAGGCCTTATTCCGACAGGTTGAGATCTTATTATGTCGTTTAAATTACAGCGTGTTTGGTATTTTATGTCGTAAAATAAATTGTATTGTTAATTTGTAAGTCTTATTATGTGTCCCAAAGCCACATTGTTTTACTTTTGTGGTACGTACTTCGATCTGAGGGTCGGTGTTCGTATTGAAATACAAAAATTACACAAGAAAAACAAGGCGCGATAAAAAAAAAAAATTAGTGGCGGACAACTACTACTGCTACATTAGAAAGGTTTTCCTAAAATACTTGGAGTGCAAGGTGGTAGTGCAATAGACAAATCTTCAGAGATCGACTGCGAGAGGAACAGCCTCCTGTGGCTCCACATTTTGATCAGGGCGATGCTGTACAATTACAGGGTCGTCGGGGACAGAATCACAGCTGACACTGGACAATCTCTTTCGCAGGGTTTTGAAACGTGCTCGAATAGATTTTCGAAAAACACACACACAGATCGCCAACGCCAACGCTAACCCCGATGCAATGATAAGGCCAATGTCCAAACCTGAAAGTCCGTCTTCTTCATCAGGTTGTGGTGATGGTGTAACACCGTCTGATGAGTTGATGGCGACCTTTGGTTCAGTAACCTTCGACGCTGTCTCGTTTATATCACGCGCATTAACTTCAATGCTGGGAGCAACTGTAACATTGTCGACCACCACCTTATCACTGGCGTGAGGAGTATGGGTTGTTTCAGGTTGTTCAGTTATTGGCGTTGCTTCTGTTCTTGGCACATCAGCACTTTTTGGCTTATTCTCAGGACGGCTGCGCTTTATTGCCCTGTAAAATACTTTAGTTCATGAAAATATTATAATATAATATGGGTATCAAAAGCATTTTTGTCCTAAATTCCTACTTTTTGGTCGCTCCCCTAAACTTAAATGCTGTGTCCCCCTTAAGAAACGTATCAACCTTGGAATGTTTGGGTATTAGCAAGTAAATTAGTTAAGAAAAAGTTGCTTTGAAGGCGCAAAACCATTTTCAGTATCAACAAATACATAAGGGGCATGTGAAAGTACAAACTGGGGTGCACATGCCTGCTTTCTTATTCTAACACTGTTTTGGTGCGAACGCGCACCAAATAGATTTGCTTAAAATTAAAACACAATCATAGCAAAACTTGACCAAATATTGCGCAAAGCGCCAAACTGTTATTCGTTTACATACTTACCACAGCCAAAATTATAGTTTAAGCTTTAGATCAGTGTTTCCCAACCTTTTTTACACTAGTGCCCCCTTGGGCTCAGTATTATTTCATATCGCCCCCCTCATCTTGCTTTACAGTAAAGTATTATATTAATCGTTGTCTAACATCATATTGTCTTCACTTTCGTTTCGATAAGCTGTCAGTGATATTTTAGGTTGCCTAACATACATTCACCATTGGAATTTATACATACATTATTTCATCAGGTTATGTCATTACCAGGAAAATTCATATCTTTCTGCACCAAGGCTTTAAATCCTTTTTTAGTCGCGGGCCGCAACCGAACTCATAAATGTCTCTGTGGGCCGCGCAAAATGTTAACTAAGAAAAATGTTAGAACAACTGTGAATCAGGCGGGCCTCGGATTTTTTTTATCCATACTAATAATGAAAAGTGTAATAGTGTTTGTTAATGTTTTGAAGTGCGGGCGGACCTGGCGAGCAAAGCGAGCGCGATTTTTTTGGGATATAACGGCATTTCTTTTAAATTTCCTGCAAGGTTTTATTACATTGACGAAAGAATAAAAAATGTTAAAAAATATATTTTTGAATACGTTTTCCGTTTGTCCGCGACACACTTTGCTGCCTTCCACGTCCCAACGGTAAAGAAGCGCTGATCTAGTCCCAAGACAGCATCAAAACGTAAACAAACTGATTGGCGACCCCTGCTTCAAATATACAAACATTTTGACGCGTATAAAACGGTGAAACGCAACAACAACCAACAGCTTTACACAAGAAAGCCAATTATTACGTAACAATGGTCGGGAAACTACTACAAGTTCGCAGTACGGAAGTGGCCATTTAAGGTTAAAAGTTACCTACGTGCTACAGTGCTGTTTGTTACTATTTGTATGTGAACTTTTTATAAAATTTTGATATAAGTACTTTCATGTAACGCCCCCTTATGTGCGTTCAGCGCCCCCCAAATCATGAAGACTCAAAACGCCCCCTTGGAACTCGCCAACGCCCACAGGGGGGCGTAACCGCCCACGTTGGGAACCTCTGCTTTAGATGGAGAAGCATGGCCTAGCCCAGGGATGGCGAACCACTGTCCCGCGGGTGAAAAGGTGACCCACCACAGATTTTTAATGACCCACTTGTCTCTCAAGAAATACCGAAATGTTATCAATCATTTTCATGAAAGAACAAATATAAAAAAACAGTTCTTCGTTAGAAAAAACTAGACTGTTTAAATGAGGGCTGGCATATCTGGCGGTCGTGCAAAAGAGTCTAAGGGGTGACAAGTAGGTCTACATTAACTGTACTTTAACAAATCGGTGCAGAAAAGCAGACAACTAAAAGCATTTTGTTTATCGCTGTAAAACGTATCGGGTGGCGATCCTTTAAGGCAGGGGTGGGCAACCATTTTAACACAAGGGCCAGTTATGAAAATAATGCTTACAGGAGGGCCGCACATCTTAATAAACAGTAATTCATATTTTCAGCTTTTACTAGAAAAACACAACTACAAGCGGATATGAAATATCATAGCAGACACACTCATGTGCTTGTGAGTTCGGAAATAACTTTCCCTACAACTCCAATGACGCCTTTCTCGTATCAGTACAATTTAATTAACAGCCTTAATTCAAAACCAGCTGTTAAACATAATATCTTAGTCTAGGGATGGCGAACCTTTTTATCGCGCAGGTCACAAACACGACTTTAATTTTTACAAAATGTACAAGTGGGTCATATATTTAATTATTTGCTAATTTTATGCGAATTCAAAGTTTTATTGTCTGGGCTGGTAATTCAAGGTTTTCAGAGGATTTCCAAATTCGGGTTCCCGCAAATATTATGAAGCTAAATAGTTACTAAATGCTGCAGCATTCTTTATGGGATTACAGGAGTTCAGCAGAAAGCTTTTCAGCATGGTTTATTGGTTTAACCAGGGTTTTTAGAACTTTTAAGCAGCGAACTCATAGTTTTCCTTAAAGCACCACCACCCGATACGTTTTACAGCAATAAACAAAATGCTTTTAGTTGTCTGCTTTTCTGCACCGATTTGTGAAGTGCAGTTAATGTAGGCCTACTCGATCTCTACTCGATCTAACGAAGAACAGTGGTTTGCCATTCCTGTCTTAGTCAATATGCATGGCAAAATATGCGTGGCATCATGACTGTACCAAACAAGTGTAATTGCTGCAAAACAATTCTTTATTATAACAGGGTGACACAAGTAAAACTTTATAAATGAAGATTGTTTTTGTAATAGATGCTTCCCATTTGAGTTCAACTGCATGAGTGTAGCGGTGTAGCGCATGGGTTACATCACATGCCAAACAGGAAACTGAAAGAGCAAAAGTTCCAACATGGTGCACATTCAAATAGCCTTATTTAGAAAAAAAATAGCTGAAGAAGGTGAAGGGCCGCACGTTGCCCACCCCTTCTTTAAGGGAAACTATGAGTTCGCGGACTAAAAGTTCTAAAAACCCTGGTTAAACCAATAAACCATGCTGAAATATTTCTGCTGAACTCCTGCAATCCCATAAAAAATGCTGCAGCATTTCGTAACTATTTAGCTTCTTAATATTTGCGGGAATCCAAATTTGGAAATCATCAAAAAACCTTGAATTACCAAGGCCCACAACTAACACTTAAAACGATGCAGCGGAGATTTGCATAAAATTAGCAAATAATTAAAGTATGACACACTTGTGCATTTTGCATGGATTAAGGACATGTTTGTGACCCACGCGATAAAAAGTTTTGCCATCCCTGGTTTAGTACAACCTTAAAATGCCCATGCCCTGCCAATGTCATACCTGTCTATTTAACAGGAATGGCGACTATTGCGATTGCATTTTTAACTCAATATAGGAGTACTTGCTAAAGTGAAACTGCAAACACACAATTCCATGTTCGAAATTGAGTACTTTTTAAAATCTTTCAGTATGGCAGAACAAAATGAATTCCTGTCAATTGCACTGCATAATGTTTCTACATATTCAGCATTGAATTATATGTGTGGAAATAACCACAAGCTTTTGTTTTTTTGGATCTTTTAAAAAAAATGTAATGATTTTTTTTGGGCCGATATAGTCGTCAAGTCAATAGCATTCTGCCATACTGGGTGTCAATTTATTTGAAGTACGGCTAAGTATTCGCTAAAAAATTCAATAATGCAAATATATGCGTAAAGGAAATTAGATTAATATTTGATGCATTCACAAAGAAAAAACATAAATTTGACTTTGTGTTATGAAAGAAACTGTATAGTGTTAGCTCGCTGTGGCATGTACTTGATTTATTTTAGTAATGTAATATCACCCTAAAAAAATTTAACTGTTTGCAAAAAACTCTTTTAGGAACGAGTGGTGTTGCTTAAGAATATATACTTAACATTCTGTAGAACTGGAAAATTCTTGCATTCATGTATTAAATGTTTCATGCCAAGCAATAACGATTTTAAACCTGAAGCGACAAAGCTTTAATCATTGGTGAAATATTTCACAACAAATAAATAAAAACAAAGCAAGCATTTCTTTAAATAGCTTCTTGTTTTTATGATTCAATATTTTCATACACTTTGCAGTTTGGTGCTAAATATCGATTTTGCGAAAGCTCGAAAGCAAATTTCACTGTGCAAATTGTCTGGTGGTGCTGCACAGTTGTGCACTTTGCAGTGAGCACTGCTTATAACGAACGGGGCCAATGTGCCTTCTTACAATTTATAATTCTACGAAACTGTTCGTTTAAGACTGAAGGGAATCATGCAGCTCGAAATTCCATCACATAATATCTCCACAAGTAAACAAGATATATATCAGAAATTTTTACACATTATTCAAAGCAATCTAACTTAGATAGCAACCATTGTTTAATCACAAAAATAATATAAATATTAATATTCCGTCATATTCGCCCTAAAATTTAAGCGAGCAGTTAAGTTACTCACGTGGGGCAATACCTAGAAGCTTACTCTTCAAAAAGACCCATGACTTGAATGCCAGTTATTCTGGGATAAGGTATTAAAATTTGTTTAAAAAATTCATAAATGTCAAAAATTGTGTTTAAGTGTGCTGTTTCAAGGCAAAGTTAATACAGTCCTAAATGACAGAAACAATTACAAAAATACAAACAAGGCTTGTGGTTTTGGTGCTTTGTCGCTGTTTAGTATTAAGATATTTAATAAAACAACAAGTAGCCAGTAGCTACAATAACACACCAAACAACTTAATACTTGAGATCATTAGACAGAGTGCAAACTAGGAAAAAAAGTAAATACTAAAATCGCCTAAAATTAACATTAGTTGTTTGAAAAAGAGGAATTTTTTTGTTGTTTACATAACTGAATATTTCTATACTTCAAAAGTTGTCTGCACAAACAATAGAAATATATATATTGTTTTTTTTTTGGGGGGGAGGGGGATGTCTATTTTGGAAGGGAACAAAATGAAAACCTTTGTAAAGAAAAGGATTTTACGCAACAATAAAACAGCAAACAATTTTGCAAAAAATAGGCTTAACGACCGGACTATCCACAACAAAATATATCCTAGACATCAGTATGACTTCCTGTATTAGTTTAGTGCCGGTTGTTCTGAAGGTCAATTGTCGCTCTATGCAAATTGGCATAAAACAGTTTTTAACGTTCAACGACTTGACTTTGGAAAAACATTGCTTTATTTTTATTTTTAATATGCAAATTAATTAAAATAATTTTAAATATTCAAAGACTTGATGGCAACCCTGTATGCCGAGGTATAAGTGTTGAAAAACATAGTAAAACCAGATGCTTACATGCAATTCAAGGACCCTTCGGGCACATACGTTCCTTTGTCGCATGGGTCACACTTATCTTTTTCTTCTATGTAGAGTTGTGATACATTTCGGCAAATTTGCCATCGTGTAAGGCAGTGTCCGTTATGATTAAAAAGTCCGTTGTCGCACTAAATAAAGTATAAACAAAAAATGAAAAGTAATAAACAAAAAATAAAAGGAAAATGTCAATTCGTTGTTTGTTTACAAATGTTTTGGCAACACCTCATGCCAAGTGTTTTACACTGATGATGGCAGGAGGTATTGCTGAAACGTCTGTAAACAGCAAAATAAGCAAAAGCATCTGCGAGTCTAACAAATGTGTTAATAGTATTTGCTGTTGTGTATATGACGTCACCATTATGCTTGAAAGAAATGGCTGAAGCATATCGCCTAAGACTTAGGCAAACAATTTTGTCTAACATAAATAAAGGGTTGCCATTTTTCTATCCTCAAAAGACCAGTTTTGTAGCACTAGATAAAACTACAACAACATTTCCTGCAATCTCCATAACACCAAATTTCAACAACTCAACTATTCACAAAAAAAAAATTGCTGCTATAAAATATTTTTAGTCTAAGTTAAACAAAAAAGATTAAACAAAAATAAAATTATTTTGCCATTCTACCATTTTTAGTTACAAGTGCAGACCTAAAGTAAAGAGTCCAGCCCAGCAAGGCAATGTATTTCTAACAACATTAAAGATTATGTCAAGTACATAATATAAAATTACCGCTGTCGCTAATGGGTCAAAACCTTTGTTTCCATCTTGAGATTTCCCTGCATCACGCTTTGACCGTGCATTGCTCATCAATTTGAGGAGAAAGTTTTCCTTATAACATTAAAACAATATATTTCAGAACAAATATTGAAATAGCAGGTCAACTGATGTTACTTATTTTACTAAAACGATATCAATTTTCTTTTCTATACTTGGGGTATGGTAATAAATAGAGCGATTATTTTTTGACCTGAAAAATGAGAAATTTTGAATATATTTTTTGGACAAACTTTGACAAATTAGAAATACATTGATTTAAACAACATATTGTTGTTTGAAGTACTGCATTAGTGTCTAACCGTCCAGCCATCGTTAACCACACGTTTTTGATGTTTTACTGACTACCTGTCAAACACAAATCAGTTATTTTTGGGGGGGTTTTTTCAAAATTCAAAAAAATGCTTAGTAGATATTTTTGTCATATTAGAAAAGACAAACAAACAAACAAGATGCTGATTATTTTAGGAAAATGTTGTGTAAACAGTTAAAAACAAAAAAAAAATTTCACAAAATTACCAAAGACTATCTATCGAAATAGAAAATGGGATCATTACAAATCACAAACAAAAAAAGACAGCAAGATCGGAGATAAATAATTGTATAATGCAAGAACAATGTTCGAGCTAAACGAGTAAGTTTTCACAAAACTTTATTTGAACAGTCAAAAAATAATCGCCCTAGTAATGTGACTTAAGTAAATTGAAACAGGATGCTTTTGCTAAAGAAAAATTGTTGTTCTTTAACAATAAGCTATATATATTATATTTTCACTTTAAAATTTGGGCAACACTATCAGTCCAAATATCATTAGGATCAGTATATCGGCTAATATTATTGGTAAACCAATATATTTCTGTCTATCTATAATAAAAATAACTTTATTAATATTAAAGTTTATCCTGAATGGTATAAGTTGTGGACTCTTAACCGGTTCGGCCGACTGAGAAAGTTTGTTTCCTTCTAAAGAATTCGATGCTCCATATTTCACCCAGTCGTAGCCAGTCAATTTTAGAAGGTCGTTCTTTTAAAAAAATAAATATATTGTTTTGAATATCAAACACAAAATTAAAAACCAAACAAGCAAACTGCTACGATAACTAGGGTTCTTTTGCAGCTAATAGATTCAGCTGTCCCCTGGTTTCTAAAAAACAGAGAGCTGCCGTTAACCACATTTTAGGTCATTTTTATTTCGAAAGTAAGCCAAAATGGCTGTGCAGATAGTACACTTTAATACTCAAGTACCAACATAGATTTTAAAATGCGCAAAGACAGCATTTAACAAGGTTATGAGGTAGTTTAGTACAACCCAAAATGCTGTTCCGAGGTTTTTAACACGGAAAACTATGCAGTTTATTTAAAACTTGAGCCAGATGATTATAAAATAACTATTTTCCAAGTTGAAACCAATATTTGGTGATTTGGAATTTTTGGGCAGTATAAAGCTGTATTGCAATTTGTTGTGCCATTTACCTGCCTGTGTTATTGAAGTTGACATTCAATGTTGCTATTTTATTTTCACATGCTATATATTTAAATTTTGTCCCATTTGTGTTTTTGATATATTTTTTGCATGTCATAGTTTTGTAATGATGACAACTTTTTTTTTTCTAAAGTTATACTTTCACCAGACTTTTTATCCTTATCAGGGAGCGGCTGACTTTGATGACCTAACGGTCTTTCGCTGCTCCCTGGGAACCTGCTTCCCAAAGAATAAACCTATCTATCTATCTTGTCAATTTGTTGTTTAGTTTTATTTTTGTTAGAATTTGAGAAGGAACTCTTGTTTTGTCACATCTCTGAAACATTTAGCTGCAAATTTTGTTTCTCAAGTAGTCATTGACATAACTTGCGCATGTTTTGTAAGAACTTTAACACTGGTCAACACAATTTTTCTTGCACAGGGTTACCAACTGATTCTAGTGTACTTTTGGTCACTGATTCCAAATCTGTCATTAGTTTTTTTTCTATCACATCGTTTTTTTAGAGTTGTGGAATTTAAACTATTTTAGCAAAAAATGCTATTTTAAGCTCTAAATAGAAAAATATTTCCGGATAAAAATATTGTAAATCCAAATTAATATATATATATATATATAATATGATTTAGGGAATCCAGAATAGCGAATCCTAGTATATTTTTATTAAATTATTTAACCTCGATTTTGTTTGGGGAAGGGATTAAATCTAATCTAACCTACAGGGCCCCCAATCACAGCAATAAATCACCCAAACAATTTTCTAACATGTGTACATTATAATAAAAAAATCTCCCATATGTTTAACATTCTTAACAACTGTCATTTGAAGCAGTTGTAAACTGTAATATGTCAACTGTCCAGGTTGTTGCCAAAACTTATATTTTTGCCAATAGCGAGTACAATGCAACACTGCACACAGAAGTCTTAAGCAATTCGGTCCTGTTTTTTCAAGCATTGTTGGGTATTAGGGCTTATTTTTTTACTAACGTGATCTGTAATGCAGTCAAATAACGTACCGCAAAGAATACAAAGTTACTATTGATTTAACGAATTGTTGACAATTACACTGCGCATAACTGCATAACCTCGCTGAATATTGGCTGAAAGTTGACCTTAAGTAACCCTATAGCGCATTTTGTGGACGGCCTGAACGTTTTACAACGTAATGTTACTTTTGCAACTTATCGGCTTTAGGGAAATTGCGCACTCCACACCAGACATTACATGTTGATCGCTCGCCCAATAATGCTTGATTGACACTTAATTATTAGACGAACTTTAATAGACGAACGAGACGCGGTAATTGGTCGTCCGAAAAAACGCTGACACTACTACCGGGTTACATTTAAAGCAAGATATGTAAATTGGTCGCCGCAGCGACAGGCCAACTTACCACACGCGTTTGTGATATTAGGCGCAACAATCGGCGGTAAAATATTAAATTATATCGGTTCCAATTACCCGAAATAAACGGCAGAATTGGATTCGAATCCCATCTGGATTCGAATCCAAGGATTCGATATTCTACTTTGAGCATCCCTAAATATGATCTCTAATTGAATTTCTCGATCAGCATAAAATTGCTTTTATGTTTGGTAGGGCTCCCTTATTCTTGCCATAACAACAGTAAAAAGTGCTGTATCTTTTTTTATATTGGCCTTTCAGAACATCTTTAATTGAGCTCCAAAGCGCTAAATTAATAATGAATGTTAAAATTTACAGTCGGCGTAATTAGCAACCGGTGATAATTTTGTAGTGCTAATTAAGCAAGTAACACCATTACATAACACTTTCCAGTTTTTCCCATCAGCTTGATATCCTGATAAAATCGTTCACCCTGCTCCTTGCTAACGTCGCCAAGATTCAGCGGAAACACGTTGAGGTGAGTGTACATGACTTAATGGTTATTTTTCACCCCAGTGATTACAAGCTGAAGAGGAGTTCCTCTATAATCTCTTGGTAGTTGTTACTTATTGTTCCCAAGGAAGTATTTGACCACATCAGCAAATGCATTCCAAACTTTAAGACTGGATACGCCATAACAAAATTGAGGCCTCCAAACAATGCAAATCTGTGTTCCATAGAATATCCCAATTCTTTTCTGCCCTTCGCTAATCCCACAGGAAAATATAAGCAAAACAGCCTGAATCTTGATCAAGAGAATAAACTACATGCTTCATCAATCCAAGTTTGATGTGCAATGGCAGGACTGGTGGGAGAGAGATATTTTTTGTATGACTGGTGGGAATAGGGATGTTCAAAGTAGAATATCAGATCCTTGGATTCGAATTCAAAGTGGATTTCAACCAAGTTTTGCTGTTTATATCAGGTAATTGGAACTGATATAAATTTCATTCCAAAGTGTTATATTTAAATTTACAACGTCCTGCCGGAGTAAAGGCTTGTATTGTAGCAGGAATACAGCTTATTGGTCATTACATTCCCAAACAAATTGCCAACTTTGAACTCTGGGAAGGTCATTTCGGGTACCATTTTGCAAAAATGGCACATACTGTATGTGTAGCGCCAAAACTAAATGTGATAGAGAAAATCTGACAACAGATTTGGAAACAGCTCACCAAACTCACCTCAAAACGGTTCTCAAAGTTTATGCAGGAAAATATATATATTATTTTTGTTGATCAGTGATCAATGAATCGATAAATTTATACAATTTACAGTAAGAAAAGTTATGTTCAAACATATTAATATATTGTTTGCTAGATCTTTAAAAAAGTCTTCCTAATTGTGTCTCTTATAATTTGTTTTATAAGATTAAAACAATATATGTGCAACCGATATCATAGAGGCCAGTGCTTCCCAACCAGTGGGTCGCGCAGCTATTTCAGGCAGGTTGCAAAGCGTTACAGTTTTTTATTAGTTCGGCAAATTATTGCATTATTATTATGCAACATTTATGCAACAATTTAACACATATCTAACAATTAGATGTGTTTGTCGCAGTAACTATATTCATTGCGTAAGCCAGTAGTAAAGATGCAGGTTTTATGTAATTGGTAATCTTATTCCCAATTTGTTTCACTTTTAATTATTGCCAAACTATTTGGTCTCATTGTGGGTGGCACAATGCATTAAAAGTGGGTCGCGAACTGACAATGGTTGAGAAGCACTGATATAGGCAGGGTTGCCATCTTATTTCTAAGATTTGTGCTTATTTTGCTAATTTTATAGTTGTTTGCTTAGTTTGTCTTATTTTAGTTGCATTAATTAAGTTATCTAATAACAATAGATTGTGATTTTTTATTCTAAATCTAAAAAGTGCATCGTAGCCTATAGAAGTGTGGTAGCTTGCTTTAGTAATCAAGTAAACTTTCGGCTTGACGTGAGGACTGGCATTTATGTCAGTACGGACAAAATGGTATTGAGCGAATGAGTCAGCATAAGGACGTTTTTGTAATAAACATGAAACTGAATTTTCTAATGTCAAACAAAGTCAAAAGGAAAAGAGCTACAATCATAGCTGTTATTCTAATTATGAAATCAGCCCAGCAGAGGCTATGGAAACACAATGCTACTACAAAAAAAAATTGCTAGAAGCATTACAGTAAATCATTCAATTAATAATTTTATTACAAGCCTTTCCACCAAGTGAACTAAACTTAACTACCAGGCAGCAGGCCGGATCTGGTCCGCCAGTGAAAATCATCCGGCCTGCGACCTGTTTCACAAGCTGGCGTGGACACGCCAATCGGCCACGCCTCATATTTCAAATATGTTAAATTAAAAAATGCAAAAAATTTTCGTGCTTTGCGCAAGTCGTATTTGCCTTGCCCTTTTGGTCTTTTTGCGTTTTTGAGAGGGCTTCTCAGACCAAAGGCGACATGCGCATGGTAGCTATATCGAAATAAAAATTAATTGTAGCATGAAACTCTTTAAATAAAAGTTCATTCAACTTAATTAATAATTTTTTTTTCGCTAATGCATTTCGTCTTTTATGTGTTTGGTTTGGCCCGCAACTAGAAAAAGGTTGCTCACCCCTGGTTTATAAGGTGTACAGGTGCGCTCTGACGCCAAAAAGTTGACAAAGCTTGCATTAAATTAAGGGGGTAACTTGTGAATTTCAACCAAATAACTGCATTTTTTTGCGCTTCGCGCAATTAAGCTACATTGGCGCATACAAAATGCTATTATATTATAATAACATCAATTTTGTATTCATAAAAATTTAACCTATTTAAGTTACCAACCTGCTTTTCGTTCTGTAACATTTCAGCATCAATACAGAAGGCATATAAAATCATAATCAAAATATAAGAAGCCATTTTTTAAACTAATAAAGTAATTCTTTAAAAAACAACAGAAAGGTTATAAAATAAGAATAAATAAATTTTAGTATGAATTTTTACAAAACAATCAAACAATATCACGTCTGAAATCTGTAGCAGTTTTGTCTGAAAAGTATCAGATATCTTTGCAAGATCATACATGAAAACCAATAGAACCGATTCATTTAGTCTCAGTGTAATACCTAAAGCCGATAAATCTATAATACCATAGAATTAAGACCAACGGCATCATAAAGCCAAATACGCAGTAATACGCACGACATAATAACTTAATCGCCTATATAAGACATTAACCTGTAGGATCAAGTCTTAAATTTATCGGAATGATGCCTAAAACGCCTGTAACTGTAGGGAGAGGGTATGGGAGGATTGGTGGGTAATGGGTGGGGTTAGAAAATAGGTTAGGGTTAAATTTTAGAGTTAGTGATGTACTTAGGGGTCGGGTTAGATAAACTGTTGTACATGCCTGGGTGCTCTTTCACTATTGTACGTGAAAAGTTGTGCGAAAAAAAATAATAATAATACCGCATACCACAACGCATATTGTTTGGGTTAGGGTTAGCGTTTGGGTGAGTCAAGTAATATTATGTTTATTATTAATAATAACTTGACCCACCCTTAACCAAACGCTAACCCGCACCCTAACCCAGACAATATGCGTTGTGGTATGCGGCATTTGACGAAAATTTTTTTTATTAATTTTTACGTACGATAGTGAAAGAGCGCCCATGCCTGATGCTGGCGCTGGATCCTACCACAACGCCCATTTTTGGGTTATCGTGGGCTATGCAATAGTAATAAATAATGAATATAAGAATACTTGACCCCGCCTGGCCGCCGTTTCCTATTTGGGGCGCTAGTTGACCGGCGTTAGATTAACGGATCGCCTTTATCCATCACGCAACAAGACTCAAAGCAAAAACGTGCACACATGGCATGACGCAGCATGTTGGCATAGAATACTTAAATTATTGTTCATAGGCGTAGCCAGGGGGGCTGAGGGGCCATGCCCCACGCCACCCAAAAATATATATGTATAAACATTTTACTCCAAACAATTTGTATTTTTAGTATCTATGAGCAGTAGTGCACTACCATAGTTGCCATTTTTTTCTCACAGTAATCATCTAGATTTACCAAAAAAATAATCTAAGTCTTTTCAAAAATATCACTTTTCTCGCTGCTAGAGATTAATCCCTCTTAATATTTCATTTGCATCACATTTTGCACTTTTAATAACAGAAGGAATTGATTTTTCTTCCTTTTGCTTAAAAAGTTTTAATGAGATGTATTACAATTGTAAATAACTGGTACTAATCCAAAGTGATTTAAAAATCTTGCTATAAATTTGCCATTAATAAACCATTTATAAAACTGCCATTTTGTTCGTAAACCTTCACAGACTCTTCTTCCAAAATCCACCCCATTCCATTAAATCTGCCAAGTTTGGAAAGCACGTTCTCAAAAATTGTGTGTCATCTGATAACACTGGTCTGTCGACACCAGTTGCAAATTGTGTAAGCCGTTAGGCAAATAAATCAACACAAAGCTACTCTTTATTATTTTTAAAAACTATGGAAATATTTATTATTGGAACATGTTAGTTTTACCATGTGATTCTCTTGGCCACAAAGATGAAACACATTTGCCAGTTGTACTGGCTGATTGTTTGGGCTTGCTCCAAGAGCACTCAATGTCAGTTCTTGCTACATTTTTTCCACCCAAACAAGCAGCGCAGCAATGTGGTGTCACTGGTGTTTGCCATTCGGACACTCACAAGATAATGTCTTGACAGCTTGACTCTCTATTTCTACCTGCAACATGGTTTATTAATGCTACATTAGTGTAAATATTGCAGCTGTTAAATAATAACACGAGTCGACTATTTATTTAAAAACAAGGTTATATAAACACGTTCCTTACCTCTACTACATATTTTCTTTTTTTAAAGCTTGATTGCACTTCCCCCCTTATGTTTCCACTCCCTTCAACTTTTACAGACAAGACGTGACCACTGTCAAGAGTTAAGGCCTCTCTTTACAAGATTCGGGTCAGTTTAAAAAAAATCGCATATAGTAAAAGACGTGACGGGTTCCATTATATAGTTTCTTTAAGAAAGTCAAATTACGTTTAAAAGTTTAGTTCTCTACGAATGACAACGTGTCGAACTTTGGTATTGTCGCCTTGTTTGGTTACAAAATCTGAGCGTAACTTGACTGACGACAAACCAAAAGGATCCGGAAGTATTTTTTCCCACGATATGACGTCACACTAACCAAGCGAATAACAAGAGACCATTGTCATTTCGGCGAAATATTATTTTAAGTTTTATAACATTTTTAATACCGTTTACCATAAGTCCACCATAATTGATTTGAAAGTTAAAACAAAATTTAGACGTGTTCCTCAAACAATTTTCGACTGAAAATTGCCATATAGTAGGAATTAACATTACTAAACATAATAAAGGTAATCTGCACTTTCAATCGCTATGTTGCATATTTAAACATCACTGAACAAAAGGTAGTAAATTTCGCCCCATTAGCCGTCCCCCCCGTACCTTTTTCACTCAGAAATTGGTGTTTTGCTAGGTTTTCGCTTTAAATTAGCCATCGGAAAAGTTATTTAGATGGTAAACGGCTAATCGGGCAAAATTGTAACTACATTTATGTTCTTAAATGCAGGGAGTCGAACCGGAACCGAACCGGAACTTTATGAACCGGTTTTGGGTCAATTTTATCCGAACCGGAACCAAACCTGAACTATTTTTTGTAAGCTTTATGACAAAAATTATAAATATTGATTAAAACAACGTTGATATTTTTATTTTTTAGATATTTCAATAATGAGTTGCTGTTTTTTTAATACGTCACGTAACTTCTTACTATTCAAAGATTATTCTCTACATTTATTAACCCACATTTTATACATTTAACCCAACTTATATTGTATCCGAACCGGAACTTTTTGAACCGAATCTTTTAAATTGCTCGAAACCAAAACTGAACCGGATTTCAAAATAACTATTTGTCTCCTTGGTTTTGCTTTTTATTTTGCATTGTTTTATCTTTTATTTTAGTTGCAATGGGCCTCTACCGTTTGCCTTATCGTCTTTGTTGTCACCTCTTGAAATGGCACAAAACTTGACCATCTTGTTAGGAGGCCTGTATGGGTAGGCTTGCGATATACGTGAGTGCTGTGTCCATTAGGCATTTTCTTAACCAGTACATCCAGAAAGGGCAGATTATTTTCCTTTTCCCACTCACAGGTAAACTGGATATTTGGATGGATGCCATTTAGAGTGCAGAGAAAAGCCTCAATTTCATCACTGTTGTAGAATACGGCAAAAATGTCATCTACATAGCGGCATAAAAGATGGGGTTGTGCTGGGTTTTCCAAGGTTTGATCAATTAACCAGTTCATGAAAACATCAGCAAGCAGAGGGGCGATCGGGGAACCCATTGCGACGCCGTCGATCTGTGTGTAAAATTTTTGCCTAAATTGAAAAGTGATGTCATTGCAGGTCCAATTTAACATTTTCTTGAACTTGTGGGGGATGGGTCCGGATTAATGAGTCTTCATTTATATAATTGCCAAGATGAATCGACCACACTCCTACAAGATTTGAGATGGCCTGTCTTCGTGAGGCCATTCAGGTCCAATTCAGTTCCTTTAGTTCAGATACATGAACAGTCAATTTTTGCTGTCTTCAGTCAAAGCTGTAAAAGCCTCTCTCTGGTTCAGTCACAAAAGCACCCGAGTTTGCTGTCTGAGTAGTAGCTATAAAAGCCTCTATCTCTCTCTTCCTGGTTTATATTGATTGAACACGCTATTTATAGACGAGAATCAGTTAAGAAAATTTCTGCGATAAAGAAAGATTTACGTCATTAATTCTTATAATACTTAACAAAATATCACGTGATAACAAGGCGTGGTCTAAACCTTTTTCTCTCGACTCTTATAGACGGAAATAATATTTTTGTCCCAATATGGCTTGAACAAAAGCGCTTCGATCTACATTGCGACGTAACTGGCGACGATTCTAAAAATAATGGATTGTTGACAATAAGGCGAATTTCAAAACAAAGCGCTCACATTAAACGGATATACGTCACCTCACATACAGCTCTGACGCATAAAAATTGGTGTAACAAGGCATTCGTTGCAAACTCTAGCAAGAGATATCGGCAATGGAATTTAAACAAAAACTTTCATGACGCAACATTAAGGCGATAAAACAAAGAATTAATTTGATGTGCTGACGTGTTGCGACAAATACTCCCTTTGCAAAGGTTTTGCAGTCATTTCGAATATATAGGAATGACATTCTTTTCCAATTGTTTTCGTGTGTTGTGTTTCAGCTGTTGTGAAATGCTTATGGAGCATTGGACGCGAAATTGTCCGATCATTCAACGCATTTGCGCAATTGTTTTTGGTTCGATTCCTGATTCCTCGAGAAAATTTTCGTTTGTGCCTGAACTGGCAAGGAGGATTTTGATGTCAGCGTTCGCTGGTTGCTTGAAATGTGTTTCATCGACACGCCAGAGCAGTTTGCTGTGGCTTTTTGCTTTTCAGGAAATCTGTGCGGCTTGCAGGAGAAAATCCCTGCACGGTGCGTTGCAATTCTGACGTCACCAGGAAGCCGTTGTTTTTGCGCGTTGCATCTCGATCTATCGCTTTGTCCAACGCTTGTTGTGTTTGTTTTCTGAAATTTCAAAATATTTTTCCGGCAGATGTGTGTTCGAAATTATCTGTAGCAACACTCAGTATTCAAGTTATTTATATTTTGGTTATAGACACACATATTTTCTATACTTATATATATATATAGGCGCGACAGGTTACACTTAAAGTTTGAGACAATTAATTACTGGAATATATATTTACTCACGTTACATCTTTTGCGATTCAATACAAAATTAAATTCTATTGATTTTTAACATTGAGCAACATTTCCTTAAAAATTTGCATTTTTTTTTTAGTTTGCACAATTCGTTCAATGTAAGTTTTAAAATAACGACGCATCACAAGAAAATACGCTTTGAAGTTGCTGCTTATTCACTATTGCTTTCAACAAAAGGCAGGAAATGGGGTGTTCCTAAAGTTGTGATTTGAAAGCTAATGTTTCGCGTGTGGATAAATCATTATGCTTGATACGAGATGTTTAAACTCGTGTGTAAACGCGGCTGCGTGATGAGAGAAAAACAGACAAAAACCCAAAACGTACCAAATGTTTAAAATAATTCGGAAATTTAACACGAAATTATTTCGTGCACAACAAATTTAAGTCGTGATTCACAAGTTTAACGCGTTGATTTCAAACTATTGAGCTCCAAGCACAAAAATTAAGCTCTTTTAACATTTATCAAAATATCGTGCGATCGATGTTTAAGCTTAGACTTCATAGATATAGACTATACATAATTTGCGAAATGCGATACAATGGTTTAATAAAAAGTCGCATTAAAGCAATTTACAGACCTTTCAGTCGATATTTTTACTTATTATATATATAATTTTGTTTTTATTTTAAAAGTATAATAGATTTTTCACCTGATAAACTAGGCAGAATCAGTTATTGTGAAATCCATAATTCCGTTTCGTTTTCCATGATTCCAAACGGTGGTGATGTCTTTATCGGCAACGCTTGTTTGTATTTCGTGTTTCGAATTCCAAGCAAATGCTTTGCTGACGCTATGGAGCGTCTCTTCACGTATCTTTCGATGAGATTAATTTCTTCTAAAGCTGGCTTCTTGCAAGTTCCAAACATGACAGTTTTTAGGCGGCCGTTTGTAGGTGGTCCATACAGATTAAGGCACATATTTTTTCTTTGAGCTTCGTTTCTTCAGTCTTCTTGGGAAAGTAGTTTGCAGGTGGTTCGTTCGTCACACGCGGGCATCAATTTGTGGGGGAGTATGGGTCCAGATTAATGGGATTTTATTTTTATATAATTGCCAAGATGAATCGACCACACTCCTACAAGATTTGAGATGGCCTGTCTTCGTGAGGCCATTCAGGTCCAATTCAGTTCCTTTAGTTCAGATACATGAACAGTCAATTTTTGCTGTCTTCAGTCAAAGCTGTAAAAGCCTCTCTCTGGTTCAGTCACAAAAGCACCCGAGTTTGCTGTCTGAGTAGTAGCTATAAAAGCCTCTATCTCTCTCTTCCTGGTTTATATTGATTGAACACGCTATTTATAGACGAGAATCAGTTAAGAAAATTTCTGCGATAAAGAAAGATTTACGTCATTAATTCTTATAATACTTAACAAAATATCACGTGATAACAAGGCGTGGTCTAAACCTTTTTCTCTCGACTCTTATAGACGGAAATAATATTTTTGTCCCAATATGGCTTGAACAAAAGCGCTTCGATCTACATTGCGACGTAACTGGCGACGATTCTAAAAATAATGGATTGTTGACAATAAGGCGAATTTCAAAACAAAGCGCTCACATTAAACGGATATACGTCACCTCACATACAGCTCTGACGCATAAAAATTGGTGTAACAAGGCATTCGTTGCAAACTCTAGCAAGAGATATCGGCAATCGAATTTAAACAAAAACTTTCATGACGCAACATTAAGGCGATAAAACAAAGAATTAATTTGATGTGCTGACGTGTTGCGACAAACTCAGATTTCTTGAGTCCATGAAACAGCTTAACACCTTCCTTGTATATGTTGTTGAGAATCAGGTTGGTGGTAAATTCAACTGGAATGTTAGTGAACAGGCTTTTTACATCGTAAGATACCATGACCTTGTCATACAGTTGTGTGTGGTTCACACGGTTCACAAAATCAAAGGTATCTTTTATATTGGTGGGATGTGCGCGCAGTGGTTGTAGAACTTCACACAGCCATTCGGCACAGTCATAGCAGAAACATCCACGCGAGTCTAGAATTGGTCGAAGTGGTACGTTGACCTTATGTACTTTAGGAACGCCATACAATGTAGGGGTACGGGCAGCGGTTGGTCTAATTCTGGCGTACACATCATCTTCCAGTTTATCATTCTGACTTCTCTCTATGTTGAAAATGAATAAAGAGTTATTCGAAACGTCCAAAATGATACCTACTTCTGTATGGGCTTTGATATTCTTATTACGTCTTACTACAACCTCCAACCATTATGCTCCAAAGTCTATACTGTTTTGCAAATCCGGTTCATTTCGTACTTTCCAAGCAGTGTGTTAATTGTATCAACCTCACTATTACTTCAAGGCATTGTTGCAGTCTGATTACAAATCCACACAGTTTTTGTTGGCTGGTGTTGAGCTGGCCAGCCAGAAGCCGGCAAGCAACACAACCGCTTACTGTAATAACTAGACAAGACTGGTTATATTGATATAAGCTTTCGCATATATAATTGAAAGTTTGCATAAAAGAGGAAAGGCAACACCAAAAAGCGGAAATGATTTATAACCCGGAGCCTTTTTGGCAGCCGGGGACTGGTACAATAACGCGTTCACACAGGTGAAATACTTTTATGTGTTACGGAAATATGTGTCACGATATAACATTTATCATGTGTGAAACAGCCGAATGCTTTGTTCTCATAATGACAACGAGTGTTTGATAAAAGGCGTGAAAAAGTGACAAATCATAAATCGTAACCTATTTGATAAATACACAATACAATAAATTCCAAAATATCCACTAATTATTACTTAACGCTACAAATGTAACGCTTTACGTAATAATGACAGTGTTGTAAACAAACCTTTTAGAATGACTTACGTCTCAGACAAGTCATTTGTAAAATAATTAGTCCAAGTCAAGTCTTTCCGAAAAACTAACAAGCCAAATCCCCGTCCAAGTCAGGTCATAATTAGAGCAAGTCAAGTCATTGATAAGCGAATTAAACCTCCAACTATTAAAATAGGTAAAGCCTTTCGACTGTTACCAAGCATTTTATTAAAAAATAACAAAATCCCAACATGTAGCAAGCTAATTGTTTCACGTGCAAAGATATAAATGAATAACCCGTTTTTTTATAGAAATGTTAAATGTTAAAGTAAAAACACTTTATTTTAACTAAGTAATTTGAATCAATGACCTAAGTCTAGTCAAGTCATTTTGCCAAAAACGATTTAGTTCATTTAAAAACAGTGACTTAAGTCAAGTCATTGAAGTCATTACAACACTGCGTGACAGTTCTTTTTGATTACATGTCGGATCGCCACCATCATTCGTTTTAATATGATAGGTTATGATGCGTTAGCATTGCGAAACTTACATACGTGTTAGGGGCTCTAAACCCGATTGCTTTTTACTATTTGTATAAAGTGACAAAATTGGGGTGTAGTTAGCAAAATGAAAGTAAACAATGAAATGGGTAATTTTTTTTATAAAAGTTTAGGCGTTACAAATAGAATGAAATTGGTAATATCCTGATTCAACCTGACCGACTCCATTGATTTTGTTAGGTATCTTATAAAGCTGGAGATTGACCAGGCTCAAGAACTTGAATTTCATTTTATTAAATATCTAAGCAAACAGCTCTTGGCTGGATAAAAACACAACGCAAACGGGAACTACAGATAACCTTTTGAAGGTTCTTTTTCAGAGAGTGTGTAAAGCGTTATACCAAGGACAAGTTGTCCTCTTGCCTCTTGGAACAGTGATTGAAAATAGCACGAGGTGGTAATGGCAATATACCAAAGTTCTACAGTGTAGGCAAATAGAAATAAGCAAAAGGTAAGGGTGAAACACAAAAAGGTCGAAGTAACACAATGTCAGAAAAAATACGAAACTGATCTAGACGAAGCCTTGCATAGCAAAAGAAGTGCATAGTTTTGAAATAAGGGAAATATAAAGGTACAACCTGGGGCCTGGGGCGTACGTACATGTCTGCTTTTCTTGCTTCAAAAGTGTTACATAGATAAGCTGTTTTCAGGCAAACTTGTGTGACAACGTGCTGCTCAAAACCAGATTGAAAAGCACGAAAAAATATTCTTTGGATAAATTTCCAATTTGATATTTATAACAAAATTTAAAAGAAATCGTGACAGTCAGTGCAACATGCCCCATAGTATGCATATTACCTTTGGGATAGATTTGTTGAAAACAAAGACACATAAACCTAGAAAAACCAGGCTAAAGTTCGCGTGGAGAGCGAAAAATTTTTGCATTTGCGTAATTAAACAACCAAAAATATACTTTAGGCCTTAAGGGGAGAAGCATAGCCTGGTGCATCCTTAATATGCCGATGCGAATGTTATACCTGTACATAAAAAAAAAAACTTTTTTTTAAAAAATTTTCAAAAAAAAAAAAAAAAATTTCAAATTTTTTTTTTACCAATTTATTCGGTTTTCTGGCTGATTCTTCTTTCTGGCTGATTCTTCGCCAAATCGCCAGCATTCTGCCATACTGGTTACAAGGTGATACTGCTGTTAGACTAGTGCTTGTCAGACTAGGGTGCACCGATCCTTTGGGGGCCGTGAGGGAGTTTTAAGGGGTCTGCTCCACGTCTTTTACATTTTAATATTTGGCAGCTTATGTTTGAGTGTCAGAAGTGAATAATGTACCAGGATTTGTTTTTATTTTCGCATTTTTAGTTTGCTTGTTTGTATTTCTCTTGTTTTTGCAATTCGCACACTTTAATGGTGTTACGTGCTTAATTAGCACTACAAAATTATCACCGGTTGCTAATTAAATTCTAACATTCATTATTAATTTTGCGCCTTTGTTCTTAAATGTAGGGCTAGGAATTAGGTTTTCGCATTTCGAGACATGTATAATTGTATATTAACGTAATATTCTTGTGCGCTGTGGTGTTCGCCGTTAATTGAACTTTAGACATGTTTTTTCCTGTCTCCAAACATTTCTGCAAATCTCACAATTATTTATCGCTTGTTTTTCGGCGCGGTTTAACTTCTCACTAAAAGGTCCGCCCAATGTTATCTTTCCACGAAACGGCCGCCCTGTAAGGCGGGCCTGGGGTTTCCGGGAGGGCGTCGGTTCCCGTGAAAAGGAGTTTTGTTTTAGCGTATATTACGAGCGGCTTACCGCCTACAGGGAGAGAGACGTCTGGGTGTAGCCTTGTGAAATTAGCGAGTAAAACTTTAAGTTTCGTTATGCTCTGTCTGTCGCCTTTGTAAGTAATTGTGTGTGTCTAAGTGTCATTATTGTTTGTGGTGTGGTAATATTCTACTCTTGCAACCAATACATCTGTACATTGGGTTTTCTTGTTGTGGTCTTTAATATAAGTTCTCTTTGGTAGGTTATTTATTGCCCGGAAAATAAGAACTCACAGCGACTTTACAGGAGGTCTAGGTAATTTTCTAGAATTACTAGTAAAGTCGTAACAATGGCATGGATGAACAGTACTAGAGGTTCAACACAAAATGTGTTAAAATTAATGAGCTCCGAAAGGTAAAAAGTTGAAACACCTGTTAGCAAACGAAGTGTTTGGTCCTCCCAATTGGTAGCCTTGATTACCCATAAACGAACACAGGGATGATCGAAACAGCAAATTACCACATACAACCATAATTGATTCAAAAATGATGATGGCAACTACCCAACCAGGAAATCCCCTGGTTACCTTGTTTTTGCCCGCAGGAGTTGTTTTTGGAGGTGTAACTTCACCTGAAGAATTTTTGGTGACCTTTGGTTCAGTAACGTTGGACAATGTTTCGTTATCAACATGTGCCTTGACTTCACTGTTAGGATCAGCTGTAGCATTGTCGACCACCACCTTATCACTGGCATGAGGAGTAGGGGTTGTTTCAGGTTGGTCAGTGGTTGATGTTGCTGCTGTTGTGGATACCGCTTCACTTGTTGGTTTATGCTCAATGGAGCTGTTGTTTATTGAGCTGCAAAACAACTTGCTTTAGTTCAATTGTACAATGTTCTTCCCGAAGTTTCGCCTAAAATTAACATTAGTTGTTTGAAAAAGAGGATTTTTTCGTTGTTTACAAAACTGAATATTTCTATACTTCAAAAGTTGTCTGCACAAACAATAGAAATATATATATTGTTTTTTTTTGGGGGGGGAGGGGGATGTCTATTTTGGAAGGGAACAAAATGAAAACCTTTGTAAAGAAAAGGATTTTACGCAACAATAAAACAGCAAACAATTTTGCAAAAAATAGGCTTAACGACCGGACTATCCACAACAAAATATATCCTAGACATCAGTATGACTTCCTGTATTAGTTTAGTGCCGGTTGTTCTGAAGGTCAATTGTCGCTCTATGCAAATTGGCATAAAACAGTTTTTAACGTTCAACGACTTGACTTTGGAAAAACATTGCTTTATTTTCATTTTTAATATGCAAATTAATTAAAATAATTTTAAATATTCAAAGACTTGATGGCAACCCTGTATGCCGAGGTATAAGTGTTTAAAAAACATAGTAAAACCAGATGCTTACATGCAATTCAAGGATCCTTCGGGCACATACGTTCCTTTGTCGCATGGGTCACACTTATCTTTTTTTTCTATGTAGAGTGATACATTTCCGCAAATTTGCCTTTGTGTAAGGCATTGTCCGTTATGATTAAAACGTCCGTTGTCGCACTAAATAAAGTATAAACAAAAAATGAAAGGAAATTTTCAATTCGTTGTTTGTTTACAAATGTTTTGGCAATACCTCATGCCAAGTGTTTTACACTGATGATGGCATGAGGTATTGCTGAAACGTCTGTAAACAGCAAAATAAGCAAAAGCATCTGCAAGTCCAACAAATGTGTTAATAGTATTTGCTGTTGTGTATATGACGTCACCATTATGCTTGAAAGAAATGGCTGAAGCATATCGCCTAAGACTTAGGCAAACAATTTTGTCTAACATAAATAAAGGGTTGCCATTTTTCTATCCTCAAAAGACCAGTTTTGTAGCACTAGATAAAACTACAACAACATTTCCTGCAATCTCCATAACACCAAATTTCAACAACTCAACTATTCACAAAAAAAAAATTGCTGCTATAAAATATTTTTAGTCGAAGTTAAACAAAAAAGATTATACAAAAATAAAATTATTTTGCCATTCTACCATTTTTAGTTACAAGTGCAGACCTAAAGTAAAGAGTCCAGCCCAGCAAGGCAATGTATTTCTAACAACATTAAAGATTATGTCAAGTACATAATATAAAATTACCGGTATCACTAATGGGTCAAAACCTTTGTTTCCATCTTGAGATTTCTCTGCATCACGCTTTGACCGTGCATTGCTCATCAATTTGAGGAGAAAGTTTTCCTTGTAACATTAAAACAATATATTTCAGAACAAATATTGAAATAGCAGGTCAACTGATGTTACTTATTTTACTAAAACGATATCAATTTTCTTTTCTATACTTGGGGTATGGTAATAAATAGAGCGATTATTTTTTGACCTGAAAAATGAGAAATTTTGAATATATTTTTTGGACAAACTTTGACAAATTAGAAATACATTGATTTAAACAACATATTGTTGTTTGAAGTACTGCATTAGTGTCTAACCGTCCAGCCATCGTTAACCACACGTTTTTGATGTTTTACTGACTACCTGTCAAACACAAATCAGTTATTTTTGAGGGGGTTTATGCAAAATTCAAAAAAATGCTTAGTAGATATTTTTGTCAAATTAGAAAAGACAAACAAACAAACAAGATGCTGATTATTTTAGGAAAATGTTGTGTAAACAGTTAAAAACAAAAAAAAATTTCACAAAATTACCAAAGACTATCTATCGAAATAGAAAATGGGATCATTGCAAATCACAAACAAAAAAAGACAGCAAGATCGGAGATAAATAATTGTATAATGCAAGAACAATGTTCGAGCTAAACGAGTAAGTTTTCCCAAATTTTATTTGACAAGTCAAAAAATAATCGCCCTAGTAATGTGACTTAAGTAAATTGAAACAGGATGCTTTTGCTAAAGAAAAATTGTTGTTCTTTAACAATAAGCTATATATATTATATTTTCACTTTAAAATTTGGACAACACTATCAGTCCAAATATCATTAGGATCAGTATATCGGCTAATATTATTGGTAAACCAATATATTTCTGTCTATCTATAATAAAAATAACTTTATTAATATTAAAGTTTACCCTGAAAAGTTGTGGACTCCTAACCGGTTCGGCCGACTGAGAAAGTTGGTTTCCTTCTAAAGAATTCGATGCTCCATATTTCACCCAGTCGTAGCCAGTCAATTTTAGAAGGTCGTTCTTTTAAAAAAATAAATATATTGTTTTGAATATCAAACACAAAATTAAAAACCAAACAAGCAAACTGCTACGATAACTAGGGTTCTTTTGCAGCTAATAGATTCAGCTGTCCACTGGTTTCTAAAAAACAGAGAGCTGCCGTTAACCACATTTTAGGTCATTTTTATTTCGAAAGTAAGCCAAAATGGCTGTGCAGATAGTACACTTTAATACTCAAGTACCAACATAGATTTTAAAATGCGCAAAGACAGCATTTAACAAGGTTATGAGGTAGTTTAGTACAACCCAAAATGCTGTTCCGAGGTTTTTAACACGGAAAACTATGCAGTTTATTTAAAACTTGAGCCAGATGATTATAAAATAACTATTTTCCAAGTTGAAACCAATATTTGGTGATTTGGGATTTTTGGGCAGCATAAAACTGTATTGCAATTTGTTGTGCCATTTACCTGCCTGTGTTATTGAAGTTGACATTCAATGTTGCTATTTTATTTTCACATGCTATATATTTAAATTTTGTCCCATTTGTGTTTTTGATATATTTTTTGCATGTCATAGTTTTGTAATGATGACAACTTTTTTTTTTCTAAAGTTATACTTTCACCAGACTTTTTATCCTTATCAGGTAGCGGCTGACTTTGATGACCTAACGGTCTTTCGCTGCTCCCTGGGAACCTGCTTCCCAAAGAATAAACCTATATATCTATCTTGTCAATTTGTTGTTTAGTTTTATTTTTGTTAGAATTTGAGAAGGAACTCTTGTTTTGTCACATCTCTGAAACATTTAGCTGCAAATTTTGTTTCTCAAGTAGTCATTGACATAACTTGCGCATGTTTTGTAAGAACTTTAACACTGGTCAACACAATTTTTCTTGCACAGGGTTTCCAACTGATTCTAGTGTACTTTTGGTCACTGATTCCAAATCTGTCATTAGTTTTTTTTCTATCACATCGTTTTTTTAGAGTTGTGGAATTTAAACTATTTTAGCAAAAAATGCTATTTTAAGCTCTAAATAGAAAAATATTTCCGGATAAAAATATTGTAAATCCAAATTAATATATATATATATATATAATATGATTTAGGGAATCCAGAATAGCGAATCCTAGTATATTTTTATTAAATTATTTAACCTCGATTTTGTTTGGGGAAGGGATTAAATCTAATCTAACCTACAGGGCCCCCAATCACAGCAATAAATCACCCAAACAATTTGCTAACATGTGTACATTATAATAAAAAAATCTCCCATATGTTTAACATTCTTAACAACTGTCATTTGAAGCAGTTGTAAACTGTAATATGTCAACTGTCCAGGTTGTTGCCAAAACTTATATTTTTGCCAATAGCGAGTACAATGCAACACTGCACACAGAAGTCTTAAGCAATTCGGTCCTGTTTTTTCAAGCATTGTTGGGTATTAGGGCTTATTTTTTTACTAACGTGATCTGTAATGCAGTCAAATAACGTACCGCAAAGAATACAAAGTTACTATTGATTTAACGAATTGTTGACAATTACACTGCGCATAACTGCATAACCTCGCTGAATATTGGCTGAAAGTTGACCTTAAGTAACCCTATAGCGCATTTTGTGGACGGCCAGAACGTTTTACAACGTAATGTTACTTTTGCAACTTATCGGCTTTAGGGAAATTGCGCACTCCACACCAGACATTACATGTTGATCGCTCGCCCAATAACGCTTGATTGACACTTAATTATTAGACGAACTTTAATAGACGAACGAGACGCGGTAATTGGTCGTCTGAAAAAACGCTGACACTACTACCGGGTTACATTTAAAGCAAGATATGTAAATTGGTCGCCGCAGCGACAGGCCAACTTACCACACGCGTTTGTGATATTAGGCGCAACAATCGGCGGTAAAACATTAAATTATATCGGTTCCAATTACCCGAAATAAACGGCAGAATTGGATTCGAATCCCATCTGGATTCGAATCCAAGGATTCGATATTCTACTTTGAGCATCCCTAAATATGATCTCTAATTGAATTTCTCGATCAGCATAAAATTGCTTTTATGTTTGGTAGGGCTCCCTTATTCTTGCCATAACAACAGTAAAAAGTGCTGTATCTTTTTTTATATTGGCCTTTCAGAACATCTTTAATTGAGCTCCAAAGCGCTAAATTAATAATGAATGTTAGAATTTACAGTCGGCGTAATTAGCAAACCGGTGATAATTTTGTAGTGCTAATTAAGCAAGTAACACCATTACATAACACTTTCCAGTTTTTCCCATCAGCTTGATATCCTGATAAAATCGTTCACCCTGCTCCTTGCTAACGTCGCCAAGATTCAGCGGAAACACGTTGAGGTGAGTGTACATGACTTAATGGTTATTTTTCACCCCAGTGATTACAAGCTGAAGAGGAGTTCCTCTATAATCTCTTGGTAGTTGTTACTTATTGTTCCCAAGGAAGTATTTGACCACATCAGCAAATGCATTCCAAACTTTAAGACTGGATACGCCATAACGAAATTGAGGCCTCCAAACAATGCAAATCTGTGTTCCATAGAATATCCCAATTCTTTTCTGCCCTTCGCTAATCCCACAGGAAAATATAAGCAAAACAGCCTGAATCTTGATCAAGAGAATAAACTACATGCTTCATCAATCCAAGTTTGATGTGCAATGGCAGGACTGGTGGGAGAGAGATATTTTTTGTATGACTGGTGGGAATAGGGATGTTCAAAGTAGAATATCGGATCCTTGGATTCGAATTCAAAGTGGATTTCAACCAAGTTTTGTCAACTGTCCAGGTTGTTGCCAAAACTTATATTTTTGCCAATAGCGAGTACAATGCAACACTGCACACAGAAGTCTTAAGCAATTCGGTCCTGTTTTTTCAAGCATTGTTGGGTATTAGGGCTTATTTTTTTACTAACGTGATCTGTAATGCAGTCAAATAACGTACCGCAAAGAATACAAAGTTACTATTGATTTAACGAATTGTTGACAATTACACTGCGCATAACTGCATAACCTCGCTGAATATTGGCTGAAAGTTGACCTTAAGTAACCCTATAGCGCATTTTGTGGACGGCCAGAACGTTTTACAACGTAATGTTACTTTTGCAACTTATCGGCTTTAGGGAAATTGCGCACTCCACACCAGACATTACATGTTGATCGCTCGCCCAATAACGCTTGATTGACACTTAATTATTAGACGAACTTTAATAGACGAACGAGACGCGGTAATTGGTCGTCTGAAAAAACGCTGACACTACTACCGGGTTACATTTAAAGCAAGATATGTAAATTGGTCGCCGCAGCGACAGGCCAACTTACCACACGCGTTTGTGATATTAGGCGCAACAATCGGCGGTAAAACATTAAATTATATCGGTTCCAATCACCCGAAATAAACGGCAGAATTGGATTCGAATCCCATCTGGATTCGAATCCCATCTGGATTCGAATCCAAGGATTCGATATTCTACTTTGAGCATCCCTAAATATGATCTCTAATTGAATTTCTCGATCAGCATAAAATTGCTTTTATGTTTGGTAGGGCTCCCTTATTCTTGCCATAACAACAGTAAAAAGTGCTGTATCTTTTTTTATATTGGCCTTTCAGAACATCTTTAATTGAGCTCCAAAGCGCTAAATTAATAATGAATGTTAGAATTTACAGTCGGCGTAATTAGCAACCGGTGATAATTTTGTAGTGCTAATTAAGCAAGTAACACCATTACATAACACTTTCCAGTTTTTCCCATCAGCTTGATATCCTGATAAAATCATTCACCCTGCTCCTTGCTAACGTCGCCAAGATTCAGCGGAAACACGTTGAGGTGACTGTTCAGGACTTAATGGTTATTTTTCACCCCAGTGATTACAAGCTGAAGAGGAGTTCCTCTATAATCTCTTGGTAGTTGTTACTTATTGTTCCCAAGGAAGTATTTGACCACATCAGCAAATGCATTCCAAACTTTAAGACTGGATACGCCATAACAAAATTGAGGCCTCCAAACAATGCAAATCTGTGTTCCATAGAATATCCCAATTCTTTTCTGCCCTTCGCTAATCCCACAGGAAAATATAAGCAAAACAGCCTGAATCTTGATCAAGAGAATAAACTACATGCTTCATCAATCCAAGTTTGATGTGCAATGGCAGGACTGGTGGGAGAGAGATATTTTTGTATGACTGGTGGGAATAGGGATGTTCAAAGTAGAATATCGGATCCTTGGATTCGAATTCAAAGTGGATTTCAACCAAGTTTTGCCGTTTATATCAGGTAATTGGAACTGATATAAATTTCATTCCAAAGTGTTATATTTAAATTTACAACGTCCTGCCGGAGTAAAGGCTTGTATTGTAGCAGGAATACAGCTTATTGGTCATTACATTCCCAAACAAATTGCCAACTTTGAACTCTGGGAAGGTCATTTCGGGTACCATTTTGCAAAAATGGCACATACTGTATGTGTAGCGCCAAAACTAAATGTGATAGAGAAAATCTGACAACAGATTTGGAAACAGCTCACCAAACTCACCTCAAAACGGTTCTCAAAGTTTATGCAGGAAAATATATATATTATTTTTGTTGATCAGTGATCAATGAATCGATAAATTTATACAATTTACAGTAAGAAAAGTTATGTTCAAACATATTAATATATTGTTTGCTAGATCTTTAAAAAAGTCTTCCTAGTTGTGTCTCTTATAATTTGTTTTATAAGATTAAAACAATATATATATGTGCAACCGATTTCATAGAGGCCAGTGCTTCCCAACCAGTGGGTCGCGCAGCTATTTCAGGCGGGTCGCAAAGCGTTACAGTTTTTTATTAGTTCGGCAAATTATTGCATTATTATTATGCAACATTTATGCAACAATTTAACACATATCTAACAATTAGATGTGTTTGTCGCAGTAACTATATTCATTGCGTAAGCCAGTAGTAAAGATGCAGGTTTTATGTAATTGGTAATCTTATTCCCAATTTGTTTCACTTTTAATTATTGCCAAACTATTTGGTCTCATTGTGGGTGGCACAATGCATTAAAAGTGGGTCGCGAACTGACAATGGTTGAGAAGCACTGATATAGGCAGGGTTGCCATCTTATTTCTAAGATTTGTGCTTATTTTGCTAATTTTATAGTTGTTTGCTTAGTTTGTCTTATTTTAGTTGCATTAATTAAGTTATCTAATAACAATAGATTGTGATTTTTTATTCTAAATCTAAAAAGTGCATTGTAACCTATAGAAGTGTGGTAGCTTGCTTTAGCAATCAAGTAAACTTTCGGCTTGACGTGAGGACTGGCATTTATGTCAGTACGGACAAAATGGTATTGAGCGAATGAGTCAGCATAAGGACGTTTTTGTAATAAACATGAAACTGAATTTTCTAATGTCAAACGAAGTCAAAAGGAAAAGAGCTACAATCATAGCTGTTATTCTAATTATGAAATCAGCCCAGCAGAGGCTATGGAAACACAATGCTACTACAAAAAAAAATTGCTAGAAGCATTACAGTAAATCATTCAATTAATAATTTTATTGCAAGCCTTTCCACCAAGTGAACTAAACTTAACTACCAGGCAGCAGGCCGGATCTGGTCCGCCAGTGAAAATCATCCGGCCTGCGACCTGTTTCACAAGCTGGCGTGGACACGCCAATCGGCCACGCCTCATATTTCAAATATGTTAAATTAAAAAATGCAAAAAATTTTCGTGCTTTGCGCAAGTCGTATTTGCCTTGCCCTTTTGGTCTTTTTGCATTTTTGAGAGGGCTTCTCAGACCAAAGGCGACTTGCGCATGGTAGCTATATCGAAATAAAAATTAATTGTAGCACGAAACTCTTAAAATAAAAGTTCATTCAACTTAATTAATAATTTTTTTTTCGCTAATGCATTTCGTCTTTTATGTGTTTGGTTTGGCCCGCGACTAGAAAAAGGTTGCTCACCCCTGGTTTATAAGGTGTACAGGTGCGCTCTGACGCCAAAAAGTTGACAAAGCTTGCATTAAATTAAGGGGGTAACTTGTGAATTTCAACCAAATAACTGCATTTTTTTGCGCTTCGCGCAATTAAGCTACATTGGCGCATACAAAATGCTATCATATTATAATAACATCAATTTTGTATTCATAAAAATTTAACCTATTTAAGTTACCAACCTGCTTTTCGTTCTGTAACATTTCAGCATCAATACAGAAGGCATATAAAATCATAATCAAAATATAAGAAGCCATTTTTTAAACTAATAAAGTAATTCTTTAAAAAACAACAGAAAGGTTATAAAATAAGAATAAATAAATTTTAGTATGAATTTTTACAAAACAATCAAACAATATCACGTCTGCAATCTGTAGCAGTTTTGTCTGAAAAGTATCAGATATCTTTGCAAGATCATACATGAAAACCAATAGAACCGATTCATTTAGTCTCAGTGTAATACCTAAAGCCGATAAATCTATAATACCATAGAATTAAGACCAACGGCATCATAAAGCCAAATACGCACGACATAATAACTTAATCGCCTATATAAGACATTAACCTGTAGGATCAAGTCTTAAATTTATCGGAATGATGCCTAAAACGCCTGTAACTGTAGGGAGAGGGTATGGGAGGATTGGTGGGTAATGGGTGGGGTTAGAAAATAGGTTAGGGTTAAATTTTAGAGTTAGTGATGTACTTAGGGGTCGGGTTAGATAAACTGTTGTACATGCCTGGGCGCTCTTTCACTATTGTACGTGAAAAGTTGTGCAAAAAAAAATAATAATAATACCGCATACCACAACGCATATTGTTTGGGTTAGGGTTAGCGTTTGGGTGGGTCAAGTAATATTATGTTTATTATTAATAATAACTTGACCCACCCTCAACCAAACGCTAACCCGCACCCTAACCCAGACAATATGCGTTGTGGTATGCGGCATTTGACGAAAAATTTTTTTATTAATTTTTACGTACGATAGTGAAAGAGCGCCCATGCCTGATGCTGGCGCTGGATCCTACCACAACGCACATTTTTGGGTTATCGTGGGCTACGCAATAGTAATAAATAATGAATATAAGAATACTTGACCCCGCCTGGCCGCCGTTTCCTATTTGGGGCGCTAGTTGACCGGCGTTAGATTAGCGGATCGCCTTTATCCATCACGCAACAGGACTCAAAGCAAAAACGTGCACAATCATGTGCACACAAGGCATGACGCAGCATGTTGGCATAGAATACTTAAATTATTGTTCATAGGCGTAGCCAGGGGGGCTGAGGGGCCATGCCCCACGCCACCCAAAAATATATATGTATAAACATTTTACTCCAAACAATTTGTATTTTTAGTATCTATGAGCAGTAGTGCACTACCATAGTTGCCATTTTTTTCTCACAGTAATCATCTAGATTTACCAAAAAAATAATCTAAGTCTTTTCAAAAATATCACTTTTCTCGCTGCTAGAGATTAATCCCTCTTAATATTTCATTTGCATCACATTTTGCACTTTTAATAACAGAAGGAATTGATTTTTCTTCCTTTTGCTTAAAAAGTTTTAATGAGATGTAGTACAATTTTAAATAACTGGTACTAATCCAAAGTGATTTAAAAATCTTGCTATAAATTTGCCATTAATAAACCATTTATAAAACTGCCATTTTGTTCGTAAACCTTCACAGACTCTTCTTCCAAAATCCACCCCATTCCATTAAATCTGCCAAGTTTGGAAAGCACGTTCTCAAAAATTGTGTGTCATCTGATAACACTGGTCTGTCGACACCAGTTGCAAATTGTGTAAGCCGTTAGGCAAATAAATCAACACAAAGCTACTCTTTATTATTTTTAAAAACTATGGAAATATTTATTATTGGAACATGTTAGTTTTACCATGTGATTCTCTTGGCCACAAAGATGAAACACATTTGCCAGTTGTACTGGCTGATTGTTTGGGCTTGCTCCAAGAGCACTCAATGTCAGTTCTTGCTACATTTTTTCCACCCAAACAAGCAGCGCAGCAATGTGGTGTCACTGGTGTTTGCCATTCGGACACTCACAAGATGATGTCTTGACAGCTTGACTCTCTATTTCTACCTGCAACATGGTTTATTAGTGCTACATTAGTGTAAATATTGCAGCTGTTAAATAATAACACGAGTCGACTATTTATTTAAAAACAAGGTTATATAAACACGTTCCTTACCTTTACTACATATTTTCTTTTTTTAAAGCTTGATTGCACTTCCCCCCTTATGTTTCCACTCCCTTCAACTTTTACAGACAAGACGTGACCACTGTCAAGAGTTAAGGCCTCTCTTTACAAGATTCGGGTCAGTTTAAAAAAAATCGCATATAGTAAAAGACGTGACGGGTTCCATTATATAGTTTCTTTAAGAAAGTCACCTCAGTGCTGCTAAAAAAGGCATTAGTTTAATATCTTTCCATTAGGTCGCATAAAAAAATCAATATGGTTTTTACACCTTGTATTTACGTGCTACCATATTTTTTAACGTAAAATAACGTAACTTCATAAAATTACGTTTAAAAGTTTAGTTCTCTACGAATGACAACGTGTCGAACTTTGGTATTGTCGCCTTGTTTGGTTACAAAATCTGAGCGTAACTTGACTGACGACAAACCAAAAGGATCCGGAAGTATTTTTTCCCACGATATGACGTCACACTAACCAAGCGAATAACAAGAGACCATTGTCATTTCGGCGAAATATTTTTTTTAAGTTTTATAACATTTTTAATACCGTTTACCATAAGTCCACCATAATTGATTTGAAAGTTAAAACAAAATTTAGACGTGTTCCTCAAACAATTTTCGACTGAAAATTGCCATATAGTAGGAATGAACATAACTAAACATAATAAAGGTAATCTGCACTTTCAATCGCTATGTTGCATATTTAAACATCACTGAACAAAAGGTAGTAAATTTCGCCCCATTAGCCGTCCCCCCGTACCTTTTTCACTCAGAAATTGGTGTTTTGCTAGGTTTTCGCTTTCAATTAGCCATCGGAAAAGTTATTTAGATGGTAAACGGCTAATCGGGCAAAATTTTAACTACATTTATGTTGTTAAATGCAGGGAGTCGAACCGGAACCGAACCGGAACTTTATGAACCGGTTGTGGGTCAATTTTATCCGAACCGGAACCAAACCTGAACTATTTTTTGTAAGATTTTAAGGAGCCGAACCGGAATAATTTGAAAGAACATGAACCTTAACCGAACCCGAACCTGTAAACAAAAACGGTTCACTCCAGCATGACGTCACAACCTCTTTTTACAGATTTAAGTTACGACATGTTCGAAATTTTATGACAAAAATTATAAATATTGATTAAAACAACGTTGATATTTTTATTTTTTAGATATTTGAATAATGAGTTGCTGTTTTTTCAATACGTCACTTAGATTAAATGACTTACAATTCAAAAATTATTCTCTACATTTATTGACCCACATTTTATACATTTAACGCAACTTATATTGTATCCGAACCGGAACTTTTTGAACCGGTTTTAAAATAACGATGGTAGAACCGGAGCTGAACCGGATCTTTTAAATTGCTCGAAACCGAAACTATACCGGATTTCAAAAAAATCCTTGAACCCGAACCGAACCTGAACCGGAAAAGTCAAACGGTTCGACTCCCTGGTTAAATGATGCTTAAATATGTAACATAGCGATTTTTGCTCCAGACATTGACACAACAAAGTATAGACTTTAAACTTACTTGTTGGCCGTTTTCACCACAACGGGTGTGATTTCGCCGTTGATTTTTACTTTTATGAAGGAAATGCCGCGGTTTCCTTTCATGTTTTCCTTAATCACTTGCGTCGTGTTGGGAATCTTGTCAAAATCACTGCACGAAAAGTAGTCAGTCTTTTCGCGGTCGTACATCACTTTCCGTACGCTGCTCTCAATAGTAGCTATCGCGCTGGTAAGCTCGTCTTTAGCATAACTTTTAACTAGGTGCTGCTGGCATTCAGAGTGCTGATTTTGCAGGGTGCGTAAAGTCAAGTGGGTGCTGTACATCAGGCAAAGCGTTGCTGTCAGAAACACAAGGCTACGCTTTGGCTTGGAACCAGCACTCGACATCTTGTTTCAAGCAGTTTTCCACTAAATGCTAAAAGCGTCCACAGTTCTTCCTTTTGCGTACAAAAGCGCCCGCGGCGAAATTCACGTCATCGAGTGATCGAGCAGGATTCTAAGGTAAAGGTTTTTGGAGGCGATTAGATCTAAAACGCTGCAGTTATTTGTTGTGTGTAAAACCTATTTGGTGACACCTGTCACCGATTCCGTGACACCCTGTCACCAATTCTGTCACACCTGTCATTGATTCTATGACACCTTGTCACTGATTTGGTGACACCCTGTCTCTGTTTTGGTGACACCCTATCATCGATTTAGTGACACCCTGTGAGTGATTCGGTGACACGCTGTCAACAACTAGATGACACCCTGTCGCCGACTTCACAAAATCTGCAAAAAAGTGTCCTTTACCAAAATTATAGTTTAAATCGGCTTATATGGGTAAAAATATGTTTGTTTTTACATTCTGCAGAAGCCTGAATCACTTTCTAGAGTACATCGTGGGCAACATATTTTGGTTTCGCGGGACGCATTTGGAAAAGTAACTTGGGCTACTTGTGAACTTATTGAACTACGATCATATTTGGTTCAAAAGGCAGAGTTTAAACAGTTTAAAAACTATAGGCCTACTTAATTTTCACCCGATTCGTAAAATTAGTGCAGTTCTAAGCAAAAAGGTCTACGGCTGTTAGGGTATCCAAAGGATTAATAAGTCTGACTTTTAGACTTTGAGGTCTTAAACAATGCACTAATTTGACTTAACAAATCTGCACAAGAAGATAAAGTTTAATTATACTTAACCTACCCGAACCCAAACGATAACCAGCACCATTAACTCAATGTGTGACGTAACAATGCTATAAACCCTGAACGAGAAAAATCTTATGTCCCCAGAGTTTGGGTTTTTTCCCCGGCGTTCGAATAATTATAACATTAACACACATTATTTGGATTAGGATTAGGATTAGGGTTTGAGTTCAGAGGACAACCATTATTAATTCTATCTCACATTTTGTTATCCTTTGTGAACTTTCAGCGAATGTTTTCAATTTATTTACGCCGGGAGTTTACCTAAACGTCCAATCAGTGCATTGCTACGACCTCAAGGTCTAAAAGTCAGACTTTCTGCCCTTGGATGCCCTAATTGTCGTAGGCTACACACTGCACTAAATTCTAATCGGGTGAAATTTTGGGTATCGTTTCTCAACATTCCTAAATACCGAAAGCTTAGTGAAAAAGCGACTTCCATTCTTGTTCGCCATCGTATGCCCACGACATACCTTTGCAAGCAAAGATTTTCTGCTCGTGTTCAAATTCAAACCATAAAAGAATTTCTAATAAGGATGTTTATCTCTTTATGATAGAAGCACTCGAAACAAGGCTACTGCCTCGGTTCGCATAACTGACTGAAAAAATTTAACATTAGCAACGATCGCATTAAATGACTGATGAAATTTTGTATTTGTATAAAGATATGCAACGAATTTCCTATACTTACAGCCCTGCTTACCTTATTTGCGATAAACTTAAAGTAAAATGTAGCATAAATAGAATAGAGTAGGGTACATGGCACCAAGTTACCACTACAAATACTCATTTATGCTATATCAGTTAAAAAAACATTACTAGCTTTTGATATAACATTTTTCAAATTATGTTAACAAAGTCTGTGCAACAACATGACTTTATATGAGGAGACTTTCTCTCATAGAAAGAAACCTTTTTTTCTGTCTGGGAGCACACGACCTTCCTTCTATTTTACCCAATCGCCCGACGTCTCGCTTAAGAAAGAGTATAAGAGACCTTCCTTTGTCTGTCTCCTTAAGATCGCTTGTCAACGACCGAGCGGCAAGCATGTTTTTTAACTAAGTAAACGTTGTGGGAATGTGTTCAAACGAACGTTAAGAAAACACGTCAAGGCGTTGATATCAAAACGAATTGCAAAACGTGGCCCAAACGTTTAATTTAACGTTAGGACAAACCGTAATGCGACCAAATTTCAACGTCATTTGTAACATCGCATGAACTCGGTCCGAATCCCACCTTCATGTAAAAATAACGCCCATGATAAACGTATAAATAACTTCGTTAAACATCGTAATTTACGCTTTCTAATAGACGTCGCCTGAAGTAGACACTATACGTAAAAATAACGTTTATCTCAATATAAATAAATAACTTACTTGTACTACGTAGTTTTCAGGTTGCATTTTTACGTGAAAATAACGTTAAAGTTTAACGTATAAATGACGCGCGAATTAAAAAACGTAAGTTAAACGTTCGAAGTTATAATAACGCTTAGATAACGTAGTTGCACAACGTAGTTTTTAACGTCGTATCTACGTTTTCTCGAATAGACGTTTCTCTGTAAAACGGACGTTGTGTTGCAACGTCTTATCGAACAGCTTACCCAAAAAGACATGTGCTTTATATCGTGCGCCATGGAAGGTTTCTAGGTAAACCGCATACAAATTTAAAAAATATTTTCAAGCAAGTTTAAAAAGAAAATATACAAAAGTATAAAGATATATTTTTTCAAAAGTGCTTTAATGCCAGTCCACATTCTTTGTAATTTCCTACCCGATATTCTTTTAACAATTTTTGTGCACACCTTAATTAGTAAATTACACACCTTAATATCGGGAAAAAATCTGGAGATTCGTACCTCGGGTGTCGATGAAAACTTGAACGTTCACTTCTATGTATTATAAACTTACAATCGGTTTGAGATAAATTCAAGGATACCTTAAAAAACAAGGTCGATTTGTTACATTTCACCAAAATATTGTGCAGTTCCAAGTGCATGCCGCTTGCAACCAAGGTTTTTAGAATACCTTAGGCCAATTGAGATGTTTGCAAAATATTAATTTTTTTTTGTTCTTGTGTGTACACTTTCCACAAAATGCATACAGGTCTACTGAGAAGCTCTTAATAATTAAGCGTATGAACTTCGGGGTATAAATAAACGAGGTATAACTACAATGTAATATTATTCACAAATCACTTTGAAATTGTTTCCTACAGAGCTACAGTTTAATAGGTATGAGTCTTGTAGAGTGTAGACATTAGAGTCATCTTATGAAAAGGCTGCATGAGTGCACGTTACATGGTCTTCCTTAAAGATGCCATGTGATGATGGACTGCCCATCACACAGCTAGCAAGATAAAATTACCCATTTTATTGTTACACTAATTGACTTCTTTAACAATTTCTGGTTCAACAATGGGTCTCCAGTTCAGTTATTTAAAGCATTCAATGAATTACTGTATGTGTTAACTTGCCAGCCGCTGGTTTGAAGGAGCTGCCTATGCTTAAGCTGAAAACGTTGTAGCAGTAAAAAGCATTAATTTGAACATTAAAATTTATCAGTTATAAAAATCCACAATTAAAAATTATGACGAACTTTTTAACAAGCTCATTTTTTTTTTAACAAATTTGCCTAAACTATATCTGTGTTTAATTGTGATGGCTGTTAAATTACATGTCTATAATTCAAGTAATAAACGATCAAACACGTCTATTTGGTTTGTACTTTTATTTAAATAATGTGTTTTCTCCATGTGGTGTGAATCATTCAGGAACTTTACACACAACAATACGGAAAACTTTGCATCATCAAATATGATATTATGTAACGAAAGAACAGAACATATTTGGCAAACGAAAGCTGAAACGCGTAATCTAAAACCCTATTTATCACATCGTAAAATCACTTAATGAACTCTAAGATTTGGCTTATGGCAATTAATTAATTTAGGTGTTTAAGTGTTGATGAACACGTAACAATGCGGCAACAGATAAACAAAAACAGTTCGTATCCAAAGAGGGTTCATTCCAAATCATGACATTGAAAGGCGTTTACATCATACAGAACATGCTGAGATTGTACAGTAGAAGACACATTAAGATTTCTGAAGTTCACAGTACCTAGGTGTTTAGCATCACGGTGTTGGTTTAATCGTCTAAACATTTAAAGAATACCAAAAAAAATATGTAACCAAAACACTCATTCATAACTAGACAATAAATACAAAAAGTACACAAAGACTGCACAAAAAGGGTGTGCCGAAACCACGCCAAAGTACACAAAGGAATCATACCGTAACGCATGGTTGCACTTGACAGAAAACTTATAAAACACTGCTATTTTGTCCGTAACAGACGTTATACATTGTAACTACCAATGTGTCTATTTCAGGGTTAGTAGGCTACTTAAATGTTGGCAAACTAGTTTGTAGTGTTCTGTTAACATCACAAATACAGTATGAAACTGAATGGTAACAAATAAGGAACAAACTACTTTTAACCACATAAAAGGGCGCTTTTGACATGGTGTCACGAAACTAGTTTGCCAACATTTAAGTAGCCTACTAACCCTGAAATAGACATATTGGTAGTTACAATGTATAACGTCTTTATTTTATTATTTTTAACGTTGTTAAGGTTTTATTTAAAATAACGCGAGTTCTAATGTTAAATGATCTTTATGCACTTTATTTTAAGTGGTTCGCTTCGTCAAAGTATACTATAGTCAAACGTAAAATACCCAATAATATCCTTATGCTGCGTTTCCTATACCAATAAATGATTCACAGCAAATAGAGACACGGTGTCACTGAATCAGTTTTTAAATACGTTTTTTATTTGTCCGCGACGCACAACGCTAAAGAATCGCTGATATAGGTGAAAATACAGCATTAAACCATAAACTAACCGGAAGCAGAAAAATGAATATAGGATAGGTGAGTACAAGCAGTTTTTTTTTTAAGGTTTGGTTTGGGTGATCGCTAAGTAGTTTAAGAGACCGCAAGTGTTTCATTTAAATACCAAAAAATAGCCATATCTTTTCTACTGTAGTTGCAAGTCCAAATTTTGGAAAACCGCGGGAGAAATTTGGCGGACCATTTCGGTTCACAGTTTCGATAGTCATGTAATGAGTGACAAAAGTAAAAAAAAATGCAAAAAGCCAAAAAACACTTTATGGGTCACTGCCACCATTAAGAGGGTCACTCTCCTGTGCCACTGAATTAAGATCACTCATTGACGAGGTGGAATGTGCGGCTCCATCATCCATGGTGCCAGAATCACCACTGGCACGTAACAAATTCATCCACAGGTTGTTGAGAAATGCTTGAATAGATTTTTTTCGAAAAAGAACCACACAGATCGCCACCAACACTACAATGACAATGACAATGACAATGACAATGACGGCAACAGCCCAACCAGGAAATCCACCGTTTTTCTTGTTTTTAACCACAGTTTTCGTCGGCAGTGTAACGTCTGAAGTATTTTTTGTGACCATTGTGTCAGTAACGTTGGACAATGTTTCGTTATCATGTGCCTTGACTTCACTGTTAGGATCAGCTGTAGCATTGTCGACCACCACCTTATCACTGGCATGAGGAGTAGGGGTTGTTTCAGGTTGGTCGGTGGTTGATGTTGCTTCTGTTATTGGCACAACAGCACTTGTTACCTTATGCTCTGGGCGCATTTGGTTGATTACTCTGTGAAAAAAATATAGTATCAATTCCTTTGAAGTCTGGCTTACTATTAACTAGAAAAGAATTCAAAACATGCGTAAAAGCAGTAAGATTATTAATTGAAATGCATTCATAGAAGCAAAAAACAAATTTGACAAAAAAAAAAAAGTGCCCAAATTAGTTTAATCCGAGCTACGTAAAAAAATGCCTAAGTTAGTTTTATCTGAGCTATGTACGACCAAAAAAGTACCCAATTCAGTTTTTTTTGGGCTACGTATAGACAAAAAATGCATAAATTAGTTTTTTGGGGCTATGCACGACCAAAAGAGTTTCTGTCTTGGTTAAGTAAAAAGGCAGTGTTGTGTGTGGCGTTTCCCTACATCAGTGGTTCTCAACCTTTTTTTCACTGCGTACCACCTCGAGCCTCTATTATCTTGATCCATACCAACAAATTGTCAAAAAACTGAACTTTACTCAAAATGTATATAGGATTATTAACAGGGGTGGATTAGCTAATTAGTTAGCCCGGAAATTTCTAAACAAATGCGGCCCATACTACTCTCAAAAAAGTTTCTCTTTTTTAACTTGCAAGATACTGGTAGTCAAGTTTTGTGATTATTTGTTGTTTTGCTATGATGTCATAAAACAAATTTGCATAGATGTTCCGGAAAAATAATAGTTCCTATCGTTAAAGAAGCATAAAATATTTAACTATACAATCATTACGATGAATGTATAGTTTATTACAATAAAAAAAAATAAACTTTTGGTAAAACTGTAATTTTATTTAAAAACATACTGCCTACAGCGTACCACCCAAAATGACTTCGTGTACCAACCACTGCCCTACATGGATCGACTAAACGACCAGCGTAAATTTCTGTCATTTTAAATAGAAAAGACGCGAGGGCGAACTAATTTTATTCAAAGTTATCAACGTAAGAAAATCCGTAACTTGTTTACAAGTGAAACTTGCGTATTTTAAAACCGCTGCAAGAGACAAGATAATTGTCTTGGTCATTGGGCAGCTAAATTGCGTTACACTTGGCTAAGTCACAATCAAAATCGCATCTCAAGCAAGAGCAATACCCAAACAAAGAAACTCATGCTCTCCCGCGCATATTGCTCCGTCTCTCGTAACGAAAACGTCCGCGCACATGGATTAAAAATTTATTTTTTTGTTATGTGAAGTTCGCCACTGTATGTTGTCTTACATCATTTTCGAGCACGCATTTGAAATTTATTACTACATACTTACGAGAAACACAACGCATTGTTTCAATAGTTAAATACGAAAGCGCTAAATTAATTTGCCTATGTTTTGTTGGTGATTACTGATAAGTTTTGTATTGATTTAAAAAAACGCCCTGGAATTTTAAAAGTTCGGTGCCTACGACACAAACAATTACCAAAATACGAACAAGGCCTGTTGTTTTGTTGCAGTCGCTGTTTAGTATTAAGATATTCAATAAAACAACACGTAGCCAGTAGCTACAATTAACACCAAAAAACTTAATACTTGAGTTTATTAGACAGAGCAAACTAGGTAAAAAAGTAAATGACAAAATCACCTAAAAACAAAAGTTACTTAAAACTGAATATTTCTATGCAAATACTTTAAAGTGGTTTGCAAAAACAATCCCAAATATACATTTTTTTAAATGGGGGTTTATTTTGGAAGGGAACAAAATCAAAACCTTCGCAAAGAAAAATATTTTACGCAACAATAAAACAGCAAACAATTTTGCAAAAAAATAGGCTTAACGACCGGACTATTCAATATGAAATATATCCTAAACATTAGTATGACTTCCTGTATTAGTTTGTTGACTGTCGCTCTATGCAAATTGGCATGAAACACTTTTTTAATCAATTGAAAGACTTTTAAATATTCAATGACTTGGTGGCAACTCTGTATGCCGGGGTACAAGTATAAATACTTTTGGGTAAATAACAATAAAACTCAATGTTTACTCAAAAAAAAAACAGTGTAAAACCAGGATCAAAGATTTTATAAAGTATTATATACTTGGCCTATACTGGCATTGTCAGTTCCTTAACCAAAATATATATTCCTATTAAAAAATGTCTCATTGTGGTTTTACTAGGGTTTTTAAACTTTTGAGTTTTATTGTTAAAATATGTGTCAGAGGAACAGCTGCCAATGGTTTTCGATTACATAAAGATATGCCCATATACTTCTTTGGAAATACTCACGAGCAGTAGGAAGATCCTTCGGCGACATAGTACCCTTTCATACATGGGTCACACTTTCCTGTATCTTCATTGTAGAGAGACGAGTTGCCGCAAATTTGCCAGCGTGTGAGGCATTGGCCGTTGTGATTAAAACGTCCGTTGGGGCACTAAATAACATATTGTTGTTGTAAACATTGTCTTTAAAAAACAAAAGGTAATTGTCATTTCTTGTTTAAAAATGTTTCGGCAGTACCTCTACCAAGTTTTTTTTTTAACAGAAACAAAGTTGGACATTTTTAGATCACAAAAGACATGTTTCCTGCATTCTTCATAACAAAAAAATTCCAACTTGAACAATTCACAAAAAAATTGCTGCTACAAAGTATTTTTAGTCTATAAATATTTAAATCACTTTGGTTTTAGACTTCACAAGGAGCGATTCGAATTGAGAATGTAGTTGTTCTAAAAGATCACAAAAAACTTAGCAAAAAATGCTATATACAAACCTGCATGCGTGGAGATGCGGCACCAATACACCCAACAAAGCAGAAAAGGAAAAATTCACCGATCATTATTATGTAATAGTTTTTTTATTTTTTGCTCAAGTAATATAATAACCTGTATAACACAAATAAATGTTTTAACTGATTTTAAACAACAAAGATTTGACAAAATACCTAGATCAACTCTGAAAAAGCCTAGATCTAGATGGCATTCTTGCCAGTGACCTCCAGTAAACTTTTGTTATTGTGGGATTTCACAATAACAAGCAGGGTTGCCAGACTATGAAAAGGTTTTAAGGCCAAAAAATGTCAAATGAATATTTACCCGTTTGTATTCAACATAAAGGGGTAAAATATAACAATAAGTAAATATAGTACACTAACACCAGCTACAAATTGAAATTACAGTAAATTTCTAGTTTTTGTGCAAGCTTGAAGTCAACTAGAATAACCACAATAATAAATATAAATTGTGCTTTTTAAATGTAGCCTATATATTAAATAGGTTAGGTTAAAATAATAGAACTAGATAACTTAACCTGCATCTACGTAGTTCTAATATTTATTATTATGGTTGTTATCCTAGTTAAATTCCAAAAAAAAGAAAAAAAAATGCGGTGGGGATTATCTTAGGAGGCAATATATTAGCAAGGTCCAACAGGAAAGAGTCCTTGTGTTGAACAGAGCTGAACACTTTTATAAGAACGCCAAATATGAAAGCAATCGATATTAAAATGTCATCAATGAATCAAGCTAAATTCATCATTGTATTTAGGACCAGTGTTGTAACGACTTAAGTCAATGACTTACTTAAGTGCACTTAAGTCACTGTTTTCAAATGACTTGACTTGACTTAAGTTATTTGGGAGAAATGACTTGACTTGACTTAAGTCTTTCGGGCAAATGACTTGACTTGACTTAAGTATTTTCGACAAATTACTTAGGTTGAATTGAAGTGCTTACTGTAAGTCTTTTTTTAATAAAATTGAGCTATTTATCCAAATGTTTACACATAAAACAATTTGCTTGCTATAAGTTGCGTTTTTCTCATTTTTTAGTTCAGTTATTGCTCATAATCGTACAAGTTTAAAAATTCCAATAGTTCAACGTTTTATTTTTACGACAAGGATGTGACTTGAAGTTGACTTGCTTTAATTATGACTTGACTTGTTATTTATTTAAAAAGACTTGACTTGGACTTAAGTTATTTTACAAATAACTTGACTGGTACTTAAGTCATTTAAAAATGACTTGTTTACAACACTGTTTAGGACTATGTGAGTAGCCTATTACCACCTTAATAAATATACTTGTTACAAACAAGATTCTTTTGTGAAAAACCAAAAAGGATTTCTCGCACTGTTGGTGTGTCCAAGAAGATAATAGACACTGCTACGCCAACAAAAAAATCTTTTGTAACAAGTCTATGATCATTAATGTTATTTACTCATCACAATAAACGTAATTTAAAAGGTATTTCTCAGCAACTGAATTTTTGAAAGCGTATAGATTAAAAAGTGAACACGTTGCGTTTCTGTATATCAAGTTTTGAGAGTTGACACTACAATTCTAAAATGATGTCTATAATATTCATATTTATCGATATTTTATTACTTGTAGTGGATTTCAAATTAAAAAAAGCCAAATGTATAATTTCTAAGGCCAACTGACTCTAAAAAAAGCTAAATTCAAGGAATTTGGCCTTAAAAAGGCCGATCTGGCAACCTTGACTCAAAGCCAAAACGGCTGCCACTCTCAAAATTAAAAAAACACTAGATTGGACCATAAAAAAACACTAGATCCGGAGAAAAACCACTAGATTGTTATCGCGACAACATATTGCCATTTTTATGTTAATTTAACATCTCTAGACGTTTAGTAAATATGAAAACAGACTATTTTTTAAGTCTGTGTGCCATAATTGCGTTATTAAAGGTACTATTTGCTAAATATACACAACAAAAGCTCTGCTTTTATTACCGTTTTTTGTTGAATATTAAGGCACCTACTTAAAAAAATGTAGCAACAGTGGTTTTGAGTTTGGCAGTATTATTCTTTTATGCTTAACACTGTCTTTGTACGGTACATTAAACGCCACTTGTGTTTGGTTGTTTTAACTTTATATAGCAAGGTTGGCATATTGCTGTATATCTATGGGTGGTACTAAATACCGAATGGAACCACATGGGATCGAATGCTAACAAATGCCAACCAAACTAAACGTCTGTTTTACTCCTAAATCTGATTTAATTTTACACTGAAGCATATCTTGTCGCATGAGAGTATTTTAAAACGTATGAGGCCTAAGGAGGGTTGCAATGAACATGGTACCGAATGAAACCCAAAATAACCCAATGTAACTCGTAGAATAATCACGACCCCAATGGAGCCCAAAAGATTCCAATAGGACCTAATGTAGCTCGTTCGACCCAGTGAAACTTGTAGGAGAATTACCGTACTAAATACCGAATGGAACCCAATAAAACCCATTGTAACTCGTAATAGAAAAACTAAATACCGAATGGTACCGAACGGAACCCAATAGAACCCATTGTAACTCTTAATAGAAACACTAAATACCGAATGGTACCGTATTGAACCCAATAGAACCCATTGTAACTCGTAATAGAAACACTAAATACCGAATGGCACCGAACGGAACCCAATAGAACCGAACGTAACCCAATATAACCCATTGTAACTCATAATAGAAACGCTAAATACCGAATGGCACCGAACGGAACCCAATAGAACCGAACGGAACCCGATATAATCCATTGTAACTCGTAATAGAAACACTAAATACCGAATGGCCAGGTTGGAAAGTTTGGCCTGCGCGGGGGATTTATCCCCCGCGCAGCAGCACCTTTAGCCGCGGTCACAGCCGCGCAAACCTGACTCAAGCAAACGCGCAAAACTTCAGCCGCGCAAACTTCTGTATGGAAGTAAATTACCTAAAAATGAGTAATACTACTAAAATATAAATACGGGCTTTAACAAACTTTACTATTTACGAGAAGTATATTAACGTAATAGAAACGTTAGTATGGCTCCTGTAATACTGACGTCACATTTATTCACTCATCACTCGTGTATGACCGAAAATGTGTCACCTTAAATCAGGCCTGCACAACTAAAATGGTACAAGGGCCACAACAAGCACAATAAAGATTGGCGGGCCGCATACTGAAGTTGCATAACATTTTTAAACGCTAATCTATAAGACGTATAGAATATAATGCATCATATATTATACCCTGCGAAACGCTAAAAACGCACAGTTCGGCGTTTTGGTCACGCATCAGGGGACAACGGTCACGTGTTTAGTGACGTCAAATTAAGCAATATCGAGTAACATTGCACATTAAATGCTACACAATCCAGATTTTTAAATGTTTAGCTGCGCCCGCACACCAACCAAAAATTGCTCAGTGCTTCAAGCATTCCATGAACGCTGTAAACCTGCAAGTTTATTATTATATCGCAACTTACAACGTTCGGTAGCCTGGTGGTTTATTTTCAGCCGCGCAAGTATAAGTCGAAATTTTATTTTCAGCCGCGCATTTTTTCAGCTGCAAAACATCTCCCCCGCGCAATACCCAAAGTTTCCAATCTGGCCGAATGGTACCGAACGGAACCCAATAGAACCGAACCAGACCCAATATAACCCATTGTAACTCGTAATAGAAACACTAAATACCAGAAATCAAAAATATTTTTTTACTCTAACACTATATGTTCAGTTAAGTCACTATAATGCTGTTAAGTGATTCTCCTACGAGTTACAAAGGGTTCTATTGGGTTCCGTTCGGTTCCATTCGGTATCATTCTATACCATTCGGTGCCATTCGGTATTTAGTGTTTCTATTACGAGTTACAATGGGTTCTATTGGGTTCCGTTCGGTTCCGTTCGGTACCATTCGGTATTTAGTGTTTCTATTACGAGTTACAATGGGTTCTATTGGGTTCCGTTCGGTTCTATTGGGTTCCGTTCGGTACCATTCAGTATTTAGTGTTTCTATTACGAGTTACAATGGGTTCTATTGGGTTCCGTTCGGTACCATTCTGTATTTAGCACCACCCTATATCTATCAGGCTTGTCCGGTTTCAGTCAGGCTTTAAATTGTCATTATTCAACTAATTCACAGTAAAACAGGCGATAAAAACTTGTTTTTTCGTGGTGGAGTTACGTCACACTCCGACTTCAATTGATCTGTAAAGTACAATAAAAGGCCCAATCGCAAAGATTGGGTTTGAGCCCTGGGGGCAGTTCTATCACCATAAATGAGTATAACTGACCCTGGGGGTCCTAGCCGGAGATTGCCAAAAATTCCTCCCTACACTACAAAAAATAATGGCTCACTAACGAGCCAAATTGGTATATATTAATGCATATTGGCACAAAGTTCCAACTTTCTACTCATTTTGAGTACAAAATATGATGGCTCAAAAGCAGCCAAATAATATGGCTCAGTAACAGAAAAAAAGGAAAAAAAAAAAGAATTTTATTTTGCCGGCTAATTTATCAGCTTTACCTATTGCCCTACCTAGACCTGCTCCTTCCTCTCACTCCCCTCTTGTCCCTTTAGCACCTTTGGTTGGCAAGCAGTGATTACATAGGCCCACACCCTACAGTGCAGCACTACAGCATACAAACTTCTAAATATAGTCTGCTGCCCGACACTAACAGTAATCAGTATAGAAACTTGTTATTAACAAGCATCGAACCATCGACGATCACCAAACATGATCATGCTTTTACATTTGATTTAAAAAAGGAAATTTTTCATTCACTTCCATTTTCAACAATGGAAGCCAGGAAATAACTTATAGTTTATTACTCAATTTAAAGGTTATAAAAACCACTAGATTCTCCAAGAAAACAACTAAACCACTAAATTATTTCAAAAAGAGCGATGCACATGTGCTTTGTGCGTGGACAGCGTCGTGCGCTTCACGTGACCTTTGATAGAAACGTAAATCCGGGACCATAGTTGCCATTTTTTTCTCACAGTAATCATCTAGATTTACCAAAAAAATAATCTAAAAACATCTAGATTTTGATGGAGAAATCTAAAAAATAATCCAAAAATTATTTTTGAAAATATTTAATACTTTTGGACAAAAAATCAACATTAAAAGCTTAATCAACGCCTGAGGCGTTGGCTTAATGCCGTATAAAGTTGCATAAAGAGACTTGATGCTTTAGATTTAAGATTTCTGCTTTATAAAACACTAGACGAAATATCCGGCGTTCCTCAGGTTACAAAGAATATGGTAACACTAATTTACGGAATGCTGAATACACTTGACCCACCTTCACCCAAACGCTAACCCCCACCCTAACCCAAATATTGTGCGTTGGTTTAATACTTGTTTTAACGGGGTAATACTTAAATTAGTGAGCGTTCCGACCATTCATCATTCCGTAAATTATTATTACCCAAAAGAATATTTTACCGGTTATTCGTTAAGATCTTCGTAAATGACATAAATAATGCAAACATATTTTTTTAAATGTCATAACAAATTTGCTTATGCCTAAACGTTTGAACTGAGTGTCACCACATAGAAATTTCAAATCATGTGATGTGAAGTCGGTTAACTATAGTGCACAACACTTGGCTAATTATGCAATACAACTTTTAAGTAACGAAAACCCGTGACGGTTGTCAATTGAGAATAACTCCCAAACGTAAAACCTTAGGTTGCAGCAGCAATTGCTTAGACTTGCTTGATAACGTCATGTTTAAGCAAATACGTAATCCCGGTGCTAAACTGCGTCAAACGTGAGAAAAATCCTCATTGAAAAAACAAATGCTTACTGTTAACTGCTGCAATAAAGCTTTTTTCGCGAACTCTGCTAAGTATTGCGTGGGTAAACACATTGTAAGAAGACATTAGGCTTTGGCCTCAATTACTATCGCTAACAAACGGCTTTAAAATAAAAATTAAATTCTTCGTAAATTTGCGAACTCTTCCTAAACTTTACGCGGTAACAGGCATCAACAAGTTCCTAAACATAATAGTCTTAGTTGAAACCATTAAAATTTTACTTTTTTACTAAGGAAATATACTTACTTTCATTTTTTTATTTCCCGACAGGTAATTGCGCTTAAAAAAAAGTTTTTCGCGGATACGTTAAACTTGGACTATCTTTTACTTAAACTCTACTTCTAAATATACCTTTATTAATTTAACTAACGCTGGGGCCTGGGATACGTGCTTAAACACAATCTTGGTAACATTGTACCATGTTGAAATTTGCATTGCAACATTTTGTGAACCGCATCGAGTGTGACGTAACACTGTGATGCAAACCATTGTAAACAGAAAGTGAACATTTCAACAGTTTTCCAACAGTGAGGTTTGAACTCACGACCATTGGTTAACGAAACCAGTTCTCTACCACTGAGCTAAAGCGGCGCAACATTAAATTGCACGAAATTCATATTATAATAATCACCGACTGTGCGAACATCTTATATCTTACATCTCACAAACTTTCTCTTTTATTATGTAGATTTTACTGAACCTGACGAGTTACTGAAATTTCGATTTTATATCTCATCATTTTTTTTTTCAATTTGCAAAAAAAAAACTTTTGAAATTACTGAAATATTTATCGTCAATAGCGAATCCGTCATTAATTTAGATTATACAATATTTTGTTATAATAATCTAAAAAAACATCTAACATCTAGATTATATAATCCTACATCTAGATTCAAACCAAAACATCTAAATCTAGATTAAAATAATCTAGAATGGCAACTATGTCCGGGACGCATATTGAAAACTGCAAATAAACTTAATGTAGACCTAATACAAAATATTTAATGCAACTAATTAACTTAACGGGGTTGCGGTTGTTTTATATTTTGTCAGGGGGTATTTTTCAGGGCCCTTTTTTTAAGGGTGGTTTGTCTAAGTAATTTAAATTGTAACCTAAAGTAATGTTTTGTATTGTGAAAAAAATGAGTCGGGTAAATACTTAGTACAATTAAAGTAGGATGCGGCCCTCGTGAAAGCAGCAACAATATTAGGCCGTACATGTTAGCAAAGGCGCTGTGTTGACAAATTCGTATTCCTGGACCAAATCATTCTCAAGCATAAGTTAAACAAAATTCCATCAAGCTGGCCTCGAGCCGCGTGTTATTGCCGATGATTTTAAACGGTAATTTACCATTTTATTAAGTAATATTACGGATAGCGTAATATCCTGGCTTGAGTGGTAAATAGTGTGTAACGTCGTAAACATTTTAATTTCTACAATCGTTAATTGTTATATACAGCATATATGTTGGTCGTCCCTTGACTATTTTTTGCTTGTGCCTGAAATGGATTAACTAAATGATTCCCCACAAATGAAGTTACATTCTTTAGCCTGTGTAAAAGCAGCAATTATTCGGATGGCGTGTTAATAAATTATTGCATTTATCTGCGTGACTGTGAAACATTTAATTGTTCGTCTTCGCAAACTAAATTTTTACATTTTGTTGAAACAAAATTGCAAATAATGTGTTCTTATTTGCATTAAAACGACTAAATACCCAACGGTTAAGAATGTCAAACATCTTTGACGTAACGAAAACCAGTGACATTTATCGAAAGGAAACCACTCACTAACGTAATAATTTTTCATATGGCTTAATTATATTTCCCGGACCAAATCATTCTCAAGCATAGGTTAAACAAAATGTAAGATTTCATCAAGCTGGCCTCTTAAAACCAGGGAGTCGAACCGTTTGACTTTTCCGGTTCAGGTTCGCTTCGGGTTCAAGGTTTTTTTTGGAATCCGGTTCGGTTCGACCATCGCTATTTAAAAACCGGTTCATAAAGTTCCGGTTCGACTCGCTGCTAAAAACTGTAATACATATTATATTGTACTTTGCGTCATTTGCGTGAGCCGCGTGGTATTGCCGATGATTTAAAAAGGCAATCTACCATGTTACTAAAAACTAATATTAAGGATAGCGTAATTTCCTGGCTTGAGTGCTAAATAGTGTGTAAAGTGGTAAACATTTTAATTTTTTCTAAATAAAACATTTTTAATTTCTCAAATAAATCATTTTAATTTCTCTCTTAATTGTTATACGTCATATATGTTGGCCGTCCCTTAACTATTTTTTTTGCTTATTATGCCTGAAATGGGTGAACTAAATGCTTTCTCACAAATGGAGTCACATTCTTTAGCCTGTGTAAAAGCAGCATTGCAACAATTTTGCGCGGTAACATACTTCTAAGAAATTCTTAAACCTAAAAGTAATTAATTTTAATTAAGGCAATATACGTAATTTGATTTTGATTTTTTTTATAGTATTGCTATTAAAGTTTTTTATACAATGCAACAAAGTATGTAACCAAAAACCAATTTTGGAAGCACTCACAAACGTAAAATCTTTAAGCCGGTACGTAATCTCTGTACCATATTGCGTCGAACGTAAGTAAAATCTTATTTGAAACTGAAAATTGGGTACTATTAAAACCGCCGCATTAAATACGAAATTTTACGCGGTAACAGACATTAAGAAGTTTTTAAACAATCAAGTCTTAAGTTAAAACTTAAACATTATTAAGGCAATCAGTATATTATGACTTCAATTTGATTTGTAATGCTGAAAACCCGCGACATTTAACGATCAAAAAATACTACCAGTAACAAACGTTAAACTTTAAGTTGTAACAGAAATTGTTTACTTGCGTTATAATCAAGCAAATAATACCAGCACCAAACTGTGTCTTTCGTTAAAAAAATCCTTGAAAATAAATTGACCGGTTTGCGAAGGCGCTCGCGAACCTTCCTCAAAAATATATCTCCCAGCACCTGCCGGATAATGTCCATTTTACATTTTTTTACTCACTACCCACAAAAAAGAAATTAGCCCCAGCAACCTGACCCCAAGAAGAATATTTCTTAACACCCGCTGGAAAAATTATTAATTTATGTTAAAAAAAACGTAATAAGAATATCAAAGTCCATACAGAAGTAGGTATCATTTTGAACGTTTCGAATAGCTCTTTATTCCTTTTCAACATAGAATAAAGAGTTATTCGAAACGTTCAAAATGATACCTACTTCTGTATGGGCGTTGATATTATTATTACGTCTTACTACAACCTCCAACCATTATGCTCCTATGTTAAAAAAATTGCTTGACAACCTTACCAACCAAAATTAAAAGTAAAAAGTATTACTTATAGTTTTGAGAAAGAATTGCTAAGTGGGCTAACTCAAGAGTTTTAACATTATTTAATGTTTTTTTGTAAATCTCAAATTGAAAAATCCGGGACAAATTGGTTAACCGAGCGGGACACCGGGACAAGGCCTTAAAACCGGGACTGTCCCTAAGCCAGGGGGGCCTGAGGGGACATGCCCCCAAAATTTATAAATACTTTACCGTTAATAATTTGTTTTGTAGTTATGAATAGTACAACAACAGTCGATCACAGGCAGGTTATACACTGCTACACAAACGTTGTAGTTAAGATTACGTTTGCCTATACCGGTACATTAATTTGGTTTTACTACTTTTAGAGTTTTTACTCTTAGAATGGTTTATGAGAACTGCGTTTACACTCAGGCAGTTGCTGCTCGAAACGGGCTAACATTGTTATTTGTGTTCGATTCGGCAGTTAATACAATGACAAAAACTAACCAAAAAAGTTCAAACTTTTTGCCCCCCCAAAATTTTCGGCTGGCTACGCCACTTATCAAAATTCGCAAAGTTAACTTAAAGTTCTTTTTTAAATGAAACGAAGCAATTAGAAAGGTTTCCGAACACAAGGCATTTTTCATGGCAAACAAAACAATAGAAACATAACAGCCCGTGTCAACACTAACTCACTGCACTGCGTTGAAGTGACGCGCACATTCCAGCCGTCAGTACAGCAATGTACCTTGTCTCCCTCTTATAATCATACAATCAGAGCAACCGATCAACCTCAAACTTGACCGGACGAAAAGTAAGAACCCGATAATATGTTGTCGAACTCATCTATTTTCCGACGACCACCGTACTTATCATCTGGCCAAGTGCTTTTCAACCCGTGGGATGGTACGCACTTGTGCGAATGAAAACAATTGTAATGCGGATGACAAACGTTGTACGGATGAAAATGATGCATATTGTTTTTTTATGATGCGTAGGCTAATACAGTAATCAAATCAGCTAATGCGCCCACTTGTGCGTTACAGATTCAATAACATACTCTCGTAAGCCAATAGTGGTTTATTGAAAACTATCTATTTTATATCGGCCCTTAGGCACGCAGTTTTAATACACAAACCCTTTCATTGTTATTTTACAAATAAAACTAAAGGTTGCAAACTTACTGTGCTTGTTTTGTGCGGATGGAAATTTTCCGAAATAAAAGAGTGCGGATGGAAATTTTAAAGGTTGAAAAGCACTGATCTGGGCGAAGCATCCCCAATTGCAGATGCCGGCAAAAGATGCGCTCGCCATACTTTCCAGGTTGGGTGGCAGGTGCATACCAGAGATTTTTACAGAAATTTGTGTACACACGTCTGTCATGAAATGCCTGGTGCCACAGAACGCAGACTGGGCAGCAGGTATCAGTTCTTTATGATACATTCCTATTTCTGCTTGTGAGATTGGGGTTGGTGTTGCTACGGATAGGTAAGGCACTTGTTGAAGGTGTGTTGCTACTGACTGCATAACTCTCTTACACGTTTCTTGTATATATAGGACTCCAAAAGGCTGCTAAGAAACCAGACTTTGTACAACTTCTAGAAATCTACAGTCACTTTTGCTCGTTGAGTATATTGGCAGTTAAATCACAGTACACACGATAAGATAACACAGTGATTCCAGCCGCTAGTTTAAAGCAATAAAAACATAGAAAAGAATGGCAAAAAGCGTTAATTACGCAGTAATAAAGCACTGACTGGCAAAACAGAATACTGTAGGGCATTTTTGTTCGACTATCTCTAAACATAGTGTAAAATTAGGATTAGAAAGGTACACAGAGGCAGTATAAAACTATCTAAAAATTCAAATAAAAAACAGACATGTACGCTTTTTAGGTGGTGCAATGCAAATGTTAAATCGATTGTACAGGAAGGAAATTATTTCCTGAATTGCTTCCTGTAATTTGATTATTTAGAGTTTATCACAGTTAAGTTACGCGATTGTACAGCAGATTTAATATACTGGTAATAAAATAAATATTCTTGCATATTTTGTTCTTCAGGCTAAAAAAATCTTAATTTCTTGATAAGATTAGAACATTGGGCAGGACAAACATTTCACCCATGAACAGGAAAAGGACTCCAGCCATAAGATCGAGACAACAACATCAACGTCGAAAAAAAAAAAGTTCGGCATAAAACTAAAATAGGCCTAATAAATTTGTTGAAAGGTGTGCACACATAAAAAAAATAGAGATATTATACTTAAGTTTCATCAGTATTCATCAGTTTAGCCAAATCAGCATCAGCTAACTTTTTCTCAGTATCATCTTGATAATTGTTATTAGATTTATGTTTACATCCACATAGAATAAGGACTACTACGAAAAGTATAAATAAAATGATAAAAAATACCCCAATGGGGGTAACCACAAGAACACTCTTTTTTTCACCCTTAGGCGTTTGTGTCACCAATTTTTTAATCGTGGTAGCAATGGTATGTGGTGGAGGTGTAAGATCCACAGAAGCAGAAGTGCTTTTAGAGACCTTGTTGTTAGGAAAACCTTCATCAGGCTTGCCAGAAGGACTAGCATCGCCATTAATAACCTCAGGTTGCAAAGTTGTAGTAGGAATCAGCGGCGTTGGGATGTTTATAGGAGTTGCAGGAGTCGGTTTGGGTGACACTTCTGGGACCTTTTCTTCAACGATGCTTGGGTTCAGGGGGCTGCAAAAAGGGTGAGCAATATGCATTACAATAACACTTGGTAAGCAAACACATGATGTATTCGTATTAACATTTTTTGTAAAGTAATAAATTTGTACATAAAAAAACAGAAATGTTTTACTCAACATTTTGGTCATCAAGACAATAATTATATTTTTATTAAATAAATCATAAAAAAGTTTAAACAAAACCGTAAAAAAAGTTTGAAAAACCCCTTTGTATAATTAACAACGATTTTATGTTCAACAGAATGGCAATTCTTAATTGTTTCTGTTCAGATTGTTAAAATGATACAATACATATCAGGTGGGAAATTTGGCCTGTTGCACTTTTAGTCAAATCCATGGATTTCTTGAAAAAAATCGCTAAAATGCATATAGCGATTAAAGTCAATCAAACACACAAAAATTATGTTGCAGTTTGCTGGTTTTGGTAGTACTTAATTTAACAACTCACAAAACTTTGTAATTTACTACAGCGGCACAATTTAAGCTGAATAAATGTATCTTTCCAATGTGGAATATTTACGTTAAGCAACGGTCTGTGAAATAGTCCGGGTTCGAATAGCCAGGTGGACACTGGACACAAGTTTTAGAAGCGGTGCTGAAAGTCTTCTGTACATCCGGGCACGCCTCCTTGGCAGTTACACATTGATTGTTGTATCGGAATCTTGGTTCTCTGCACTGAAAGATAAAAAAGTGTTTGTGTTTTAAAAGCCTGGCAGTATATAATTTAGTATGCATAATAACTTATAAATGTTTAAGACAAGCAATACTCTAGTATGTTTTATTAACATTATTTTTGTTGGTGGTTTAATCGCTTTCTAAATAAATTATGTATAAACTTTTTCAAAAAAAGAAGGATGTTAGTGAATGCTATAACACAGCGGTTCCCAAACTTTTCTAAAAATTTTGTCCAGTGGACCCTTTGCAATTATTTTGCTATTTCACGTCCCTATAAAAATTCAAGGATCAGTTGAGTCATGTTTCTTGTAGTACACTAGTGCAGTCATAATTCTTTCTAACTTTCAAACTAATGCGAACCATTCACTGATAGCAGGTAGTACAGCATAACAGGTGCTTTGTGATGTCAAAATAGACGACTAATTCTCACTGCGGACCCCCTGAAACTGCTGTATGGACCCCGGTTCGTCCGCGGACCCCAGTTAGGGGGGAACCACTGCTATAACACATCTAGTTTTGAATGATTGTACAAGTTATGTAACTAAGGTTAATTTGCGTTGCCCATCGGCAAGTTAATGTACTGAAGATGACTGAGTCCATAACAGAAGGTCACAAAGTAGAAGTGAAGAAATTGACCAAAGAAGTCTGTTGTGGTCTGGATGGGTTCTGTGGCAGGTAAACAGCCAAGGTTTTTAAGCTATTTTGTGAAAACCTTAAATTTAGTAAATTACACACCTAAATTTTGAAACTAGTTTGTAGGTGGGAGGATGAGTATAAAATACCCTATAATGACAGCAATTTTTTACAAAACAATTTGCTTGTAACATATCTATTTTGCAATAACAAAATAATCTATCACATGTTTAACATTCTTAACTGCTGTTTGAGTTTGCACTAAACAATCCTGTTTGCAGTGACCTATAAAAAGGTTTACATCAGCCCTGGGCAACATACAGTCCGCAAGTCCGCCAAGCGATTTAATTCCGCCCGTGGCTTATTTTTCTAATATATATACATAAGCTAAGCAGAAACAAGGGCATGCTTCTTTTTGTTTGGTTGTATTGAAACGCTCTTTCCAGGGACGAATAGTCATGACCGCACCAAACTGTATTTTTAACATGTTTTAAATAATAAAATGAAAATTGTTTTAGTGCAATGTTCTATGTGATTTTTTGGCATCTTTTCAGACAAAAAGCGTAATATGCACTGTTTGACTCTCTTCAATGAAATTTTAACAAACTTAGCATAATATTTTCATAGTTTTGGCGCTTCGGTCAAATGTATTCCGTCCATTAAATTTTGCACGAAATACAAGCAGTTTACTAAGCTCTGAAACATACCGATTCACATTTTGTCAAGCTAATTTAGTTTATGTCAGGTTGTCCGTGTTTCAAGATTTATACCGTTTGGCAATATGGCAATTGTACCACAACCACAATTAACCTGTCGGTTACTTACTTAAAAAATTGGGTTTTTTTGTGCGAAACTCAGATTTTATGTCTAGTGTTACGTCATAAACAAAATGCTGGCCTAAATAAAATAACTATCCATAGACGTTACTCTTGGTAGCCTTTATTACAATTTTGGGGGAATTTTACTATTGAACTAGAAGAGCCACAAAAAACATGCTGGCGAGCCGCATGTGGCTCGCGGGCAGCAGTTTGCCTACCCCTGGCCTATATAGTCACAATTTTTTTCTTTCTTTTAAATTCGACTTAAATTGCAGATTCGCGCAAAACTTCTTACCTAATACCAAGTTCGTTAGCTTATTTGTTTTATAGCGTCAGAGTATGACGTCATATTGCATGAATTTGAGATCCTATGTTTGACGCGGCCCGTTGCGCTACAATATTTTAAGTTTCTCATGCTGCCAGTGGTTCAAAAACAATTGCCCATGTTTACATAGTAGCTGTCATAAACTCATTATTTGTTTGCTGTTTCTAAACTAGTAAGTTTTAGTAGTTTGCATGTTTATTGCAATTACAATATATTTAAATATATCTTATCAACATTTAAACAAATTAAAAAATAAGCAAGACAAACCTCCAAAAAACTGGGTGTGACTGTCGCAAAGAACATGAAAAACAGAGCAACTGTATGGAGAATTTCCATAAAATTCATATTTTTTTAAATAATATAACAAAACCAAGTTTTTATAAATAAAAAGCTGTTTTTCTAGAAATAAATAAACCTTTAAAGAAATGTTTAACCATATATAGAAATTTTAAAACAGTAAAAAAACATGAAGCCTAAAAAAATTACTGTCTGACCAAGGATATTGATTTCAGTTTATGAACAAGCTACATACATGGGTGACATAACGCTGATATTTCACCATTAATAAACAACAAAGGTGAACAGGACTGGGGTTACCAGATTAAAAGTTTGATTGAAAGTTAAACTGAGGTAGAAGAAAAAAAGCAAGGGAAAATACAAGCATTTTTTCTTAACAAATTAAAATATGGAAATTTCAGTATTAATTCTGACCCAACTGTTACGTGTTCACTTACACCTTAAACACCTAAATTAATTAATTGCCATAAGCCAAATCTTAGAGTTCATATTAATATTAGGTTATATTACGATTTGATAAATAGGGTTTTAGAATACGTGTTACAGCTTTCGTTTGCCAAACATTTTCTTCAGTTACATAATACCATTTTTGATAATGCAATGTTTCATTATTGGGCGCTCTTTCACTATTGTACGTGAAACGTTATGCAAAAAACAAAAATAATAATACCGCATACCACAACGCATATTGTTTGGGTTAGGGTGCGGATTAGCGTTTGGGTGAGGGTGGGTGAAGTAATATTATGTTTATTATTAATAATAACTTGACCCACCACCCTCAACCAAACGCTAACCCGCACCCTAACCCAAACAATATGCGTTGTGGTATGCGGCATTTGAAGAAAGTTTTTTTTTTATTAATTTTTACGTACAATAGTGAAAGAGCGCCCATTATTGTTGTGCGGTTAAAGCAATCTGTCGATTTAATTACAAATTCCTGAGTTTTTCGTGTGTCCGTTCGCCACGTTTCTAGCATGTCATTTAACCTTTAATTTCTCAAATCTATAAACAGTCTGTCGTGCGGGCTGTGATAAACACGCCTTACGGTCGCCGCTAATTGGCCTCATGGCCAAAAATATGTCTCAGCGGTATTTTCGCCGCAGCGTGTCTCAGCGGTATTTTCGCTAGTCAGCAAATAATTTCTGGCAGATTATTTCAACGTCGAAATAAACTTATTTACGTATAATTTTTTCGAAAAAAAATTTTACCACCGTCTGAAGAACGGACTATATATTTTAGATTTTGAAAAAAAAATTAGTATTCGAAAAACTATTAATATTCAAATATTAATATTCGCCATAAAAAATAAATTAAACATTTCATCGCAGGTTGAAACTCATTTTTTGAGTAGCGCAGGAGTAAACCTTTCCAATGATGCCTCGCTTGCTATAAATTTGCGATATTAATGTTCATGACATATCGCAATAATTGTTGAAAGTCTATAGTACCCTTATTAAAAATCACAATCGAACGAAACTTTCACACGTTCATTTTCAAAGGCGTAGTTTGCCAAAGAACAAAAAAAAAATTTCAAAAATTTTAAAGTTTTAAAAATTTCATATTAATCTATTCATAGTCCCGATATCGCGATTTTTCACCCCAAAAGCATCCGACCACAATAGGCACAAATAATTTTCATCCAACCATAAAACCAAACACATTGCATAGACATTGATCTCACCTTTCCTGGATGCCTCGCTTGCTATAAATTTGTTGGGGAGTAAGGGTTTAATTCGGCAAAAACCGATATTAATATTCATGACATATCGCGATAATTTTTTTTTTCATATCGCGATAATTTAAGTCTCTAGTACCCTCATTAATGTATTTTCGGTGTATTTTCGCACAGTCTTTTCGAGCAGTCCGCGCAGTCTTAAGCCGACAGTCGCGGTAATAGGCGGTGGCTGTCTGTCGCACATTAACTTTGAAACAATATACGTTCATTAATGCTTTTTGATTACGTTTTAATTGACTTTGTAATAATATACTTTTAATTGGTATTTCAGTTGTGGTTTTGATAGGTAGCATATCTGACCAAAAACCTTCGCCAACCAATAAGAACTCACGCGGTTACGTCCTGCCAGACAGCTGTTTAGGGTTAGGCGTCACCCCCAATACACAAGTCACGTTAGGGCGTAACACCAACCCATCAATTTTATCTTAATCAGATTTAGTACTATGAAATCCTACCACAATTATAAAATCAACGCACAATATTTGGGCTAGGGTGCGAGTTACCGTTTGGGGGATAACACTAATTCACGGAATGATGAATGGTCGGAACGCTCGCAGTATTATTATTAAATATAATAACACTTGACCCACCTTCACCCAAACGCTAACCCCCACCCTAACCCAAATATTGTGCGTTGGTTTAATAATTGTTTTAACGAGGTAACACTTAAATTAGTGAGCGTTCCGACCATTCATCATTCCGTAAATTAGTATTACCCGTTTGGGTGTGGCAGGGTCAAGTATTGTTATATTCATTATTTAATAATAATACTTAACCCGCCCTAACCCAAATTATGTGCGTTGTGGTAGGATTCTAGACCAGCACCCGGTCTTGCTTATTAGGTCGCCATTACTTAATATTACTGATTACTCACCCAAAACACAACCCACCCTCACCCAAACACTAACCGAAATAAATCGCGCAGAAGACAGGGGGCTCCACCAATTTGGAAATGTAACGCGCAAAAAAACAAAATAGAAGTCTTGGCGTTAGAGTTTGGGTAAAAATACTTGACCCACCGAACGCTAACCCAAATATGGTGATGTAGCATTTATCATGCAATATTACTGAGTCAGGGCTGCCACTCTGATTTTCAATTTATCCCAAGGTTTCTTGTCTAAAAATCCCAAAAATTGGAAAAAAATCCCAAGATTAAAAAAGCTGAAATATAATAGACTGTGGCGGACTTGTGGTGCGCACTTACGTGTCATGAAGATCTAACACAGGTGTCGGCAACCTTTTTCTAGTCGCGGGCCAATAACAAATTGAGAAAGGTCTCTACGGGCCGCACAAAAAGTTAACTAAGAATTGTGTTAATAAAATGTTAGAAAAAGTGTGAATTAGGCGGGACTTGGACTTTTTGCACTATTACATTTAAGAAGGTGGTAAATGTTTTTTTCGAGTCCACACCTCGTCATTCATACTGCTAATGAAAAGTGTAATACACCTGCTTAGAAATGCGATAACTTTAATGATTAATCTAATTTATTCCGGGCGCACCTGTCGAGCAAGACGAGCGCAATTTATTTGGTATACCGCTATTTTTTTAATTTCTTGCAAGTTTTTATTACATTGCCAAAAAACTAAAAAGTTAAAAATGTATGTCTAATATTTTTGTTTGTGTTTGTCTGGGACGCACTTCCCCGCCGCAACGGTAAAGCAGCGCTGTTCTACAGATTAAAAGAGAGCATCAAAGAGTAAACAAACCGAATGTACAAGGATCAATACAAAAAATGTTAATAAAACAGAAACAGAATCATTAAGTTAAACATCATTGCCAAACACTTCCAAGTAACTAACAAAATGAGCTCCTACCGCGACTAGGTGGTTACACCAACTGCCGTAAGGACAACTACAATGTCAAGGCACCATGTGCTCAGTGACCTTTGACCGCAAGTCATAGAATGATCGCACAATTAAATAGGTCATAAAGTACTTAAATAAACACAACAGGGGTCGTGACTTTTTTAGTGACACCTGTCACTACTACCTGTCAGTGACAGGTGTCAGTAAACTAGTGACAGTTTGAGCCCAAACTGTCACTACTACTGCCAGCTGTCAGTAGGGTGACATGCGGCTGCTTTGAGACTAGTGACAGGTAAATGTTCTGTAGTGACAGGTGAAATTTCTTAACGTCCTGTTACTACAATATTACAGTTTTTTTATAGTAAAACGAAACTTTCAGGGAATAGTATTGATAATTTACTTTGATAGAAGTGCTGGTTATCGCATCCCATATCACATCAGTACGAAAAAGGTGAATACTATCCGTTAGGAAGACCCTCGGAGTGACAGTTCAGCCGATGTGAACAACTTTTAACAGCCTGTCACTATGAATTTAGCTTCTTGTGGTAGGATTGTAGACCAGCGCCCAAAAACTTTTTATCATAAACAGCAAGTATGTTCGACTGAAGCTTGCAGACAAGAACCAAATCAAAGTATCAGATGAGCACAAACAATAAAAAGTCTGTGAACTCCAAAGATTGCAGGGTAAACTAGATATTTTTTTTAGAGTTTGGTCAGATTTTTAATTCTGTAAAAAGATGTTATTGGCTGTAAAAATAAGATATATAAACCAAACATGAAAGAAAAATACAAGTCAAACAAAGAATGGCTTGCCAATAATATGAACAAGAACTAAAATATTGATCACTAAAGCTTTTTTACATTTATATCAAAAACAACATGTGTGATTGAACTTTTTGACAATTTTTTATTAACATGTTTTACAAACAGGGCACTTCCAATGATTTTTAACCACTTTTCGGAATTCCTTTTTATTGATGTTGATGCAATTTGAGTGGAACCATCGAGGACAAATATCACAACCAATCTTTAATAAAAAGTATATTTTATGTGTTTCTTTAATGCTAATTTTTTTAAACATAGCAATTGAATTTACCCATTGTCCATCATTTACTTTATCCCCACAAATTGCACATGCATTTTCAAGGTTCTCTGCAAATAAAATGGCACACTACTTAATACTTGTTAGAATATATATAATGCCTATTTAGATGGGTTTTATATTAAGGTAAAGAATTTTTAACAAACCGGAGGTATGCAATATTAATGCCCCAAAATAATGTCTCAATTCTTCAGTGCTTTTTGCATCCCAATTAAATGTTAGTCTTTCTTGGAAATTTCCAGCTAGGCTTTCAGCAATCTGTATAATAAGATGGCAATACATAAATCTAAAACTGACTGAAAAATTATATAAGAAGACTTCTCTAGATCAGGTTACTTAACATAGGTATAAAACATATATATATTCCTTTAAATGTAAAATACTGCATTTCAGAAACCTTCATAACAAAAATGCCACAGCTGTGACCATCATTTTGATTCGGATGTTCAATATATCCAAGCTTCCATTCAGCCGAAAGAAGTTTTTTGTCGTCATCATGGCAGCGAATTTGCAAAAACTGACTAAAATCAATTTCTCGTGTTTTTATATTTTGTTAGCATATATTATTTATAAAGGATGATATATCAAAGTAATTTTATGTAAGAACGACTTACTAAAATCTTTCAACAATATCAATAGTGGGTTTACAGCCAAATGGGTCAATCAAATAAATTGTTGTGTTGTAATGTTGACAACCTTATTAAAAAATGTTTTTGGCCGAACAGTTTATATTAGCAGAACATGTCATTTCAGATGTACTTACCAACAAGTTCCAATGATTTCTATTTTTGTTATAGGCACCCATCAATAAATGGTATGATGAAAACTTTATCTAAATATATTGTTATTATGCATATCAAGCATTGTAATTAAATATTGTATGTTGAACATGTACCTTTTTCAATTGATGTCTTTTCATAATATTAATTTGATTATCAATGATACTATTGACAACAAATATGTCAATGGGAAGTATGGATTTTTTTTCTTGACAAAGGCTTTTAATAACATAGTCTATTGTCTAAAAAAATTTGTATGAGTATTTCAATTTATATATTTAATATTTTCTGTGCTTTTACAAACCGAAGAATCCAGCCAGTTGTTAGGCTTCAGTGTATAGAATGAACTATGCATTAATATATAGTTGGGGCTTGATCGGAGCTTTGCCACTAACATCTCATGCGGTTTGTTGTTCCACAAATCTAGAACCTAAAAAGTTTCAAAATTATTTTTATTTTAAAGCAAATTGCCCTAACATGCCACATGATTCTATAAATTAGTATGAGATTGTTTTTATGATTTTTTTTGCTGTTTTGTTCCTTAATCCATTGTTATTATTACCTTAATACCCTTAATAAATAAATTGCATAACTTGAGAGTGAGAAACACTGTATTATTAAAATTGTGAATTCCTGATTCATATTCTTGAAACCTTACCAAAAGGCCACAGTTAGGACAGCATTTTTGATGAAGTTTAACACCTGAGTTGGCAAACATGTTAGAGGAAAAACAGCTTACATACAGTATAGTATTGGATTACCTGGCCAAATTTTTCCAACACCATAAATAGTTGCTTTTTTAGTTTTGTGGCTTGACAAAAGGGAATTGCATTGTGGACAATCTTTTTCTGATGGAGAAAGTCCATGAGGATAGTCAGCTGGATTAAAACCCTTTTCCAGCAACCATGTAGGAAGATTCTCTGGAATCTTCTTATTTTTAAGAAAATATTCCATGGTAAATATATCATTTTTTTCCAACTTGGCAATGCCAAATCTACCAATAAAAGTTTACCCTTAATAAGTTAGATATTCAATGTATTTTAGAAATAATTTTTACTTTTAAAATGCAAAATATTTAGTTTTAGGTATAATAATATAACTTATTATATTCACTGCACAGGGTACCTTCTTTTGTTCTCAACAAACGTATCACCTTGATGTTGCAACATATACCATTTGGAAATAGCCTCATGAACACAAGATTGGTTCATGTTTGACAATGGACACTTGCAAGACCAAGTACCACTTTCTGTGTCAAACGTGACCCTTAACCTCTTCAGCAGGGAAAAATAAGAAATTGTGTTTGTAAACACAGAGTAATAGATAATTCTACTGCTATATCCAAGCTCTTCAAAATTTGCATGTACTACCAAAGGAGATAATGCCTCAAGGGATTGATCATGTACTTTTAAGCATGCATTGTGAGTGTGTTGTGAGATAATATTATATTCCACCAATTTGTTAAGGTATGAAATTTCCAACATTTTATTCTCTGGCATATGTGCATCCCTGACAGCCTCTAAATGTTCACACTCTATGCCTGGATTTGCAACAGCAGCAGCACACATCAAAGACTGGCAGCTTGCATCAGTACATACAAGATTCTGTTGCATGATGCTCTTTTGCACATGAATCGGTGTAATCAGGCCAGATTTATGTTTAGCAACAAAAAATATCCCGTGTTCCTTATCCACACAAATTGCTGGCAACTCTGACTTATCCTTAAAATGTATTGCTTTCATGTGACGGCGCAATGTGGTTTTGCAGATAAATTTTTTTTGGCAATACATACATTCTATTGCCCCTTTTTCACGACAATTAAAAACAATGTTAACAAGTTAAGTGCGGCGAATTAACTTGTACTTGTGCATAAATCGTTTTAAATGAAATAATGTATGTTAGTAAAAGGCAATACCCTCTTTTTGTTGCATGCCATTCTTCAATAATATGGCATCTTCTTCAAAGTTTTTTTCGGATGGCGGAAGTTGCTCACACTTGCCTTTATGATTTAGGGTTGCATACTAACAAATAATGAACTGTTAAGATTACCTATGTGTTCTTTTAACCCGGTGCTTCGTGATATTATTTTTTCGCATTTTGGACAATGATAGTGTCTGCGAAATACCGTGTTTGTTTTTGCTTTTTCGTAACACTCTTTTGCACATGGAAGTGATTTAACTATAATTAACACATTTATTAATCTTTGACTATCTCAAAAAATATTTTGCTTACTGTACCTTTGCCACATATTACACCTACAGCTAGATGCTTGCTTGTGAAGTGCTCTAGCAAACTCTCTGAATTGTAGGAGCATAATGGACATCTTGATTGCTTTGAAATTTTGTCTAGTGTTGCTTCTTCCGATGAAACGAATTAATATTCTTTTAAGGCATTCATGACCTCCAAACATAAACTCAAAACCAAATATTGTGTTAATAAAGGTCAATCTGAAGTAACACAAATGCAATGGTATTTTATTTTCTATTCTGGTGGTATATAACCGATATTGGGTTAGCTCAGTGGTTCCCAACCTGGGGTCCCCTTGGGGGTCCATGATTACCTTGATGGATTTTTGAGAAAATCAATCTTTTCACTTTCATTTCTTTCTTTAAATGCACATGTGTCAAGCTCAAGAATAAACTGTACCGGTATGCACTAAAATAAATCTATGCGCAGTGTGTACATTGGCCTTACTGCATCTACCACAACACATTTCGATTAAAGTCAAATCAATATTGGCAAGTTGAAACATGGATCCGAAATCCTTTTCTTTTTGACTTGAGATCAAGAGTTATTATTACGCATTGAATTTCATTAAAAAATTGTGGAAGAATTTTGGTACTCACAACTGCAAATATAACGATTCTTGGTAAAGCAAGCGATTATGATTTTGTTACCATTCATCACCACTTACCTTTGCGAGGCAGGGTTCTCAGCTCTTGTTACAATAAAAACTAAACATTGAAATCGTTGGGACAATGAAGATGACATGCGTGTTGCATTGTCAAAAACTCAACCACAGTTTGGTTGTTTAGTTCAGGAAAGGCAACGACAACCCCCTTAAAGTTTCGGCATGGCGCTTTGCGTCCTTATTCAACTTTTGTTCTTTCTCTTATTCAATATTCCTTTTAAAGGGGAAAAATGTTGGGAACCACTGGGTTAGTTGATTAAGAAACATTTGCTGTAATACTGATTTATTGAAACACAATAAAAACAATTTCAGTAATATCAACATGCAACCAGAATAAACATTTTTGCACATATTATAAAAAGTGTATAATACCAACATGAAATGCAGTGTAGCCACACCATATAACTTTGTTTATATAAAGGTAAAGAGTTCAGGTTAACACTACAAATAATATAAATCCAACAATAGTGCATTATTTCAAACATGAAAACATTATATGACAACGTCATTAAAACATATGCATAAGCAATCAGTGTATAATCAGTTCAAGGGCATTTTGGGCAACATCATTTTTATTCTACGTGTTTAAGCTCATACACAACATTAGATATGACAATGTAGTGCGTTGTTGCTTTTAACTTGGTAAACTATTTTGAAAACAATTATTGTCAGTAAGCCAAACTTAACTAATGCCTCATAAATGGTAGGGGATTTGATATTATTATTGAAACACAACAAAAAGGCGGTTGGCAAACAAACAAAAGTTTCGGTAGCAGTGACAGGCTGTAAAAAAATCACAACCAGTGTCCCAACACAACATGCAAATACAATACAGTATTATTAAACATATACAGATTAGTTTGGGTTTCTTTTATAAACGTCATTTGTACACAATAATATTGGTTACACATAAACCTATGGAAGTACCAAGATTATTAAAAAAAGTGTTAGAGGCTTTTATGTATATTTTATAAAGCAGTACACAACAACTGCTTAGGTGGGTCCTGTAAAGTTGAATAGTTGTGCTTTTAAAATGACAGCTTCCTGACATATGAACACGGCCATGCTCTTCTTATCTGATTGAATTTTGTTAGTATTCTTCAGACTACAAGTAGTAGCCAGACTTTCCTACAAATACATAATGCAAAATTGGCTAGGTTCATTTTACAAATAAATTAAACGTAAAGTGACAGTTTTTCAGAGGTAACATCATTGTACATTTATCAGTATATAAGGATAGTTGTTTATCTACAATTAAATAACAGCTAAAACTTTGTTTTACAGTTTTGTAAATTAATTGATATTATTATACCTTTATTTATGTGCCTTGATGTACACCAGCGGCTCTTAACCTCTTCTAGTCAACCACCACCTGGTTTCACAAAAAAAGTCTCAATTTAATGTTGATTATTTGAGCGGAGCTGATTTTAAATTTATATGTAGTTTAATTTACAACGATAAATTGCAACATTATTCCATTTGAAATAATTTTTTAAATTCCCATTAAAAGCTGGAAAATAAACAAACCTTGTCATTCCATGATACAAAAAAGTTTTGGTAGTAACCAAGCACTTTAAGAAAGCCAAACTCGATAACTTAGACCAGGATCATCATTCAAGGGATTGGGAATGCTTTGTAAAACAAATTCAGCTTGATTTGCTCCAACTGGATAAAATAAAATGACAACAATAGTATCACTGCGTTGTCATTCAAATCTTGATCAGAAAAATATTTAAAATTAGTTCATACTGTCAACCTAAAAAAGCATTTTAAATGAAATGTGAAAAAATACTAAAAAACACAATATTAGATTAACCAAACCTTTTGATTAGGTTTTACTAAAAGAACAAATTATTTTACCCAAGTAATTTCAAAATAATTATTCAGACATATTTTGAACAAGCATAAAAATAGCACTTACCATATAACTAATTAATCCAATTCAGAAGCAGTGTTATGAATGAAGTTAAAACATAAACATGTTTTCAGTTACCAAACCCTAATTTATTAATTCTAAAACAAACAAGGAATAAAATTATTGCAACAATCCAAACTCTATAGTGACAGGCCATTGAAAATATTTCTGTAAATTATGATCGATTATTAGTTATATTTTAACTTCTAAATGGTAATGTAAACATAAACATCCTATCTAAGCATAGCCTTACGATAATCTTATAAAAGTTACAATAAACTGAAAAAACAAGCTAAATATCATAGTGACAGGCTACTAAAATTATGCTGTTTTACCTGTCACTGCAGAATATTACTCTTGAAACACATATTTTCTTACTTCAATCTTATAAAAATTTTATTAACATAACTAGAATATCATGGCAGTTACATTAAACTGCAGAAAACTAGCTAAATATCGTAGTGACAGGCTGGTCAAGTGCTTTTGCTATTTTACCTGTCACCGCACAAAATTGAAACTTAAAACAGATATTTCCTACTTTTTTAATAAAATATGATAACTATACAGTCTTATTAGGGTATAACATAACTACAATATCACAAAAGTTGTATTAAACTGCAAAAACTAGCTAAATATAATAGTGACAGGCTGCTAATAAAGTGTTTCTGTTTTTTACCTGTCACTGTAGAATATCGGCATTTAATGCACATGTTTTCCCTACTTTTTAGTGAAATATATTACCTATAATAGTATTGAGGTATAGCATTACTATAAACTGATAACAGTTGCATTAAGCCGCAAATACTAGCTAAATTTCATAGTGACAGGTTGTTAAAAGTTGTTCGCATCGGCTGAACTGTCACTGCGAGAGTTTACTACCTTCCTAACGGATAGTATTCACCTTTTTCGTACTGATGTGATATGGGATGCGATAACCAGCACTTCTATCAAAGTAAATTGTCAATACTATTCCTTGAAAGTTTCGTTTTGCTATAAAAAAAACTGTAATATTGTAGTGACAGGACGTTAAGAAACTTCACCTGTCACTACAGAACATTTACCTGTCACTAGTCTCAAAGCAGCCGCATGTCACCCTACTGACAGCTGGCAGTAGTAGTGACAGTTTGGGCTCAAACTGTCACTAGTTTACTGACACCTGTCAGTGACAGGTAATAGTGACAGGTGTCACTAAAAAAGTCACGACCCCTCCTCAATAAACATGCGGTTTAGCAAGCTCACTGTTAATCTTAACAGAAACGGCTGCGACAAAACCGGGGGCGTTGATGTAGTGATCGGTGTTGCTACGGATATGTAAGGCACTATAGCGTTGAAGGTGTGTTGCTACGGGTGCTTGCCGACTACATAACTCTCGTTCCTTGTATATATCCGACTCCAAAAGGCTGCTAACAAACCCGACCTTGTACAACTTCTTTAAGTCTAACTCAGTTGCTATTGCTCGTTGAGTGTATTGGCAGTAAAATCACAGTTAGGATAAGGTAACACAGTGAATCAAGCCGCTAGTTTAAAGCAATAAGAACATAGAAAAGAATGGCATTTACACATCAGTGAAAACAAATGACATAGACACACTGCAGGTTGTATAAGTGATGTTACAGTGTTGTTAACAAGGACATTTTTTCAACCCAGAATACAATAATTCAAATACAAATACCATTAATTAAGTGACTTTTAGAATTCATAGCAACATGCAAAATTAATTACGCAGTAATAAAGCACTGGCTGGCAAAGCAGAATACTGTAGGTTTTTTTTTGTTCGATCATCTCTAAACATAGTGTAAAATTAGGATTAGAAAGGTGCTTAGAGGCAGTATAAAACTATCTAAAAATTCAAATAAAAAACAGACATGTACGCTTTTTAGGTGGTGCAATGCAAATGTTAAATCGATTGTACAGGAAGGAAATTATTTCCTGAATGGCTTCCTGTAAGTTGATTTTTCAGATTTTATCACAGTTAAGTTACGCGATTGTACAGCAGATTTGATATACTGGTAATAAAATAATATTCTTGCATATTTTGTTCTTCAGGCTAAAAAAATCTTAATTTCTTGATAAGATTAGAACATTGGGCAGGACAAACATTTCACACATGAACAGGAAAAGGACTCCAGCCATAAGATCGAGACAACAACATCAACGTCGAAAAAAAAAAAGTTCGGCATAAGACCAAAATAGGCCTAACAACTTTGTTAAAAATAAGGTGTGCACACAAAAAAAATAGAGAAATTATACTGGAGTTTCATCAGTATTCATCAGTTTTGCCGAATCAGCATCAGCTAACTTTTTCGTGTCATTTTGATATTTCTTATTAGATTTATGTTTACTACATACAATAAGCAATGCCAAGGAAAATGCAAATACAATGATAAAAGCGAACCAAAAGAGGACCCCCATTTTATCCTTAGGCGTTTGTGGCGTTTGTGTCACCAAATTTTCAATCGTGGTAGTAATGGTATGTGGAGGTGCAAGATCCACAGAAGCAGAAGCGCTTTTGTTGTTTGAAAAACCTTCATCAGGCTTGCCAGAAGGACTAGCATCGCCATTAATAACCTCAGGTTGCAAAGTTGAAGTAGGAATCAGCGGCGTTGGGCTGTTTATAGGAGTTGCAGGAGTCGGTTTCAGTGACACTTCTGGGACCTTTTCTTTCACAATGCTTGGGTTTATGGGGCTGCAAAAAGGGTGAGCAATATGCATGATGTATTAACATTTTTTGTAAAGTAATAAATTCGTACATAAAACACAGCAATGTTTTACTCAACATTTTGGTCATCCAGATAATAATTATATTTTTATGAAATGAATCATAAAAAAGTTTAAAAAACCCCTTTGTATAATAAACAACGATTTTAACAAAATAGAAATTCTTAATTGTTTCTGTTCAGATTGTTAAAATGATACAATACATATCAGGTGGGAAATTTGGCCTGTTGCACTTTTAGTCAAATCCATGGATTTCTTGAAAAAAATCGCTAAAATGCATATAGCGATTAAAGTCAATCAAACACACAAAAATTATGTTGCAGTTTGCTGGTTTTGGTAGTACTTAATTTAACAACTCACAAAACTTTGTAATTTACTACAGCGGCACAATTTAAGCTGAATAAAAGTATCTTTCCAATGTGGAATATTTACGTTAAGCAACGGTCTGTGAAATAGTCCGGGTTCGAATAGCCAGATGGACACTGGACACAAGTTTTAGAAGCGATGCTGTAAGTCGTCTGTACATCCGGGCACGCCTCCTTGGCAGTTACACATCGATTGTTGTAGAGGAATGTTGGTTCTCTGCACTGAAAGATAAAAAAGTGTTTGTGTTTTAAAAGCCTGGCAGTATATAATTTAGTATGCATAATAACTTATAAAGGTTTAAGACAAGCAATACTCTAGTATGTTTTATTAACATTATTTTTGTTGGTGGTTTAATCGCTTTCTAAATAAATTATGTATAAACATTTTCAAAAAAAAGAAGGATGTTAGTGAATGCTATAACACAGCGGTTCCCAAACTTTTCTAAAAATTTTGTCCAGTGGACCCTTTGCAATTATTTTGCTATTTCACGTCCCTATAAAAATTCAAGGATCAGTTGAGTCATGTTTCTTGTAGTACACTAGTGCAGTCATAATTCTTTCTAACTTTCAAACTAATGCGAACCATTCACTGATAGCAGGTAGTACAGCATAACAGGTGCTTTGTGATGTCAAAATAGACGACTAATTCTCATTGTGGACCCCCTGAAACTGCAGTATGGACCCCGGTTCGTCCGCGGACCCCAGTTAGGGGGGAACCGCTGATATAACACATCTAGTTTTGAATGATTGTACAAGTTATGTAACTATGGTTAATTTGCGTTGCCCATCGGCAAATTAATGTACTGAAGATGACTGAGTCATGACCCCACCAAACTGTATTTTTAACATGTTTTAAATAATAAAATGAAAATTGTTTTCGTGCAATGTTCTAGGTGATTTTTTGGCATCATTTCAGACAAAAAGCGTCTCTCCACTGTTCGACTCTATTCAATGAAATTTTAACAAACTTAGCCTAATATACATAGTTTTGGCACTTTAGTCAAATGTATTCCGGTATTAAATTCTGTACAAAATACAAGCCGTTTACTAAGCTCTGAAACATACCGATTCACATTTTGTCCACCTAATTTAGTTTATGTCAGGTTGTCCGTGTTTCAAGATTTATACCGTTTGGCAATATGGCAATTATTTCAAGTTTCTAGTGCTGCCGACGGTTAAAAACAATTGCCCATGTTTACATAGTAGCTGTCATAAACTCATTATTTGTTTGCTGTTTCTAAACTAGTAAGTTTTAGTAGTTTGCATGTTTATTGCAATTACAATATATTTAAATATATCTTATCAACATTTAAACAAATCAAAACATAAGCAAGACAAACCTCCAGAAAACTGTGTGTACCTGTAGCAAAGAGCATGCAAAACAGAGCAAGTGTATTGAGAATTTCCATAAAATTCATAATTTTTCAGAATATATATAACAAAACCAAGTTTTTGTAAACAAAAAGCTTTTTTTCTAGAATAAATAAACCTTTAACGGAATTTTCAACCATATATAGAAATTTTAAAACAGTAAAAAAATATAAAGCCTAAACAAATTACTGTCTGACCAAGGATATTGATTTCAGTATAGGAACAAGCTACATAAGGGTGACATAACGCTGATATTCCACCATTAATAAACAACAAAGGTGAACAGGACTGGGGTTACCAGATTAAAAGTTTGATTGAAAGGTAAAGATTTAGTACTTTGAAATCCTACCACAATTATAAAATCAACCTACAATATTTGGGCTAGGGTGCGAGTTAGCGTTTGACTTTGGGTAAAAATACTTGACCCACCAAACGGCAACGCTAACCCAAATATGGTGATCTTTCATCATTCAATATTACTTACTGCACGCTACCGTTGTCCACTGATGCGTGACTAGCGCCGAACTGTGTGTTTTTAACCGGAACAAGACAGTGGTTCTCAAACTTATTTGAGCGCGACCCAAATCTGAGTTTTATGAGCATCTCACGACCCAAGCCTCAAACATCAAAAAATGTACTTTTTCTGATATGCATGAAATAAAAAAAGACACTACAACTAGATATAGTAGCCTACAGTTTACACAGTTCTATGATTACAAACAAATGATTGATTGATTTTAGTGTGATTGGTGAAACTAATTTTTTTCCTTTATATTATCAGCGTGGCTTGTTGTGGTAACTAAAAGCTTACACCAGTCTTAACAGCTACTGTAGTTGACTTTGGCTATTGCTATACTGTAGCTGGCTGCCATCAAAACGATCATAAAAAAACACTTATGATGCAATAATCCAGGTTATAGATTTGACACGTGAAAAGCTTATCGTGCAATAATTCAGTTATGATTGAATAGAAAATACTTAAGAAAAAAGTTCGTTTGCGCAGGATTGAATCACCATAAAGCGACCCATTTTTTGACCCTGCGCGACCCATGTTTGGGTCGCGACCCATACTTTGAGAACCACTGCAATAAGACCTAGACCTAAATTCTTCAGAATAAGGCCTAAATTCATCGGAATAAGGCCTAAATTTATCGCAATTAGTCATAAATTCATCGGATTAAGTCCTAAATTCACCGGAATAAGGCCTAAATTCATCGGTATAAGTCCTAAATTCATCGGAATAAGTCCTAAATTCATCGGAATAAGTCTTAAATTCACCGGAATAAGGACTAAATTCATCGGAATAAGTGCCGAATTCATCGGAAAAGGCCTAAATGGCCAAAATAACGCCTGAACCTGTGGGTAGTAGACTAGAGGGTATGGGACGATCGGGGCCATCGGTCTGGCATTGGCCGTTTTGGTGACTAAGTTTGTACGCCGTAGTCTGATCGGTGCCGCCAGGAAGCATCGGATTTTTAGTCCTGTTTGGGGTTATTGGTGGGTAATGGGTGGGGTTAGAAAATGGGTTAGTGTTGAAATTAGGGGAGTTAGTGATGTACTTAGGGGTGTGGATTGGGGTTGGTTAAAGTGTTGTTTAGGCCTGATTCTGACCTTTTAGATCTCATTCCGACGGATTGAGGACTTGGTCGGATTTAGACAGTACTTAGAACTATTTTGGCCTTAATCCGAATTGTGTTTTATTCTGACGTTGGCGTTGTTCTTATCTCGGTATTATGGCTGGAGTCCGTTTCCAACGTTCGCAATTCATTCTATTTAATACGTCTTATAGACTATCGGCTTGAATCACCGCTCCGTTTATCGTGTATTTCTGAGATTTGTGAATGAACTCAACGGGCAATATCAACTGAGTGAAGTGACTTTGTCGAGAGAACAAGAGGTGGTTAAGGTAGGAGATTTATGGCCTGTTCTTCGGAGTCAGTTTCCTAAACATTTTGGCTCGTGGCACACTTTTAACAGAACAACAATAGAGAAATTTTATAATCGCTCTTAACACACGACAAACTATGTGTAAATGTCTCAAAATTATTAATTCGTAGTGAATAGTGCGTATTTAAGTCTAAAATGATTGCGTGTATGCCTATTGGTAATGCAAATACTCTCTTTTCCGAAATTACAAAATGTTTCGTGGCACTCTTGGCAATCTCTTAGGCACACTATTGTGCCGCGGCACACAGTTTGGGAATCACTGGTCTTGACTATAGGAACGTGTGGGCGACTTCGGCAGCCGTCGGCTCTCGTCTGAAGAGCCAGCGCTTTCTTACCCGTTTCTACAGCCCTCCCATTAGCTAAAGTGCGGAACGAATGATTTGCAGAGTGTAGACGGTACCTTTTTTGTATTTTTTCTTTTTTACGTACCATATGGATTGAGTTCTCCTCTTAGTTGCAAATTAATTCTATAGCCGTTTACCGAACTTTAAGTTCATCATCCATATATGGAAATTCATCATCCATATATGGAAAATAAATCATTAACCGTACTTCGAAGTTACATTTTTTTATCTTTGCAAATGGCTGCATTAAGCATTACGTCATACATTATTCTGTAATGGACTCAACATTTGGTCGAAGTATTTTCCGTTTCCTGCACCTCATTTATTGACGGCCAACGGCCATCGAGTCCTATTTTGTTTATCCTAGCCTCAATTATTCAAAACCTATCATGTAGCAATAAATATTTCCTTGGGCAAATCACATTCCTTCTTTTTTATAAGGAACTCTTCACGATTTTGCGTGTTATCCTTGCGCAAGGGCCTTCTTTTCGCAATCGATCACTGAGAGTGAACTTGACTCGTCGAGATTAATTTTTGCCCGAGAGAAGAAAATATTAAAAAAACAAAATCGTCTAGTTTATCAAAGACTTGTGCGTTAAACTAAGGGAGAAAGACAATACAAATAAAAATACTTTCGCAATGTGATTCTTGTGTTGTTCAACATATACAATATCCTGTTCTTAATTCCAAGTATAGCTATCTTATAAGTTTTGTTAAAAAAGTAGCAAAATGCAGTGTTGTAAACAAGTTATTTTGAAATGACTTAAGTCGCAGTCAAGTCATTCGTAAAATAACCTAAGTCCAAGTCAAGTCATTTGTAAAATAATTTAAGTCCAAGTCAAGTCTTTTTGAATAAATAACAAGTCAAGTCATAATTAGAGCAAGTCACCTTCAAGTCACGTCCTTGTCGTAAAAATAAATAAAGCATTGAACTATTGGAATTTTTAAACTCGTACGATTATGAGCAATAACTGAACTAAAAAATGAGAAAAACGCAACTTATAGCAAGTAAATTGTTTTATGTGCAAACATTTGGATAACTAGTTCAATTTTATAAAAAAAGACTTACATTAAGCACTTCAATTCAACCTAAGTTATTTGCCCAAAAGACTTAAGTCAAGTCAAGTCATTTGAAAACAGTGACTTAAGTGCACTTAAGTCAAGTCATTTATTTAAGTCATTACAACACTGGTAAAATGTTAAAAATGCATTTAAACAAAATATCCGATTTATTACCAATTATTGCCTGTATGAACTTATGCAATACGTCAGCGCACAACAAGACATATATTAATTCTTAACTGTTCGGTACAGTAAACAGAAAACTTTAATTTTAATGAATGGTCCAGTAGAATATCTTAGTATTTTTGTATGCTCAACAATCCTGATTTGACATCAGGTTTGCGGAGTCCGAGTCTGTTTGTTTTGCTGGAGTCGGATTCTAGTAAGACTACCCGGGTCGGACGTGCGCATTAATAAACTTTGATACTAATAAGGTCGCAAACTGTAAGTTGCAAATGTGGAATAGCATATTGTGGAAAAAATTTACGGCATGTATTGTGATAGGAAGGATTAAAACAACCATATATGAGTGGATTGCTGATATGAGTTGATCCACTTTGTTTTAGTTTCGAAAGGGGGTGAAATACAGACTGTGGAGTCGGGGTCAGAACCAAATTTCGAGTCGGACTCGGTTTATTTTCAACCAACTCAGATGCCTTGATTCAACACATACTTCGTAAATCAATGTAGCATTGTTTAATGAAATACAAAAAAAAGTTTCTGAAAAAGTTGGTTATGAAATTAGTTGAGTGCTGACTTAATCTAACAATACGCTGCGTTATAGTGGCAACATTTGCAATTAAATATGACAACACACAAGAAATTACTCTGAGAAGCTCCATTCAACGTATGTGCACAGTTGGCGTGTAAGTTTGTTTTTTAATTGTATCTAATTTACTTCGACGCTTGCTTTATCGTACATGCCAACAAAGCTAGTCAAGTGTGATAAGAGTTTTATTGGGATATAATTGCCCTCCTTTTTTATAGCAGGACTGCTGAGTCGGTATCGGCGGAGTAGCTTTGTTTTGCTGGAGTCGGGACTCGAGTAAGACGACGTAAAACTACTCGAGTTCCGAGTCTGACTTTTAAACTGATATTACCGCTTACTCTTAACTAAACCAATAATTTATTTATCAAAGTCGGCAATTTTTGTAGCCTATATGATATATTTTCTTCACACATATAATCAGCAAGAAATAACGGAAAATAAAGGAACTTTAAAAAAAGAATCGTAGTGCTTGGTTACCACAATCTAATGCAGACATCAACCAACAGTGAAAGTTGCAAAAGATTCCAGAAAAAGATCAGGATGTCGTAAAGTTGAAAAGGGATGATGATGAAGATGATGTCCGATAGTTCGAATTTAATTCCGATACCCGATATTTGGGACAGAAGTATCGGAAATCAGACCCGATACTAAATGACGTCATTACTTTGGTTAACAAGCAAAGTCAAATTGAAAACGTTATGTTTTTCCGGTTGTTCGCATAAAATTGCGTTGGGGGAACTTAATTAGCTGCCTTTATTGTTAATATGCTTTAAAAAATGCATTTTAAAGTGACAAACGGTCAGTTAGTTTGAAGACCATGGCTGAAACGTTTAAATCAGTTTGACATAGTCAGACTTGGACAACTAGATTTATTTTAGCTTTTTAAAATTAGATTAGAATTAAAATTAGAGCATTTTAGTTTTTTCAAATTAGATTAGAATTAGAATTACTGAATTCCTAAAAAAACAAATTTTACTAGAATCACATACAACCAATTTAATTTAATCGGAAAGTATTCTTATAAGAATGTGAATGGTAAATATGTGTGTGCTAATTTTTAGGCCTTTTTATGCTTTTTAGACTGTAAAAATTACATACAACTCGTTCCAACCAAAGAGTTTTAATTGAAATTCTGTGTTTTAACTGAGTCACTAAAAATGCCGTTGGGAAAGTAGCAGTTTTGGTAAAATCCAAATTAGATTAGAATTAGAGCACACACGCAATTCACAAATTAGATTATAATTAAAATTAGCCGCATTTTGCTCTAATTCATTAAATTAGAAAACTAGAATTATCTAGTTGTCCAAGTCTGGGCATAGTATCGGACGAGTATCGATATTACCACTATAGTCATCAGGTATCGCCGCCGATCCAATATTATCGGACATCCCCAAAAGATAGTATTCCAAAATATAAAGAAGTATTCCAAAATATATTTTTATACATTCTACCAGTCAGAAATAAAAATATTGCTAGCTCGCTTCGTCCACAAAAACAAAAAGCAGTGAGGCTGTTTAACGGGGCAAGACGACACCAAGCGGAATCTTGTAAGAGTTCACGCTGCCGTGTGGTGGCGCGCGAGATTAAAATGCAGACGTTTCTCCGTGCATATCGTTCCAACGTTCGTAAGTGTGCAGCATTTCCAACGAAACACTGGGACGAATGCGCTTCAGCGATTGGACGAAATCGTCCATGTTGATTTTGCGCATCTGAAAAAAAGGTGGTGTTTCTGGGGTAGCAACACAAGTTTACGCAACAAATTTCAAGACTTTTAAAGGAAAAGTAAGAAGGTTGTTAAAGACCTAAAATTGGATCGCTCGGCGTTTTTTTAAAACTAATTCGAAATCAACATAAACAAACATTTTAACGGCAATTTGAAAAACACAAAACTTAAGCTAGGCAAAAAATAAATTTAAAGACTATTTAAAGACATTTGAAAAAAAGGTTCTTCATACAACCTTGTGACAACCCTGAAATCGCATTTGCAAATATTTTACAATTTCTGAGCTAAAATAGGCAAAAATAGCCCCCCACCCCACCCCATGCTGATTAGTGCGAATTTAAACGTTATGCTGACATCTTGCGCCATTGCGAAACATCACGTGACTGCATTTCCACACACCTTATGACGAGTCGAAATATGATCTGAACTTTGTTTTAAAACGGCTCTAGTTGCAAGTTGAGTCCCTTTTTGGTTTGTTCATTAATATTTGGTTTTCCGTATTTCGTCAACAAGATACGACATTTTTTGTAACGGCTATCCAATTGATTTTGTCAAACAATGCATAAAAAAAAGTTTTACAAATTAAAAAAAAATTCTCTAGAAATGTAACGTGAGATGTAGGAAAGTAATCGAGCGCTGTCCATAAAGTGATAAGGTATAAATACGAAGTAAAAGTTTACCTTTTTAGCGTCGATCGTTTCAAAAAGATCTCGCGGAATTTCTGCAAACAAATGCAAAAAATTTAATGAAGTAACGAAAATACAATAAAAATAGACCTAAAACTGTTATCTCGCCGGCAAGTGTCCATCGTATTTTTACATCGTTGGACAATTTTTCATATATTTCAAACCTTTTTTTATATATTTTTAATTTTTCTGAACAATTTTATATATTTTAAACCTTTTTGTTTAAATATTTTTATTTTTTCGGACAATTTTATATATTTTAAACCTATTTGTTATTTATTTTTAATTTTTTTGGTTAATTTTATTTATTTCAAACCTCTTTTACATATATTTTTAATTTTTTGACAATTTTGTATATTTCAAACCTTTTTTATATATTTACGATTGATTTGGACAATTTTATATATTAAAAAAAATGAAAATAAAAAAGTAAAACCTAACCGAAAAAATCGGTGTTCTTATTTAAAACCCAACCACCCAAGATAAAAACGCACGATCGACCACGCCCACTTGATACTAACCCCTGATTGGTCCGAGCGCTGCGTCCTTAGCCAATGAGGTGAGGTCGCTGAAGGAATAGCTCTCACACATCTGAGAGAGGCGGGCGACTTCGTTGGACTTGAGCGGGGAGTCGTGCCTGTTGAGGAGGAGGTTTAGGAGGTCGCCTCTCGTCTTTGCGTCCGGAAGACGAACGTAGATCCTCTTCGGGAAGCGCCTGGTTGGAAGGGAGGTGATTTTGGTTGTATGGAGTATTTTAATGAATTACGGTGGTGGGTACCAGTTTTCTAATTCTATAAATTATACCAGAATGCGACTATTTCTAATTCTAATCTAATTTGAGAAAAAAATGAAACGCCAAATTTAATATTTGTCTAATTTTGAAAAACAAAATAAATTTAGTTATCTATGTCTGGGCGTGGAAACGGTCTGCCTAACAATTTTTATTGGAATCGGCGTTTCTTCTATTGCTTAACTCTGCTATCGAGTCAATTTTTGGTTGCCCAGGAAACAAATTTTGACTTAATTGTTTTTTTGACGGAATAGATTGATTTGAGCAACACATTGTTGCATGATTTTTTTAAAGTTTGCGACCGGCGGAACACAAATTAGCTATTGTTTTGAGTTTATGCAAATTTTTTAGAAAATGCTTCGTTGCTTTATTAGCACATTGAAACGAAAAATAACTACAAGTAATGAAGAAAAACAAGATGCTGGTAATTTAGGAAAAAACGAATTCCAGCGCAACCTAATGTGATAAACCAGGCCTGTGTGGTTAATTATCGGGTCGGGTATACCGTATACTGCTTTAACGAAGGCGTAATGCAGTTAAAATCTTGTTGAAAACAATTATAAGCTAAATTTAAAAAATCTTAAGTGAACGATCATTTTACTTGCTATTTGCGTGATAGTTATTTTTAATATCTGAACACAGAGCACTTTTATAAACAGTTATTTCAAAAAAACTTAAGTCCAAGTCGAGTCATTGGTGAAATAACTTAAGTTCAAGTCATTTTAAGTATTTTATATAACAAGTCATTATTAGAGCAAGTCAACTTCCAGTCAAATCACTGATATAAACATAAAACGTTTTACCAATAAAATTGGTAAATTCGTCCGATGATAAGCAATAATTCAACTATAAAATAACAAAAGTGACTTAAGTGCATTTAATTCAAGTAATTGATTTAAGTCATTACAACACTGACAGCGAGCATTATAAAATAACGAACATGACTAAAATGACAGGAAAAAGGGTTAGGAACCTGAGTGCTGCGTCGTCCAGTTCATGCGGTCTGTTCGTGGCTCCCATCACAAGTATCCTCTCATCTGACTCTGTACCTACTCCGTCAAACTGGAGGAAGAATTCGGTCTGGAGTCGACGCTGCGAGTCGTTGTCACTCTCCTGGCGAGTTCGCAGCAGCGAGTCAATCTCGTCTGAGGAGAAACGAGTACGAGTTGTGAAAAGTCAATTTCACAAAAGTCTTAATAAAGTTCTTTTTAATCGTTGGTCATTTTCTAGATATTTAAAAAAAAAATTTCTTTGTGTTTGAAATTTTTTTCTTAAATTCTAAAATTTGTTTTCAATGTTTCTTCACAAAAGTGGTTTATTTATTTTTGGATATTTTGTTATTTGGATTATTTAGAAAATTACCAGGTGAGCGATTTTTGTGGGAAATTTAGCTTGTGTGGCGTTTCTAACCTATGCCCCCAAAATTTAAAGCTTCTATGACGGAAAAGGGGCTTCGATCTTTATTTGCGAGTAATAATAAATCTTATTCAAGTCAACGATCTCCTACGCAACACCGGTTGAGAACCACTGCCTTAAGAAGGTAAACCTCACCAATAAATATGATGCTTGGCTGAACTTCCCTGGCCACAGCGAACAAAGCTTTCACCATCTTCTCTCCCTCGCCAACCTGACGAAAAAAACAAAACAAGGTTGTACAATACAAGAGCGTTTAAGGGAATTTATTAGCGAAGAATGGTCCTCGGCCAACATAATTTGTTTGATAAAAAAATTCCGAAATTGTTTAATAATTTGAAACCCGTTTTTGTTTCGATTTCTTGCTGTTGTTTTCATAATTTATTTGGTTAATGATTTTCCACCATTAGTAGGAAATAAAAAGAGATAGAGTGAAATGAACTTTTAAGTATTGTATTCTTTAAACCATACACTGACACCTACAAAAAATTTGATTAAATTTGTATCAACTTCATGCTCTATTTTAAGAAACGTCAAACTGTCTAGATTAAGTTTATATTACTACGTTCTGTTAACATTTGAGCATTGCTGAGCAGCATTATACAATCACTTCTCACCCGTTTTGTTAAAAAAGCTAATAAATGAAACTCTAGTTAATTTAAAAACTTCAACCTTTATAAAACAAATGGCTTGAATGATTATGTGTTTTTTACAAAATTAGCTATATCAAGCAATGCCAGTCCCATCGACAGAAAATGTAGGTTAACAGAACAAGACAACCAGGCTAAACCCTATTTTCCTTTCTTTAAAAGCCCATCTAAACTGGAATTTTAGCTAAAATCTGGTCAACATACACAAGAAAGTAGTTAAGTACACTCAACGCACCCATTTTGAAGTCAGTGTTGCTGCACTGATGTTAAAGAAAACCGCCTTGGCTTCTGACGCAACAGCTTTTGCAAGAAAGGTTTTGCCATTTCCAGGGGGACCAAACAACAGAAGGCCTTTCTGTGGAGATCTTAAACCTTAAAAAAATATAATTATGTTTCACTAATATAACTAGGTATATGAATATTGAATATACAAAACAAAATAATATCATATCAAAATTTGCTCCCTTCAAGAGTAAGTAAATCAGGGATTTTTTTTCACTAAAATGATTTAAAAAATAAGGGTCTAGTTATTACTAAAAAGAATACTATAGTTTATGCTCAAATTTACAACTTTTGCAAACGCATTGATGAATGAACAATTTAACATAAAGTGTCAAATAACTAATTACAAAGTAATAGACGGATCCAAACACTAGATACATAGTTATAAATTACTTCAAAGACATGATGTAAAAAAAGGTACCTGAAAACAGGTCGGGTCTTAGTGCTGGCAGGATGACAATTTCTTGCAGAGCTTGTTTCGCAAGCTCTTGTCCAACAATGTCTGACAGTTCGATGGAATTTGTTCTGTAACGTTGACAAAGTTAAACCGATTTATAAAAAAAGTCAAACAGCTAAATGTATATACACACTTATTTACTGACAGAACTGGCAAAGAAAGGTTTCAAAAAGGAAAATCTTTTATAATCGGGGAGTATATATTGTTGGTAAAATAGAGATTACTTTATTTTGTTAACCATATCATAATTTAACTCAAATATGTGACAATCAAACTAAACTTTTGTAGTACATACCCTGGTTCCACTGCTGTGTCCATTATCTTGTTGGCCATGTCTTTAGGGACAGACTTTAGATGTTTCCTGATCGATGATTCACCTTTTTCTGTCAAGCTGTTTGACTAAAATCATAGTAAAAATCCTTCATGTAAAGTTCTGTTAAGAAAAATGCTGAAGTTTAATTGAAACTAGACTGTAAACAGTAGCAACAAATGAGTTTTACAAAAAACGTAAAACAGCCTTCAATATTAAAAATGTCTCCCACAATGTAGCAGGCAATGGTGCTATGGTTGTTTTTCGACATACTCTCCTATGAGTCTGTGTAGCTCAGTTGGCAGAATGACGGTCCCGGTTTGGGCAGAGGTCTTGAGTTCTAACCTCACTACAGGCTAGTTGTTTTTCTAGCCAAGCCGTGCTTGCACTATAATCCTGATAAAACTGACTGACTAGGCAGTGGTTCTTAACCGGACTATTTGTGTACGATTAGAGACCATTATATCAAATGACATTTTCCTACATGTTTTAAGTTAATTGTGTTGTTCCAGTTCCATTTATAGTGACGACATTGTGTAAAATAATCAACAAAAAATTCCAGTTTGGGTCCCGCAAATTTTAAGAGGTGACCTAAGCCATAAAAGGTTGAGATTCACTCAGCTAAACCTTTGCGAAGGCATCTTGTGGTCTTACAATGTAATATGCTTTCCTTACTCTTTTTGGTGCAACGTGGTTTCCTTTGGGGGTTGGGGGTCTGTAGGGTGTAACTTTTGTGCCGTTATTCCAAGGTTTTTTATTTTCAGATTTTGCCCTTGAGGGAACAGCTTTATAACCCGAGGAAGACCCTGCAAAATAAATAAAATAAGTATAACCAAACTAATAAGGTAAACACTAAAGTTTATTACCGTTCTAGCTTTCAACAGTCTTACAATGAGTTTATTTTACAGTTTAACTGACTGATTGAAAATAATTTGCCTTGATTTAAGATTTTCAGATAGATTAAGCTGACTCAAGTCATTTGGGTAAAAAAGTTAACATTTAACATTTTCACCATTTTTCATGAAAGATGCATACATAATTACACGGTGTACAATAACTGTGATCTAGCCCTTCTAAAGGGTTTGGTTGATCAACGATAAGGTTAACATATTATAGTACACGGTATGTCTTTAACAGATTTCAATAGTATACCGTTTTTTTAAAAAATAAAAAAAATTGTGGTTTGCGTTTTTTTAATTAATTTTACCTTGATACCAAATCGGCCAATTAGTAGACTTTTTTCTTTTAACAAGGTTAATAAATAAAACATATATTAGATTCTTTTGAGATTCCCAGTTTTGCTCTATAAATACCTTTCCGAAATCCATTGTTTGCGTTCTATTAGATTAAAATTAAATCAATTTACATGGTTTTACATTGCACACAGTTAGTGGGCCTTTTTTGTTTATTATAAAAAAGAAAATTATTCGTTGAAAATCTAATAAAGGTGCCACAATTTATTTTACCTTAAAAAAAAGTTTCTGATAATTTGGTGTTGGCTTATGTTTTTATTCTACTTTTTTAATGTTTTACCTGTACTAACACTTGGTGGCCTTGCTGGGGCAGATTTTACTCTTGAAGTTGTGGCAGTAGTTTTGTCATCTCCTATTTAAAATAAAAAAAAAATGTTAAGAACACCATTGAGTAAACAAGAAATATATGCAAGGTTTTAACATCAGAAAAAATTAATTTTGACTAAAAAAGTATAAATACAAGAAAATGCTTCCCATCATTTTTTTTCGGTTCTGCATAACAATTGGGTATATATAAATAAAATTATTACACAAATGTTTGTAGAATACTCTATATGTTTGTGAGATTTACCCATATATAAGGCTTGACACATTTAATAAAAAGTTCCACATATGCAATACAAAGCCAGGATGGTGGATTGAAACCTAAAACTCTGGTAAAAATAAGTGAATAACTCAAAATTTGTATATTATCTGTTATACAAAATGGTGCATTTTTCCTACAAGATATTTTTTAAACTAACAAGCTACTGAAAGGCTACTAGACTTTTACATATATTTTTCGTAGAGATACAAAAGGTTTACCTAGAACAGCAAGTCTTTCTTTCGCCATTTCCAAGTTACGAAGCATCTTCGTTTGAATCCTTATTATTCTTTCTTTGTCTTCAGGAGTGGCACCCATTGTCTTAATGGCGATTCCCTTTTCCAGTTCCACAACTCCTTTTCGGTACCAAGAAAGTGCACTGTCTTTGTTTCCTGAAAAGCACATTAAAAAATTCAAGAAAAAATAAAAAATTTTTGTATGGCTTGACTTTGATTTGCATTCCATTCCCTTCCCGTCAAAGATTTTTGTGAAAATGCCTTTCAAAAACTCTACAGGGACGTCATTTGGCATGCAAAATCACCAGCCTAGTGAATTTGCCAAAAAGTAGCCCGTTTTTAACATTGATGGCACAATTTTGACATAAAATTTCACCAAAAAAGCCACAAATTCTGGAATGCAGTAGGTGCTGAACAATAAATAGTGACAGCAACTGTTTTAATAAGGAAGTAAAATAATCACTCATAACTGTGATTACAACTACACTTTAGAATACCGTTGGATAATTTTTAGAGATTGTTTATGTCCTTCGAAATACCCTAAGCCAAAAACCTCCAGAAAACACCCATACGTCATAAAACATTATTTTTACATATTTGGAGGGTATAGATTGAGAGATGTTTTGTGAAATGCAAAACATATTTAAAATAACACTGCTGCCTAAAAGCATATGTAACTATTTTTTCTGTATTTTTCTGTTTCTCAACTGCATTCAAATGGATAAGATTGTTTACTCAAATTTTATAGATTGTATAACTAGTAACTACAAGCTTTATAAGAACACAAACTGTAAGGTGTAAGGTGTTTCTTATAAATGCTTTATTTAAACTAAAACTTGCATATTGGTTGGTTATATAAATCTACACACTAACCATTGACATCTTCATCAATTTTCAGAGCTTCAGACATATATTCAAAGGCTTGCTTGTGATGGCTTTTAACCTTATTAAGCAATGTCATGGAAGCCATTACAAAAATAATTGCAGGTTCTATTGAAATATAAGCATGATATTAAAGTAAAATATTAAAAACATCTTTGATGTGTACCATGCAGACTGGATTGTTAAACTTAGCACAACCAACGAAATGTTACAAAAATAAGATTACTGTGTCCCACTTTTATAGAGTGACTTTCTTGACAATTTATTTCACCAACAAAATAACCTTAGTTTTTAATTCTGGTACAAAAGTTGTACAGAAGTTGTACAGCAGTTGCAACACACAAACAATACAAACATGTAAGGCCTATAGCATTACAATAAAGCTAAAAATATACTATAACGCATCCGCCATTTTATTCGGAATTGAAACAGAGGTCTCGTCATGTGATTTAAGTATGAGTTGTTGCTGGAAATACGAGATGATGTTAGTTGTTTATACATTAGCAAATTGCTGCGGGAAATCCCCTGAAAAATCAACCAACCTTATCCGTTTATTAAGAACACGTGTGACATGAAATACTATGTTAACTGTGCTATTTGTTTTTTACGATGTTATAATATAAAACAGCAACAATCTAATGAAATTTAACTAAAGGATGAAGACTGAAATTTCACATTTTGTAAACACTCGCAATGTTTAGGGCCGGTTTTTATTCTAGTTTTTTCTTTACTGGTAGGCGCTGTACAGTTTTAAAGCTGTCTGAAAATATGAGGAATAAGTGGATCTTCTTATTAATTAAAGCACAATGTTGGTTAATTTAATCTTTGTACATTGGTTCGCAAATAGTTTATTTTTTGCTACCAATATTTGCTGTTTTGGCTGCTAATAACTGCTAAAAACGTTCACTTTGTATTATGATGCTTTTTTACTTTTGGGCTGCTGCAGAATAGTACGTTTGTTTGTATTTGGTCACCAAGGTTTGGAATCGATTGTGAAAAATAGGCTTTCGTTTACTTGAAGAACAAAACTATAATTTAAACTATGGAAGTGGACGATGACTATCCCGAAGAACTGAATGATGTTTTAAAGGGGATTGACTCTTCACTGAAAGATGTGCAGAAAAGTTTAAAGCCATTGCTTGAAAATGAAAGGAGCGAGATTGTTCGGAAGGTAGTTTTCTAAAAGAGTCTTCCAATTTAATTAAAAACTTGTGATTTGAATATACACTTTGATGGTAGGCCTACATATAAGTTGAATACATTTGATATTTTTATTTTAGTCGGAACCTTTGGATGTGGCTAAACTGGATTTGGTGACTGCATATGCTGTCAATTCTCTATTCTGGGGTTTGTAAAATTGCCTTTTTTCTTTTAGTGGCTAGAATTAAACATTTATTTTTCAACCATCAATGAAAAACTATGACTAACTCTTAAGTAATTTAATCATAAGATATTAAGGGTGCATTTTTATTTTTACCTGAATCATGTCTTTTAGTCTAATATATGAATGTTGGTGTAACTGGTAACTGATTAACCCTTTATATTGCTTAGGTTACCTTCTAACCCAAGGTGTAAACCCAAAAACACACCCAGTCAAACAGGAGCTCGACAGAATTAGAACTTATATGTCCAAAGTTAAAGAAATTGAAGATCGTAAAAATGGTGGGTTTATTTTTATTTTTTTAACAGCAATAATGTGTTGAAGCAGCGAAAACCTGTTATTTTGAATTGTTATTTGAAAATATAAAATTGTGATTTTTTTATTTTAGCCCCAAGATTTTCAAAAGGCGTTGCAAGGAGATTTATTAAAGGGGCGATGTTTGATCTCGAGCAAAAGAAATCTGATTCTAAAGAAGAAAACTCTGAGCCGACGAAAGAAGAAAACTCTGAACCAGAAGTACCTCAAAAAGTTGCTGGGTCGGACGAAAAGAAGATACATAAAAAGAAAAACAGGAGACATCGAAAAGACAATCCTAAGAAAACAAAGAAACCAAAAATGGACAAATAGTTTTTTTCTTTTCTTTTATTGTCTTTTAGCCTTCACTTTTCAGCAAATACACCTTTTATTCAAAGGAATTAATTTAAAATAAGCACAAAAGCAAAGTAAGTTCAGTCTACTCTCTAAACAGAAAGTACAACAAAACCATATTACAAGTGTTTTGATAACCCTAGCATTTGCAGGATAATGAAAGGATCACACATTTAAAAAATTCTCTATACCTTTTTTTAACTTTAAGACTTCTAGTTTTTAAGCACATCTATCTTTATAGAACTCGCAGATTCTCAAAATAGGGTTTGTACAACAAATCCTTTGAATCTAGACTCGCAAAATAATACTGATAAAAATTGTTTGACCGCCAATGTACAGCAGCAAATTCTTCGATGTATTTTACTGGTAAAAATAAATTGTTACACTTCAAAGTCTCTCAAAACTTAATCGCGACAACATAGATATCAGAACTAAATTAAACGAACAAACACACTACAAGAGAAATTGCGTAAATGACCTTCCAAGTAAATCATGCCAGGCCTTTATAATTCTGCCGCACTTTTCTCAAATTTAAATTACCCTGCACAAAAAATCTTCGCCTTGTATTCTACTGCAGCCGCCAAACCTTCAGTTTAAGCAAACAAATTCTTACTAGAAAAAAGCTATAACCACTGTTCGAAGAGTTTACAGATCATCTGTTTTAAGTGATTTGGTTGGTCGGGTAAGCGAGCCTACAAGACTTTCGTTTTGTTTCCACGAAAACTACAGCAGTTATGCTGAAAAATTGAATCGGTTAGGTGGTGTATAACAGAAGAACACACACAAATCTACGGGTTTTCGTTTATTTTGCGGGCACCATCCCTACTTTACATTATGCAAAGAGGTAGGGTGAACAACAAAATGGCGCTTAGTCGAAGAGACCAAAACCCATGTCATCGTCAGATTCCTCTTCCGATTCTTCCTTTGGCTTTTCCTCTTCCTTCCCAGCTTCTGCTGCTGCGGCAACAGGTGCAGCGGAAGCGAAGGCAGAAGGGTCGGCAAGGTAGGCCTTCATCTGTGAAACGGGAAGAGTTGCATTAGCTTAATTAAAAAGGCGGATACATTTAGGATACTTAACGTTTTTAAACACCAATCAATTCAGGCAACCTTTTTAGAATTGCTTTACAAACCATTCTATTTATACAGTTAATTGATAACGTTCAGTAAAACATTTTCCGTGTTTACGCATCCCTAGGAACAGTTCTTGCACCCACTGGTAAACCCTGTTTTACAAGCTGCGCTATTGCACTAAATGTGTTCGGAGTTTTAATGGCTGGGAAGTAAACCATAATGTAATTGCCTACAGGAATAAAGCCACTTTTGTAACAACATTTTCACAGGATTGAAAGGATCTACAATGGTCACTTTTAGGACTGATGTTAGGGGAAGTAAACCATAATGTAATTGCCTACAGGAATAGAGCCACTTTTGTAACAACATTTTCACAGGATTGAAAGGATCTACAATGGTCACTTTTAGGACTGATGTTAGGGGAAGTAAACCATAATGTAATTGCCTACAGGAATAAAGCCACTTTTGTAACAACATTTTCACAGGATTGAAAGGATCTACAATGGTCACTTTTAGGACTGATGTTAGGGGAAGTAAACCATAATGTAATTGCCTACAGGAATAAAGCCACTTTTGTAACAACATTTTCACAGGATTGAAAGGATCTACAATGGTCACTTTTAGGACTGATGTTAGGGGAAGTAAACCATAATGTAATTGCCTACAGGAATAGAGCCACTTTTGTAACATTTTCACAGGAATGGTCACTTTTAGGACTGATGTTAGGGGACTCAGAGTGAACTTTAAAATATTTTTCTATTGCAAATCAGCGTTAAGTCTGTTGAAATCTTATTTGCTGTCCTGGCAGACAGGATTCACCTCTCACAATTCAGTGAAGATGAGTTTTAAAGCCAGGTTCATTTGATCTCACCACCCCGACAAGGTTGGCACTCCAACGGACAAATGAAGTGTCATGGTTAAAGGGGGTTTGCATAGAGTTGCTGACTAAAATATTAGATGTTTATGGTAGAGCAAAATGTAGATATTAGTGTTGCATATTAAGAGAAAGGGTTGCCACACAACTTCTTTGCAATTTTTGCAAGGTTTGAAAACAATACCAATTGGTTTAAAAAAATAGGTTTTGCATTGGCACTCTTTCAAAAGATAGGTTTTCAGACCATCAGTTCAAATAGTTTTTGGAAACCCTGGCCTGTTTTAACAGTTTATAATCATGTATAAAAATAAAGTTATAACAGTACAAAAATACCTTTTCTGCTTCTGGGAAAGTGATGTCGGTTTCGGCAGCCACAGCAAGAATATTCTTGAAACCATTGATGATTGAATGTGGCACCGAAGCGACGGTTGGGTAGCCGATGGAGAGGCACACCGAGGCCACGTTTCTCACTCCAGTGATGAACTTCATGCGAATGTCGTCATCGGTGATGTCCAGAATTTCGGGGCTGAAGCAGGTTCCGGAATCATAAACTAAAAAATTAAGGACAAATCTAAGTTTCATTTTATTTAAGGGTAAACCACTAAAAACATAGCGATTTATTATATACAGAAGTGAAGTTCAATGAATATTTTTTTTTAAATACATGTCTCAAAGACAGCTATGTGCTTCAAAAGTATAACAAAAACCTTAGAAACGAGTTGTGTAAAGGTCAAATATGTATATTGTATAAAGTAAAAAAAATTCTAAGCTTTAAAAAATAATGTAAACAAAATCAAGATGTAGATTGCAGAAATGTAAAATTTGTTAAATAAAATGGCTTTCCAACTTCAATGTAAGGCAGCCTTTTTTGTATCCTATTTTATAACTGTAGCACAATGAACTTCCATCCCAGAAATAATTCAGGCATGGCTTGGTATTTCACTTGCATATGTTCTTTCATTTATGCGAATGCCAAGCAACATGGAAAAGATGCCAGGCAATTAGAGAAATGAGTGCTAAATTTAAAGAGTTAACATAATCTTTGCTAAATACAGATACCTTAGAGCAGTGTTTGTTCACACCTAGGGGGACAAGCATATAATATTTTAAATATTAGCTGGACTCAATTTCTGGTTTTAATAGGACATCCCTTAACAAAAAAAAATTTTGTGGAAAAAGGGGTGGGGCCAACAAAAAGTGTTAAGGGGCCCACAAGTAAAAAAAGGTTTTAAAACCCCCATACTAAAATCGCGTAATATCTAGGTTTAATTTCCTCAAACAGTATGTTAAGTTATGTACCTTGTTGAAGTTCAAGACCATAGAAGAATGGAGAGATCTTCAACATGTTGAGTAGAGTGGCATCGGAAGCTCCGACCTTGTCTCCAACTTTGATCAGATGGACATTGCTCTAAAAATAACAAGGAAAATAATGATGAAGGCATCCCGTGTAGTGCAGAGCAGGCGCTTCAAACTTTTACGATTTCGAACCACTTCAACGGTCTGTACTGCCATGCACGCCATAACTAATTTGATCGAATCATATTTTTTCTATCTTTTTGACAGGATCTGTGTTTTTAAGATTGTAACGGTACAAAACAACAAAGATAGTCACGCAATAAAGGAAGGAATGAGTCCTGGAAAAGCTTATACAGGGAATATTTGTAGCCTAGTCGCATAGCTTCAGACATTAAAATAACAGTAGGAAAAGCTCTTTTAAGTATACTATACCTGGTTGCAACTGTAGCACAGTTATGGAGGGAAAAATATCACTGAAACTAGAGATCTTTCTAAATCATTTTAATTATTTGTGGCACAATGAACTTCCACCCCCAAAACATTTCAGGCGTGGCTTGGTATTTCATTTGCGTTTGTTCTTTCACTTTTACACAATTCTAGCACCACAAAAGATGCAAGTCTTCTGGAAAAATGAGAACTAAAAAAAATTTAACTATTTCATTTTATGGGACTCCTAATCAAATATTTGGCGTCTCTAGATCATTGCATGTTTATAACCAAAACACTTCATATTCCTGACAAATCATTAACCTACAATAATTTCAATGGTTCCTCTTGAGATCTTGGTTGGAATGGACAAAGCTTGGAAGAAAGAAGTTTTTTCTGGTCCCAGGCCGGTGTTCTGGGCGGGAACAATTACGTCGACAGGGGCGATGGCGTTAGCACGAGCGGGGGCTTTTACCTGGGGTAAAAAGAAAACCATTACAACTGCTATTTGTAAAATAAAAGAATCTTAAACATATTTTCGGTTTCTTTTCTTGCTAATGTTTTTAGCATTTGTTGGGTCTAAAAAGGGTTTTCGTTTATGTTAGCTGTATGTATAGAATTAAGAAAATTTAGTAATACCGAAATTCCAACTTTAAATGTAGAAAACCTATTGGGAGTATAAATATATTCTTGACTTTGTTCAGACTGTTCTTTAGAACGTTTTTGTATCAACTACAACTTCACACACTGGTGGGTTCCGCCATTTCTAGCGCCAGTGCTAATGTCAAGTTGTATCTGTGCAGTTGAACAATCATCATAACTCTTGTCAAGATAAAACACCAAATTCGCATTAGAATAACATTTTTGTAGTACAAACAATATTTAAATGTAGTAGCGTAGAGCTTGCTGTTATTGTAGTAAAGTAAAAACGGGTTGCAGAACATAAAAAAATACTTCCTGTTTTCTGTAAAAAAATACGCAAAGACCACACAGGGAAGTTTGAATGCTTACCTTGTTGGCAAGAAGGAGATCTCTGATGTCAATGAGTTCTTCGTTGGTGAAACACAAACCAATGTTGCCACGAATGTGAGGAAGAAGCCTGAAATATTAAACACTAGTAAAAATCTAAAAGTTAATGCGTTAGTTTCATTATTAAGTTGTGTTAAGATTAGTATTTAATTCTATAATGTTGATAAAAATATTTCTCAAAATCTAGCTGTAAATTTCGATCAAGAAGTTTGGCAGCATGTTAAAACCCTTTCAAATTAATCTTCTGGCAAGTTCCATTTGTATATTTTCAAGTTCTTTTTGACTTAAAAAAACAAAACAAAGCCACTCCCGCATTCCGTAAAAGTTTTTAAGAACCATAATTTTAAAGGTATAAATATATTCTTGACTTTGTTCAGACTGTTCTTTAGAACGTTTTGTATCAACTACAACTTCACACACTGGTGGGTTCCGCCATTTCTAGCGCCAGTGCTAATGTCAAGTTGTATCTGTGCAGTTGAACAATCATCATTACTTGTCAAGTTTGGTAAACACTATAGAAAAATGATTTAACCAAAAGTCAATAAAATGTTAGGACCCAGGACTCAAATTTAACATATCATTTGGTTAGTTTAGTAGCATGCCATGCTTCAAACAAACAAAATCACTTGTGCCAAAGTAAAATTAAATGCCATGGATTTTTGTGATTGACCCGAAAAGCGAACAAAAACTTACAGAGAAAGATTATGGCTTTTAATCAGGCATGTAATCGAGTCAAAGCAACCTTCAATAAACTGGAGATGCTACACAAAATTCCTCACTTTTCCAGGTCTGGGTTGTTGCTCATGTAACCACGGATAGCTTTCCTCATCATTGTGTTCTTTCCCATCAAGATGGTGGCACGTCCCCTCATTGATGCACGGATCTGCTGCATCTGCTTCGAGCTGACATTGTCGGCCCCGACAATAAGGCACCTGGGAAACTCTTCCAAGAGTTCCTGCAAAGTGGTTCAGAATGAACAAATTGGAAGGCAATCTCAGGAAAGTTTTAGATTATTGTAACAGGGTTAGGACTTTCGACAAATTAGGCACCTTGTAATTCTTACAACAGTTGCTGCAGTGGTTGAGAATGAACAAATTGAAAGTCAATCTTTGGTATGTTTTAGATTGGCATTATAGACTAAAAGGTTGTTGTTTTACTACTGAAGGTATTGGTTTATTAATCTGAAACCAAATTATTTTGTTAAAACTTCAACGGTTGGTCAATTTTTTCATGAAATATGCTGACTTTCCTTTTTATGTATAGCAGTGGTCGGGAAACCTTTTCACCAAAAGGAGCTATATAATACTTTTTTAACTCATCGCACAAAGCGCCGAAAATTTGCTGTGTGTTAAAAAAGGAAAAATAGCGTAAAGTTAGGTAAGAGATCATGGCTGCGTGCAGTTTTATTTGATATCATGCTGAGAAATGATCAAAAGAGCCAAAGGTTCCCGACCCCCCTGAATTATTGAATTAATTGGTAGGATTAGAAGGCATGCACCATTTTTGGCGAATTTTGTTTGGTTTACATCTGGCCCAAATCTCAAGTGCAAATTTTAATTTCAAGGTCAACCCTACTAAGTCAAACACCCAAATTAATTAAGCCCCCCATTTTCAGCAAAATGTCATTTAACAATTAAAATAAAAGTTCCGAAATTTTTTGTTACATTTAGCAAACAAAAAAGGAAAAACTCTCTAAAGTTAAAAAAAAGAATTAAACAGGTTAACTAGTTTGTTAAATACACTTATGTTTTAACATTAAGCAGTTTCTGGCAATAAATGAAATATTTAAGTTGCTATTATTAAAAATCATCTTACCGCGAGTTTAATAAAGTATTGGGCTTTCCATGTTTTCTTGTCTTCCCTAGGCATCTTGTAGTGCGTAAGGATTACCGGGCGGATAGTTTAAAGACTTTTCTGAAATCAGAAATAAAATTGATTAAAGGGTTTGCAAGAAGCTAAACATTAAGTCAAATCCACTACAAAACGCAAACTATCTCTATCTTACGAAGTTCATAAAATGTCAGCCTCCAAGAAAGGCAATACCAATACTGTAATAATTTCAATTAAAAAATTATTTCACAGGACACATAAAATATTGGGACAAAAGGGGCTGTAGTAAGGTACCTTCGAAAGTTTCTTTACTGATAAAATTTTGCATATTTACGAACAGGCTAAATTGCTAAAGCAATTGAAAAGATATTATTATGTTTTTTAAATGGATATACACGTTTTAACACAGGGAAAATAGATTTTTTAAACATTATTTACAGTCTGTTTTAACTTTTAAAGAGTTTGCTGTCCTGGCAGACAGGATTCACCTCTCACAATTCAGTGAAGGTGAGTTTTAAAGCCAGGTTCATTTGATCTCACCACCCCGACAAGGTTGGCACTCCAACGGACAAATGAAGTGTCATGGTTAAAGGGGGTTGAAATGATTACACTAGCGACCTTTTTTCACACGAAATCTTAATGCTAACGTTTTGTTAAGTTATTAATAATAAACATAATATTACTTGAATTTACTCACACCCAAACAATGTGTTGTGGTATGCGGCATTTGAAGAAAGATTTTTTTTTTATTAATTTTTATGTACATAAGTAAAAGAGCGCCAACATTTTCTTAAAATGCCCACATGTCAAATAGAGATGCCCGAAAAACGATATTTTGAGTAAATCTTAATCCAAATGACAACATGGTGCTGATCTAGAGTCCTATCACATTTATTTTAACATCAACAAAACGAGTTGGTAAAGTTGAGATTGCAAGGTAGGCCTAGATATGCAAGAATAAATATAACAATAATACTTAACTTGACCAACCTAAACTCTCACCCTAACCCAAATAATGTTAGCATTATAAACCCAGACAAAATGTGGTAGGATTCTAGACCAGCGCCCAAACATTTTCTCAAGTTACCCACATGACAAATAGGGACGTTTGAATCTTTACATTTCATCTGCGGACATCTTGTTAAGTTTCTGACTTTTAAATTCGAAGGCTGTGTGCCACAGAACAAAGTTTCAACAGCACCATGGAGTAAATATTTATAAACATGGCGTAGGTCACATAATTAAAGTGTAACATGTTTTTGAGTGAATCTACTTGGGAGATCAAACGCTTGATTTACTACTACAACTGAATGAAATAACCTCCCGGATTACCAACCAGGTTAAAATTTACAATTAGGCCTAACTAGAACTATTTAATAAAGTAAAGAAATACGTTAATTCGTGCAGATTTAACAAGATAAAACACAACCCACCGTAGAATGTGGAAAGCAGCAAAGAGAGAGAGAGAAAAATATTTTCAACGTGTTTTAATGACTTTTACTCATAACGATTCAAGAGTTGTTCAAAGATTGCCATTCTTGTTTAGTCGTTATTCATTTCATAGCATAAAATCTATTAACTGCGTTACATTTTCGAACAAATTAACTGAACTATACGCATTAATCTAATTTAACATCTACACAAGTTGTCAACCTAAACTTGGTTAAAACTTTACTAATATGGTACCGCAACAAATTAAAAATAAAATGATTCAAGCAGCATTCGTTAATTTCAAGTTAACTGACTTATTTGTCAGTAACAAGATCTGAGAAAACGCGTTTTATTAGATCTACAAAAATTCAACCACTTCTTTTATCAGACATCTTGTAACATGAAACAACAATTTATGATATGTAGTAGTTATTTATTTTCATTAAACTTTGACTCAACACCAACACCACAAACACATTAGGGACGAAGGTAATATATATCAAGCAACTGCTTAATTCTTTTTTGCTGTACTCACAATATCGCAACGTTTGCAAACCTTAAAAAGCAGACAAACTAATAATCATAACAAAGAACGAACAAGGAGCAAAATAGTACGGTGAAAAGATTTCAAAAACTCACGAAGATCAAGCAAGCACATAAAATTGCAAACTCTTAATAAATCTATAATTCCAGTGGTTAACACGTTATTAGCCAGAATGCCATATGGATTTTAATGTCTGAGGTGTAGCCTACTTAAATTCATTTTGATAAGATGCTAAAAAAAATATTGTGCTTTTCAAAAAATGAACAAAACGTAAACTTTCTGGTTGAAAAAGAAACTGACCGATTCCTAAACGAACCATGATATTTCCTATTTAAAATGTTACCGAGATAAATAATCCATTTGCAGGAACATCTTAATATTTAACTTCTATAAGAAAGGTTTGTTCTGTTACCAAGAGAAACGGAAGTTTTTGTTTTTGATTAATTCTGTTGAAACACGAATGTTCGGGTATATTTAATTGTTTACAAGAAATAGAAAACACATGTTTTTTTAGATCAGCATCTTGCAAATAACAACAACCTTAAGAAAACAAACGGGAGGTAACTTTACACGTAAGAGAATATTGCGCGAACTTCAAAAGCAGCAATTATTGGGAACAAATTTAGTAAAGTATGGCATTGCAGTGCAAAGTACGATAAACAAACGTTTGGATATGGAGCGAGTAAAATGACGAAATGTATTAAGAATAGACATATATGTGTTAGGAATATTTTTCTTTTTTTTTTCTGTTTAATATGACCTTGCAAATTACTTTAATATCATTTTAAATACATTTTTTTAAATATCATTAAACTTGACAAGAGTTTTGCCGTCGGGAAAAGATGGCCTATATATTTATGCCTTTTTCAAAATCGCACCTATATTATAGAAAAACAAAATACCTATTGCGTAAATACAAGCCCAAAAAAGTAACTTGGAAGCCCAAAAAATAAAACAAAATATTCTTTGGGGTGCCGAAAGGTTTAAAATACTTTGTTTAATAAATTGAGAATGGTCAAGTTGTTGACTGTCTTTTACGTTCAAATTTATGCATAAATGGATGATTTTAGTAAAACCAATTTTATCGAAGCGATGTTTCTTGAAAACGTTTTGTCGGATGAGCACGAAAATAAACAGATAGTGAAGCGAAATGTACAAGGAGATAGTTTTTATGGGAATATGCATTAGGTTCACATTGTTTTCCGATACTGATACTTAACATTACAGGCAAAACTACCCCTTTAGATCTGATACCTATTCACGTCATTAGTATCACAAAATTAGTAAATTGATTAAAATCAAAACTTTCCTAGAAAAAATTTTCAGGTTTTTAAGCCAAAATTTGCCCAGCTATAAAAGGCGAACGTACAACTCTTCCAATTTTACTTAATTTTGTTTTTTAAGCAAAAAAAGATGACGTTGAAATGTTAATCCATGTAAAAAATTCATAAAGAGATTTGTATCGGAACCCCATACAAGATAACAGACAAATAAAGCTGTCGGAACAAAATTTTTGATGGCGAAAGGGTTGAATATTTTTTTCACAGGTCTCTTTGTAAAGCGAAGTTTTGGGATATAGGGAGACGACAAATAACCGCGTCAAGAACACGCATGACATTCATAAATCTAAATTTCTTTATTTGTAATTTATTTCTTGCTTTTCTTCTTGGACTTTTTGCTTGGTTTTGCGTTCACATCCTCCCCCTTAAGAATCGCCAGTTTCTTCTTCAGTTCCAGAAGTTTCGCAACCTCGCGGTCAATGTCGCTCTTCTCACCTTTATTCGTCTTCAGTGACCTCACAACGTCGCCCTGTGACGTCATAATAGAGAAAGTTTTTAGTTATTGTTTAAATTCCACAAAAGCTCTTTAACTGATGACTTTTACCCGGTTTTACGTTATTTTTACACCATTTTTCATTTTCCTAAAACATGGTTATTAATATAGTTTATAAACACGAATGTTGTCATATGCAAAGCTAACCTAAATTAAATTTCAAAATTAAACGACCATTTTACAAAGTTCACGATATTTTTTATTCATTTGTTTCATAATAATTAGGTCAAGCGCCATACAAATTTTTATATCCGGTCCGCGATCTTTTCAGTTATCCTGCCCTTTATGAAAAAAGGGTAAACCCTTCTTAAACATACACACGTTTTTTGTCCACAAAAATAACGTTGACAGAGACAGGGTTTTTTTTAAGGTTTGGTTTGGGTGACCGCTAAGTAGTTTTAAGAGACCGCAAGTGTTTCATTTAAATACCAAAGAATAGCCATATTTGCTTAAACGAATTATTTATTATTTTTTGTGAAACCGCTGGAGAAATTTGGGGGACCGTTTCGGTCCCCCAAAACACCTTAAAAAAGACACTGGACAGAGATACTACCTCGTCCTAACGTTTTTTATAATAGTTTTACCTGCTTAGCGACTTCGGCTTCCAAACCTGCGGCGTCTCCAGTCGCATCGACCGCTCGTTTGGCTGCTGCGTTGGTCGGTTGTACATCGGGAGCTGGCGCGGCGTTCTGTGGGCTTTCGGTGCTCTGTTTCCCGCCAAACTTCGCTTTGTACCCGGCCATCTCAGCTTCGTCCAGTTTGCGAAATAGCGGAGCGGGCTGGAGGTTAAAAACAGTTGTAGAGGTTAAATTTGGCGTATCGTTAAATATGACTTCTTTTTTAATTTGTTTACGAAATTTAGGGTGCTCAATACTCATTGATAGAACTTTTAACAAATACTTGCAGATAAGAATGTTCGATAATATCGGATCGGAGTTGAAACGTGGTACCAAATGGTGGTATCGGTATTCGTCCGATACTAGGGTGTTATTGGCGTCGATTTGATATCAAATAAATTTAAATATTTACACCATAGTTTGTAATCTAACGAAACGTTTTTGAAAGGGATTTTGTTTGAAAAAAAATAGCCAACAATAACAATCAAAAGTATCTTGCTCTTATCGCTAAATCAATTATATTAGCTTAAAAAGTAGAAAATATTGAATTTACAAGATTTTGCTTATTTTCCTAATTGACAAAAGGGACGAGACCATTTAGATATCAGATAAGACGGCCTTAATTTTTCAAAAACACTATCGAGGTATCAGTATCGGACAGAAAACGAAAGGACATCCACACTCATCAACCAGTATAAAATCCTGAGAAAAAAAAGTTTTTTTCTTACTTCGTTTATCCGATGACCGGTGGGTAGCATCTGTGTTAAGCGAGGCGTGTCGCCGAGGACGTTGACCCCGGGTGGCGCGTTCATCTGACCTTGAATAACCCCGCTGGTGACGGGCATATAGGGCTGGACCAACACAGAGAGGAGACAAGATAAGTTGGAGGCAACGCAAGTAACTGTGGCAGCTCGAATCCTGGAAAAGATATTTTTCTTCAGCACTTGTTTGTTTCACTGGTTTAGGCGGTTACCTTGGAAAAAGCTGGGATGACTTTTTTTAAATTGCTAACTTTTAGTATTTCCTTTTTACAAAACGTTTTCATACAATCGAATCCTTGAAGTTAAAGTTTAAAAGGAGGAGTAGCTTTGATGCTAATTTAGGCGGTTAACTTGGAAGAGGCTGGGATTACTTTCGTAAGAATTGCTATTTTTAAGGTTCCTTGCTTACCTAGTTTTCATAGATTTTTTGCATTTGTGATTAGGGGTTTCTGATACAATCGGATCGGATCGGGGTCGATAACCGATTTCAAGTGGTAGTATCGCTACTTGTCCGATACCAAAATAATGAAGAAATTTCGGCTTTAATTTGCGATACATACAATGTTTTGACCTAAAAAGGTTAATTTATCCTAAAATAATAATAAATGAACCCAATTTTAGGTGGCGACCCATGGGTTTGGAAACACTGCAGTAACGTCGGGTTCGGAACGGGTAGTTTTCTCGATTTTTGTCAAATAAAATCGATTAAAGAAGTTTTCCTGCTGGTTTCTTACTTGTCATTCTCGTCTCCCTTTATTTTCTTCCAGGGCTGGTTTTCCTGCAAATATTGGTTTCCAAGCCGAGAAATGGTCAGAACCCGCTTCAGGTTGTCACGAAGTCTGCGACAAAATGACGTCAGTTTTGTGGAATGGTAGTTAATAAGACGTTTTTAATGGCCAGTTTACACATAGTCATTAGTGGGTAAAACTAACAATACACTGAGTCAAACTAACAATGGCTGACTGATTTCGGTAGCCTTTTGAAAGAAGGCATCTTGTACTATAAATTGGGTGTTATCGTTGGCCAGTACGACTTTAGAGTGACTCGATCGGAGAATTCACATTGCGTAAATGCACGTTTCAGTTGTAAAAACCGAAACAACATTCTTTTTTTTTCGAAAAAAGGTTTAAGGTTCAAGGTCCATTAAGAGTCAAATTTGAATTTGTTGCTGGACGATTTTTTAAGTTTAATTTCTAGTTTACGGAGGTATATATAAAACGAAAATTTTTATTTACATGTTGCTTGGCAGAATAAGCCTCCTTCACGATTGCTTTTATTAAAATATATTTTTTATACCTTATCGATTTCATGTCTTCCACGTAGGCCTTCAGTTCACGGTTGACTAAGCACATGAGCTCAAGGTCAACCGAGGTCAGTTGGCATTCGGGGACTTTTCCGTCGTACATGTTCTTCACGAACTTGAGCGACCTGGGAAAATTTAACAAAGTTCGTAAAACACCTTATTAAAATAAAAATAAAAAGTTAAGTTTGAACTTAATCACAGAACACCAGCTATGAACAATAAAAAAGGAAAAGAAAAACGCAATAATACGAATACGATGATATCTGAAAACCAAACAGCGGGATTTTTTTTGAAATTATACGCGAAACATTGACCATAGTGAATAATGATATTTCATTAGGTTAAACCCTAAACAGTGTTTTTTCTAACTTTTGATGATGAAAATGAATGCAGATATATTCGAAACATTCCAAATCTGACCTACTTTTGTACGGGCTTTGATATTTCCTGAGTAAACCTCCAACCATTATGCTCCAAACTACTTTTTAAAGATTTTTAAGTTTAACCCAATTATTAAGGTGACCCTACAATCAGTTATGTATACTGACCTGTTGATAAAGTTTCCAAGGTTGTTCAGCAACTCCGAGTTGTTTTTCGTCAGGAAGTCGCTCCAACTGAACTGCGTATCCTGACCTTCAGGGCGCATGAAGAGAAGGTAGAAGCGCCAAATATCCGGGTCTAGAGAGTATTGCAATAAGTTTGTCGTGTAGTTCCAGAAAACTCATAAAAAATAAATATTTTTGTATATTAAATTCTAGTGATCACCGATTTCTAAATATATAAACGCCTTTGTTTTAAAAAACATGGCGCGATTGAGCTACTTCGAAAGACTATAACACCATAATATTATTTTTACCTGGTTATTATTGTTGTTTTCTATTTTTCATTTGGTTTTCTATAGTTACCACGAATTTATCCTGTCTAGATCTTTAGAGATTTGTGCACTATGTACGGATCTGTAATCTAGTTAAAAATGAATTTTAAAACTAAATAGGTCGAGTGAATCGACATCATCTTGATTAAGAGGTTTCAATAGGAACTTGTATCACAACCAGTCATTGATTAGTGTGTATCAAAACGTCTTTGATAATGTTTTCTTACTATAGCTAAAACGAGTGGAAATTAATTCAGTATCGTATCGGACGACTACCGATACTATCACCTAGCGTCGGACATCGGCTCCGATCCGATATTATCGACTTCCTTGACCTTAAAGGTAGTTGTACTTCAAACTTACCGATGTCGGTTGATCCGGCTTGGTCTCCAAACACACCGATTCCACGACTTTTGGAAAACTTTGCGTCTTCGTAGTTGAGGTATTCTGCGGGTTCAAGGGTCAGAGGTTAAGTCAGCGGGTCAAGTTTTAACTGAAATAAAAGCGGGTTTTGGGGCAGTACACCATCGGACTTTAGAAAGGTACAAAAAAAGTAAAATTGAGATGGTTATCTTCTATTTAAAAGTGTGATAATCTTTTATGCTCTTTAAGCCAAAATTCTAAACAGAATTGTCGTTTTCTTTGTCTCATGCTACTCTGTTGCACTGCAGATATTCTGCTCGGAAATGCCAATTTAAATTTCTCTCAATCTACCACTTTATTTAAGGCCGTGCATCACTTTTTGCTTGCACCCCATACATACCTATTTATGACAGTTAGAAAATTTATAAAAGTTAGAAAGCAGTGTTTTTTTACCTGTAGCGTTGAGATGACTGAGTGTTGTGTAGTTGTCGTCTGCTCCAAGCAAAGTACAGGGAAACACAACGCTATGGAAGGGTACGTTGTCCTTCGCCATAAAGTTAAACATCTCCACGTTCTAGACAAAAAACGTTTCTTGTTTAAACCTAATTGTGAGTACGTTTTTTTTTCACAGTTGGTGGTATTTTATCACAACACAAAGATATTCATCGCCACGTTCTTGTTGAAAATACTTACTATTATATTTTATTCAAATTTACATTTTTTCAAAATTAAAAAAACTTTTATAAAATTTTCACATAAAATCAACATTTTTAGAAGAAAACAATTTCGTTTTTATCGATCTTAGTAAAAGTGTTATTGACAACTCTTTTTCAGCTAGCTTTATAATATTTTATGTGGTGCAAACTGTTTTTTTATGTATGTTCTCTTTTAAGCAAACAATATCACACTTGCCGTTCATATTTTTAAACCATAAATCAGGTATTTTTCATCAAAGTCTATACCTTTTTTCAAAACAGCTGAAACAACGGGTCTTTAGTTTACTTTTATTATGCTTTTTACCTTGGGGTTTTTCCACCATTGAGCCCAGTCTTTTGTGTAGTTCGCTGTGATGGAAATGTAGCCAATAGGGGCATCGAACCACACGTAGAACACCTAGGCACGTAATCTTGAAAAGTTACCAAGCGAAACAGTTTAACGTAGTAAGAACATCAATGCCCATACAGAAGTAGGTAGCATTTCAAACTATTCGAATAACTCTTTATTCCTTTTCAACAAAAGTTTTACGTTTCCAATACCATGTGATGTTGAAAATGAATAAAGAAATAGTCAAAACTTTCATAAAATTCTACCTATACTTCTGTATGGGCTTTGAAATTCATTCTGGCGTTTATGACAACGTTTTCATAAGAATTCTTCAGATAAAAAAGGGAGGGCGGGCGTTTATGACATTATGACAAACAGCTATGAAGTAAAGTAAAACAAATACAGCTGAATATCTGCTAAAGGCATAAAACAATGTAACTATAATATTGCAAAATTGAAACCAAAACAACCCCATTATGACGTCACACCCAGTACGCATTCAAAAATATTCAAACAAAAACAACACGACTTACGGGGGCGCGAAAGTTTAGTGACGTCACAAAATTTACCCACCTTGTCAGTGAAGCCCTCCAGGGGCACGGGGGTTCCCCACTTGAGGTCACGTGTGATGCACCGGGGTTTTATTCCGTCCCTCAGCCAAGCTTCGGTGATGGTTTTGGCGTTGGAAGACCAGCCCTGGCCCTCAAATGACTTTGCTAGGGTCTCGCGTAGTTTGGGTTCCAGCTGGTTTGCAAAATAAAATGATCTGTTTTTACTGATATTTTTACCTTTAAGGATTTTTTAGCAGTTAAATTTTTTTTTAGAAGTATCTTAGGGGGTTCGATTTTGCGGTAAAGTAAAAGTTTTAATTCAAGAGAAATAAATGTATTTTCAAAACAAAAACTAGGTTTTAGGCGTGGCAAAAATTAAACAAAAAAAAAATAAGGTTTTTACTTGACAAAATAGGTTTGAAGTCAATATAATTAAAATGTTGGAAGACCAACCCCGGCCCTCGAACGACTTGGCCAGGGCCTCGCCGCTCGCGTAATTTGCGTTCCAGCTGATTTGAAAAAGATGACGTATTTTAGTAATTTTAAGGATTTTTGAAGCAGTGAGTTTTTTTTTTGTTTTTTTAAAGGTATTTTAAGAAGATGGATTTTGTGGTAAAAAAGAAACGTTTTAGTTTCATAAAAATGTAACTACATTTTTTATGGAAAAATAAGGTGTTAGCTTGACAAAATAGGTTTATAGTCAATATAATCCAAATGTTGGAAGATCAACCCTGGCCCTCGAATGACTTGACCAGTGTCTGGGGTAGTTTGGGTTCAAGGTGGTTTGGAAAAACAAAGTATGTTGTTTTTTAATCTTTTTCAGATTTTCTTTTTCAGAAAGAAAACAGACTTATATGCAGTACGCTTCACCTTTGACAAGTCGATAAATAGATGCTCCGAGTTTCGTACCGAAGGAGTGTCAGAGCACATTTTGCACTTAGGCTTCTGCAAGAAAGTCGCAAGCAAAGTGTTAGTTTTAGGTTTAACTTTGTAGTAGTTGCCCCCATTCTGCAAACCCCTTTTACAAAAATTGGTTTTGGAAAGTAGAACGGGATACGTTACATTGTATCAGCGTTTCGAAAACACCTAATTGACTTTTATCAGGCGTTAAAGGGTTTATATTCTTCGAAAAAAAAATGCCTTAATTTACAACCACAAGGTCGACAATTACTTCTGTAAACTTGGACAATTTAAGCTCAAAAGTCTTCTTTAGACTTACTATAAAAAAGCGAACCTTGTAAGTTAAGAAACAAACACAATTGTAGATTTCAGAAATGGGTGTATCAAAAGTATAAAGATTAAATTCCCGGTATATTTTGACCTTAAAAGTGTTGTCCAACTCACTTTAAGCTCGATTTCAATATTAAGCTACATTACAGATCCGTGCGTAGTGTACATAAAGAAGAATTTGCTTTTTACATGTCCCTGAGTAATATGGCTTATCAACTCACTTTGAGCTCTGTAGCGTTGATGAGCTTCCCACATTTGTCGCACTGGTCGCCTCTCGCGTCCTCATAATTGCAAAGTGGGCAAGTTCCCTCGACAAATCTGACATGAAACAGAACAAATCACATAAAGTACAAGCGTGACTTTGTAAGATGAATAGACAAGCTTTTTACAGAAAATCGCTATACTCTTAGAGAAAATACTTCAAAAGAAGCCAATTTGACTACTGAACAAAAAGGTTGACCCCTGCAATCATGCTTAACCTAAAAGTGGACAAGCCCCCCAACAAATCTGGAATGAAACACAACAAATCACGTAAAGTACGAGCGTGACTTTGTAAAGGTTCAGCGTGTATTTAGGTAATAAGCCACTTTCAGGCACATGAACTCAATTCTTAAAAATAAAAAAATTGCACCAGTTTCTTCAGTTTTCTGGCTGATTCTTCGGCCGACATAGTCGTCAAGCCGCCAGCATTCTACTGTTGAACACATATGTGTGTCTATATTTTATATCAGTGACCTTTATACAACTTCCCTGGAATAAAAAAATCATAATTAACCAAAAAGCCTCACTCACCGATCAGCGAGGAACCGATCGCACTTGGGACAATGTAGTTGCTCGACTGTCTGCTGCTCCAAGTGGCCGTTCTTGTGCAAACGCCAGAAAATGTCCTGGGCGATTCTGGTGAAATTAAAGACTTCTTTATCGATCGGAAACTTTATACTAATTATTTTCGAGAAAGTACTTTGGGCTTTAAGTAAGAGAGCTGTCAACTTTTATTGTGAATTTTATTCTATAATTTTTTGGCAATTTTATTTTTTTTTAACTTTCTATAAAATTTTATGATAGGTTTTATTGCTATCTTTTTTCTGTTTGTAAGACGTAAGAATATCAAAGCCCGTACAGAAAGGTGGAATTTTCGAAACGTTCAAAATGCTACCAACTTCTGTATGGGCTTCGATATGCTTATTGAGTCTTACTACAACCTCCAACCATTATGCTCCAACCATTTGCAATAGTTTCCACTTACTCTGTCTGCTGTTGGGTTGTTGTGCGACCAAAGTGGTCAAAGTCGATCTTAAACCAGTCGTAGACCTCGCTGTGTAGCTTGTTGTACTTGTCGCAGATCTGTAATGGTTTCAGGAAAAGTTATCGCATAGCGATTAACATGAACAGTGTTAAGTTGTCTAAACCGTTTTAGCTTTCTTTGTATCGCATGTCGTTCTCTTTATGTGTTGAGCTTTTTATGTGTTGGTTTTTGCTCTTAGTTTGTCTTTCATTTGTGTTGCAGTAAGACTCAACATTTGTACTTGGTTAGCCTTTTTTTAGTTACTTACCTATATTAATATTATAACTTATACACATTTTCTTTTTATATAACATTGCTGTTTTGTATTTCAAATTAAGTTGCTGTGGTATACGTTTTGCAGTTATAACAGATAAAAACTATATTATGAATTATACGTAAAAACTATTTTTTTTAATTTCATATTCAGTTTTGCTAATTTTATTGGAAACTTTGTGCAACAACGCAAAAACGTTAGCTAATGGATGTCACGTTATTTGTGTGGTTAACAATCATTTTGATTTGGCTGGCAAAAACGCCCTTGAATTTTGAAAATTCGGCGACCAAATCCCCGTATGGCGTGCTGAGCCTGTGCGACATGCGACATGCGTTAATTAGTCGTGACAAACAGTGGTTGTCGTGAGTTGGAACTTCGCCAAATGCTGGTTTTACAGAAAGGATGCAGCTACTTTTCGACTTGCTTGATCGATGATTTATGTAGCGTTGCCATCAGTGCGATGTTCTCGGTAATGCGTTAAAATATCACCAAATTAATTGTTTTCAGAAAAGTGGAAAAAGCATTACTGTTCAAAAAAACGAGAAACGAAGCTTCTTATTTTTAATGATAATAATATATATTACACCTTTATCTAAGTATTTCAGTGTGTTAAAAAAAAAATGCTATAGTTAGCAGAAAAAAATGCTATAGACATCACAAGGCACCCTAAAGAAGTATTAAAGTCAATCTACTTATTTTAAACATGACAAACGTGGATACAGCGTGTCAATTTTTATGTGGAGCCCACCCACACCAATGAAAAATAATAACAAACCTCTTGAGGAGTCACACCCTCCTGGGCAGCTTTGGTCTCAGTGGCCGTTCCGTATTCGTCTGTGCCGCTGATATACAAAGTGTTCCACTGGCGCAGACGACAGTACCTGTGACATAGTGCAGTGCTTCTTAAATTTTTTTAGCTTTGTTCACCCCTAGCATCTATCCCAAGATTTCATTCACCCTTGTCTCATGATATGATAAAACTATCTCGTGTATATATAACAGCACAAAATGAGGTTGTTTCGATTTTTGTTAAAATCAACTCAAGCTAAGTTTTACCATTGCAAATCTACAATTTCTCGGGTCCAGAAATATGAAGCTTCAAAACCACAAACTACAGTCACGAAATTTTTGTACTTAAACACTCAGTGCAAACCAACTTCACTATTACAATAAGTGAAAAAACACATCAAAAAACACCAGTTCAGTAGTCGATTTACTGCAGGGCTATCATCCATTGCTGACGGTTCACCCTTATTCACCCCTTTTGGTTGGTTCACCCCTGCAAAAATTTGATTTACCCTGGGGTGAACCATTTACCATTTTAAGAAACACTGACATAGTATATCCTGCTTGTATCAAACGGAAATCAACTGTTCATCTCTGATTACACAGGAAATTATGTGTCAAACCAGATTCTCCCAAATATTTTACAAATTACTTAGTTTTTGTTAAATAGATTGGCCCACTGTGTTTCAAGTGTTTATTTTATCAACATGCAATCCACAAAATCGTGCATCTTACAATTTTAACGGCAAAAAACATATTAACGTAGTCAATTTATTTTTTTTAATTCAGAAAATATAGGCCTGTCATAGTATTGTGTTTTTTCATGCTTCGTAAATATGTTTATTTTGCCTTTATCTTTGTAGATTGACTTTGTTTACTTTTTCCAAACGGAAGTTTAAATGAAAAAATAAATTTATACAGAGAAATGTTTTGCTTTCTTTTTGTAGCGAAGCAGTTTTTCTTAGATTATTCAGTGATTTAACTTCTTTTTTTTTAAACAAAAAACTACAGTCTTGTAAAAACTAAAAAAATTTAATTTTACTAAATATTATATTGTCGACCTACACCTGGAAACAATGATTTGCGTCTACTTCGGTCTTATTATCATCACTGCTGTTCGGTAGAGTATTTTAAAATGTGAAATACGGCAAGGTTTTTTTTTTTTTTTTCTTTTTTTTTTTCTACAATTTTTAACATAAGTTTACCTTGAAAATACGTCAGCACTGAGCACACACCCAATGATATTTCCAAGATGAGGAACGTTGTTAACATATGGCAAGGCACTGGTGATTAAAACGTTCCGTTCGTTTTCCTTGGGAAGACTGAAGAAGAAACAATATAACAATATGACAAATGACAACTTAAACATTCGGTTGTCTTACAAAAACCCTTGAATTTATCTATTCATGGATCAGGACAAAATCTCGCTCCACCTTCTATAAGTGAGGTTTGGATATATTCCAGTCACGTTAACTGATGATGATACAAGTTCCCAATGGAACATCTTTATCAGGATGCTGTTGATTTACTTGACCTATTTGGCTTTCAATATTAAGCTATATTACAGGCAAATATACCAGATCAACCTTATTGTTAAGAAACTCATTTTTCATTTTTGTATTTATTTTGTAATATACTTGGTTAAACAAATAAGTTGGTTGCAAGCATTAACCCTTTGAATTTAGATAAATTGGTCTCCCGAGGGTTTTATATTTTGTAGTTTTTTGAGTAATGTAATAGAAACCTATTTGGATTACGCATTCCTTATCACGTTACATAACAGGTCGGTGCATTGACGACTATAAACATAATGTTGACACTGACATTGGATGTTCTCTTTTTTTTGGCGAAGGTCTGGCAGTGGAATTCCATGCAGATCTAGTGGCCTCTAACTCTTCGGGGGAAATTTTAACTTCAACCTGGAAATAAAATCACGATCCATATTTTAAACTTTTAGAAATCAGATAGGAGTTCAGCTTTGAAGTACATAAGGTTTAGCAACGAAGGTGACCGACCATTTACAAAAAAAATTGCCTAAAATATATATATCTTTCAAAAAATATATCAAAAAAATATTAATTAAAAAAAAATAGCTTTTTAAAAAAAAACATTTACAAGCAAACACCAGATGCAGTGTGGTAATAAAAGTATTCTAGAGTGATATTTCATGCAATCCATTTAAGTTTTGCTACATCAAAAATGCTAATATTATATGTTCTTCTTCTGAATGCCTGTCTTGAATATTAGACCATTATTATATAGAAAACAGTTGGTTTAGAGCAGAGGTCACTAAGCTAAATTTCGCGGGCCAAATCCGGCCCTAAAGTTAATTTTACTGACCAATAGCATGTTTTCCAAATGTAAAACTAAATAATGACCAACTTCTAAACTGAACAACAATTTTATAAAGTTGACTACACTTTTTGTTGTATAGTTATTTACATTTTCTTTGTTTAACGATATTGAAGTTAACAAACATCGCCACAAAACGATATATAAGAAGTGACTCGTATAGAGTGATACCTAACAAGTCTACTCTTCAAAAAGAGCCATGACTCGACCGCCAGTTATCTAGCCTAGGGATGGGGTATTAATATTCGCTTAAAAAAATTCAAATTGCACTGAAAAGCAAAAGCCTTATTACTCGAGTATTAACAAAGATTTTCAGTCAAAATTTTTACACATTACTTTATGGGACATAACTTATCTAGCAATCAGACTTTTATATAAAATTTATTAATAAAGCCACTCCTTGCATTTTGCGAGTGCTTAATACATACCTTAACAGTAGTATTAGCATCTTCAGTTTGTTTAGTTACAATGGCTGATAGCGGCAAAACAGTTGGCTTTGAGGTAGATTTGGGTAACAAAGCAAAGTAACTCTGCAATGAAAAAATTTATTGAATTTAACATAAAACTATCTTTGTAAGCATATCCAGTCGATGAAAATTGAGCATTTTTGGAAGATTTGTTAACATGTCCGAAAAAAGCCTTTGACAGATTAACTGAGTTGATTAATGATGCAAGCAAGGCGAGCTAGAAAACCAACCACATGGTTGTATAATTATTGGAACTTTCTCGTGTATTATCTCAATGCAGGCAAGTGCTTTTCTAGCCTTGCCTTGCTTGCATTATGACCGACCGATTCAGTTTGTCTGTTATTATTAAAATGGTAATAGTATCGTGTAAAAACAAAGAAAAAATATTTTTATAAATAATAGTTTTTCACAAATCACAAAATCAATATGGACCAACCTGAAACTTGCCATCCGTCTTGGACTCCACAAGTTTAGAAGCTTTTTTGAAACTGTCTTTGCTTGTAAACGCATTGTGCCAGGCAGAAAGCTTTGGGAACTTTTCACTAAACTCTAATGCTGATTGCACAACAGGATGCAAGGAGCTTAATATTAAACAGCTCGCAAGGTTGTTCTGCATATAAATAAAAAAAAAATAAAAAAATTGTGGATCAAGATTTACACTTTCAGTTTTAACAGTAAAAAGAGATAAACCTCAGTATTTTGATAAAAACATTACTTTCCAAGTTTTTCAATATTTTTTCTTTGCGATCCAGTTTTATCAACTTTTTATGTGACCGCCATTGGAATATTAAAATATAAGAAAAGAAACCATCTATACACATGCAATTTAATGCTAGTGTTGAATTTGTATTAACTAATTCTATTAGTAAACATGAATGTTACGTCACAAAAATGCGGCAATGTACCAATCTAATAGAAAACTAAAACACTCATAAAAAGTACTGCAAGGATAATTCTTGCCTATATTGTATATTTGTAGTCCAACTAAATTAATGTACACATGTAGTTGGTGATTTATTAAAACATCATAGCCATAACATATCACAAAAACAATATATTTTTTTATTTTCTGACATTTCTTTTATTTTCGTTATTGCACTTATTGATGTTGTTTCCATGAAAACTTTAATTTTGGAATATAAGTTATTAAACCAAATTTTAATTAAAAAAAACTAACTACGTAACAGTTGCATAAAGAGTATTTACCTCTTTCAGTTTGTCAACAAAAGATTCAAGGTCAGACATGACTTTCACGAAGGTCTTATCTTGAGCCAGCGACTTGCTACCCGAACAAAATTGGGCCACCAACTTGCGAAGACAAACCAACTCCCATTCCAGCAAGCCAGCTTCAAAACCACTCACTTCTTTTCTCTTGGCCATCTCAAAAACACACCTAAATTTCAGTGTTATATGTTAAACTTGTATTTACAAAATTGTACTCTAAAGACCCGACTGCACTCAATAATTTGTTGCCGCCAAAATTTTATGTCAAAATTTGTTTTGAATGGGATCCTGTGACCAAATTGGACGATGTATAGGCAAAAAGGTATGTCATGGCGTGATTTTGGGAAAGCATTATATGCCAACATCTTTGTACTGGAATACAATCGGGTTCTAAGATAGCTCTAAAATAGGACTCAAGTGGTGGCTTTTGGCATGTTATCAAAGGGCAACTAGTCAAGCTTTTAAATCATCTACGGGTGTCATTAAAGCATTTGCTTGTTTTTTTTCATTTATTATTAACTTCAATCAGGAAAAATACCTGTTCATAAACACCTCTTCAAGTTATACTGTTGTGTCATATATATAGGCTTTGGTAATTTTATCTATTAAAATTGATTTCCTAAACAAGCACTCAAGTATAGAAATAAATATGGTTAGTAAGTTTAGAGTTTGTAGATTAGCTTCATTTACCTGAGAGCAGCATTTGACGAGAATAAGGAGTCTCCATTTTTAAAGGTGACATTTAAAGTAGACCCTTTGCAAATAAAAAAATACAAATTATACAGTTGATTTGTGTTTAATTTACACATTACAAATAGGGTCCCCAAAACAGTTAATTGCAACATGCAAACAAAAGTGTTTATTATATGCAGAAAACTCTCCATTTAGTTAAAATGCGCCGACCCTAAAAGTTACAGATTTAAATCTACATTTTGTTTCGGCTTGGTTTGATAAAAGTTGCTGTACAGTGAAGATTATGACAACAAATATGCCTGGCGCTGATTTATAATCTATTACATTTTTGTCCGGGCATTTACATTGCTAACAATATTTGGGTTAGGGTGAGAGTTAGCGTTTGGGTGGGTGAAGTATTATTATTATATTTGTTCTTTCAGATTTATTTTTCCTTGCAGTTTTAATTTTGAAAACTCGTTTTGTTTCTGTAAACAAAAAGTGGTAGGATTCTTGACCAGTGCCAACAAGGAAACTAACATAGTTTATTGCATGCAACTGAAATTTTTTAGTTGCAGAATTAACTATTTATTACTAAATCACTTACCTTCACAAAACTTTGCATCAATTTTTGATTCATAGCAAGCAACTAAAACCTTAAGAGTTTCTGGACTTTTGGGCCCAACAACATTCACTACTTGCATGATAATTAACTTAAGTTACTTGACTTTTTTGAAAAAGCACTAAAAACTAATAAGCACTATAAATTATTTTTCATATAAAGTACCAATTTTAATTGAATGACAACGCTAAAAAAGTCACGAATTGGAATTGGCAATGCTTAAAAACAAAAATACCGTTATTCCGTTTTTCAGCATTGTTACTAATTAAGATTGGTATGCCACGGTAGTATGAACAAATTTACAAAATGTATGGAGTTTTGTCCGAAAAAAATGTATTATTTAAGTTAATTTGTAGAGTTAAATACTTCTTTTAAATTATTAAAGGCAAAATTCTATTTCTGATGTAACGTGTTTTACATCAAGGGACTTTACCTTACCGGCAAAACACTTTAACATATAATTATAAATTGCATATAGGTGTCAGTACATACTTTAAACAAAAAACTATTATATCTTTGCTTTATTAAATCGTACTATACTATAGTATTAATGTTTTAATGGATCAAAGAGATTTTATTCGCTTTATAAAGGAAAAGATGAATGTACCGATAATTTTAAAAAATCTTGCAAAACCTTTGATTGTGAGTAAATTCATTATTTTTAGAATCCAGGGTAAACAATCTAGTTCAGCGAACGTTTTTCTCAGCTCCGTTTCAGTAATTTGCTTGCCTTAATAGTCTAATTGTGATCTTCAGTACTTTCCACTCGAGTTTTTTTGCTATATGGACAAAAACGTGACGAGAAAGTTTTTTTGCTATGGACAAAAACGTGACGAGAAAAGATTTCCACAAAATATATTTTAACATAAACCTTGTTTTAAAATTCAGGTAAGTTTGATAAAGAAAAAAAAAAAACATTCTATTAATCTGCCACTAGTGTAGATCTGTCATAAATAGACGAAATTTCATCACTCTTTGGCACGCAGCAATTTTCTATTTATGCATAGCACCGGTACAAGGATGTCCATAAAGTAAACAAATAGCGATTTTAAGCAGTAGAGTACGCAGTTCTATTTTAAATAGGCATAGTGGGCCTTATTACTGGAAGGATGAAAACGATTAAATAGCTATTAGCTTTTATTTTAGTAATTAGGAAAGAAATGTGTAGAAACTGCAACAGTTACATATTTAAAGTTTGCAAAATTATACACACTGTTGTACATTTTAGTGTGAAGAATAAATTTATATCTGACTAATTTTCCATAAAAATATTATTAGTGGCCTTAGAGACAATAACATCTAACTTGAGTGTTGGTAAAAAGCAGCATTAGGCATAGAACTTAATTAAGGTGTATATTTAAAAGCCTTGGACACTTTTTGTTGCGTTAATATTTCAATAATCTAAATCTTAAATCATTTCATTTTAAATGAATGTTACTCAAATCGGATAGCTAATTAATTTTTTTTTCTTTGTTAGGATTTGATTAAAAGTTTACCGTTTCTTACAATTTTAAACATTTGTCACAGAATTTCTCACAGAACATGACAAAAAACATAAAGTAACGTATTTTCAGCAAGCGATAAACATAAAAAGAAATTGCACTAATCTAAGTAGGGGAACTAATTTGTCTAACACTACGCCGCGAATTTCGAACAAAGGCCACTGTTACGTCACAAGCTTTTGCAGCTCTTCGTTCAACTGACGTTCTTTCCTTCGATCGAAAATCCAAATGACACTAAAAGTAAAAAATTGCAACATAGTAAGTTAAATGTAGAAAACAGTTTTGTACAACCTATTGGTCGTGACCAAAATTTGGTTTGGTCGCCAAAAGCGTTCTCTCTAAGAAAATTTTCTACTGCGCAAATATTTTTTGTAGTGCGCAAGAATATTTGAAGGCTGCGTTGGCAGATCAATGTTTTTTATTGAGGCGAGGCGTGAAAATTTTAAAGATGACGTCACAAAGCGCGACGTCATTAAACAAATAATTTGAATAAACTTGCATGTGCAGCTGCAATCGAGTTAAATCTGCAAAATCGATTTTAAAAATGTCAAAACTGCAAATCGAGTTTAAAAATGTCAAATTAAAAAAAATATGATGCGTGATGCCTTTAGCGCAAAATCAAGAATCACGAACGATTCGCTCATTTGCATTTATCAAGAGCATTTTGTCAATTTGTGAGGGCCATTATTACCCCACAGCTGTATCTGCAAAGAAATCGTGTAAAAACTGCATTTTGTGTTAAATGCATTTCGCTTTAATGATCCCGAACTATTGTCAAACACTCCACTGCTGTGTTTGGCACCGTTTTAAACTCAATTTTTTTTAAGCTTGATTTTCCTGAGTAGACATTTAATTCTACGTAAAATAAAAAACATACACAGCACGGATGATGAAAATCGATTAGACTGCGGATTTTTTATTGCGGATTTGTTACCTTGCTTTTAGCTGCAAACATCAACGAAAAAATGGCCCGTGCGAAATGCTCAAACTTTGTGGCAAAAGAGTGAAGATATTTTAGTTTTAATTTGAGAATAATGTGAGTGCGCAAAAGCAAATTTTACTGCGCAATTTGTCTGGCGTGGCTGCGGAATTGCGCAGTTGCGCACCTTAGAGGGAACACTGGTCGCCGACTGCAGTAGTTATATGTGGTTAGATTTATTAAGGTTCATTCTGCGAATGATTCCTCTAAATTTCAACAAAATAGTGGGATCCATACGAAGACATGGCTTGTATGAATTAATTTCGAATTATTTAAGCTATCTGTTATACGTTGTTTTCTCTTGTAATAAAGTCAGCGGATAGAATGGGGCTACCAAAGCTTCGCTGTTAGTTACGCCTGGAATAAAAACGGTTGAGAAATACTAGGAAGGCCAGTGGTTCAATATTTTTCGGATATTTGTTGACGGCGTTTTAAGCTTTGCAGACTTGGTTTATAACAAAATAACAACATTGCTTGAACTTAGTGTCGAAGCCAAATAGGTCGAGTAAATCAACATCGCCTTAATCAATTGAGGAAATAAGAAATGTGAGGAAATAAGAAATGTGACATTCATTGCTACATTACATATCCTCGCATATAGTGTAGCTAATGAAATTAATTTTAATGCAATATTTTATTCATTACGAAATGCCTATTATTTAAAGCCACCAACTTACCATATAAGTGCTAATGGAACGAATGAAACAAACGCAGCGAAAACCCATGCGAACCCGCTGAATATGGTCAGAGTGGCAGAATACAGGGATAGAAATGAGATAGTGGAAACGAGGAACGTTAAGATTTCAGTGGTCGAAAGCAGTCCAAACGCAGCTCCTGTAATAAACAAGATGGCCCGACATCTTTATAACCAATAAACCAGTTATAACTATGATCTAGTCTAAATTCAGAGTTGCCATTTCGTGTTAATTGTAATATTTGTGCTTATTTTTAAGAACAATGTCTCAGAAAATAATAATGTGCTGATTTTTTAGAAACGTGATTATTTTTAAATTGTATGCTTATATACTGTAGTTTGTCTTAATTGTACTTTTAATATAATTTTATTTCTAGTAGACTTATCTTGACGTTAAGCATAAATAAGCCCAACATTACCAGCCAGAAAATTTTTAAATCAAGAATTTCGTTAGAAAAAATTAATGCGCAACATCTTGCCTTTAATAATTACTGGTGGTAAACTATTACATCACCAAAAAGAACCGCGCCTTTTTTGTCCTAGCAGATGGCCTGTGTAAAACGGTGGTGCTTAACCGCCGGTCCGCAATAAGTTTTGCCGGTCCACCCAAATGTTTTCTTTATTGTGCAGTTGAAAGTTATGTTATTTTTACCAACGTTAAATAAAAGTATAAAAAAAATCGCTTTTGTAACGTGCGAATTTCACCTCATGACTAAGTATGTGAAGAGTCTGTTCAGCACAAAAACGCAACGAGTAGTGAATGAAGCTCTTATAGCTGTTTATTCTTTTATTAATGAATACCCCTAGTTGTCTCAGTAAAGAATCGTGCTTTCGAAATTCTGGATAGCGGTTCTTGAATTTTTTTTTTTTTTGGAGCATAATGGTTGGAGGTTGTAGTAAGACGTAATAAGAATATCAAAGCCCATACACAAGTAGGTATCATTTTGGACGTTTCGAATAACTCTTTATTCGAAACGTCCAAAATGATACCTACTTCTGTATTGGTTCTTGAATAGATTTTTGTATTTTTACCTGTGTGTCAAACGGTTACAACCACTGCTCGCATACAGCTATAAATATCCTTCAAATTATATCATTTCTACGCCAAATAAACGCAATACATTTGCAAATAGATTTACTCTTTCCGAAAAAGATATTTTGACCTAAGTGGATAGGTTTTTTTAGGTAACATCGCTTCTAATAAGCACAAAAAGTTAAAACTATTTTCAATTTATAGTAGACCTTTGTTAAATGCAAATAGTAATTGCTTCATTATATCGTATTTTTCTCACCAAGTTCTGGTTTATTGCTTACCGTGTTCTTGGATCGAAACCATGTTGGAAATCTGCGCTTGTATGAAGGGTTTGGCGGCGTGTGCGAAGAACATCGGGATCGTTGCTGAAATAAACAGATAAACATGATTAAGATAACGTAATGACAACCAAGCATAAAGATTAAACTAAGTATCGAACTTAGCAAACGAAAATCAGTTTGTTTGTATGTAATAAAAAGATAAATATATTTCGCTATAAAGCATCTTCAGTATCTAAAAACATAACACAACATAAGTCAAGAATACGCTATAAAAACCTAAACCAACTGTTCTAGGCAAGTAATGCACTACGCAAGCCGCAACTGCTGCAACTAAATGACGATGCGATCAGTAAAGTGACGTAAACTGATAAGATCTGTCTTTGTCAGCAAACCAAAGATTTTTTATATAAACTTCTAATCAGTGCCGTCTCACTATGTTTAAAATGAATAAAGACTATTTCGGAACGTTCAAAATGAACCTACTTCTGTATACGGGCTTTTATATTCTACGTCCCACTACCTCCTACCATTGTGCTACAAAAATTGTATTGTTTGTGTTCTTTGTCAAATAAAAAGTGACGGTAGAAATGAATAGGAGTTAAAAAGCATTACGAAGTGCTAGCTACTTCGGTTTAGATCGTAAATTCATCCTTTTTTGGCAGTATGTTACTCAGAAATCAGATATCAAAAGAGTAAAGGCTATACCGGTTACAATATTTGTCAGCGCAAACAAGCAGCATTTTTTTTTAGTTTTTTTAAGAGTTGTTTAAATAAATAACCGACCTGCAAAAACTATGTAGACGTTGACTGCAAAACCAGTAAGACAGGTGTAAAGAATAAGACCGCAAAACCCGGTGACGATTATAAAGTTGTTGGAGAACTCAAAGACTTTCTGGTAAGCCAGAACAAGAAACGGGGCGAAGGCGACAAGGAAAAACTTGGCTCCCTACAAAAATATTTACAAAATTGATTCGGATATTAAGTTTACAAAATTAATTCGGAATTTATTGTAACCTCTTTAAGTAAATACAAAACCTAATCTCTAACAAATTTTACCTCGCTCATAAAGAGCAAATAACAAAGTGAGGATAAATATTACAAAATTATACTTGTCCTTGCTTTTTGTTTAAACTGAGATGTACGTGAAACATGTTATCTTTTAATCACGCGTTTCATTAAAATTAACTTTACCGCCTATTAATATTAAAGCTTTTGGTTGTAAGTGTTTATTTTTTAGCAATTCTTAAGCTGAGGGCAGTTTCATTTGAGGCTGAGTTACAAAGCAAGGTTTAACTCAAAATGATGTCTGGCACGACATTTTGCGACACATAGACGGTTAAGCATTTTTTCCACACTAACTGGTATTGGGATTATTTAAAAATATCATAGATCGGACGCATATAATAAATTAAGGTTCATGCTCAATCAAGTGTAAGTTTTTTTTAAGAGAACAGAATGTTTGACACAACTCTTTAATGGTTCGCTGATCATTTAGTCTAAGTTGGTTGCGAGAAAAAGTCACATGTTCCGGTATTACCTTATTGAGGTTAACATTTACTTAGGGCGTGCTAACACATTTCAAATATTAGTGCTAAATCAACTCATACAAATGTTAAGCAAATACGCGTCATATAATGGCGGTAGGCCTGTATCGTATAACGTGAACTTTATGTGCACTTTCATGTAGTGGGCGTTTTTTAATTATATTAGAAAAAACTCTCTATGCTTGATGATGTTGCTATACTGATTTAACACTTTCAAATAATATTTTATTTTTACTCGAAAACTATATTGTGTCAAGGTCCAGAAGATAATGATACCCAACCACATAATTTAATTAGTATTAGAAATATATAATGGTCCGTAGTAACATAATGACTCAAGTGTACCTATAAGTCATTGGTTAAAAGATTCTTTAACTGTACAAAATGATTCCTTAAGTGTACATTTCCTGAAGTGCGATTTTTGAGATCTCGTTATATTACTCAGAAGTATAGTGTGACAATTTCAGTAATTTAACATTATTTGGAATTGACTTTATTTAATTAACTTATTCATTTAGATGTACATTGTACAATCTATTAAACGACTTCAATAGATTTTACACATGACTAGTCCTTAAAATAAAAAAATACATGTGAACATCTAGAGGAGATAACAACTTTAAACTACCTGACTCAATTAAGTCATTTCTTTAGATGTTGTTTGTTGAAAACTAATCACCTATACTACAGTTACTACTTGTGCAACTTTTCACATGAATAGCCATTAAATTTAAACACCTCAAGTGTCCAACAAACATATTTTTAGAAAGAAAATCAACGTGAGGCTATAGGACTTTTAAACGAACCGTCTGAGCCCCTATAAGTACAGGGGTGAAGCATAGAGGTTGCGAGAGGAAATAGATTGTCTGGAACGACATTGTTCCAACATTGACGAACATGAAGAAGTTGTAAGCGATCAAGTAAAACCAAATCCTCCAAACACGACCCGGGTATCTCCCTCCACCGTGAACACAACGCTCTGTAAAACAATGACGTCACTTGGGTACCCTATACATCAGGGGTTCTTAAACTTTTTTACACCAGTCTCCTAAATTTTTTTTTTGCTTCACGTGGACCACGGTAGGAAAAAAATGGGACAGCGTAACCACGGTAGGAAAAAAGGACAGCGTAAATTAACGTCACAATACAAATAGACTTTATAATCTGCTGATTTCGGTCAAAAATTTTTAAGGCCAATGGAGTCTAAATACAGTGCGATACGCAATTGTATTATTATCGGTATTTAATTTTTACTCGACCTTATTGGCTTTGAAATTCACTTTACAAATGTATTTACTAACTAAAATTTACTATTCCTATTATTAGTGTTTTCAACAAAATTTCTAGAAAAGTTTTTTTTGTGAAAGTGTACTAGGTTCAAACTTTTCATTAATTAGTGTTAAGTTGTGAAGTAATCAGCATTAAAGTGTGAAATGTCGAAATCTAATAGAGATGCCTCACAACAATAATATTTCCACCCTGACGAAGGCGACTTGCATAGGTTGCCGAAACGTTGGTTAACAATTAAAATTACCAGAGGAGCTGTTTTTGATTAATATTACTATGCCTGGTAGCAACAGTACATATAATAACAATTTCGTTACAATCGCCCAAATGGATTAGTAAGCTGTTACCTGATTTATTAGATCATTTATGCAAGGGAATTCTCAACATACTGGTCGCGCCTATTGTTTGGGTCGTCGGTCGGTTTTACAGTAGAACTATATATTATAAATACTGTAAAAAATAAGATATATTCATTTAAAAATGCCTGTAAGCCTTCTTAACTATATGTGGTAAAAGCTATACAACTTAAAGATAGAGTATTAATTAGTAAATTGATAATTATGGTATTCCTAGAATTTCAATTGTGTTGCGTTACTCTCAAAAGAGTGGTAGGATTCTCAACATCGCCAAATTCAGTGCTGGTCCAGAATTCTGCCACAACGCACATTATTTCGGTTAGGGGTGTGGTTAGCGTTTGGGTTAACGCAAATGGTGGTTGGCTTTGGGGCTTTCAGGTACAGTGATATAGTCTTTAATGAAGGGGTTCTTAAACTTTTTTCACCGCGGACCCCCCCAATAATTTTTTGCTTTACGTGGACCACGGTAAGCAAGAAATTAAAAAAAAAGAACGTCATAAATTGACGTCACAATACAAATAGACTGTAGAAATCGGCAGTTTTTGGTCCACAAAATGTGAAAAGGAAAATAGAAATAGGGACATTCAGTGCAAAAACGTTTTATTTTTAATTAAACTCTTTCCTTAGAAAAATTGATTACTTCCTAAATATATACCAATATTTCAATTTGGCCTTCGCGGACCCCCCAAAAATAGTTCACGGACCCCTAAGGGGTTCATGGACCCCAGTTTAAGAACCCCTGCTTTAATGGGTTCATTGTTGCCTAAGCTATTTTTTTTATATCGGATAAGGTTCATGTTTTTAACAAACAAACCTTTCATTGTTATTTCACAAATAGGTTACTGTGCTTGTTTCGTGCGGATGAAAATTTTCAGAAATTACTAAGTGCGGACAGTTCTTTAAAAGGTTGAAAAGTACTGCCATAGCTGAGAAAGTAAACTGCGACAATACCCTTGTATTAGTGATATATTCTCACCCGGTTCTGGCACTTTGGTGACGTTGCCGTTGTCGTCGATGATCACGTGACAAATCTCGCAAATGCTCATCTCACTGCTGTAAACAGACCACACGGAGCGCAAGAGATCAAGTATGGTGTAGCTCTTTTTCGTGACGGAGCTTGGCTCGTCTGGCAAAAGAAATAAACTGTGTAAGTAATTTTGTTTTTCCATGACTTAATTTTAAGTAAAGTATATTCCACGAGGCTTTTACAGAAAATTTATTTTTTGGTGTTTTTTGTTGGCTATTTTGGACTTTAAACAAACTATTTTTAATGTGACGAAATTGAGTTTTTTGGCTTGTTAGATCAGTGGTTTTCAACCAGGGTTCCGCTAGTACAGCCAGGGGTTCCGCAATTTGTAAATTGTTAAGCTAATTGAGGTGTGTTTATTACACTGGGGTTCCTCGAGCCAGTGAAATGTTTCGATAGGGTTCCACTTCAGCAAAAAGGTTGAAAAGCACTGCGTTAGATGAATGTAGGCTATAACTTAATTTTGTTTTGCGTATATTTTTTTGGGGAGGGGGGGAAAACAAGCTTTTTAAATGTGAAGAAATTAACCTTTGTGTATCGTTCCAAAATTAACTTTTTTTTGGCTGGCCAAGAAAAAAATGTATAATTTATTTTGTTTTGCGATGACTTAATTTCAAGTAAAGTATATTCCACCAATACTTGATAAAATAGTTGAATCGCTGTTACCGGGAAATTAACTCGATTTACGAAAAGGCTTTGCGGAAAACCTTATTTTTATACTGTTTTCTGATTTTTTTGGCTATTTAGGACTGTAAACAAGCTACTTTTTATTGAGAATAATTTAACATTTTAGGCTCGCTTGCGACAAGAAAAAAACGTAGAAGTAATTTTTTTATGTTGATGAAGGATCCTGGATAGATAGCTGAAACGTCGAATTAAACCATTAGGCATTAGGTTTTCAAATGACTTGACTGGGACGCATACAGTCCTTTCCAATGTTTTCATTACATTTTTTTAAGTCACTGACTTTAGTAACTTCAAACCAGTCAAACCTTCTTTAGAAGATCCATCGCAGCTTCCGTAATCGCTCGTTTTATCTTCCACCACCACTTCTCCACCATCGTCCTCCAGAACAATGCGCGATTGTTCTCGCTCCTCCTTTATCTTCCGGGAGTCAGGGAGGAGAGGAATCAAGAGTAGAGCTCCGAAAAGCATGAGGCAGCTGTACATGATGGGAGGGAAGAACCAGCTGCTCTGAATCCAGTATCCGCTGCTCAATCCTGCGATTCCTCCTCCTAGAGCGAGGCAGGTATCCAACATCACCATCCTGGAGAATAAAATATGTCGAAGGACTTTTAATACCCTGGATCCTGGACATCTACTGTTTTAGGCTGAATAAAGTCCATTGAAAGCAAATGAAAATAGTAAAAAATTTTATAGGAGGTATCCAGCAACACCAACCTGTAAAATACGAGAAAAATTGTGAGGAATATAAAGCGTTGTCTGAGGATTTTAAACCATCCTGAGAAACAGGGCGTAGTTTGGTAGCCCCTGTAGTAGAAGAACTTTACACCCTAGGCCTATATAAACATTTTTGACATCCACTTTAACTGAATACAACCAATTTGCTCAAGATGCCTTCGAAGAGGCTGGAATCAGTCCGCCGGTTTAGGATTGTAAAGGCTAGACTGAAAAAACAACTAGCCAACTAGACTACGCTTGAAGGAAGACACTTCCAACAAAAGAGCGACTGTCAGAAAAATGCTGATAAGTTAAGCCTATAGTCGACAGAATATTTTTATAGATAAAAAGTTTCCATCGGTTTCAATTATTGACCGCTGACACGAAAACAATTTACGATAAAAAAAATGTCGTGATTAGGGGAAGGTTGAGGTGCCGGAGTTCGCGGGGCTCTGTCAATTTAATAACGGGTGGTTTTACTAATGTTTAGCTGTCATTTACCTGATTCCCCTTTTTTCTGTTGTGGTGATATCGCTGATGAAGGCGTATCCTTGCATCAACAGTGTCATGTAGTAACCGCCAACACCAGCTAAGAAGTTGTAGATGTACATGGATGACAGCGACCAACTGAAAATACATGACGAAAATGGGTTATGTAAGACAAAGATGTACTTGGTGTGATAAACGCTTTCAAAACATTACTTTGACTAGAGTTGTGGTTTTAGTAAGTACTTTTACATTTTTTTAGAGGGCACAAAAGTTGTAGGTTTTATTAATAAAAGCACACTAACGTCGTTTTAACAAATGTCTGAATATTTTGCAAAACTGGTAAAAAATTAAACCAACACACATTATACATCTAACACAAATTTAAAAAGTAAACGAGAAATATGTTTTGGTTTAAAACTTCACAATCTTAAATTCTTACAAAGCTATTAACGAAGATACAAGAATCAGTCACAGTATTAAACAACCCACTGTAAATGTACGGACACCGCCAACAGGATGTTGCTGATCAGCATGGCAACCACCGGTATCGTCATGGCAACCTTACGTCCCACCCTGTCGCCCCATGACGTCACTAAGATGCCGGAGAAGCTGGCCGGGATGAACATGGTGATGTCAAAACGGAGGGTCCACCTTGAAAGTAAACGGATCGATCAATATAAAAAAAATTAAAGTATTAAAAGTAATCGAAAATAAAACTATAGAAAAGTAATAAGAAATGAAAATAAAAAATATACATCGGAAAGAAAATACAAGTAAACGAAGCTAAAAGTAGTCACATTAAAAAAAAAAAATTTTTTGAGTTACGTTTCATTTTAATAATGTGACAGTTGTCAATATGTGTTAAAGCTTTGGCAGGCATCTTAGACTACTCAGGCCTGCTAATTCAACCTATCTTACTTTTTATATAAAATGACGTTTTATTAACTTTAGTATCAGCTGTAATTATAGTCAACTTTTCGCAAGTTAACCTTTGCGTAAAATTTGTATTATCGAGGCAGGCTAAAAACCATAGGCTACCTTGTATTTAAAAGTAAAACATGTTTAACCTATATAAGCGTTTTATCTATTTGTTAATGTAATGATCGTTATCTAACCAAACGGTTCTTTTGATTAAAACAGTGTTTTGTTTTTACTGTTTTAAATACAATTTTTGAACTTTAGTTTAACAGCACTTTTAGACAATTTTATTAAACCTTTTTTCCAAACAGTAGCCTACAAATGTCGCTCTACAATCTATAAGTTAAATCTTATTATTCGGTGTGATTTTACAATTAGGATCGTGCATATTACTGGGTTAAAAGGGGAAAGCGTGGTATTTTTAATGTAAACTGTTTAGAAGAGTGGGTGCAAGATGGCCAAGAGTTGCCTGAAAACAGTTGAAATATAACGTAGGCCCTAAAAATATAATTGCAGGAAATTAACAAAGACCTATAGTTATCGAAAGAAGAAATGGGACATGCGAAGAAAGACAGCAAATACTGTTCGATACATTGGTCCGAATCAGAGATAAACAACTATATAAAGCAAAAACGTACTTCGAACTGAACAAAATGCGATAAACCAGGCCTGCGTGGTTATAACCAAAACATGTCCCGAGCTAAAGATTCCCAACCATAGTAGGATTTCCGCTGTGTTCCAAACAGCCCATTCAAAGCATGGGCCAACAATTCGTCGAAACATCGCTGCATCCGTGGTAACACCTTCCCTTCCATTACAATACAATAAGGCGTATGCTGTCTTTGTCGGGTAGGAATCTTGCGGTTGGTAAAAAACGATTAATTGGTGGTGACCAGATTTTTAAATTAAATTTCGAAGTCGCCATATTTATTAGGGAAGCGAATCCTGATATTGATTCCTACTTGTAAAAATTTGTTTCTACTGGTTAACATAATACTTCAAATTAAATTTTTGGGTGTTTGTGTTTCAAAAAAAAAGGACACAATTTTTGCTTTTATTGATGAAGAGACACTTTTCCTATAAAAATAAGAATAAAATGATTTGTTTTACTGCAAATTATACACTGGTCGATAATGATTTCGACCGACTTGACCTTTTTGGCTTTGCAATTCGTTATCAAGATACATTAAAGATCCGTGCACGGTGTACATAACTTATGGCACTTTTTACAACTGAACATTTCGTTTTCCCACTGTAAAACTTACCATCAAGATACATTAAAGATCCGTGCACGGTGTACATAACTTATGGCACTTTTTACAACTGAACATTTCGTTTTCCCACTACAAAACTTACCATCAAGATACATTAAAGACCCATGCACGGTGTACACAACTTATGGCACTTTTTACAACTAAACATTTCGTTTTTCCGCTGTAAAACTTACCATGATGACTCTTGTGCCACAAGTTGTGTGACCGCCGACTTGTTTTTCGTCATATCACAGTTGGACATGAAGGTATAAGTGGTGTTATGTTGCTCGGCTACCCTCTGAGAAATAAAATTATTAAAATATTTTTTCTTTCTAGATGTTGTATTGTAGTTGGTTTAAAATACGTGACTATTTTGTTTCATTGTCTAATGTGGTTAAAGAGTTTAGAACAGATCTGGGCGAATTACGGACATGAACTGAAATCCGGCCGCTAAGCAATATAATCCGGCCCGCAGCTCATTTTTACTAAAAGTGTTTTAGGTAAAAATGAGCCTTAACATAATGGCACTTTGTAAAACTTTTACAGATCTCCAGCTTCGGGTTATTTCGCATCAATTTTGACACAAAGCCTTGCAAAGTAAATAGATTCGTGGTTACGAAAAATCAAGTAAAATTATTTTTTTAGAAAAAAATAGTACTTACACGAAATTAAGTAGTAAAAAGCAGCCAAAAAATGTAGTTAGACGTAACATGAATACCAAAGCCCGCACAAAAAATGTTGCATTTTGTAAACGTTTTGAATTAATCTTAATATTCAGATGCCAAAAGTGATTTGTAAAGATTTATTTTGACGTTCAAAATTTGCCCTCAATACCTCTGTAATCTTAATATTTAATCTAAGCGTAAAAATCATAGTCAAAACATTGACCCAGTCACGCTAAAAGCGTCCAAGAAAATGCTCAACCCCCTCTCACCAGGTAAATATATTCTCCGAACACAACGTCCAGCAGCAGAGCGTTGAATGATACAAGCACGATGATGAAGTAAATGATCACCCATCTCAGCTTTTGGAGCGAACGCTCCATATGTTACAACCTGCAGCCAGAAAACACAAACCTTTACCGACCTTATGCACCTAGAAAATACAAGTGTAACAATTTAGGCAATACCCAATTTTATATCGTTTCTATAACGTGTTTTTCCTACGTTTTGAGACATATTTTTTGATTAGTTGGATAGAAATTTCCGCCAAAATTATTGGACTTTTTTACAATATTTTTGAGCAATATTTTTTTTTCATTTACCGGTGTAAAACATTTACGCTTGTTCTGAAGGTAAACTTTATTTTTTTTTAACAGTGTACTATAGTACTTTATAGGACATCCCTAAATGTGATACAAAAAACATCTTTTGTTAGACAGCAGTAAGCCCACACCCACCGTAAAAATAATTTGAATAGTCTCCTTCATTTACCAAAACAGCTTTTCCTTATAGTAGTCCTTTATGGCAACAAATATCGTCTGATATTTCTTTGCCTCGTGAAACGCGAAAAGGGCACAAGATATTTTCAAGTGACGCCCTGAAAACAAACATTAGTAGCTTAAACGCGCTAACCGCGAAATAAGGCACTTTGTTCATTTTGTTCTGCTTTCCCAATGCTTTAAAACTCATATATTTAATCCACCAAACGATATACTTGTTTTTAGCTCTGTGGATTCGTGATACCTTTAAGATTAAGCTTAAACCAATCCTTTCATCATTTTAATCTCTAAGTATTCGGATATTTTGAGGTTTATTAGCTTGTCTTTGTTCACAGTTTTAAGCTTACTTTGGCGTACGTGCTGAAACTTCTTGAAGCGCAAGGTTTAGCTACCAATGCAAAAATAAGCTTTTTAACCTTGTGACGTCACCATCGTTACGTCACGTTTTTATTCACGTTTATAACTTTGTTTTAAACAACAATTCGCACCTTTCACTTGTTTCTGCCTTCGAATCGGTTATCGAGATGTTTTGTTCAATGTTATGACAACTCGAAATAAACATGACTTTGCTTTTGTCACCCTAAGTATAATTTTCAAACAAATCATCCACATCATACAACTTTGTGAAACGAGTTCTTATCATTTTTATCCACTAGCAAGTTGAAAAGCTTAGCGTTTTTGGTGCAGACCGGTGGTGATCTATAATCCTACCACTTTTTGTACATTAACCAAACGAGTTACTACAAATGAAACTGCAAGGAAGAAATAAAAACGGGAGAATACATAGAATAATACTTGTTCAACCCAAACCCAAATAATGCTAGCAGTATAAACCACGGACAAAAATGTGGTAACACTCCAAACCAGCGCCGCGCTTTTTCAACTGTCTTGCAAGACATTTTCTAGTTTCTCTAAAACAATATTCATCCATTCAGCAACTCTCCACCTTTGCATGCTACAATCGCCTTTCCAATGAAGAAAACGCCTTTTTCCGGGCAATAAAACTACAACTAAAAATTAAAAACAACCAGCAGCTAAACATCAGAAATACAACAAGCTTTGCCTTCCTTTCTGTCATCGCTTTTCGTTCAAAAAAGTCTCGCAACTTGCCAGACAGCTTTGCTCGTGATTCCGCAACGCTAAAGCGGCGCCTTAAGCAAACTTCCAATGGAAAAGAGTGCAAACAAGTCGCTATTGTGCAAATCATGTCACCTCAACGTTGCTTTTATTCGGCAGCTGAGGTTCTATTGGTACCCTAAGCTGCGTCACAATGATTAGGTCACGTAATGCATTGGGAAAAGGATTTAACAAGGTTAATACATTGGTACTGTATTTCATAACCTTGAATTTCTCAATACCTATACGGTATAACGGTGATTTTTAACCGGTATTCCGCGAAACACTAGTGTTTTGTAAAACATCGTCAGTGTTTCACAGGAAATTTCCTAACTTTTACAAATGTTCTGGCCGAAAATCACTGGTTTAGCAAAATTGTATAAGGTGATATTTATTCATTGAAAGCCATTTTTCGCTATAACCAGTTGAACTTTTTTAATGATTTGAATTTTCCACTGTTATTCAATTTATTGTTAACTAGCAATAAAACTCCCTGCGTAATATTATTGTAATTTTAAATACAATATAGCCCGTAAATCAATTTTGTGTTCACCCAAACAAGCCTAAATATATCACTAAGAAAAACTGAACGTTACTAAAATGTTGTTATGTTGTTAATTATACGGCCTTATATAAAGTTTAGTTAGGTGTTTAGCAAAATTATTTTAAAGCCTGAAGTGTTTTGTGACTCACTAAAGGTTGGAAAACACTGAGAAAAAAATATTAAAAAACACCACTCTATACAAGTTTACAAATTTTATCTACTCACCTTACTCGGACTAGTAACGAGTACAACACAAGTTCGTATTCTGTATTTGGTTTGAAACCGGCATCGACGGGTTTAGCTTCATGTTCTCACGAACTGTTTGTGTCTAGAAATAAAAATGAATTGCGTTCTATCAGGGTTTCGGAGCCGGACCCAACGGAATTGGGACTAGAGTAAGACCACGTAAACTCCCGCGTCCGATGTGCGCATGCGCAGTCCAAATTTCAAAACTGATATTGCCGCCAACTATAAATCGTAAAAGTGTAATGGCAAATGGTGGAATATTTTCCAGCCATGTATTATATATAAATTAAGCAATTAAAAAAATATCAAGGAAGCAAATTTAAAGTCCCAAAAACTTGTCGAGTGTAAAACACACTTACTTGGCGTTTTCCTAATATTTGGCAAAAGTATGTACAGTTCAGGTTATGTTTGATGTTCCGACAAACTATTTTAGTTTATGAAAATAGATATGAAAATGTATTTTTTTTATAAAATCGACGTCACGGAAGCAGGGATGTCTCGGAGGTGATTTCGATGCCAACCTGATATCGAATTGGTTGCAACCATTAATTTGGTTTAGCCCAGCGTTTTATAACTTAAAAGGTTGATTTTCGGGGCAACATAAAACTTTAATCTGAAGTCATATATTTGCGGTTTATTTTGTGTCGTTTTTTTAAGTATTTTATACTAATAAATAAGCCCAATTCCGGTTCAGACTTTGACTTTGACTTTTCTGGTTCAGATGTCGATCTATATACTCGAGCTTTTTGGCTTTACATTCATTAACCTTTTTTATTATTATGGAAATCCAGATTGGGCAAGACTCAATAATACACTGGGTATAGCTTTAGAGTGTACGCTGTGTGAAGATAACAGTGCGGTGTTTTTGTTGACGCTCGCAAACATGTGCGGAACACCGATATACACAGGAAACGGCGGCCTATGCGTGTTATGATTCCTATAGACTGTGCATAGGCACCGCCATAACATCTCACAAATATGGAACAATAGGCCTACGTCGGAAATACGCTTTGAAAATGTCTGAATCATAGTCGCAATTACAAAACACAGTTGCAGTACCAGATTTATTATTGCCACCGTGCCAATGCCAGTTAAGCGACTTTAAATGTGTTCTTTGTACTAGATCAGTGGTCGGCAAACTGTGGGCCGCTGAGCCATTTTTAGTAGGTCGCGAGTTTCGTTTGAACAGCTTAGTGTTAACATGTAGTTGTGGGCCGCGTGGTAGCCGTGTATTCATTGCACTTTGTTTTAAAAGATGGTTTGGTATAGAATTTTTAAATTGGCTCAGCTTGGAAATGCCCACGTTCCTAATGTGGTCCTGAGAGCCTGTCGCACTTCATTTTTTTGCCAACTTCAACTAATAGCTCTGAAAAGAGTACTTTGGGCCACGACAAAAAAGGTGGCCGACCACTGTACTAGATCTTAACTTGCGGGATAAGACGGTTAGTTAAGGCAGTCTTTTTCAACCTTTTTTGGCGTCTTTTTCAATCAATTGGACAATACAGAAATTTTGTAAATTGGAAATAGGTTGATTTTAGTAAGATAAGACAGATTCGTAGAAGTTTACAAAATCTTGCCTTCAACTTGACTTGCTAAAAAGTACATATTCTACAATTCGGGAAATCCCATTTACTATATTATTACAAAACATTCCAGCTGAACTTGTTGAGATTTTAAGCTTATTATGATTTTTTTTAAGATAGCGCATAGCCTATAGTAAGCCGCAAATGTTTTTATTTGACATTACGTGATGATCACCTAAGTTTTTCCATTTTTAACGGCACTGAAAGGTCAAGAAACACTGGTTTGGATATTTGATAAATATACATGGTTTAACCAAAATTTTACCTAGACTTTTTTCGCCTATTGCTGAAAATTTGAATCGTCATTTATGTGACAAGATGTTACAACGTTTCCTGCGAGTTTATATTAACGTGGCCATAACAGACAGGCTTAGAATTTAGTATATTTAGCAACATACACATTTATAATTAATATTGACGTTTCTGTACATAACGGAAAAGCAGTATTTAGCATTATTTGCAGGAAAACAAAGAGAATAATAAAATAAATCTAATTAGTGCCATAATCTGCTTTTGCGGAGTCAAATGTTTTTAGATTTTCGCAGTGTTTTATTCAGGGAGTCGAACCGTTTAATTTTTCCGGTTCAGGTTCGGTTTGAAATTGGCGCAAATTTGAATAATTTTTATTATCAATGTCAAGATTTTAAATTTCAGATTTTTTAAGAAAAAAAAGTAAACTGAAAAGGAACTTGCTGCAAAAATGACGAAGTATTCCATTTCGATAAAGGTGTATATCCTAATTATTATTTGTGGGGTTATTTTAGATGTACGTCGCTTTAAACATATAACATAAAATTGTTTTAAGTGCAAATATTAAAAAAAATTATCAAACTTTATACAAAAAATTGCTTGAAGACATTTTAATTCAACCCAAGTCATTTATTCATAAGACTTAAGTTAAGTCAAGTTTTTTACCCAAAAGACTTGAATCAAATCAAGCCATTTGTTTAAAAGACTTCAGTCAAGTAACGTAACTTAACCCAAACAACTAAGTTATTTTACCCAAGACTCAAGTTACCAAAGTAATTTTACCCAAAAGAGTTACCAAAGTAATTTTACCCTTCAAGTAATTTAAAAAAAAACAGTAAATTAAGTAGCCTAAACTTAATTGTAGTCATTGACTTAAGTCATTACAACACTGATCATTTCTAATACCCAGACGTAACACTCGACCTAGAAATCCATCCTACTTTTTTCAGACCTCTGACGCTTACGCCGATGCCGGTACAGATGCGACGGTCAAACTGGAGATGGTTGGTGAGAATGGTCTTTCCACTGGTTGGCTCACCTTGGACCATTTCTTCTCGGATGACTTCGAGCGAGGAAGGGTCGACAGGTTCCACATGGAGGCAAAAGACGTCGGACTTCCAGTGATCGTTAGGATAAGTAAGTTTTAGCCTTTGGTCACATACAGTAGCCTACACATAACAGTTATTATTTGTTATATTTTTTTGATGACAGTGGTAACTGTTTTAAGAAGATTATAACTTCTGTTTAAAATTGTCAAACTCTTACTTCTCATTTTCTGTTGCATTTGTAAGAGTATTTTATTAGAGACTCTAGATTTGGTACAGGAGAACCTTTTATTTTCTAAAAAGTCATCGGATATGATATTTGGGGGTAAGCAACCGGGTAGGGTTTACCCAATTTCTCCAATCGACGCAACGGTTGACCGAATTCTAAAGAGTGAATTTTTGATGCAGAAAATAGGCAAACTTTAAAAACTTGACCACACAGTAAACCGTATTTATACATACCAAATGTTTTTCCCCGATGTTTTTAAGCTAAAGACAGCACTGTCCATAGTTAACCATATTAAAACCAACTAATAGAAAGCTAAAAAACGTGTTTCTCAACATATCTAATGTTGTTTTTTTCCCAACGCGGCATCGGTACTAGTATAACCATGACCAACCAAGCTGCAGTGCTTGGAGATCTTATTGCCCAACATTTTGTTGCACCTTTTCGTTTATTTTCTTCACACAGACCTGGACAAGAAAGGCAAGAAGGACGAATGGTTGTGCGACCGAATCGTTGTGAAATGCGGGGGTGAAAGTGCTGAGTTCCCGGTTTACGATTGGATTTCTGATAAGCAAGTCGAAGTGGCAACTGGGACAGGTGAGAAAATCTCAAGGGTTAGATTAATAAGTTCGCAAGTTTAATTTTCTAAAACATTTTTTATTTTAATACTGAATTTTTGCTTGAAAATTTTTGCATTATAAAGTCAAATTAACATAGGTCGCTTAATTTCTGACAGCCCCTTCTATACGTAAACTAACTGTGTAGTGTTCTTAAAATTAATTATTTGTGACGTCACGCTTAGATGCAACTTTGTGACGTCACGTCTTTGTGGAGCAATTTTGTGACGTCATCTAAAAACAAAAAAATTTAACCCCCCCAAACAAAAATGCTAGCCTGGTAAGAGAATATCAGGAGGTTAGATTAAATTCGTTAAGGTATTAATTTTTAAAACATTTTATGATTTATTTTTGACGGGTCATGTTGAAAATGAATAGACGTTATTCGGAACGTTCATAATGCTACCTACTTCTGTATGGGCTTTATTCTTACTCATCTTACTACAACCTCCAACAATTTACTAGCTGTTGTTTCACTTCTTTTTAAAATTTTTATCTTATCTGACTTTTTTTCATTTTAGCGAAGTCTACTCTCCAAATAACTAACGAATAATTTGGTCTAAATAATTTTGGTTTGACGAATAATGTGGTCTAAAAATGTATCTCTGTTTCAGCAACTCTGCCCCAGAAGACCACTAACACTTATCTGGCGGCGCAGCGAAAGCTCGAAGTGGCCAGCAAGCAATCTTTGCTCAACTGGCTTCCGAAGCCTGCCGAGAACAGCATGTTCTGGGGATTTCCTCGTTTCGTGAACGCAACTTCTGAGGAAGAGCTACCGAAGATTTTTGTTGTGGACGCGATTCGAAAGAAGCACTCCAAAGATAAAACTTTCTCGGGAAGAGTTTCTGTATTGCTCGAAACGGTTGCAAGTGAGTTATAGGTTGAGTCAAAATGAAGTCCAGTCAAGTCAAGTTATTAAAAATCGGTCACTCAAGTGCAATACAACATAAACCTAATGAACTTAAAAACTCTCTCACTTGACACTCACGATTGGCGAAAATTATGAGTGAATAAAATGATTGGTTGTTATCTCATGCTTTTGCTATTTGCATTACTTTTCTGTTAAGCAGTAATTTGGTAAACTATACAGGTTAAGCGGTGGTTAAATGGGCTATAGCTTACAAGCCAAAATTAAACGTAGGGATTCTATATTCGAATGTCAGTGGTATTATTATTAACCTTTCTGTTTCATCGCAGCTATTTTCAACCCACTTGACGAACTTGACGACTTTCATCGTTATTACAAACACCTGGACAAAAAAGGAGGAAGGGTAGAGGGGTAGGTGAAATAAACCGTGTTGGAAACACTGAACTAAAAATGCCAATTGCAAAGAAAATTTTACTAAAAATGACTTACATCAAGTGTAGTAAATAATACATTTTAAATTGACTATAGTAAAGTGTTAAAAACATGCCTACTTTAATCTCGTCTGAGTTTAGTTTTTGTTAAAATGACTAAAGTCACTTTATTGTAAAACACTGTCAAGACAGGTCACTTGAAAACATTGACTTACGTACGGTACCCGAGTAAACTCATAAGTCTTTGCAACACTGGACGAAAATCGGTATTTTGTTCTTTCATTAGTTGGATTTGCTTAAAAAGCCTTTAAAAAAACAGTATTAAACAAATAGCTTAAAGTAAATATTTCCTCAAACAACAAATTATTTCAGTTGGGAAACTGACGAGTTTTTCGGACGAACGACCCTCGAAGGATTCGCCCCGGTTTCAATCGCCCGCTGCACGAGCATTCCGAGCGGGTTTGACGTCACAGCTGATGACGTCAACGACCTTTTGGCCGGGAAGTGTTTGGACAGCGCCATGAAGGTTTGATTGAAGAAAGCCTATGGAGGCGGTTGTCTATTGAATCCGCCTAAAATCAAAACGTGTTAAACAACTTAAGTTTCAGATGGCGTAGCCGTAAAGGATGGTAAAAAGCAAATAAATAAACTTTACAATAAACTGAGAAAAAAAAAAGGTTTAAAAATGTGATGAAAAGGCATAACTTGCTTGAAATTTAGTGGAATGTTGCTCATTTGTTGCAAAAGTTTGTAACCTTTGTAAAACGTAAATACATTAAGATTTCAATTTACAGTTTTCAACCCAAAGCGTTTGTAGTTTCCCGGCGATTTACAACTATTTTAAATAGTCTCGTGATTTATTTTCTGTGTTTTGTTCAGAAATTTTAAACCTAAAGCGTCGGCGAAAAACTTCACACTAGACTTACACTAAACTTTACACTAAACTTTACACTAAACTTTTACACTAAACTTTACACTAAACTTTTACACTAAACTTAAACTAAACTTTTACACTAAACTTTTACACTAAACTTTACACTAAACTTTTACACTAAACTTTCCACTAAACTTTCCACTAAACTTTACACTAAACTTTACACTAAACTTTTCCACTAAACTTTTCCACTAAACTTTTCCACTAAACTTTTCCACTAAACTTTACACTAAACTTTTACACTAAACTTTTACACTAAACTTTACACTAAACTTACACTAAACTTTACACTAAACTTTACACTAAACTTTTCCACTAAACTTTTACACTAAACTTTTACACTAAACTTTTACACTAAACTTTACACTAAACTTTTACACTAAACTTTTCCACTAAACTTTTCCACTAAACTTTTACACTAAACTTTTACACTAAACTTTACACTAAACTTTTACACTAAACTTTTACACTAAACTTTACACTAAACTTTACACTAAACTTTACACTAAACTTTACACTAAACTTTTACACTAAACTTTTACACTAAACTTTAAACTAAACTTTTACACTAAACTTTACACTAAACTACAGTTTGTTTACAGGAGCAAAAATTGCTTGACTGGCACGTGGTGTGGTTCCCGATTTTTTTTTGATTACGTTGTTTTAAAATGGTTCACAATATGTTTTTAGGCAAATGATGCACGAAGAACACCCAGAATGCGCCAGTGGCGATAATAAACTGCTTAATATGTTATTGTCCAAAGAAATATGCATACCCAATGAAAGAAAAACAACCCAATGAAAGAAAACTGCCCCAATTTGGCACGATTTTAAAACCCGCATATAACAATATATAATTAAAAAAGTGAAATTTCTATGTCAAAAAAATCTTCCAAAGGCGCCGTAATTAGAAAATAAAGTTTTAGAATCACTACAACAAACAACTCTGAGACCCGGTGAGGCTTTTTAGGGTGAAACAACAACCAGAAGGGGAAGGTCTGTTGTAAAAATTAATATGTAAACCAGTTTGGTAAGAACCAATTTTGCAGGTACGCCGTACCGCTGAAAAAAAACTGTTCAAGTGCAGGTTATTTGGCCAAATTTCCGAATGTCTTTAAACAACGACTTTCGTTTGTACATCATAGGGCGACAAACATTAGGTTTTAATTGTTTTACTTTGTCACGTCCGTCATGAAACTTTGTGTTAATTTTTCATGCGCTCAGGTTAAACGTGCACCCCTTATGCAAACCTTTTCTCACAGGCGGGAAAGATCTACATCTGCGACAGCAGAGAGCTTTTGGAGGGACTTCCCCGCAACAAGACCAAAGATGGCGCTCAAATCTACTGCCCGGACTCGATTTGCATGTTCCACGTTGACTGCTCTGGTAGGTTGATGCCGATCTGCATACAACTGGTGGCAGGAGACCGGGACACCCTCTTCACTCCAGCTGACACTAAAGACGACTGGCTGCTCGCCAAGATGTACCACAGATGCAGCGTAAACAACATGCAACAGGTAGTCATTTATGGTCGCTTTACAGCGTAGGTTATTAGTCCTTTGTTTTCAAACCAATTGTAGTAGTATTTTTTTTGCATGAAAAGTTTTTAAAATTTACCTTGAACAAGATTGCTTCACAATACCTTACTACATGAAACCACTACGACAACAGGGGTGGATCCAGGGTTTTTTAAGAGGCGAGTCAATTTTCTAATATGACGTCAGAATGTTACGTAATAATGTGGAATTATAAAACAATTAATCAGAAAAACAACTGTTGTTCTCGAGCAAACTCTTGCCCAAATATTGAGATGAAATCCAGGGTAATCATGCGTTACTCGAAAAAAATATACTTAAGAGTAACAATAATTAAACTGAAGAAGTTAAGAGGCAAACAGACGTTTTTTATCACGGCCCAAAATACTTATGTCAAGAGCTATTGGATAAAAGTCAAATTTTAAAAGCACTGGCTGAAAGCAACCATCGAAATTACAGTCAAACCATAAAACAGTAACAAAACAATCCAAGAGTTGTATATGTTCGTTTTTACGTGCATTTCAATCCTTAAAACTTGTCCTTTTTCAGTGGGTTTATCATTTTCTTCTCACTCACGGAGCTATGGAAACGTTTTCGATTTCCTTGTTCAAGAACCTACCAAGATGCCATCCTGTCTTCAAGCTGCTGCGAAGCATGCTGAAGAACATCCCAGACACCAACACAGGCTTTAGGAGGGCAGTCATGGGTCCGACCGGTATACTCAGCATTTCGATGGGATTAAGTAAGCGAAAAGATTTTTTAAGCCCTTGAAAGCGATATATTTTATTTTATATGTTAAAACCGATATAAACCAAGTGCGTCCGTCAGTATTTAGTACGTATGGTGTTCAGCCAAGCTTGCCAAAACGTGTGCTGGTGTAATAATGAAAACGTTTAGGTTTTCTGAAAAAAACCTTGTAGGAAAATATTTTATTTTGTATTGGTTATTGTCTGTATTAAAACATTTTATTTTTCAAACGGATCTTTAGTTGTAAATGCTTCATTAGTATATCTTTAATATGCTTTATATATTTTATGAAAGCTTTTGGTAGCCTTTGTAGTTTTTGGAGCCGAACTGGCCAACAATAACGGTTCCTTAACAGTCCAAGTTATATTGTTAGTAACTAAATCAGTTCGGATGACAAGGATTTAATTGCCAACGTATTGGCCGCTACGAAGAGTCTCTTACTATTTGGGTGTTAAATAATACATATTTATTATGAGCGTTGTTTACATGAAAAACTCTTAACCTTCCTTGCATGAAATTCTTAATTAATCGATTTATTAGTTAATCTGTTAAAGGCTTTCGGTGTGGGCTTTAATAATATGAAAAATTGTTGTAGCGTAGGTCACGTGTATAGTGGCGTCAAAGTAGGCTAACTGCTACAATTGTAAGCCTTTATCTTGGATCAAACACAAATTCAGAAGGGCCAGATCACAGTTGTTATGCACTTATGTGTATGATATTTTTATACTTGACCATTTATTTTTACATTATTTATTATACATTGATTTTTTATCAGGTCCAGATGTTGTGGTTCCTCATAAATTCAAGACTTTTCATATGGACGACCTAGTTTTTCCCAAGAAGCTGAAAAAGCTTGGTAAGATTTCCAACAATTAGACCCACTAAGAGTTAACATCACAAACCACGTAATTTTAAAGGATCTTAAACGTACAAAGGATTCCGTTTAAAAGATTTCAACATGAATAAAATAAAGGGCTTTTCGTATAAGCCCTAGCGAAAACGATCGGAGTGTATGTCCGAAATGTTACTTTTACCCTTACGTCTACAATCCTAGCATTTAATTGTTTTGGCGTATACCATACTAAAAATTCCATGTAATTTTCGCTAATGTTGTACTGAATATGTGAAAAATAGAAATCACCTTGACCCTTGCAAGATAAATGTCGACCTTAATTCCTGATTAGTAACAGCAAAATAATCTAGCAAAACTAGCAATTCAGGTCAGACACATTAACCAGATCTTAAAAGATATATATATATTTCGCCAACTAAGGCATCGTCAGTATATCTTAATTCGAATGAATTATATGAGATTCATTTCGAAATTTAAGATCTGGTTAATGTGTCTGACCTCAATTGCTAGCTTTGCTAGATTATTTTGGTATTTTCGCTAATTTAGCGAATATCTTATCAGGGCTGGGGAGCCACCGTAAAATAGCATTAGCTCCGGCTCCAGCTCCGGAGCCATCAGGCAATTATTAAATGGCTCAGGTTCCAGCTCCGGAGTAGTAAAACTCATATCCTTTGGCTCCGGCTCCAGCTCCGGAGCCATCAAACACACACCCAATGACTCCGGCTCCAGCTCCGGTGCCACCAGTCACTTATTCAATGGCTAGTTTTAAAAATTGCTTTTGGCTAACTAACGTTGGAAATGAAACAAAATATAATTTCTTAGCTTTAGCACCACAAATTAAAAAATGGCTCCAGCTCCACAAAAATAATAAAAATGGCTCCGGCTCCGGCTCCAGCTCCACAAAAATAATAAAAATGGCTCTGGCTCCGGCTCCACAAAAATAATAACAATGGCTCCGGCTCCGGCTCCGGCTCTGGCTCCAGAGAAAATGCTTAGCTCCGGCTCCGGCTCCCCAGCCCTGTATCTTATGACTTAATTGCCAGGGTTAAGTCAATAAATTTCAGAGGAAAAGGCTTAACGTACGATTAAATAACAGTTTCCTTAAGTACTTGTAGGATTACATAACTATGATTAAATATTGCCGTGGTAAAAGTCGAAAAATTTAATAAACAGCTAGTAATCCAAGATCAAAAAATGTAAGAAACTTGGCACAACATTTTCCGTTGATAACATAAATATTTAATAGTCCTCCAAAGTGTGTGACGAGGGTTTTACGTTATTTGATTTTTATTAGGTTTGGATGACAAAGATGCCTTGCCAAACTACCACTTCAGGGATGACGCCCTGCTGATTTGGGCGGCCATGGAGAAGTTCGTTTCTGGTGTAATCAATAATTACTACACCTGCGACAAGGTACAACATCAAAACTGCTAGACATACAAACCGAAAAAATTAACTTCAATCTAGTGATGTGGCCTTTGTTAAAGCAGTTAAAGTCTTGCCAATTAATTTCTTTATAACTAATAAGCACCTGATAATTTCAGTTCGTTGTCAGATTGTTTCAATGTCAGTCAGTTCACATCATATTCAAAAGCTTGTTAAGCAAACGGGCGAAATGCCTCCCCAACAATTAAATAAATAATAATTAAGGAATTTTGTTAAGCTCGTGCTTCACTGTTTGCCTTTATGCTCATTAAAGTAATTAGCGCTGTTACCAGAAACGGTGACAAATATAACAGGAATTGGTAAAACAGTAGTTCAAACTCGATGTTCGATCTAATACAAAACGTTTTCCGATAACAAATTTAACAACATGTAACGATGTCACCATTTCAATTTACCATCTATTTTACATTGATTTGCTTAAGTTTGAGTTATTTGTAATATTCTTTCTGTTAAAGCTGGGTTCAGTTTTACTTTTACTTTGGTTTAGGCCGTTGTGGACGACAACGAACTGCAAGACTGGACAGCAGAGGTCGCCAAAGAGGGCTACGGGTGGTTCGACTCCAACACTAGAGGCGTGCCGGAGTGCATAGAAACGAGAGAGAAACTGGTGAATAATAATTTACTGGCGTGCCACAGGCTTGTAATGACTTAAGTTAATGATTTGCCTTTAGTGCATTCAAAGTCACTTTTTTCAAATGACCTGACTTGTCTTAAGTCGTTTTGGTTAAATAACTTGACTTTACTTGAATTAAGACTTTTAGACAAATGACTTGACTTAAACTCAAGTCATTGAGTCAAATGACTTGGGTTGAAATTATTAAAATTTGAGCTATTTATCGCAAGTTTTGCACGTGAAACGATTTTATTCCTACATGTTGTTTTTTTGTTATTTTTTAGTTAAAATATTGTTCATAGTCGGACGAGTTTACAAACCTTATCCTTTTATTATTATACTAGTGGTATGATTTGCTCTATCAATGACTTGACTTGAACTTAGTTATTTCACAAATGAATTGTTTACAACACTGGTGTGCTATTATCAGCCTGAACCAGACTGTTGCTCGTTATCGTAAGTTTGAGCTGAAATTTGTCGTTAATCACAAGGTTGCAAAAAGGTTTGTCGAGAGTCTACGCGTTATTCGACGCATTTGCTATTTATTATTGTAGACAAATTACTGATTCCCATAATTTATAAATAAATTTCAAGTCGGTCTTTGGGTCGCTAATATTAACACCCTACCGTATATTCACGCACTAGAATAAAAGATATGCGAAACAAGTGTTGGACAAAATTATAGATGTAACATTGGCTGCATCCTAAACAAAATGCGAAAATAAATGCATGAAACCATTTTAAACGTTTTTACAAGATTTATTTGCCAAAAAATGAACTTAAACCATTTTTAGCGCAATTTTAGATTGATATATGCACATTGCATACCAATGAAAAATGCTTCCAACGTTTTGGGAGGTAGCAAGTGTAAAATTGGCAAGAAAAGTAATAAAACATACGTTTTCTAACATTTTAAATTTGTATGTGCACAACAACAAAAAAACAAACATGCTTTTTCCAACATTTTAGATTGAAATGTGCACAACCATTATGTTCACCACCACCGCACAACACGCTGTCGTAAACTTCTCGTTCTTTGAAAGCCAGAAAATGGTTCCGAATTATCCGTCAGGAATGAGATGTCCACCCCACAAGAGAGGGGAGGTAAGGAATTTTATTTATCACAAAACTAAACAGGCATAGTAATATTTGCGATCCCAAGCTAAAAGGCGATAAAAACGTAATATGTCGTTATCACGTTTTTTAAGTCTAAGTCAACACACAACAGGTAAAACTGTGTTTTTTGCCTTTCACTTAAAAAAAGTGTAAAATATTTTGTGAAAATTAAGAACAATCTCATGTTTAGCGGAAGGATGTCATTAAACAAAACAAAACGATTTATTTTTGGGGTTTTTAAACCCAGGGATTTTTTTAATTATAGAGCAGATGTTCTTGAGAGTAAGATATGAATTACAATTTTATATTACTGACTATCCAATTTTAAATGCTTCCAAAGGTTTGACATGAAATCAATAGATGAATAAAACAATTAAACGTCTCCTAATTGGTAAGCAAGTAATGCAATTTTTCTAAGACCTACACCATAATGCCGTTTTTTTATTTGTGTTTGGTCAAAGCTTCGTTAATTCATAGCAAATTTTCCTTAGATAAATCTACCAGTAAATAAAGCACGTTACTGAACACTGAAACATTCATTATACGTTTGTGAATACAGTGTGATTCTTGTGTTACTTCTTCAAGATACGGTGTAGGGCGGTGGTTCTCAACCGTCGCGGGAGCACTCTTTAGTCTAGGGTCCACTTTTAACGCTCAAGGGACCATTTGGATTCCTAGTTTTGCTCTAATAGTAGCTTCGTTTTCTTGATTTCGTTGATTGTAACGTTCCAGTTAATACACTCAACAAAAATACGGGCAAGGGAGCCGCAAACTATTTATAATTTCTGTAGGGTGCCGCAAGCCAAAAATGGTTGCAAAACACTGGTGTAGGGTGTTAAACATTAGTAAAAATAGGTTGAAAGCATTGCTTTTGGAGTAGAATTTTTCATTCGAGTTTAGTATTGAGTGCTACTACAAATGTTTATTTCTTGCAAGACATAAATTTTAAAAGAATAAAACACTACTTCGTGTATTCATCAGGCAAACCAAAAGAGAATAATGGAATCCCTTCCCGATTCTACAATGAGCCAAATTGCGGTGGTGGCATCTTATGTTCTTGGAGGCTCATTTTCACCCAATGAGGTAACTTATACCTTTTGGTAGGTTTAGATTAAAACCACGCAACGCTCTGCCAATGTTTTTTTGATAATAAACACTTCATTTCAACTTAAGTCTTTTGTCCGATGTCAATTATGTAATTTGAATTTAGCATTCCAGTTTTATCGTTTTTTCGAAATGAATCTAAACCAGGAGACAGCTGACTCGATGAACCTTACGGTCTTTCGCTGTCTCCTGGGAACGTCAAATATTTCAAAACCATGTGATTTCGGCGATTCTCGTTTTTTTTTTTTTTTTTTTTTGACGTTCCAAATAAAATCTTATCCTCCTTATCCTCCTCCAAAACACTCAAGTCACGTCAAGAAATTTCTAAAAAGACTAGTACAGTCAATTAATTTAAAATAGCGACTTAAGTGCACTTAAATCAAGCAATTGACTTAAGACATTAAACAACACTGTTTAGCTCTATATGTGGCTAATATGCTGTTTTGTAAAATCAAACCTTTAACAAAAGAAAAACGCCTAGTTAGACTGCAATACCAAAACTTTCATGGCCAAAGCTTTCTATATTAATTTAGCGCCAGACATGGACTCTGATCGGACAACACGTTAAAATAACGCGTTAAGACAAAAAAAAAATTGCCTTCGCAAATGTGCTTCGACTCAATGATTTTAAACTGTTTTTATACTTGCAGGTCTACATTGGACATTTTCCAGAACGACTGTTTACAGATGAACCTGTGCTAAAGCTACAGGCGGATTTCAAGTTGAACCTGGACAACATTTCAGAGAAAATTAAAGCAAGGAACGATAACCTTAAGCATCCGTACATTAGTCTTTTGCCAGAACGTGTACCTAATCGTATAGCCGCCTAAAGTGTTCAATCGCAATCAAATTAATACTGTAACATTATTCAGTTTATTATGAAGAATCAAATCAGTGTAATGTAAGATTTATTTTAGAAAAACTTCCGAAAAAAGTTATTAGTAGGCTACATAATGTATTATCTTGCGATCGTCTTATACTTTTTGACTAATGCGTTAACGACATTTGATTATTTTTGATCATCTGTTCACTATTTACCCAAAGCCAGTTATTTTCTTAGGAGGATATAATTGCTTACAGAATACGAACTAATTTTTTTTTTTTTATTGCGTTTTGTTTGATGAAATTTTCTAAAGGCACGTTTTTTACGGTGATTTTACACACCTGACTAAACAAGATTAACTATTTACAGCAAATTAAATGTTTGCAACACCCTGTTAGTTTAAATTCAATCAATGTGTAACTGGTTTCATAAAGAGTGCTATTACATGCATATTAGATAGATATGTTTATTGTTTAGAACCAGGATCCCATATAAGTGTTCCTGAAGCGATCAGAATGTTACTCAGGTGCAACGGCATGCATATCTGAAATTGTTTTAGTGTGTGTGTTAAAATGTAATATAAAATAAAAACTTGGGTACACTATGCACGGATCTCTAATGTAGCTTGATAATAAATTGCAATAAATTGATAACTATTGCGTCCCATCTCTTATAAGTGATGCTTGACTTACTTCTCAATCACATCAACTGAAGATGATACAAGCTCGTATCGAAACGTCTTAATCAAGATGCTGTCGATCTACTCGACCTTTTTGGCTTTGCAATTTATTATCAAAATAAAAACTTGACATAAAAATTTAATCTTAGCACACCACGCAGTTCCTCCATTTTGCTTAAGTTATTAAATAAGTTGGAGACGTTTTACTTTACTGGAAAATACAGGCATGACAGTGCTCAAGAACTAAAGCTTGTACACTTTTTTCAAATCGGCCCTCGGATGATTTTTACCGACGATTTGAAAAACTGAAATGACGTATTTTTACGTAGGTGGCCATTCGTAAAAACACACATATAAATGCCAATTCTGATGATTTTAAAGATTTCTCGGCGCGCATATTATCTATTTTCTTTAAAACACAAAAGTTTTTTGTCAAATTGGGATTATGGTCGGTAAAGTTGTTTTAAGGGTGGCGCCAAATAATTATTTGTTTTAAAAATTTAGTCAAAAAAAAAAAAATTAAAATAATTGATGCAAAGCAAGTAATCCATTCTTATTACACTATCTTAATACACAATGCAAAATTAGTGTTTCAGCTTTTTTAAATTTCACATAGTAAATTAATACATATGTAGGCCTAGTGGTGGATTTTCTTTTAGTATCGATTTCACAACATAAGACCGCGAATTATATATACAAAAGGGTTATCTCGAGCTTCATATTTTGAGTATAAGAACCACTGTTTACGGCGTTAAACAATTAACTATAAGCAATAAAAAGTGTTGTATACTTTGTATAAGCGTAGACAGTTCATAAGCTGACGCCATTTAATTCAGCAGAGCAATAAAACAACGTGATGTTACCCGTATCCTGTTGTGGGCAAAATAAAACTACTCATCGAAGTAAAAGGTGCAAATCAAACTGAAAGACAGTGGTTCTCAACCTTTAATGCTTCGAAGCTGCAGTACAGTGGTTGTTTCGCCACAGAGATAGGCCGCGTTGATCCAAATTTTACGTGATAAAACGAATAAATTATATCGTTTTTAATTACCCAATAAACGGAAGAGCTTTTGTAACACCATGACCTAGGTTGAGAGTTGTGCCCGTGGCCCCCCAATCACCGCTCCGTGGCCCCCCGGGGGACAAGGGCCACGGTTGAGAAACCCCATGCGAAAGTGCACATTTATTATTATTTTTTGAAAACGACCTATTATAAAAAAACTCAAAAAAGGTCGACAAATACAAAGGTCGGTACAGCATTGCATGCTGAGCGTAAAAAGCCTATATTGTATTATTCCGAGAACTTCGACACGTGCGGCAAGTGCGCCCTGGGGTAAAATAGGTTAAGCAACAATGTTGTATTGTAGAGAGTCGAGAGTCCAAATAGACCAGGGATTGTTATACTTTTTTACTGCGAAGATTTTTTTTTTGCTTTGCGTAGACAACTGTAGAAAAAAATGTCAAAAAGTCAAGTCAACTCATTTATAAACTACGACTTAAGTGCGCTTAATCAAGTCAAGCCATTCACCAACAGTGACGTAAATGCACTTAAGTCATCTAAAACAGTCATTTAAATGTCCCTAGTTTAAGTCAAGTCACGTAAAAACAGTGCCCAAGTGTGCCCAAGTCATTGACTTGGGTTGAAATTATTATAAATTTGAGCTATTTATCGCAAGTTTTGCACGTGAAATGATTTTATTCCTACATGTTGTTTTTTCGTTATTTTTTAGTTGAAATATTGTTCATAGTAGGACGAGTTTACAAACCTTATCCTTTTATTATTATACTAGTGGTATGATTTGCTCTATCAATGACTTGACTTGAACTTAGTTATTTCACAAATGAATTGTTTACAACACTGGTGTGCTATTATCAGCCTGAACCAGACTGTTGCTCGTTATCGTAAGTTTGAGCTGAAATTTGTCGTCAATCACAAGGTTGCAAAAAGGTTTGTCGAAAGTCTACGAGTTATTCGACGCATTGGCTATTTATTATTGTAGACAAATTACTGATTCCCATAATTTATAAATAAATTTCAAGTCGGTCTTTGGGCCGCTAACATTAACATCCTACCGTCTATTCACGCACTAGAATAAAAGATATGCGAAACAAGTGTTGGACAAAATTATAGATGTAACATTGGCTGCATCCTAAACAAAATGCGAAAATAAATGCATGAAACCATTTTAAACGTTTTTACAAGATTTATTTGCCAAAAAATGAACTTAAACCATTTTTAGCGCAATTTTAGATTGATATATGCACATTGCATACCAATGAAAAATGCTTCCAACGTTTTGGGAGGTAGCAAGTGTAAAATTGGCAAGAAAAGTAATAAAACATACGTTTTCTAACATTTTAAATTTGTATGTGCACAACAACAAAAAAACAAACATGCTTTTTCCAACATTTTAGATTGAAATGTGCACAACCATTATGTTCACCACCACCGCACAACACGCTGTCGTAAACTTCTCGTTCTTTGAAAGCCAGAAAATGGTTCCGAATTATCCGCCAGGAATGAGATGTCCACCCCACAAGAGAGGGGAGGTAAGGAATTTTATTTATCACAAAACTAAACAGGCATAGTAATATTTGCGATCCCAAGCTAAAAGGCGATAAAAACGTAATATGTCGTTATCACGTTTTTTAAGTCTAAGTCAACACACAACATATCACAAAACTAAACAGGCATAGTAATATTTGCGATCCCAAGCTAAAAGGCGATAAAAACGTAATATGTCGTTATCACGTTTTTTAAGTCTAAGTCAACACACAACAGGTAAAACTGTGTTTTTTGCCTTTCACTTAAAAAAAGTGTAAAATATTTTGTGAAAATTAAGAACAATCTCATGTTTAGCGGAAGGATGTCATTAAACAAAACAAAACGATTTATTTTTGGGGTTTTTAAACCCAGGGATTTTTTTAATTATAGAGCAGATGTTCTTGAGAGTAAGATATGAATTACAATTTTATATTACTGACTATCCAATTTTAAATGCTTCCAAAGGTTTGACATGAAATCAATAGATGAATAAAACAATTAAACGTCTCCTAATTGGTAAGCAAGTAATGCAATTTTTCTAAGACCTACACCATAATGCCGTTTTTTTATTTGTGTTTGGTGAAAGCTTCGTTAATTCATAGCAAATTTTCCTTAGATAAATCTACCAGTAAATAAAGCACGTTACTGAACTGAAACATTCATTATACGTTTGTGAATACAGTGTGATTCTTGTGTTACTTCTTCAAGATACGGTGTAGGGCGGTGGTTCTCAACCGTCGCGGGCGCACTCTATAGTCTAGGGTCCACTTTTAACGCTCAAGGGACCATTTGGATTCCTAGTTTTGCTCTAATAGTAGCTTCGTTTTCTTGATTTCGTTGATTGTAACGTTCCAGTTAATACACTCAACAAAAATACGGGCAAGGGAGCCGCAAACTATTTATAATTTCTGTAGGGTGCCGCAAGCCAAAAAAGGTTGCAAAACACTGGTGTAGGGTGTTAAACATTAGTAAAAATAGTTTGAAAGCATTGCTTTTGGAGTAGAATTTTTCATTCGAGTTTAGTATTGAGTGCTACTACAAATGTTTATTTCTTGCAAGACATACATTTTGAAAGAATAAAACACTACTTCGTGTATTCATCAGGCAAACCAAAAGAGAATAATGGAATCCCTTCCCGATTCTACAATGAGCCAAATTGCGCTGGTGGCATCTTATGTTCTTGGAGGCTCATTTTCACCCAATGAGGTAACTTATACCTTTTGGTAGGTTTAGATTAAAATGACGCAACGCTCTACCAATGTTTTTTATAATAAACACTTCATTTCAACTTAAGTCTTTTGTCCGATGTCAATTATGTAATTTGAATTTAGCATTCCAATTTTATCGTTTTTTCGAAATGAATCTAAACCAGGAGACAGCTGACTCGATGAACCTTACGGTCTTTCGCTGTCTCCTGGGAACGTCAAATATTTCAAAACATTGTGATTTCGGCGATTCTCGTTTTTTTTTTTTTTTTTTTTTTTGACGTCCAAATAAAATCTTATCCTCCTTATCCTCCTCCAAAACACTCAAGTCACGTCAAGAAATTTGACTAAAAAACTAGTACAGTCAATTAATTTAAAATAGCGACTTAAGTGCACTTAAATCAAGCAATTGACTTAAGACATTAAACAACACTGTTTAGCTCTATATGTGGCTAATATGCTGTTTTGTAAAATCAAACCTTTAACAAAAGAAAAACGCCTAGTTAGACTGCGATACCATGGCCAAAACTTTCTATATTAATTTAGCGCCAGACATGGACTCTGACTCTACATTTTATCGGACAACGCGTTAAAATAAGGCGTTAAGACAAAAAAAAATTGACTTCGCAAATCTGCTTCGACTCAATGATTTTAAACTGTTTTTATACTTGCAGGTCTACATTGGACATTTTCCAGAACGACTGTTTACAGATGAACCTGTGCTAAAGCTACAGGCGGATTTCAAGTTGGACCTGGACAACATTTCAGAGAAAATTAGAACAAGAAACGAGAACCTTAAGCATCCGTACATTAGTCTTTTGCCAGAACGTGTACCTAATCGTATAGCCGCCTAAAGTGTTCAATCGCAATCAAATTAATACTGTAACATTATTCAGTTAATTATGAAGAATCAAATCAGTGTAATGTAAGATTTATTTTAGAAAAACTTCTGAAAAAAGTTATTAGTAGGCTACATAATGTATTATCTTGCGATCGTCTTATACTTTTTGACTAATGCGTTAACGATATTTTATTATTTTTGATCATCTGTTCACTATTTACCCAAAGCCATTAATTTTCTTAGGAGGATATACTTGCTTACAGAATACGAACTAATTTTTTTTTTTTTTTTGCGTTTTGTTTGATAAAATTTTCTAAAGGCACGTTTTTTACGGTGATTTTACACACCTGACTAAACAAGATTAACTGTATTTACAGCAAATTAAATGTTTGCAACACCCTGATATTTTAAATTCAATCAATGTGTAAATGGTTTCATAAAGAGTGCTATTACATGCATACTAGATAGATATGTTTATTGTTTAGAACCAGGATCCCATATAAGTGTTCCTGAAGCGATTACAATGTTACTCAGAGCAACGGCATGCATATCTGAAATTGTTTTGGTGTGTGTGTTAAAATGTAATATAAAATAAAAACTTGACATAAAAATGTAATCTTAGCACACCACGCAGTTCCTCCATTTTGCTTAAGTTATTAAATAAGTTGGAGACGTTTTACTTTACTGGAAAATACAGACATGACATTGCTCAAGAACTAAAGCTTGTACACTTTTTTCAAATCGGCCCTCGGATGATTTTTACCGACGATTTGAAAAACTGAAATGACGTATTTTTACGTAGATGGCCATTCGTAAAACCACACATATAAATGCCAATTCTGATGATTTTAAAGATTTCTCGGCGCGCATATTATTTATTTTCTTTAAAACACAAAAGTTTTTTGCCAAATTTGGATTATGGTCGATAAAGTTGTGGCGCCAAATAATTATTTGTTTTAAAAGCTTAATCGAAAAACAATATATTAAAATAATTGATGCAAAGCAAGTAATCCATTCTTATTACACTATCTTAATACACAATGTAAAATTAGTGTTTCAGCTATTTTTATATCACATAGTAAATTAATACTTATGTAGGCCTAGTGGTGGATTTTCTTTTAGTATCGATTTCACAACATAAGACCGCGAATTATATATACAAAAGGGTTATCTCGAGCTTCATATTTTGAGTATAAGAACCACTGTTTACGGCGTTAAACAATTAACTATAAGCAATAAAAACTGTTGTATACTTTGTATAAGCGTAGACAGTTCATGAGCTGACGCCATTTAACTCAGCAGAGCAATAAAACAACGTGATGTTACCCGTATCCTGTTGTGGGCAAAATAAAACTACACATCGAAGTAAAAGGTGCAAATCAAACTGAAAGACAGCACCAAAAAATTTCTGTGTTACGACTGCACTCAATAAAACTTTCCTTTTAAGCTTCGTCTGTAAGGTTTAACCCAGTGGTTCTCAACCTTTAATGCTTCGTGCCCCCCCTTTGATAGGCTCTTAACTCTCGTGGCCCCCTGCTCATCAAAATACCTAACATTGTACTTAACGTGTTTTCACTTGTTTTACTTCTCGTTTTACAATGGAATGCTTGTTTTGCAACTTAACGCGAAGAAAAGATCTGTACCTGGCATTATACATTAGTTGCTCGCCCAACTGCATTTGACGGACACCTAATGATTAGGCGAAGGTTTTTGGCCAGTAATTAGTCGCCGGAAATAAAAACGTTACCGCCGTATATATGGCTGCATTTGAAGCTGAAGCACAGTGATTGTTTTGCCACAGCGATAGGCCGCGTTGATCCAAATTTTGTGCGTTAAAACGAAAAAATTATATTGTTTTCAATTACCCTATATAAACGAAAGAACTTTTGTAATACCATGACCTAGGTTGAGAGTTATGCCCGTGGCCCCGGGGGGCGAGGGCCAGGGTTGAGAAACCCTGGTTTAACCCATGCAAAGTGCACATTTATTATTATTTTTTGAAAACGACCTATTAAGGGTTTGCCGTCTACGTAATAGTACAAATACTTAGATTTATCGATGTGTGTTCAACTTCAAACATAGTAATTTTCTGTTTCTGTATTTAGGTAATTTCAAACTAAGTAATTTGACTTAATGACTTAAGTCTAAGTCAAGTAATTTGCCCAAAAGACTTAAGTCCAAGTCAAGTGGGGAGCATAATGGCTTGAGGTTGTGGTAAGACGTAGTAAGAATATCAAAGCCCATACAGAAGTAGGTAGCATTTTGAACGTGTTTCAAATGAAGATTTATTCGAAATGTTCAAAATGATACCTACTTAATACTTATGGGCTTTGAAAGTCTTACTTTAAAACAGGTGCTCAAGTGCACTTAGTAGTGAATTGAGCTGTTACAACACTGGTATTTACGTCATAAACTATACAAGGAGGTATATGTGTAACGCTATCGATGTAGCCTACAACGGGTGAATTGCAGTGTGTTGACTAACAACGGTGGCAAGGCCCACTTTAGTCACACATTGCTTCCTGAAACCTCCACAGCTGGCGCATATGGGCACGAAAAAGAAGCCTTTTAAAGCTCTAAAAGATCGTCAAACCACATGTGCTTTTACTTGGCGAGCAAAACTGCTCAAAGATGAGACAGAATGTGAAAGTAATCAATATTTACGTAGAGGCCTTTTGAGAAAAACGTAATTGAGCAAAAGTCGTGATTTTTCAACATTTTTAAAAGTCAGTTTGGCCTATTTGTATGTTTGTAAATACATCGTCGAGACGAATGATTATCGAATTAGGTCCGAATTAGGTCACAGTCCAAAATTCTACCTACGTCTGAATGGACTTTAATATTCTCACTACGTCTCACAAAAAATGTACCCGCTTACATACTATGTAACTTTTCAATACGAGAAATGGGTCCACTTGCTGTAACGTTACAGACAGACTCACGAACGTGCATGTAAAATATTTTTTTAAAACGGGTTGAAAAAGCCAGACATGACAGGGCTCATGACTTACAACTTTTTTACAAGTTTCTACGGCGTAAAAAGTAAACAGTCTAAGCGTCATTTTTTCTGGCAGTTTGAGGCAGTTTACGTGTCGTTTGCCATTCGTAGTAAGTGTATGTAAATTGGAAGGCCGCTCACAGGGACATTTTTGAAATAAGTGGGTTGATCAACCAACTGCGATTAAGCTTTAAAGTCTTATTTTTATTTTGTTTTAATTTAGTTAAATCATTGAACTTCAGTTGGAAGTGTAACCTTGGCCAGATGGCGCTGTACTACATTTCAGTAAAGGTAAATATTTAGCTTGGTTTTGTTATAAATTTTCAAAATAATTAGAAAGCACGTTTACAAAAAACTTAATCATTACGCTAAGAAACATTATGAAATTTTTAGCTAAGTGGTCTTGATAATTTAGAACCCTGAAAAGAACGCTCCATAAAGATTAGGTTTAAGGCCGCAAAGAAGTCATTACAAAATTTAGTTCTTTTTAAGATTTGTTTAAAATATTTTAAAGCAATTTTTTTCGTTTGAAAGTGATTACCTTTTAGATATCTACAACTTTTATAATATAAAGAAATCGAAATAATTCTATTATTTTTTGCATTAAACTATGGTAGTTTGGCCTATATAAAGTTAATTTGCCCAAACGACTCGCCAACCTAAACTCAGAATGATAGGAATTGCGTTCAATCTTTAATAAGTGAGATTTGGAAATGTTTCAATCGCATTAACTGATGATGCTCACATTTTGATTATGTATTAGTTACTTGTTTGAAAATTATGTTTTTGTTATTTAAGAAATTCGAGAGAAATTTTTGGTTGACGAATTCAAAGGGGTGCGAGAATTGGTTAGTGATTTAAAAGGGGTGCAGCAAGATGAAGGTTACGGACCACTGGTATATAGAGTAGCCTACCTAAACAACACTGACTGTCCACTAAAACTGAAGTAACTTAAACGTATTTTATTGATTGAATGAGTTATTTCTCATCAGACTTCTGATGCTTACGAAGACGCTGGAACAAAAGCCGTTGTGAAACTACAGATGGTTGGTGAGAATGGTCTTTCCACTGGTTGGCTCACCTTGGAACGTTTCTTCTCAGACGACTTCGAGCAAGGGAGGGTCGACAGGTTTCAAACGATGACGGAAGACGTTGGTCTACCGGTGGTAATCAGAATATGTGAGTTGATTTTGTAATGCATACAGGCGAAAGTCTGGCACTGTTGAACGACAGGTTGTGGTTTTATGAGAGTCACCTAATTTTTAGATTTAGAATTAGACAAACACGGCTATGAACAAAGCCAGGCATCTTAAAGCATAATTCAATAATTATGGCCTTCGAATTTTGTCTAGTGTTCTAAAGATGAAGTTTGAAAAATGTTTTAAAAAACAAAAGTAAAAGATGAACTTTAAAGAACTTTTTTTTTAATTAACTTCAAAGAATTTTTGGGTAAAAAATGGAGTTTGAAGATGTTTTTTATCTGACTCTCCCAAAACTAGAAAACAAAGTTTAGCGAAGTATTTTTAGGGCCAAAAACCTTCCAGAAAAAGTAGAACCGTATTGGGGTAGACCCATTGTATTAATAACTCAAAAGCATATTTACATTTGAGTTTTTTCACACAGACCTGGACAAGGCCTGGTACGACGAAGAGTGGATGTGTGACCGAATCGTTGTGAGACGAGAGGACGGCCAGTGTGCTGAGTTTCCGATCTATGATTGGATCGGAGAGAAGCAAATCGAAGTGGCATGTGGACAAGGTAATGGAACTTTTGTGATATAGATCTTGGTCAGTAGTTATCAAGGATTTTTTTGCATTTTCAAGGTCATTTGAAAACAGTAAGGTCATTGACTTAAGTCTTTTGCATTTTGCAAAAAGGGTTTTGCAAAGTCTGGAACAAAACGTGACTGATTTTCCATTCATGCTAAAATTCATGTCACGTTAATTGCTAATACAATAAACAACATGACTATACTAATAAAGTGGAATGTTTACATAACATAAGTGGCTTCTATATACAAAGAGAAGAGTATCTTTACCAAAAAAATTAAAAAGGTGCCCTGAGACTTATATGGGGATATAGAAAAGATTCAGCAATTATATTTCTATTTGGGTACACTAAGCACAGATATGTAATGTGCTTGATAATGAATTGCAAAGCCGAAAATGTACCTACTTATTGTTTTTCAGTCACATTAACTGGGGATAATACAAGTTCGTATCGAAACGTCTTAGTTAAGATGTCGATTTACTAGAACGTTTTGGCAATTGATTTCAAGCTATAATGATTCCTTGGTACACTATGCAGTATGCACGCACCTGTAATGTATCCTAAAAAACGTAATCGCTGTTTTATTGTAAGCTACATACTTTGCAAATATATATAAATGCAACACGCGTCTAGTTGCCTATGGATGGATTTTTCTGTTGGTGCATCGACAAAAAGTACAGTAATACGACTGTGCGCGGCAATCGTGGGACTTCGATGTCATATAAAACAAAGCTATTCGTCGCGAAAACGAACTAGTTTTTGAGCGAAACAACGACAACAAATTTTAAATACGCGCCAGGTAGTGACGTTACTTGTAAACCAAGCAGTAGAGAAAATGACGCATTTTGGTCCACTGTTAAAGAAAACATATGTTTTCGATTAAGCTGCTGCTCAAATCACTGTTAGGCGTGCAATTTCCGCTGTTTAGCGTTATCAAACTTGTTCGATTTTGAGCACTAACTAAAAAACAACAAAAAACAATACGGAGCAAAACTTGAGATAAATTTCTGAATTTCATAATAAAATGTTAATTAAAAACACTTAATTTTGACCCCAGTCATTTGACTTGATGACTAAGTCTAGGTTAGGTATTTTTACTAAAAGACTGAAGTTAAGTGCACTTAGTCATTATAACACTGGTTCGAACCTCACTGCAAGCTAGGTATTTTTACTACCCTGGCCCTGCTTGCATCTTTGTCGACTGGTTCGTTTAGTCTATCGAAGGCTTTCGGTTTTCCTCTATCTCACAGTGCCTAAATGTTTCCTTATATTTTAGCCACTCTGCCCCAAAACACGACCAACACCCACCTGGCATCCCAACGCACCCAGGAGGTCGCCAACAACCAGACCAGGTTTGCCTGGTGCCCGCGTCTGGCCGAGGACAATTGCTTCTGGGGTTATCCTCGTTACATGAACGCCGAGACGCTGGATGAGGTAGACAAAATCTTTAAGTTGGATGATATACGACTGAAGAACGTCTCCGACTGTAACGGTCGTGGCTGCACCTAAGCGACCTATGTAGCCTGGCCTACATCAACCGTTGCATGGGTGTTTTTTGTTGGAACGCGTCCCCGCCAGCACTGCCTATAGTTGCCACACAGTCTTGAACGGTGACGGTTCTCTGTTAAACAGAACGAAAAATCAACACAACGAAATGCGATTATGACGTCATACACGGCTATGGCAGACGGGCATTTACAGCATAACATTAACAGAACTCAAGATATTCGTAACTTAGCACAAACAATATTAATCCTAATTAAATGGCTTTTTACTTTTATATTGACGATAAGGAAATATAGCCACAATAAATGTACGTACCAACTTGTTAGGGATCCAGGATTAACTTGGATATAATCAGTCACGGCTAGGTTTCAATTGCAATTTAAAGTTTGTAATCAATTACTAAACAAACAATAAACGTAATATTATTAACTTCTTACAAATTCTAAGCTTAATACGACTTGTCAATACAACTAACTAGTACAGAAAAACCCAATTTACAGTTAGCAACTAAAAGTTAAGAACTTGCGCCATGTGCTTTTTGCTAGCAACATTTGAGAAACTAGATGAGAAAAACCGAAACATTGTGACGTCATCAACATAGAAATTAAACAACGTTTCTCGCTGTAACATTCCCGGCCCCGATGTGCGTATCCGAACTAGAGCACATCTTAACCCAATTACTAAACAGCGAGAACAACAAGGAACAGGCGTATTTACAATTTACATAGCAACGCAGAAATCGCGACGTTACGCAGCGGAAATGAGGCACAATTTAGCAATTGGCCTTTTAAGTGTCCCATTTTTGGTTTTCACCAACACACTCCGAACCGATCCCTTTTTGTCGGGATAGGTTTCCACGACTCTCCCAGAGAGCCATTGGCCCCGCGGAACCGAGTTGTCCGCAAGGAGAACGAGATCATCGCGCACGAAGTTGCGCTCCTGGACAGTCCATTTTTGCCGCATTTGCAATGTCGGTAAGTACTCGGCAACCCATCTCAGCCAGAATTGATTTGCCAGGTATTGCACCTGGCGCCATCGCCGCCGCACGTAGTTGTCCTTCTCATCGAAGACGCCTGGAGGCAGCGTATCGCAGCGACCGAGCAACACCAAATGATTCGGCGTTAGCGGCTCGTCGCTTTCCGGATCCATCGTGACTGGTGTAAGCGGGCGCGAGTTTAGAATCGCTTCTACTTCCACCATAAACGTGTTGAGGGTCTCGTCACCAGGCTGTTGGCCAGCCATCAAAACATTCAGAATCTTGCGCACTGAGCGAATTTGCCTTTCCCAGACACCGCCCATGTGACTGGCGGCGGGCGGGTTGAATGCCCATTCGACGTTGCTCTGTCGCAGATTGTCAATTATCTGAGATTGATTCCAGTCCTGCAATGATTTGCGGAGAACGCGCTCGGCCCCCACGAAGTTGGTTCCGTTGTCGCTAAAAATCTTTTTGGGTTTACCTCGGCGACCGATAAATCTGCGAAGCGCGTCAATAAACGAGTCAGTTGTCATTGAGTGTGCGATCTCAATATGAACCGCACGTATCGTTAAGCAAGTAAACAAGCACCCGTAGCGTTTGACTTCGCTACGGCCTTGTTTAACCATGAGCGGACCAAAATAGTCGACGCCCACAAATGAAAATGGCGGATGGTGAGGCGTAATGCGCTCACGCGGTAAATCGGCCATCTTCTGTTGTCCGCTGGGCGCATTTCGTCGGCGGCAGAAAATGCATTTTCCAAGCACTCGTCGTACAGCAACTCCTCCGCGAACGACCCAGTATCTTTGGCGCAGCAAGTTCCATGTTAGGCCCATGCCAGAGTGGCGAACTGTTTGGTGGTGATCCTCAATAATCAAGTCCGTTACGTGGTGTTTGTGTGGCAGTATCACAGGATGCTTCAGATCGTATGACACTGGAGCGTAATTAAGGCGCCCCCCAACGCGCAAAACGCCTTCGACCAACATCGGGTTCAGTTTTTGCAAGGTCATTTTCTTTAGCGCGCGCTTACCAGCGCCGCGCTCCTTTTGACACTGTGACAAAACCCGGATTTCTTCTGGGAAGTTTTGTTTTTGCACGTACTTGATCACTGCGCGTTCGGCAGTCTTAAGTTCAGGTACAGTCAACAATGATGCAAACTTCGATTTCTTATTTCGTATGTAATTTACGAAACGCAGCAACCAAGCTACAGCCTTTTTCAACCTCGTCCATGACGAGTAACGATGTAGCAGCGTATCTAAACAGTTGGGATTGTGTGAAACGAAGTGGACTTTCACATCTGACGGTGGCTTCTTCACAAATTCGTCAGGTAGTTCATCGGCGTATAGCGGACTAGACGGCCACTGGGTTTCATCCTGATACAGAAACGGCGGACCTTTGAACCAGCGGTTTCTTTCCATGAGGGCCTTAACACTCAACCCCCGGGACGCGTCATCGGCTGGATTGAGCTTTGTTGGCACGTGTCTCCATTGCAATGCATCCGAACCCTCGTCTATCTTCGTGAGCCGATTCGCTACAAAGGTAGGGAAACGCTTCGTTTTGTTGTTGATGCACCGCAAAACTGACGTTGAGTCGGTCCAAAACACAGACTTTTGAATTTTCAGATTCAATTCCTTTCGTAAAACCTGGTCCATTTTCACAGCAAGAGTAGCTGCAGTCAACTCCAGCCTCGGTATTGAAACGGTTTTCAGTGGAGCTAGGCGTGCTTTAGCGAACAGAATAGTGCAGTGTACTCTTTCTTCGTAGTCAACGACTCTTAAATACGACACTGTTCCATAACCGTATGATGAAGCATCCGCGAAATGGTGTAAGTCGTAGCACTTAATTGTTTCGACGTCGTTTGGTTTCAAACATCTGGGAATTTGTACGCTGGATAAATTTGGCAACTCAGAGACCCACTGGTGCCACGCACTAGCAATGTCGTCCGGCACTTCTTCGTCCCATCCCAGCTTTTGCTTACACAGCTCTTGCAGCAGCATTCTGGCCTGCAACACCACAGGTGCCACAAATCCCATAGGATCAAACAGGGAACTGGTAACAGACAATATACCCCTTCTCGTGACAGGTTTTTGCTTTAAATTAACGTCAAACTGGAAGGCATCAGACCGAAAATTCCAGCTTACTCCAAGTACTCTTTCCACTTCGGCGTTCAACGGAAACGACGACTTAGCTGTGTCGCCTACTGGAACGGCGTCCAAAATCTCTTCGCAATTGCTTAACCATTTTCGTAAATTAAAACCACCGCGCTGAAGCAATTCGCGTAGTTCTTTGATTAGTTTTGTTGCCTCATTAGGAGTTGCAACAGACTTTAGGCAGTCGTCGACATAGAAGTTTTCATGGACTGTTGCAACAGTTTCAGGGGCGAAATCCTTGCTATGATCGTCTGCGGTCCGTCGAAGACAGAAACTAGCGCAGCATGGCGACGACGTTGCGCCAAACAGGTGAACCAACATTTGGTAGTCAACAGGCTCTTTAGTCGTATCGCCGTCTGGCCACCAAACAAACCGTAAGCAGTTGATGTCCACTGGATCGACCCTCACTTGGTGGAACATCGCTTCTACGTCAGCAACTAATGCAATTTTCTCTTGGCGGAATCTTAGCAGTACACCTACGAGGCCGTTCATTAAATCGGGTCCTTGTAGCAGTTGATCATTCAATGACGTGTTGCGGTACTTTGCAGCGCAATCGAACACTACCCTCACCTTTCCCGGTTTTTGCGGATGGAGAACGGGGTGATGCGGCAGGTACCATACTTGATCATTCACAGGCTCCTTATCGACACGGCGAGCGTAGCCATTGCGCACATACGCTTCGATTGTCTCCTTGTATTTCCTGCAAAGGGAGTCGTCTTTGCTCAAACGGCGCTTTAGGTATCCTAGTCTTTGCATCGCTTGTATGCGGTTGTTCGGCAGGTTCGGTGAGCCTGCGCGCCATGGCAACCGCAACTGGTAGTGACGGTCCTTCAGTTTCACCGAGTCATTCATCAGCTTGAGAGCGTACTTGTCGTCCTTAGACATCCCTACGCCGGGAATCAAACTGGAATCCTTGAACTCCGTTTCCCACATCTTCTTGACTTGCTCGTGCAGCAAATCGCATGACAAATTTACGTGGTTGACTTTAACGTGATGCACACCGAGATCACTGGACTGAGACGAAGCGGGACCAAACAGTGACCAACCGAGCACCGTCTTTATAGCGCTTGGCTCACCTCGTTTCCCTCTTCGGTCCTCTTCGACCCAAAACACCTCGGGCACGTCTAAACCAATTAGAAGTAGCACTTCGTCGTTAGATGCTTTCGCAAATTCTATCCCCTTTAAGTGTGACCATTTTTTATCGCATCTGTTGGGCGCAACAGGTAGACTTTCAACTGTAATCACACAAGGCAAATTGACAATATTTTCTCCGTCTATGGACTTGACGGCTAGCTTGACGACTGCACCGTCCTTTGACATAGACCTTCCGTTTACAGTAGAAAGCGAGTACTCGATTTCCTCGCCGTTTATTTCAAGTAGCTCGAGAAGACGCCTGTCGCACATCGTGGAGTTAGAACCAGAGTCCACAAAGGCATACGTCTCGGTCTCGTGCCCATTATTGCCTACTACTTTTACAGGAACAATATTCATATACACCCGTTGACCAACCTGTGGACGTACTGACGCCTTGGCGGCACACGATGTTGAAGTGACGGCCGGCTTTTCACCGTCTTCCCTTGGCGGTTCTACTGGCCTCTGGTTCTGATTGTTCCTCGGTGGAAAGCTGGCGTATTTGATGTAATCGCGATGCAAGAGCGTGTGGTGCTTGCGACGACATCCTTCCACTGAGCATGAACCCTCCTTATTACAACCTCTTGCAATGTGACCTCGACAAAAACAGTTGTCACAAAGCCTTGCTCGTCGCAATACATTTAGGCGTTCATTCAATGGCATTCGTTTAAAGTCGTAGCAACGTACTAACTCATGTGCGCGATTACATACAGGACAGTAGTCACCTGGCTTTCCCATTCGACCAGGTTGTCTCTCACCCAGTTTTGTGGTGGTGACGCTGGTGGCGTGTGCCGTCGCTCGAAGAGCTCTCGTCTGGGGCTTCACTGCGGCGCTTCTCTGTGGAGCATGCTCTCTTTTTTCACTCATCATTCTACTAAACAGCGTGTGCGAAATCGACGCTTCATTCTGCACAAATTCCACTAAATGCTGAAACTGCGGCTCGGTACCGCCAAGCTTGATTTTTCCGGCGTGTCTTTTCCATCGTTGCTGCATGCTAAATGGCAAACGTTTAGCAATACTGAGCAAATGTTCGAAGTTATTTATGTCAGCAAAGTAACCTAAATGAGACAGTGTCACATTACATTCCTCCAAATTACGTGCAAGCTTCTGTAACCCATCAATATCGTCAGGCTTCAAACTTGGACCAACTGTTAATCGTTCAACGTAGGTACGGGCAATGATAAATGGGCGACCATAATTATCGTGTAACACTTGTCGAGCCTTTTTGTACCCAGTACTGGCATCGAGTACAGAACAGAACGATATTAGGCGTTTAGCTTCGCCAGTGCAAAACTGTATAAGGTAGCTTAATTTCTTTCCATCAGTCATGGCGCGACTGGCGATATGTTCGTCAAAGGTCGTAATAAATCGTGTATATTGTAGAGGATTTCCATCAAAATTTAACAAGTCTGGCTTTGGCAAATCCATACCATCTTGGAGAAGAGAAGCAAAATGCATAAATTCACTAACCTGCGGCTTCTGTTCAGCCGTACTGGTAGACACAGGGTTAGGCGACGCTTGGCATATACCCTGAGGACGCGACAGTTCCTCCCGACTTGCTTGTGGTTCTCGTTGCGATGGCACGACGTTATTTGACTCCGGACTTGTTTTTACAGGAACTCCCATATCAGCTTCCACTTGGGAGCACGGGGAAACATCTGTCGCAAATCGGACGGTATCCCGATGACGAGACACGTGTGAACCTGTGACCGATCGCGCCTCCCAAATATCGGCTTCAACCGTCGCGACTTGCAGCTCGTGGTCTGCCCTTAGGAGTTCAAGTTGTCTTTCTTTTCCTTTTTTCAGTTGCTCGAGTTCATCTTCCCTTTGTCGTTTCATTTGTTCAAGTTCAGCTTCCTTTTGTCGTTTTATTTGTTCAAGTTCAGCTTCCTTTTGTCGTTTTATTTGTTCAAGTTCAGCTTCTCTTTTCTGCTCTTCCTCCAACTGCTTTCTTCTAAGCGCTGCCTTTTCTTTGCGAACAGCAGCTTCAGTGCGTTTGGTGCTAGACCTGGAACTAGCATGGGACATATGCGTTGTGGGCCTAGATGACCTTGAAGAATGACTGTGGTTAGACTTGTGACTGTGCACCTCCTCTCTCTCTTTAACTTTAGAAAACCACTGCTTAATACGCTCGTCAAATTCTTCTTTTCCACTCTTCATGCTGGGCAGTTCTTTCTTAGCGCATTCTTTATGTTTCTTATTTTTTGTGGCATTAACATAAGCGTAATGTGATTCCAGATACTCTTCGTACAACTCAGCAATTAACGACAGCTTTTTGTTTAACTGGTCGACCTTATTAAAGTCAACCATTAATTCCTCGGCTTCTTTGTACGATAAATTAAGCTGCTTGACGATTTCATTAAGCGTTGCCTTATTTACAACCATGTTGAAACAGTCAATTAAACTTCAATGTTCTCACGTTAGTTCTCCAGAACAGTTGAGAACTTCAATGTTCTCACGTTAGTCCTCCAGAAAAGTTGAGAACTTCAATGTTCTCACGTTAGTCCTCCAGAAAAGTTGAGAACTTCAATGTAACGGTCGTGGCTGCACCTAAGCGACCTATGTAGCCTGGCCTACATCAACCGTTGCATGGGTGTTTTTTGTTGGAACGCGTCCCCGCCAGCACTGCCTATAGTTGCCACACAGTCTTGAACGGTGACGGTTCTCTGTTAAACAGAACGAAAAATCAACACAACGAAATGCGATTATGACGTCATACACGGCTATGGCAGACGGGCATTTACAGCATAACATTAACAGAACTCAAGATATTCGTAACTTAGCACAAACAATATTAATCCTAATTAAATGGCTTTTTACTTTTATATTGACGATAAGGAAATATAGCCACAATAAATGTACGTACCAACTTGTTAGGGATCCAGGATTAACTTGGATATAATCAGTCACGGCTAGGTTTCAATTGCAATTTAAAGTTTGTAATCAATTACTAAACAAACAATAAACGTAATATTATTAACTTCTTACAAATTCTAAGCTTAATACGACTTGTCAATACAACTAACTAGTACAGAAAAACCCAATTTACAGTTAGCAACTAAAAGTTAAGAACTTGCGCCATGTGCTTTTTGCTAGCAACATTTGAGAAACTAGATGAGAAAAACCGAAACATTGTGACGTCATCAACATAGAAATTAAACAACGTTTCTCGCTGTAACACCGACTATAGGATTTTTGGAAAGTTTAATGTTTTGATGGAATCGTTAGGAGGTGAGTGTAATTGTTCTGGCGTTGTGAAGGCGGTACATTTGTTTTTTACGCCAAGCGGTTGAAATTCGACGAAAATCACACTAATTTTGTTCTATTTCATCATAAAAAAAAAAAAAAAGCGCTGGGAATGTGTGGTAAAAATTCGTATTTAGGCCTATTTTAAAACTGAAAATGAATGCACTTCACTTTCTTTGATGTTGAAAATGAGTAAAGAGCCATTCGAAAAGTTCAAAATTATACCTACTTCTGTATGAGTTTCTATACTCTCATTACGAAAATGGATATTTTGGGCTAAAGCACGATTGTCCAAGTGTCCAATCCCACACCAATTGGCGTCAGTTTAATGGTGAAAATTTGACAAAACGCATGAAGGCCACGGTAGATATTCCTTTATCAAGGATGTTTAGTTATTAGCTAGGTATTGGTTTTAGTTATTTTGAAATCTTTAGTTTGGTATTGGTTTTGCCCCACCACAACTACCCTCGTACCGGACGATTACCGATACTACTATTTGGCATCGATTTCCACTCGATTTTATCGGACATTCAAAATCCGATCTTCCATCCGAAATTATCGGACAGGGCTGTGGAGTCGGCTAAAACAACCAGAGTCACACGCTAGAACATGGTTTTGGGCTTTGATTTGCTGGCACAAATTCCAAAAATTAAAGCAATACCGTTAACCAAGTGCTCATGTGTTTCAAAAAGCTTTGTTCAATCCTTTGGATGAACTTGATGACTTTCATCGTTTCTACGCACGTCTTGAAATGGATGGAAAGAGGAAATCAGTCGAAGGGTGAGTTGGGAAATTGAGATTTTTTAGTTGCACTGTGCAGGGATCTGTAATGTAACTTAATACTGGATTTTAAAATCAGAAATGTCGAGTAAATCGACATCGTCTTTTAAGACATCTTTGATTAACATATTAACTGATAATCTTAGAAGGAAGTATTGAAACGTTTTATTCAAGATCATGTCAATTTACTCGACCATTTTGGCTTTAAAATTCATTATTGAGACTTATTTGTTCTACAAACCATAAAGTAACTGGCCTTGAAAATTAATTGTAAGGTCGTTGAGTTTTAAAACGTCAATTTTAAATAATAAAACCTTAGTAAGGACATTTGTGATGAGCGAAGCCAGTTGTTCAACGTAAAAAAGTAATGGAGATATCTTCTATTTTACCATAAACATTTTCGGGCGCTGGTCTAGAATCCTGCCACTTTTTTTACAGAACGAAACGAGTTGCCAATAATATAATTGCAATAAATAAATATGGGAGAATAAATATAATAATAATACCACACCCACCCAACCCAGACGCTAACTCGCACCCTAACCCAAATAATGTTTGCAATATAAACCCCGGACGAAAATGTGGTAGAATTCTAGGCCAGCGCCGCGTTTTTTAACTATCTTGGAAATATTTTTTAGCTTCCCTAAAACGGAATTTCATCAACTTCGCGGCTGTTCACCTTTTCATGCTACACTCGCCTTTTTCGGGGCATAAATTTACAATAAATTAAAGACAAGTTATTCGTCTGTTTTCTTTCATTTAGTCGTGAAAAAAACAAACAATTTAGTCATTTAAGATCAGTTAAAAAATCTCCATTAAAACAAAGCAAATTATTTTTCAGTTGGGAAACCGACGAGTTCTTCGGACGAACAACACTGGAAGGATTTGCGCCTTTGGACATTTCTCGCTGCTGGAGGATTCCGACCGGGTTCGACGTCACAAATGATGACGTCACGGCGTTTTTGGAAGGAAAGAGCTTGGACGATGAAATAAAGGTTTGCTTTGGATGTGTTTGTTTTAACATTTCGCTTGATTTGAATTAAGAGACTAATCTCTTAAATCTTATTTTGTGGCGAAATATTTCCATTGAGAACTTATAAATGACTGACTTTGGTTGAGGCAGGTAAACCTCAAACAGCGTTTCTCAAAGGTGGCCTCGCTCAACCAGGGTAGGGAGGCACGGAGCAATCCCCAGGGGTCACAAATGTATCGCATTTTAAATATTTGCCAGTACACCTAAATTTATCGTTTTTGATGTGACTTTACAGATTTAGGCCTACTCGGAACGTTCACAAAATGCAACATAGGCTACTTCTCTATGGATATGTATTCTATGTCTAAATTTAACCTCCAATCGTTGTCCCCAAGATTTAGGGTAAAAAATATGCTACATTTGTGTAGAATGTTATTCCTACGTTCTACATCTAAATTGAAATTGTTCAAGTATCGTATAGCGTTCCTTGCTCTTGTGTTTTGAAGCTTTTTGTTCAATTCGTGAGCACAATGGGGGGGGGGGGCACGGATCATTAAAAGTTAAGAACCACTGGTCTAAAGAATACACTTAAACTTGAACAAGTTTATGCCCATTTACCTGTAAGGGCGAGCATTTATCTTCTTAGTTGTACATTAAGTTTGCGGTACATAACGAGTTGTCAAAACATCTCAATAAATCTTTCTATCTCTTTCAGGCGGGAAAGATCTACTTGTGTGACAGCAGGGGACTTCTGGAGGGACTTCCCCGGAACAAGACCAAAGATGGCGACCCAATTTACTGCCCGGACTCGATTTGCATGTTCCGCGTTGACTGCTCAGGTAGGTTGATGCCGATCTGCATACAACTGGTGGCAGGAGACCGGGACACTCTCTTCACTCCAGCTGACACTAAAGACGATTGGCTGCTCGCCAAGATGTACCACAGGTGTTGCGTCGACAATATACAACAGGTATACCAACATACTCCAATTCAGAGTTGGATCAACTGTATTTGACGTAATTTATTACAGGTTTTAATGTAATTGTAATTATATTGTAATTGAGGCATATTCATTCTGTGTAATTCTAATTGTAATTTGTTAAAGTTTTGGCTCAATACATTGATATTGAGAAAACTGAAGTTTTAATGCCGAAAATGGTAATTGGAAAAAATAATTACAGCTTTTTATGTTATTGTAATTGTAATGTAATTTAAACATTTAAGTTAGTAATTGTAATTGAACTGAATTAATGTAATTGATCCAACTGTGCTCCAATTGACAAAATGGAATTATAAAACTTCGCACAACCCAGCTCTAGTCTTGATTTAGTTCCACTACTTCAGTTGCCTTTTTTATAATTTTCCAGTAGGCTATTTGTTTTAGTTCCACTACTTCAGTTGCCTTTTTTATAATTTTCCAGTAGGCTATGTAGCTGTGTTGTTTGGGCGTATCTAGACCAAGTAGCAAAAACAGGATAATAGGTCGTAGACGCGTAGTACCGGCATCGTTATTCAACGTAACGGAGACCTAATAAAGACAATACCGAACGCTCAGCATAGAACGGTGGTTTTCGAATTTGATCCGTTTCCGGATATTTTCAACTTTTTTTGGATCTTCCAATGTACCAGTCTCAAAAAAAACTTTTTACAGTATTTTCACGGAACCAATCTGTGTAACTTCGCTTTTCTTGCTGACTGTTTGACCCATCTAAATACTGGTTTCCATGTTTACTATTCCTATTTGGTGATCATCATGTTGTCTGGTTTGGCTGTGGTGGATCATGGCAGAAATTATTTAAACACCCCTGGCATAAAATATATGGCCGTAGTTCTTGTCAAAACGTGACGTAAGGCCGCTGCTATGCAAACACAGAGTTGCCGCATAATTTCATATAAAAATTCTATACTAAGACCTTTCAAAGAAAGTTACAGATTTTTAAGAAATGAAAATTGGTTCACCCTCTTTTTTCGAATATAATCGGTAAATAAAAATGATATATATGCTTTAGTTAGGACAATGACAAATGACTGAAAAATTGCTTGGTTAACCGCACTTTCTAAGCACATAATTTAAGCAGAACATAAAATAATTTTCAATACTTTTAAACATAGTTTTTTAAGACTTTTCTATATGCAAATCAATTCAAATACTTTTGGAAAAACATAAAAAAATTTGGACTTGTTGTTATGCAAATCAACCACATTCAGATATACTTTAGAAAGAATTTGCGACAAGCCTGAAGAAACTTCTGTTACTACAGCAGAGAATTATGTTTTACGGATTGATATAAAATATGTGCATTCTTTTAAAATTCCTCAGCACTCCCAAAAGCCAAACCTTAAAAACTCTTTGAACATTAGCTATTTCAACGAAATGACAGCACAGTGCTGTTAGGCGGTAGGAATACCTCCAAGAATTACAACTGATAAGTAAGGTTTTATTGTTTAACGACGATCTATTGTATTCCTTCACTAGTGGGTGGACCATTTTCTTCTCACTCATGCTATAATGGAGACGTTTGCAGTTGGTTTGTTCAAGAACCTACCGAGATGTCATCCCGTGTTTAAGCTGCTAAGAACGGCAACTAGCAGCCTCCCAGCAGCAAACACTCCGTTCCGAGTGCGGATTCTGGGACCAGAGGGGCTGGTAAACAATGCCATGGCGCTAGGTAAGTATCCTTGGCAAATAAATGACATCTTGCAACAACTAGGTCTGCTGGTCGGTTAAAAATAAACCAAGTCCGACTCCGGTCAAAAAATAAACCCAAGGCCCGAACCAGACTCCTTCCAAATGTGCGATTTTGTCAAGATTCGAGTCCGGCCCAGACTGTTCAACTTGTATTTTACCCATTTGTTTAACTAAAGGTAACAAAGAGTAAGAATCGTTCGTAAATAAATGGCATCTTGCAACAACTAAGGCTGCGGAGTCGGTTAAAAATAACTCCGAATCCAACTCCGGGCAAAAAATAAATCTGAGCCTGACTTCCGAATCAGACTCCTTCCAAATGTGCGATTTCGTCGAGTCCCGAATCCGTCTCAGACTCTACAGCCAGCATTTCACCAATTTACCTAAAATAAGGTGGATATTAAGCAATCCACTTACAGGGGTCTCATGAAATTAGCAGTATTGTGCAACACCATACGGTAACTTAAACTTTTACTGTCACCACGTTTGATAGTAAAGGTTAAAACAGCAACGTTTTATATTAGTTATGTCTGCGACGACTATTCATGTCAACTCACTAGTCGCGAATACAATTAATTTAAGAAACGCTTTAGAATTGAAATAAATCGATATATTTTGGCAGTCGTAAACTCAAATTGGGTTAAACACGCAGCAAGGTATAATTTATTTAAAAGAAACGTTTTTCAAACACCTAACACTCACACCCGGCACGCAATCTAGACGGGAACAACTTAGCATTTTTTTACATTATTTTTAGCTGGACGCTATCTTATCACACGAGCATTTAAGACCTTCCACATCAAAGATTTGGTTTTCCCGGAGAAAATAAAGAAACTGGGTAAGCTTTGCAATCCAGAGATTATGTTGTCTATGTATCACCAAAAACTGTTAATGTTAACAACAACAAAAACAGGCATTTAGCTTAATGGGATTTTTTTCAGGGCGTTTAGCTTAAAGGAAATTTTTGATAACGGCCAAAACTTGTTATCTTAATTGCCTTTTTATCAATGCTGAACGTAATCCAGGTCGACCGGAAAAGCGTTGTGGTAAAAAATGTTCTCTTTTGCCAGACCATCCGGCCAACTCCTTGAATGTATTAAAATTTTAGGTTTTCAAATGCATATTATGATTACTCGTGCACGACATTGAGCGCTAACCTCAGGTTTCATAAGGTTGCTTGTTATAAACGTCCTGTTGTGACGTCATCTCTGAATTTTTTTATGCGTTACTGTAAGAAAAATTTTCTACATTCACCCAGAGGCGTAGCCAGGGTATTTTGCGCCCCGGCGGCAAACTATAAAATTGGCGCCCCCTCCTTCATGTTTAATCACATTTTCTATTACAATAACATAATATACCTTACTTTAAACCAAAAAACGATTCAAATTTTAATGGAACATTATATTTAAAGAACAATCAGCCTCATTTTGGCGCCCCTGTACCTTGGCGCCCGGGGACATGTACCCCACCGCACCCCCCCTAGATACGCCTCATTCACCCCTGCTTTTTTTTACTTGAAAATTTGGACAGCGAGGTATTGCCAGTGCAACTCCTGATAAAATGTTATCGATTATGTTAAGGTAATTTACTTGTTATTTAACCTCAGGATTGGACGATAAGGAAGCCTTGCCCAACTATTACTACAGAGACGACGCCTTGTTGATGTGGTCGGCGATAGAAAAATACATTTCTGGTGTGATCAACCATTACTACACATGCGATAAGGTTGGCTTTATAGTTAAGTCTGGCAGAATTAACTGGGCACTTCAGGGGTGAATCCAGGGGTGGTAGGTCGAGTGTCCACGCCTCCTAAACTGTATTTTTTTTGCGTATTTTAACTGCGTAAATGCATTTGTTTCTTACGGTATAAAAATACCATCAACACTAAAAAGAAGTTATTCCGTTATCAGTAATTTTTTCGAAGGTTTGGCTACCTATACAGTAGAGATAGACCGATATATCGGTTTACCGATAATATCGGCCGATATTTGGCTTCTACTGATATATCGGTATCGGTAAAGGAAGGCCGGTACTTTGGCCGATATTTAGTACAAAAAAATGATACAATTTTTCCTGTACAACAAACAACTTATCAATTTTTTATCAAAAATATATTGGTTTCAGCATCATGTAAAGTCAATAAATATGCAAAATAATAGTTTAATAATTAATAAAGGTATATAAACTAAAACATTATTAGGATTTTCTTTTTAATTAATTAAAGTTTTAAACATTTCCCAGGTATATAAAAAAAATCAGTATCAGTATCGGGTATCGTTTGACAAAATTGTAAAAAATCGGGTATCGGTCGAAAAAATGGATATCGGTCGATCTCTCCTATACAGGACGCCTTCATTAAGGAATGCAACAACACCACCGCAAAAAGTGTAACGACAAAATAGCAGGATCTCTCGTTTTATCTCCTTTTTGTCGTTTAACTATGCGAACGTGGTTGCTGTTGCATTCCCTGATCCCTGCATATAGCCAAAACATTGAATGAAATGAAAAAGTACAGAAAGAGCTTCTTTTTAGGATAATATGCCTGTCAGCAACAGCATATTTACACCGTCACACATTTCCCCTGGAGGTAGCAATCCACCCGTCGAAAAATGTGGCAAAAATGGACATTGGTCAAACAATTGTCCAAATCCGGACGGGGATATCAAACGCGTATGAGACGAGTTTGCTGCCATTTAAAACATTACAAATGTTGCCGGAATACTATGTACGTGATTTTTTTTTCATATTAACATCTTTGGTTATTGCAGGACGTTATTGAGGACAGAGAAATACAAGGCTGGACGGCAGATGTCGCTAGAGAGGGTTTCGCATGGTTCGACTCGAACACTAGAGGCGTGCCGGAGCGTTTCGAAACACGTGAAGAACTGGTAACTTACTTATGGATACATAAATTAATTGAATTACAATTGTTCCTTGCGGCAAAATTTTATAATTGCATATTAAATATATGTTTTCGCCTTAAGTTGCAATTATATTGCCCTGAAGAAGATTGCCCAAATAGGTGGTCGAAACGTCACTTAAATCAAATTTTGCCGGAAGAACAATTGTAAAATTGTGAACAATGCCTGACAGCAACGGCATATTCATAATTTAAATTCCCTCTAATTTAAAATATCTCATTAAAATAGGCAAACATACAACTTTTAAGTTTGGGGGATTTAAGAATTTTTAGCCAAAAAGCGCCCTGCATCACATCACACCATGCAAAATGAACGTTTTGGCAACTTGAAAACTATAGAGCCGTTTTTTTTCGTTTTGTGCTGATCGATTAAATTACGAACAAAAACGTTAAACATCGAATTTGTAGGCGATATCTTCAACTAGAACAGGGGTTCTTAATTTTTTATACCGCGACCCCACATTTTTTTGCTTCGCGTGGACAACGGTAGGCAAAAACATTTCAGTGATGACGTCATAAATTTACGTCACAATACAAATAGAATTCAGAAATCTGCTGATTTCAGTCCAACAACTATTTTCTTTAAAAAATTGATTGCTTGTTTAATGTATCCTAACATTTCAATTTGGGCTTCATGGACGAACACCAAGGGGGTCCATGGGCCCCAGTTTAAGAACCCTTGAACTAGAAAATTTTATACAGCAAAGCAACGAGGTTGGACGTATTCACAAAACCACACATGAAGCCGTTAATTAAACTAGCACAACATTTACAGATCGAGATTTGCACGATTATCATGTTCACGTGCACCTTGCAACACGGGGTCCTCAACTTCAACTACTTTGACAGCCAGAAAATGGTGCCCAACTATCCTCCGGGAATGAGACTGCCGGCATTCAAGAGAGGAGAGGTTTGTATTGGAGAAACAAAGATCACACACAAGAAGGATGTCCGATAATTTCAGATCGGAGCCGATTCCCGATGCCAAGTGGAATGTGGCATTGGGGCTAATCCGATAGCAAATTTAAATGGGAATTTCTGCTGTGATTTACGTTTTGTCGCGGTTATTTCTACATTAAAATGTAAACTTCAAAGCCCAAAAGGTCGAGTTAAATCGCATCATCTTGATAAAGACGTTTCGGCACGTTCTTCTATCGCCATCAGTTTAATTCACTCGACCTTTTTGGCTTGATTAATTGTAAAGCTACATTAAGCATCCGTCCATAGTGAACTTAAAAACGTAAATTTATTAAACAATAGTAGATTAACCACTAGAAGTAACTTTACTCCTTGAAATTGTGGCCTAACACACTTAACAAATTACTGCTGACATTTCAATTTCACGGCATTTGGTACTGGGTCAGATCGCGATACATTCGGTTCAACATATTGATCGCGAATAAAATGTCAAGTAATGGACACCCCTGCATACAAGAATAACGAATAACATGTGTAGAAAAGTTAACGGGTGGTAAAAAAAGTTTAAAAGCTTTTTGTATAGCTTGAATATAAATGACAAGTCTAAACAAGTCAAGCAAATCGACCTCCACACAAAACACCCAAGAACAAAAAAAAAACAGTTTTGCAACTAACTGTTTTTCTTCAGGCAAACAAGCAAAGAATAATGGATTCACTTCCTGATGTTTACATGACTCAAAAAGCGATCATAGTTGCGTACGTGCTTGGCGGCTCGTTCTCACCAAACGAGGTAAACAGAGTTCAAACTATACAGCTTATAATACGTGTCAAACATAATTTATGTGATCTCTAATACCACGATACGACTTGGATATAATTTGTTACCTCTATTGCCACCACTATGTGACCTTTAATATTTCTGGGACCTTTGCCATTATTTGACCTTGAATATCTTAAGTGACCCCTATTATTTCCAGGCAACTATTCGCTTTTTTTCATATCACGGGCCTTGTGGCTCAAAGATGTTAAATTGCGTTTTGGCAAAGCAAGTCCGTTAAGCTTAATTTTTTAACTGATTAAGATCACAATATTTTTATGAATTTATTTAGATCGTGCGACTTTCGTATATTGTTTCGTAAATTGTTGTTTAGGATTGTGAAATACAAAATGTTTCGATATATATGTTAACCATTTCTGGGGTAATCATAATTAATTATATTAGTTTTGTAAGGCAAACTTATATTGATTGATAAGTACGATATTATGTCCCTAAAATTTACTTACGCGGTATTCAAAACATTTGTAGTTCTTCTTTAGCTGGGTTAAGCCAGAAACACGGTGAAAATTTCGCAATTTTAAAACTAGTTAGTGGGGGTTACTTCTTCCTTCTCGTGGTCTATTGCCCTTAAAATCAAGTAAAAATAAGATAGTTTATTGATGAAATGATTGTCAAAAGCGAATGAAAACGAAATTCATAATTATGCACTTTTAAACAAAACAACAGTTTCACGAATTTCACTATATTAATTGTTAAATAAAGTTTAAAGATTTCATTCGTTAGTTTAGTAAATATTAATTTATTAAAATTTTACGCAAATTTAATATCCGGCCTACGATAGTCAGTCTCTAGATTTGTCCGGCCAATTAAAGAAAAAAAGTTCCATGGCTCCTGTTCGCAATCTTAAGTATGTGTGCCCCTGCTACAATTTACCTCTACTACAAGTTTTCATTTTGTTTTTACTGTTGTGTTCTCGCAGATATTCATCGGAAATTTCCCGGAAAAGCTCTTCACAGACGAACCGACTTTACAGTTGCAAGCGGCTTTTAAGAACGATCTGGCGAAAATTTCCGAACATATTCACAAAAGAAACGCAAACCTGAAGCATCCTTATACTAGTTGTTTGCCAGAGCGCATACCGATTCGATTGGCAGCCTAATTACATGTAAATTATAATGTCAACAATGTTTTTAAGGATGGTATATGTTTGGGGGATCAGTAAACATTTTCATGGGGAACAAAAAGTAGTAATTTCTTTGTTTGTATATTGTGTATAGTATTTTTGTTTGAATTTTGTGTATAGTATTTTTGTTTGTATATTGTGTATGGTGTTTTTCTTTGTATATTGTGTATATATTATGTTTTACACTGATATTATTTGCACCGTTTTGTGAAAACATATATTTGACAAATGCGACCTCATACCGTTACGATTTTCTGTGTTTTACATGATTACAAAGAAACGACTTCACACGAAACATAGTTTGATTTGATTTTACAGTATTTGTTAAACAGAATACCAACAGCTAATATATATACTTAGTTAAACGTTATGAAGTCTACTAGATTGCTTAAGTTAATAGTTCCTAATTAGGCTATATGGCAGCAATGTATAGCAAAATAATATATTCAGCCATGGACGTGTAAGACACAACATCCTTGCTATGCACCTATTTGAGATAAGATGTAAATAAGTAGTCTACAACGAAAAACTGTTAGCTCAATCCACGATGCGAAAATCCAAATTACATGCTATGTTAGAGCAAAATATTTTAGAAAGCTGAAAGAATTCCATCAGACTAGTTGCTGATTGACTGTTTTTGACGAGCTTAATTAGGCTACACAGTGAAATTTAGGATAATGACCTATAGAAAATTTATTCACACTCTCAAAAATCAATCATAAAGTGGTAAATTTAATAAACCTAGGACCATGCAGTCCCTAAAAAAATATAAAAGAAACTGTAATTGTTTTTCAATTAACTTTATAGGCAACTAATATATGGGGCAGATATCCTACCACAATTATGTTTGCAAAAACATACTTTGAAAGGACATTGTTGCAGGTGGCAACATTTTGTTTAGATGATTTTTATGAAAGCTTTTCACCTATTTCTAGATATGTAGCTTTGCGAACCTTTACATTTATTCTCATAAAAATTAAAATATTTGTTAACACTATTTTATCGACTAAACACTGTAGACTTTTGCACCATGTATGGGGGAGGCTAAACAGGGTGGTAACAGTAGAGGCATCTGGCACAAATTAATTATGCAACGTTTCACAGAAATATCTGCATATAAACCAATTTGTACATTTTAACCACTATGGAGAACATGTCTTCATCAATGTTCTATGGCCTGACTTGTTAACTTATTAAATACAGCACAGTGTGTAATTAACAAAGCATATCTTAAAAACCTTAATTACATACCTGTTCACAAACTTAGCTGCAAATGAAATAAAATGTACAAAGCTTAAGTAAAAAATGTAGTACATGAGTGAGTGAGTTCTAATAAAATAATAAGGTGCTCAATAATCGGTCAATTGACTTTATTTATTTGTCGCAATGAAATGAATGATATTAACATAGCCTACAGTTTTGCAAAACCTTTAATAAAGTCAACTTAAATGAATGACTAAATGCATGACATGACTTGATTTACTATTTTTAAACGACATGACTTAACTCTTTTAGTTACTTGACTTGACTGAAGTCTTTTGGACAATGACAAAGAGTTAAAATGAAGTGCTTTCATTAAGCATTTTTTATAATAAAATTGGTTTATTTATTTTAAGTTTTGTACATCAAACAATTTACTTGCTATGTGTCGTGTTTTGTGTTATTTTAAGTTAAGTTACTGCAATCGAACTGGTTAACCAATTTTAATAGTTTAATTGACAGTTGACTGTTTAATTTTATGACAGGGACTTGACTTGCTCTAATTATGACTTGACAGGGACTTGACTTGCTCTAATTATGACTTGACAGGGACTTGTCTTGCTCTAATTATGACTTGACTGGGACTTGTCTTATTATTTATTTTAAATGACCTGGCTTATACTCTCTGAAATCTGCAAATAAACAAAGAGTCCAAGCCTAAAAATAGAGTTGAGCCTAAGTTCAGAAATAAATATTTCAAAGCTAAGACATCTGAACCAGAAGCTACACAGCACCAAAGTGCTAGCACAAAAAAAGTAAAGTAAAAATAAACGTATTTACGACCAAAATAGACATCTGAAATGTTGACCTTTTTAATAGACAGGAATTGAACAGATAAATAAAGTTCAACAACACAATCACTATTAAAACACTAGGTTGACAATAAATAAAAAAAGCTTTTTCATCAAAGCATTAAAAAACGCGAAGCATAACACCAAAAGTGACACACACAAATTAGGCGGGTAACTGGTTGGTAACTGAAACAAAAAACTGACATGAGCAACAATTGATACGACCAAGTGTTGGCATTCTCACCAAGATAGCACATGATAAAAAAAACAGAACGCAGTATAAATAAAAATATCACATTTCCCAAAGAGAACAATTTAAACGCATTGAAAACTTTAACGTTAATCGACAAAAATATGTCCAACTAAAGGTTTAAGCTTTAAAACTGTTAATAAAATAAACAAAATCATGTTATCAACTTTGGTACTTCCCCAATTTGCAACCTACTAAAAAAGATCTTTAACACCAAAATTTTTGTCTTTCGTGAAATATTAATTTAGTGTTAGTACTTGTTTATTTTAATAGAACGTTAGATATATAAATGAACATTTCATTATTTAAAATATACATATCAGCCACTTTGGGTATTTGTCTTAGAATATATTTGTAGCCGTTTGCAGTAACCGTATTTTTCTATATGTAAAAGTAGTTAATTGCGATAACATGGATATTGATCAAGCTTAAACACAGAAACAGTGCCAAGGTAATTACTGAATTTAAACTCAATTTTGGTCGCAAATTGTGTCGTTTGTTTGAATATTATGTTCTTTATTCGGTTTAGGCTAAAGGTCATGTTTTAGCAAGTAGCAAAATTTAACCAGTTGGCTGCATCACGACCAAAAAACCCACTTTTATCATCTTATAAATAAACTGTGTGCTTACTTATTTTGGCTATTTCTTAGTTATTTCAACTGTAAGTCAAATCAGAGTGATCAGATCACTAATTAGTTAAAGTCTAATATTTTCTTAAAACAATATTTACAGAACTTGACTTCTATTTTAAACAAGTTCAAAATCTGCACTGCAATATATGGGGTAATACTAATTTACGGAATAATGAGTGGTCGGAATGGTCGGAACGCTCACTAATTTAAGTGTTACCCCGTTAAAACAATTATTAAACCAACGCACAATATTTGGTTTAGGGTGGGGTTAGCGTCAATATTTGGTTTAGGGTGGGGTTAGCGGTGAAGGTGGGTCAAGTGTTATTACATTTAATAATAATACTGTGAGCGTTCCAACCATTCATCATTCCGTAAATTAGTGTTACCCAATATTTGCAAGCAAGTTTAATGTTGAAATAATAATGCTTGACCCACCCAAACGCTAACACTAAGCCAAACAATGTTTGTTGTGGTAGGATTCTGGACCAGAGCCAAATAATCATATCATAAATTTTAAGTATGATTAGATCTATTGTAAAGAATGAGAGTGGGGCCAAGTTTGTCCTTGTAGAAGATTCTGCAAAAGTTCCCGATTCCAGTTTGTTTCAAGCTATTGTAAAGAACAAGTCACTTTGTGGATGTGTCATTCATTTGGTCTTACTTGAATCAACTGCATCAGACTTTTTAAAACTGCTCGGGTTATCAGAAGGTGATAATTTGTTTTGTCATGAAATATGCGATCGTGCAATGTACGATAAACGCTTTTCGCTTAAACAAACACTAGATGGCATATATGTGAATGTAGAAGCGTCAAAAAACAACATTGTTTGTTTTGACTCACTTACAACATTGACTCGAATGTGCTCTGTAACTGAAATTACTTTTGCGCTGCAAAAGCTAAAGTACCACAAAGATATAAGTCAAGTTGTGGCCTGCATTCATGCCGATTTGCACAAGGATTCTGAGTACCTGTTAATTTCAAAGCTCGCCGACCTGCATTTGGCTATTACAAATGAAGAAACAGAACTGCTAAAAATAAAGTACAGTTTTCCTTTTGCAGCTTATCGTAAAAATGGAAACCAACTTTTATACAATGGCAAACACATAAAGGAAAATGGTAAAACTTCAGTGTGCAGGGAACAGTTTTTGATTTCGCCCGATTTTTCTGTTACTTGTATCCCATGGAATGAGCCGAAAAGTATTTCTGTGCAAGAAATTAATGAACAATCTTCCCCACAAAGTGGACTCACTTTTGATGTGAATATGAGGCAAAGGGAGAAGGAACAAAAAGATTCCCTGGTGCTGCCTTACACTAGAAAAGGCCAAAACCAAACGTTTGGCGAGATAAAATATGTAGGAGACGAAGCGGATGATTTTGATGAAGAAGATCCTGATGATGATTTGGAACTTTAAATTTTGTGTATTTTTTTTATGTTAGGAGTTTATAATAAAAAGCTATGATATATTTCTAGTAGCATTAATGGTAACTACAGTGAAGGAGTTACATAAGAATGAAAAAGTGAATGTTGTCAAGGGGATGGGAGACGGTTTATTTAGCTGAAGTTGGACTATGGGTCCTGGGGACAATGCATATGTGCACAGCGCCAAATTTGAAACTAATAAGGTTGAAAACTATAAATTATAAATGGATTCTGTAAATTGGGTGGAAGCGTATTTAACCGGAGTCAGACTGATTCCCGGGGACAAAGCGTACATACGCAATACTAAGTTTGAAACCAATAGGCTGCAAAATGTTTATTATAAGTGAAGTTGGCAAATTTGGCTTGAGTTGAGTTTTTTGCTGTAATATGACTCTGGTGTTATTAACCGACCTGTTACCCTGATGCGTGCCAAAAAATAATTATCTCATCATTTGTATCTTCAATATTTGTGACAAAATATAATTCTAATTTTTTGACAGCAAAACTAAATGTAAAAATTTTAAATGGAAACAAATCAAAGTAGTAAGAATAATAAAAATTTATTGCACCATCATATGTACAGTGTTGAGCAAATCGTTGTGGTTGCACATCAAGTTAAAATGATCAATCTTAATAGGCTGCACAACCTATAATCTGAACATATGTTTGTATGGATTTAAATTATATTTTTTGTGATTTGAAATTGGGGGACATGAACTGTTTTTTTTTTTCAAGGTAATACAATATAACAAAATTTGTTTTTTTAGGCTTTAATCATCCATGCTTTTCGCTTGGCGTATTGATTTTTTTTTTTTTTTTTTTTTTAATCGTATTGATTTTTCAAACATTGTGTGTTAGGGTCGATTAAATTTTTTTTAACTTAACAAAAGTATTGTTACTAGGCCTAGAAGTTTGTTCGATGTATCGCTGTTTAACTTTGGTAATAAATGTTGTCAAATACTGAATCAGTCCGCTACTTAGATAACCTCAAGCGAACCTTACTTTTACAACTAATTTGTTGCAATAATTAGGCGTTCATCTCTATTGTTTGTACAAAGTACGTGAAGCATATATGTATGTAGGCTAGTACACACTGTGTACGGTACTATGATATAAAAGCCGTTATAATGAATATAATGTTGCTGATAAAGTGTAAAATCGTTCTTTTCGCCTAGGCAACACTCACAAGATAATGAAAAGGAAACAACAATGAATTATGCTGGAAGAACAATTTTACAATTGATAGGCCGTTATGGTTGATCAAAAACGAAACAACTAACTGATCATCTCCAGTTTTCCCGTTTTTCCTTACCAGCAGGACTAAGAACAACGTTTTTAGCTCATTCAATGCGATCCTCTGTTCAGAGTGCGTCGAACCATGCGCACAGCAGCTTGTCTTACGTCGGTTCCCAGCAAGCAGTAAATGGTGAATACATAGACTCCCTGAAGCCGGTTCGCGACCAGTTCTATGCAGATCCATGGCAACTCAAAGCTCCTCGAACCAATGCCTCAAAAACAAAAATTAACTCTCGAATCTGTATTCAAAATAAAGAATTTTATAGCATTTAAAAGGTATTTAATGTATGATAAAACCCTAAATGCCATGTTTTGTAAGTGTTAGGCCCAAAAATTGTAGTGTTCTATTCTTAAGACTTTGGCTATTTATAAAATATATCTAAATAAATATAACCGATTCTGTTACTCCAATTAAAATGCAAAAGGCGGTAAATGTGTTTAAATAGACTCTCTATTGAAGGCGTCCTCAGATAGACTTTAGCTATTTCGATCACATCGAAAATATTCGTTCCCCTAGCAGAAAAAGTGAAGAAAACAACAAAATATTTACAGTTTGGAGGATAATGGTTTAGGTTTCAGACGTGGAAAGAATATCAAAGCCCACATAAAAGTAAGCAGTATTTTGTGAACGTTTCAAATAAATCTTAAGTAGTCAAAGTGGATGTTGCAGTTTGACGTAGAATGAAAATTAAAGCGCAAACATAAATAGGTGGCATTTTGAACGGTTCGAATAAGTCTTTATAAATTTTCAACATAATTACAGTTTCAATTTCGGTACGCTCCCTCACTGGTGTTTCCCCTACCCCATCACCTCTACTCACAAATGAAAAAGGTGAGCGGCATGGCGACCCCAAGAACCGGCAGCAGCACCATAAGCAGTTTGATCGCGTGCGCGGCCTCGTCCACCTTGGCCATCAAGTCTCTACGTCGCTTGCACACCTTTGGGTCGCGGTGCAAAAAATCTGCGGCATTTTGACTCTTCAAACGCCGTGAAACGTCAACGACGCGAAGCAAAACGGCGAGGTTCAAGACCGCACACAGCCCGATAGGCAGCGCGGCGACCCAGAGGCGTATACTGCGGCCCAAGCGACACTCGCGGAAGCCGCTGTCCAGCACAAGCGGCGCCTCGCTGCAGAACTCCTCGATTTTGTGGAGGTAAATGTCTTCGGTTAAGCCGTAAACTGCCGAAGTTGAGACTAGCATGAAGGGGATTCCCCATCCTACTAGGAAGCGGCATGCGTTAAGCTTGCGGCGTTTTGCGGCTAATAGTTGGAGGCTTTTGCTGGAAGCTTTTCCCGCCAGAGTCAGGCCCTCGACCAGCATCCAGAACACTGAAAGAAATCGAGTTTACATCAACCCATTGACAACTCAATCTCGCTCGAGGAGCGTCCGAAAATAGGACAACGACCTTACAGAACATCGTGATTGATCATTCTGCCGATGTACCAAGATCGCTGTAAGAGGCAACTATAGTGCGGTTTACAAAGGCTTGTTTACACAATTATGCTTTAAATAATAATTAATAGTTTTTAATACAACGTTTACAATTTTTAAACTTTGTTTTAAATGTAGATCAGGGCTTCCCTAACAGGTCTGCGACCGCCACGGAACTGGACAAAAAAAGTTCGCCACGGAACTGGACAAAAAAAGTAAATTTGGCCGGAATCGGGCTTACGAGTTGGACTAGAGTTTATTTTGTAGGTCTGAGTTGCAATTGGGTTGTTTTTAACCGACCCCACAGCCCTGGTTTAAGGCATATGTTGACATACCTGAGGACAGGATAAAGAAGTGTGTTGAAACGGTAACAGCTGCGCACAAGGCAGGAACCTCTCTAACCCTTCTCTTTAAAAGCTCACAGGTGTGAAAAAATACCAAGGCTAGCACCAAGTTGATTTGGACGAAAGTCCTGTCCGACTTCACTTTGTTCCTTACTGAGACCAACACGACAAACGTTACTAGCAGGAAGCATATAGAAAGAGCGCTGCCAACGCTGGTTATGATCTGTGAAATATATGGATTTAGATTAAATTTTTCTTAGTAGTTGAATGTATTTGAAAATGCCCTAAGTACTCTGTAGCACGCCGTTGTTTTTTTGTTGTGACTATATGTTGTTTTAATTTTATTGAACTTTCAGAGCATAATGGTTGGAGGTTGTAGTAACACGTAGTAAGAATATCAAAGCCCATAAGGAAGGATTTATCATGTTTAACGTTTCGAATAACCCTAATTATTTATTTTTAAAAAGAGTTATTCGAAACTTTCAAAATTAGGCCTTTTTCTGTATGGGCTTTTATATTCCTACTACTGTAAATTGTCCTTTACAATGCTTTTTCAGTAAGGCAGGAGGCTTTAGCGCAGTGGTTCTTAAACTTTTTGAGACACGCCCCCCTTTTACAATTTTAATAAAACTCGCGCCCAACCTTATTTTAAAATCAAAAAAATGGGGGGCGCGCCCCCCAGTTTAAGAACCACTGCTTTAGCGTAACCTGCCGCACTGAAAAAGGGTTTTATTTGTGAGATTTATGTAACAGTATGCGACAGTTACATATTAATATCTAACAAACAGTAAGAAAATAAACCAATGCCACACATTCATTTCTCAGGAACTCATCAGGGTTAACCAAACCGCGGTTCATATCCGGTCTACCCGGTAAATAAATCTGGCCCGCCTAATGTATCCTTAATGAAAATGAACTTCAGTTAATATTGTCCAACGCAATTTAAAATCAATAAAAAGTTGACGAAAATTTCTAAACTTTAATAGAGAATTGTACGACAATTTATTTTTAATTCCATAGTTATTTATATTTTCTTCGTTTAATGACGATTATCAAGGTAATAAAGTTCAACATGAATGTTATATATTGTAAATCCTAACAGTTATCAAGTGCCTTAACGAAAAAGTTCGGTGACCCCCGCTCCATACTATTACTAACTCTTACCGTTATGGTCTTTGAATGCGTCAAAGCGTCCACACTCAAGTAGGCCGTATACATTCCGGTGCTATTACACTGGCAGGTCACCTTCTCGCAGTTCAAACTCTGGACTGTCGAGCACCCTTTGCTGGACAACTGACCAGTGTCTTGGTCGTAAAATGCACAAAACCATTCAGCCTGCCTGAAGAACAACCCGCCCCCTTGCGCCTTATTATTATAGTAAGGTACCACTTCGTTTTTAAAGGTCTGGTCTTTCGAAACGTCCACCGAAAACCCTACAGTGGCTTTTAGAGGCAGGTTTGACCCCAAGTCCACAGCGCGTACATCCATCATTGAGCCGTTGACCAGAGCAAAACTGGACGTTGTTTGGGTTGAAGGAGATTGCTGCCGGACTAGAGATTCCATAACGCAGTAGTTGTAACTGTAAGCTGTCATACAAAGTTCAAAATCGCTCGCGTTTCTTGCGCAAATGGAGGTAAGAGTAAACTCCCATAACGCGACGTTGTTTACTCCAGCTACGCAAGCTTCAGAGCCGCTTATAAACCGTCTGTAGGTTGATTGTTTTAATGAGCGGTTAGCGTCAGGACAGAGGGAGTTGTGTACGGTAGGGTAACCGCCCGTTGTAATTGCGAGAGATAGCAAGCTTGAAGACCCAGTTGAGGCGAGGTCTTGCTCATAAGAGGTCGAACCATCTTTTGCCCTCCGCGTTTGACCTGAATGGAAAATTCGTTAAGCGTTTTGCAAATTTCGTTTAAAATCTAAATTGCAAATTTCGCGTTATATGCTAAAAACTTCCCAGTATACAAGGCTAGTTAGCACCTAATAGTACCTCAACTTAAAAGTTGATAAATGTTTAGCCATGTACCGTATCGCAGGGGTCGGCAACCTTTTTGGCCCTGCGGACCGGTTTGAAACTAAAATTTACCCGCGGACCGGCCTTTAAAAAACAACTTATGTTCAGTAAAGTTAATGTATTAAAACTTTTTTTCAATGAACCAATTAAAATGTATACGTTTGTTTCAAAAACGTCAAAATAATGAATCATTTTGCAATGTAACTCATATGTTCACAGCACACTGGTTTGTTTTGAACGTCACGAGTGCTTAATACTAATTGAGATTTTTTATCATACCAATCAATGGAGTATGTTTAAACAAAAGTTAATGTGTTCTGATTAGAAAACTACATTCAATTGTTTTTGACTTATTTCTGTTTTTTCCGCATTTTATGTACGGTTTGGGTTTAAATCCAAATTTTAATCTGACAACCCTGCTACGGACCAGTAACGAACTCCTCGCGGACCGGCGGTTGCCGACCACTGCCGTATCGTACTAATTTAAAACAAACGATAAATAAATATATTAATCTTGTTACTTATTTGATGCAGAGTTTCAGTCCTTCATCAAATTTGTTTATATACTACCCAGCCGCGGATCTAGGATTTTTGTTTGGGGGTACGGCATACATTTTTCAGAGATAAAAAAAAAAAAACGGTTATTACGAATAGCGTGACGTCATAAAGTTACATCTAAACGTGACATCATAAATCTAATCTTAAGAACGCTATACACAATTATTTGGAGAGGTGTAACTTTCAATATAAAAGCTATATTACAAAAAATGTTATTGATTCTCGCAAAGCGAAAAACCATTTGCCAAAGCTTTAAGACATATTAGAAGAAGATATGGAATTACGGTTGGCGCATTTTATTTACCTTTAACGTGGTTAAATAGGTATGGCCACGTGTTGGTTTTAGAAAAAAGCAAATTGTTAGAACTACAAATGATTGGCAAGATATAACTGTAAAATAGCAATAATTGTTTACAGACGGGTCAAACAAGCGTAAAAAAAGAAACGGGTCACGGTATGGAAAATTGAATTTAAGATGCCCAATCGTGTACCAATGCCCTGTCGCCGCATGTAATATTGTTAAGTAAGGTCATAGATTGGATCTTGAGCGTTTTGCAAGCGTCAGATAGCGTTGCGGTTAAGCAATTTCCTTCGCACGAATTAAGCTGGTTTACCCTTTTACAGCTGAGTTCATTAGGTCATACATCCAATTGTCCACTGTCCAGTTATAAAATACATTATTTTAATCTTGAGACCAAACATACGACTTCGAGATATTTTAATGAGAGCAACCGTGCAATGAATTGTTTTAAAACATAGGGTTTCAGTCTGTTTAGTTTTAAGTACGCAAATAAAGCTTTGATAGCGTCTGAACAATCCTGTGTTACAAACTTGACAAACGATATAACATTAATGGGCGCCTTGATATTTACGCGCGTTAATTCACCGGTGACAATAAATTCTCCGCAATCAGGATAACACACCTCCTACAGGCCACCAGAGATTTGGTCAACACCAGTTACATCGTATATAACTTACTAAAAACTGCTGCGTGAAGTTTAACAACCTGACAGAGCTTTTATTAATTTCCCAGCAGTGGTAAAAGGAAGCCGGAACGGCGTTGCGCTAAAAAAAATTTTTTTTTTACTTAGTCAAGTCCGTTTTTTTACCAGGCCATCCTGTCATAGTCATAGTCTTAAACCTAGATGCCAGTTGCATATATTTGCAACCTGAGGTTACTTGCTTCAGCCGTCCTGTTATGACGTACATTTGTGACGTCATCTCTAAAAAATGTTCATGCATTTCAATAAAAAGATTATTCTAATTTAACTTATACTTTCCAGCAAACATTGCGAACATCCTACAACACCAAACATGCTAAAAAATCAAATATACTTGTTACAGGTCTAACTTGATCTTACCAGTTGCTGAGGCTATCTTGAAGCAGACCACTAAGAGAAACTGGGTCAGTAACATTTCCGCGTCGAGTGAAAGTTGTTGAGCGCTCAAGCTGCCGCACAATTTCCTGTTAAACGCCCAGACCTGCTGGATTGTGAAACTTACTTATTTCTGCAAGACTGCGCGGTTTAGAGAGTTAAGGAAACGCAGTGGGTCGGAAAAAACTCTTTCTGTGTGGTACAATCAAGTTGTACGTTGAAATGAAACGGTTTCCTTTCAAATAAAGTAAATATTAGGATTATAATAAAAATATAAGCGTGATAAATTAGGAAACATTACAATATGGTTTAAGGGTATTTATTACGTAAAAACGTCACCCGCAACTACTGCTAAAATGACCTGTTTCATTTTTTAAAGTAAGCTAAGGTCAAGGTTGAAAAATATATTTATGACAACGAACCTATAAGTTTAAATATAAATCAAAAAACAGCTCCTCTGGTAATTGTAATTGTTAACCAACGTTTCGGCAACCTATACAAGCCGCCTTCGTCAGGGTGATTGACACTGAACGCTCGTACAATAAATGGAAAGGAAAAAAAGGAAATAAGTTTAAAGCAGAGAAATCAAGATGATTTGGTTAAAGATTAACTATATACGTTAACAACTTTAGCCTTTTTAGTTGGGAGCCGTTTACAGTATATCTTGACAAATAATCGATTTTGGTAAAAAGGGACGACTTTACCATATCAGTAATAAACTAATGCAACTGCCTGAAAACTTGCACTGGTTTGCCTGACTTTTTTGAAAAAATACCAAGAACCCACATACAGTAGTGTTCGGACGTATTTCACCTCTTATGCAACCAAAACAACCTCATGTAGCCCTAACACATTTTGTGCAAGGCGCCTTTGTACAACTCGCAACCTCTGCTGTAAACTATAGCGGGCAAATACCCCTCGTTATCACATTTCACCCGTCGTTAAATTACTGAATGTGGCCGCGTTCAATGAATCAATTTCCTGCGTCTTACCATTTTCCATACTCGGTCCATTGTTGCGTTTGCAAGCCGAGGTTAATTAACGGACAGAATGCGTATAGATCAGAGGTTCCCAACGTGGGCGGTACCGCCCCCTTGTGGGCGTTGGCGAGTTACAAGGGGGCTTTTTTGGTCTTTTTCTAATTTGGGGGGCGCTGAACGCACATAAGGGGGCGTTACAAGAAAGTACTGATTGCAAAATTTTGTAAAAGGTTCACATAAAAATAGTGACAAACAGCATTGTAGGTAACTTTTAACCTTATGGCAACTTCCGTACTGCGAGCTTAGTAGTTTCCCTACCATTGTTATGTCATAATTGGCTTTCTTATGTTAAGTTGTTGCGTTTCACCGTTTTATACGCGGAAAAATGTTTGTATATTCAAAGCAGGGGTCGCCGCCGGATTCGGCCAGCCGCGCCCCTTTGACAACTAGACATGAGTTCATTTAAAATACTTTTTGATATACAAGGTCCAGTTTGTTTACACACTTTGAAGGTGTATCTGGACTAGGTCAGCGCTTCTTTACCGTTGCGCCGTCAAAGGCTACGAAGTGCGTCACGGAAAAACGGAAAATGTCTATATTACACATATATTTTTTTTAAATTACACATATATTTTTTAACATTTTTTTTTGGCAATGTAATAATAAAATCTAGCAGGAAATTTAAAAAAATGCCGGTATACCCCCAAAAAATCGCTTTTGGCACTTTTAATTATAATTACATGAGCATCATTTTTAATAGTTTTGAGCATCATTTTTAATAGGCTTAATTGGCCAAATAAATTTTAAGAGGTCGCAGTTAATTTTTTATCCAAGTATGTAAAAATTATTATCACTGTTGAAAGTTTGCAGAAGTAGGTTATATTTCAAAAGAACCACTGGAGAATTTCCAGAGACCTTTTCGCATCCTTAAAACAGCTGGAAAAACTCTCGACGTCGGTATTACGGTCTAAACAATTTGTGACGTCACTTTTACAACACGACTTTGGCAAATTCTGTTCTTTAGCCAAAAGTTCGGCAACAATAGTGTCTCCAACACTTTTTTAGAGAAGTTTATTGTTTTTTTTCCATATTCTTACACCAATTATGCATTCAGATTTAAAATGAATAAAAATAGCACAGAAAGTAAACGTCATTTAATATGTAAAAATTGCTGGTCGGGTCTTGTATTGACATATTTTTGCACCCTGACTGTTTAAAACGTAAAAAAATCAGCTTAATGTCAAAGTGGAAATAGGATCACTCTTTCTGACAAACTTGTTTGGTATTTCGATTTATTAAGTTCTTTTTTTAAGCTTTCATTTATTCGTCCGCGGCAATACATTTCGTATCAACGGCAATTTCTTCTACACTTAACAGAAATGTGTTATTGGCTTAGAAACCAATATTGTAAGATTCAGTATAAGGTTACTGTTAGTTTTTTGCCTTTCGCTATTGTCCATTTTTCGTTCTTGCGCGCGCATAATGGCGCGACGCATCGCATAGGCACAATCACTAATTAGGCGTGGTAGTGCGCGCCTCTCACGCAAAGAATGCAATTAGCTTCTAGACTTTGGGGCCACTTTAGTTCCTATATAAAGCTTTTGTTTTGCGGTGCTTGGTGCAGTCATCACCAGCATCGTTACCGAAGACACTATACACGCCAGACATCAAACTTTGGTATGTTTATTTTTCGCATTCTTTTTGTTTATACATGAAGTATTGAGCGCTAACCAATTCCTTTTTCGCCTTACAGAAAACCTGCACCGATTTCTCGACTGTTTTGCTTTGTACCGTGCGAAAATTGTACGTTCGCTATTGTCCTTGTAGACGCAAGCAATAATAGAAAGAAGTGCTGAGTATTGCAAAGCTTGATTTCTACAGTTACTAAGAAAACAGCTAACCGATTAACCGCAGTTTTTTTTTCTATCTGATATCCGGATATAATTCTGCCGGTTAACCGGCTAAAAGAGTATCTCAACCGGGGGTCGGCAGCAGAAATCACATTGAAATAAACGTGTTATAAAGTAATTTGGTGTTGTCTGTTAATTTATTCAACATAAGGTACACAGCAGATATACTGAATTATTAAAAAGAACTATAAACGCAGATATTCCACCAGAAAATGTAAGGGGTCTGCGACCATTTGAAAGCATCAAAAAGGGGCCACAGGTACAAAAAGGTTTAGAACCACTGACGTAGAGGCTGACTCCCGCTGAGCGCAATTAAACCTTTGTTCACACTTCTAATGTCTTATATACTTTCAACTACGGTACTCGTAAAATGCACGAGTGAAATTTACTATCACGTCACAAAGAAAGCATAATGAATGATTATTTTAATAGAAGACTGCATTCTCATGGCAAGGTAAAGTCTGGTAGTGTCAATTAAAAAGCTTTTTGCGTGATTTTTCTCGAACTGCGCGTGTACGAAGATCTACAATAAAACTGTGTAATGATTTTACAATTAATTTTTCATGCAAACCTCGTGAAATCGATTGTCTCACTTAGCAGTTATTTTCCGGTTAACCGGTTAGATAAATTCCAAATATACGGATATATCCGTTATCCGGATAGTAAAAATATTGATATCCGAACTAACACTAATCTTATGTACAGACAGGAAATACGTCTGGTTGTCAGCAGCAGGCGAATTAGGTGGTAACCCCAATTGAAAGCAACGTGATAAACCAAATGCTGACCTTAATAAATAAGCATAAAGCCTGCAACATTTTTACCCTTCTACCGAGGACAAAATTAATTAACATTCATCTTAATCCAGCGGTTCTCAACAAGTGGGCCATGGCTCACTGTGGGCCATAAGAACATTTGAGGTGAGCCACAGACCAATTTAAAAAAGCTAGATTTAGTTTTATTTGTGTCACTATATGTTATTTTACAGGAATAATGGCTTGGGGAGGAATTAAAAAGGAATGTAAATTTATTGTTCAGCTGCAAGCATCTTACTAATGTACGGTTGAATAAATAATCTGTTTTGAAATGTATTCTGCTGTGTTTTGTTTTAAACCTATTTTAAAGCTTTTTCTTTCATAAAAATTTATTGGGCCACAGATTTTTTTTGCAACGTGAATGGGCCACGAAAGAAAAAAGGTTGAGAACCACTGTCTTAATCGGTTTAAATTATGGTTGGGATAGAATAACAGCTGGAATAGTTACTGTACTTTTTTGACTTACATAAGTTAACGTGTTATCTAGAAGAACCTTTATTACTCAAATTCAGGTCAAAAAATTTCCATACCCTAACCAACGGTTTACGATCGGGGTCCGCGGAACCCAAAGAGGTCTACAAACCGTTATCAGGGGGTCTGTGAAAGCTCCAATTTGCACCATGATTGATATATTATGACATTTAAAATATCCTGTGGTTTCCTTGTGTAATACAGGTTCGAACATTTGCTTAATTAGCTGTTTTTTTAGACTGCAGATAAATTTTAATGTAATTTCTACGAAACATTAGGTGACATAATAAGATAAAAATTTTAGATAAAAAATCAAAAAGATAGTTTTTAAGGGTACTGTGACCGCTATAAATGACCCTAATATGGTCGCTTAAAATAAAAGGCTGCGAACAACTTGCCTAAATTTACCTTTCATAATAGTTCCTGTTTTATTAAAATTTTTAGAAGCCACGTAACAGCATGAATTTCGATGAAAAAGGTTAAAGAAAAAAAAACGATTTAAATATAAAGGGTAGAAGTACTAAAAAAAGGAATTTTGCAAGAATAAAACTTTAAAATTAATTACATATGCAAAGGTATTGCTGTGTATACGGTTAGTCATCCAACGTTTTATAAAAAAAGTAGTTTGCCAACTAATGACCAGAAAAGCAAAATATAAAACCTGAGCATAAAGTTCTATTTTTCGACTAAAGGGGTTTCTTCTTCAAATTTTGAATCATCTTCCCCAATTTCCAGTCTCTTGTTTTTCGACGAAATTAAACATCCCAATAAGACACAACCAAGAATCAATAAGCATTGGAACACCAGGAGTGCAATTTTGCCGTATTTATTGTAAATTATTCTTCCGAACCAACCCAGAAATATTGCTACAGCTGATTGTATTCCACCCATCCAAGCATTTACGAAGGTTTCGTCGATTGGATAAGTCTGTTGCGTTAACATTTCCATCGCTATAACGACTGTACAACCGGAGAAAAATCCCAAAAGGGTAATAGTTACAAAAACGACAACTGTTGAATTTTCGTAAAGGCCAACTGCAATTCCAACTGTGGAAAGGAAAGTTAGTGAAAGACTTACTAATAATAAAGATTTGTAAGACTTGCAATTGTCGACAAGTTTTCCTGAAAGCAGCAACCCAAATATGCAACCAACGGACCAGGAAAACATAATAATGCCACTTAACATATCAGAAGGGAAATATGAAAAGATACTCAAGTCCAAGCTGTTAGTGATCTCTGACATCATGAGGTTTTCAGGAACTTCGAATTGAAAATTAATGGAAAATAGAAATACCATAACTACAAACAAACAATTTGTAAACAATGATTTTGTTTCTTTAAAAAACATTTGTCTTGTTTTAGTCACTTTGGTGTTGTTATCCTTTATTTCTTGCGCTGTTGTAGGGGCTGTTGGGGGTTTGTCAGTTAGAAACATGAAAAACAACAACCCTACAATGCCAGAAATAGCTAAATATGTTCCGTACATTATCTGTAAATTTTGTCGACCGTGATCCATTTCAAGTTTGCTCAGGTTATATGCAGAGCTGTTGGTTCCAAATTCAGGTAAATACAGCAAACTGGGCGGTAATAAGTAGCCTAATATATCACCGAATACAAGTCCAACCACGTTAACAGAAATTGCAGTTCCAACTTGATTTTCAGGAAACCATAACACTGCAAATGTGGAAGGGGAACCGACAGTTATAGTCTCTGAAAAACCCAAGAAAGACTGTCCGATAAATATGAGTGATATCAGCGAAGGATGTGCTAGCGATGCTGTTATAAAAGACATTCCTAAAGTGCTTAATAATGCCACAACCAACAACATTCTTCTGAGCTGTAGTTGCCCTTTGAATATGAACCATACCAAGGGTATGGTGAATATTGCGGTGCTGAAATTTCGTCCGTTTGTAATCCAATCAACCACCGAGTATTCCACGTTGAAATATTGCGAGTAAAAGTTGCTGATTTCTCCAAAACCAGCGAAAGAAATGCCGCTGACAATCTGGTAAAACACAAGCCCGGCAAGAAAGATCCACCTTCTTGCGTAAAGTGTTCTCTCTTCTTTGTGCTCAGAAAGAGGTTCCATCCTAAGGTTTAAGCGCAGCGTACTACAAACGTTAGGTGTGAAAACATTGACAGTCTTTTTAAAATGTTATACTTATGCCTCACAAAATATAGCCTACGTTTGTAACTACAGCAGAGTATAAGCAGATAGTACATATTAGGAACAGTTAGCAGCCCGTAATTTTTGTGTTTAGCGATAAACAAAAGAAACAAAAAAGATAACATGCTGTCACATTATCACCATAACTGTGATTTATAAACTGCTGCCACCAGGCATAGTAGTAATTTTCAAAAACAGCTTTCTGGTAATTGTGATTTTTAATCAACGTTTCGGCAACTTATTCAAACTGCCTTCGGCAGCCAAATTTTAGGTCGACTGCGATAACGTATTTGCTACCTTCAGCCTGCTGCTAATTGTTTTTCTTATGGTGTTGTTGCCCGCGATTTTCTTGCATTTTTCCTGTGTGTTTTTCATTATTGTACTACGAGCTTCCGGTGTCATTCACCCCGACAAAGGCGATTTAAATAGGTTGCCGAAACCTTGGTTAAAAATTACAATTACCAGAAAGCTTTTTTTGAGTATGCCTGGTGGCAAGTGATAGTTTGGCAGAACAGATGTTTTGGAATATTATAACTGAGATTTGTCGTAAAACTCACGTCCTATACACTGAAACTCATATAAACATTGCATAACTATCAAGCTTTCAACAACCTGTTTTTTTAATTCTGGTGGCGCAGATTATTGACAGCCGCACCATTACTGCAAAAGCTCGTATCAATTTGCTTTTGTACAGTGACAGAACTGTGATTGAAGATTTGCAATGCAAGCTGCAGAAAGTGGGGCTTCCGCTCAGGCATATCAAAGCGATGAGTAACGATTTTGGACTGAGGCGTTGTAGTTTTCCTGTTTTTGTTTCGTATATTCCACTTGCAGTATTGTTCTTGTTGTAAAAAACGAAATTAACATACCATACTGTATAACTACGAAGCGCTGCGTTAAACTTTGCATATTCCCACCAGACCGCATGTTACCTATTGTTTCTGGTACAACGTTATAATGTCTTATGCTTTCAAATTGTAGAATAAAAATCGGTTCTTTAAATAAGTACTAAATGGTGCATCGGCCCTTATGTTTTTTGTTTGCGAAACATCATTGTTGGGCAAAAAAAAAGCAAAAGTTGCTTGTGCGAATGTTAAGTGCAATATACTGACGTAATAATGTCCATGTCATGCCACAATGTGCAAAAGTCTGCTAAACTAAACACTATTTTAAGGAAAATGCTAAAATAACAACAGGTCATTTCTTTGTTATTTATCAATTAACAAGAGATCACAACACGATAAACTGTTTTTAAGGGCCAATAAACCACCATTTGTTATTCCCTTGTATACCATTACTGTAGGTTAAGCCCCGATGGCTTTCTCTCTTACAGTGTAAGTATATGTTACTGCAAAAAATAATCTTTCAACATAATCCGGGCGACTTAACTTTTAAAGAGTTCGTAAAGAAGTGATGTTAAAATGAATGAAGTCTCAGTCAAGTCATTTGCGACAAATAGCACGTGAAGTCAAAGTCAAAGTCATTACCATTCCAAGTCAAGTCATCTACATCACTATAAATGTTACATGATTAAACCTATAGTGAGCTCATCCAATCATGAGTGGTATTTTGAATAGCAAACAACAAACACGTTACAATCAGTGATCAAACTGTTTTACAAGCTGGAATTGGGGTTAAAAACTAACCGAAGTTTACTAAGTTTACTTAAAAACACTTTCCAACTTAAGTTACTTGTAAGTCACTTGTGTAAAACACTTTTGTCAAGTAATTTTGTCCACAAAAAGAAAACAAGTACCCGAATGGTGTCATTACTATGCTCGAACAAATAGATGAAATTAAAACGTTCAGAGGTAATTGTTTATCAGTTGTAAGGCCAAAATTTACTTTACCTTGGGAAAGTTGTTGACCTTCTATTTTCTAATTAGTTTGTCTTACAATATGAAAATCGTCGCCTTGGATAGCAATTCATAACTGAAGTTTGTCAATTTGGTCACATAGTATCAGGCGTGTACGGATATATGCACGCTGATATCGGTTTGAATCCGATAATATCGGAAATCCGTTTTTTACCCAATTATAACAAACAGAAAAGCTACTTCGACTTGTTTTGCAACAAAATGCTTTCAACGTAGGAAAAAATGCCGGTGTAAGGCGTGAATAAATGGCCTGTCGGTTATTGGCTATTTTACGTGTTTGTCACGTCACTAAAATGGCGCGATGAGATTCAGCAAAATACACGTGTTCGTGCTGTCGTTTTACGTCGAACAAAAGCAACGCGACGTTTGTGTTTGTGTTTTTCCGAAATAAAGCGGAATTGCGTATTTTTGCACGCGCGTATGGAAAGGCTAACAACATCCGAGGATGCCCTATGGTTACCACAGGTGCCAGATTGCTGTGATACCTTGCTATCGACATTCCCTTTTCAGATCAGTCGCACGTTGTCTGCAGAACGTATACGCTATTAATGATTTTTATTCTTTAAAATGCGAAGTAGTCGCCCTAATTAAACCGAACCCGGTTCAAGTTCTTGAGCAATTAAACAGCTGACAGCAATGGTTTCTAGCTCAGCCCAACATTTCATCAGCATATATATTTGGGTAACTCAGCAGTATTGTTGACTTAAGGCAGTGTTCCTCAACCTAAGGGTCGCTTATATAAACTGTTGCTAAAGGCATGGTAACATAAATCAAAAACAGCTCCTCTGGTAATTGTAATTGTTAACCAACGTTCTAAGGGTCGCTTGTTTAATTTGGTTTGGTCGCCGACTGCAATAGTTTTATAATATTAGATTTATTAAGATTCGATAAAAAAAAATATTAAGATTCGTTGTGAAAATGATTTATCTGAAAATTAAGAAAATTGAAAAAGCAAATCAAAGACATGGTTCATATCAATCAAACGTGAACTGATTAATTTAAGTTTGTTAAATTGGGTTATATATCCTAATATTTGCATGTTAAACAATTTTGTAAGATTACATGTAACACCGATTATCTTCGAAGCATTTAATTGTAAAATGCGTCTTTATATACTCGTGAGTCACTTGTCGAATGACATATATATTGTTATTTTAACTCTGTCAGTGAGCCTAAAGTGAAAAATGTTGCGGAGCACTTGAAGTAGGGCAAAATGATACAAACGAAATAACCGCTGTATTTTGATCATTGCTAAACGTTTAGTCGTAAAGTTTATGTAGAGTAATGCCTTTCTCCCGTTTGATGGTCTTTGTATTCAGATTAGCTGCTTTGGGTAAGTTGACTTTTGTTTTAAATCTAAATTACGTGTTACGAATTGCTTTGTTTTACGTTCGAGCTTGTGAGAAAATAACAATTGTGTTAGTTTTACAATACGTTGTAGTTTTTCGTTTTAATACGTTTCTACGTCGAAATTAGCCAATATTATAAATTATTAAGATTGTTTTTATTATTAAACGATTTAACTGAACCACAAATACCTTAAAATCTAAACATGTTCAACACAATAAAAGGAACTTGGTTTGGACAAAGGTATAGATTACTACAAGGTCCCTAATGCCATATTAAAAACATCAATCTTGTGCCACCCCAGGAAGTGTTCAACCTAACACCACAGCACTGCTGAATGAAGTCTTTGAACTCGTGAACTTATATTCCGCTAATGCAATACATAGCCCTAACTCTAACCCAACGACAAACATACTGGGTCATGACTTACCACGGAACGATGGAATTTCTTTCGAAGCAATTGGAAGTTTTCTATGGCATCAAGCTTTTCTCTCTGTCTTTGAAATGCCGGAATCTATCCTCGATTTCCTTGAGTATCAAAATCACGAATCGCTCACAAAAATCACGAAAGTCGACCACTTTCCTTTGAAGTCGGCCCTATTTGCGCTCATAGACCTCACAAATGCTGCCGGTGAAATAATCAGCGCCCCTGTTCAGTTTTCCTTCGACATAACAAACGAAACCACGTTCCAAGACGAGGTCTTGCCCCTCTACCAATCCGAGGCGGACGGAGGTCAAGTTGTCTTCACCGAGCTCTCCTGGAAGTGCGTTTTCCTCACAAAAACAGGTCTCTCTGATGAGGGATGCCAATGGAAGAAGAGCGAATTGAAGACGGAGGTCCGATGCGAGTGCGATCACACGACCGCCTTCAGCGTCCTGCTGGCCGTCGAAACGCTAACTGTTCCTTATCATGTTAAGGTGTGTGAATCATAAGCTTGTACTTGTTTTATTGCTCTGTGAACCTAAGTGTTTAAATTACTTAAGTCACTGTTTTTAAATGACGTGACTTGACTTAAGTGTTTTGGACAAATGACTTGTTTTAAAATAAAGTAATTTCATTAATTAAGTAGTTAAGAATTAAACTAAGTACAAAACTTAGTTAACCGAAAATTTTCGGTTTAATCTTTATCATTGATGTGCAACCAGAATCGTTTGTTTTCACCATACGGATTCAGGCAGATTTTGTTATTCGAAAGAATACTTTGATTAAGTAGTTAAGGTTAGTTATATGTCATACTTATAAGCGAATGAGTTTACCAATTCTAATAGTTTAACGTTCATTTTTAAGGACTTGAATTACAGTTGACTTGCTCTATAATTATGACTTGACTTGGCCAACTGATGACTTGGACTTGACTTGTTATTTACTGAAAAAATACTTGATTTGGACTAAAGCAATCTTATAAATGACTTGACTGCGACTTAAGTCATTTCAAATCACTTGTTTAGAACACTGGTGAACCAGTGACAAATGATACAGACCTTACGATATATTTCCGTTAGGTTTGATCCCTTCTTATATTACAACGGTTTCCCAGAATATGTAATGTGACTCTACTGCAGTGGTTAGAAACCAACATGCGAGTTTTGGCTTCCGTAAATCGCAGACAGCGAGTTTACATGAAAACAAAATCAGATGTTTGTGTTTGTATATGACGTTGTTCCAATAAGCTATGTTTCCCAGTACTGACCTCCATTATAAAGTGTTAAAGCTTAATGTTCAACTGTAACATGGGTTAAACTACATCTTAATAGTTACTGTAAGTGTTTTAAACAAAATTAGATCCTACGATAAGTTAGTTAGTTGGCTCAGAGGACGCTTTGGTTAGTTAAAAACAAGACCAAAGGACTCTTCTGTTCCAAGGTTGCCGACATGTAGTAAAAAAACCTCCAATGCTAAATTTCAGATCCTGTCTTTTGTGATGGAGGGAGTGTCCATATTCTTTCTTCTCATCACCTTCTTCATTCTCATAACTGTGAGGAAGCAGCTGCACAACGACCGGACGTTCGTCCAGATCAACCTCTCCTTCTCCTTGTGCCTCTTCCACTCCGCCAACATCGCACACGAGGTGGCGCTGTACGTGCCTGAGCTTTGCTTTCCAGTGGCCGTCACGCTTCAGTACTTTTTACTCACTTCAAGTAAGTACTTATTTAATTTTACAGCGGATCTTAACTTGTGTGCAATTACTTTCAATGAGTTAATTTTGACGCAGGTATCCACTTCTTTTCAGTGAGTATAATATTGTCCCACCTTCGTGCTTCTTTCATAAGGCTAAAAATCCTTTGTAGGCCTTATTGTTTTTTCGGAGAATTGAAACGTTTTCGGGGGTGTGTGAACGTGTAACAACCTGAAATCATAAACATGATGTAGCCAGTTTAACTTCTGTCATTAAAACTTATAAACTTTTATAAATATCAAACCTTCGTTAATACCAACATGTTTCTACGCCCTACTTTAGTTAACCTTCTTTAAGCGAGTTTATTTGCTTACGAAAGCATTTTTGACATTTTAAACTAGACACAATCACAAGCAAGATGTCAATCTAGTTTAGCTTATGACGTCACAACGCAGCAAATTAAAAAAAATACAAAATCTAAAACTTAACCAACATATATTTTTGTTTTAGGCGTTTCGTTTATAACTTATAATTATCAGTTAAAATCTAAAACTGCAAAACAGAAGTATGTCGATTTCATTTAAACGCTACAGCTCTAACACATTTGTTAAAATTTAAACAAATGAATAAAACCGTGTAATGTTCCAAACGTAGCAAACGTTTAACAATTTGTTTTTAATTTTCAGTGTTCTGGATGCTTATTGAAGGTGTTACTTTAGCCATCAAGACTTCGGACCAGGCCCTGCATTACACAAACATGAAGTCACTGAAGCGTAACATTCTTCGGGTATTCACCGGCTGGGTAATCCCCGGGTTGATCACGTTAGCTGCGGCGATCTCGGGTTATTACACCGATTCGTACCTGGCACTTTCCAAAGTACAACAGCTCGGTATTGGTAAGTTAATAAGCAGTTGTTGTAAGTAAGTCTTTTTAAAATGGCTTAAGTCAAGTCAATTTCAAAATAGCAGAAGTTTGACGTCCTAAAGTTACCAAGAATACGAGTAATTGTTGAACATTTTGGCTCATTTGATTCTGGTCAAAATTATGAAAGATGATACCAAAAACGATAACAAAACAAAAAAACTGTTTTAAGGGCACATCATTAAAATGAGCGATTTTATTAAAAAATACATTGAATCAAAAAATCAAAACATAAACGACTAAAGTCAAGTCAAACTATTAAAAAAAATGAGAATGATTCATTGCAACAGACAACATTGCGATTTGCAAAATATGTTACTATTGGTAACGGAATAATGATAACATGTATTCCCCCTGATAACATGTATTTCCCCGATAGCGTTCTAACTTCCATTTTATGTCACAATGTTTTTGTTTGAGAGATAACAAAAACATTGTGACATAAATGGAAGTTAGAACGTTTCTGCTATAACGGCTATTCATATCGGAAGAAAATTGTATCACAAATCCATAACATATCACTATCTAACACATGTTAAATCAATTTTAACTTGTACCTCTGTATTCTAATATTAAATAAAAAATAAAATATTTCAGTTATCCTTATTAAGACAACAACCGTCAAACTTTTTTCAAACTTCTACCACAGAGACTACAAGCTACCAGCACGACAGATGCTGGATGGACCCTACGAGCCCTACATTCATCTGGTCGATAGTGATCCCAGTTTGCTTGGTGGCCTTCATCAACCTCTTCATCCTGGTTCGAGTTGCTTGTATTACGATCCGACTGAGGAGGAGCGTTCCGGCTCCCAGCAATCCTGATCCATATGACCAAGAGATGCGGAAGATGGCGGAAGAGGCACAGGCAACTCTGAAGCTTGTCCTAATCCTGCTTCCAGTGCTTGGAATTCCATTGTTTCTTGGATTTTTTGTCGGTTAGTTGGCAATTTTTTGTCGTTTGCTTAAATTAAGGAGTGCTCTAATATTTATTAGAGATTTATAACGCAAATTTGATGGAAAAGTATATTTTACTTTGCAATTTACATGAATCACTGACTTAACTATGATAACATTCATTCAAACGGGTAAAGTTATGCGGCGTATTTTTTCTTATTTAATGTTAACGGACGAGAGCTATATTTACAAACATTCAATTTTACATAGCCAAATACCGATTACAAATCAATCCTGGCTTTATCATAATGGATGATAGATTGGAATGGTTGGTGCATGTGAACGGCTGTTATTATGTTTGGTATAAAATCGATTTACATGTAGAATATTTAATCTTTCCTGGGAAAAAATGGTCCAACCAACCTAACATGAGCAAGCAAGATTCCTGTTATGCTTTGAATCATTAATCTGTTTTTATTACCTCTTCATGTATCATAACCCTCCACGCTGTTTTTAGTATACTTGGTTCTATGTCAGTGCGTCTCAAAAATTTTGCCTATTACCCTTTTTGCCTTTACGTAATAATAATGGAGGGATACAAGGTTTAAACCAAAAAAAACTGTTTAATAAACAACTCAGGGTTTAAATTAATGAGACGATGGCTGATGATAAATATATCGTAAAATTATCTTAAAAAAGGATTTAAGCGCACACCGTAAACGAGTAGTTAAACGAGTAACCCACCAGTGTGCCATTTCTACTGCCAAAGAGTGCCGCGTAAAATACCTGGGATTTTTTAACTGGCTAATCTTTTCCCGATTGGAAAACCTTTTGATACAAATGTAGTACAATAAACCAAACAATGATTTCCTACTTTGTGTATAAATGATTTATTTTTCAATTTGGTTTATTGTGACATTACAGTAATCCACTTAATTTTCAAGTTTCAAGTTTATTTTTGTCCCCATCCACGCTTATTACAATACACACACAAATAGAAAAGTAAATAACGTTCCGGATTTGGGGAAGGATCAGCCTTGAACCACAAGTGGTTATACAAAGAGACTGACCCTATCTATTTTAGCAATATATAAGTTTGATTTAGCAAAGAAAAAAAAGTTGCGAGGAAATAATAAGGCAAAACGCTAGTTAGGGGTGCTGCAAACTAATTTCTAGGGGGCGTAAGCCAGAAAATATTCGGAATCATTGCCTTAAACCTTCTTTAGAAACACTGCGATTAAGATTAACAGTTATACAGAGTTCAATTTTGAATCAATTGTCCTGAAATGAACCCTTATCTAAAATTTCAAGATACGCTTTCCAAACGTGAAATGCTTTTTTCTTGAAATAAATCATACTTGAAATCTCCAACAATATTGTGTTGCAAAAAGCGTGTTTTTTTGCATGTTGCGATTAAACTTTCTTAACTTTCAGGTATCGGTTCACCAACGTTCATTCTGGCCTCTATGTACACCCACGTGATCGTTAACGGGCTGCAAGGATTCTTCATCTTCGTCGTTTATTGCGTCATAGACGGCGGCGTGATGCGTTGCGTCACAAAGGAATTGTCAAAAACCTTCCCATCTCTGGCTACCGAGTAAATAGGTGGAAAATTCTATACTATCCAAAACCATTGGCAGCAGGTTTCTACTTGTCTATCACTGTTCCGCTGTAGATCACTGTTTCCGAGTATATAAACAACAAAACTCTTTCAAAGTAAGGAACTGACGATTTCAGTGTAAGCGAAATATATAGTCCTTTAAAAATGCGTGATCCTGGTTTCACTCGGGTTTTTAAAGAGTTTTATTCTTTACACTCTACAGCTGGAACTGGGCTGGTTTATAGGGAACTGTTGGAGAAATAACCATGGTACCGTTGTTGGCTGTATTTCTTTTTCAGTATGCTGAAATACGCTAAAGGTCGCTATAGTCAATACCTTTGCTATTCACTATAATCACGAAACAACAGTGATAGAATAATTTGAGGCATTTAAGTTACTGGTTTTAAATGACTTAAATTGTCACAGATTACTTGACTTAAATTTAGATGCTTTAATGCGTACGTTTTAGTATTGGGTTTACTTAAGTCAATTAATAAATTCAGAAATGTTAATTGCTTTGTTTTAGATCTGGAATTCGAAATATTGCTCAGAAAGTCATTTTTATAATAAAACTATAGAAACTATTTGCGATTTCTCATAAAACAAACAAAAAAAATGTAAAATTTTTTTACACAAATCTTCTTTCAGGCCAAGAAATACCTTATTTGGTGTTTGAACACACGTTTTAATATTTATATTTTATGTTAAACTTAACCAAGAGAAATTCATCACAGTGATCTTTTTTATTTGCTTGTTTTTTATAACATAAAAGTGTTATTTGTACTTTAGTGGATGTTATTTGTAGTTATACTTCCTAAAATTTGCAAGTTTTGAGGGTTTTTTTAATTTCGAAAACAAATGTATTTTCAAAGAGCAGTTGATGGTATTTTTATTTTCTACGCATTATATTTTAACTTGTACATTTCAACGTGAGGAATTGTTTTAACTTGATTGTATATCTTTGTATTAACTTGATTAATTTACATTTATCCTTCTTACAAAGTGTATCTTTTCGTCATTATAATAACACTGATACAACGACGTGACAAAAATTGAATATTGGAGCGGCCTGTATATTGTTATTCGTCTCGATTACAAGTGTGTTGATATGAAAATAAATTCACCCGACTAGTATTAGCGTGACGTTTTGCTGATCAGTGCGACTTTGGAAGTGACTTAAACAGTTGTGCAAAAATGGTTCGGCGAACGTACAGCATTCAACGTTTAGCGTTCTCGTCTTTCAGCAGAGAGTAATTCGTAAACTTCCACTCCTGACAAAAAACTGCGGTTAAGAAGGGAAGCAGTCTTCATTAATCTGTAGCATTGTAATTTCGGCACAACTATATTTGCCCTTGCGAATCTGCGGTATTATGAAAGTCAAGAGCGCCATGCAAGCATACCTGAAATTATTTCTGCACATTACAAATATTTCTGCACATAAGAAGCCAGAAGAGCAATTGTAGGAGAGTATTAGCAGAGTATCCTTTTAAATAAATCGCCTGTGTTCTTTGTGATACATTTTGGTCCGCAAAATATTTGTGCTCCGTAACATAAATTGTCGTTAAGTGTGAGCCGCGAGATAAATAGTCGGTGGCACTGGGGTGGTCTATTTTATATATTTGCACTATAAAGCGAGCTTTGTTTATCGAGCAGGTTTCTTCAATATAGTTTGTAGTGCGCTGCGCTTAAATCTAAACATGGAAAAAGTTCCTGGGGACAAAAAAGAAAGAACACTTTACGCAAGAAGGTGGGTCTTTCTTGCCGGGCTTGTGTTTTACCAGATTGTCAGCGGCATTTCTTTCGCTGGTTTTGGAGAAATCAGCAACTTTTACTCGCAATATTTCAACGTGGAATACTCGGTGGTTGATTGGATTACAATCGGAAGAAATTTCAGCACCGCAATATTCACCATACCCTTGGTATGGTTCATATTTAAAGGACCACTGCAGCTCAGAAGAATGTTGTTGGTTGTGGCATTATTAAGCACTTTAGGAATGTCTTTTATAACAGCATCGCTAGCACATCCTTCGCTGATATCACTCATATTTATCGGACAGTCTTTCTTGGGTTTTTTAGGGACTATAACTATCGGTTCCCCTTCTACATTTGCTGCGCTGTGGTTCCCTGAAAATCAAGTTGGAACTGCAATTTCTATCAACGTAGTTGAGCTCATCTGTGGTGATATGACAGGCTATTTGCTACCTTCAAGTCTTCTGTATTTAACTGAATTTGGAACCAACAGCTCTGCATATAACCCGAGTAAACTTGAAATGGATCACGGTCGACAAAACTTACAGATAATGTACGGAACATGTTTAGCTATTTCTGGCATTGTAGGGTTGTTGTTTTTCGTGTTTATGACTGACAAACCCCCAACAGCCCCCACAAGAGCGCAAGAAATGAAGGATAACAACATCAAAGTGACTAAAACAAGACAAATGTTTTTTAAAGAAACCAAATCTTTGTTTACTAATTGTTCGTTTCTAGTTATGCTATTTCTACTTTGCATCAGCTTTCAAGTCGCAATTCTTGAAACCCTCATGATGTCAGAGATAATCCATAGTTTGGATTTGAGTCAGTTTTCATATTTCCCTTCTGATATGTTAAGTGGTATTATTATGACTGCCTGGTCATTGGGTTGCATACTTGGGTTGGTGCTTTCGGGAAAGCTTGTCCACTGAATATAACATATCAGAAGGGAAATATGAAAACTGGAGTCCACTGAATATAACATATACGTTTCGTACTTGTATTTGCGGAGCTTCTGAAACTCCAATACATTTGTTTTTTGAGTGTCCACTATTAACCGCCGAAAGGTCCGTTTTAATGAGCGCAATTTGTTCTCTGTTTGTCGATAATTCTGTAATGTCACCGACTGCGTTGTTTTCCTTGTCTAATGCTACTTTGTTGAATTACATTCTGTTTGGACATCCTGATTTAATTTGCTCTGAATCTCTCATTTTATTTAACGCTGTACATGACTTTTTGTTAGCTTCTCGTAGATCTTGATGCAAATTCTTTCCAGTTTCCAGTATTAATTTATTACGTGTTGTTCCTTAAAATTGTTTGTTACTCGCTGTAATTGGTGTCGCGACAAAAGGTTTTCTTCAGTCGTAAGACTGCCACCTGATTGTCGTTAAATCAATAAAAAAAAAATAATTAGTCTTTCACTGAATTCACTTTCTACAGTTGGGTTAGTACTTAGCGTTTACGTAAATGCAACAGTCGCTGTGTTCGTAACTAATGCCCTTTTCGGAATGTCCACCGGCCTTACAGCTGTTATAGCGATGGAGGTCATAACGCAACAGACCCAATCGACGAAACCTTCGTAAATGCTTGGATGGGTGGAATACAATCGGTTTTCGCAATGTTAATGGGTCTGTTTGCAGAATGATCTTTAATAAGTATGGCAAAATTTATGTTCTAGTGTTTCAACGCTCTTTGCTTTTGTTTTGTACGTTTTTGGTTTGTTTTATTTCGTCGAAGAACAAGAGACTAGACGTTGATAAAGATGGATATCTGTATCCATGTACTCCTGAAACTCCTTTGGTGCAAAAATGAAAACACTATAATCTGCATTTTATTTGTGTCTTTTTGGAGATTTATGCCAAATTAACTTCGAAATCTGCAAAAAGAGAGTTCACAATGAGAAAGATTGAATTTATTTTTAAAGGGATAACGAAATTAATAATAAAAAACACGAAGAATGTGATGCTTTAATGTACGCTATCATTACTCATCTTAGCGCTAAAAAATCTTTTATGACATCTTTGAAAGGACTCTTAAGATCATTTTATAGAAAGAAAAATCGAATCACATTGGTGTAATGGGACACTGAATATATGGTATATTGCCAATCACCTTGAATGATTCAAATTTCTTTTTGTGAATTAAGACGAGGCATTTGCTAGCGAAATATACAGATATATGTTTTAAGAACGTTCAAAGCTGTCTGACCTGAATTGCTAGCTTTGCTAGACTATTCTGCTTTCACATTGATTAAACGCCTTGTGTAAAACCGAGTTATCGCGCTTCTCACAGCGCATACACTTGTTAAGCCTTCAATCTGAAAATTAGCAGTAGGCTAACCAGTTTAGGAACTTATACTTTTAAACAGCTTGCTTGGAATTGCGCAAGTTGCTATAAGCACCAACAACCGGCAAAAATATTAATCCTAGATCCTCTGTCAAGTATATTTCTTTTTCGAAGTTTTAGCCGCCTATACAAGTCGTCTTATACAACGTTAATGACGTCGAAAATATAAGCACCAGAGGAGCTGTTTTTAATAATGTTATACCCGTTATAGCAACAGTTTAAATAGCAATAGTGAATTGTAATTAATTGAAAAATGTAAGAAAAACAGCCGGCAAATGGTAACTAGGTAAAGTGTCAATGGTCGCAAAAACTCAATTAAAAATATACTGGTCGCTTTATGTAGGGTGAATAAATATATTTACCAAAGGAGCTGCTTCTTAAATTAGATTATGCTTAGTGGCAACAGTATAGTAATTAATTTCTAAATGATAAGAAAAACAGCTGAAAAATGGTAATTATAGGCGAAGTGACAATGGTGGTAAAAAACGTGTATGTAGAAGAGCCTACAATAGAACGAACTGATGCCTTATCTACTTTGGATCACCGCGCAAAACCAGAGAAGGCGCCATTCTGCAGATGGGAGAAACGACTAACAAGGAGCCTGCCAGCCTTCGCCGCTTCTTTTGCTTGTTTTCTCAATTGCGGTGGCGGCAAAGCGGCCGGAATATCGACTTAATCAATTGATCTCCAGAAACTGTTGAGAATTGCATCGCCGAACATTCCTCTGCCCGCCATTTTGCCGTGAACTAAATGGTTCGCTTTATGGAGGCTAATGATGCATTCCAAGCCGGCTCGCAGTAGTTTGTAAAATTAGAAGTTAAGTGCGACATTTTGGAATTTAATTTAGTTGTTAGTGCATTAACAAAACGCATGTTTTTTTTCATAGGTGCGAGTTGTTTTCAAAAACGTATGTGTAATAGTTAGGCTTTTAACGTACGCTAAAGTTTGTTAGCAGCTGTAAAATTATAAAGTGTTTTTGCGTTAGCCAAGTGCAAGTTTTTTGTTACTGATGTATTTTTAGTATGTTGTTTAAACCTAACGTAAAAAGATTCAAAGGTAGTTTCTGATTACATTTTCAGCTCGAGATATATTAAGTTTGTATTGTTAGTAATTTAAGCATTAGCTATTTATAAGTTTTCTAATTTAGCTTAATGCTGAAGTTGCATTCGGTATATCCACGTTGTTCGCCGGAAATGCATTTTTAATATATTTTGTTTTTATAATGTGATGAGCATCCCTTGTCATGGGCTTTAATGTTATTTGCATCTTCTAATACAAAAGTTGCCATGTCGTATATAATCTGCATAATTGGTGGGGAGAAAAAAGTGTTTTAAGTGAATTTTAAACATACAAAGTAAAGACTCTGACTGATTGCCGTTTTATGATTTCCGAAGTTAAAACCTTTGGGTTTAAATTTTTGTATTTTTTTGTTAAAACAACAGTTTTTTCATGAAGGCTCTGATCATTTTTTTGTCAAGTAAAAAAAATAAATCTAGGTTAATAGTTTAATTTAATTTTGCGAATTTTGGATAATCTGAATTTTCTGTTACTGATGCATTTTAAATGTTTTCTTAAATCTGACTCGGATAATTAGTGTTGTGTTCTAATGACATAAGTTACTATTTTCATGACTTGACTTTTAGATAGAATAACTTGACTTAAGTTAAGTCGGTAAAACAAACGTCTTGACTTAGACTTAAGTCATTCAGTCAAATGACTTGGGTTAAAATAATTTTTTTCATTTAATTTTTTTTGTAAATTGAACTATTTATCTCAAATTATTGCAAATAAAGCAAATTTCTTCCTACATTTTGTGCCATTTTTTTTAGTTAAATTATTGCTCATATCGATTATTTCTAACAATTATAATAGTTTAAAGTTCTATTTCCTTGTAGTTTTACAAATGTTCGGCAAAATATTTTCCGTTAGTTTTTGTCTTTTTTGTGTATTATCGCTTTTATGATGATGGCCCGAGGATTGAGGTATTGCCGAAAGGTTTGCAAACAACAAATTGCTGATTTTATAAAAGTACTATGGGTTTGATATTTAAGTAATAGAAGAGATTTTGTAATTTTGCGACAATAAAAGAAAAGATAAATTATATCAAAAACACAACGTTGATTATTTGCAGTGTTGTAATCAAGTCTTTTTGAAAAGCCTAAAGTACAAGTCATTAAACCAAAATGACTTGTTGTTTGCAAATGACTTGTACTTTAGGCTTTTCAAAAAGACTTTTTACAACACTGCAAATAATGAACGTGGTGTTTTTTATATAATTTACCTTTTCTTTTATCAGCCTCGAATTTTGTGTTATTTGGTTGAAACTACAATGTAACCTTTTTTTATATAGACTTGCGCTTTTAAAATAACTTGGACTTATTAATTGTTTAATTTTGTTTGGCTGTGAAAGCAAGGTTGGCACAGTCAGTGGTCATTGAGTCTGACAAGAGTTAATTGCAGGCATTGGAAATCAATAGGCCTGATGGGCGTTCTAGTTGTCGCAAAATTACAAAATCTCTTCTATTACTTAAATATCAAATCCACAGTACTTTTATAAAATCAGCAATTTATTGTTTTCAAACCTTTCGGCAATACCTCAATCCTCGGGCCATCATCAGTGCGAAAGTTCAAGTATTAAATCCAAGATAAAAGCGGTAAAACACAAAAAAAGACAAAAACTAACGGAAAATATTTTGCCGAACATTTGTAAATATACCTCACGCATCAACTTCCAAACAAATAAATCTGTTAACGATATGAACGAGTAAAAACCTTTTTGTAAAATGTTTGCATTTATAAATCAAATAAGATATCTCCTAAACACGCCCAAACTAAAATAACTAAACGTTTAGAAAAACGCGCATGATTGGCTGCAGTTTAATAAAACATTGCAGCTATAAGCAGTTTAGTTAGACTGTATATAGTAGCGCTTTCACAAATTGGGAGCTTTGTGAAAGTTGTTGTTTTTGCGCGGACTTAAGAACACTTTTGTAATTAACAAAAATTGTGGAACACCAAAAAATTACCGAAATTAAGTTACTTAGGTATATAAGTGTTTAATCTGAGTTTGGGGAGCATAACTTAATTTAAGGAGCATAATATAAGTATTCGGGAAGAAACTAGCAAACGACCAACACACACACCTATACTACTGTATTTGAAACATAAGTTGACTCACGATTCTTGTGTTTAAAACAAAAACATACATTGAAGGTATGCATCAAGTCAGTGGTTCTTAACCGAGTTGCCCCGGAAGTCTAGGGTGCCATTTTTACCTCTCAAGTGCGCCGAGTGATATTTCAAACTATTTAGGATTCCAATTTTTGTTCTATTAGTAAGCTTCTTGATAGCATTTTTTGAGTACGATTAAAGTGCCAAAAATTTCACTTTAAAACTTGTTGCACAGTTAATGTGCTGTTTCAATCTCGTTTATTGTAAAGTCACGGTTAACCACTCTGCCGCGAACTATTTACAATTTCTGTAGGGTTTCGCAAGCCAAAAAGGTTGCCAAACCAAGTATTTAAATATAAAAGATGTATTACATATTAAACCGCGGTTTGGTAAATTGTGCATCGAGTAACAGGCTCATTGCTAACATTAAACGCTTTCGTTAGTTTGCATTTTGACCAAACATGATTTACTAATACCATGTTTTACATAACTTAATTTTTTTGAATTATTACAACGCTGCGAGACTAAATAAGCTTCCAAAGGGAGAGGTCAACAAACAAATATTGGGAACCGCTGGCGTAATACGTTTTCGGTCTTTGAGGTCACCAGGGTTCATTCTTTGTATTGCGGATGTGTGATTCAACAATTCTTGGTAGCTGGCATTCCATAACAGCGTCTAAATAAACCGCAAGACTGAGCGATTAAGAAGCCTGGTGGCTGCCAACGACGTGGTATGTATAACTTAAGAAGGGAGGTATTGAAGAATTGTATAATAATGAGATAAGTGTTGAGTAAAATGGCCATTTAGTTTTGTCGAATAACTCTTTAAATAAATATGTTTCATCAAAAATAGCCCCAGCACTGATAACTGTAATTGTTATCCAACGTTAGCAATTATTTAATTACCAGACGAGCTATTTTTGATTGATTTTATGCCTGGTAGCAACAGTTTATATATAATGTGGTTAAATTTATGTTATAGCTGTTTAAGGTGTAAAAAGCGTCACAAATGTGTTTTTGTGTTTATGGGAGTTATGTAAATTTTGGTTTAAGGCAAGTTTTGTAAAATGTATTAAGCTTACAGCATACATTGAAAAAAATATATTGTTCAGCTAAATATTTTGCAAGATAACGTTTGTTTAGAAATTAGACTTTTTTGAATCGCAGAAAGGTTCATATATATTATGTAACTGACATGAGACGTGAAATATATGCATTGCGTGTTTTTAAGACAGGCGTTTCTCAGAATGGTGTATGCAGTATTTTCACAGCCCGCAAACATACAGGAAAATTGTTGCATGCAAATAAATTCCAAGAAAAACAGCATTTATGTCCAATACAAACTCATTTGCACGCAATAAGAATGCAACGTTACTTTAATACATTACTCGTTAAAGGTTATAAACAAAAAAAATGTTGAAAACTATCGTTTAAAAAACAGAATGTGAACCAATTCCTGTGCAAACTACAACGCTAAATTATATTTTTTTAAATGAAGTTAAGAAACCCAAATTTTGATTCCAAGTTTACTTAATATTTAAAGCCGGTTAATAACGTTGTAATGACTAGCAGTATATTTGCGTTTTTGTAAATTTTTTTTGATTTATTGCTTATAAAAAAATGAAATCACCAATGTACAATTGTGTTGTGTACGCTTTATTGGTAAAACAGTATTTGTCTTCCTATTTGCATTAGGCCAAGGCCAACGTTTTATTTTGTTATAATGATAGAAAACTAGACTGTTAACGGATGCTAGCACATGCGCTGTTAAATTGCTTTTTGGTTTTAATATTATTCATGTTTGAAAGAGAAAGGTTATGGCTATTTATGGTTTATTGTTAGTAAAAGACAAAATATTTACACGTAGTAAAATTAATCCATGTATAGAGTACTACAAATCGTTTTTAGTGCTGTCAAGTATGTTTTGGTAAACGGACAAAGATTTACTTTTTTTAAGTCATATGGTCGTCACAATATTTATTTCACAGCGGCGTCGAGTTCAATTGGTTACGTTTGAAGAGGAGTTTTTGTGAACGGACATAGTTTTTGTATATTTCGCCCAAAGTGTCATTCATACGGGAAATAATGTCACCATTGCGTTCTAGCTTGTTCCAATCATAGAAAATGCACTAGTAAGAAAGGCCAATACAAGTATAGTATTATATACTGCACATTGTTTCAATAATAATATTTATTGGGTGGGTTAATTAATATACTTTTTTTGATAAAAAATCATTAAAAAGTGGTGAAATAGGCCATGTAGAGTAGAACGGGTATTTGTAGATTAAAATATTTTTTTGTAAACGGACAAAGTAAAATGCTCTATGGTTGAATGCCGTGGCTCTAAAATTAATTATAAAAGAGCCATATAGTCGACGAAAAATGTATTTTTTAGCTGTGTTGCATTTAATTTGTTATTTTTGTGAACAAAACAGATTCGCTGTGTAAAATTTCGCCCAAGGTCATTCATTGATTGCCCAAGGTCATTCATTGATTCGAGATGTAATGTCATGCTAGAGTTGATTTAGATTTACGGTGAACATTTTTTTTTCATTTGACGCGGTCGTGTTTTGAAATGTTTGCAAGAAAAGCAACCCTGGTGTGGCAAAAACAGGCGTACATGACCCAACATAAACACACCGACAAACGCTGGAAGGTTGTGGCCATCTAACCAAAGATTCAAGGCTGTTGAGATCTGAGCGTGTCAAATTGAAGTTAACAGCAATTTCGAGGGAGAATTTCCCCCCAAAGTATTGGTTTACACCGTTATATCGTGCAACGTTACCGGGTCACTTGTAAAGCACCTGGTTCCTTTTTTTTTTCAAACAACTATTATTTCCAAATCTTGGTCGGCAAAGGTGCTTGTTTAAAAGGCTGTGGCTACATTTTTATATCAAGATATTTTCTTGTCCCTAGATAAAATAAAATACGCAAGAAAAACAGCCAATTTGTTTATTCAAATTGTTCTAACATATTGGCCTTACATTTCACATCATAAAAGAGACAAACTTTGTCTTTTGTCTAAGTATTTTATATTAATGGGCAAGTTTTTTTGCCTGTTTAAATATGAAAATGACTTAGGAAAAAGTTAAGTCCTTGTTCAAGTCATCAGTTGCTAAAGTAAATGAAGTCCCGTTCATAAGTTATAATTACAGCCAGTCAACTTCAAGTCAAGTCCTTGTCATAAAAGTAAATATTAAACCAATGAAATTGGTAACCTCGTCCGATTATGAGCAATATATCAACTGCAAAATAACAAAGCGCAATGTATATCAAGCAATCTGTTTACAAGCAAAACCTACACAAAGTTGTCTCTGTAGTAAAAAAGTCCAACTTCATTCGATTATAATAGCAACAAAAACAATTCAATAAAACTTATATTTTTAACCAAAGTTATTTGAAAAGTATTTTTTGCAAGTGGCTTAAGTCAAGTCAAATCATTTGAGAACAGCGAAGTCATTGATTTAAGTTATTAAAACTTTTTGTCTGTTTACTTGCTATAATCCACACATTATTTCCAACCCTAGGTAGGTTAGTTTTCACTTTACAAGCAGTCAGCATTTTTATGTAGTTTTCGTTCACCTTTTTGCTTCCAAGGCCACCTAATTTCGTTCCATTTCGTTGCACTGCCTTCTGTTTGACCTAATAACGAGGCATCAGCAACGTGTAGATGAGGAGCAGTGTTGTTGTGTTATTATGCCACAGGTCACAGTGAAATGGCGAAGTTGTGTTTGACCACAAACGCTACCAGCGAAACATGTTGCGAATGTTTACTGTAAACAAGTTGCTTGAAAGTTTACAAGAAAGCTAGGCATTGCATTTGGTCGCCATTTTGTATCTTCTAGCCGCTCAGTTTTTTGAGCAGATTGTTTTTAATAAGGACCTTTACATATATTTTTGGTTAGTGATTACTTAATGAAAAAGTTAGTTATTATGTTTTATTCAAGGTAATAACCGCAGTATTTAAACTTAATTGTGGAAATAAAAGTTGCTTTTACCACATGTTCTGTCACTGTGGCTTTTTTTCTGTTTTTTTCGATCACTGCCTATTTGTTCGCCATTGTTCCATAATGTTTTACCTGGCACATGTTTTTGGTTGATGGTCGGTATTAATTGCTTAGAGCGTCATAACAGAAAATGAATAATCTTAACAATTGATGTTTTTGATCCATAAAATGTAAAAATTCAATGAAGCCTAAAGCCACTCAAGGAAAAGGCGCCAAAAGTCCTGTTTTCAATTGAACTCTTAGCTTGGAAAATTGATTCTATTTATAAACTATAAAATAAATAATGTTTGGGGAAAATCAAACCTCTATAAATACAATTCCAAAAGTTGCACAATATTTGATCAATTAAACGCAACACAAAAGTCAAACACTAGAGCGTTTTTATAGAGTCAGTTAAGACCAGTATGCTTTATGTTGCAAGCATGGAAATGACTGGACTGGAAAAAGGAAATAAAAGTGGGTTTACTGCACAATAAAGTAGCTATTTAATAAACATCTATACTACTGCAGAATCCTACTTCGCAGTCATGTCAATATTCCATCTTTGACCAAGTAATAAAGTAGCTGTATTATGTTACACATTTGAATTAGACTGGTGAAGCTGTGGGGCACGAGTTTAGTAGTTGACGCTTCTGACTCTCGTTTCAAAGTTGACTTGAAGGTTGCGTGCGTATACTCGTTAGCATTACACGTTAACTGAGAAGAGCTTCGTTTACAAGCGGAATGCCGTCTTAAGTACACAATTGCAAGCCAGTAAGCACTTTACACTTTGGTGCGAGTAGACAATAAATCTGTGGCAAGCCGACACAGCGCAAATTGCTCCGTAAACACAATAGCTCTTAGTCGGCAATTATTCATGTACCCTACAAAGCATTTCAGCAAAAACAAACAGGTTTGTCTCGAAATCGGTAAATAGCAATAAGTTAACGAAAACCTGCTTATTAAGAACACTTGCTAAATTTAGCAACACAATTTGAACAAGGGTTTGATTAAGAAGTTCACGACTAACCTTCCAAGTTTGTAGGCTTCTGTTGTTACATGGCATACAATTCGCGCGGTGGCGATAAAGCGCAATAATTACATTTTTTACAAAGTGTACAATGCGAGTTGCTATTGCAGTATGCAACAGATTCACGGTTTATAACTTCGTTTACACCAGAAGAGCGATTTATGTTGATTGACATTTAGCATGGTAGATTAGGTGCTAAAAAGGTGGAGCAATTAGTGCTGAGGCAAATACAGGTTTACGATTTTTATTCCACGTGTAGTTGTTTAGCCAGGGCTTGAAGTCGGTTAAAAATAACCCGATTTCAAATCCCGAGTCCATAGTTTGACTCTGGTGAAATGTGCTTTTTCGTCGAGTCCCGAGTCCAGCTCCGAATTTACAGTCATTTACTGAACGATAATATGGTGTATATTTAGGAGTCCACTCATAGGGGCGTCATTAGACCTATCCACTGTTTATAGGCCGTTACTTTGTGCTTAAAGTTTACTTTGTCGACACAATTGTTCTATAGGGTTGCACAGCTATGGTGTGTACCTGCCCGATTTGATGGCGAGTATGTCGAAATTGCTATACTATCATTATTAAACCTATCCAATCCACTTATAAGGGTGTTGTATAATTCGTTCACCCAAAATACATGGTTGGAAAATATCCTCCAAATGCAATTCTACCTTTAAAATGAGCAGTTATAAGGCCTTGTCATTTTCTCAATTTGATACTGCGCATGCGCACTTCGGACTCGTGAATCTATAGTATAACTCGAGTCCCGAGTCCGACTCCAGCAAAATAAACCCACTCCGTCAATTCCCGGATCCCGAGTACGAGTCCGACTCCGCAGCCCTAGTCTTAGATACCCATACAAAAAAATAATTACTAGAAAAGGCGTGTGGGTCAGAGAAATAGGGGGATAGTGATTTCTGCAATGGTGTAATTTTTCTTCAAGGAGGTTTTTATGTGTAAGGTGTGATTTTGGCAGAAAATACAGTAAAGGTCAAGCTCGAAATAAGGCTGCCTGTTTCTTACTAGATGGCTCCTCCCGAGTTGTATTTACACGCCTAAGGTAAGATGATAGATCGGCAACATTCAACGTTGCACTCTCACCGTCTTCCGCTTCTGTGCAACATCATTGTCGTGCTGTGACGCAACAATCGATCAGCGCGCGTTTTGTCCCTTCACTACTTTCCGCTATACCCCCCACCCACCACCGCTTCTCGGAATGCGATTATTTGTAACCTTGTGGAAGTGACAACTATTAATAGCGCATATACATAGAAGGGCGATTAATTTACAGCGATGTGTGAGGTTCGACGGAAGTGTAGGATGACTTTGCGCTGAACTTTGCCGCGATAGTTCATCACTTTTGCCGCTTTACCGAAGTTTAAGCGTGTTGTTTAACGTGGTGGTTGTAAGTGTTTTGTTGGCTTGCAGTACCCTGAGCAAATTATAAATAGTTTGCGGCACACTTGTTAGTATTTTTGCTTCGTGGTTTACTGTAACGTCACAATAAACGAGGTTGAAACAGCACACATCAGTTGTGCAAAAACAAAAGAACAAACCTTCTGGATTTCTTGCACTATAATCGCACACACATAAGTGTATTAGGAAGCTTATTAATATAGCAAAACTTGGAATTCAAAATGAATCTTAGAAGTGACGTAATTGGTAATGTACGGCAAATTTCTCCATAAATATCGGGTATCGGAAAAAAATTCCCTGTTCAAGGGATGTCTGACACTTTTGCATGTTAATACTGAGAATCGGTTATCTTCCCCAATCTGATCAGTACAATAAACCCACCAAAACACTTCGAAAATCATTACAGAGCTCAGATCGCACTCTGGCTCACGAATTTTGTCGTTCGTTTTTGTTCAATCAGAATTTTCTCCCTCAAAGCCCATTCATAACATTCGCAAACCGCACGCGTTACGGATTATCGATCAACGCTTGTGATTGGTTCCTGTCCGGGTCACGTGATTGGGTGGATTGTGTCGCAACAATGCGCGGCAAGTGACGTCACTTTTCCCGTCGTGACGTAGACTTCCTTCAATGCGGAACGGAAATGTGGCCGCTGGCGCGTTCTGTGTTTATGAAACGCGCCAATGTAAAGCCTTGTTCTCTTTCTCTGTAGTACAAGGTGGTTTCCTCGGTGGTAACGTTTTTCCATTATATCAGTTCTTTGTTTTACAATTTTTCTATTGTCCTGTTATGAGCAGTTTTGTGATGAAGTATTGAATAAAGATAAAAAAATTGTACTGCTTAAATAAAACAATTTCTTTAAAGGTATAATTTGAGAAAATTTAGTGGTTTCCAAGCTTTTTTCTGTTGTAACAGCTCTTTGTTTTACAGTTTTCGTTTGTTCCGTTTTGATAACTTTTGTGATGTTGTAATAAATAAAGATAAAAATTTCTATTGCTCAGATATTATAACTAATGTGAAGATGCCGTTTGAGTGCATTTAGTGGTTCCCAACCTTTTACCTTTGTTACAGATTTTGGTTTCCATTTTTTTTTGTCCCCTTGTGATTGTAAAATGAATAAACACTTGTTCGAAATGTTTTCGAATTGATCTTCTTCCGATATAATAACTTTTTCTCGCAAGGTTAATCTCTATTTACGTTCCCAAACTCCGCCTACTATAACTGGTCACGTTAACCCATCTTGAATTGTGTACATTTGTATTTTTGTTGTTGTAAAAATGCATACCACACCATTTGCAGCCTCAATTTTGAGTGGAAAAATTTTTTACGCAATGTAGAACATTTAGCGTTCGTTAATTCCTTTTCGCAGGCTGGTATTTTATAGCTTAATAGACATATTTTTAATTATAGTCTTGGAAATTCCACATTTTTAGAAGGAAGGTCCAGATTCTCATGGTCGAAAAAATTTGCTTTTTGGGCAGCAGACATTTTATTTTGATAGATCACAATGTGATTGGTGGTGTTTAATGTCTCTGCAAGAAGGATACGATGAACCAAATATTGCAACCACTTATATAACCTGCTAATAGCATTAATATTTTGAATCTAGAAAATATTTCATTAGGACAGCTCAGCACTATATTTTACAAGTCATTTTACTAACAGTCTCTGTTGGGAAATTTCGATAACGTTGACAGCTAACATACAAAGTACGTGGGAGACTATCCGTTTATTGAAGGGGATTTTAATCTACCAGTGGAGACACTTTCTCCATCGATAAAAGTGATTAGCTTGTGTTTCTGTGTGTACAGGATGTTGTTTACAATGAGTAGTAGACAGTGTCCGCAAACCATACATGAAACAAGTGTCATTAAATTCCAGTCCGTCTGCTCACCAATTGCTTCTCCCAACTTAAACAAATAAACCCGTCCCCGTCATTCCATTGGTTGTAAGGTTCACGACCTGGTTAAAAGTTGGTCGTCTGGTTAATGACCAATCAACTTTAGGTCATATACATGCGCCATTACTACGGTTATGTGCGAACTAAAAACTTTAACTCTATTGAAACAAATGTTGGTCGCACTATTTAAAACTTTGATAAGAACGGCTTTAATATGACAAATGTGTATGCTTAAAAATCCCATTTTAGATGTTTATGCACGTTTTGCTTGCAATCTATTGATATTAAAACCGCACAGTCAACTTCCAAAAACTTTTAACAGTTAAAACGTTACTTTTTTACATTTAGTTTACATGATATGGAAAACACACAAATATAATGTGTTTTTAACGAATATATCCATTGAAGTAAGGTACTGTGCTGTCATTCAGATGATATAAACACTTCTAGTAATCTGTTTTATAAGTTTCTTTGCAGAACAAATAACATGAATCTGAACCATAGATAACATTGTGACCCATAAAAGCCATAAATTTATAAAAATTAACAACATTTGGTTACCGTGGCTAAAATCGTCACTGTAAAAATACATCAAAATTTAGCCTAGTTATTTATGTTTTTTTAATTGTTTTTGTAGTTTTATCTTGTGTTGCCTATGGTCCGTTTACATAGTTTATGTTTTTATTAACAGTTTTGGATAATTATTACACGACAGAAAAATATACAGGGCTAGAACGCTATTAAATCGGCAATGTTGAGTCGTCTACCAAACTTCTGGGAAAAAACGGGAAATCCTCTTTTGATAACATTCACAATGACCAGACAAACAAAACAACTTTCCGCCGGGCATTTTTCTCCTTTCGCCCTTACGCAGCGGTCAACCCCCTAACTTTATTGTTGCGCAACTCCTGCGTGACGTAACGACTAAAAAAACGCAGGGAAAACATTCCAAAAGGATTTGCTCAGCGCCGAGAGCACACAAAGGCTGGGCCGCCCTCCATTCACAAAAACCGCGGCGCAGAGCAATCAAAAGCCGACAACGCTTAACTCTCTGTGTACTTTAACGTTACGAGGCTGTTGTGAGTTTTACGAGCGCCCCGTTGCTATTTTCGTTCATAAATGTTAATTTTGGCGCTGACGAAACGACTGTTTACTGCGTTATTTTGCGGTATCTGTACAATACGTGTTTAAAATTCAGCTGCCGGATAAAATTGTATTGTGTATTTTTAGTAGGTTTCTCTAGGACTATAGGGGCTATTAATACATCAAAATAGGGTTATTATAACAAGAGTGTAACCATAACTAGTTTTTACGAACAATAACTGTGGGTCAATGCAGGGAACCTTTCTATTGCTTGGGTCACAATTTAGACCTTTATCGATGAAAAAGACACAAGTGGTTCACACATTAAACTACAGGTTTAAATTAATGTTAAACTTGCTGCCGTGTCTTCTCTACAAATAATGTTATCCTTGGCTGGTGATCCGTGTTGTTTATTGAAACTTTCAATTTCACTTTGTGATCAGCGGATCTTTGGTTTACCATCCCAGGCCTATGGGTTGCAAGTGGTTCAACTTGTATTGCTTTTAACATGACGTTCAATATGTTTGTCCATGGGTTATCAACACACCAGGATAGGGTTATTATAACCAGGGCTGCGGAGTCTTTTAAAAATTACGTCCGACTCCCTGATTACAACACGAATAGAACCTTAACTAGTTTTTACATAAATTAGTATTGTTGGCTCTATCGGTGGGGTTTGGTAATTTACCGATACACGAATACACACGAAATTAGGGGGGTTTGCGGTAAGTTAATATTGAAACCAAATCTATTAGTCGAAGCAACAAAAATCAAATAACATATCGAATACGTTGATTCAACAAATTGTGCCAACAAATCATGAGCTAGAAGCAGGAAAACTTTAAAAGCCTTTAATTCGCTGAAAACTATTAGCGTCCAAAATCCCCGATTGACATCGATTTTGGCCTTAGTCATCGTGTGACATTTCGATACAGTTGTGTGCTGTAAAAGCTCTCCACGGTTACTAGGACACATCGATGGCTGCAAGTCAAAAACGATTATTTTTCCCGATTTTAAATAACTTTGCAAATGATTGTGTAGTTTTGATCCGTTTTTTAAAGAACTATTCATGTTTAGGCTTCGAACACACATAGTCAGGCTTATCATTCACTGCATTTCGAAAAAAAATTATTCTTCGCCATTTCGTAATAAACCAGTTTATACATTTGCACAGCTAAGGTGCAAATTGGTCGCAAATACCGAGAGAATTAAACGGTATACCTGCTACTTTTGAATCGGCGACGTAACTTTTAAAATGGGTGCGTTGCTCGCCGAAAGACGAATTCTAGAAGTGAAGCAATTGAAAAAAAAGAAAATTGTTGAAGAAGGTCAATCCGCAGTACCTTTTAACGCTTAAGGGTGTCTATAGTATAAGTACAATCCATCAATCAATAAATCAACAATTTTATCCTATATTGTGCAAAGTTTTTTTTCTGTTTTAATTTAGTTTATTTCTGACAATTACCTGGAAAATTCAAGTTATGGACCGCATTCTACTTAGCTTTATGTAGGGGTGCAAAAGTCGACAAATTCGCTAACGATCGCTTTCAAATTTAGATTAAGGCTCGAAACAGGAAGAACAAAATGATTGGCTTTAAATTTGATGAAAAAAATTCAACTGGAGAGTCAAAAAACTTTGCTTTAAATCAAGGTTCGGCAACCCATGGCTCGCGAGCCAGGTGTGGCTATTTTGATGACAGTGTCTTACGATTAGAACCAAAATTTTTACCAACCCAAATTAGATGTTGAAATATAGTAAATGGTTCATACGAAAATACAATTAAAAATATACTTTCATGGCTCCCTTAGCCAAAAATATTCCAGACCCCTGCTTAAGATTAAGGTTTAAATTGGAGAGAATAGCACAGAGTACCAGCTGCTTTTTCAATGGCGTAAAAAGACAACACAGCTTTTGTAAGGGCGACCGCACTGGCAGCCAATCGCTTGGTAACGCGACAGCGCAGTGACTCAAAGCGGAGAAAATGCTTACGCTCTAAAGTCTCGCCTCTTTCATAGGCAAGAAAGCTTTTCTTAACCGACTTAAAGCGCCTCTGTTGTGACTAACTTAGACCCTTGTTGAAATAATGGATTTAACCGGTGTCTAAAGGGAAGTTTGCAGGTGTAATTGAGTCAGGTCGTCTAGAAATTGTCTGTTGTCTGGATGTCTAACGGACGGTACATTTCAAAAGAGAGAATAGACAAAGTGATTGTGAAAGAGAAAGGACACGTTTCTTCGTTTGATAAAAAAATGCCAAAACTGCGGTGTATTGGGCTTGCAAAAAAAAAATACCTAGTTCCCTTATGTTTGTTACAGTTATCGCGCTTAACCTATAACGAACTTTAGATTTGAACTGTTGTCTTTAAGTAGAACGTTACATTACAACAAAGATAATGCACAAAATTATAGTGAAAGAGAAACAGAAGACGTGACACGTAATTATTTGTTAAAAAATTCCCAAATTGAGATGTTTTGCGGTTGCAAAAAATAATACCCAGTTGCCTTATGTTCGTTACAGTTATCGCGCGTAACCTGTATCGATTTGAACTTTAGATTTGAACTGTTGTCTGTAGCCTAAGTATAACGAACGTTACATTACAACAGAGATAATAGACAAGGTGATACTGAAAGAGTAACAGAAGACATGGCACGTTATTCTTTTGTTAAAAAACCCCCAAAAAATTGTGTTTTGCGATTGCAAAATAATAACACCCAGTTGCCTTATGTTCGTTAAAGTTATCGCGCTTATAACGATTTGAACTTTAGTTTAACATGATGCTGATTTACTCGACCTTTTGGGCTTTGACATTCATCTTCAATACAAATTAGCAATCACTCTCACTAAATTAGGAGGGATATTTATCCCACATAGCACATTATTATAGGTTTATTTAATGTAAATCGCGGATTCAAGTCTCGCTTGCTTGCGTGCATGCCTATTTCGCTCGAAGAGGTATTTTCTAAAATTACAAAAAAGCGTTACATTTAAGGAACTCTCGCGACACACAGTTTGAAAACCACTGGATTATGGCTGATACATAAGCGATACGATTCTCGGGATACTAACTAACAAGGCATAAAAAACACGATTGCTTTTTCTACAGCAGTGATTTTCAACCGGTGTTCCATAAGACAGTGCTTCTTAAATTTTTTGTTTAATTTTGTTCACCCCTGTAGCATCTATCTTCAGATTTCATTTACCCTTGTGAAAAAATTAGAATGGACTTTGTTTTAGCAAATGCTCACCTGTTCACTGAACAGGTTGAACACCCGAAAATCCGCCCTGCTCGCAAGCTATCACCCATTTCAGACGGTTTACCCTTATTTACACCTTTTCGTTGGTTCACCCTGCAAAAATTTTATTCACCCTGGGGCGAACCATTCACCTGATTGAGAAACACTGACACAAGAGACCGTCAGGTGTTGTGCAAATAAAAATGTTCCATAAAACATTGACTTAAGTTCCATAAAACATTGCCTAATTTATTTATGTAACAACAGACTCGTAATAATAAGGTTCCAATCGGGTGAGCTAGTTTCTGCTTAAAGTATCAAGGCCTAGATTTTATTCTAAGAAACCCTGAAAGTGAAGAACTTTTTTTTAAAAAAGGTTGAAAAACACTGCTCTGTATCTTGTTCCCTAAGACCGGTAGTATTTAACATATGTTGGGTTTAAATTAGCACTTTAATTGTTTTTCAACGAATAAGTCATTTGTGATGTTAATTAACAACCTTGGATTTCACCCCATTACCAAACGGAAAATCCCAGTTGCTTTAACTTGGACAAACCGTCAAACACAGCTTATTGCGCCAGGACAAGTTTCATGGAATTTTCCATTCTCTCAAGCAAATCATTCTTCCAAGCAGCGTCAAAATACCAATCGTGTATGGCAGTTTTGACCCTTCAAAAAACGTGCTTATAACCAAATAACGAAGCCAGTATTACACACGTTTTTCAAGGGTAAGGCGAGAAAATGTAAATGGCGCAAAATGCCACGTGAAACTTCGAACGCGTTTTAACGTGTTAAAGTTTCGGTACAGAGTTTGAGGAACTCAATCATGACTGGTTAATATTTAATCGGTTATAATCTATTGCAGTCATGACACATGACACGCCTATTGGTTAAATTTAAAAATAGTTTCTTTGCTTTATTCGGCGTCGTGAAAGGTTCGTTTAAACTTTAAAGGTTTTCGTTTGTGTACTATAGTTTAATGCACATGAGACCCTTTAGTTCTTACTTCATCCTTGAAGTTTGATAAAGTTGTTGGTATCTTTTCATGCGCTTATGAGTAAATTGAATAAGAGAAATTAAAAAAGGTAGAAAAAGGTGTTCCAATGAACTTATGAGAAAATAAGATTCTATATTTACAAATTTAATCAGCGGTTAGATTATCCAGTTACAACACGAAAAATGCAAACGTCTGTAGTATTTCTCTTAGCAAAAACGTGTAGATAAGGCATGTTTTCAGGTAATATCATTTGCGGTATTTAGTGGTTTTAAACATCTAAAATGGTGTCTGGGTATATTAAAAATTTCACCACGGAAAAAGTAATTATATTAAATTGATAAGGGTAAATGATGTCTTTAGACAGGAAATAACTTTGGAATGGCAAAGGCAATACATTAAAAAAGGAGCTGCGTCATGTGTTCCTAGTGCAACTGTCAAATGTTGTTTGTATTGTATACACAAATGACTGTGTTCAATTCGTTCGCGTACAAGTTGGCTATATTAGGAAAACAGTGGAAACACCTTTAACATAGAACTTACCCTATGGAAAGGCGACAGTTAAAACGCAACACCGGGTATTTTAGATAGACACTATCGGTAAATAAGGTAGAAAAGGGTGGTATCACGCACACTGAACTTTGAAAAGTAATGGGAAATTTTATTGGCAAAGTTTTCTTAGTGGCAAGAACACATTAGCCAGTAGAACAACAAAAATGGCCGCAACCGTTTACATTTTGAAGTACGTTCGAAATAACTAGGCTAGTGTAAAAAGTTTTTGTTTCTTACTTTATATTAAAGGTATTACGTCAGACAGGAAATAAACCCTGGTATTATAAAAGAAAACGTTGAACAACTTTTCTGAGGGTGCGCCATGTGTTTTTTAAACCGGTTCGTTTTATTTGACGGAATAAATAACCGCACTAGATTCACATTTTACGCCGTTTGACCATATTAGGTAACAGTGACAAAATGCCATAACGTAGAACTTAAAACATGCGAAGGTTAAAACATGACAATATTACGATTAAAAAGCAAGACCGGGCATTTCAGCATAGGTATGAATCGCCTGAAATACATTTTCGCGCCGACATTTTATTTTAGCGCAGACGAAATACGCCGAAACCGCATTATTTGTGTTTGCGTACGTAAGTAAGCGGCGAGTCTCGGAATTATTTCGGTCCAGACAAGAAACTGCGAGCGATAAAACGTCAACATCGCAAGGTGCTGGTGACTCAACGACTCTGACGTAACATCTAAAGCGAAAGATATAAAGAAACCGAAAAAATGATGACGTAATTTACCAACGCGATTAAAATTTTGCCACGTTTGTGACAAGGAATTCGATAGTTTTGTTTATATCCTTATTCAGGTACATTATTATTTGCATATTTAACAGCATTTTGCGCTGAATATGTTTTTATTAACCGTGTTTGAAATTAAAATGGAAATTAAATTAAGCTCATATCGTTTCTAAGCACTCTAGTGTTTCAACAAAATCGCGAGCGCTAATTGATTTCCACTAAAAAGGTATATTTAAAATCTAAATGCGTTTTTTTGTTTCGAAAGGTTGACAGGCAGATGTTATTCGCATGCGCGTAAAACACCTAATAGAATATATGCATGATAAATGTTTTTCCCAAAGGAGAATTACTTCTATTTTATATCATTGAGACGTTGGTTAATTTAAAACCGACAAATTACGATGACGTAGTTTGAGAGCGCAATCGAATCTTGACAAATCGTTTGAATTTTGTTGATGAGTTCAAGCTGGTTTATTGAAGCCTGTATAGCCTTGACTTAAAAATCGCGCAAAACGCTCGATTTAATGCGTTTCATTGCGACATCGATTGTTCGTGGCAAACTACAAACATCGATATGCTATCGATGCGTCAAAAACGCAATTACGGATGACAACGATTTGGCATTTTGTTATTTGCGCTATAATATGAGATTGTGGTGTTTTAACGTCGTAAAAGGCAATGCGGTTGGAGAGAAATTAGCCTTTTTGGGTTTGGGCGAGACAAAGTGAGTGACACTATACAGACGTACGATAAACCCCACAAAATGCGATATAGTCAACAATGAAATAGTGTGTTTTGTATCTTTCATTTCTCCTTCTTTCATCGCTTCAAGTACCCTATTAAGTATCCTAAGGTAGTCATATAGTCATGGCGCTTATCTATATATCCGCACTGCTGTCATTATAAAACCTACTTAGGTGATTCTAATGTGTACCCTAAAGCAGTCATATATATAGCATTAGCGCCTTTATATTTGTGAATTTTTGTCATTACAAAATTTTCGTGTAGGTGATTCAAATGTAAATGTCTAATTATATTTTGTAGACCAATATTGCCTTCTTCAATTCCACTTTAAAGCATAAAGTTTATGAACGAAATTGTAAGACCCAAGTTTAATGCAATTCATTTATATAAATCAAAGTTTTGGTTATCCATGAAAATAATTCTGTCACTGATCTTAATGTTAATGCATTTATGTTGAAATGCATTTATTTCTATTTTAATAAAGTTGTATTTTATTTCATGCGCTTACCAACAGTGTAGTAAGGTTTAGCCAATATACTAGCATACTTTTGTTTACTTTTTATGTTGCCGTCATTTAACGTCAAAACGTGACTTGCTTGTGAATGGGCGTCGATACTTATTTTGCGTCACACTTGAGAAAATCCAGCTAGTTGTGCGACATAAAAACTCCAAATACCACATGAAAAGATATTCGAAAACGATCAAAATGCTACTCTATACGTCTAACTAAAACATCCAACCGCTATGTTCCAAAAACTCCATAGAATGTGTTTTACTCTGTGATACAGGTGGTCAAGAAGATGTCGGTTGAAAATATATTATGTGTTAGATATCGCTGATTTAGGAATAATCTTAGTAAAGAAGCTACCAGCAAGTTGTTGTAACAAAGGTGGCAAATTCCCCTAAATTTTTCAGAAGTAGGTATCATTTTGAACGTTTGAAATATATCTTTATTCATTTTCAACACAGTCTATATTTTGAAAAATGAATGTAGGGTTGTTCGAAATGTTAAAAGTAATAAATTTACTTCTGTATGGGATTTTATGTTCTCACTACGTCTTATTACAACCTTTAAACTCTTAATTTTGTAAGTGCATTTGATGCGTCAGCTGTGGTTATCCTTTTAGGAGAGTGAAAAGCCATCGCTTTGATCAAAGATCTTGTTTCGTGATTGCAGATTATTATCTTTGTAACTAAAAACTGGTGTCCAGTGGAATAATAAATTTCACGGCCCTGGTATCAATCTACCTTCTCGCTGTGTATGTAGTTACAGCATTCTGAGAAATAGGTGACATTTTCGCCGTTCGACGAAATCTAACTTAGGGAACCGGTTTTTACTTCTTAGGGCTTATGTCGCGCTCCCTTTGTATGACGTCACAATAGATTGTGAAGCCTGGTACAATATCATGATCGTATATACTAGGGACATATGTGAAAAACAAAAATGTTTAACATATAGTTTGAGGTATAAATACCTGAGAAAAATAAAGTTTATATAGTGCCATTCCGTAGAATGAACTTAATATTTTGACTGGGTTGCTAAACGTTGTTCATAAAGGGTCGGGTAATTGTAAGGACTATGCCGTTCGTAGGCAAGATATAACATTTTGTGTCAAACTTAACAATTCGTTAAACCAGGAAAATACAAATATAATTATATAACAAAGACTTCGATAAGTTTTGTGATTTTTTGTTCCTGTTAAAAATTACATCGAAATTTAGTTTAAAAAGCGTTCGACAAATTTCCAACTATATTTTTTTTCTTTCAGTATGGTTTAAATTAACAATTTAAAGTATATTTTGTCGTCAATTTTAGCATGGTTTAAATTGGCTCTGCTTTACGTCCTTACTTAGCATTTTGCGAAGCGTAAGTTTTGTAAAACTGAGAAAGGGGTCACGGAAAACATTGAAACACACTGGAAAAAAGTCGTAACGTTTGACTAGAAAAATGTAGTTTCTTAACCAAAGAGGCATTTTATTCGATTTTACCTGGTAGAACTTTATTTACTATGGATATAGAGACAAGAGTTTCCCTATCGCTGTACAGTGCAAACAGGGACGGACCAACCCTTAAAAACAGCCCGAATTCCTGCTACAAAGGTTCCTATTGTTGGTGTTTCATTTGTCAACAAGCCTTGTATTTGTCAACGACCTAAAAACCGCCCTAAAGCCACTCGACTTTGAGAAACGGCCTTCGAGTGGCATCAAAGTGTTTTGACAAAGTTTTTAAGCCGTGTACATGACGGAACAAGTTCAACGCTGTTGTGATGACGTATTTGAGTATAACTTGTAATGTATACAAGTTGTGTTTAGCCGGGATGGGCCACTTCAGAATTTAAACCAGCCAGCCTAAGGAACACATAGCTGTTAACGCGTTAACAAAGCAGTCCAATTGGAATTTTTAAGCAGACGGGAAGCTTTAAGCGCTCGCCTTGCTTCTACGCAAATCTTAAAATCCCAATGATTTCCGTTAGCCTTCTCTAGGCCTTCCTGTGTGACCAAGTGCTGTATAGGTTTAAATTAATTTTAGACGTACTGCTATAGAAAGTATTTAAGGGATTCCTTTGTTCGGTAAACTTAACAAAAGGTCACTTTTAATAGCTGGAGTATTGAAAAGTGAACCTTTTTACTAAGAACTTACATGCAGTATATTTATTTTAGAAAACTGAGATAATACCTGTGTATAAATTCTATAGGGCGAGCGATTTTCGTCAAATCATTTTTTTTTCGCGGCAAAGTTTTTTGCGAAAAATTAGCTGTGAAATCGGCTGAAGTGTTCAAAACCGTAGGCTACATTTCAGTTACAGCCTATAAGGACTTACACTCGTAGTCTCGCACTAACGTATAAGCAGTGATGGAAGTAAGCCGGGACAGTTCACGATGCTTATTTGTTCACGACATCCAACGTTAACCTCGTGTTTACTTAGGTCACTTCTTTAGGCGTCCCGCTATGACGTAACTCTGTGACGTCATCTCTCAAAGTTTCCACGCGTTTCGGTAGATAAGTTATTCTACTTTTAACCTTGCGTACAAGTGAAAATACAAACAAAAGTTAGAGGGGCTTTATTTAAAGATATGGAAACCTACGTAAGGCGACAGAAAACTTGTGCCCTTTGGCGCAATAACAAAAATTACATCCAAGTAAAAGTACAAGCGTTGGAGTTATTTTTTTTTCCGTCAAGCAATGAAACTGTTCGCCAAACGAAATCTGTGTGCTAGATACCTGGATTTAAGGGTCAATGCCTTTTTTTACTGGTATAGGCGCAATATTTACCACACAATACTACTTGTAAACGTAGGGGCAGCTGATAATCAAGAGTTTTGCCGTTGAAACCAGTAAATGGATTAGAAAATTTCTGTAAAATGTACTATGGAATATCAGTCGGCAAAAAAGGCCTAAAAAGACGAACGAAAGGAATGCCTGCTTTTATATCAGGTGGCCATTTACACCAGTTAAGAATATAAAAAAATACAGCAATTTGAAATGAGTAAAAATTGTACAACGTGCTATGCCAGACGGCTGCCATATAACTGCACAATAGCACTGTGTGTTTTCTAGATGGCGCCACTGCGCACGCTCAAGTAGCGAGAGAAAAATAAAAAAAATGATAAAAAGAGAAGAACGCCCACTTTGCCTTTTTCTCTCTCGTCGTTTTATTGCGCCAAGGCAAAGGGGCCTATTGGACGAAGACCGCGGTTTACGTAATTATAGCGCTAGAGCAGTTGTCGGTCGACTGACTGGTTGGGAGAATTTTCATTCATAAAAAGGCGCTACAGGCGGCTGGAATTTGGCCGCGCTTCGCTCTTTTTCGCCCGGGCTTGGGCTGTTTGGCGAGGCAGCGATTTTGTGTGTTTTCATTCATTCGCCAAAAGACAGGGAAGGGTAGGTTGGAGACCCGGAGTGTTGCTTTGTCGTCAGGCACAACACGGTTACGGAGCTGGTTTAACTCCAAGGTCAGTACAGGTTAGGCTAAGCGCGATGGAACGAATGTAATCGATATGATAAATGGATTATTGGGCCTAAATCGATTGGTGTTGCGAACACGGTGGAACGGTGTTTCCCAAGTGTGAGCTTACAATTGTATTGGAAATCTGAACATAGGGTGGCAATGGTGAACGACAATTTGTTCCACAATATTGCTAAGATTTAGAAAGCGACTGCTATCAACGCAAGACTTCTATTTGATTTCGTGTTTCATTGGAGTTAGTTTAGAACTGAATAAAACTTGTTGAGCGAAGGAATTTTGTGGAAAGACCTTTGTAGGCGTTCTGATCAAGTGGCTGGAACAGTTCTCAATTGGGAGTTACAAGAACTCGCGATTTGATTCAGAGTTTTTCAGATATCTAGAAGCACTTTTGTCTGAAATAGCTGGCCAGTGTAACAAGTCCTGTTCGCGTTGTTAGAACTGTTAGCTTCAAGTTGGAAAGGAAGGTTTTAAAATCGAAAACCTGGCATCATATGAAGTAGGTTTAAATAGAAAAGCTAACTAGTGCAGTATGGCTTGTAGGTACTGTTGGATTGGTTAGAACTGTTAGCTTTAAAGCCTTGTGAAATAAGCAGGCGAACCATTTCCTTTGTCGTTATTTCCTTGTTGCTGGTTTGTGATCAACTTGCCGACGTGGCGGGCCAGAATACGGGATCGTTACATCGGACTTAAATATCTGTACAGCAATGTGCTGGGAGCCTGCCAGTCGACCAGGTATACTTGAGTCTAACTGGCAAAGTAATACTCATGATAAATTATAGAAATGAGTTGGCACTAAACTGTACGTGAGTGGCGAAAAGAGAAAAAACCTGGCACTGGGTACAAGTACAGAACCAAAGCTGTTATGTAGCATTTTGTTTAAGTAAAACGTGAATAACGAATGTCTTCTCAACTTAACCTTTAAATGTGTTAACGTTGAAAATGCAACTCGGTCTCACTGCCATACTGTGTGTGCTTGGAGACTTGAAACTTTTGTGGACCTGAGTTCCAGTCTACTGTTGCTTAAGTTGTTGATTTCATTGTCGAATATTCTGGAGATAAATTCGATTAGCATTCTTTTGGTTGAATATTAAAATTCCGCTCGGTAGTCTTTGGCACCATGCATAGAGGTCCTGCTTTAACTTGGCATCCAAATAGAACAAAACGTCGGGCACTTCACTTTGTTCTGTAGTGAATATCCCGTTTTCTAGAAAATTAATCGGCCGACTGAGTCGGTTTCGAATATCACACGAACCTCCCAGCGGTATTTGAAGCGAAAGAGTGAAACGTGATCTAAAACGCCTGATGAACCTTGTTCACGATAAGACACTGACACTTTGAAACGGAAAATATGAAAGTACTTCAAAGTGAGCAAATGTGCTTGGAAATTGTAGCAAGACAAAATCAACACAATCTAGCCATTTTCTAAAAGAACTTAAACGTTTAATGACTCTTCAAAATACCTAAAACATTATCAACATGTTGAACCGCCCTGGCATATGCAACAAGTCACAAGTTCAGTGCTGTGTTGGAAATTTTGCTATCGTGCGGTTTCCAACCAGAAGGCCGTGACTACTGACTATACGGCAAAAGGCTGCCGGTATTTCCGTTGTCGGGTGATCGCTTTATAAACGCCGCTTCGCTTTTCACCACGGAACCACGTTTGATAAACTAGTTGGTAAGCTTTAAAAAACCGTCGTAATTCCCAGCTTCAGAAACACTTGAGTAAGTTTTGGAGCATATTGGCTTGAGGTTGTAGTAAGAATATCAAAGCCCGTACAGAAGTAGGTGGCATTTTGAACGGTTTCAAATATATTTTATTCATTTTCAACTATGGTGGGGTAAAAGTCATTAACAATTAGTGCGGAGAAATTTAGTGTTACTGAAAAACAGACGTTGATAGGGCCAGTGATCTGGGTTATGGCTCAAGAGCACGATTACCTCATCCTTATTCGTACAGTTATGGTAAAAAAATTGTTCTTTTATTTAAAGCGGCCATGTAACAGTCTGTGGTTAAAAAGTGTAATCGAAAACGTCAATCAATCGACCTTGCTTAAAATAAGGTGAAAACCTTGATTAACTTGCCTCATTCAGTCTGTATCTATATATAGGCGAGAAGGCGAATTGGCAGTTTATTTCAAGCAGGTTTATTTTCAACCTGGCGCTAACAAACACCTTTAGGCGTTACCCGTTTCGGTTAAAGCTATTTATACAGTTTGAAGCAACTGGGTCAGAACCGCAAAACGTTTGTGCGCAGTGAGTTTAAACAGTTTAGATTTGATGACTACCGTTGCGAATAAGGTCCTACATATTAATCAAGAGCCAAAGAGTTGTTGTTATAATGTTTCTGACGAAATTATACACATGACTTTTTGGGGGTAAAATGTTCTTTCTACGCATGCAATTAAAAATAGATGTCGATAAAACCTGTGAGAAGTGTTCCGTTTTTATTTTACATTCGCCAGTCACTTTTAAAAACACTAACGGACAAAAAATAAAACAATTAAAATAAACAACCTTAAAATAAAGTGTCGCTTCTAATTTGAAAGGCATTTTAAACGTAGAATTCTCTTACGCAACCTTGAAATCAAAAGTGAAACCTATCAGGCATCCTTTTGAGATATATAATGTATAAGCTTGTGTAAAAAGCCACCATCAAACACCAAAGGCGAAATGTACAGAGAAATCCACCGCGAGCAGATCCGTGTTTGAGCTTTGCGGTGTTTAAGTAAAGTCCACGGGTCCGTGGAACAAGCCAGAAACCGCATCGATTCAATCGCTAGATCAAGCCTTTCTCCAACCTCGCCATCGCTTCTTATCGACAGGCTTGGGATGATGCATCACACCTAAGAAGTCGAGTTTGAACGCCTTTGTAATCGTCTATTAAGGACCGGTTACTCAATTGGCGAGTCGTGGTTAGACTGTCGGGTGTTGAATACAGACCTTATGGCAATACGAGTTTAATTTATTGAACAAATTTGTGGTACGACTGGGTGAAAAGAGAAAAAGTTGTTGTTTTGTTTAAAGTTTACATTGATGCATCGATTGGAGATGAAATGTTTAACTTTTAGTACTGGAACTGTACCTAACTTGTTTTCTTCTATTATGTTACGTCGATGTTGATGGTTCGCCTTTGTCTTCACAACGCTATACTAAAGTTTTCAATAAACTACAGTGGCACGATTTCGTTTGATTAATTAGCTTTAGAAGTCTAGTTTTAACGCTTTTGTTCGTCTCTTTCGGGTCATTTACTGAATTGATGAGTCGTAGTTGGACTGTAGGGTGTTGAATATAAACCTTATGAGTTAATTTATTGAAAAAGTTTGTACTACGGCTGTATGAAAATAGAAAAAATCGGTGCTGAATTTAGATTGTTGTATTTCTTATAATCATTTGCAATATTTTGAAATATTTAACTGCAGCGATTGAAGATAAAATGTTTAACTTTTAACACTAAGTTATTGTACGTATTTACAAAAGTTGTTCCAATAAAGCCACAGTGGAAAAATGCCGTACATTTGATTAGGTTACACACCATATAATGTAGCTGAGCATAACACTGACTTAAACCGAGGTTTTTCAAGTGTTTTTAGCTATCTATGCAGTTGTTAAAATACCAAGTAGTATAGTCCTTTGTTAACTGGAAATCTAGCAAAACCAATGTTGTTAAATGTTCTTCGGCGATAGATACTCTGTTTCGATTAAACTTCAATTTTAATTTTTTTAGCCCAACGCACGTAAGATTAAGGAACGCGTTTGCACTTGGCGAAATTTGCGATTCTCTGTCGAATCAGGGCTGAAAGAATTGGAAAAAGTAACTGATCGAAGAGAAATGCCACTGCTCCAAACGCGTGGGAATTAAGCTAAGCTGAGGAATATAGAACTCAAAAGGCGTCGGTCGCTCAACTGTATGGTGAACGAGCTTCAAGTGAGTGCGGGCATCCGAGCCAGCGGTATATCGGGCTCCGTGGGCACAACAAGACATCAGCAGCAGCAGCAACAAAGCCACCAGGTCAGCATCCTGCCTTGCTGTGTAAACTCGCACCGGCAGAGCGTGGTCAGCAACTATAGCTGGCCTGAGAACACGAGCATTATGGGCGCTGAAGAAGTAACGGAGATTTGCGATGGAGTGCTGGACAAGAAGGTTGACTATAGACGGCTGCCTATTGGGCCAGCGTGGAAGCGAAAGTACGGGGTTCTAAGCAGCGATGGACTTAGACTTTATCGCACCAAGAGTAAGAAGACGAGCGGTGGTTCTGCTCTACGCACGATTCCTCTTTGCCATATTCGAGCAGTGGCTCGTTTGCAAGAAGATGAGAGCGGTGGACTGCAGTACTTCAGCCTTGAGACGGAGCAAGGAGAAACGATGACGTTCAGGTGCAGGGAAGGAACCGGTTGGGTGGCCCAGATTCAGATCCAGCTCATCCATTATAAGGTGAGTCACACTGGTTGCTGGTTTTTGTCTGTTTATTTAGCCGCGCGCGTGGACTTGACAGGGACATAAGTTCTTGAGTTCCCCGATTTTTTTTATGTAGAAAAAAATTTTGAAGGTGAAAAAAGGAAGGGTAAAAATGACCTTCTGTGTGTTATATTGGCTCGCTTTAATTTTGTCAGGGTGAACATCATGATTTTCCTTGAAGTCTAAATGCAGCTTTGCTTACGCACATAGAGATGTTGTGGGGTTAAGTGTAAAAGTATATTTTACGCTGTTTTGGGGATTATCGGGATTTCTTACGTGTATTAGGAGTTCTGCAGGATTTATTTTATGAGCTAATTTTAATTTTTTTTTAGGTAATTATAAGTTTAACAAAACTTTGATTCCGCTATGGTGGTGTAACATCTCTTTTAAAATTGTTGCACGGTAATGTTATAACTGGTTAGATAACACGTTTGATTTTGCGATTATTCAAACGTTGTTGAGCTCGGCAGTTAATGCGAGGGAGAATTGTATGGTTCTGTGCATCATAAAACAGGCGAAAACACGCCACTCACACACCCCTATAGCAATCTGCCTTCCCTACATTAATCACGCGCTCTGTGTGGCAAAAACAATGTGCGGTGTTGCTATGATAAATGGGGAGCCACTGTGCCTTCCGTAAAGCTACAACACAATAAAACATCAGCTATGCTGCTACCATACACCACTGCATGTCACACCATTGGAAACTTCCTTTGAAACCGCGGTGCGAAACTTAACGCTGAATAATTGTGTTTTCACAGGCGTTTATATTGATAGTGGTTGAATGTCCTAATAGTCGGTCAAATTTACCTACTGAATAAAGCACCAACAATTCTTGCTTCTAAACAGCACTGTATTACACAACTATACAAAATTTGGTTTAAACTGTGGATATTTAAACGGTTTAAACTTCAGTTGGTTACGAAAAAACGTTTGGCTGTGCCGTCTTTACGGTTGAAAGCGATGGGTTTACGAAATTTGTTACACCTAAAAGTAAAACCGATATATTCGCTTACCCCTGTGGTTATCAACGTTTGCACATTTCCGACCAAAAGAGGGTATTTGGCACTTTAAGCATTCATTTCGACAGATTGTGAGAAGCTGTTTTATAAATTAATTGCCAAAAAATAATTAACTTCCATTTGTTAGACTTTTTAAAGAACTGTGGAAAATCTGTCATTTTTGTGTTTTTTAAGAATTGTTAAACTTTCGGTAATAATTGGTTATGGTTTAAAACTATGGCGCTTAGAATACGAGAGATTTGCGCAGAAGTTACTAAAACTTAACACCGTCCCCTTGTTTTTTGCTTAGCAGTAGTATTAAGGCCTAAGCAATTGAGTTTCTTCTAAATGCCCCGTTGTCCTTTTATGTTAGCGCGTGTGCTGTACACTATATACGGCGGTTGGTTGGTTTGTTTATGTTGATGCTTCCTTAACTGCGCCAACGGAAACGCACCGGTCTTGCGTAATGAGAAGAGTATTGTCGTATGCGCAAATAGTGAGTATGGTAAACCGGTGAAAGAAGGCCGTCATGCATGCATTTAAGTAAATGCATTATTAAACGTAACTTAGGCTATACATAGCAAAACTTAAACGTTTTTTGCGGCTAATACTGGCGTAAGTAGAACAACAAAGCTTTGGCAACTCAATTCTCTTCAATGAACTTTTTGTAAGCTTAAAGGAAACAAAACACAAATAAGACAGCCGCATAAATTACTAGCAATTTTCAAAAATGAAAAAAAAACAGAAGTGGTCGCCTAATAAATTTGATTGTTAATTATTATCGAAAAAACAACATTTTCCTGCTCCGACCGAAACCGCAAAACAGGGAACGAATCGGTACAGGACGTGCCTTATAAGGTCATTGCGAATGTTTATAGACGGGGCCTTGGTATAGCAGTTCTATAAAAGAAATCATTTGAGAAGTAAAACTATTCATAAAACTGTGTTTAATTTTTTTTAGTAAAATTAGTCATTGCTTATGGTCATTCTTTAGAGAAGCCTAGCTCCCTATTTTCCATTTAATGCAAGTAACAAAAAACGGGTAAATTAGGAATTACAAACCAGCCTTTCATTTAAACCGGATAAAAAGCGGAAATTTGCACTGAAACATGTATTAAAATTCCTTAATGAAAGGTATAGTCTTTACATACGGCCATTTTTAAAAAGGACTGGCCACCTTGACTATTTTACCAAAACAGGGCAACAAATAAACTTTTAAGCGAGCCGCATGATGTGCCTTTAATTTAATCAGCCACAATGTACCATAAGCACCAAATCTGGGCCGGCCACTTTTTAACTGGCCCATATGAAAAGCCGTGACATTGCCAGCGTGCATTGCGTAAAGGAAGTTACATGTATAGATGTGAAAGTCACACGTCTCGAATCTAAACCACAGCATGAGTAGTAGTTGTAGACTGTCACAGTCACTCACAAGCCCATTCATAAGCACGACGCGAAACCAAAACTACCTTCGTCACTTTGATTTGTGACGCGCCATCGTGACATAGTCATATATAGCTAGGTCTTAATGCGTCAGAATTCATATCGGTCGTGACTGTAAGTTGACAGTCTATGGCGACTTTCAAGCGATTTACCAAAAGTGATGTAAAAGAGGCCATTTTAAAGATTACAATCCGTAATGTTGTATTACATTCAATTATTTTCGTTTTGAAGCGATTAATTTGGGATTTACCTTGTATAGTGTTAAGTTATTACACTAAATATATAATATTTAAGTTATGACACTAAAGATATACTATAGTAAAATGTTTCAAAACGTTTGGGGAAATTGGGAAATAAGGTGGGTCTCTTGACGACAGTTTGTTTCAAAAGTCATTAAGACCTGATTTCCCGATTTAGAATTCGACAAATATGGCTACCAAAAAAGATAAAAGAATTGGATTCTAACGCAACCGTAAAATACACAGTGCTTTTTAAAATCTTACTGTCCATAGTATAAGAATCCCCCAAAACCTTATTCCTATGTATAATAAAACAAAGGTCTTATACTTTTTTTAATCTATTCAACTAAACATCAGCATTCAATCCTCAAACGCCGTTTTGACCAACAAATGTCGTAAATCTATGGTAATGCCAAATACACCCTTCGTGTAAAACCGGCTACAGCCAACGCTCAAGTGTGAACAGAAGGCCCATAAAAGACCAATCGACAGTCAAGGCGTATAAAACGCTGGCAAATATGCCGGCTTTGCGTGCCCCACCTTTATTTTATTAAAAATGCGTGGGCCGTCGTTCGACGGGTCTCGGTGACATTTCGTTTTACGACTGTCCTACGTAATTAAGGCACGTTGCCCGTGGTACACCTTGGCCTGTGTTTGCCAGAGGAAAATATCGACATTCCAGCGTGAAACTAGATTTTTTTGTAAGGCTAGGGGTCCCAAAGGTATGTTTTTGGAGAGAATAACGACCTTTTTTCAATCCCTGATTATGGCAGAGTAAAATGAAATTGATTTTTATAATAAATAAAATATTGCGTTTAGTTTTATCCGATGTGGTAAACAAGTCATTTAAAAATTGCCTAAGGCCCATGCAAGTCATTTGTGAAATATCTCAAGTCCCAGTCAGATTATCATTTTACCAAAACGATGATTTTAAGTGCAATCAAATCAAGCGTTGACCTAATTCACTACAACACTGCTAAAAGCTCTCAATTTTGCCTTAACAAACTAATTCAGGACATAGCTATTGAAGTACTCCTAAGAATACGCTTTAAGTATTAAGAAAATTTAAGTTTTATGTTGACAGTTTTAAGTTTTTGAAGATGATGATTTCATTAGTTTTGTTTGTCACGTTAATGTACTGTTTTTATGGTCTGGTAGTAAATAATGAGCGGTTTTAGGGTAAATCTTTAAAACTATTTTTAAAAAGCGTAAATTAGATAAAAAAAAAATCGAAAAACAGCGATATCGATCAAAGTGTCACGTTTCTAGCAAGCTTGGCATTCCATTTTGCACTGTTTCATAGAAATATAAACGCTCGGTGTAACAGTGAAATTCTGCACGACCAAATGGCAGGTGAACAGCGTTGAAATGCATATCGCCCCACGTCGCAAAATATTGATTCGTTTTGACTCCCTGGAATGTCGCGATTAAAATTGTAGCCATTGAAGGGCAGATGCTAGTAATGTTGCTCTTCGCTTCAAAGGTTGTTTGCTTCGAAAATATTTGCCTGTTTGTGATCACTAAAAGTGAAGTGTTATTTTTTTTAATCCAAGAACATCTCCCTTAACATTACAATGTCGCAAGCCAAATGCGTTTTGTGCATAGGCGGTAAAAAATTGTTGGTTAAATTAAGGACACACACAAGATTTAGACAGCAGGCTCCCTTAACACCCTGCTTGTCAATTATACACAGAACGTTTCAAAAGTGCTTTAAAGATAATATGAAACAGTTAAGGTAAGCAAGAACTTTTCAACTGGTCAAGGGGATGCATAAGGACTAAATAGGCGTGGCTTTACACATAACACAAGGGCGTGGCTCATGGTGCTTTCTTGGTTGCACGTAAGCATGTTGGCATGTGGTTTTATCAAGCGCACAGGTAGCAAGTCACGTCTGCGAGATTTCGAAGGCTTTTTGCGGGTGACAGGAAAGCGAATTTCCTCGGTAACATTGATCTGTTGTGCACTGCGCGTTTCATCGCATATCCTAGTCATGAATATAACCGTTAAACAAAAAAACTCTTCTTTAGCTCTAACCCAGGTCACGAAAAGCCATAAACAATAAATTCCGTTACCCGGCGGTATAGTGTGTGTATAATCAGGCCACAAAAAGCACCACAGTAAAAAAAGTTCTTTTACAATATTAAGGTGACCGAAAACAGCAGGAATATTAAAACCTGTCCCCGGCCAATAGGTCGCAAAAAAACGCCGGCTACCTATATAGGCTTAAATCCTTCAGGGCTGTTTACGCCAAAACAGCGTCTGGCCTGTGCTTTGTTTGCAGTGCGGAGAAACTGCCGATGTAATTGTCCGGCATAAGTTCGTCGCGTTTCTCTGCGGCAAGCAGCTTACGGCAGCTTTAGCGGCTGGAAAGTCGCGTAAATCGGCGCTTTTCTTAATTGAAGCTCGCGCGGCATTCGGGTTCGAACGGCGCCCTTGGCCCAAATCGCGGTCGACGACCCGACGTTACCTTAATGCCTGCTCCTGTGGATCCGTGGCAAGTGGTTAATCGCGAAATACAAGGAAATGCGTACGGGGTGGATTTAGGTTGGGAATATTCGTTTTGGGTTCTTAGCAGTTTCGAGTTATTTGTTAAGGTTTATAAAACGGTTGTATATGGAACAAAAACGAATATCACGAAGAGGATTTCGGAGCATAATGGCTGGAGGTTGAAGTGAGACGTAGTAAGAATGGCAAACTGATACCTGGTTCTGTATGGGCTTTGATATTCTTACTACAAAGAGGATTTAATAATGAATTGTAAAGCTAAAAAGGTCAAGCAAATTGATATCACCTTGATAAGGACGTTTTTGACATGTAATCACATTAACTGAAAATGAAACAAGTTCGTATTGAGACGTCTTAATCAAGATGGTGTCGATACTCGGCCTTTTATCTCTAACATTCATTATTGGGCTACATTACAGATCCGTGCACACTGCACAGTGTAACTATCGAAGAGAATTTCTACTATTATTGTCGATTGTATAGATTATAGAAACAAAAAGCGAATTTAAAGTTTTCACACTTTAAGTAATATCAGATCTATCGGAGATTGTTTTACCTTAATTTTAATTTGCATTTCTTTAATCTTTGGGTTAAGCCCCATTTGGATTAATTCTAATGCGTTACTGTGCAGACCCGTATATATTAAAAATATAAAAACCTTTTTTTCGCAAGGTTTTCTAATAGTTTTAAAACTTCCCAGTTAATTTTCCTAAAACAAGTCCCAAAACGTTAATATTTTGGCTTAAAAATTTCACTTTAACCGTTAAAATTGCTTCGGTATACGCTTTACAAATAGATTACGGTGAAAACATGTTATTCGCCGTTTAAACGCCAACTATGACCAGCAAAATAGCTCGTATAGGGCAAAAAACTTCTCGCTGCTGGCAACTCGTTAATATTTCGCACAATACAAACATAATGACGTAAGTCGACTGGCTGAATTTCTTTCTTGTGCGGTTACCACTGAATCAATAACAAATAGATGACGTCAATTATGGAACGCGACACCAAAGCTTGTTTGGATTTCGAAAATTTAAAACCGAACGTTAGCCTTCTAAATGTGAAACGGAAAGTTGGCTTAAAGGGCCGAAAAGTTATTCTTTGCGAGATGATGTTATTTTGCTGTACACTCTAGAACATTTTTGGGGCGAATTCAAAGTATGTTAGCTTGAAAATTTTCCTGCACTGAACTGCTGGTAGAATTTTTAGTAAGAACTTTCAGAAAGTTAAAACACAACCATATATTTTTTCCGACAACAAATTGCGCGTTTATAAACAAACATTGATGAATGTACGATATCAAAGAATAAAGATGGTGCGTTTTTTTCCACTGGATTTACGGGTTTTAAGTGCCACGTGCCAACTTATTACAGATGTCGCCAATCATAATAAATTCCTTAACTTTTATATAACTCAAAAACTCCAAGAGAAAAGCTCCATTCGATAAAACAAAACGCTACAGTTTCCTTATCACGCCATCTTCACCAAGTTTACCCCAGCAGCATCCCATCCACTAAACCAACGGCCATTTTGTTTGTCGCCGGCTCGGCTTGACATTAAGGCAGTCAGCAAGTTGAGGCCTGAGCGCTGCAAGCCAAATGCATTGAAAACACGAGGCATCGAACGATAAGGCCGCAAACTGCTGAGAAAAACCGCAAGCTGACAGGCGTTTCAAGCCGCATAGCGAGCTGTGTTGAACGTGGGTCGGGAGAAAGGGACATACCGCGCGCTATGCTAGAATGCCTCGGCCCTTTATTGTCGTCACAAAGGCCAGGCGCTCGCGCTTAAAACAACAGTCAAAAACTCTCTCAGGCAAGTTTTGATATGACCGGTTTATTATGGTTCTCATGAAAAAACCGCCAGGTTTTGTATTTCATAATAAGGATGGGCGTGTTTTCATTTTAATTGAGTACTTGTGACCGAGTTTGAAACACTAAACAGGCATTTTTCTTGGTGTAGGTGACAAAACTAAATCATATATAAAGCATTGTGTGTAACTTCCGTAAGTACTAGCTTATTAAAATATTTCTAAAACAAGCCCTGGTTTATCAAATGATAAATTATTTCAGGTTGTTAACAAAGCTTAAAATAAAAGCATATTGCTTCTAAATTTGTCATACTAATTGACTTATGCTATTGCTCCAAACTTTACACCAAAAAAAGCTTTATCTGTATTTTAAGCATTAACGGTTTGCAAAATTCCATGAAGAAAATGACAACTAACATAAAGCTCTTTCCAATGTGTTTTAAGTGTTTTTTTAGCAAACTGGACTATATAGAAAAATAATAAAACGGCACAAAAAGTGACTAGAAGGTCGGTTTATTGTAAAGTCTTTAACAAAACAACGTTTTTTTGCAATATTTTCAAAATTTTTGGTTAATAACCTAAAATCTGATTTTAAATATCTTGTGACTGTTTTTGTGCTGAACAATCAAAATTTTCCAAAAAGAAAACAACTCAAAATGGAGACTGAAAGCTTTAACAGCGCAAGGCTGTTTGTATCCGCTTTCAAAAAGGAAGAAAGGGCGAACAAATTAGGAAGAATGGCGTCCTACTCGCCGGTTTTTTCCGCGAACTTTTACCCAAATTGCGCCCGGAACCGACGTTTACTGAGGACTAGTTTTGTAATGGATGGATGACCTTTTGTTGCAAAGGAAATTGGCTCCCGAAACCGAGCCTTATAAAACATTTTTCTTGTTTGTAAAAAAGAAGGCTTAGGTAAAACTTCATTTTTTTATTTCCCGTCTCAAATTTTCTTTTTTAGATTTGGAACTGCCATCTATCATACCAACCACAACTTTAGATACAAAAAATTCAATTAATTATTTGGTATCACATTTAAAAAAAAATAAAAGAACTAATAATAGGCTTCGGAAAAAGTTATATTTCTCTTACTTTTTCCATCGCAAGATTTCGTCTTACTTTCCTATCGCAAGATTTTCGCACGAAATTGAATTTATTTAGATTAGGAACAACTACATTTATGCCCTTTCATGAACTCCTAATATAGACAAACGCAACAACGGCAACATGCTTAAATCGTATGCATATATCGCCATTATTAGCAAAAATTACCATCGAAAATAGCCAATATCCAAAATTACCATCAAAAATAGCCAATTTTTTCACACCAGTGCAACAACATTTTGCAGTTGTCTCGACAACGCAGCAGCGTTCGTGTCGTAAAAACAGCCGCAGAAATCAGCAGACAGAAGGTTGCACGACCAGCTCATTTCACATCCCGTGCTAAACGATTTATTCCCGATTAGCGTCCAACGACAGACCATGACTTTTGCGCGACCTCGTATTGAACGACTGGTTGGCGCGTTTTTTCCGCGAATGCTCGGCGGTCGGCCAGATTGAGCAGGTTTTTAATTTGTTTTAGCTGGTCCCGATGTCACACAGGGTCAAGAAGGTTTCTGTCTGGTGTCGAATATTTTGTTCGATGTACATAATGGTTGGTGGTTATACCAAGAGGTATAAGAATATCAAAGCCCATACAAAAGTAGGTAGCATTTTGAACGTTTCGAATAACTCTTTATTTATTTGATACCACATGCTGCCTACTACTACGTATGGGCTTTGATATTCTTATACAACAGTGACATTTCCTATAGTCCTGCAACTTTTAGAGGCTTAAGTGAGTTATAACTTAGGGAGCGTCGGCCTAATTAATTAGACATTTCCCTTTCCACTATGGTGGCAGACCTGCGGTGAACCCACCATGTTGTACCATGTTATACTATGTTGTGCGCGTGTAACCTGCAATCTGCACAAATAAAGTTGCTTGTAGAGTGGCTTTACACAGTGGTGCCACGTGTCCAGCTTGTAGATTGTAAATCACTTAAAAGAGTTTGACTCGTTAATAGACCTTCGGTTTTTATTCCAACTGGATATAAATCAGTAAAAGTAGATGAATAATAAAAAAAACATTTCATCCTGTAGTAAGCATATAAAATCCGATACAGAAGTAGGTATCATTTTGAACGTTTCTAATATATAACTCTTTATTCATATAATACCATATGATACCTACTTCTATATGGGCTTTGATATTCTTGCTGCGTCTTACTACAATCTCCAACCATTATGCTCCAAAAGTTTTACTCAAATTTAGGTTTTACAGCAACAATAAAAGACAAACAGCAACCTGCTGTCAATGCTTTTGATTTCCATAAAGATGTCCCCCTTTTATTATAATGTTGGATGCCACCATAGTTATTTCAAAATATTCAACATAATCGGAATTATATGTTTGCTCAAAAAGAAAAATTCCTAAAGTTTTTTTTACATAACAGAAATGCTGATGTCATTTTCAACGTGGTAATGACATGTAACACACAACGGAACTAAACGAAACGAGCGATACCAGTTATAATTAATTAAAAAAGCCAAAGGTTTATTTGCATGACGCCCTAATAGTGTTGCAACGCCAAATAAGGTGAACCACAGTCGTTTTTGCGAATGATTTCTCTGATCGCTGTTTGATCATTTACCGGTGGTCGTGGCCCTTTTTTATGGTGGGGCTTTTGGGCGCGATCCAATTAACTGAAAAGTCGCGAGATTTTGACATTTCACTTATTGCCCGGTCGATCACAGAATTCGTGTCAGCGCGATTGCCTTGTTAATTAAGTTGCACGCTGAACATGTTGGGCGTTTTTAAGGCTGATCAAAGCTGATGTTGGAGTAAGGTCACGGACTGTCTTTTAAGGTTAAAGTTGTTAGACGTGATGGTTAGGTTAAAGCAAGTCACAGTTAACGGAAGTTAACATGGCCGTGAAAGTTGAAGTGTCCTCTTCATTTAAAGTCAACGCCTATCAAGCCCATACAGAAGTAGGTAGCATTTAGAATGTTTTTTCTGTATGGGCTTTGATATTCTTTCTACGTCTTACTACAACCTCCAAACATTATGCTCCACAAAACGCATATAACATTGTATTATACATTCGCTACCACGTCGAATTTTCCTCTTCCTTTAATTAACCAATTACCGATGCCTTGCGCAAAACATATAAAAAGTCACTCAGTTGATGCTTTGCCAAATTCCTAGCAACATATGGTATCTCAGAAACAAAAACAATCGAACGTAACTTAGAATCGTACGAATCGCAATTGTTCTAGCCCACTTTTAACAAATTAACCAAATATTAAAGTATAGTGGTTATAGCTAGAGTCAGATAATACAGCGGCTAAAGAAAAATACCTTTTCAACCCTTTGCAAATCTCACAAGACCTTTTTGTTACCGCGTGTAAACGTCACCCTTTGTGTTCCCTGCCCCCTAATTCCACCCCCTCCCCTTAAACACCGCGCACACGATTTGTGACGTCACAATTGTTTGACTTCCAAACCGCTCCTCTTTCACGCTTGGCTGCGCGCGCGTAAGTCGTTGTTTGAGCAAGAAACGCGCGGTGCATTGTTGCGCAACAATCGCGCACCCATTGTGACGTAGGGCGCGCGCGTTGACCGACACATGTGGTGATGGTACAATAGTCCAGCAATTTCTCCAAAAAAGTGTTCCTTTTTCACCCAAAATTCATTTTGTAACCTTTTAGGAATTAACGAGTTGGATACGGGTAAAAAGTTGGGCATTTTCGGTGGGGGAAATAATTGTTGTTGTCAAAGAGGTAGTTTTTTTTAAACCGAAATTCTTCAAACTTTGCAAAATAAATCTCTCGAAAATGCCTAATTTGGAACTTTTTATTTGCAAGTATCTTTAAGTTTGCTACTCTACATTTTTATTTGTTAATAAAAGCTTAAAATCTCAGTTTTTATTAGACGGTAACTCTCGGTAATAAACTTTTCGAGCTGCGGTTAGTAATATTTGCATTATCACACCTTTCTTAACACAAGCCTTCAAATGCAACGTCATAGCCCCATTATTATTCGTTGTTCTGGTTGGTTTAGCCAGGTTTTGAAGCGACCGACTGGTTTTATTCCTCAAAGTTCCGTTTTGGATGTAATTTCAAGGACCTGTGGATTTAGGGTTTTACGCCAGCGGGGTTTAACTGTGTTGAAATTAGGGGTTGCAGCATCCCGAGTGTTGACCGTGCCACTTTAAATCCTGAAAACATGACCGACTGGGTCAATTTACAAAGCGCAGTTCGAAGAACCACTTTTTCGCTATATTTCTCTGCCCTTTGGCTCGACTTGTGGAGATGGCTTGTCCAAGGGGAAAAAATGTTAATAAAAACAGTTGTGCGCCTTTGTGGTTGTCTCCAATAGTTGTAAGACTTCAGTTTAAAAAACAAACAACGATTTTAGTTTACAATTTTTGTTGACCACACAAACTTTTATACACTTTAACTTTTATACACTTTAAAAAGTATGCTACACGTGTTGAAAAACAAAACAATGAAAGTAGGAAAAAACCTTCTTAAAACTTCCTTTAAAATGTGCCAACTATATGTTAAACATGTTTCAACGTCAACTTCAACCCGATTTTTCATCTCCTTTTTCCTGAACTGTGTTCCTTCCACTTTAAGGGCTTTATTACTCAACCTAACACAATAATTCAAGTGTCAAGGTGTCGGATATTAAACCGAAATCCGTTTGAAATCGACACCAAATTTGTCAAAATGCCGAAGCCAAGCGACAATTTGCTGACGAAAAACGTCTCGTTAGCTCTGTGACGTAAACAGAAGGAGGCGAAGCGTCAAGTTGTGCCACCGCACAGACAGTCGAGCTCAAGTTCAATTGTTGGGTGCGCCGCCAGCGTCAATTACCGCGCGTCATCTCGACTGTTACGTCATAAGCGACTGGCATTCTACTGTTGACATTAAAGTATCCGGTTAAGTATGTAGACAAGGCTGTGCTAAAACGCTTTAAACGTTACAGGAAAATGGTTCAAAGGCAATGTTGATGACCTTATTTGCACCAAAATCGTTACGTTTGTACACTGCTTAAGTAGTATTTCTGATATCTGTAAAACTTGAAATGTTAATCCACAACAATTTTTCAAGCACATTTTTTGCATTGTCCGACTTTTAACATTGTTTAGCTACGAAGCTGGGGTGGCAATGAAATTAGAAATGCGTTGCGCAAAAAAATGGTTAGGGTTGTAATAAGACGTAGTAAGAATATCAAAGCCTTTAGTCATTTCATTTTGATAATTTAAAAACGTTAAAAATGTTAACCACTACTGTATGGGCTTTGATATACTTGCTATACGTCCGAAAAAGTGCTTTTGAAAAATAAAGCATACATAGCGTATTGGCGTTGATAGCTCGTTCTTTTCTTAAATCGGCCAAAAAGGTGTGTCTACGTGCAAAATTCCACCCGATTTCGCTCATATGTAAACTTTCTTGCGGTTACTTTGCGAACTTCGGACCGAGAATGACGCCGGCTGTTTATTTTTTCGCCGAAATCGCTGCGAGAAATTTTAATTGCTAAATTCCGAACGGGAGATAACAAGCTGTGGTCGCTAATCCGATGTGGACTTCATCCACACACGAGGTTGTGCGTGCAATGTGCTTGTTGGATATAGAGTTGAGCACAGACACAAACACTCACACATACCGATATGCACAAACCTATATAGGTGCAATGAATACAGGTAAAGAAAATCACAAGCACTAAAAATACAAAAAACACCAGCACTAACCTGCGTACCAAAATGTACATGCAAGTCCAGAGACACACAGAAATCATACAGCAACACAGAAACACATGGAAGCACACACACACAAATACACAGAAACAAACACAGGAACACATACAACACAGCAACACACACACACACTCATGAACACACGGAATCACATCGAAACAGAAACACATAATATTTTTTTGCACAAAAAAATCACCCACCAAAATTCTAACAAACACACAACACGTACAAGTTCGCACAAAAAGTCACAAATCACAATACACACAATCAAGCGAACCCACGCACAGAAACACCCAAAATCAAAACAACCACCCACAAAAAATACTTACACTTACCACACGACACGTGCATAGCCCACAATACAATACAATACACACCAGTCAATTACGTCAGGCAAAAAAGGGCCGTAACCGCGAGGTACGAGAAATAGAGGATACAACCTTAGAAAAGCAGCAGCACAGGCATAAGCACAAGCAGGCCAATTGGCCAGGGCACAATGCCCACTCTGTGTTGGGTTTCTCGCTGCTTAAGCCACCGCCTATTTCTCCCCACGCTTAAACGCTCTCGGGAATGCAGAACGTGACTTCTCAGCGACCCTTCTGAGCTCGCTATCGCCGTTTGCGCGATCCCGAAAGACGATAGGGGACTGCGGAGAAGGACAACGCCCGCGATTTTGTTCAGAGAGATAGGGATAAACCCCCCTTGGTAGAGATACGCTATTTTTCGCGGCATTGCTCGTAATTGCCTTGTCCTGTGATTCCCGTTTCATGTTTTTGCTGCTTCACCTAATCGATTTGTAATCAGGGGCTTTTTCTTTCTAGCTTTTTGTTGGAGCGAATGCCGATTTCAAATTCCGGCTAAAATTTTAAAGGATATTTTTTCGTGATTTCCAACCGGGGGATAAAATCCAACCAAGCACTGTAACCTAAACGTTCATATACACAATGTATATTCTGTATTTAACCTTTTGGAAGTCGTACAGGCTTAATGATTTGGACAATAAATAAAGTGTTTTTTCATTGACATTACAATCCCTATCCTCATCTACTGCATTAATGATGAAATTTTTTTTTTGTTTGTGTTATATGCTGCCCTTATCTTTTCCCTTCTGGAAATGGTTCAACGTTGATCTGTTTCAGAGAATGCTGATTTCATTTTGCGGATGAACTTTTTTGGGGGAGGAAGTGGGCCTAGCGTTTGTTTGGGTTAGCTAAGTGGTCTGTTGTTTACTGTTGGACGATTGCAATCATCACGAGTTTCCATGAAAAGTGATGAGAATCTTCGGTGAACATTAGAGAGATTAAACAAAATCTTGCCTGAAAAAAGGCACGTTGGTGCAACCAAGCAAGCCGGATGAAAACTGAAAGCGCGGGGCACTTTTCGCCAATTGTGTAGGCACGGTTGTTCGCAAGCTCGTCAACAATTGTTTTCAGTTTTTGAATAAGACAAATACGATTAACAACCAACACAGATAAAAAACATCAACTTGTAGAATTTTTTGGGCAAAGTTAGCTCCCAAAATAACATCACGAAATGGAATAAAACATAGCAAGGTTACAAACATACTGTGCCCAAGGCAACGCCATGTTCAATTCATATGCAATATACATTTTTTATATGTAACACTATTTGCAAAAGTTAACACTTTTAAGACATGTGTGTTTTGGGTTTCAGGACGCATATTTGACCCCAGGTTAACGCATTAAGCTTTGAATAACCGTAGTTTAATTCAAGCGCAATTTGTAACACATATTGGCAAACGTGATTCAAGCTGAGACAGGTTATTTCCAAGTGGCCAATATAAATCATTGCCAAGTCAAACACCTACTTGCCCCCAGGAATGGCAAATCCCCGGGAAAGTTCACGGTAGTTTTGTAACCTTATGCGCAAATGACCCGTTGTGTGTACTTAAGGGGCGCTAATGATATGCACCGTTGAAGGCAAATAGAAATTTCCTCAGTGAAGGTTGAACTCCCAGATTTTGAAGCATAACTGATGATGCTATTTGCGCTACTATAGTATTCTGCTCTTTTTGAATAAAGTTGTATATCAGAACTTTTTATACCCTTTGTGGTTTTGTTTGGATATTACGACATGGTTGAATAACAATGTTTGAACAGGCTTTCATCCCAATATAAACAATTATCCTTATTTTATCAACTTACGCTCATGAGAAATGGTTTTGGAACCTCACATATTATACATATATGGTTGTATTTTTTTGCAAACTGAAATAAAATTAATTTTATTTCTCACGAATTATTGTAAAGCCAATATATGTGACTCGTTAAGATTAGTGCTTCAGTTTAAAAAACAAAATTGCCACAAATTTTCCGGGTGCCTACCACACTGAAAAAGGCCACTGGAAACATACATAACAACCACGACACAGTTGGTGCTTCTGCTATCGAAGCGTTGTCAAAAATTCTTAACCTGTCAAGCAAGGTGATTGATTGCTTTTCGAAATTACGTTTCCACACGAAAAGCAACACAAAACAGCGGCAAATGCAGCGGGGGAAACATTTTGTCGCAATTTCAACGAAAAAGCAACAAACCTTTGCGCGTTTAAAAATTATGGCCGTGACAAAAGCTACAAACGTATGCATTCCCGCACAACCTAACGCCTGTTGTTATAATAGTCGATTTTAAATAGACGCATTTTTCTGATTGCTTTGCCAGCAGAAATAATATTCCTTTTTTATTGATGCTTTTTTGGCAAGCCGAAAAGCGCCCAAACTGTTCTCTCTCGTGCGAAAGGCCAAAGATCACGATATGTTTAGTTTGGTCATAAATAATGGTGATGGCATCCACCCCTGCGATAGGGCATTGGTCACGTTTAGCTTAAGTTTCATCCTATTTACGAAGCATGGTTTTCAAACTTCTACAAAAAAAAAACAAGTTTGCAGAAATGCACATGCATCTAAGCAATGCGGTTGACCTTGTGTAACATCGTGCGTGAGATACTGTTAAAACACTTGTTAGGTTAACTTTGCAAAATGCACATGCAATCGAAGCGTTTTAGCTAGAGTTTCATTCTATTTTTGTAACGGTTATTTTTAAACTTTGACAAACCACAAAAGAACATGTTTGCATAAATGCACATGCATGTGGCCTACGTGGCTAACCTTATCACATCGTGCGTGAGATTGTTGCACGGAAAGCGATTTGCCATCGGCAAATACAGGCGTGACCATTGCACGACTTGCTCCAATGTCAAGATGCCTGTAAATACAACGACTTTGGGAGTTCGTTAGAGTAGCCATCAACACTTCTTTCATCTGCGCGTTGTTGGCCACATTAAACGCCAGTTAGTACAGGGTTAGGAGTGTTGTGCAATCTAAAACTAGGGGTGTGCAGGAATTTGCAACTTGCAAATTTCTGTTGTTGCATATCCGCCTTTCTTATAGACCATAATGCTTTGACCTAAACTAAAAGAGGACTTGATATATTAGGGAAAAAGAGTAACTATTCAAAACCGTAATAAGAATATCAAAGCCCATACAGAGTAGGTATCATTTTGAACGTTTCGAATAACTCTTTATTCATTTTCAACATTTTAAACCGTATTTGCGTTAAATAAGCGGTTAAAGTTCACACTTCCAATACCATAATCAAATTATAGTGTAACGCATAATAGGAAAGCATATGGGTGGAAAAAATTCTGGAAAAAAGTTCTTTACTCCATTAAAACATTTTTAAATGCAACATACGCGATACGCGTGGTGTTATGAGTGCTTTTCAAAGTCTTGTTAATATGTTACACTTCGCCTTATCGCTATTTTTATTCTGACAAACAAACCGTCTCCGGTACACCTGGTTTAAAACGCAATACACCCGAAACAACAATATCCCATTTCGTTTTTGCACGCTACAACAATTTAGATGATCTCAATAACAAAAAGGTGTGATTTCGCGGCCGTTCTTTTTCCAATGTTTAGCACACGGCACATATGCCTGCATCACAAGACCTGGTTTTGCACAAATAGTGCAATTTTCAGAAACTGTGGCGTATTTCGCGTGAAGATACGTGTGCAGAGAAACGTTAAAGTTGAAAACTAAATGTTTATAAAACATATGGCCTCGTATTTCAATAATAGATGACGACAATGACTTTAAATAAAACCAGATATATTAGTCAGACAAGTCTGTCATCTGTTTTTCATTCGATTAGCGAAAAACTTAGGGAAAATATATTTGTCTTTACATCCTATAACAATCTTGACTTAGATTACATGCCATAACACTGTGAAGAATTATCGGGGGTTATAATTTAGATTAATTTATCGTTTTTCAGATAAAATTAAGTAAAAACACCTTTTGCGCATAAATTAGGGTCAATTAAAGAGTTTTATTTTCAAAAAGTCGGTTCTAATTAGCGTTTTTTGCGTTAAAATACGTGCGCGGAAATAACCTTGGCCATGAAAACGGCGGAAGGGCGCGAATAACCTCCGACAGGTCATTTACCTGGAGTCTTCGGTTCAAATTTCGCTTCGGGCTGTTAGAATGACGCACGCCTGCCACGCCACTCGGTGTGAAAATAAGCGTCGCTGCGTAAAGAACGTGCTCGGAGAATAAGGTTAAACAAAAAAGCAAGGATGGTTTGCACTGAGGCCTAGAGCGAATAGGTGATTTTATCTGGGCTTGTTTGAAATGATGCGGGTGTAAGTTTAGAAGCAAAGCACCCGAGACAATTATGGTTGTTTTCTTTCCGAATTTGCTGGGATCGACAACTAAACAAATCGGTTTTTGATGTGTTAGATGTGATTGTGGTTGTATTTAATGGAACTCAAGAGGAAATCCAAATAAACAAAATTATTTTTTGATAACTTTGTGCAACTCAAAAGTTTAAACAAAAAATAGATGCAACAAACGCTAGCGGTTGATTGTTATTTCAAAAGGTAATATTTACACGGCTTTTTGCTATTTAATCTTGCAAACAAGCAAGTAGTCTTCCATACAGCTAAAAAATCAGAAAATTATACTAAAACACTGTCATTCTTGATAAAATCGACAATGGATATCTCGAGATCCCGTAAAACTAAAATAACAGTCGTTAGGCACGTTTTTGGCGCATTTCCGTCGTATTTTTGCTATTTTTGTTCTACTTTCAATTCGAATATATATTGATTTTGGCTCCATATTGTCGTATTGTTTTGCACTCACTGTGAACTCCCGAACTTAAAAGGTCAAACGAAACTTCGCAAAACCAAGATCGCGTTAGGAGCATAATGGTTGAAGGTTGTAGCGATACGTATGATGAATATCAAAGTCCATACAGAAGTATGTGGCATTTTGTGAACGTTTCAAATATCACTTTATTCATTTTTAACATCTAGATTAACAATGTTGTTTAAAAAGATGCTGCAAATGGACAAAGAGATATTCGAAACGTTAAAAATGCTACCAACTTTATGGGCTTTGATAATGGCGTTGGTTTTTTGGTTTGTGAGTTTGTAGTTTAGTCGCAGTTAGATCCAAACAGCTTTGCCTTGTAAGCCGAACATCAACCCCAAGCCGCTAATTTAAACGTAGGAACGCGGTTTAAGACGGAAAGGATCGATTTTCTCGTCGTGCGATTAAAAACTGAGGCTTGTAATCCGGGTAAGACGTCATCAAAAGACATTTTACGTGGTTAACGGCTCTCTTTTAGTGTAATGCGGGGGGACCAAGTGGTTTTTAACGGTCCATAAAACGGTCTGAAATATCTCAATATTTTAATGCCAGAGTCACGGAGTGAAAAACACAATTTAGTAAAGCGAGGGACTTAAAATATGGGTTAAAAGGTTTCTTCGGAGCTATTTTTCTTATCCTTTTAACCTTACTTTTTATGGCTTTACCACATTTAGTTTTCAGGATTTACTCGCAAAACGCTCGATGGTAACCAACATGAGCGGACTTCAAAACACCGGTTACTGTGGGACACTTTCTTAATTACAACTTTTGGAAATTACAATCTACAGTGGAACACTATATACGGATCTGTTCATAAGTTTAATGGTGAAAATAACGGCCCAAATAGACGTTAAAAGCGACATGCTTTATTTTCAAACGTTTCGGCAATTTCTAATGCCATCATCAGTGAAATGAAGGCCACATCAGTTACACCCGTTTAAGAACACTTTGGTCGCACCAAGGAATGATAAGAATGATAAAAAAGTGCGAAACAAGCGTCATTTTTATCATTTCTTGGTGCGACCAAAGTGTATATAAACGGGTGCAACCGATGTGGCCTTTATATCACTGATGATGGCATTAGAAATTGCCGAAACGTTTGAAAATAAAGCATGTCGCTTTTAACGTCTATTTGGGCCGTTATTTTCGCCATTAAACAATCTACAGTGTTCATTGTAATCGTTAACCAACTTTTTCAAACGAAGCCATGTTTTGTTTTTCTGGCCCAAACATCTTCTCATGCGCCTTTGCAGCGTTTTTGTTTCCGGGCTATGTTTTCCACATTAAAGCACGTCGTGCCTGAAGGTTAACATGAAGTGCCCGCCCCTCAAGAACCGTAAGGTTGAAAGTGGCGGCATTTTCTCCCAGAGACAAAAACGCCTCTCGGACCTTTGCCTGGTAATCTTGGCGATCGTAATCTACGCGCTTTATCGGCCAAAGTAAAGGGGAGTGAGCCCTTCATTAGATAAGTGCAACGCTGGTCTGCCAACTGTCTCTTCGAACCCGAGCTTGTGTCAAACTAAAGCACCGCCTTGCCCAGAAGCTCACAGGCGGCAATTTAAGGCTTTAGGTTGGCAGGCTACGTGTTTTTTTCGTTCTCTTTTGCTGTGTGCTGTTCTTGCGTAGTGCTAAGATTAAGCTCGTGTCGCCACGTTGACCGCACACATTGGAAAAAGTTGCCAGTTATGCTATAACTGCTCCTAGTGGCGCTTTTTTTGAGTTGTTTTAAGTTTTGACAACTATATGGTTCAAGTTTTCTAATTCAAAGAATTAGAGCAAAATGTGGCTAACTCTAATCTAAGTTGTGAATGGCTTGTGTGGGCCTAATTCAATTTCTTATCTTATTCGGAGTTACTCAAAACTAATACATCTGACAGGACAACACATTTTACATACCAAAGCCATAAACAAATTTAACAGCACACAACTATAAGAGCATCAAAATACAGGGAAATTTTGTGAACATCTTCCCAAAATAGAGGACATAGCATGGCGAAACGCCAATATGCACGACGTATCGTATCCAGTCTTTTGGGATCATATATTCTACGAAGTTCCTGGTGTTTCACTGTAACGTGGTGCCTTGTAACGCGATATTGAGCGGCGGAAATTCGTTTTCCGTTTCATTAGTCGGGCGGAGTGCCTAGTTCTATTGTTGCTCGTTGCGCTAAGGTTAGGCTTCAATATACTGAGGGGTCGGAGGGATATTTGCTTGCTGTGTTGCCGAGTGTCAAAATGATTGGTTGCTTGCGGTCCGAGTGCGGTTAAAATAACCGTTGTGTGTAATGAGAGCATTTTTAAACGCCATGGATCTAATTACAGCCGCGTGGGCCAACAGTAGTATATATAATTATTGCATTATACACAAGGGTCGCTAAGGATTTAAAGTATATTTCCGTAGACCTTTGGCAACCAATACACACAAACCACAATTATCAACGACCTATACCAAACAAACCATTGGTCAGTGCGATTTAAGGGTGGCCCATAGCACATTTAAGCACCCTGTAGTAAGCCCATAGCACATTTAAGAACCATGTATATAATATAATCCAGCATATTAAACACATATTGTTTCTTTACAGAACCGCCAAGACATCATGCGCTACAAGCAACTCAACAACAGCATTCAAGTAGCAGAGTCAGCCATGCAAAGACTGAGGGGATCCCCAACTAGTGAGAGTTCGCCGCATAACAACTACGTCCAGGAACCGACCCAAGTGAAGAGCCCTATTCGTGGTTGTCGGACAGTCGTGCTGCCAAACGACACAGGAGTCGGTAGGTACTGGGTTCGAACCCCACCCCTGGAAGCGTTCGTTTTAACTGATAGCTGCTTTTGCACGTGAAATATAATGAAACGTCCGAAAACAGTTTAGAAACTTCTAGGAGCGTTTAACAAGGTCAAAATAAAAACCTGTATACAAACCCCCAAAAAGTATTAAATTCTCGCACTTCATCATGAAGCACTGTTGTGCTAAAGCTTGGCAATATTTCAACAATAATTTGTCTTTATACAGTGACAGTGACACCTGATTACTGTACTTGGAATTAAACAAATGCGACCATTTACCAAGATATTAAGTACGTGTCAGTTATCCATAATAGATCTCGAAAATTTAGGTTTATTTTTGTCAGTCCTGGTTCTATCGTTTATTGGTTGTACACAGGTATTAGGTACATTCGATTTAGGTGTAGGCCTACTATGAGTTGCAAGAAAAAGAATCTATACGTTTAATCCAGTCACCAGCAAAAATCGCCCTTTTCACAGGCATCGGCATCACGGTGATTCCCCTAAACGACGGCCGAGTGGTGGTGAACCGGGTCCTTGAAGGGGGGCCGGCCATGCGCCTGGGGGTCATCGGGCCCCGGGACCAGATCGTGGCCGCCAACGGACTCCGGGTCACCAGCGTTGAGATGCTTTCCGAAGTTGTGCGAAGTTCCCCGAACACGGTTTCGCTTATCGTCAAGCCTCGAATCAGCAAGCCGTAAGTTGACGCTTTTGTTTGTTTGTTTTTTTCGTACAGACTTGTTTTTTGAGAAAGCGCGCAAGGGAGAGACTTGTGCCTTCAAGGAAGCTGGAAGCTAACCAGAGTGATTTACTCTTAGCCTTTAAAACGTTTTTACCCTGTTTTCAGTTTATTGTTTGTTTGAATTTGCCAGCTAGGCCGTTTGCTAATGCGTTCCACAATATCTTTCCCCACAGGCTGATTTATGGGAGCTTTTAAGCGTTTTTTACCTTGTATTTTTGATCGGCAGCTCGCAAATTAAAAACTAAGGTCTAAAACATTATGGTAACTTTTCAAGTAATGTTTGACCCTATTTTGAGAGTTGGCGACCGTTTCAGTATCGATATAATATTGAGTCTAGTTATCCTGATGTTGGTGCTGTGCGTTTAAGCTTGGTTGTAGGGCCATTTAACCTTGTACATTTTCCACTTAAGATTGAAAAAGTGGGTTTTATTTTCTGGAAAAGTTGGCTTCTCACACAATAGCGGTAAACAATATTTAACTAGAAAGGGGGCTGACTATTTATGAATACGGGTATCAAAACTATTGCAGTAGTGAGAAATTTGTTGGAAGTGTAGTCTATTTCTTCGTAGTCGGTAAAACTGCTCTGTGGTTTATTGGAGTTTAGCCATTGCGGCTTATCGTGCGGATAAATGGCTTCCAAAAACTACAAGTTGAACTCCAGGAAAGACTGGGTTGATCGGTGTCGCTCGTTTCAGTGTTAAATCTGAGTGTTTCGTGGTACTTTGTGCTGAATGAGACAATTTCTAGTAAATTCGACCTGAACCCATTAAACTTTTATACAAGCCCTAAAAAACTTAACATAGGAATAGGAAAATTTGCGTTTTGTAAAATAGAAAAAAAAAATGCATTTTTGTCTTATTTTGGATAAACTTGCATTTTGGTCATATTTGCAAATGGAAAAACTTATAAAACGATGAAAATTTAAAATAAACTTTAAAAAACGCAAAATTTTACCACTTTATTATATTATGGGAGAGCAAAACTTGGAGACTGTGTAGTTGCCGCAAAAAGGTCGGTTTGGCTTTCTGAGAAAATACTGTTCAAAAGGTTGACGTAATCGGCTAAGGCGAGTGCAAGGATAACTATGGCGAAACAATGCGAGTCGCGATTTCTAGGAAAAGCAATGTCAAGTCTTCACTTAAAAACCTTATGTAATGACGCCTATCGGTTCACGTTTTCGTAAAGCTAACGAATCATTCTAATTGAAACTCTAATGTTTCCTATTCAGAAGGCGAAATATATATTTCTGAAATGATTTTATGTTTTATGCATTTTTTATAAACAATCTTAACAGCCTGAAAAGCATGAGAAAAATTCATTTGGTCACAAAATTAGTGAAAAACAGGAAATTGCCAAGATAACAGGAAGGGGTCCCTCATTCATTATATCTCATCATTGACAGAACAATTGCTCGAAACGTTAGCAAAATCGGAACCTGTTGATGAGCATATTAGACGTAAGAGTGTTGCTTACGATAAGTTTCAATAACAAAACAGTTGTTTTTAGTAGCCGTGGTCTTTAAAAATACATTTAGAGCTAAGATGGCCGTAATATCAAACTTTGTTTAAACCAATTTGTGTGCAATTTTCCTTAGTGGAACTTCAATGAGCTAAATCACAGTTAAACACAACTGTACAGTAAATGGCGTAGTTTCGGTAAACCTTTTTTAGAACGAAGTGTGCTGTTATTGTTGTCCAATAAGAGTTCACAAAGAAACTTACCTCGATATACACATATGAATGCCTAATTGCCTTGAATACAATTGCTAAAGTTTAGAATTTTAAACCACTGTTCAAATACACACATATGAATGTTTAATTACCTTAGGTGAGAGTTAAATACTACAGTGTACAGTTACTACAGTTCAGATGCTTCAAACCACTGTTTATTTACGTTTCCAGCGTTTTTACATTGAGGGATCCGACATCACACTAAAATCGTTTCAAAAGGCCAGATTACATGGAAACAAAAACATAGAGAGCCTTTTTCTGACACGAGCGTGACCCAAAAACGTTCCAGGTAACGACTTTTCGCCTAAGCTAGCGAAAAAAATCGTGGCCCTGGACAATTTGGAGAAAATCCTGGGATTAAATTCCGCGCCGTGCGACAATCCAATCGCTAATTCTACGCGTTGTGAGCCTCTTAGCGGCGATTTGCAAATAGCAAACAAATCGGACTAGTTTTAAGACTTAAAATCGTGCCAAAGGTGTGGTAACCCGTTTTGCGAAACCGGCCATTCACTCCTGTCAACTGACAATACTTGACTTGATTGCAACTAGCCTTGTAGCCTACTTTCATTTAGAGTGGGGATGTGCACGATTATCGAATCGGATCCGCTCCCCTTGTGATAACCTTCATTTTCCAACTGCATTAACTGGTTAATTTGCCTAAAAATATTGATTGCTTACAACTGACGGTTGGTGAGCTTTACAATTCCGAAGCGAAAGTGGGCTAATTTCACGATTATAGTAATTTCCGTTTCAACAGTTTTGTAAACTTTAACTTAGTGATGGCGTATTTGAATTGGATCGGGCGGTAAAGAGGATTTTTTTTTGCTTACCGAAATACAATACCAAAGGTGTGGTAACCCGTTTTGCGAAACCGGCCATGCACTCCTGTCAACTGACAGTACTTAGCTTGGTCGCAACTATAGCCTTGTACTTTGCCATATAGTAGGGATGTCCAAAATTATCCAATCGTATCCGGTTCTCTTGTGACAGCGCAACTACATCAAGGTTAAACTGTCTAAAAAATACTGAATGTTCTCAACTGTAAGTAAATAAGCTTTCTAATTCTAAAAAAATGTGAATCAATATTACGAATATGTTAACGCAAGGCCATTCACGCAGTCAGCTGACATTACTTAATGCGACTATAGCCTTGTGTTTGCATTTTAGAGTAGGAATACAAATGATCGAATCGGACTCTTCGGACATCGCATCATTTTCCAACTGAATTAAATGGTTAATTTGCCTAAAAATAATAAAGTTTTTTTTTAAGGTTTGGGTGACCGCTAAGTAGTTTTAAGAGACCGCAAGTGTTTCATTTAAATACCAAAAAGTTGCAAGTCCAAATTTGGGAAACCGCTGGAGAAATTTGGGGGACCGTTTCGGTCCACCAAAACACCTTAAAAAAAATACTGATCACGAATATAGTAATTTCAATTTTAACACTTTTGTAAAATGTAATTATTAATAGCGTATTTGTATTGGATCGGGGGTTAAAGAGGAAATTTTCTGCTTAATATCGGGTATCGGTGTGGGAATACAATACTAAGAATCGTACATCCCTATTTCCTAGTAAAGGGTAGGTTTTAGATACATTTGCGCCACAGTTAAATTGAGATGATGGATAGAGAAATGCGATTCGCTTTTCTCTTACGGAGCGGAAACTTCGTTTGACGCCAAAAGAAGAATTGCTTTGGAAATAATTTGAAACCGCGATAGCATTGCCGTGGGCGGGATATTATGGCTTTATACGGGAAGTTTTGTGTCATATTGAGACTTCTGGAAAATGGAAAATGAATTGATATAACGAGTGAAAAGAAGAGAAGCGTTTAATGCTCAGCGGTTATTTGGTTGCTTGTAATTGTGGAGGTAAATTGCAAAGTTTATCAATTCGGCCATAATTGAGCAAATTAAGCGCGTTTTTGGCAATTTTTGCAAAACACACGAAATTTCCCCATTTATTCGTTAAAAACCGTGGCGGTAAAAAGCAAACGTTTTTTTGTTTTTTTGTTAAAACATTCCCAGACCACAGTCAAAAAAATTCCGAGAATCCAACTTTGCAGAATTCGAGAAGGTTCGGCGAACAAAATGCGCCAATGAACTAAAACCTCACAATTCGTGCCCAGAAAATCGCAACTCATTCATTAGGCTGACAGCGGCGGAAGGCAAGGCATGCCACTGATGTAGTCATTAATACATCCGCAGTTCTGCCATTGTCACAAACCCTTATGCTCTGTACTTAATGAGCAACGCGCTTCCGCTTACGATCTTTGAAGGTTGAGCATTAGAACCAAATCTACATAACGTGCATTGAACAGCGGCAGATACGTAATGGGTGTTAAGTTTTGCTGTTTGTCGCTGTTAGCGGATTATTCAATACTTGTTGAGCGTTAAGTTAAGCAACGATTCGTGCTGACTGTTGTGGCCTTTTAGGGTGATTAGGTGGAGAACACATTGATTATATATAAACAGTAACACAGGTACAGTAATATTGTTAAACTTAGTATGACAGTCCAGTAACTCTGTGTTATAATACAAGTCTTCCCAACTTACATCGATTTGCCACAAACTGCTAAATCTATAGCGTTTTAGTTTTTCTGACACTTGGCATGCAAATGTCAAAATTTGTCCAACGCACTATACTTAGATGCACATTCCTTTATGATTTGTTTGATGAAATGCGACTCTTTGTCTTACAACTGTTAATTTGTCGCGTAAAAGATTGGTAAAATAAAAGGACCCTACAATAAAAAGATCGGTAGACTAGATTCTAACAAATTGTGTGTAAAGCCAGTCAATTTGAAATCAAATACAAACTGCTATGTAGCAACATGCTTTGAATACTTGTAACCTTCTATTGTAGAACTATTTTTTCAGTATATTTTGTTTACTTTTCATTTTCCTACAGTCAAAACTGCATTGTGGGCGGCTGGCCTTTTTATAATTGAGCATCTCTGATTCGATTAAACTGAGTTTAGTTGAGTTGACTTGGGAAATTGTATTGAATTACTCGCCAGACTGTTCGGGGCCAAGAGATTGATCGGCATTCAACCACAATTTAATATATATGAAAATGAAATTAACTTTGGGGAGAATTTCACCCCAGCCAATTCTAGTTTCACCACGCGAGCCCGCATTATACTGGCGCCATTGTGTAACGCCATTTAAATCAAGTTGCTTTTAAATGGGTTTAATGGCTTATAAACTCCTGAAGGGCGACTAAACAAACTACGTTTCGAAAAATGTGCAATAGCTCCAAATAGTACATTAATTGCAGTTTGGACCACAATACACGGGTCCTCAGGTATAATGAAAGTAAAAAAAAATAATAAAATATGAAGCCGTAATATTAGATAAAATCGACATTTCGTTGAAATTGCAGTTTTCTTTTTTTAAAGGTCGCTAAAAAGATCCACCACCCCATTAAAACACCCCATTAAAAAAACTTTAAAATGAAAGACCAGATTTCTAGAAGTTATTTTCTACGTTCACTTAGGGTCAGTATTTAAATTTGTTTATATTGGCCTTCTGTTTTCGATTTTTTTTCGATATTGAGTTTTAAGCAACTCTGTAAGTCTAGACTTGAGTGCCATGCTTGTCTTAGACAGACATACAAGTCAAAAGTAATTTGCTTGCAAGGAAACACTTTTGAATGCAAATGAACAGTTTCCTTTACATTATTGTATGCACAACATTCATGTAAATTGACAACTTGTCGCACAAAGCACTTATAAGCTTACTAGTTTGTTATTAGCTTACTTAAGGCGCTAGTTTGTTGTTTTCCTTTAAATCTGTTTACGCCAGTGTTCCTTCTATGACATCACAAAGCAAACACATGCTGCACGTGTGAGCAATCATCTCTCGGCCGAGCGGGTTTTGGTAAAAATGGAGGGTGGAAAAGTAAAGTTCGATAGCGCTGCGGCGAACTGAGCTAGTTTATTGTTGCAACATACAGTATCTCTTACTGCTGATTCTTTACTAGCATTTGGGAGAAAAAGATTGCTTTTGTTTGGCTTTTGGCAATCACTTACTTAAGTAATTCTAATCTAAATTAAAAAAATCTTGTTGTCCGAGTCTGTTGACAGCCACTTGCAAGTGTTTTCCTTTTAAATTATTGCATTCTGGTTTAACGCGGTAGATTTAGCTGTTGTGCAACGACGGTACGAAGAATTCGGTATCACTTTTACTGATGATGTGTTAACAAGCTCGCAATCAAGCAGAATATTTTGCTGATTTCTGGTACTTGATTGTCGTTCGACGTGGTTTAAAATAACCGAGTCAGCAAACTTTTAAAGGCAGCCCATCGTTGCATTTTGGCGTTAAAGTGTCACAGCTTACGTACGAAAACAAAACATTTTTGGTTAAATAAAAATTCGACATTACGCAAAGTTATAGTGTCATATTTTTGCTTTTTGTGCCAAATTTCATTAGGCTAAAAAACCTAAAAATAAACGTGATAATCAATTAACGATCTGTTGTAATTAGTCTTTAAAAACAAATTAATAGTCTTAGGTTTGGCTTTATTAATTAATACAGTCATGTCATTGCCAAAAAAGTAATCCGCCTTTCCCAGTGACCCACTTAAAGCTAACAAGCGTATCCTGGTCCGAGTCCAGACCTTGCACTTAACACTCAGCCGTTTAGGAAGTTCTAAGGCACAGGCGAATATTGCCGCACACAAGCTTTCCATGTCGTGAAGGCTCGCTGTTATCTTGATTACCCCGGGGAGTGAAAAGCGCCTTTCTCCCAAATCTCATTGATTCGAAGTGGTTCAAAGAGCGGCCAAGTGCGATGGAAAATTGCTGCCTAGGCGTGTGATGTGTTTGCTGGAAGTAAAATACACGCTGCCTTTGAGGTTTTACTAATTAAAGCGGCTTTGTAAATAAGATTTTGAAATTACATGAATTACATCAAGTCTAAATTGAAGACGTGTAGGCCCTACATGTCATACATTGTAAGTAGTGGCAGTGTTGTTAACAGGTCATTTTGAAATAACTAAAATCCAAGTCAGGTCTTTTCGAATAAATAACAAGTCAGGTCCCAGTCCAAGTCACTACTTACTCAAGCCAAGTCCGAGTAAAGTCATTATAAAATAAGTCAACTTCAAGTCACGTCATTGACATAATGATCGTACATCTATTAAAGTTGGTGAACTCGTCCGATTATAAACAATATCTATTTCTTAAACTCGAAACCGTTGGCATCGGGTTTTTTTGTAATTGCGTAGGATTTTTTAGGTGTTTTTCTGACTCTCTTTAAATAAATCAGTGTTTCTCCACCCCAGGGTCACGGCCCAACATATTTAGGTTCCTTTTTGGTTGGGTCGCCGACCACAGCAATACAAGTTGTTGGGTTTATTAAGATTGGTTCTTATCCAAATTGCAACAAAATTTTATTAAATTTGCAAAAGAAATACGAAGACATTGCTCATGTTATCTAAATTCGTGCTATTATTCTATTTGTGTTAATGTTATCATTGTATTGGTGTTTTCTTAGCTGTTATACTGTATCTGGCTAGCCATGGAAAAGTTTGAGAAACAACATTGGGAAGTTTCCTAGGGGTTTCATGTTATGTATTATTGCTTAAACAACTGATAAAACTAAAGCAGAATTTTTTTTGAAAGAGATTCTTTCTCCTACAGCGCATTTGACCTGCCGGGAATTTGAGCGTTGTCCTTATTGGACGATCGATATTGCGTTCGAAACTGACGATTCCCAGTCAGTAACCAGGTGCTTTTTTTTGTCTCAGGTCTCCAACCCTAGATGACCCAAAGCGCTTCATTCAAAAAGGGGAAAACCCGGAATACATTAATACAGCCACCACAGGACCCAACGCCAAGATGGTGTTTGAGAAAGGTAATATACCTTACAATTGCGTTTTTGCTTTACATGGCTTGATTTTCTTATTACCGTTTGGACGGTATACAGCCCCGTTGATATTTTGTATAGCTTTGGCATATATTTGCAAAAAATAGCGTTTTACAGTCTTACTTAGGCCGGTAACTAAGCGCATTAAAATCTTTTTTGTTGTTGATATGCTAAATGATCATTTATCTTCTCTAACATTATAAATTTAATTTAAAACAGTGTTGAAAATTAATTAATTTTTGCGACTCTTAGTAAGAGCCTCTATTTATAGACAAGTTTTATCTTTAACATGTCGCCGTTTTATGCCACCACACTCAACTTTACCGCATGTTCAAACATTCATTGCATTCGTATGGGTCCCGGGGTAATGCACATTAAGCGACAAAAATTATATTCCTGAAAATTGTTTATAAATTTGTGATCAAGCTTTGTACAGTTGTGCAATAATATTGCGAGTGTCGAACCTGTCAAGCACTACAGTGAAGCATGCTAACTTTTCCGGGAATAAGTAACGAGCTAATTGCGCTTATACATAAAGCGTATCTTGGTAGCAATATGTAGTATCGCCATTTGCTCAGCACTTAATAAAATTCTATTTTTATCATAATTCCAGGCAACCTTAACGAGAAGCAACGAACGAAACATTCGCCCCGTCATTTTCGTTTCACGTGAAAAGTAACCTCGCACTATCAGCTCTTTGTCTCCTGTTTGTGGTAACCACACCACGTGTAGTGCTGCCGTTTGGTGTCGCCAAAGCGCGAGAACATCCAGAAACGGTCTGAACGTATTCGATAAACGAATGAAGGCGATTCAATTCATTTTCGTTCGTGTTTTACGGTATTGCATCGGTTTTTACACATAGTTGTGTTCCTATCATACAAAATTCATTTTTGCATTCCAATTTCGTTCAGTTTGTTTTACATTTTATTTAACGCACAGTTCCTGTTCTTTTTACGCTTTCGTAAAAGAGTTTAGATTGTTCAAAAAACGACGCGTTTTCTTTGAAAGAGACAAGTTCAATGTAGTTAGAAGACTTGAAATCAAGCACCTACATGTAACCAACTGTTTAGTTTATATCAAATGGTATTAACATAAGTAACAGGTTCGTAGTTGTTTTGAACGACAACGACAGATTTGACGTTTTGTTCGTACACAGCATACACATTTCGCCATTTTGGCTTCGTATGTTGGGCTGAAAATGTCCAAAATTTGCATGAAGCCAGCCTTAAGTTTAAAGTTGTGGACGTTGGGTAGATATCAAATTGAAAACGAGAGTAGAAAATGTTTCTAATTTCGTTACTTTTTGCCCAATCTTTACAGGTACGGACGTGCCTATAATGTACAGCAGTGTTTCTTAACCTACGGGTCGTAACCCAAAATTGGGACGCCGTTAATTTGCTTGGTTCGCCGCCTGTAGTAGTTTAATATGGTTAAATTTGTCTGGAAATTGGTTTTAGGGTTGAGATATTGAGATTGAGAAACACTGCTGTACAGTCAAGTTTATCGCATGCTTTTTATTTGAAAAGCACAACCGACATTTTTTTTACAAGTGTTGAATTATTTTGGCTCAAAACCGATTGTACTAGGCATTATTTATAAGCCTAACTCGGTATGACGTCCTTTTTGTCCTTAAAGCAGCGTCATATGCGTTTTGTGTGCAGTTATTCCTTGATTTATCTGCTATTTTATGGCTTATTTCTTACGTTGAATACATACCCAGTGCAACTATACGAATCGTGATTCAAAGTACATATGTTCCGTTTATTTTCCGTTTGTTTGTCGAAAATATTGTCTTTGTGTGTGGAGCTTTTATACGGAATGGGCTTTTTTTTCTTTCGTCTGTTTTTTTTATAACTTTTGTTCTTTTAACCACATTTCTTCACATAAAAAAAATTACAAAAGAATCAATAGTTAAATCCTTAACTAAAAATTGTGTGTTCGCCCAACGAAAGTACATTCTTATTCGTCAACGATACTTATTTATTCTTACGAAATCGTGATTTTAGTATTTATTTGTCTGGAAAGTCATATATTTAAAAAAAACCTTACAGGTAAAGCTAGGTTTTATCTAACAGTGTAGTTGGTATCTTGTTGAATCACGTTTTCAAGCGAAATCGTGACGTTTTCGTTTTATTGTTTTATGTTGTTATTGTGAAATTTTCGAAGCAATAAAGATAATCCTTGTCGAATTACGACTCTTTATTTTTACCGAGCATTGTTTAAATATATAAACATCTAGTATTGCATGTATAGGAAGTTTTAAAATAAACTGAACGCAGGGTACAGGTTAGAATCAGTTTTACTATTGCCAGGCCGTAAGCTTGTCGAAGTTTAAAGTTGTAGATCGTGGAATCACTGGTTTAAAAGTTGAAATTACCCTTTTAATGATATTTTGTCTTGTTTTATTATTGTAATCTAATATAGTAAACATAATGCCTTTAGAGAGGCTAGCGAAATTAGTCAGCCTGACTAGGATACAAAATTGATTCTGATCAGGCTGATTGATTTTGGGAGGCTTTTCAAATGCATCAGTGTACTATATATGGGTTCCGTTATCGTGGGCCAGTACGACTCCTGAAGAGCTTAATCAAAGAATACCCATTGACATTGTGCATATGTATGCTTCAGTAATCTAGTACAGGTCAAACCTTGTGATTTCAGTGCTTATTAAATCGCAGTTTCCTTGCGAGTATTCTAGTGCTGTATGGGAGTGTTGTTTCAATATGATTAGGTAAGATTAGTGAATGCCAGTGCCAAGTCATTTGTGAAAAAAATAAAGTCTAAACCAAATTAATTTTGAAGAACTTAATTCTAAGTCAGGTCATCTTGAATAAATGATAAGTCAAGTCCCAATCAAGTCATAATTAATTAACGCAAGTCTCTTTGGTTAAACTAATAAAATTGGTAAATTAGCCCCATTAAGAGTTGTTGTAGTTGTTTTTTGATAATGTCAGGAAGACACAGCATCTTTTGCTGTTTGTGAGGTATACGAAGTTACTAATAAGTAGCTAAATTTAAACAACGGAAAAAGGTGAGAGCACGCCTAATACATTAGTAAAAAAATCTGGTTAATCGTGTGCGCCCATGCGTAGAGACGGTGGCCAGTCAACCGAAAACTAGCAAACAAAAAATAGTCAACATGGTATTGTGTAGAAATGTGTAATGCAACTGGCCCAATTTATAGCGTAAAACTCACCTTGGCACGCTAGAATTAATATGTTTGCTGACCTTAAAGAAAAATTAAAGGAACAGCTGGAATTAAATAAGGACATTTGGGGACCCTTTCAGTCTTTTATCAACAGTTGCAAACAGTAAGTAACTTGAAATTATCTACAAGACTATTAAAACATATGATTACCAAAAACGCCAAATATTGTTTTTTTTTTACAAATTTGTATATCGTTTAAAGTGAGGCAAACTAATTGTCCTAGGTTAATTTAAAATTTTTACTTTACTAAATCAAGTTGGTATGTATGACATTTATTTAAGGATGGATATATGTGTCTGGTTTATTTAAGATCATGTTTAGATGGGTATTATATGACGTTTTGATTTGTTTAATAAATTCAGTGGTCGGTTTGTGTGTTAAATTTTAATGATACCCTAATATGTTTGCACCATTTGAAGCAAATTTTGTTTTTCTTTACTGGACACTAATGGTAAAAGTAAACTAGGCTACAATGTACTTTTTGGATTTTTTAGACCAATAAAATTTTTGTAATTAAAGAAATATTTTTAATCAGTCTTTTCACATAACAGAAAACAAAACATGGTGGACAAAATGATGATTTGCCAGTTTTGTGACTACAACTGATGAATTCAAGGCATCATTTTGCTAAATATAACACCTATAGTTTATTTAATAGTTTATGGAGTTTGGGTGTCATGTGAAGTAACATGTCTTTGGTAAAATGATAAAGTAATGAATAACAAACAAATTATGCAATTTCAGAGCATCTGTTCTGGTAGCTCTTTTTGAGCTGGATGGAAAAGTGTACATCATTTTAACAAAACGTTCAGAGCATTTAAGTTTGCACAAAGGAGATGTTTGTTTACCCGGTGGTAAAAAAGATGAGTCCGATGTTGATCTAACTGAAACTGCACTTCGTGAAACTGAAGAAGAAATTGGATTAGAGAGAAAACATCTTACTATTTTAGGCAAAACTGTCTGTTTCTTTTCTATAGTTGGAATAGCTATAACTCCCATTATTGCTATAGTGAAAGATATCACAGCTGTTCAATTTAAAATTAATCATTCTGAAGTGGATACTGTTTTTGCATGTCCACTTGATTTTTTCTTCCACACAGAAAATCATTATTGGGATAAAATGCACTTTTACCATTTTTCCTGCCCTATACAATCAAGTAAAACAATGTATCAAAATCCCGCCCTAAAGCAGCTTTTTATTAACCCTATGGGCCAAACTTTTAAAATTTGGGGGGTAACAGCGCATATAATTCTACCATTTGCATGTTTATTGTATGGCAAATCTGTAAAGCTTGGGGATTTTTGTTATGATGTTTCCAATCCATACAAAACACAAAAGGGTTTTATGGCAACTAAATTTCCTAATTTAATGAAAAAAAATTCAAAGCTTTAATTTATCTTTCCTTTATTCATTAGTTGATTTTAATTTATAAATAAGTTTATGTTTTAGATTATGATTCATTTCTATGCAAGTGTTATTCTGAAAAATGTATTGGTATTTTTTTCATTTAAAAAAAAAAAACAGAAATTGCAGTGCATTATGATTGTTTTGTTTGATTATGCAAATTCTTTCTGTGAAGCAATTCCAAAAAAAAATGTAAGATTTGTTACTGTGCAACTTAACACTAATAAAAGACAATTTCTCAATGTAGCAAAGGTATTAAACTATTTCATTTCAATAAGAAATATATTATTCAGCAAAGCAACTTGAGTGCATTTCGATATGTTTTAAATGCCAATTGTAAAGACTTATATATTCATTTACGTTAGCTGCATTGAACTGTCGCATTTGCTAAATCTATAACAACCTAAACGCTCAATGCAAATGTACGGTTTTCGTTAAAGAGAAATCGTGTTTGATACGCGTAAACTTTACGCCCAGCAGTCACGTTTATTAACATTTTGGTAGTTTGACGAAATTCTCGTGCAATTATGAAAATCATCTTCATGTTTCAATAAAAGTGTAAAAAAATGTAGAAAGAACTCTCTTTGTATGTTTTTTTTACAAATAGGGTCTGTACTTGTCTTGCCGTATCAACCGCTTGTTATGTTTCCAAATCCCTGTTACTGTTAATTTTTCCTGCCAACGGCTAGATTACACCATGGCTTTGACGAACAAAGTCAAAGAGGTTTATTTGAAACGTAAAAAATATGCTATACCTGTGTACTTTTGCTTACTTTGTTAATAATAAACAACCACCAGTCTTTATTTTTAAACCGTATTCTACACATTTACAAAATTTATCTCCTTCAGTATGAGCTTTGACATTCATTCTACGTCGAACTACAAACTTCAGTCATTATGCCCAACAGGTTTAGATTTATATATTCCGGTATCCACGGCTGAACCGGTGTGTGTCGATTCCTAAATATAGAAAATAGCGCAAATAAGGTTGGTCGCTGTTAAAAAAAGGTTATTACGCGAGCCTTAGTCCAAGCCAGAGGTTTCAAATCTATTTGGCATACGTCATACGGTATTCAACACATAAACAGATGGCAGAAACTTTTTAGGCTCGCACTTTTCATGCTAATTAGTTTCGTACAATATTAGTTAACGAACTTAAAGGCTTCACAAAGTCGGAGTTAAAGTTTAGTTTTGAACTTCATGAAATAGATAATTATACATTTTATTCTGATGTCGAGTTGAGGACTGAGGTACAGTATTTCCAAAATGTATGGCAATCGAGTTCGTTACAATGTTTTCACTATTTTGTTGTTATAGCGGATCTTTTTAAATTATTTTTGATTGCTGTCACTTTATCGTATCAAATAAACGTATTGTCGTTTGTTGTTAGGCAGTTTACAAGTAGGCGTGAAAAGTGTGTAAAAATGTATGAAAGGTGTTTTAGTAGGCTATAAGCCTATAACGGCAACAAACAACATGTCTTTGGTAAAATGATAAAGTAATGAATAACAAACAAATTATGCAATTTCAGAGCATCTGTTCTGGTACCTCTTTTTGAGCTGGATGGAAAAGTGTACATCATTTTAACAAAACGTTCAGAGCATTTAAGTTTGCACAAAGGAGATGTTTGTTTACCCGGTGGTAAAAAAGCTGAGTCCGATGTTGATCTAACTGAAACTGCACTTCGTGAAACTGAAGAAGAAATTGGATTAGAGAGAAAACATCTTACTATTTTAGGCAAAACTGTCTGTTTCTTTTCTATAGTTGGAATAGCTATAACTCCCATTATTGCTATAGTGAAAGATATCACAGCTGTTCAATTTAAAATTAATCATTCTGAAGTGGATACTGTTTTTGCATGTCCACTTGATTTTTTCTTCCACACAGAAAATCATTATTGGGATAAAATGCACTTTTACCATTTTTCCTGCCCTATACAATCAAGTAAAACAATGTATCAAAATCCCGCCCTAAAGCAGCTTTTTATTAACCCTATGGGCCAAACTTTTAAAATTTGGGGGGTAACAGCGCATATAATTCTACCATTTGCATGTTTATTGTATGGCACATCTGTAAAGCTTGGGGATCTTTGTTATGATGTTTCCAATCCGTACAAAACACAAAAGGGTTTTATGGCAACTAAATTTCCTAATTTAATGAAAAAAAATTCAAAGCTTTAATTTATCTTTCCTTTATTCATTAGTTGATTTTAATTTATAAATAAGTTTATGTTTTAGATTATGATTCATTTCTATGCAAGTGTTATTCTCAAAAATGTATTGGTTTTTTTTCATTTTATTAAAAAAAAACAGAAATTGCAGTGCATTATGATTGTTTTGTTTGATTATGCAAATTCTTTCTGTGAAGCAATTCCAAAAAAATGTAAGATTTGTTAATGTGCAACTTAACACTAATAAAAGACAATTTCTCAATGTAGCAAAGGTATTAAACTATTTCATTTCAATAAAAAATATATTATTCAGCAAAGCAACTTGAGTGCATTTCGATATGTTTTAAATGCCAATTGTAAAGACTTATATATTCATTTACGTTAGCTGCATTGAACTGTCGCATTTGCTAAATCTATAACAACCTAAACGCTCAATGCAAATGTACGGTTTTCGTTAAAGAGAAATCGTGTTTGATACGCGTAAACTTTACGCCCAGCAGTCACGTTTATTAACATTTTGGTAGTTTGACGAAATTCTCGTGCATTTATGAAAATCATCTTCATGTTTCAATAAAAGTGTAAAAAAATGTAGAAAGAACTCTCTTTGTATGTTTTTTTACAAATAGGGTCTGTACTTGTCTTGCCGTATCAACCGCTTGTTATGTTTCCAAATCCCTGTTACTGTTAATTTTTCCTGCCAACGGCTAGATTACACCATGGCTTTGACGAACAAAGTCAAAGAGGTTTATTTGAAACGTAAAAAATATGCTATACCTGTGTACTTTTGCTTCCTTTGTTAATAATAAACAACCACCAGTCTTTATTTTTAAACCGTATTCTACACATTTACAAAATTTATCTCCTTCAGTATGAGCTTTGACATTCATTCTAGGTCGAACTACAAACTTCAGTCATTATGCCCAACAGGTTTATATTTATATATTCCGGTATCCACGGCTGAACTGGTGTGTGTCGATTCCTAAATATAGAAAATAGCGCAAATAAGGTTGGTCGCTGTTAAAAAAAGGTTATAACGCGAGCCTTAGTCCAAGCCAGTGGTTTCAAATCTATTTGGCATACGCCATACGGTATTCAACACACAAACAGATGGCAGAAACTTTTTAGGCTCGCACTTTTCATGCTAATTAGTTTCGTACAATATTAGTTAACGAACTTAAAGGCTTCACAAAGTCGGAGTTAAAGTTTAGTTTTGAACTTCATGAAATAGATAATTATACATTTTATTCTGATGTCGAGTTGAGGATTAAGGTACAGTATTTCCAAAATGTATGGCAATCGAGTTCGTTACAATGTTTTCACTATTTTGTTGTTATAGCGGATCTTTTTAAATTATTTTTGATTGCTGTCACTTTATCGTATCAAATAAACGTATTGTCGTTTGTTGTTAGGCAGTTTACAAGTAGGCGTGAAAAGTGTGTAAAAATGTATGAAAGGTGTTTTAGTAGGCTATAAGCCTATAACGGCAACAAACAGATTGAACGAAATCAAAAAAGCTGTTATCATTTGTTTAGTAACCACCTTCCCTTATAAAGTAAAGTAACGCGTGTATACTTAGTTTTTCCAATGATTGTTTTTTCACGGGCTAATAAATACATCTTTAAGTACTCTATAGTTCCGCTGCACTAGTTCATTTGTGCACTTAAGCGTGTAAACGCTGGAAATGTAAACAAAAGGTTAGCAAGCAAAAAATGCGAAGTTGGCCGAGTTAAAATATGACCTAGTTGGAATTGGATAAGTTTTAAGGCAGATAAATCTTTGGCATACAAGAATTGAAATGTTCGATAATCTTAAACAAAGGCTGAAGGAACAACTTGAACTAAATAAAGAAGCTTGGCAACCCTACCAGTCATTTTTAAATGGATGTAAACAGTAGGTGCTAAATTCATTTAACTTCGAGTTTCAACTTAAAAAGAAATGATTTTGAATGTTGAAATGATTATCTGTGTTTGAATACTCTATTTTATGTATAGGTTTCATTAACGAAATATTATTTACTAAATTTTATGTATTTTAAGTTGTGTTGCGTTTTCTTTTAAAAATTTAGAAATTTGTTTTTAAGTAAGGAAATTGTCTTCTACGTTCATTAGTCCATTCAAAGATGTTTTTAGATGCACCTTATTTTTAATATATATTTTTTTTAAATTAGGCTTGGGCATCCAGTTTGTAATTTAATATATTGCTCATTCCTTTTTAAGAAATAAGTTTACATTTAAAATCCTTCTGTTTAAGATAAGTGTAATTTTGTTGGAACTTGTAATCAATAAGATAATAAAAACCAAACAAGTTAAACATTTTGGGGCATAATGGTTGGAGGTTATAGTTAGACATTGTAGGAATACCAAAGCCCATACAAAAGTAGATATTATTTTAAATGTTTCGAATAACCCTTTAAAGATGCTGAAAGTGAATAAAGAGTTATTTGAAAGATTCAAAATGATAGTTACTTCTGCTATGGGTTTTGATATTTTTACTTAACAAATATTCATATGTAACAATAGTTGGGTGTTGCATGGAATTGTGTTAATTACACCCAAACAAAGCAAATATTTTTGTCATACATTGTGGCTACAATATTATTGGAATTTTTTCATAATATTTCTTGTGTTAACAAATGACAGTTATACACAAGCATAGCTCTTTGTATGTTTTTTGCTTGTTTTGGGTCACAGGATAACCACAGTTTCACATGCATTGCTTTAGAAACGGATCTCCCAAATTTGTTTGTAGAAGTTAACACAAATTGAATTAGAATTCATGCGTTGTATTTTTTGTGGACACTTCACTTGGTAGCCATGCTGGTTCTAAGCCACTGTGGAAAGTATGGCTGGTGCACCCGCTAGTTTTTTTCAACCTTTCTAAAAGTGCTCATCGAAAAATGTATGAACTGCACCCCAAATATGTAAAACTCTTGTGCAGAATACTTTTACTGTTCAATGTATGCAAGACCATCAGAAAATCGTAAAGTGCAACTGAAAATTGAAAGCGCATATTTTCGACCTTGCACCCATGAGATCTTATCGAGCTCTGCCATACTTTCCAGACTGGGTCCCAAGTCATTACCAGAAAATGAAATAGTCCTTCCTGCATCAGATAAATAAAACATCCTCCTGAGATTAATGTCCTTGGCAGAGCTTAGGTGGAATAATATATTATTTTATTTTCAGGGCATCTGTGCTGGTACCTCTTTTTGAGCTGGATGGAAAAGTGTACATCATTTTAACAAAACGTTCAGAGCACCTGAGTTTGCACAAAGGAGATGTTTGTTTACCCGGTGGAAAAAAAGATGACGTGGATGCCACTCTCATAGAAACTGCACTTCGTGAAACAGAAGAAGAAATTGGATTAGAGAGAAAACATCTTACAGTTTTAGAGAGGTCACTTCCATTTCTGTCTCTAACTGGCATTGTCATAACGCCTATCATTGCTATGATCAAAGATATAACAGCTGTTGAATTAAATATCAATCATTTTGAAGTAGATACTGTGTTTGCATGTCCCTTTGATTTATTTCTAAATCAAGAAAATCACATTTGGCATCAGACACACCATTTTTATTTTAACTGTCCAATACAACATAAAATTTATCAAAATCCTACCTTACATCAGCTTTTCATTGAACCTATGGGTCGGAAATTTAAGATCTGGGGTGTAACAGCGCATATGATTGTGCCAATTGCATGTTTATATTACAATGATTCTGTGCAACTCGGACCTCAACTTTATGATGTGTTAAATCCATATACAACACAAAGACACTATTTGCAATATAGACTTTCCGCCTATGCAAATACCAGTTCAAAGCTGTAAGAGCTCTTAATTCATAATTGTATGTTAAGACAAGTGTTTGAGCTTTATAATTGCAATGTTCTTTTTAATTGTTTTTTATTAAGAAAAGTCTATGCAAAAACATTTGTACTTTTTTAATATTTTCACAATTTTTATTGTCATAATAATTTGTGGTTGTTTTACTTTAATGTTTAATAACTATTGTCTTTATGATTTAAAAACACCTCGCCCAAAAATCGAACTAATTATAACTATTTCCGTTGTATGGAATTAAAAAAGCAAAGACGCGAATTAAATACGCAAGTGTTGTGTAGTGAAATGTCTTTAAAATTACTGACGTCTGCCTTAGCATTATATATACACTTACCATCTGTGACTTCTCTCTATGTTGAAAATGAATAAAGAGTTATTCGAAACGTTCAAAATGATACCTACTTCTGTATGGGCTTTGATATAAAATGAATCGATCTCTATTTGTTCAACACTCTTTTTATTTTTTTTATTACCTCCGCTTCGCTTCATTCATTCTGAATGTTTTGCACTGAAGAGACTGAGTAGTATAGGTTACAACAACGTAATTTGTAATTATCACATGGTGAAATGTGTTAAATAAACGCTATTCTCCGAAACTTGGTCAATATTTTTGCTTTATGGATAACAAAAATAATAGGCTCATAGTCGGAACCGGCAACATACAGAAACGTAGGCAAACGAAATCAAGACTGTAGTGTAAAGAATATACATCCTAAACGAAAGTCAAAGAAAAGGGCACCACATAACCGAGTAAAGAGCCAGGGTTGGCGACCCCAGTCATAGGCCTACGAGAGCAATTTATGATTTTGAGTATACAACATTTCTATGCTAAAACACGTTAAGGGATTTTTTTAATAGAGCCACCTTCGAGCGAATTGACTGCGATAGAAACTTTAAGTTCCTTTAAATCGCAAAGATTGATGGAAAGACTTTATCCACGAAAAATCCTTTTGGAACAAATAAGTCAATAGTCTAGCTTTCATCCAAGTAAAGCCAACTCTTCGCCATCACCTTATTGACCTTTTTCTAACAAAAAAACTAATGTGCGGCTATAATTAAACGAGTGCTATTCAGTTCCACATTTACTAGATGCATATGTAACAGCGACGCATGTCTGATGTGCACCTTGTTACAGCGTTTTTGCTTGATGTTAACCCTTAAATATTTCACATCGATTTTCTTTGCTGAGTCGGTATGGCTAATTTAGTCGACAACTGGCCAGATAATCATCAACACAGTCGCTCTTGTTCTGATTAGTTTAGGGCGGACGCTGGAAATTTCGATGGGGCCATGATTTTTTTCATAGACGACGCCACATACTTACGTCTTACGTCATACCGCGCGTCAGAAAGTTACGTCAAATGTGACGATATAAAAAGGAGCCTTAAAAACACCACAAAGTTGGTTTACTTTGTTGTAGATTTGTAGATTGGACAGGTGTTACTTACAATACAAGAGATACAACGATGTTATACGTTCACACATCGCGCAAAACGCCCTTATATCGTTTAAGTTGTCCCACCTTTATTTTCGACAGCCTTCGGGCTTAAAATTCTACAAATTCAGCTCAAATATTTTTTTTGTTGAGGGAAAACCGCGCTATGGGGTAGGTTGGTATTTTAACCGGCACCGTAACACTTATTTAAGCACTCTATTGACTCCGTTACACCTGGTTAGTTTGTGCAGTCATGCGAATAGACAGGTATACATATGATATGCAAACAAAAATGCTAATTTGAACAACTTATTGAATGACCGATTAAGCTGGCCAAAGTTCAAACCTCAGCAGAAAGAACAAAATGTTTGAAAACCTTAAAAACAAACTAAAGGAACAACTGGAATTAAATCAAGACACTTTTGGACCCTATAAATCCTTTTTAGACGGATGTAAAAAGTAGGTACTAAATAGTTTGATTGATTCTTCTAAACAAAATATTGAAAACAACTTATTGTTTTACCATAACAGCAATGAATTTGTAGTCTTATTTAGAAAATGTTTCACAATGCTAGATTTTGTATTTTATTGTAGATTTAAGATGTGCCATGTTGTTGTGTAGTTTAAAGAAACTAAATTCGTTTTAAAGTTAATTAAAACAAGATCCTCTGTCATGTTTGCATGATCATTCTGTCATATATTTACTTATAAATAAAGTTCAAGTGGAGAACATTTTTAAGCTAAATAAATATCATTTAAACAAACCTCTGTTGGTGAAAGTAACACTTTATTAGATAAAAAGCTCCAAACTGCAGAGCTTTTGTAAATATATTTTAATTTGCTTTATTTTGTTATTGCAGGGCATCTGTACTGGTACCTCTATTTGAGTTTAATGGAAGCGCGTACATAATCTTAACAAAGCGTTCAGAGCATTTAAGTTTGCACAAAGGAGATGTTTGTTTACCCGGTGGGAAAAAAGATAAGTCTGATGCCACTCTCATAGAAACTGCACTTCGTGAAACAGAAGAAGAAATTGGATTAGAGAGAAAACATCTTAATATTTTAGAGAGGACTACTCCGTTTCTGTCTCTAACAGGCATTGTCATAACGCCCATTATTGCTTTAGTAAAAGATATAACAGCTGTTGAGTTTAAAATTAATCGCTCTGAAGTAGATACAGTCTTTGCATGTCCCCTTGATTTCTTTGTTAATGCAGAAAACCATGTTTGGAAACTAACGAACCATTTTTACTTTCGCTGTCCAATACAAAGTGAATTGTATCAAAATCCTGCCTTACATCAGCTTTTCATTGAACCTATGGGCCGGACTTTTAAAATCTATGGTGTAACAGCGCATATAATTATTCCATTTGCCTGTCTATGCTGTAGCACTTCTGTGCAACTTGCACATCAGTTTTATGATGTTTCTAATCCATATGCAACACAAATACGCTATTTGCAGAATAGGCTTTCCACTTATGTAAAAAATGTTTCAAAGCTTTAATTGCCCGTATTGTTCTAATGAGCTAGCGCTTCAAACCAAAATCATTAACAGATGTTAGAAACCTGAAAATATGCATTTCGGCCAGTAAGTGGCATTTTCAGTGTTTCCATACAAATATATGGTTAAGATTATCAAATAAATCAATAAAATGCATATACAATGGTTGGTGGTACACCAAGCTTTTCTCAGTCTGTGTTTGTTTTGCATTTATTTATTTCTTTTACGAAGTATTTTCCCCAAAGATATTTAGAACTCTTATCTTTGGTGTAATGTGTTGTGTTGGATGGTAAGATTCGGCTGTTAAAATTATATAAAGCTTTCTTGTTTTACTTTCATTTTATTAATGTATTTATTTTCATTTCATATAATTAAACTTATTTAAGTTTTAAATGTTTTTAATGTTTTGAAACAGTTATCATGTACAATAATTTGATTATTAATTTTTCATTTAATATGCAACATAAAAATAATTGATTGAATTTTTATTTTAATAACATAAGTCTATGCAAGATTAAATGTGCATTGATGTATTTGTAATAAAAGTATTTCGTATTTCATGAGTTTTCTGTGTTCCACTATGCCAGAAAATCAAATATATTTTTTTAATTTATCATTATGTGGTTTAATTTTTAAGCAATAATTTAATTTTTTTTTTATGCCAGATTTTTTTGTGATAATTGTTTTAAAATTAATAAAACACTAGTAATGTGCATCACATATACTCCTTTCCAGAATTTTAGTTTGGGAGGGGACATGAATTGGTTTTCGAGATGAACTCATAAACTTGCGTCAAAAACTAATTGTAACTAACTTCACAAAACCTGCGGTTCTCGGGGCAACTATACAAATTATTGAAAGCTGATCGCATAGAGAAAAAGTGTTTATTTTGTTTGATTCGCATACGTTTAATTTAAAATAGATGTGACGCAGCTTTTAAAGCATTGGGAACATTAGAGATGTATATTTTTTTATAATGGCATTATAGGTAAATAACTTTAGATATCTTTGGCCCGAGGTCGAGTATCAAATTATCCAATTTCATTTTATATGGAATGAGGCACTTAATGCTTGTGTATATTTGACACCGATCTTTTAAGCTTCCTTGCGGTTTTACTAAGAAAGCAAAAAACAAAACCTTGTTTTTCTTTGTCGTAACTTGCACAAATACTCAAGTGCTTCTAAGGAAAACTGTCTCGGATTACACGTGCCGATTTAATGTTTTTTTTAAATAAAACATCCTGAAATTCAACAGATTAGAAAAACACGAAGATTTGGGGGGAAAAGCTGTAAAGCCAGTGATAAGAAAATATTGAACTTTCTTTATTATATTCTCCACAAAGTTATTCCACTTTTCGCGCCTTGCGTATTTTATTCGACTTTCACTAATCTTTAGTCCGTTTAAAGTTGTGTTTTTCGACCTAATTTGCGGCGACCTAAATACTTATCACAAGTATATTTTTAATAAACTTTTTGTAACACAATTAGGCCAATAGGATAAATAAATTCGACCGTACTTAATAGGACTCATTTTTTCGTGTTGCTTACACAGTTTTTCAAATGTTGAAAATATTGCTTTTAACAATCTAACCACGCTAAGTACTGCAGATTGGGGACCCTAACATAACAACCGGAAAGGCGATGTTTACCCTACATTTTATAAGAAAGCGGCACTTAATCGACCGGATTGTTGTATAAATTATAGCAATGATAAACGTGACTGTAAAAAATCAAGCTAAATACTTTGGTAAACTAAAATTCGTCTTGATAAACTAAAAAAAGGTTTTGCAAAGTATGGTAAAAATCTCCTGGCGCAACAGCGCAAACTTTTTTCAAACAAAATTGTCGTAATTATCTGCGTGACCGTATAGCTATAATTTGTAAAAATACAATTTAAAAAACAAGATGATGTCAATTGTGTCATAGCGTTAATTCATCAAATAATCTAAAAAAATCCTATTTTCGAACCAACTCGTGCTCAAATATGCAACTGATGTTAACTCCAAACACGCCATGCGCGAACAATTTGCATTTGTTCGGCTTAAATTGGCAACTTTTAGTTTAAAGAGACGTAACGCATGACAACTGCGGCCAACGTATAAAAACCCGTAACCTGTATTTTTACATTAAAATAGCTTATTGTTAAAATCGCTGCAATAAACTCAATGTTTCACGAAATCTGCCTAGATTTTGCGTGGTTAAACATATTACGAGTCACTTTGTAATACAGACGGACTCTGGCAATAATACCGAAATTAGAATAACATCATCATCGGAATAAAACATAGTTCTTGAAAAGACCAAACTAAGACTGCAAGCCATAAGTCAGGATAAGGTCCGACTTGAAATAGGACCTAAACTCGTTAAATTAAGACCTAAGGGGCGACAATCAGGCCCATAGAACACAGCCCTGTAAAAGGGATGCCAAACAAACGTGTGCCTCAAACTGTTACGTCCGATTGTGCGCTGATTTGCCAGAAAGGTGCCCGACACCGCTTTTACCTAAACACAAAACAATCTGTTTCAAAGATCTTAACTTGTGAATTTTTAAGGTTCCTAGTGACGATTCGTAAACCTTTTAATACCTCGCAATTCACCATTGAAACGTTGATAGCAAAACGGGCGATACTCGACCGGTGGCACCCAATCGTCCATACACTCTCCCCACAGCTATAGGTGTCATTTAGTATTCCGAAAGGTTTAGGTTTTCTTCGGGCGAGCTTCATTCGTTTTTTGTCGTAGTTATATATTGCGTGTTTGGTTTTCTTACTTCGTTGGTGTTCATATGGTGTTATAGATAATTCCGTTTAAATAGGCAATTGTTGCTTTAAATTTAAAGTTCTTATTGTGTGTATCCGTACAGACATCACCAAACTATCGGCAGCTTCCACAAATGTGTTAACACGTACCCTTGTTCAACCAGAATTTTTGAAAAATTGTTAGTCTTTTTTTTGTTTCAAACGCGATATGACCAGAGAGGCTTTTTATGTGTTGCAGATTTAGCTTTTCAGAACGATGAATGAAAAAAAATGACTAGGAAAAGTAATTTACACCAGAGACAAGTATTACGTCACAATCGACATCGCGGAGTTGATTTTTGACTTAAATTTAGGTACTTACACGCCTAATAAAGAAAATAAACTCGCCTATGCAAAATGCACAAATTGTTCTGCCAAAAAATGTAAAGATCTTTACGTTACTTGGAGATGATTTAAATTTGCAAAACGCAAATTTTACTGCGCAAATCGTTTAGTGTCCCTGCTTGATTGCTCAGTTGTGCACCTATTGCATGAAACACTGCCGATAAGCATTGTTGAAAATTGGTTTGCAAATATCTTCATTTAAACACGATACGCAAGCCCCTTGTGTGTCGCACATTCAGCTTTAAAGGTGGCGCCAAAACAATTACCTAATTGCGTTTTTCCGGCGATTGGCTTTCTCCATACGATCTACATTGTACGCTCCAACCGCAAATTAGGCAAGGCCACGAAAGTCGGACAGTTAACGAATTTTTGATGTATATAAAAATGAACATTTTCGCTGCAATAAAGTGCAAACTACGCTAAGCATAGTTGATATATTTCAAGCGCGACGTGACACTTATTTTAGTCCATGGTTCCATTACACGCTCTTAACGTTTGTGCGCTCATGCGTAAAAAAAAAACAGGAAAACAAGCAAATGAAGTTGCCAACAAGTTGGTTGCAGTCATTTGTTGATGTTCTTTTATAATTTTAAACTTAACTAAGATGGAAGACAGAACAGGCGCTGTTATGTAAGAAAAAAATGTGTGACTTGGATAAGTTTAACAGGAATTGAAATAGGGAAGTTTGGAAATCCTATGAACAATTCTTAAGGATGTAAACAGTAAGTGTCAAATTATTTTTGCTTTTTAAAACTGTCTAGAAACTGCCTTGTACTTTAATATTATGCTTTTGTTCAATAAAGAGAAATTCTATTTTTTAAAGGTAACTGAAAACTTTAACCACTTGTATGTTTGATAAATAAGTGCACCCTGTCTTTTGTTACACCCAATTTTTGTCATTTAAAAACGAAAATTTAACTTTCAACTTTAAAACATACAAAAACAAACACTTATGGCCATTTAGGTAACAACACTGGCAGACTTTAAAAAATAGATTTTCTTCTTTACAAATTAGACCAGAAAAAAAGTCAAAAGCATTTGGTTTACCCAAATTATATTATAACTAGAATTACCATATAATCCCAACCCAAACTAAAGAAATAAAAAAAATTAAGTAGAATTACCTGAAACCAATTCACAATCAATTTAAACAATTTTTTTAAGAATATAACTGATAAAAAAATATTTTCCCAAATTGCCACAGTTTAGGTTAAAACCTGTTAACTGAAAACTTGTTTCAACTGGGTATTTGAGAAACACCAATAGACCAAGCAGCATTTTTGGTAAAATTCTAATATATATATTTAAACTTAATCTACGAGTTATTCTTTTCAGTTTTGTCACTAAATATCACTATAGCATACAGTAAGAACTCCAGAATTTATGAAATATTAAAAGTCTATTTATCAAATGCAACAAACGTTTTTATAAATCCAGAACACATATCTGTAGACTGTATACTATTCACATTGGAAACTTTAGATATGGTGCTGGGGAGACGATTTTGCAGCTTTTTGCAGCGGCCTAACCTTCTAACCAACCTGTCATAACACTATTAAGTTGCATAACAAGCCGTATTTCATAACCTAACAACAATTAAGTAAACAAATGCACAATAGAGAATTACCTTGACACTCTATTTCAAAATTGACATGAAGACAGTTGTTCAAACTTGATCTGAAGCAGCTCTGCAGCAGCACTGATACTTAATTACCATTTAAATAAAATAAACCACAAATGCTTCCTGCATTAATGTGCGTTTTTACCTTGGTTTTGGGAAGCCAAGACTTAATTTACCCAAAAAAGGTAATATAAAACAGGGCTTCTTAAATAGTGAGTGTTAAACATAGGTTCATGTTAGGAACCCATAGTAAAAAAGTTCAGGAAGTCTTGTACTAAATGATTAAACTGGTTTATACAAATTAATCATAATTTTACAGGGCCTCGGTACTGGTACCTACTTGATTTGCCCAACGGAGATGTCCGCTTACCGGGATGGAAAAAAGAGGATTCCGATGACAATCCGATAGAAACTGCACTTCAGTAGACCGAAGAAGAAATTGGATTGCAGTGAAATCATCTTGAAATTAGGACAAATCTATGCCGTTCATCTCACTAATGAGCATTATCATAACGCCTATAGTTGCTATATTAAAATATATAACAGTTGTTAAGTTTCAAATCAATCAAATATGGTGTTTGCGGATACTGTGTTTGCATGTCTCTTTGATTTTTGGCCTAATGAAGAAAACTACATTTGAAAGAAAACACATAATTTTCAGTTTCACTGTCCAATACAAAGTAAGATCTACCAAAATCCTGTCTTATATTAAGTTTCAATTAAACCTGGAAAAAATTTTAACTTTTAGTTTAAAGAGACGTAACGCATGACAACTGCGGCCAACGTATAAAAACCCGTAACCTGTATTTTTACATTAAAATAGCTTATTGTTAAAATCGCTGCAATAAACTCAATGTTTCACGAAATCTGCCTAGATTTTGCGTGGTTAAACATATTACGAGTCACTTTGTAATACAGACGGACTCTGGCAATAATACCGAAATTAGAATAACATCATCATCGGAATAAAACATAGTTCTTGAAAAGACCAAACTAAGACTGCAAGCCATAAGTCAGGATAAGGTCCGACTTGAAATAGGACCTAAACTCGTTAAATTAAGACCTAAGGGGCGACAATCAGGCCCATAGAACACAGCCCTGTAAAAGGGATGCCAAACAAACGTGTGCCTCAAACTGTTACGTCCGATTGTGCGCTGATTTGCCAGAAAGGTGCCCGACACCGCTTTTACCTAAACACAAAACAATCTGTTTCAAAGATCTTAACTTGTGAATTTTTAAGGTTCCTAGTGACGATTCGTAAACCTTTTAATACCTCGCAATTCACCATTGAAACGTTGATAGCAAAACGGGCGATACTCGACCGGTGGCACCCAATCGTCCATACACTCTCCCCACAGCTATAGGTGTCATTTAGTATTCCGAAAGGTTTAGGTTTTCTTCGGGCGAGCTTCATTCGTTTTTTGTCGTAGTTATATATTGCGTGTTTGGTTTTCTTACTTCGTTGGTGTTCATATGGTGTTATAGATAATTCCGTTTAAATAGGCAATTGTTGCTTTAAATTTAAAGTTCTTATTGTGTGTATCCGTACAGACATCACCAAACTATCGGCAGCTTCCACAAATGTGTTAACACGTACCCTTGTTCAACCAGAATTTTTGAAAAATTGTTAGTCTTTTTTTTGTTTCAAACGCGATATGACCAGAGAGGCTTTTTATGTGTTGCAGATTTAGCTTTTCAGAACGATGAATGAAAAAAAATGACTAGGAAAAGTAATTTACACCAGAGACAAGTATTACGTCACAATCGACATCGCGGAGTTGATTTTTGACTTAAATTTAGGTACTTACACGCCTAATAAAGAAAATAAACTCGCCTATGCAAAATGCACAAATTGTTCTGCCAAAAAATGTAAAGATCTTTACGTTACTTGGAGATGATTTAAATTTGCAAAACGCAAATTTTACTGCGCAAATCGTTTAGTGTCCCTGCTTGATTGCTCAGTTGTGCACCTATTGCATGAAACACTGCCGATAAGCATTGTTGAAAATTGGTTTGCAAATATCTTCATTTAAACACGATACGCAAGCCCCTTGTGTGTCGCACATTCAGCTTTAAAGGTGGCGCCAAAACAATTACCTAATTGCGTTTTTCCGGCGATTGGCTTTCTCCATACGATCTACATTGTACGCTCCAACCGCAAATTAGGCAAGGCCACGAAAGTCGGACAGTTAACGAATTTTTGATGTATATAAAAATGAACATTTTCGCTGCAATAAAGTGCAAACTACGCTAAGCATAGTTGATATATTTCAAGCGCGACGTGACACTTATTTTAGTCCATGGTTCCATTACACGCTCTTAACGTTTGTGCGCTCATGCGTAAAAAAAAAACAGGAAAACAAGCAAATGAAGTTGCCAACAAGTTGGTTGCAGTCATTTGTTGATGTTCTTTTATAATTTTAAACTTAACTAAGATGGAAGACAGAACAGGCGCTGTTATGTAAGAAAAAAATGTGTGACTTGGATAAGTTTAACAGGAATTGAAATAGGGAAGTTTGGAAATCCTATGAACAATTCTTAAGGATGTAAACAGTAAGTGTCAAATTATTTTTGCTTTTTAAAACTGTCTAGAAACTGCCTTGTACTTTAATATTATGCTTTTGTTCAATAAAGAGAAATTCTATTTTTTAAAGGTAACTGAAAACTTTAACCACTTGTATGTTTGATAAATAAGTGCACCCTGTCTTTTGTTACACCCAATTTTTGTCATTTAAAAACGAAAATTTAACTTTCAACTTTAAAACATACAAAAACAAACACTTATGGCCATTTAGGTAACAACACTGGCAGACTTTAAAAAATAGATTTTCTTCTTTACAAATTAGACCAGAAAAAAAGTCAAAAGCATTTGGTTTACCCAAATTATATTATAACTAGAATTACCATATAATCCCAACCCAAACTAAAGAAATAAAAAAAATTAAGTAGAATTACCTGAAACCAATTCACAATCAATTTAAACAATTTTTTTAAGAATATAACTGATAAAAAAATATTTTCCCAAATTGCCACAGTTTAGGTTAAAACCTGTTAACTGAAAACTTGTTTCAACTGGGTATTTGAGAAACACCAATAGACCAAGCAGCATTTTTGGTAAAATTCTAATATATATATTTAAACTTAATCTACGAGTTATTCTTTTCAGTTTTGTCACTAAATATCACTATAGCATACAGTAAGAACTCCAGAATTTATGAAATATTAAAAGTCTATTTATCAAATGCAACAAACGTTTTTATAAATCCAGAACACATATCTGTAGACTGTATACTATTCACATTGGAAACTTTAGATATGGTGCTGGGGAGACGATTTTGCAGCTTTTTGCAGCGGCCTAACCTTCTAACCAACCTGTCATAACACTATTAAGTTGCATAACAAGCCGTATTTCATAACCTAACAACAATTAAGTAAACAAATGCACAATAGAGAATTACCTTGACACTCTATTTCAAAATTGACATGAAGACAGTTGTTCAAACTTGATCTGAAGCAGCTCTGCAGCAGCACTGATACTTAATTACCATTTAAATAAAATAAACCACAAATGCTTCCTGCATTAATGTGCGTTTTTACCTTGGTTTTGGGAAGCCAAGACTTAATTTACCCAAAAAAGGTAATATAAAACAGGGCTTCTTAAATAGTGAGTGTTAAACATAGGTTCATGTTAGGAACCCATAGTAAAAAAGTTCAGGAAGTCTTGTACTAAATGATTAAACTGGTTTATACAAATTAATCATAATTTTACAGGGCCTCGGTACTGGTACCTACTTGATTTGCCCAACGGAGATGTCCGCTTACCGGGATGGAAAAAAGAGGATTCCGATGACAATCCGATAGAAACTGCACTTCAGTAGACCGAAGAAGAAATTGGATTGCAGTGAAATCATCTTGAAATTAGGACAAATCTATGCCGTTCATCTCACTAATGAGCATTATCATAACGCCTATAGTTGCTATATTAAAATATATAACAGTTGTTAAGTTTCAAATCAATCAAATATGGTGTTTGCGGATACTGTGTTTGCATGTCTCTTTGATTTTTGGCCTAATGAAGAAAACTACATTTGAAAGAAAACACATAATTTTCAGTTTCACTGTCCAATACAAAGTAAGATCTACCAAAATCCTGTCTTATATTAAGTTTCAATTAAACCTGGAAAAAATTTTAAAATGTTGGGGTTAACAGTGCATAGGATTGTAACAAATTTTGTTTTAATCACTTATTGTTTGTATATAAATATATTGCTCCTCCTATATTACCTTTATTGTCAAATCTTACCATTGATACAAAACGCCAAAATTGTGCAATGTTGTATTTTGCCTAAAACATTGTATGTTTTACCTGTTTGTTATGTCAGTGTATAATATTTGAAAAAAGCAGCGTTGTACCTATATTGATATATATAAACATGCTACATGTTCATTGTATTCCCTTTCATGGTATGTTTTGTTTAAATAGCAAATGGACAGTTTGAAATTTCAGCAGTCTTAAATGGGTTTATACGATGGGAGCTTGCGATCCTATATTTTATTCTTAAACCTTGTTTCACATTCAAATCAACCGCGTCTGGTAAAACCTGAAAGCGGATTGTACTAGTAAACAGGCTTCATCTTAACTGCAAAACTGTTACTGATGATGTTGAAGTCTCACAAAAATTCAACCAGCTTATAAAAAAATTAAATAAAAAACGATATAGCTATACATCGATTTAGTACACGATATGCTGTTGTTGTGCATGAAGTACAAATTTTTCAAATTCCCGCATTCTTTGGTGAAAACACAAAAATTCACGATATTTTATTATTTATTTTAAAATTTTAATGGCTCAAAATTGTATCACACATACTTTGAGAGTGATATAAGGGTTGTTATACAACGTTAATAATAAACTTCATTTTTACTAAAGGCAATAATTTCTGTTCATAACTTAAATTTCTCGTCTGCAATTAATGTTTTATACGCGGGAAAGCGCCAAACCATTACCAATAATAAATCTACCGGAAATAATTAATTGCGTGCGTTCGTGCATGGGTACATCAAAAAATAAAATAAAAAGTTAATATATCCAAGCATGACAAGTATAGAAAACAATTGTACAACCACCTAGCCCTTTTTAATAAAATTTTGTTCTGGTACGCTCCATGTGGATATTTTCTTTCCAAGTGACCACGCTCGTCAGAATAATTTCTTTCCGATTGAAATTCTACACAAATAACGTGGCATCTCGTTTCGTGTCTACAACGACTTAAAAGTAAGTTTTTTTGACTAACTTGCTCCTAAATAACAAATAATAGTCCCCTTAAGAGTTTTTCGCCCTTTACAATAAACGATTCGTCACATATTTCATGTAAAATATTTTAGCGCTGGGCTACAATTCTACCACATTTATTGGCGAACGTCTAGAATCCTACCACAGCGTTCAAACAATTATTTTATCAACGAAAAATATTTGGGTTAAGGTACTAGTTTGGGTTATTATGGTTATTTAATAGTATTAATACTGAATATAATATTACTTGACCAACCAAACACCCAAACGCTAACTCGCAACCAAACCCAAATATTCTGTGCTGATTCAATAATTGTCTTAGGATTCTAGACCAGTGCCATTTATTTTAACACTAACAAACAAACGTGTTAACTTGCTATATAAGTAAGTAAGAATAAATATCATAATACTTGGCCCACCCTAATGCTAACTCTCGCCGTAACCCAAATATTATAAGCAATATAAACCCCTGGACGAAAATGTCATACATTTTTCTAACATGTTTGGGTCGACCAAGCATTATTATTATATACATCGTCTCATTAATGTCTTGCATGTAATTTCCATTTTTCCAACTCTTACTGTAAAAAAAAGTTTTAGGATTCAGATCCAATGCCAACCAGTTATTTGCCTTGCCAAATACAGTAACCTTATTTTAGTTAATTGAAAAAGGGTACAATTTTAAAACCAATATTTACAAAACGCTACTTGGGATTTTTTCTAAACCCAAGCTATCAAGCATCTTATTGGAGAGAATTAAAAAACATTTGTGTTTTCCAATTAGTAAAGGTTTAATTATTTTGCCATGGTGGTATTATTAACAAATTAACTCTCAGAATGGGAGAGTTGACACCTTTTGGTCTTTTGAGAGTGCTTGCCAATGATGAAAAAATTTCACCATCTTTCGACTGAAAATAGTGATGTTTTCTTCACTTTGACCTGAGGCAAATGCACTTTTGAGAGCCAAACTAAAATTATTTTTTTAACTCCTGCATTCAAACCAATTTTTATATGGTAATCTAGGAAAGTTTTATTCACCCTTGATAACTAAAACTTTGCTATAGGAATTATTTTGCACATTTATTTGTAACTTGGGTCAAATTCCAAGGCGTTTTAATGCCCTACGATGAATCCATAGCGTCTAAAAACTCTCTGCCCACCCACGTTTGGTGCCTATGATATATAAATTTGTTTGGACAGAATGCGTTACGTGGCTGCGTACCTCCTGGCTGCCATGGGTGGCAACGAGCAACCATCTGGCTCAGACATCAAGAAAATCCTCGCTAGTGTTGGGGTTGATGCTGACGATGATAAACTGAACAAAGTCTTGTCAGAGTTGAAGGGAAAGAACCTTGCGGAAGTCATTGCTGCAGGTGCGAAGTTTTTTTTTTTCTGCTACTTAGACACCTCATAGGGACCAATCTATGACTGCTAAAATAGGACTACATGAAATTCAAACAAGATTAAAAAGTTACAAATTTTTTGGTCCTTTGCTAATTAGACACTACACATTGATAACAATCTTACTGCCACAATAGGACTACATCAAATTCAAACAAGATTAAACAGATTTTTTTGCTATTGTGTATTATTTTTTTTTTCAACAAATGCATATGAAAGACAATTAAAAAGCCTGTAATTTAAACATTCCAAATAGGCCAGATTGGAAACTTTGGGTCCAGTGCCTTAAACTTTGGCATAAATTGATGCCTAAAATCACACCATTTATGTCAATTTGGCATTAACTATTGCAGTGTTCAATAAAGATTTTAGTTTATATATAACAGTAGTTTGCACAGGATTTTGACAAAAAAAATTTCAGTCTTGTGCAAGTAGTTCATTAAGGAGTCTGAGAGTTCTAAAGCACCACAAACAGAAAGTTGTTTATTTCGCTAATAACCATCTCTGTTTACTTGTCAAAACATGCCAATGATGAAAAATTTCACCATCTTTCGACTGAAATTTTGTGATGTTTAACTTCACTTTGACCTGAGGCATGTCTACACAACTATCATTGTATTTTTTTTACTTTCATGGTTGCCAGTTAGGAATTTTTAAAGCCAAATTTGAAAATTTAGGCTTTTTTTGAACCTCTTTGGATTTTATTTTTTCCAAAAAAAATCCAAATGAAATTTGGCTTTTTTCGTTTCATTCCAAAATGTCATGAGTGTTATGTTAAGAAGAGATCAAACTAACACAAAAAGAGAAAAATTGCTAAGAAAAATTTGCGAAAACAAAAAAAATTCCTAAGAAAAAATTCCAAAAAGAGAAAATAATTAAGAAAATTTGCCACAAAAAGAGAAATTCAATGTACCAGCATGACCATTTATTGCATTTTTTATTTATTTAAGGAAAAACATTGGCTTGTTAGAGTTTGTAGTAGATTTGGCTTTTTTTTGGCCTTTTTTTAGAGTGAGTTTGGCTTTTTTTATTTTTTTCATCTGGCAACCTTGTTGACCATTGCAGTTTATTAGAAACAATTTATTGCTTAACAAATTCTGCCTAAAATTGCTCGTTGAATGTCCTAATTTCAATAGTTTGGTTGTTTAAATACAGTAATGTTATTATTTAGTTCGAAAATCAGATCACAATATTTTTTCCCAAATAGTTTTTATGGGAGTAAATTATTTTTTCTAGGTAATGAGAAACTGGCAAGTGTGCCATCTGGTGGAGCTGTAGCTTCCGGAGGTGGTGGCGGCGGTGGTGCAGCCCCTGCTGAAGGTTTGTATATTCTAAGTGACCACTCATGTTTTCTACCTGTGTTGTCCACTAATATTGGAGCCTATTACAATTGCTAGGTTTTAGTATCTCTCTTTAGGTTTATATTAGGCTGTTACTAAGCCAAAATCTAATAACTGATTAATTTGCACTTTTTAATCCTGGTTTGCTATGAAATGCTTATGCAAGGTAATTTCGTCAAGATAAGCCGAAAACTTGCAACTAAAAAAAATTATTTAAGTATTAGATAACCAAATAACAAGAACTAGCAGTATTCTAAAAAAATTGCTTTTAAAAGTATATACACATTTTTTACTGCAGTAACTTATTTTCTATCAAAACATGAAACAATAAGTTCTGTATAAAATCTGGACACCCTTTTAACTTAAAGTCACATTGTAACCCAACCTTGTATAGTTTCATGCGACAAATTAACTTGTATTGCACCTCCTTGATTCTTACCCAGTGGCTCTCTTGCTAATTGTCACTGCATTTACCTGGAGGAAAATTGTTGCAAATGCACCTTTGGACTTTGATGCTCGTTTCCTCATGGAAACAGGCATTTGGTGTACTGCTACAGAATTTTAAATATATACTTATTCAACAATACTTGGCATATAACTACAGGTTTGACATTTAATCTGCCCTAAATCACTATTTCGTGCTTTTTTTTCAAATGAAATGTTGGTTATATTTGTCTTCTGCTTTTAACAGTTGTACTTTTTAATGTTTTATTCTGCTAATTTAAAATCCTTAATTTCAATTTCTGAAACATGTTTTTTTTTAACATCTAGCCTGCTGGGCTTTGGGAAGAGAGACTTTACTTATTTTAAATCATTTCTATTGGCGATTTTGGGACAAGCAAACTTCTGTTTTGAGTAAACCATTCATTTTTTGTTACAGAAGCGAAAGAAGAAGCCAAAAAGGAAGAATCGGAAGAAGAATCCGATGACGACATGGGCTTTGGGCTTTTCGACTAAACTTGGCGGTTTTAGCCCAAAAAACACAATAAAATTGCAGCAATGTGTTGCTTCTAAGTGGGATGTCTTGTGTGTACCAGTTACCAACGTATTTTAAAAAGCTGCAGAGATCGACCGATGATACAAATGAAATTCCTACTATATAAACTTTGTATGATGTGCAACACAGTTAGTAAAACATTATGTTATACCCGTTAGACATTGAAAAAAACAAGCTAGATTTTCGGAACATTGGGAATTTATCTCTTGTAGCCCAATCTCTGTTTAACGCAGTTAACACGTTTCGGAATAAGGCCCCCATAGTTTTTGAAATCCATTTGCCATAGCAAGCCTTTGACCAATAGAATCACCTAGGTTTTCTCATTTTTAAGTTCTAATGGTGTTTGCCTTTACTTAAGCATTTTTACAAGATAAAACGAAAACAAAACAAGATATTTTACAAAAAGAACTATTCGTAAGTACATCCGGACCAGAAATGACAAAACAAAATACATTATATTAAACACAATTAGAGTTACGTTTGAAAACCTTTTTAAACACTACTTGCACGCCGCCGAGCCCACGGCGAATACATAGATAAGTAGATTTACATTTCTTTCGGAACAACGGTATATAGGCCTGTGGGGGGTGGGTCCGATTAATGAGTCTTCATTTATATAATTGCCAAGATGAATCGACCACACTCCTACAAGATTTGAGATGGCCTGTCTTCGTGAGGCCATTCAGGTCCAATTCTTTCCTTTAGTTCAGATACATGAACAGTCAATTTTGCTGTCTGAGTAGAAGCTATAAAAGCCTCTCTGCACTAGGCAGTACTGGGTGATACTGGTTGATACTGGGTGATACTGGTTGATACTGGTTGATACTGGTTGATACTGGTTGATACTGGTTGATACTGGTTCAGTCACAAAAGAACTCAAGTTTGCTGTCTGAGTAGAAGCTATAAAAGCCTCTATCTCTCTCTCTCTCTCTGGTTTATATTGATTGAACACGCTATTTATAGACGAGAATCAGTTAAGAAAATTTCTGCGATAAAGAAAGATTTACGTCATTAATTCTTATAATACTTAACAAAATATCACGTGATAACAAGGCGTGGTCTAAACCTTTTTCTCTCGACTCTTATAGACGGAAATAATATTTTTGTCCAAATATGGCTTGAACAAAAGCGCTTCGATCTACATTGCGACGTAACTGGCGTTCGATTCTAAAAATAATGGATTGTTGACAATAAGGCGAATTTCAAAACAAAGCGCTCACATTAAACGGATATACGTAACATCACATACAGCTCTGACGCATAAAAATTGGTGTAACAAGGCATTCGTTGCAAACTCTAGCAAGAGATATCGGCAATCGAATTTAAACAAAAACTTTCATGACGCAACATTAAGGCGATAAAACAAAGAATTAATTTGATGTGCTGACGTGTTGCGACAGGCCTATATGCAAACACCAAATAAAACGTCCGTAGAAGTCCGTCAAAGACGGTCGCTTTCTCTTTTGTAAATAAAATCATTGTGTTGGTGTAACGGCTGTCACACAGCACCTTTCGAACACGCATTTCCTTTTGCAGTTATATACTTTCAAGCATAAAACATTCATCCGCCATGTGTGTTTAAACATACCCAGGATGCTGAACAAAGACCGAAACATTCCTGTTCGGATCACGATAATTTTTGTTAAAAATATCGGGTATTGTCATCGAAATAAATATCCAGCACCGGACATCCCTAGCCTAGTTCTGTTATGAGACTAATCACTAAAAATAGATTTAGTGCAGGGGTTCTTAAACTTTTTTTTACCGCGGAGCCCTAAAATATTCTTTCATCTCGCGTGGACCACTGAAGCAAAGAAATTAAAAAAATGACGTCATAATACAAATATACTTCAGAAATTTGATGATTCTGGTCCAAAAATGCGAAAGTGAAATGGAGTCTAAATACATTCAGTACAAAACCGCTTTATTTTTGATTAAATTGTTGTCTTTAATGATCTGATTACTTCTTAAATATACACTAATATTTCAATTAGATATTCATGGACACCCTATAACTAGTTCACGGACCCCCAAGGGGTCCATGGACCCCAGTTTAAGAACCCCTGATTTAGAGGATTACTGTGATGTAACTATACCTAAATGTAATTAAATAAGCCAGTTTAAGTTATATTTTGCAGTTAATGATTAATCTAAGCCACTAAACTGTAAACTTTGTTATAAACCAAAGCATTCTGTGAGCAAAATTCACCAAATCGTTTTTAATCAGGTTATTAAAAAAGTATTGCGAAGTTACACATTAGTAAAAACTTAGAATTCATTCATTTTACTTAATTGCAATCAATACACTGTTTGAAATACCTGACCTTGAGTATTTCGAATGAAATAACTCAACTGGACAAGTTCGCTGGCCAAATAATTTGGGTGATGTAGGTAAATGACATTTGTAAACATTATTTTTAATGTTATTGAATTAAGACTTGCTATGGCAACAATGACTTGGGTAAAAACTATGAATGGGCTGGCTAGCTGTTATACATAGAACTTTACTGTAAAGGATTTTGCAAATGACTTGATGGGGACATTTTAAAACAGTTTCTACAAAACTGCTTGTCTTCTCTATAATATGGGTAAGGGTTCACCAAACTTTATTTATAAAGTGCCGGATAACTGTAAGGATTGGCAAACGCAGGCCAGCTGTTAAACTTTGAATTAGACTATTTGACCCAGAAATTATTAAAGGTAGGAAAATTCACGATAATAATGGGAAGCTTTATGAAATTTTTGTACAATTTCATCAGAATTTAACCTATTTTTGCATCTTCTAAACATTTCTGTTATTAAATTATAAATAACCTTGATTTAGGAAATATCCCGCAGGCTGTAGTTTGATGAACCCTGATTAACAATAGGCTACGACAGATAACAATCACCTGACACAACATTGTAAAGTTTATTTAAGAGCGATAGAATAACCAAAAAATGTGAAAAATTTCTCGCTGAACTGTTTTCAATTATTTTTCACCAAATAAAAACTTATTCAATAACTTGCTCGAGACCATATTCTTCAATGGTCTTCAATCCCAAATCGTCCAGAGTAGGTTTCAGTTCTTGCATCAAGTAGTCATAGATGTCCTGGCGTCTGTGACACTTCACCTAAAAATAAAATCACAGGTTGTGTTATACGTCGTTCCTAGTAAAACGACCTCATAAACCGTTGTACGTGGTTCAAAAAAAAAAATCTTATAAAGGATTTGGCAGTGTTGTAATGACTTAAGTCACGGTTTTAAAATGACTACTAAGTCTTTTGACCAAAATAACTTGAGTTGACTTAAGTGTTTTGGACGTAAGTCATTGTGTCTAACTTCGGTTTAAATCAGTGTTTTCATTAAATATTTATCAATAAAATTTGGTTATTTATCTTAATATATTGTGGTTTTGTTTTTTTCAGTTAAGTAATTGCTCAAAATCAGACAAGTTTACCAATTTGAATAGTTGAACGTTTTATTTTATGTCAATGGTATGACTTGACTTGTTATTTTTGCAAAAAAACTTGACTTGGACTTAAGGACTTGATTGGTGCGTAATTTTAAAATGACTTGTTTATAACACTGCCTGTTGGTATTAACCTGCCAGGTCAGCATGTAGTTTTTTAAAGATTATTACGTTATAAAACACATAGACTTCGGAAACCTGCGGTTTTGGGTGCAACAAATGTGAAACTTAAAATTATTCAGTAGAATTATAATTCAACCTTTATTGACCCACAACCCAAAAGTTTGTGTCGCTGACTACCATAGCTTACATAGTAACTCTAGTAATAATATATTAGCTGAATGGAGCTTAACCTTAGTTTAAAATGGTTAAACCAAACTAGATAACTGTTTTATGCTTTGCCATTTTCCATTTTTCACGAAACACAAAAAAATACAAATTACACAAAAAAAAATTTGACTTGAAAAAACATTTTTTGCATGTATACAATAATTAGTTTAAAGCTATATGATTTTTAAGTAAAGAAATAAAATTTTACCCGAACTAACTCCAAGACTCTCATTGCAAGTGGAAGGTTGTTGATCCTTCTACAGCAATACAGAGCCGCTTGAATGATCTCAGGTTCTGGCACCAAATCGCTCTGGTGAAGGTTCATGTACGCAATCTTGAAATCATAAGCATCCATGTCCTGGAAAAGAAAGTAGTTTATATTAGGAAAAATGTCCATAAACATGTTTGCCAGAAAAGTGTCTATATTCAATGTGAGAACTTACTTACGCAAATCTTTTTCAATTTTTTTTTTTTTAGTTATTGCAACTTTGTTTCTAATTTTTTTTTAATAAATAATGCTCTTAGAAGAAAGCCATTTGTTTACACCAGTGTTTCTCAACCTTTTTTACACTAGTGCTCCATTTGGCTCCAAATTATTTCATTTCACCCCCCCTCATCTTGCTTTACAGTAAAGTATTATATTAATCATTGTCTAACATGATATTGTCTGGACTTTTGTTTCGATGAGCTGTCAGTCATATTTTTGGTTGTCCAACATACATTCACCATAGAAATTTACATTCACCATAGAAATTTACATTCGCTATAGGAATTTACATGAGAATGTTGTATAAATTGAACTAAATTAATGACGTAGGTGCCTATTAAAAAACTAAGGCATGTAGGTAACAGAACATATAATTTACATCCAACAGTAATTGCTTTAAGGTTTAAACACACTTGTACTAACTACTTCACGCTACTGTAATTAATATATCTGACAAATTCACCATATTATTTCATAATGAAATCCAGTTTTGTTGTTATGTCAACATAAAAAAAAAAGATTAATGTCTAATAATATATAAACTGTGCATTATTTCACAAGGTTATGTTATTACTAGGAAAAATGTAACTTTTTGCACCAAGACATCAGGGGTCATAAACATCTCGGGCACCAACCGAACTCTCTGCGGGCCGCACAAAATGTTAACTAAGAATTGTTGTATTAAAATGTTAGAACAACTGTGAATCAGGCGGACGTCAGATTTTTTTTGGCACTTTAAAACGAGTTTAATTACAGTTTAGGAGGCAGTAACAAAGTGTGAGTCCATATGTCGACATCAATACTAATTAAACTACTTTGAGAAAACGCGTAAGTCCGGGCGCACCTGGCGAGCGAAGCCAGCTCGATTTATTTGGGTATACCGACATTTCTTGCTAGTTTTTATCACATTGCCGAAAAAAAATTGAAAAATGTTAAAAATATATGTCCAATATTTTTCTATATGTTTTGCATTGATCCACGATGCACTTGGCAGCCTTCCACGGCGCAACGCTATAGAAGCGCTTATATAGGTGAAAAGACAGCATCAAACCATAAACAAACCAGACGTACATAAATGATTAGCACGAAGCGTGAAAATTCTTTCCACGTACGTAGTTAAAATAGTCAAAAAGTATTTCAAATAGACTCGTTTCTAGTTGTCAGAGAGGCGGTGGGCCATAGGTAGGGATGTTCAAAGTAGAATACCAAGGTATTCTAGAATAACGAATCCAGAATAGCGAATCCTAGTATATTTTTATTAAAACCTCGATCTTGTTTGGGGAAGGGATTAATCTTAATCTATCTCCTACAGGGCCCAGAATCACAGCAATAAATCGCCCAAACAATTTGCTAACATGTGTACATTATAATGAAATAATCTTCCATATGTTTAACATTCTTAACAATTGTCATTTGAAGCAGTTCTGTAAACTGTAATATGTCAACTGTTCAGGTTGTTGCCAAAACTTATATTTATGCCAGTAGTGAGTACAATGCAACGCTGCACACAGAACTTTTTAGCAATTCAGTCCTGTTTTTTAAGCATTGTTGGGTCTTAGTGCTTCTTTTTTGACTAACATGATCTGTTATGCAGTCAAATAATGCACTGCAAAGAATATAAAGTTACTATTGACATAATTAATACTTGACAATTACGCTGTGCATAACTGCATAATCTCTCTGAATATTGGCCTAAAGTTGACCTTAAGCAACCCTATAGCGCATTTTGTGAACGGCCAGCACGTTTTACAATGTAATGTTACTTTTGCAACTTAACGCATTTAGGGAAATTGCGAACTCCGCACCTGACATTACACGTTAGTCGCTCGCCCAATAACGCTTGATTGACACTTAATTATTAGACGCAAGTTATCACGAGACGCGAAGTAATTGGTCGACCCGAAAAACGCTGACACTGCTCTACCAGGTTACATTTAAAGCAAGCACTATAAATTGGTCACCGCAGCGACAGGCCAACTTACCACACGCATTGGCACAATTAGACGCAACAATCGGCAGTAAAACATTAAATTATATCGGTTCCAATTACCCGAAATAAACGGCAGAATTGGATTCGAATCCTAACTGGATTAGAATTCAAGGATTCGATATTCTACTTTGAACATCCCTAGCCATAGGTTTCCGACCCCTGCCTTAAATAAACAAACATTTTGCCACGTATAAAATGGTGAAATGCAACAACAACTTTACATAAGAAAGCCAATTGTTACGCCAGAAGTTGTCAATTAGCGGAAATCTACTACAAGTTTGCAGTACGAAAGTTGCCATTCAAGCTTAAATGTTACCAATAGACCTGTTTGTTACTATTTTTATGTGAACTTTTCATAAAATTTTGCAAAAAGTTATTTTATGAAAAGCCAGTTGCGTTCAGCGCCCTCCTTTAAAGCAAAGGCGCAAAACTAATAATGAATGTTAGAATTTACAGTTGGCGTAATTAGCAACCGGTGATAATTTGTAGTGCTAATTAAGCACGTAACACCCCAGATGAGAAAAATACCCAAACGCCCACAAGGGGGCAGTACCGCCAACGCTTGGAACCTCTGGTTTACATGGTTCGAGGAACCTCCGGTTTACATGGTTCAATAAAGTCATGCACTGTTTTCAGGATTCCAGTAAAGTAAAATTGTAATCCCAAATAATTTTACTTGAAAACATAGACATGAAGATAAAAAACACACATTATAATTTACATCACAATTAAACAACTGTTTAGCTTGGCGAAGTACAATGGCATGACAAAATAAAAATCGCAATCATATTTAAGGAATTAGACCTTAGCCCAGTGGTCGACAAACTGTGGGCCGCAGAGCCATTTTTTGTGAGCCGCAAGATACTTTTGACTAGCTCAGCATGGTTCAGACCCATGTGCCAAATATGGTCCTGAGAGCCTGTCGAACTACATTTTTTTCCAACTTTAACTAATAAGTTAGCGCAAATTTTTTTGTACTTCACGCAGATATTATTTTTTTATAGTATTTTTACATTATCGCCTGGCAGTGTTTCGGCATCCAGGAGCCGTGTAATTAAAAACAAATATCCTCAATCCGCCACTGTTTTGTAGTGGTTTTACGTAGTGGGCCTTCAATAGCACTGAAAATAGTACTCTGGGTCACGACAAAAAAGTATACCGACCACTGCATTAGCCCATCGGAATAAATAACTTAAACATCATTTTAAAACAGAAGGGTTTTGACACTGTTTAGGGATCAGGTTTTTATCAGAAAAATAAAGTTGCAATTTAGCGAAAAGTATATTTATGCAGCCAAACAACAAACCACAATGGAATCGGTGAAAAACAAGACGAACCTATGTCATGTACATACCTCTCTTTCAAAAGATTTGATAAAAGCAGCATTTTGTTCTTCATCAGAAAGAGCAACCGCTGAGCTATACTTTCTCAATACTGGAAAAGCTGAAAAAGGAAAATTTGTAAATGTTACAAACATTTCATGCAAAGTTTTAAGGCTAAAACACACTAAACAGTAATCAAAAAATAATTCAACAACAATTATTTAACAATGTATTACCAAGTTAACCTGAAAAATTGTAACATTTATAAAAAATAGTATTTTTATTAATTTGGTTTATTTAATTGTTATTTTGATGATAGTGTTCGACTTTTTAACTAATTTATATAAAGTATTGTCTCAAAACATATAAAGTAAGCACAAATTTTTTTATTTTAAATTGTAAAGGATTACCAGAAACTGGCTTGAGTGGCGCTTTTGAAACAGCTTGAACACATCGTGCTGTGGTTTGAGTAAGACGGAAAACAGATCGAAACATATTGAATAAACCTTGATTTAAACTTAGGTTACTTTAAATAAAGAAAAAAAAACATATCTTTGTGAGTTCAATATTTCAACTAAACTATAACACTTTAATTTTTACGATTTTTTTGCTTTTCAGAACTTTAGACCACTAAAGATTTGTGGTCATTTTTTTGCTAAATTGATATATATATGTTTTACACGTTTTGGAAAACAAAGATTTTTAGTAAAAAATTAAGAATTGTTGAATTGTTGCAAGATTGTTTTAATAACAATGGGACAGTTATTGTAATTGTTGTAGTCAAAAAGAGTACTATACCTCCAAGAAAAAATACATATAGTCCTGATTAATAACTTTGGATTTTGCGAGGGGGAGACGATTTTGCAGCCTAAAATTGCGCAGCTGTAATAACATTTCTGCCCAAATTCACGCGGTGGGAAACTACCTTACTTTCCAATCTGGCATATAGTCCAGATTTAAAAGTTAAAACAAAAGTCCGTGAAGAATGTAACTTTGGCCGCGCAGAAAGTTTTTATAAGTAATTCATTTATCACCGTGCAAATTTAACTTTAAGAAAAGTTTAAAGTTCTTCTGAACTTGTGTGTGCAGACAAACATGATTGCACCACATTTGAAAGTTGGTCTGTATATAAATGCACAAGATCTCTGCATAAAAGTCCATGAAATGCATACTAGACCCATGCAAAAAATTTGGGCGCTCTTTCACTATTGTACGTAAAAATTAATAAAAAAACAATTTTCTTCAAATGCCGCATACCACAACACATATTGTTTGGGTTAGGGTGCGGGTTAGCGTTTGGTTAAGGGTGGGTCAAGTTATTATTAATAATAAACATAATATTACTTGACCCACCCTCACCCAAACAATATGCGTTGTGGTATGCGGTATTATTATTATTTTTTTTTTGCATAACTTTTCACGTACAATAGTGAAAGAGCGCCAAAATTTGTAGTATAAACTTAACTTATGTTTGAAACTGAACAAGAAAAAAAAAACTTGCAAGACACTTTTTAATAAACTTTGGTGCTGGTCTACAATCCTACACTTTTAAAAGTAAAAAACGAGTTATTAAAATTAAACTTGCGAGAAAGAAATAAATACAGGAAAATAAAAAAAATAAATATACTTGACCAACGAAGCCAAATGATGACTTGTACCCTAACCGAAAAACAATTAGTTTTGTGGTAGGATTTCAGACACGCGTCGTGAAAACTCTGAAAATTGCTGATTTGCGTCTTGTAATAAACGAGAAAAAAAAACTCTTTTAAATTATCATATTTCCACAACAAATATGCACATGATTTTATTACTCCTAAAAGGCAAAAAGACAAGCTAATAGGCTTCAATAAACATGAACTTCAAAACACGCAACAAACAAAATCCATGAAGCCTTTATAAACACGTTTAAAATAACTTTTTTAAACACGCTCCTTAATTTTTTCCAAACAAACGCACGTAGCAAAACAAGAGCGCGATTTCTATGCTGACCTTGTTTTGTTTTAATCCTGGCTGACCGAGCCATGCGCGGAAATACATACAATTTATTTCCGAGTTGTCAAACGTAAAGGTTTACAATCAATTCATCCAAAACTATGTATTTGAGTTTCAAATAAAATCACAACTTGTTAATAATCGTCCAAATTGACCTTAAGCTCATTACCTTGAGCATTTGTTAATCATATGTTAACCGATATAATTCAAGCAATAATACATTTTCATTTCGACTGTCAAACATTATTCGCATATATATTTGACATTTGCACAGTCTTTGGCGTTTACTTTCTAATTATTACACAAAATAAAGCCTAATATTCACCATTCAGTTGCAAAGAAAAATACAAATGATGATTACAAAGATCATATATCAAAGATATTTAACAGTGATTAAAAATACAACTAAAAGCTTCACAATGTGGAATTTCTGACTGGTTCATGGGTTGACATAAACAAAACAAATGCATACGTATATTCATTAAATGTCAATATAATAGTTCAGCGTGGTCCAACTGCAGGCCCGCGGGCCAAAGTTGGCCCGCGAGTTCAGCTTTTTTGGCCCGCGACCTGATAGTCAGCTTTGCTTCAATCTAGCAATATCACTTCAATTCTTGTTTTTTTAATTTTTTTGTTGTTGAAATTCTTTCATAACTACCCTAACTGAACAAAGGTATACATTCCGTGTTAGTACATACGTCATATTTGCCAGAAATAAGCCTAAAGGCTGGTTCACACTAGACGCGTCTAGCGTTAACGCTTTCGGTTGCGGAAAAGTTGAAATATTTCAACTTTGACGCTTTCGGTTAGAAGCGAGGAAATTTGCCGTTAAGCTGGCAACGCGTTATGTGTGAACTGGACGACGTTAGCCGTTAGACGCCAGACGCCAACGCTAGACGTTAACGCGTCTAGTGTGAACCAGCCTTAAGAATCGCAATTTAAAAACATTGGCCCGCAAGATAAAATAAACCTTGTTTTTGGCCCGCGATGAAAAGAAGTTAGACCACCCTGTAATAGTTATTTGTTAGAAGAAAAAAACTGTGAGATGTTTAATGTTACTTAAGAAATCGTCATTATGCGTAACGTGTCACATGACTTACTTGAAAAGTTGTCTAGCTTAACAATTAGATCAAAATAAACGCTAAGTTTAAAGGTTTGGACGTTACATGTTTGTTAAATTTTAAAGTTGTAAAAGTTCGAGTTTTCAACATAGGGAGGTTTATAAGTGTTTTCAATAGGTTTCCATTTAAGTTTATTTGTGAGGGCTAAAGCCGAATGGTGGCGCTGGTCTAGAATCCTACCACAACGAAACACCATTTGGGTTAGGGTGCAGGTTAGCGGTTGGGTTAAGGTGGGTCAAGTATTATTATTAAACAAAGAATATAATAATACTTGACCCACCCACACCCAAACGCTAACCCGCACCCTAACTCAAATTTTGTACGTTGATTTTAGAACTGTGGTAGGATTCTAGACCAGCGCCCGAATGGTTAGTAATTAAAAACGAACAATTTATTTTTTGGGCTCTTTTGTTTTGATACATATAGAAAGTAACGAACAATTAAAACAAACAGAAAAAACAGGTACCATCTACATATGATGCTTATTAGAATCGCCAAAGCACATTATTTTTTAAACGATACCCTTTTTGGATTTTTTGCTTTTTTTCATTACCAAATTGAAAGAGCTTCATTTTCTAATTTTGACTTAAAGTTGTAATTTGTAATTCTCAATAAACCTAAAAAATGCGTTATTTTTCAGTGTTTTAAATATTTTTATTAAATATGTCTGTTAAATCATTATTTTTGTGCATCATTTCCGTTATTTTGCTCAAAATCTTGGAAGTCTCTTGTCAAGAGCAAAAAACACCTGAAGCTCCAAAACAAGGTATGGTGCAGATATTTGATACCACAAAATGGTAAAAAAACATATCTCTGTTTATTTCCGTAACACCCTTCGTTGTCATTACTGTTTTTGTTTACCATAAATATATGAAGAAATAGTATAGTGTTATTTTTGTAACGATACCTGTCAAGTGGTAGTATCCGAACTCACCTGATCATAATTTGCCATCCAATTTAGTACCTCTGACCTTTTAACCTGAGAAAAATTATAATTAAATATCTTAACCCAATCCATTTTGTTTAAACATAGTATTGACATGATTGGTATTTGATCGAATCGTGGTACTTTTTGTCTGAATTTTCTGTATTAAGTATCCAGACCGCTGTCCTCTAGTGACCATTAGCTTATCCATAAACAAAAAATCCATATTTAAGTCCAGTCCTTTACAAATTGTTTATACATCCTACTACGACAATATAAATCTTTATGTGAAGATGTTGAACTAATATTTGTCAGCTAAGCAGTTTTAGATTACTTAATACAAGTTTTGCTGTGATACCCTATATAAAAATGGTTTGCCACCCACCTAGGATTCCCGTACATTCTTAGTCTCTTGACAGAAAAGGTTGTCTGGGGATTGCCATGTAGTGTTTGAAGTTATTTGGCATTTGCTGCATTGAAGCAACTATTACTGCTGGTATTTTAATCAATTTTTAGGTAAATTTTTTATTGGATGAAATGGAAATTGGACAAACTTAAACAGTAACTTTAGCTAGTGGTGTGAAATCCATACCTTTTTGCCGAGAAACGTGAACATTTGCCAATTTAAATGGTAATTGACTCTGGTTTATGTATCATGCAACTCAATTCCGCCTAAGTTTTTAAAAACTGAAAGGGGGCTATGGGAACAAAAAAGTTTGGAACACTGTCCTAGAAGTCCATTACAGCCGAAAAAAACAACATGGTTAAATAGTAGAAATGGACAAATATATATATATATATATTTAATAAGAAATATACAACACACTGTCAATCAGCATCTAACAAAAAATATAAATAAGCAATACATTTCTGAAGCAATAAAACTAAAGATATGTCTAATGGTCTGTAGGGCTCAATACGAACTAAGGCACACATTAATTACCTAACAACTCCTAAATACCTTTGTAAATCTGTTCTACAGAGCACTGTTGGGAATCGGAAAACTTCACAGTTAAGACTGATTGTCATGTCTGTTCATCTCATGAATATGCGCTACATCCAAACGAGTGTTCACATACTGGTTACATTGAAGGGGTAAATTGTGAAAAGTCTGGCTTTGTCATTAAAAGGTTGGTAATTTTTTTAATTAAGCATATAAAAGCAATTTAATTACCTTTTTATTTGTACTGTATAACCTAACACATCTTTGGTGTGGTGAAAATGTATTAAGATCACCAAAATTTTATTATAAATTTGAGATATTGTTTTGTTTAATTATATTAATCCAGCTTTATTAGTGGGTTGCTGCAATTTCGTTAAATTGATATTGGAAACTTTTTAAAAACCCTATGTTTTTTCAAAAGTCTTAAAATAGTCCTTGAATTTATTATATGTCCAGCTTAAGTTATGTGATCAGATAGTGCCATTAAAGAAACAATAAAAATACTTATTTTTGTGTTAGCCATGGATCTTCTTTTTTGTTTTCCAATTACTGAATTTTTTTAATTTAAAAAAAAAACCTACAAATTTTTTGAAAAGTCTTTAAAGTCTTTGCTTTTTTCGTAAAACTTAAAATAGTCTTTGAATTTATTTTATGTCCAGCTTAAGTTATGTGTTTGCAAAGTGCCCTAAAAACATATTTGTAAATGACCATGACATATACACTTATTTTATATATTCGAAAAACTAAAAGAAATTATATTTCGAAAAACTAAAAGCAATCCAATTTTAGGTTGTTAAAAACCTACAAATTTTGTCTTTGTTTTTTAAGTCTTTAAATATATTTGAATTTTACTCATAAAATTATTTGGCAACTCTGTATTAACATCTGAGAATATATTTGTAGTTGTGCTTGCCTCCTAATGTCAACATTTGAACTCTTGCAGAAAAATAATAATTTTAATACACTTTTTATCTAGGTGCCCAGTCGACAAACATCACGAAATGGTTAACTTCTGGAAGTTTGAGGCCAGCATGATTGTTCTGAGCCTGGTTTCTGCCACTGTCGTAATGATACGGATGCGAAAATTAGACGCTGAAAACCAAGAGAGAATTCAGAGACAAATTTCTTCACTTTAGTAGCGAAGGCGATTTCCGATATGTGCAATATCTTGGTTTTAGGCCTCAGTGGTACAAAGTTACCGGTGTGCTGAAAGCCATGGGTTGAAAGAGAGAGTTTCTTCAGAATTTGTGATACAACCCTATAAATATATATTTTATTTCATAAAAACAACCAAACTTAACTAAAAACCTACAAACTACTGACCCCTGTTTATGCGACGCAAATTGGTTTCTGACTCCACACTAAAAAGAGTAAAAAAAATGATGTTCCATGTGCTGAAAGCCTAGGATAAAAGAGAGGATTTTGTCCAACTTGGTATGAGGTACAACTTATATATATATTATCTGGTCAAAGAAAGCCTCAGCTAAACAGCTGAAAACCCACTGGATACAATTTTCACTCCTCTGAGAGACAAAACAACCAAAAAATAACTTTCACATCTGATCAGTCATTTCGTTTGCCCACACTTTAAGATTGACTGAAAGCCTAATAACTCAAATTACAATTAAAAGGATACTGTATGTGGCATAAGGGGAAAGAGATATAGTACCAAAATGAAGTAAAATGCCCGTTTAATGTGTTGTACATGTGGCCAGAATTGGTTTATATCAGAAATGTTTAAGCTTGTCAACAAAGTTTATTCATTTTTCGTAGGTTTGCCGTTTGGTGTAATCCTACCTTTTTTCTGGTGCAATATTGTTTTGCAATCTAATTCAGTTTATTGGTTTTGTTTATTTATTAGATGTTTGGCAAAAAACAGAAAGACTACAGTTTTATTTTGCCTAGAAATGGCAAGATTTCTTTACATATTTTCCCCATGAAAAAAGGTGAAACTGTTCCATTGAAAATTGGACTTTTATTAAAGTACCGTATCTGTACTAAACTTTGTTTTACACTTAAAATGTAACCTTATATGAACACTGTGATTTCTCTCTTTAAACATTCGATTTAAAGTGTTGTATTAATTTAATATATTGCATCTTCAATATATTGGCTAAAAGTCTTGAAAAAAATGTGTATTGCATATTAGGGAAACAGAACAGAATATACTGACAGGGCACGGATTTAGAACGTTTAGGTCATTTGCATCCCAATTTTGTTCCTGTGAGCCTCGTCTTTGTTGCCACTGTACCTAATAGGATTGCAGAAAATGTAAATTGTGCAAGTGGAATTACACGGAATTTCCCTGTTGTGTGGATGGATGAGTTATGTGACAGCATTATGTGAATTGCTGTGTCCAGTGTTGTAAGCATGTCATTTTGAACTACCTTCAGTGGGAACACACAATAAAACCTAAAAGCAACCATACCTAAAGCAGAAAATTCTATAGATCCATAGTATTAAGACCAACGACATGTTACAGCCCAATACGCAGTAATATCCAGTGCAACATAAGATCAAAATTGTCTGAATAAGACCTAAATCTGTTGGAATAAGGCCTAAATTCATCGGTCCGACTAAGGCCTAACTTCATCATAAGAGACCTAAATGGCCAAGGGTATGGGACGGTCGGGGGTAGTCGGTCTGGCATTGGCCGTTTTGGTGACTACGTTTGGACGCCCTAGTCTGACCCTGTTTTGGCACCGGGTTAGTTGAAGTGTTGTTTGTCCTGATTCTGACCTTTGAGGACTTGTTCCGACGGATTTAGGCCTTATATTCCGATTTAGACGGTAGTGTGGGACACGAGATTAATTTAGTTGAAGCTTCTGACTCTCGCTTTAAGGTTGCTTAAAGGTTGCGTGCGTATAACTCGTAAGCCAACCACAAGACGTATAGGTTAATAGAATTGTATTGTATGATAAGCGAACAACCAGTTCTTGCAATGTCAAAGTTGCGAACAGCAAGACGATAACTGAGCAGAAGTCCCTCTTGCAAGCGTAAGGCGGTCTTAAATAGCTACCGTCAATCAAACTGCTGACCGCCGAGATTATCGCGGAACGGACATTTAGCATTTACACTTAGGTGCGAGTAGACAATAAATCTGGGCATAAGCCGTTACAGCGTAAATTGCACAATAAACACAAAATCTCTTAGTCGTTAATATCCGTGCGCTACAGTAGGCCTACTAATGGCATTTTCCGTTAGGCTAGCTATTAGTCCTATTTTTGCCTTATTCCGAATTGTGTTTAATTCTGACGCTTGTGTTGTTCTTATATCGGTCATATGGCTGGAGTCAAACTTCAGTCCCAATCAAGTCATTTAAAAAGCAAATTTATTTCAAGTCCAGTATTTTTGCAAAAATAGCAAGTCCCAGTCCAAGTCATTGGTTGCCTTAGTCAAGTCATATTACTGACAAAAAGGTAAATTGTTAAACCAATAAAATTGGTAAACTCGTCCGATTAATTATGAGCAACAAATTAACTAAAAAAATAACACATACGCAATATACAGCAATATTTTTAATGTGCAAAACTACACATGCCTACATTTCGCTGAAAATACCTAATTTAATCCCATGATATTGGACGAAATGACTGTAGTCAAATTCAAGTCATTTGTCCGAAAAAACTAAGTCAAGTAATTCGGGTCAAAATACTCAAGTCAAGTCATTTAATAACAGCGACTTGAGTCAAGTCATTTGAAAACACTGACTTAAGTTATTACAACACTGGCTGTATTTATGCGGAACACGGGGCTTTCGGGCGTTTTGCTTTGGATGCCGTCTACTGTTATGTTTTTTTGTTCCATAACAGAAGGTCACAGTGTAGCGGTTTAGTCAGAGACTAGATATGACCGTTCTGGCCTGGAAATCAAGGCGATCTCTTCCAGACAGTGTAAAGACATGGTATATGATCTAACACACAGAGAAGGTGCGGAATACAGGACAATAAAAAATCGATTTAGCTAATATAGCTACCGCTAGGTAGAGGCATGGAGCTACTACATTTTGAAGGATTCGCTTAACTTACTTAGATGGCGTATAGCCGAATTTCGGTCTTGAGTTGTTTTAACCCGATTCCACAGCTCTAATTTGAACTTTCGTGCATTTTGTCCAAGATACAAGGCAATGCTGTAAATAAGAATCTTTTGTCAAATAACTTAAGAGTTTATTTGAATTTATTATTGGAGCAAGTTATCTCATTGTCATAAAAACAAACGTTAAACTTTGAAAATTGGTAAAATCTTTCGATTATGAGCAATATTTCGACTAAAAATAACTAAAATACAAGATATAGCAAGAAAATGTTCTTTAGGCTTTCAATCCTAGTCAGTTGTTAAATAAATGTAAAACGCTGACTGAAGTGCATTTAATTTAAGTCATTAGAACACTACCTCAGTATCATGATCGAAATTAATATTAAAGTTTAACGTACCAATACGTTGGGATAGAGTAAAAACTATCACAGTGAGCATTAGGGGAAGGTTGGCCGTGATGGGACACGTTTTTTCAAATGATTGTAGTTCTCAGTTAAAACAATAATTTTAAATAATATCATGCCTACTTGATACCTTTGCCATAAACGCTTGATTGCCTCTAGATTTTCAACTTTTTTTATTAAATCATCTTAGAAAAAACATTGTTGTGTCCCGTCTTTGGAAACCAGAGTTTCTTATGTTTGGACAGTCTGATTCGCAAGATGGGACAGGAAGAATTCGTTGTTTTAAATTGATCAATTTGTACCACCAACATTAAAAACAACTTTAACTCCATCTGATACACTTACATAAGTTGAAAACTAGCCTGTTTAGAAGAATTTCGCAGAATCTTACAACGAATTTGCTGTGGTAAGCAAAAATTAATATTTTAGGACAAGTGCGTGGCAAAGAGTGACTGTCTTGAAACTTTGGTTTTGTTGTGTCTATTATACAAATATTCTGCCTGTGTTAATAGCTCTCAACAAACACGACCTAGGCCAAATCTTGTCTGTTTGCTCGTTTGGTTTTAGTGGACTTTTAAACAATCATTTTGTTTTAATTCGAATAGGTATGGTTTTTGTTTAGTGAAGTTTTACCTGCACTTGCAATATTTCTTACAAACATGTTGATACGGAGATACATTTTAACCAGGTGCATTACTTAACGTACTTTATGGATAGGTAAAATATGTAAAATGTTTTACGTCATACATCAAAAATTTAAAACTAACTATATTGAAATTTGTTAGTTGAAAACTTTTGAACGATAACAAAATGTTAGCTGCTTAAAAAGAGGTAATGGCAAGTCCATTTTTTGTCACAATAACCCAAAATGTAGGTTGTAACAAATGAGTTCCTCACTGCCTGTCCCATCTTACGCACCGCACACCACCATATAAAGAAGATATACTGACTGCTTGTAGGAACAAGATAATATAAAAAAAACTTATTTGTATAAGTAAGCCTAGTATTACCCATATATCAGTTAAAAATGAATTTTATACAACTTCAACAAATATGAAATAACATAGATATAAAAACAATGAAATTAGCAAAAAACACTCCTATTTTCTTTGGATTGATATGTTGTAAAAACGCCGTCAGCCTTCTGAAATGTTGTTGTGTTAAAATGATGGCTACCTTTGGGTGCTTCAAAAAATAATTAAGAACTGGCGCTACCTAATGGCACGTCGATGTAATCGCCAAGTCACGACTCAGGCAACGTTCCATCTGGGGCAACCTTTCCCTACAGCCTACACACTTAAATCGCTTTAGGTATATGTCTAGCGTAGGCTACGTGTGGTTTTATAACACCTTGAATAGAAATTGCCTCAAGATTTTATCGGAGTTTTCGGTAATCTGAAGTTACAGAAAACTGTCAATTGTTTGAAACGCGTAATATTTTTTACTTTATTTCGGATCTAGTAAGATTTGTGTATTTTGAGTTATTTCATTTGACAATTAAAAACCTTTTGATGTCATGCCAGTTCGTGCTGCTTCAGTTGGAATAATAAAGAAGCACAAAAACATAGTAGTTCGTTCTGTATATAACGGAAATATTTGACAATTTTAGAAGCAATTTACAAAGATTTCATCAGCAAGGCACAGCTATGGGTAAAATGTGCGTTAAGTGCGTTCAACGTTAGAAGTTCTGCATACAATTTTGCACGTTCTGTTCAGTTTAAATCAAAGGAACAATAAGATTGGTTAGGCCTACGTCTCATTAGATAAATGTAGCGACAACAAATTAACGAAATTTTCTGGCTATATTGGCTTGTGCGTATAAGATATTCAGGATAGACAATAAAATATAATAGTACACGTTTCATTAAGCGTGGAAGTTTGACCACAGAGATTATATATAGCTGGATTTACGTACACAGATTTAGAACTTTGTAAACCCAAATTTATTCTACACAAAAAGGCCTTAAAATGTTCATAAACCCCATATTTTGGCCGACAAACTGGTGCACGAAATCTTTTAATCAATGCACACGATTATAAAGTACTCCTAAGAAAAACTGCCAATTTTTAGTTTTCTTCTGTTTTGGTATTGGAACCACCTCTAATGCAGTAAAGCGACATGAACTTAAATGTACAATAAAGAGGTTTCTAAATATCATACATAAACAACATATTGTGACCCAAAACTGGTGCACGAAATCAAGTAACCAAGGCACACGGTTTCAAATACTCTGAAGAAACTGCCGCTTTTAGTTTTCTTCTGGTATCGGAACCTCAATTCCTCCAATGCAGTAAAGTGACCTGGATGTTCTTAACCCCTGCATTCCCTGCCAGTTCTGGGCGGTTAACTGGTCGCCTTGGGGATTCAGCCAGATCCAGAGGCTCGTTCCCAGACCTTGCCGACCTCGCAAGAAACATCCGGGACTGTTGAGCATGAAGGTCACGAAGAGGTCAACGGGAGAAGAGCTGTGAAAGAAGAAAGGGTGTTATGACGGTTTAATATTTGCGACCATTGGTATACTATTCTGTAAAGTTTTACCGAAACAAAAAGGTGTTAACGAATAAGTAAAATATTGTTCGTGTTTTGTGGGGATTATTGCTTTTTTGGAGGTCACTTGTAGGTCAGGCGTAGTTTGAAAAGGCTGAGTATTGGGTTTTAAGGGGTTTATTAGACCTTTCTTAGACCGAGATAAGAACAACATCAACGTCGGAATAAAACACAGTTCAGAATAAAACCAAAATAGGACAATTTAAGTAAACAAATAACACAAGCGCAATATACAGAACTAAAAGTGTTTAATGTGCAAAACTTGAGACAAAGTTTAATGAAAAATACCTAATTTAATAGTCGTGGTAACGTATAAGTCCTAAGTCCAAACGTCGACACGACCGATGCCAGACCGACGGCCCCGATCGCTCGTCACCCTCTACCTACCGTTTCAGGTGTTATTTCGGCCTTATTCCGATGAATTTAAGACTTATTCCGACGGATTGATCTCTTAGTCAAACGATTTAGATATCATTCTGTCGTGAATGTTACTATGTTTTGGCTTTTTTATGTCGTTGGTTTTAGTGCTAAGGTGCTATAGAGTGTTCTGGTTTAGATATTGTGCCTTGTACCAGGTGTTATTGTGTGTTCCCCCAACAAACCATTATCACAAATAGGTTCGATTGTATTGCAGCAGTATTGTAAACAAGTCATTTTTAAATGGCTTAAGTATCAAAATTGGTAAATTGTCCGATTTTAAGCAACAATTCAAGTAAACAAATAACACAAACGCAATATACAGAACTAAAAGTGTTTAATGTGCAAAACTTGAGACAAATTTTAATGAAAAATGCCTAATTTAATTCCAAGTTGTTTGACAAAATGACTTAAGTCCAAGTCAAGTCAATTGTCCAAAAGACTTAAGACAAGTCAAGTCATTTGAAAAACTTGACTTAACTCAAGTCAATGACAAGTCATTACAACACTGTATTGTAGCAATCTTCTCAGATGAATCTCAACATATTTAGAATTGTTAACTACTGCAGTCGAACCCGGCCAAATTAAACGACCAAAACTTTTGGGATCACGACTCACAGGTTGAGAAACACTGGCTTAAAAAAACGTCGATCTTACCTCAGCGGAATCTCGTCCGAGACAATTCCAAACTCAGGTACGGAGAACGTAGTTTGTCCATTCAATGTGACTTGGTAACTTCTTCCTGTGATATTGAGGCTGTTGTCAGCACGACGGGCCAAGGTGGCGGCCGTTATCTCGTAGGCTCCGTTGCCAGCTCCCCTGCCCTGGAATCGAACCCGCAACCTCTGGAAGGTTGGAACTGAACTCGTCATGAACTGGTCGTCGATGAGAACCCGCAAACGTCCAGTGATTCTGCTTGACCTGCGCACAGAATAAGAAATAACAAGCACGTTAAGCTCAAGTGTCAAAAAAGGTTTCATTCGAAAACATTAAAAAAAAGGCAAAAAAATAAAAAAGAAAGTTTAAAGAAAAAAAAGGGGGAAAAAAGATTAAAGAACGGTTTATTCTCTTGTGACTTTGGGGCCGAGTTTATGGCAGAGTATACTCAACACAGAAAGGTCAATACACTTTTTGGGGTCAATTTCTGTTTGCATAAGGGCGTTTACCATTTGCTCACTGAAAAGTTGCTAAAAAATTTACCACACACGCCTAAGAAAGGACGAAAAATTCTTTCGTGGCTTTGTGGCAGAGCATATGGGTATTACGTAACATTGCAACTTTATCAGTTTTGGGTGTATTTGATATTGTGCTTATAATATTTCATAATGTGCTTATAATCACGTTCGACATACCTTTTTAGGCAACATAAATTCGACAGTTATCCGGCCCGCGATGGCCAGGTCTTACAGTTGTCCTGCCCTTTATAATACATTTGGATGACTCCTGCACTAGTCTAAGCAACACTGGCTAATTATACAAGCTGTAATTCACTGTTTTCATAATAACTGCTTTAAACCTGAAAGATACGAGTGATTCAGGGTTTCTGGTGTCCAATGTCCCGTCGTTGAGTCTCATTTGCGTCCAAGGTGACCAGAGGTCGGTTAAACCAGGGACTGACTCGACCACAGCGTCGTTCAAGATCACGAACGTAGAGATTGCAGCGTTGGGGATGATGCCCAGTGCTTCTGGTATCGGCACCTACCAGCGGGAGTATGACGCCATTAATGTTTTACCAAGTGTCAAAGTAATAAACCGACCAAACCAACCACCCAACAATTTATTTTAATATCGTTCGGTTAAAAACAATCATAGGCATTACTAAATAACGGATTGGCTTCGCATAACGATTGTTAGAATGGCGACCTTCAGTAGAGATACCTCACGATAGTCATCCTGCCAGTAAAAGTCTCTATCGTAACAGTCGCTGTTTTTAATCAATCGCTATCGTGAGGTCGCTCTACTGACGGTCTAGCAGCCGCTACCCGGCCCGGATCCCATAAACCAACCAACCGATTTATTCTAAAAAAAATAAGTTGGAAAAAAGCATTGGCACAACTAAATAACCATAAAAAACAAAATCGGAAGAAAATATTACCAATTGCCCAAGTAATTAACCAACTAAAAAAAAATGAACTACTACTCATCGGTATGGAAATCTTTATAAAATTACTGTTAAATAACCAACTAACACAGCCTTCTGAAATATTACATTTAACGAAACAAAAAAGAAACTGTCTTAATTTATTGTACTTTAATCGTATACAAAACAATTGTATACAGAAGTTTACCAAATGGGCAATAATTTAGAATCATAATAAAATAAATATATGTCTTACCATATAAATCACCACTGTTTAGGACAGGGGTTCTTAAACTGGGGTCTACGGACCCCTTGTGAGTACATGAACTAGTTTTAGGGGGTTCCATGAAGCCTAATTGAAATAGAAGTACCGGTATATATTAAAAAAGCAATTATGTTTTCAAATAAAATAGTCTAATTAAAATAAAGCGTTTCGCACTCAATTTAATTAGACTCAATTTTTAATTTACTTTAAATTTCGGACCGAAAACAGCCAATTTTTGAAGTCAATTTGTATTGTGACGTAAATTTTATGACGTCATTTCTAAAAAAATCTTGCCGATACTGGCCCATGCAAAGCCAAAAAATGTTTTAAAAAAAAGATAAAAAAAGGTTAAAAAAAGAAAAAAGAACCCCTGGATTAGGAATAAGCCTTACCTCGTTTCCATTAAAGGCCAGGTCAAAGCAGAAGGGGTATCCCATGGCCCGTCGGTCGGGGTACTGGGCCCCACTCGCCCCACAGAAGCTCAGGCTGCCGCAGCTACTTCTGATCTCAATCCCATCTATGTTGTTGTCGCTCACGAACACGCACAAGCTGTACTCCTCGCCGCCCTGTGTGGTTTGAACAGTATCGTTTATTTGGTTCTTATTTAAAAGACACTTTAAGCTCAGATGCCCGCTAATATCGAATTGGAGCCGACACCTTGTGTCAAGTAGTGGTATCGGTACTCGTCCGATATTAGGTATATCGATGCCCATCTGATACCAAACTAATTTAGGAAGTTCTGCCAAGATTTGCGACCCAGCGCAGCTAGTCTACATTGAAGGGTAAATAAATTACTCAAATAAAAACACTTCATTTCAAATCAAGACTTAAAGAATTTAGTCCAAGTCAAATCCTTTGTCCAAAAGACTTCATTCAAGTTATTTTGAAAACAGTGACTTAAGTGCACTCAAGTCAAGACATTGACTCAAGTCATTAGAATACTGACAAAATACATCATAACATTAAAAACACTTAATTTTAAATCAAGAGTTAAGTCCAAGTCAAATCTGTCAAAAAGACTTGCGTCAAGTCAAGTCATGTCATTTACTTAAATGACTTAAGTCAAGTCATTTGAAAACCGGGACGTTAGTGCATCTAATTCAAGTTATTAACTTAAGTTTTTAACACTAACATAATCATTATAACATTACAGGCACATAAATTTAAATCGACACTTAAAGAGTTAGGTCCAAGTCAGGTTCTTTGTCAAAAATACTTAAGTTAAGTCAAGTCATTTTACCTAAACGACTTAATTCAAGTCAAGTCAAGTCATTTTAATACAGAGACTTTAAGGACATTGACTCAATTCATTAGAATACTGGCACAATACAACAAAAACATTGAACTTACGGCCACTCCTCTTGGCAGAAGCATGTTGTAGGCCCAACCGCATTCGCAGTGTCCTGCTTGTATTCTTGTGAATGGTGCTTCAATATCACCGCGCATCTGCGAAGGAATGCGCTTGATCACTGAAGAGTGAATGTCGGGCCGCGAGAGAACAGCGCTATCCTGGCCTGCTGGCAAACTGTTAAAAAAAGAACAGTTCTTTTTTTTGTTTACCGCCAATTTAAGTTAAGCTGCATATAACAAATGTATAACTTAAGCTACATATAAAGACATATAACTTACGCTGCATATAACAAATGTATAACTTAAGCTACTTATAAAGACATATAACGTAAGCTGCATATGGAATAAATTTGACGACTATTACAGGACGTTTGGAAAAACATGGGGTTTTCAACGACTTAATGACTATGTCATAGACTATGTTGAAAATGAATGACAATATAATTTTGAACGTTTCGAATAAGTCTGTATTAATTTTTAACATCAAAAGAGATATTTAAATCAAGAGTTATTCAAAACGTTAACAAAAGCTAACTACTTCTGTATGGGCTTTAATATTCTCACTACATTTTACTTCCATCTTCAAACATTATGCTCCTCACACGAACCTGTAAACGAACTTGTCCATTTCGATCCATCTTTTACGCTCAGTGATTCGTCTGGTTGGGCAGATGAAAATTCGGAAAGTCAGGTTCAGCTCTCCTGCAATGCACCAAAGGTTTCTCTCGTGTAACTGAAATCAGTCAAATGAAAACTGGGGCGGATTTCGCCCTATAGGCTACGCCAGTGCTTCTCAACCTATGGATCGCGACCCAAAATGGGGTCGTTGTTTAATTTGGTTGGGTCGCTGACTGCAGTAATTCACATGTTTATAATAATTGACATTGGTTCTGAACAAGATTTCTCAATTAGAAAAATTAAGGAACCAATGCAAATAGTGTCTAATAATGGTCATTAAATTCGAAATTCTTTATGCTAATGCCGATTTTTTTGTTCGCTTACAAGAAGCTATTTTTGAGTTCGCTTACAAGAAAAAACAATTGGGTCGCCAAAGATTATTATCATACTTACCCTAAATATTTGGGTCGCCGCGAAAAAAGATTGTGAAACACTGGCCTACGGTATAGTTAACGTGGACAGTTACACATTAAACTTAAACCGCTACACATAACAAAATGCAGTGTTACATGTGTTAATTCGATGGGGGTTAGCAACTAAATCTTACTCTAATCGTCGGAGTTTTATTCGGAGTAAACATCAGTTCTTTCAATATGCCCCTTTTCATATGAAAGAAACAGCGAGTCTTTAGATTTCATACAAAAGTGAGCAGGGGCGGTACTAGAGGAGGCCACGTGACCATGACCCTCCAACTGCCTATTCAAACTAAGTAAATGCAAACAACCTTCGGGTTTCGTGCGAATCTGGCTAACATTTATCAGTATGTCTTACCGCATTTAACAAAAAATTGTTTTGTTCTAAAGGCGTCCTTTCATGAACTTTCATTCGAATTAAAATACTGACGAGACTTTTTTTACTATCAATACATTTATCATATAATATCCAAACAAACTGGTTTTCGGTTTACTAAATTCTGTACTTAATCTTTACAACTGAATTAGACTATAGTTGTGATTTAACTAACCTGTAACCGACGGATCTGTTCTTCTGTAGCGAATGTGATAGTAGAAGGGGTCGTGCGAAATCTTGTTGTCCCACTCGAACCTCTTCTGAGCCGGACCGAGATATGTTCGGATCACACCCCTCGGGTAACCCTCGTCCCAGTTGTTGGCAAAACTGCAAACACCAACCAACGTTTCACTGAATATGTGACAGTGAAAATCACCTTGACCCTTGCAAGATAAATGTCGAACTTAATTCCTGATACGTAACATCAGAATAACTAGCAAAGCTGGCAATTTAGGCCAGACACTAAACACCATATTACACTATATTAAAATACCTTTTAAGATAAATATATAAATTTTCGCCTGCAAAGGCATCGTCAGTGCATCTTAGTTAGAATTATTCATTCGAAATAATGGCTGGCGAAATAATATATATATAGAGTATTTAAGATCTTTTAATAGTGTCTGACCTAATTAGCTAGCGTTGCTAGAGTATTCATTTGTCGAATTATTGACCTCACACAAAAAACTAATCTACTTAACTTTTGTGTTGTTAATTTTCCTAAATCAAGATTCAGATTTTATTCAACTAAAGTAGAGGAGTATAAAGCATTTTGTAAACGTTTTGAAAAATCTTAGGATAATGGCTGGAGGTTGTGGTTACACTTAGAATTAATATCAAAGTCCACACAGAACTAGATAGCATTTTGTGAACGTTTCGAATAAATCTTAAGATTTTGTAAGAATTCTACGTTTAACAACAACCTCGGGCCATGATGTTTCACATTAACTTGCCAGTTTTATCAAAAATCGAACACTAGAAAAAAAAACATAATTTATTAATTTTGCTGAAAGAACAATATTGTACAATTAAAACAATGCCTGGCAACTACAGCATATTCATTTATATTTATTATGTAGTTCATTTTATTTCGGATGTCGAGTAAGTTACTGTTAAAGTCGTATCATTCGGTCGCTATGAGTGACTTCCAAGTCGTTACCTTGAGAATCAGCAAAATTATGAATCAAAGAAAATCAATGGAAAATACCCGGGCGGTGGATCCCTCTCCGTAGTGATGAGAATATCGTTGGGTCGCAGTTGAACGGGAGGTTGATCACTGGCTAGCTCAGTTATCTGGCCTTCGGCGTAACTCTGCCACAAATCATCGATGTGTTTGTGCCAGCGATAGAAGATTGGGTCACGCATTGCAGTAGCAGTTGACGACATGTAGCTCGAGCCCTGGAAAGACGGGCTTGTTACAAGGTTATATGGTAGTGTTGTAGTGATTTATGTCATTCTCCTAAGTCAGGGGGTACGTGGACTACTTTTATGGGGTCCATGTGTAGCGCACGGCTATTTACCGACTAAGAGATTTTGTGTTTATTGTGCAATTTACGCTGTAACGGCTTATGCCCCAGATTTATTTTTTACTCGCACCAAAGTGTAAATGCTAAATGTGCTGTTCCGCGATTATCTCGGCGGTCAGCAGTTTGATTGTCTGTGGCTACTTAGGCCGCTGTCCGCTTGTAAATGGGACCACTTCTCAGTTAACGTGTTGTGCGGTTGACAGCGCTGTGAACAGCGCTGTTGTTAACAGTGTTGATTGTCCGCCTTCTATAGTTTCAACTGGGTGTTCGCTTATCAGATAATACAATTAATAATCACCAGAAGCATTGTGGTGGGCAAACGAGTTATACGCACGCAACCTTCAAGCAACCTTAAAACGAGAGTCAGAAGCATCAAAAACTAAACTCGTGCCCCACACATGAACGCCTAAGTTAAATCTTGTTTATAATTCTAAATATAGAAAGGATATTTAAAAATAAAACATTTAGCTGGATTCCTGGAAAGACAGGCTTGTTACAAGGTTATATGGCAAAGTTGTAATGACTTAAGTCAAAGTGCACTTAAGTCACTGTTTTCAAGTGACTTCACTGAGTTATTTAAACCAAAAAGACTTAAGTGATGATGAGCATTTACACTTAAGTCATTTATTTAAGTCACTGTTTTCAAATGACTTGGCTTGACTGGAGGCATTTTACCAAAATTAATTAGGTAACAATTAGTAGTCATACTTAAGTCGTTCTCTTAAGTGCACTTAAGTCACTTATTTTCAAATGACTTGACTTGACTTAAGTAATTTGACCAAACTGACTTGAGCAATGATTAGTACTCACACCTAAGTCAATCACTTAAGTGCTGTTATCAAATTACTTGACTTAAGTTGACGTGTGTCTTTTGGACAAATAACTTGACTTGACTTAAACCTGAAGTTGACTTGCTTTATTTATGACTTGACTTGTTATTTATTCAAAAAGACTTGACTGGGACTTAATTCATTTTGAAATGAATTGTTTACAACAACTGCCCAACCAAGTAAACTACTGCTGTCGGGGTCTCAACCTAACTAAACGGCGGCACAATTCGAGAATGCAAACCAAGTGAAATCTCTTTCTTTCTTGATGCTATACTCACAGTGCTAGAGTTAGACCCGATCACGCCATGGCCAGAGTTGTGGATGCTTCCAAAATATCGGCTCCATGTTCTTGATGACGCTTCAATCACATGACCTGCCCAGTTCGGATCCATTTCAATGGATTGGCTGAACAACAATAAGTAGTAGTTATTCGAAGCACTCAGCAAATACTTAAAGGCATAAGAGGAATGTTAAACGTACTCAAATAATTGTATTCACATGGCCACGAACCCCCCTTGAATCCGCTCCCAAACTCAGTTACCAAGCACAGTGAGGGGGGTGCCAAAATATCAAGTATTGGTGTCAAAACAAAATATCGAATATCTGAAACCCCTTGAATATAAAGTATCGATATCGGTACAAAATTCGAGTATCGGACATCTCTTGAAATGTCGAGTATCGCACACCCCGTAAAATATGATATATTCCTGTGAATATTGCTACCAAGCAAAAGTGTGTGTGGGGGTGTACTTACCTCAGTGTATTGCCTTCATCATCCACAACTGGGGTGGGCGGATCTGGCAAGAAACCCGATATAATCGCACTCTGGTAGACCGACTCGTTCCTTTGAAAGGCCGACACTGCGTTGGGAGGGAAACTAGTTGGACCACGTGGCGACATTGTGGCGTTCTGCCGTGCGTTGTGGAACTCAAAACCAGCGTTGAAGCCAATCGGGTCGAATTCGTTGTACGACCAGGCCTGAAAAAGAAGTCGATTTGGGGTTAATTTCCACTTTTTCGTGCTTGGACAACTAAAGGGGTGAATGTACGATACAAACACATCAAGTTCAACATCTGCGACCTAAGCCTTCAACAGTGGCCTTTTCTATAGCGGTGTAATGGATTGGTCCTGTATACAGTTAAATGTTGAGATTGAAAGGTTCAGCAGAGTACTCCAGCAAGCTAACAATTCCGGTCACACACTATTAAAAGATCTCTAAACATATAAATATACTTTACCAGGAAAGGCATCGTCAGTCCATTGACAATGTAACTTTCCAGCAAGGTTCAAGTTGATTTCTATTATCACTTATTCAGTGCAACATCCTTAAAACTAAAGGCTTGACAATTTGAATGTGTAAAATATGAAGATAACTCCCAAAAGTGCTTTTAACAATCATTGTCATATTAAAAGACTTCTCCAGGCATTTACGACTTCAGATTTCAAGGGTACGGACTTAACTGTGTCGGTAAGCTCACTGCAGGGGGCGCAATGACCAAGTGGCAAAACTAACGACACATAAAACTCTTACAAAATAGAGTATTATATGCTTAAAGGCTGATTTTAACTGTATTTATCCAGCGAACCTTACCCTGGCTGGCGACAGACCCCAGGATTCTCGCTCAGCGTCGTAACGTGCCAGCATCTGAGCATGCATTGCACCAAACAGTTCGCCCTGACGAAGAAGTTCTCCACGTGTTCTGATCCAGTCACCAAGCCAACCTTGTCGACCGATCAGCCCACCAACCACGTAGACGATATGCCAGTGCCTGTCGATCGAAAGTTAGAAGGTTGAACAGTGCTGCAACAACTAAGCAGGGTTTCTCAACCTGTTTTTTTTTTGTTCGCCAATGGTCAACTTACCTATGAGACAAATTGTATTAAATTGTTAACAAGCTTTCGCATAACCGTGCTTCAACAGAATTCTACTTTGATCTGGTTTCAACAGAATTCTACTTGGATCTGGTGGACGGCAGTGCGAAAGCTTGTCGAGAATTCAATACAATTTGTCTTTATACAGTGCCACCTGATGCTTTTAAGTTGGTTAATAGCTTAAGTCATTATAACACTCCCTACCTGTGATGGTAGTTTAGATCTGCGTCGCATCTCCAGTAGTTCATCCAATCTTCCTGAGGCGTTCCAGTTCTCTGCGTTTGAAAAATGGCGGCCGACGACATCAAAGACTTGTCCATGTCGGGCGGGAGAGGGTACCTAAATAAAAACGGTTCAAAAAATTAAACAATTTAATTACCCGGTGTTTGTTAAACGTAAATACAGAAGTAGGGCTTTGTGTGGGCTTTGGTATTCATTCAACGTCTAACTACAACCAACAATAGTTATGATAAGATTTATTCGAAACGTTCACAAAATACAACCTATACTTTCGCATGACTTTGGAACCTTTACTACGTTTTACTACAACTTTCAAGTCCATTATGCTCTAAATACTAAACGCGGGAAACTTTATCTTGATTTAAGTTAATTTAAGAATTATTTAAAACGTTCACAAAACGCTACTTATACTTTTGTATGGGCTTTGATATTCATTCTATGTCTAACCTCAACCTTCAAACATTATCTTATGATTTATTCGAACGTTCGCAAAATGCCATTTACTTTCCATACAATATTTGATATTTATTCTACGTCTAACTGCAACCTCCAGCCATTTAATGCTCCAACTTACATAATCCCGGCCTTTTTGGCGGCAGTTGAATGGACGATGAAGACTTCAACAGCCCACTGAAGCACAAGGTGGTTGACCTGGTACCCCTTCTGCAACGAATCGGCGTAATCCAACACATCGTTGAGATCACTGGTCTCTGCGTACTTGTTGAAAATCATTCGAACAATCTTCATCGCTTTTTCCAACTGATCGTGGTCGAAGTTGCTGAATCCCCTGATCAATAGAAAAGGTTGCAGAATAGAAAATAGTGCTGATTTGGAATAAAGGCGACCTATAAGTCAGCTAAGCCCCATTCACACTACAGCTGTGCTGAGTTGAGCAAAGCGTAATTTTCATTTAATTTCTGTTGTTGCGAGCGTTTCACGCTTTGCTAAACTTAAGCACCGCGCAGCTGGCAAAAAATTACGCTTTCAAGCAATTTTCACGCTTTGCACGACCAGCTTAGCTCAGCGCAGCTGTAGTGTAAACGGGCCTTTAGTACCACTAGGTGTTAAAATAATACAAGGTGCCGCGGTGATATCGATGTTGAGCTTTGTTTTAAATGAAAATTGGTGAAACGAATTGTAATAATAACAAGAATAGCAAAGAGTTGTTTTATAAGAAAGCGTGTAGGATTTTAATATTTTGAACAAACTATTTAGTATTACTGAAATATAAGTGTATACTCAAAAAAAATCACTTGTTTGAAAGAAGTGGTCGCAATACTAGTTAACTAAAATAACTTTAGGTAAGAAAAATAACCCTTTAAGTAAACTATACTCGGTTAAAAAAATGGATAAATTGTTTAAAAATAATGACCTACTCCAGTAGGCGTGTTTCTATAGTAACTAAACGATGTACATGTAAGAAATATAACTCGTTGAATGATTTATTCGAGCAAAAAATGACTCGCTTCTTACTTTCCGAGTCCTATTCCACTTGCATCGGGCTTCCCCGTCATTTCCTTAGCCGGGTACCAGTCGACGATCTTGTCTACTCGTTTCTGAAGCGAGTCAGCCGAGTAGGTATCCACGGGAGCCGAGTCCACTGTGTCCTCTGCAATTTCGAGTAGAAATAAAAGGTAAAACATCCCATTATTATAACCTCAAAATTGCCGAAAAACATTAAAATATACAAAAAGTTAGAAGATTAAAACATAGACTTAGATCATTGGTCGGCAAATTGTGGGCCGCGACCCAAATGTGGGCCGCAGAGCCATTTTTAGTGGGCCGCGAGTTACTTTTGGATAGTTTAGTGTTATCATGTAGTTGTTGGCCGCGTGATAGCCGTGTATTTATTGCATTTTATTTAAAATTTAGTGTGACATAGAATTTTTAAATTGGCTCAGCTTGGAAAGCCCTCGGCCTACGTGTCAAATGTGGCCCTGAGAGCCGAACTATATTTTTTACATATTTTACTTTAGCATTGGTTTACACCTGGACTGAACTGTATTTTAATTCTGATCTTGGCTTTTTAGACTTGTGAATAGTTTTATATTCATATATAACTTCGGTGTTTTTGGTTGTGTTTACAGAAATTAGCAGAACTGACGATACTATTTGCGTAACTATATAGTATTCTGCTCTTGTTTAATAAAGTTGTTTTGGATCTTTTTTTACAACCTTTGTGGTTTTGCTTGGATGTTACGATATGGAAGAAGGATCAACAACTAGAAATGTCGGAGCAGGCTTAGATTCAGATATTACCAAAACAATAACATTAATAATAGTATTACTTCATTAACTTTTAAGTGAAATTACACAGCATTTTATCGAGTGTTTTTAGTTTAGAAATAGATTTGTGTTTTTAGCTCGTTCTGGAATAATCATGATACTTGTTACATTGGTACTGTAATACAAAATACATCTCATATTTTAAAACAAATAACCCTGTTTACCTACTTTTCAAACGGTCTAACTAAAGAACCATTCAAGTGAAAGCAAGTATTCTTTTACAATTTTCTAACGAAACTTTTAGGCCTTTTTAACACTTGTCAACTTCCCGTATAGTATCCCGTATAGTAGGCCTATAAGTAAATCGGAATCGTACAATATTTAAAAATAAGATCTTGCTTTGAACTACGTTTGAACAAACGTTAAACCCGCAGTAACATTGGAGCATAATGGTTGGAGGTTGTAGTAAGACGTAATAAGAATATCAAAGCCCATACAGAAGTAGGTATCATTTTGAACGTTTCGAATAACTCTTTATTCATTTTCAACATAGAGAGAAGTCACTGATGGTAAGTGTATATATAGTGCTAAGACAGACATCAGAAAGAAGGAAACGTGGATAGATACATAATCTAAACCGGGTGTGCGGCGATTAGAAGGTAGGTCGCCGATAGCAGATAAGGCCATCCACGTGATCAGATGTTGAAAAGATAGAGTGGTATAGAAGCTTGGTCTGCGTTAATTTCCGGGTTGTGCCGTGTTATTTCTACGGTTTCCTTAATCAAAAGACGACGCCAACACCGACTTGTCGCAAGAATCTTGGGGTTTTTAAAATCGATTTTGTGACCAGGATTTTGATGCAAATGACAGACGTGGCAAGACATTTGCATCAAAATCCATGTCTGTCTTAGCACTATATATACACTTACCATCAGTGACTTCTCTCTATGTTGAAAATGAATAAAGAGTTATTCGAAACGTTCAAAATGATACCTACTTCTGTATGGGCTTTGATATTCTTATTACGCAGTAACATATTTAATTAAAAGCAACTATTTCCTTTGAGTCAAATTTGTTTTAACTCGCCACTCACTCGGCGAGTACAGGGAGTTCCACTCATCAGAGGCACCCTTTATCACCGAGTACTTGACTCCGCGTTGCACCATATCAGCGATGAGTTGGTTGAACTCGTTACTCGCCCTCTCGTTTTCACCCATTTCCTTGAGGATTTTGCCGCGACTGAACACCACCTTCCTGTAGTTCATGTTGTCCGACTTGCCACCCTGAAACACAATATTTTTGGGGTAGTTGTTATTGGGTTATATGGGGCAAGGGTGGACCCACGTGGCCATGCCCCACCCAAACTGTATTTTTTGTATACTTTCAAGTAAATGAAAAAATTTCTTCAAGTAAATGCAAAAATTTTGCGCTTAACGTGAATCTGATGTGAATCTACTTTCCTTGTATGTCTTGTCCAATTTCGATAACTTATTTTATCCCCAAGACGCCCTGCGTCTTATTGCGCCATCTAGAATAAACGTTTTGGCAACGTAAACGATATGAAGGCGTTTGTCGCTTTGCGCGAATCGATAACATTTTGTAACTTAGCTTTTGTATTTGAAGGAACATCTATCCAACCTCAGAAAATAACGAACTGTGTAGTATTGTTAAGATTTCTTTTTTTAACGCCACGTTTGGAAGTCACTTTTGTGACGTCAGGTTATGACATAACATTATGACGTCGTTTCTGACTTTTTAATGACCCCCTCCCCCCAACATTGCTACGTACCTACCCCCTGGAGCTACCTTTAATATCAAGTTAAGCAAAAAGGATATCCGCACCTGCTCGTGGTAGTAAGTGACCAAGTTGTCTGTCCCCTTCAGAACATCGTCTTGTTTAATGGCAGAAGGGGCCTTGGACACAGATTTTCCATCACTGCTGTCGTCCGCTTCCCTCGTATCTCCTCTAAGCAAGCCACTGAACATGGACAGCAGGGTTTGGACCTTGTTCTTCTTCTTGGTCACCTCTTCCTTAGCGATGTCGACCCAACGCTTTTTCGCTTTGTCGAATCGCTTTTTGTTCGAACCGCCAAGTAAAGCTGCCACGTTCGCCTGATAAAACAGCTCCTAGTTAGACATAAATAAATCAATAGCAGAACATTTAGTGTGTGTCTCAAGAGATTCTTAAGTGTTACGCAAAACTTCTGGCTAGTTTCGGAAAATATTTGATTTGTTATACAAATATGCGTGAAAGAAAGCATGTGAGACTTGGATGCAAACTAACCATTAGATAACTAGTCTATTATTATGGTATTCACCTAATATATCTGCCACGTTCTTCTGAATAAAACAGCTCTAGGTAAGATCAACAAATTTATATTAGAGGTCAGGAACTTTAGATGTTATCGGATTGTAGCGATACCCGATGCCAAGTGGTAGTATCAGTATTAAAGTGGTATGGTTTAGTTTTTTATACCCTTTTTGGTTTTGGTTTGGATCTTATGATATGGATAAAAGATCAACAACTATAAGTGTTGGAACAGGCTTAGATCCGAGTATAAGCAATAAAAATAATATCAATATTGTAATTTCATCAAATGGAAAAATACGTACGTTTTAATTTTATTAATTAACATTTTGGAGGTTTTTAGTGGAGGTATTTAAACAGACACGGCCGTAATGACCAGACTAAGTTCGTAACCCCTTTAAATTATGGTCATATCCGTACCGGCTCTTTTTCATTCGAACCAAAATTCTATTCAAAAAAGTACAAGGTGACTTACATCGCTATCAGCTTCATAATCTCCTTTCTGAATGGTTGTCTTCAATGTATCTGCGTTGAAAAGTGTCTACAGTTATTACCCGGCCACACTCAGTGTCACATTCAATACCCCGATTTTTTCTGATTCTAAATTTTCTGTTAAACGTATTTATTCATGGAATTGGATCGGATGAATAAGTTTGTTTCTTTCGTAGATTTTGGAACTATTCCAACATTAGATATGTGGGAGATTTTTAATCACAAGAAATGGCTAAAGCAGATCTTGTACCAATGTACAAATATCACTTTTGTATAGCTGATATTTTACCCATATATTTTGGAGCATAATGGTTGGAGGTTGTAGTAAGACGTAATAAGAATATCAAAGCCCATACCGAAGTAGGTATCATTTTGAACGTTTCGAATAACTCTTCATTCAGTTTTAACATCATGTGGAAAATGAATAAAGAGTTATTCGAAACGTTCAAAATGTTACCTACTTCTGTATGGGCTTTGATATTCTTATTATGTACCCATATATTGTTTTAACGTTTTGTGTAAATGGAAAGCAGCGTTCTATGGTAGATTGAACAAAACCGAAAACTCTCAGGAATTATTAAAAGAGAAATACTCACTCGAAACAACGGCGCTTCCCGAACCGTTGTACACCGCAGTTATGACGTATTCTCCCGGCGCGTTGAACAATGGGCCGCTCGTTGTCTCGCCAAACTGGATGAGCTCGCTGTATCTGTCCGACCCCTCCTCTTCACCAGGAGGATTAAGGATCAGTTTTTGGTGCATCGGTGAGGAATCGGTGTAGTGGTAGAAAGAATCACTGATCTGTGGGAACAAAAAGAGTTTTAAGCATAGGTGGTGGTGGCAGCTGTTCCTTTCTTACTCTTACACTTTTATTCTTAACAATTATTAATTTTAATCAGGGGTCACTAAACTGTTTTTTTATAAAGGGCGTAGTGGAAAAAAACCTCACTGATCTGTAGGAACAGAAAGAGTTTTAAGCATAGGTGGTGGTGGCAGCTGTTCCTTTCTTACTCTTACACTTTTATTCTTAACAATTAATAATTTTAATCAGGGGTCACTAAACTGTTTTTTTATAAAGGGCGTAGTGGAAAAAAACCTCACTGATCTGTAGGAACAGAAAGAGTTTTAAGCATAGGTGGTGGTGGCAGCTGTTCCTTTCTTGCTCTTTCACTTTTATTCTTAACAATTAATAATTTTAATCAGGGGTCACTAAACTGTTTTTTATAAAGGGCGTAGTGGAAAAAAACCTCACTGATCTGTAGGAACAGAAAGAGTTTTGTTGGCATTTAGTTTGGAATTGCACCCGACAACATTTCAACTGTGCTTTATCATTAAAAAATATGCCACGGGCCGGTAGAATTAACTCTGTTGGCAGGATATGGCTCGCAGTCCGTAGTTTGGTGAACCCTGATTTAGATCCAAGCTTTAATATATCATTTGTTATTCGAGACACAATCTATTCAACGTGGGGTCCTCACTTTAAAATTCTTATGCTTACGTATAAAATTTTAAGCTCAAAATCCATGTTATGTTACAATTAAAATTTAACTACAATCAAGCTAGCTTCAGAAACCCTAAACGATTTTTAAACGGTCTCATTGTAATCGCGACGTTATTCTGGTTACCAAATTCACATACCCAGATGTTGATAAGAGAAAGGACATAACCAGCCATAACCTACATGCATCGCTAATAAATAATTTTAGAAAACATTTGTGATTAGATCTAATCTTGCCAAACTCGGTTAACGCTGACGAAAAAGTTTAGAAATTTTACTTGATTTATTTTTGAGGTTTTCTGTTTTTTAGTACAGAACTGCTACTACCGAAACAACCTTGGAAGCTACCTTAACGTTTCCGTCTGGCGGAGTGATGTATATGGTGACGTTGCCACCTTCTGGCTGTAAGTTGGCATCGATAGAAGTGGCGATTTCCCCAACGTTCTTCAAACGAGCCTCAAGTTGAACTAATTCGCCCTGAAGAGAATACATATAGTTAACGTCAACAAAAGCTACACACACACATATATGTTGTCAACAACTGTGATCTAGCCCCTCGGAGGCTGCTTTTTGAACAATGCTTATGGATTACGTATCATTAGTACGGTACCGCCGGAGGCCGTGAGTACGAACCTCACTGCAGTCTAGTTGTTTTTCTAGCCTGCCCCACTTGTGCTCCATTGATCGACAGATTCGGTGAACCTGAGATGGCTTTTGGCGTACTATAGTTAACATGTGCGTAAGACTAATTGTATAATACCAACCACAATTGAAGCATGATAAAGGGTTAAAAATATGCAGCCTAATATCAGACCAAGGCAAGCATTATGTAGAAAATGTAAAGCCTAAAAATAACTAAAAAGATCTCTAATAAAAGCTTGAGAAGCGCACCGCTTTAGAACTTTTATCATCGGCATTATGTGTTTTGTTGGAGGGCAAGATTCTGTTGTGGACACACATAATAAGCTTAAAAAAGAGCAGACATATTCACAGACCTATTTTAAAAAACTCCTAAAGTTACCAAAATACATCATTTTTAAAAATAAAAGCAGTAGAAATTATACTAAGGCAATTTTGTTCATGGTATGAGGTGGTATTTTACTGACAAAAAGTGTCATCTTTTTCAATTATTTCTTTTTTATTGTAATTGTTTAGGCATTTGTATGTTGCATATTTATTAATTGATACCATATTATAAGCCATATCTTTTCAAACAGTGTAATTAAGATCTATTTTCTGCCTGTCACCGTTAATAACAATAAGTTTAAACCACTAATATAAGAACTAAGGGGCCCCGGCTTAGCACTTACAAAAATAGAAAAACAGCAATTTTCCTGCTGAACTTATTCCATAATTAGAAAAACCCAATTGAATCAACAATGGAGCATCATTATGACCGCTTTACAATTAAGCAAGTCAACAACATACCACTGCATATGGATCCGGCCTGATCTTGATGGTGAAGTTAAGCTTTCTTCCAGCTTCATCATACGAATCATCTTCATCATCATCATCATCCAAGTCGCTTTTGTCGGAGGATGGCTGCGACTTGACTTGACTGTACCCGGATCCGTAACCACTGCTTGCTGCCTCTTTGCGAAACGCCTGACAAATACAAGAGATTTAAAATACAATCACACATGGTAAAGGATGGAATTTAAATCGTACTAGCCCACAGTGAGGTTCGAACTCACGACCTCCGATCATACCTGGACCGTCGCTCTACCAACTGAGCTAAACCTCAATTGATAGCCGTTTTTCTCTCCCACCTTGCTTGCCCAAATATTTAAGCTAAGCTGACTGAACGCATTCGGTGTAGTTAAGATGGGGTCAGTATATTGAACAGCTCGCCACCGCTTTATTCAACTGTTGATGTGCACGTGCTTTTTGTGCCTTTTTTCGGCATTCCGGCTAAGTGACTTCCATGTTTTCTACTTTAAGATCGCATTCTAAACACGAGCACATAGTTTGGGTTTATGTAGTCTACGTTCCCGAACAGCTTTATATCCTGTTCCTGCAGGTGTAGTATCACTCTATCTTAACGCTAAACGATACTAAGCAGAAGAGGTTATTAGGTTTTCTTATGGCAAAATATAGGCTTGATTTTTACCTTGGAAAGACTATCCCGTCAACACTACTTGTTTATTGGCCTCGTTTGTAAGGTGACCAGTGCAGTTCGGCTCGCTTACTTACTTTGGTAGGACTGTGTCGAATCGCCTTCAGTTCTTCCTCGGTGAAGGAATAGCAGAAGTTGTCGTAGAACTCCCCAGCGCCGTACCTGGCATCGTACTTCCACGCGTAGTTCATCCAGGTTAAAGCGTGAGGCTTACCTGCGAAAAAATTATGGGATGCATTAGGCGCCTATTTTTAAACCCATTTTGCTGTTGCTCAATGCAAGTAAATTCACAGCAATGCTTTCACTGTCATTTACATCGATCTTGGTTATCAACTGTATCATTCATTAGACGAATTTTTGATTTGACATTGAAATATAATCCTACATGGTCGTGCTTGACTTACTTTAAAACTGAAAATTAGGCCACGCTGTTGACAAATAGAGGAAAATGATCTATTTTAAATCTAACAATATAAACTACTGCATGTCTTCGTCCTGCTAGGACATTTTTCTTGAATATTTGAGAAATCCTGCTCAAATCAATCCTAATAAATCTCACCAAGTAAACTAGCGACTGGGCAATCAAATCATACTGCAACGAATGTTTAGATCGCGACCGAACGGTTGAGAAACATTGGTTTAGGATACTGATGCTCGGTTTGTTAAACAAGTAAGGAGTTGTAGGGCCAGCTAAGGATAAGACTAATTTGAAAAATCCTTTAGAAAATATATGAACGAATACACTCTTTCTTACCATTCTCGAATGGGTGAACTAGACCCAGGGTGTGCCCGAGCTCGTGCACAAAGTAGTGAAGGAACTTTCTGGAAGCATTGGCGTGCTCAACCTTATCATCAGGATTCATCAAACCTTTGAACGACTTGTGTCTGAAACAAGAGGATAAGACAGGTCCCGACACGTAAAATACAACTAACAATGCAATTCGTTGTAGATGAGTCATTCGCGCCAATAGTTTGACTTGACTATCTGATTCCAATGATTCCCATCCACTTTGACATTGCATTTTTAACTACCAACATCGGTACATAGTGCTATATTTGACTGGCTAGTGGTGGTGAAGGTTTGATCAACCAATTTGGAAACACAGATACCCCAATTTACTGAATAAAGCAGGGGTTCTTAAACTGGGGTCCATGGACCCCTTGGGGGTCCGTGAACTAGTTTTAGGGGGTCCATGAAGATCTAATTGAAATATTAGTGTATATTTAAGAAGTAATCACATTATTAAAGAAAATTTTTGGACCAAAATCAGCAAATTTATGAAGTATATTTCTTTTGTTATGTCAATTTGTGACGTCATTTTTTATTTTTCATTTTTTTTTTGCCTACAGTGGTGCACGCGAGATAAATAAAAATTTTAGGGGTCCGCGGTAAAAAAAGTATAAGAACCCCTGGAATAAAGAGTCTAAACATCGTGAAAAACCTCAACGCCGCACACCCAATGCTTTCGGATGTTTAACTCGCCGTTTGCCACTGCCGCTTTTTCTCGGTTGACAAAATCCAGTGAATGTGATTAATTCAAATTAAGAGACTGAATATGACTTTTTGCTGAAATATATCTCTCTTTACATTTAGAAAATTAGACTATGACAGAATGTCTAATACATAGCTTCTGTTTATTGACGTTATTTATTTGGAAGGGCGGGGATATATAGAAGGCTGTTAAACAGTTATCGCCAAAATGAGCATAACTTAAAATAGTGTAATTTACCCGGTGAACATCCCAAATCCTCGGTTTCCGTCTTTTGAGAATGAGTATCCCATGTATCTCGGGTCAGGGGGTTTTGTGGCGATCATGCACCAAACGTTGACGTCACGATCGCTCTTCTGGAAGTGCGCCATCATGACGTCATACATGTCGTCCTTGGTCCAGGGGTTGTCGGGTGTAGGGTCCACAATCTGGGGGCGCAAGAAAAATAAATAAAAAAAGTATAAATTAAGGTCAAAAATGTGTTTCAAGGTCGAAAATGTGTTTCAAGGTCGAAAATGTGTTTCAAGGTCACAAGGTCAAAAATGTGCTTCAAGGTCGAAAATGTGCATGTTTAGCATTTTATTTTGTAAGTGAGGTGACTGACTTACAAGAAAGGTTATCAAGCTAATAAAAATAAGGTTTCATTTAAACTTAGACGAGCGCAGAAAAAAACGTGACTAAATGTTTACAAATTCCCTTGTTCCAAAAAAGTAAGCAAGTTTCATCTCTCAGTGACTTTTTAAAATATGATCAATTCACGCTCCCTATTTATTGTCGCGCCAATTTGTTAATAATACTTCAAATGGAAATAAAATTTAGACGAGCGGAGAAAAACCGTTGCTAAAATTACAAATCCGATTTTTCAAACGAGTCAGAAAGTTGTCTTTTTCCACCTCGGGGACTTTCCCACCTTATTGCTGAGCTTCTCATCGTAGTGAACTTTAACCCCGGCATCCTCGAACGCTTGGAAGATGTCAAACTTTCGATCCTTCACTTGTTTGGGCGAGTCGCTAAAGTCGTTCGCCGCTATTGTGGGGAAGATCACCTTGTCAACGTAGTCAACGTCCAAGGCTATTTCCACGAAAAACTGGAAAGGGGAAAGATTGATTTACGTTTGCAAGGAGTTTAATTGGACGGTTAAGGTTCGAGTCAAGTGGCGTGTAAAATAACGAAACTATATAACTCTATACAGTAAGAAAATATATTAAAAGGTAAAAAAGGTACACTTAAAGCAGGGGTTCTTAAACTCGGGTCCCTTGGGGGTACGTTGACTAGTTTTTAGTGGTCCATGAAAGTTCATTGGAATCTTTATGTATAATTAAAATTGTGTTCTTAATGTATAAAACAGATTGATTTATTTAAAAAAAAATATTATAAAACAAAAAAACCCTTTGTCTAATCCTTGAGCGTATTTATAAGACAGGATTTAAAGTTTCATATTTGCACAAAATGACGACCAAAAATAGAAGGTTTTTGAAGTTATGTTATGCTCTTTAAACTGGAGACGGAAAGAAAGTTATGCAACGCTGTTTGGTTACAAATCTGTTTGAAAGGATTTCTCTTACATCGTGATTCCGCACATATGGTCGTAAATTTATGGCCGTAACTTGACAGGTCTGTTGGAAAAGTCTAAAACCAGGTTATTAGCACAACAGCTTAAGGTTAACAATGGGACAAGGTCGAGAAATACTGTGCTGTACAAAACGAAAAAAAAATTAGACAATAAAAAATTAAAAAAAACATAAAAGACAACAAATGTTTCTCAAAATTGTGACAAAATGATTTGAATGTAATCAGATTCTATTTCACTTTCACATTATTTAGACCGAAAACAGCAGATCTTTAAATTTCATCTGCATTGTGACGTAGAACTATGACGTCATCCCTATAACAAAAAATCCCTAACGTGGCAAAAGCAAAAATTGTTTTAGGGGTCCGCGGTAAAAAAGTTTTGAGAAACCCTAGTGTAGAGTGTACATAAAACAACAAAAGACAAACTCACGGGACTGTCCCTCATGACTCCTTCAAATGTCACGGTTTCCCCATCTTTTCCTGAAGCGTTTTCAAAGACAAGTTTAACGTCGCCTCCCCAAACTCCGTCGTCCTGTGGGAGTCGGAGCAGGAGCTCAAATCTTCCGGAGGACTTTCTTCCATCGCTCCAAGTTATCTCGACACGAGAGGTCACTAGAGTGTCGCTGTTCGCGGCTTGGGGGATTTTCTTGACACGTGGCGCCTCGTTGGAACGAAAAAAAACGCCGCGATTGCCCTTCAGCCTGAAAAAGTTGGTTTGAAGTGATAAAAGGCGGGTTTTATTGTAGTTTCGCGTGTGTGACGTAATTTGGTGTCATAATGACGTCATTTGGTATCATAATGACGTCAGTTGGTATCATAACGACGTTATTCGGTATCGGATCATATCGCGATACTTTTTGACCAACATATCGGGTATCAGTATCGGAACAAAATTTCAAGTATCGGACATTCCTAAAGGTGTGAAAACACGTATGTGACGTAATTTTAATTTGATATCGTAGTGACGTCATTTGGTATCGTAGTGACGTCATTTGGTATCGGGTAGAATTGCGCAACTTTTCGGCCAAAATATCGGGAATCGGTATCGAAACAAAAGTAGAATTATTACCTATAGCTGTAATTACGTTTGATTTTCAAATAAATAGGAAATTTATCCGACAATGATTTATCCACAACATAAAGGGGGTTCAGTGAATATAGTTGTACAAATTAATCTAAAATGCAAATTCAAAATAAATTTAATATAAGTCACACCTAAGGTAGACTTTTGCCTTCCCAAAATCTGAATCAAAATTTTGAAATTAATTGAAAATAAAATCCCAATAACATTTCAGTTTATCTACTTAAGTAAAAAGGGGAATTTTAGTGACTACAGTAATGCCGAAGCGTAGATAAATGATCCGGATTGCAAGTGCACAAAAAACTTAATAATTTCTCACCAAGGGTAGACTTTTGCCTTCTCCTTGTTAACTGCAGATCCACTGATCACGTTCAAAACCGAGGTGTGAGTTCGAATCTTGTCAACGTCCAACTTCAGCTCCAACTCAACACTGGAAAGCGAACCCTTGTACACTCCACTGATCGGGTTGTTGGAAATAGCTGAAAACATAAACGTTTAGTTCTTAGTTCTAAGGATCGCCTGACTTTGATGACCAAACGGTCTTTCGCTGCTCCCTGGGAATCTGCTTTTTAAACTATTATCATGTCTATCTATCTTTATATATATATATATATATATATATAAGTAAAGCAGTGTAACCATGAGTTTATTTGCATATCTCAACTTTACATCTAGTAAGAAAGTTTAACGTTTATAGTTTTAAATTCTAAGTGGAAAAGGTGTGGTATTATTATCATTTTTTTGAATCTAAATTATTTTAAATCTAATATGTAAGTCAGACAATCCGTGGTCCTGGTAAGTTTAAAACACGAAGAGTTAGTTGTCAGATTAAAGGATTCCATATCGACTTCTGCTCCCTTGAAAATTATATTTTGGCTCGGCCATGCCGCTAGCGGTCAATTTGACTTATTACAAAATGGATGTTTCTCGTATTTCTACAACTCATGTCAGAAGAAAAAAATTCTTTGCTTCTTTGCCTTTGTAAATATTTGTATTGTTAAAAGTCGTAATTCCAGTCAGCGTTTTCGGTTTGTCTAAATGTAGAACAGCGAATAAACAAGAGATTCAAATACTTGCAGATGTTGCAGATAAAGAAATATTAAACTTTTGTGTTTTTTTCCTAATAGGCAAGGTGTGAAGGGTTATTAGATTAAAAACCACTTAACTAAGTCAGCGCACTTATTGAAACTGACGCTTGAAAACGTTGGAGTTTTAAACTTATCAAAACTAACCACAAAGCATGGTTTGCACAAAAAGTTTGCGAAAACATTTTGCCTTACAAATCATGTAAAAGCTATCAGTGCCCAAAGCCTAAAACATAAGGCGGCCATTATTGAATAAAAGGAAATTGACTAACGGCATCCATGTGTGTATGCATCCTGTTACACGGGAGCATTTAAGAGTGGTAATTTCCCACTGTCATGACGAACAAGACAAATTGCGTTGTTAGGGTTGTTTGCGGCTTCTTGTAAGGTTGCATGTGCGACGTGTGTGTATCTGTCTGTTGGGTTGTTGTTTTAGTGTGCTTGTGTGTATGCTTGTTTGTGTGTTTGTGTGTTGCGTGTTTGCGTGTTTGCGTGTTTGCGTGTTTGCGTGTTTGCGTGTTTGCGTGTTTGCGTGTTTGCGTGTTTGCGTGTTTGCGTGTTTGTGTGCTTGTGTGTCTGTGTGTCTGTATGCTTGTGTGCTTGTGTGCTTGTGTGCTTGTGTGCTTGTGTGCTTGTGTGCTTGTGTGCTTGTGTGCTTGTGTGCTTGTGTGCTTGTGTGCTTGTGTGCTTGTGTGCTTGTGTGCTTGTGTGCTTGTGTGCTTGTGTGCTTGTGTGCTTGTGTGCTTGTGTGCTTGTGTGCTTGTGTGCTTGTGTGCTTGTGTGCTTGTGTGCTTGTGTGCTTGTGTGCTTGTGTGCTTGTGTGCTTGTGTGCTTGTGTGCTTGTGTGCTTGTGTGCTTGTGTGCTTGTGTGCTTGTGTGCTTGTGTGCTTGTGTGCTTGTGTGCTTGTGTGCTTGTGTGCTTGTGTGCTTGTGTGCTTGTGTGCTTGTGTGCTTGTGTGCTTGTGTGCTTGTGTGCTTGTGTGTTTCGTAAATTATTGTTTGCGAGTTTGTTTTATTGTGCCTGTGTGTATGCTTGTTTGTGTGTTTTTGTGTTTGTGCGTTTGTGTATTTGTGTGTTTGTGTCTTTATCTTTACTAGCTAATTAGTCGTATTTGCGCTTGTGTGTTTTGTGCTCATTGTTGTTTGTTTTTGTTTGGTGCAGAGTGTTTTCAAACTTTTCACGAATAAACGTGATCTTAAACGCAGGAAGGAACCATGATGAGTTTTGTTGTTTTGATTTGCTTGGCATTGTTTTTGTTTTGAAACGCGCTTTAGAAAAAATATCAAGCTAAAAACGGTAACAAACCTTAGCACTGTATCTTGCATCCTGCAAAATTTACCCCATTACCCACCTTTAACGTTAACTTAACCAGGGGTTAATTTGACACAAGTTTGAGAGCCCAGGTCTATCACGGGGCCTTCTATGCACATTGTACGTGCAAAGGCTTGTCTGTGTTTACTGTTTTTTATGCCGGCACCAGACTTCCGCTTTGTCTCAAACTCCGGAACAAACAGCTCATTTACTCACTAAGACGCATGCTGCTACTGCAGTGTAAGGCCGACTAGCATACGGTGGATAGAGTTGTTTAACTATGTGTACTACTAACATGCGCTTACAAAAAAATCTAATCTTACATTATGAAAAATGTTGGTATAGTAGAGCCCACATAGTGGCATATGTTTGAGTTTAAATCAGTGCTTCTCAAACTTGATTAGCCTGCCGTACACAAAAATTACTGCAAAAACAATAATATACACTACCTACAGAAAAAATAATACCAAATATTGCAATCGCCCGTAATGGACAAAAATAGATAAATACCATAATGGTAATATCCAATGGTTAGGGCACATTTAAGTCCCGCGTTGCTTACATGTCTAAAGGTTTCGCGGTGCACTTAAACATTTTTCAAGGCATACAGTTTAAAATGTGGTATATTTGACTTATGAAGTCACAAAAAGAGACAAAAGAGGTTTTACAGCAAATCCTCTGTCTCGTATTTGTCCTGTTGTTTACATTGTGTAAAACAGTGGTTGCCAACCCTTTTCATAAAAATATGAGTGAAAATCATTTATGTAAGAGCTACCCTATATACTTGGCCAATGCTCTCGGTAATACTAAAATATGCTTTTCCGGCTATTTCTTTTCAATCAAAATAACAACTTTAACTTGCCATTCACGGACCAGGTTGTAATTAATAATGAATGTGGGCTAGCTGAAAAACTAAACTTATTCTTGCCTAAGTCATTTCTCTGGAAATGTGAAATGTTGGAACATGAAAACAAGTTTTGCTAAATATATTATTTCATGTATAAGAAACTTTTGTTTACTCAGACTCAAGCTATAGCGTTTTATGCTCGCTATAGTATAAATTATTATGTACATGGTTTTCAAAAGTTATTAATTTGTGTTATTCTTGTAAAAGTTAGGGGTCCGTAAGCTTGAAATTGTTTTTAAACAAGTGCGCGACTAAAAAAGGAACAACTGTTGTAGAGACTATAGTATTTTATTTTTTTATCATTGCATGATGTATATCCTTCTTAAGCACGACCATCTTGCCTTTTGACAAGATACTGATTTTCGAAAGATGAAGCATGATTAATGAAAAATCCAAATGAAAAATTTATTCATCGTACCTGGTTTGGCCTTCCGTGCAGATCCTGGATACAACGATCTCTTTCCTTTCCCATATCCTAGAGAAAAATAAAATAAGTTCGTTAAAATTGTGCTTTGATTTGGATAAGGTCTTGATCACGTACGAATATACATGTTGGTGCATTGCAGGCCGACAATAATAGAAACTATAAATTTATAATGTTTTCGATAGAAAAAAGTTTGCTTCGTAGAATATCGACTCTTTTTTTCACGTTGGTAACACGAGAACGAATTCAGCTAACCACTAATATAGCCGTCAATATAAAATTGTTTTCTCATTATCTATCTTTTGCAGTATTAGCCTTACGTTACCGCATATCACTATGAAGGTTCTGTATTACACGTATTGATATAAAGGGGAAGTTGTGTTTTTTCTTTTTAAATAAAATGCTTTCTAATTTGAATAAAGACAATCGAACCAGAAGGTCAAAATTTGTTGGCGTTCTTTATACGAAGGTTTTAGGTTTCGTATATGGAAAAAAATCGCACACTTGTTATGAAACATTTTTGGTATACTCTTAGTAAATCAAAATAATTGTTTCATTAAAAGCATCTTGACACAGCATGCAGCCTATCCCAATAAAGTCTGCTTATTTTAAGGATCCAACGTTAAAAACGACCCCAAGTAATGTTTTTCCAAATTTTCCAAAAAAACACCAAGTCTCGGTGCATTAAGATTGTCCATAGAAAACAAACACCCCAGAGACAAATTACAGTGTAAAAAATCAGTATCGTATGTTAATGCACAGAATTCGCACAACAATGGAACGTCACTGTACATCTAAACAACAGAGTTAAACCAGGCTTCGAACTGTACTTGACCATTGTTTAGCACTTATGTTTTGCATGTAAATTAATGTCGGTCATTTTTAAGATTTTAAGAGAAATCTATTTCGCCAATAATGGCCTCTTTAGTCTCTAGTTCAAAAAGAACTTTGTTCGTATATGTACAGTAGGTGTGCGACGGCTGAAAACCAAACACTAGCACTAAACGTCGCTTGCGTAACCTTGCGAAAAACCGCCGGCGTACAAATCACTGAACTATAAAACCAGGTATTTGCAATAAAACAAACAAAAAAGCAAAACTCGCAAACTTACCTTTGCTTGCCATGTTCAGTCTTTTGACTTTCAAAGCTTGCGGGATAGACTGTACTTTAAGCTTACTTTAGCAACAGCAACTTCTTGTAAACAGGTACTAAGCATCAAGCAGCTAACTGGAATAAAAAGGCTTACACAGTACGGAATATTTAAATATCAGTGGTTCGGCGGATGCATGGCGTCAGGCAGGAAATTACCATTGTGCGTTCGTGCATGGCACGGCTGTGACTGTTAGTAGGCGCTGCTGTCTCGCAGTTAAAGCCAGGATTTGCAAGAATCACACTTACAAGCGGTGTTGCAATGACTTAATGAGGTTTATGTGACGTTATTGTGACGGAAACACATCTTTCATTACCTTAACTCTTTTAAATCCAATTTGTTCTTTTAAATCCAATTTGTTCGGCAATACAGGGTCAATTTATTATTAAAAAATATGCAAAATACAGAATAAATAGAAAAAAATGCATCAAAAACTAATTTACGAGTAGTATAAATTATTTTTATAGAACATAAAATAAAACCCGCATGTTATGGACAAAAAAAAGTTGTCATATGTGACTTTACATTTACTTAAGTGCCTGTTTTAAAAAGCCTTGGCCGGGCTTCAGTCGTTTCGGAAAATTGCTTGACTTGAGTCTGTTGCACGAAAGACTTGGCTTGGACTTAAGTGATTAAGTTGATTAAAAGTATTTTCATTTGACTTTTTATTTCACGCAAAAGGGTTAGATTCCTAAATGTTATTTTTATATATTTTTTTGGTTGAATAATTACTCATAATCGCGCGGGTCTAGAAATTTTAGAAGTTAAATTTTATTTTTATATTAGTAAGTTAACTTGCTTTAATAATGACTTGACTGCGACTTAAGTTTACTCACAAAAGATTTGACTTTGACTAAAGTCATTTCAGAATGACTTGTTTAGAACACTGCTTACAGGTTTGCTGTAGGTCGGCGAATAATAAATATAAAAAAACATTGAATGCAAATAGAAGTAATACGAAATTACCATTAATGTTTGGCATTGGCCAATACAGACAGGAAATTAGCTGGCATAAGCGCTTTGAATAACAGTAACGATCCTGATTAATGCCCATATTACAGTTACGCACATTTTTGAACATAATATTAACCTTTTTTTGCCAACAGATCAGTTTGAGAAGGAACATATCTGGCTTATCTGACACAAGCATTTAAATTGACCTTGTCGAACATAATAACTAATAAGCTTTTTCGTGAGTTAAATAATCCATAGCAATTTGAAACATTAGGCTATGTTTTTACAGTGTATATCGCAAAGCAGATTGACCTTGTCGAACGCAAATGTTGCAAAATTCAAGCAAGTCAAAATAAAGTTCAACGGCAAACATTCACTGCCTAATGTACAAGAAACAAGAAAAAAGGCTTTTGCATTAATAGCTGCTAGACATCACGATTTTGAAAAAAGTTTTTCTGCTAATTTTAACTTGCAAAGTCGTTTCCTGGACGAAATGAACCCGGCTGTAAAATATCTCGTGATGGTAGAAAACGTGACGAGTGTGTCTTAGGAAGTTTTTCTCTGAAAAGGTCAGTTAACTTTTGAAACCCAGCGAACCAGCATTTTGTGCAGGGTGCAAAAGCAATTGCATATTGCATTACGACAATGCATATAACAAACCTTTAAAACGCATTTGCAAACACAATTACTTATCAAAAACAGCTCCTCTGGTAATTAATTGTTAACCAACGTTTCGGTAACTTATGCAAATCGCCCGAAGTATTCAGGGTAAATTGAACGTTCGTTGTACAACGCAGTGAATCCATTGTACAACGAGCGTTCGGTGCCATTCACCTTGAAGAAGGCACTTTGAAAATGTTGCCGAAATGTTGGTTAAGAATCTCAATTACCAGAGGAGCTGTTTTTGATAAATATTATGTATGCCAAGTTTTGTAACATCTAGCTTGGAATTTGTAAATCCATGAAGTCATTTTTTAAATCTTTCAAATCAATATATAATTAACTTCAGGTTAATTTGGATTTTTAAATGTTTGTTTCAAACTTGCCACCATAAACAATTAGATGAAACATCAGGCAATTTGCAACAGACGCAATCCTCGCATGTCTGTCGTGTATGTGATTATAGCGTGTTCGCTTGGTGGTAAAGCGCTAAATATTTCACCTCGATTTCCTTTCCCTTGCTGGGCATGTCTGGCTAATCTAGTGGGCAACTGATCAGCTAATCTTAAAAAAACTCAGTGTTTGAACTTTATTATACAACTCATTCTTTTTGCACTTTATCTTTCACGGCGAGAGAAATATACAACGTCACTCAACTAGACACAACTGCTTTATTGCAGCACTTGCACATTCTTAATTGCATTGAAAATAGAAAATACACAAGTGGGAAAAATACATATTTTACAATACTTTCACCACGTGTTTTGCTGCGCTGTTCGCTGTATACTTTTGAAAGCACAGTTATGTAGAAATTTTTGAAAGTACAATAAATCTAACGACCTGACAGCATGCACGGTGGATAGCAAAAGCAGGGTGTTTAGTTTGATTTAGTGGAGTGGATATTACGGTGGTAATTCTCTCACGTGTTGAAATATTCAAATACAATTGTACAAGAATGTCAAAGCCCATACGGAAGTAAGTATCATTTTGAAAGTTTCAAATAACCCTTTATGATAATGTTAAAAATGAATATAGAGTAATTCTAAACGTTCAAAATAATACCTAGGCCAAATTCTCTATGGGCTTTGATATTCTTATTACGTCTTGCCACCACTTCCAACCATTATGTTCCAACTCTATAAGTTTGAGTAAATTGTAGTTATTGTGGCGGTTTTTAGAAAACGCGTGATATTTACGAATCCCAGTGACGTAAATGAACACCGCTTTTCCTTTTAGGTGGAACATTAATTTAACTAAAAATCTACTCTAAAAACGCTAAAGCACTTCTGCTATGCACTAAAATAGCAGCGTAGCTAAGAATATGCATTAGCCGTGGGCCTGAGTCAGTCTATTTCACGCAAATTTTAAGTTAATAAAACCGTAAAAATTTAAAAATACAAGCCTGGATCCTATAACTGCAGGCAAACCAATATCATACAGTGTCTATGTATGCTGTCTACCCTACATGCTAAACCACTGCTCAAAACAGCCTGTAACCTGTTAAACGTAAACAATACAGCTATTCTCACGTGACACGAGATAACCGCCGGCATTTTGCCTATGTATACGTGCAACAGGATTAGTTAACCTTAAGCTGCACGGTGTACGCAAATCAGATGTCAAAACATGGCGGTTGATTAGCATAGCTACTTTCCCTGCATATTTACTCGGAATTGAAAGCATGTTTTACAGTTATGCTTTATTTTTATCTGTTTTTATAACATAGTAAGCAAAACAGAGCATACGGTGTTTCAAAGTTTTCATTTATCAGCTAAACATATCATGCTTAGCATGAACCTCAACAATTAACAGGCCTAATAACATTCTTAAATATAGTTCGAAAAATACAATTTGGAAAGGGGGCATGGCTACAAATTAGGGAAAGTACATATATACCCTAAACCTAAACCTTAACAAATAGCCAGGCGTTATATATAATATTAAAACAAGTAACCTGAATGTTTACCCCTATTTATAATGGGCCACTTATACCCGTCTGGTTTAGCATTGTATTGGTCAAGCCTAAGAACGGATATGAGCTGTGTTTCGTCCATTTCTATCAGCGAAAGAGTAAGAACGTTACGAATTTGGCTTCTTCGATATTATCGGAAATCACTGAACATATAATGCAACTAATTCACATAAACGACCACACATGATACTAGTTTTTTTTTCAATTTCTCAATATAGGAACATCGTGCGTTCTGCATTTAACATAACACCAGTGTTGTAATGACTTAATCAATGACTTGACTTAAGTGCGCTTAAGTCACTGTTTTTAAATGACTTGACTTGACTTAAGTCATTTGGGCAAATGACTTGACTTGACTTAAGTTTTTTCAACAAGTGACTTGGGTTGAAATAAAGCATTTCTTTAAGTATTTTATTTATAAAATTGAGCTATTTGTCCAAATTTTTGCACAAAAAATAAATTACTTGCTATATGATCGTTTTCCTTATTTTTAGTTCAGTTATTGTTCATAATCATACGAGTTTAAAAATTCTAATAGTTTAACGTTTTATTTTTATGACAAGGACATGACTTGAAATTGACTTGCTCTAATTATAATGACTTGACTGGGACTTGACTTGTTATTTATTCAAAAAGACTGGACTTGGACTTAAGTTATTTTACAAATAACTTGACTGGGACTTAAGTCATTTTAAAATGACTTGTTTACAACACTGCATAACACAAATATATATTAGGAACGAACTACAACGAATAGATTTTGCTGCACATTACGCACGCAAAGTGAAATAAAAATGCAACACAGGGAACAAAATAAGCATTTGATTATCAAAGTTTAAAGTGCTCTATCAAAACTCGGCAAAATCGCACCAAAAAATATCAAACAGCTTTCCCACGTTATTTTACTCTGCTTTAACTAAAGGCGGAAATGTGGCAAATGTACGGTAATAGTTAGACTCAATAACAGCATTGATATTCTGCCACAAAATCTCAATATTATATCCTGTAACTGGTGTTAGCTTTTTTTAATGCAAACTCAGTTTTATTCCTTTAAATGTGTGGAAAATGGTGAAATCGACGTCTATAGCTCTTTTAACAGTAATAAGTGACCGTCCACGCGCCATTTGGCCTTTTATTTTCTTTATTGCAGTACGTTGTCCCGCCTCTCCATTTTAAAACAGACACAAAAGGAAAATACACACATTGTGAAACGCTTGCAATATAAATGACACAATAAATAGTATGGCTAATAGTTAATTAGGGGTAACGTAAAATTGAACTGTGATTTCCGCCATACTTTCTCACAAACGCAATAGCAAAGCATAAGAGACAAATTAAAAATTGAACGCAAAATGTGCAAAAAATAAACAGCCTGTACGGATTATTTCAACAAATAGGGAGTCTATAGTAATAACGTTACGAAAACGCAGATGCTTCGAATATAAACCACTCTGGCACATTGAATAGTAAGATGACGACTAAAGGGGAATATTAACAGGCTAAGTGGAAAACACGGAGAAAAAGAGGAACTTTGGCAAAGCAACATCGGTGGTACACACCAATTGGCACTGTACAGCAAGTACCTTCACGTTGTCATCCCCGTAAGTATCAGAGCCTATCAGAGTTAATCTGCGAAACAGTCCTGAAAAACGAAACTAGCTACTTATGCGAAGATATAAAAGCCACTGCCCAGATATCTAACCAACACGAAAGAAGAAGGCACTGCACCGAAATTAAGCTGCTGCTTGTACAGCTGAACGCATTACCAGCATTGCCTAACGTTATATGTTTGAACGGACAATGCAAATATATGGAACAAATATAGTACAGGAACCAGTCTTATAATATAGTTGGTGCTGATTAAAAATATGGCAGAAAGTCGGACAAAACTTTTGCATAAATTGTTATGTTTTGCTTAGGCACTGAGTTGTGAAAAATGGTGAATAATTTGCGAAATGTTGCATGAAAAAATAGGCGTTAGTTGATACATAAATGTATAAAACACAGCAACCGTTAGGAGACGCTAATTGAAAAAAATGGTGCCTTATTACTAAATAATGCACCAGGTATAATGGTTTAATCATTGAGAAACAAAGTACTAGTGTATCAGTATTCACAAAATGTGTACCTAACGATAAACAATGTACCAGTCTAATGTATCATCATTTGGGAGAATATGTAGGTTAGTATCTAAAACTATGGTGTTGCACAAAAACACTTAAGTTTATGCTAAAACACTAAGTTTTATTAGTAAACAATGCACCAGGAGTGATATACCAATCAATAAGAGATAATAAAGTATACCACTAATCACAAAATGTGTACCTAGCGCTAAGCAATGTACCAGTCTAATGTACCACCCATTGAGAGACAATACAGTAAGTATTCAGTATTTCAAACTGCGTTGCACATTTGCAGCAAGCTTATTTTCAAGTTTAGGCAACACCATTAAAAAATTTCCTAAACGTGCAACGCCAGTTTAAAAGACAGGTTCTTTTAATGTCTCTCAATGATTGTTATACTACAACTGGTGCATTGTTTATCGGGCAATAAAGTAACCAGTATTTTAAATTGGTGGAACATATTTAGATAAACAATAGGTTTAATTTGTATCCTAATTGCCGGAAATCTTTCCTTGGTATTTTACCATCTACTTGGTCACCAGCAGGGTTTCTGGTGTACAGGGAGTCAATTCGTTCCCCACATCGAGTCGTTTGTTTTCGGAGGAGACGAAACACGTGGAGATCAAGCCTACGAAGACAAGAGAGCTCTGGAATAATAAAACCCCGATGCTGCCGAAGTTCTTGAAAATCATTCGCCCGAAAACGCCCAGCAAAAGTCCCATTGAGGTCTGGATTCCAGTCATCCAAGTGTTAACAAGCGATTCGTCGATAGGGTAGGTTTGCTGGGTGGCAATCTCAAGCGCCGAAACCGTCGTGATACCGGTAAAAACGCCAAAAAACAAATTGCACACGAAAATCACGGCGGCTGTGTTTGCGTAGACGCCAAGAGCGATTCCAACTGTTGACACAAAGCAGAGGGAAAGCGAAGTTAAAGTTTGAGCCTTGTATTTCTTGGACCGATCGACCACTTTGCCGCCTGCAAGGAGTCCAACAATGTTACCGAAGCTCCACAGAGCCATCACAAATCCGCTCAACACGTCCGATGGAAGATTAAGGAACTCAAAGTTAAGTCTGTGGATGATCTCGGACATCATTAGGTTCTCAAGGATCACAAGTTGGAAGCAGAGTCCGAGGAGATATGTCATCGTGATGTAGGACCATTTGGAGAAGAGGGATCGTGTCTCACGCAGGAAAACAGCTCCGGTCTTCTTTCCAAGGTTGTTGTTGTCTTTTATCTCCTGCGCGGCTGTTGGAGCTGTAGGCGGTCTGTCGGTCATAAACGCACAAAACAGCATCGCAAAAGTCCCGGCCACTGCTAGGAACGATCCGTACATGATCTGCAAAGACCTGCGACCGCTTTCCAGCATTGGTTCGCTTAGGTTATAAGCGGACACGTTCTCAGCCGCGCTTGAAGTATACACAAGGCTTGGAGGGACCACATAACCGCAGCCATCGCCTGTGCTGAGCCCTATAACGTTCACAGCTATCGCAGTTCCAACTTGGCTTTCGGGGAACCATAGAACTGCGAATGTGGATGGTAGAGCTATCCCAACTGTCTCTGAAATGCCCAAGAAAAACTGGCCTATGAATATGAGGGATATAAGCGATGGACTGGTTAGCGCCGCAGTTACGAACAGCATTCCAAGGGTGCTTGAAAAAGCAACCAGCAGCACCATCAGTCTAAGCTTAATTTTTCCCTTGAATATGAACCAGACCAGAGGTATTGTGATAAAAATAGCGCTGATGTTACGTCCGTTTGTGAGCCAGTCCACAACAGAGTAGTCGACTTGGTAAAACTCCGAGTAAAAGTTACTGATTTCTCCGAAACTCGCGAACGAAATGCCACCGAAGAATTGGTAGAAAGCTAACCCGACCAGAAAGATCCACCTTCGCGTGTAAAGTGTCCTGTTTTGGTTTTCCAAATCTTCGTAATCGTTCCTCATCTTGAATAGTTAGTTATGGTCAAATACTTGCATGGAATGCCTTAAGATTCTACGAGCCAGCTGTAAAACAAATTGTTTTATAAGGTTACTCAAAACAGTAGCGATACAAGTGGAAACAAAGAAGATTTCATTCATTTAAACCAAGCCTGCGGGTCGGTTAAAAATGACCCCGAGTCCGACTCTGACTCCGGCCAAAAATATAAACTCAAGTGCCCAGGCCCGAGTCCTACTTCGGCCAAATGTTAGATTGTCTCAACAGCCTGTATTACACCTATTTATGCAACTAAAATAAGATTGACGTCGCGCCATTCAATTATAGGTGTGACATAAACCTCATCCACTCATACGCGGTTGGAAAATATTCCACCATATGCTATTCAAGCTTTACAATTTTTCAGTCTTAATTTTTCGAAAAATGCTACTGCGCATGCGCACGTCGGACCCGGGACTCGGGTAGTCTCACTTAGTATCTAACGAGTCCCTATAGTCCGACTCTAGTAAGACAAACCGACTCCGTCGAGTCTCATATCCCGAGTCCGACTCCGCAACCCTGCCTTAGACACCCTACAAAGACTTTCCGACGTTCAAATTAAAACGATTTATTCAAACATACTACAAAGTATGGTTCCTCTATCTAGCATATTTAACAACATCAAGCATTTTTAACACTAAAAACCCGATTTAAACGACATCACCACATCAAAACCGCTGTACACAATTATCACCTACCAATTTCAGAGTGATACGCATTGTGTTCTAAGAAGCTCAAATGCAATGCGTTATGCGTAGTGTGTATCTAATCATTCCGAAAAAGCTCACGGTGTTTAATGCGTTTCGAAACGAGCGCCAGTCAGGAATGTTTACAAAGTCTTTTTGATTGGGCCACAATCAAAATTCATTTAAAAAAAAGTGATTTGGTCCTACTGAGCCATAGGTCTTAAAATCGCATGCATAACTCTGCAAAACATATTACACTGTTTTTAGACAAATCTAAAACTACTTAAAGAAAATTCTGAATAACACCTGCTCCGATAACTGTTTATGTTTTAATCCTAAAGATGCCTATAATATGTATTTAGACTACTAAAAGACATAGAGATCTATATCACTGATGATGACATGTGCATTTGCCGAAACGTTTGAATAATAAAGCATGCCGCTTTTTATGTCTATTTGGGCCGTTATTTTCACCATTCAACATAGAGATCTATAAGTCTATATAGCCGAACATATAGGAGAACTGACATACTTCTACGTAACCTTTAAACCCACATCCATTACATTGTGATAACATCAAAATACAAATCTGAAACACTGAAATAAATCTAAGAAATTCCGTACGCTGTGGCGTTCGTAAACGCATCAATTTTAGCCGTGACAAATGTAAAAATACAGAACTCAACGCACAAAAAAGCAAAAATCTTATTTTAAAGTTTTAACACTTCTTCTCACCAAAAACCGTTCGTGGTAGGACTGAGTTGCTAACTGGAAACAAAACTACCAGAAGATATCCAATTCTGATTAATTTGGCCTCGTGAAAACCTAATTGACTTCGTTTCTTGTCTAATTGACTTCGTTTCTTGGGGCGTTGGAATTTTTCGCGTGTAATTCTAATTGCCGTAGTGACCGCTGATATAATTTTTTTTTGCCGCTGGTATTTAGTGCTGAATTGAGTCTGTTGCTGTCAGACTTTGACAACTGTAGAATTGCTTCAGCTGTTTTAAATTAGAATAGAATTTTAGTTTTTGTCAGCTGGGCAAAATTTCGCAAAACCTACAAATTAAACTAAAGTCTGAACTACAATTATTTTTAATCAATTCACGCTCGCGTTTTGGTATTATTTTTTGTTAATAAAAATACAGTCAGTTTTTGACAGAATCGCATAAATGTCCCATTACAATGTGATTGAAAAAGCACCAAGAGCTGCACTGAGCTGAGCGAAGCGTAATTTGCATTTAAATTCTATTGTTTCAAGATTTTCACGCTTTGCTAAACTCAAACCCAATTCAGCTATAGAAGAAACGTAACGTTTTTGACGATTTTTACGCCCAGCTCAGCTCAACTCAGCGCAGCTGTAGTGTAAACGGGCCTTTATGCTTACAAATATCAATAACCAATGACATGCACATTTACATCAATTGTCACGAGAAAACGGGACATGAAACAAACATGAAGCAAACAAAATATAATCTTAGTGGAAACTTGTGAAGTCGCTCGGTGCGTCACAATTCAAACAAACTTTCAAAAGGCGACGCAGGAAAAAAGTTTAAGCCCCTTCTAATTCATCCAACTAGAAAACCAGAACAATTTAGCTTAGTGCCAAAAAGGTCGAGTAAATCGGCATCATCTTGATTAAAACGTTTCTACATACACTTGTATCATCACCAGCTTATGTAACTGAAATCTATTCAAGTCTTCCTTATAAAAGGTGGAACGGAACAGTATCATTGAGTTGTGAATGTCTGTTTGAAGCGTTTTTTTCTTGATGGTGTAACTCAGGGGTTGGCAACCTTTATGGCCCTGCGGACCGGCCTAAAACCAATTTTTTTCGAGAACCGGCCTTAAAAAAATACAAATATTCAGTAAAGGTAATACTTTTTTTGAATGGACGAATTAAAATGTATAAGTTGTTTCAAAAACTTCCCAGCCTGACCATCAAAATAATGAATCATTTTGCAATACAACTCATATGGCCACAGCACACTGGTCGTATTGAACCTCACGAGTGCTTAATACTAATAGAGATTTTTTATCATACCAATCAACCATGGAGCATGTTTAAACTAAAGTTATTTATTTTGAATAGAAAATTCCTTTAAATATTTTCGACTTTAGTTTGTTTTTTCCGCATTTTACGTTTGGGTTTAAATCAAAATTTTTATTTAACAACCCTGCTACGGACCGGTAACGAACTCCTCGCGGACCGGTGGTTTCCGACCACTGCTGTAACTGATCTAACTTGGGACTGTTTTTACTTTTACGTTTACGATTTTGGAGCACAATGGTTGGAGGTTGTAGTAAGACGTAGTAAGAATATAAAAATCTCATGCAGAAGTAAATAGCATTTTAAACGTTTCGCATATATTTTATTCAAATAGGCTTTTGATGTTGAAAATGAATAAAGAGTTATTTGAACGTTCAAAATGCTTGACACCTACTTATGTATGGACTTTTCTAAGTAACCGTTTTGAGTACGATACTCGGCAAATATTGCGCAAACTCATAAAATATTGTGAGAGGCATTCCAGTGTAAAGAAATATTGAAACGGTTTTGTTATGTGGCCTATACAAACAATCCGTGTTTTCTTTGTGAGGAAACGAGGTAATAACTTTCAATAGATTCAGAAAGAGTCCATATCCTATAATACATTTAAAAAGCAGTCAATATCCTATAATACATTTAAAAAGCAGTCAATATCCTATAATACATTTAAAAAGCAGTCAATATCGTATAATACATTTAAAAAGCACTCAATATCCTATAATACATTTAAAAAGGAGTCCATATCCTATAATACATTTAAAACGGAGTCCATATACTATAACACATTTAAAAACTGACTCAATATACTATAACACATTTAAAAAGCAATCCATATACTATAACACATTTAAAAAGGAGTCCATATCCTATAATACATTTAAAAAGCAATCCATGTACTATAACACATTTAAAAAGGAGTCCATATCCTATAATACATTTAAAAAGCAATCCATGTACTATAACACATTTAAAAAGGAGTCCATATCCTATAACACATTTAAAAACTGACTCCATATACTATGACACATTAAAAAGCAGTCAATATACTATAATACATTTAAAAAGGAGTCAATATACTATAACACAGTTCGAAAAGGAGTTCACATAACACTGAATTAAAAAGTTGAGTCACATCACTTACAGGCACCGACATTTTCTCTACACCAACCTTTTTGTAGCCTTGCATATCGACAACAAATGTTTGCTCAACAAAATGCAAACGTTTAAGTTCAAACGTTTGACTTTACGATGACACATCCCTATATCAACTAACAGCTAAAGCTGGTAGCATATTTTTGCACCAATATTAAAGCGGTCTGTCGTATCTGCGCCATTTACTGTCAGTGTGTATAATTTCACGCCAGCTGAGTTCAACGGCTGACTGAACCTTTTCTGCCATAGCTGCACCTAATACCAGTTGCAAGCCTAACTCCGGATCTCAAGCCGAAATGATTGCATTTGTCCAAAGTCGGCCACCCGTTTTAAAGTGCTTTAAACACGCGTTGGGGGCAATATCTGTTGCTTTGATTTGAAATTAACCGACGTTTGAGGGATGTCCGATAATATCGGATCGGGTTCATTCCCGATACCAAGTGGTGGTTCAGTACTCATCCGATACTAGGGTGGTATCGGTGCCGATCCGATACTAAATTAATGTTGCTATTTCAGGCATGGTTGGCGATCAACTGCAGCTAAATACGCAAATAAATAAAAAATAAAGTAGGTTAGCAACTTAACAATGGTCTGATCCGACAGTACTTTAAATACCAAGACTAAATGATAAAAAAGTTAGCATTAAATCGAACAGTGTTATTATTTCTATTGGAGCTTATATGTACCTATATATCCACCATTAAACGTGTAAACATGTCACTTTCAAACGATATTCTCAGAGATTCAAAATAGCACATATCATCACGTTTAAAAGGGCACATGCTATATAAATCCCGTTTTAATTTTCTAAAAAGACGAAACATTATTTTGCTGCAATTATAAAGTCGCTTTAGTTTTCATGAAGGAAATATGGCGATTCTTTCGAGAATTTTATTTTACGCCCTAATAGGCGTGGTAGTGTCTTAGCTAAAATTGGTATGTTAAAACGCAAGAAGAACATCTCAGTTTTCTTCAAATTGGATAAGATTCGAAACAAGTTATTGTACGCAAGTTATGAATGAATTAATTTTAAAAAATATTGGCATATGGCGGTGTTATTTAAACCATGGGTCGCGACTCGAAATTGACTTGCGGTTCGATTTGATTTAGTGCTAAGTAGTGCGCACAAAAAGTTCATTGGAAAAAACGCACAAAAAGTAGTGCGCACAAAAAGTTCATTGGAAAAAACGCACAAAAAGTAGTGCGCACAAAAAGTTCATTGGAATGTATGGGGTCGCCGAACCGTTGCTGTTACACTTACCCTACAATTTACAATTTAGGTCGCTGCAAAAAAAGTTGCGAAGCACTGGCAAATAGCTACAGGAGTTTAAACAGGTTCAAATTGGAAAAAGTATCGGAGCAATTATGTGGAATTTCTACACAGGCGAAATATCTATAAACCATGGGGGGGGGGGGGGCGATATGGCCATGCCCCCCCCCCCAAATTTTTTTACTTAATAGGCAGCTTATTTTCGCGGTTCCCTAGGTAGTATGGCCTATTTTCGCCAAAATAAGACATATTTTTAGGCTTTGTAGTGGTGTACGAGCTTATGGCGCCATATAATGAATATTTCAAAAAAATGGTAAAATTCGTTTCGCGCACTCGCGCAAAGCGGCGTTTTTCAGATTTGCAGAGACGGCTTAAGTGACCGTACGCTGAACTCGACTATATAATAACTAACTTATACCCAAGTACAATTAAAAGCTTTTTTGTTGTTAATGCAAATCTGTATCAGAACCAGCCTGCCAATATACATCATCCGGCCCGCCGCCTCAGTGACAAATTAGACAAGAGTCCATTTTAAATACTTTTTGACTATTTTAAGTGTGTAAATGCAAAAAATGTTCGCGCTTCGCGCTAATGATCTTTATACATCCAGTGTGTTTACGTTTTGATGCTCTTTTTGAACTAGATCAGCGCTTCTTTACTGTTGCGCCGTGGAAAGCTGCCAAGTGCGTCGCAAGCAAACGGAAAACGTATTCAAACATAATCGACAAATATTTTTTAACCATTTTTTTCAAATGTAACCAAAACAAGAACTTTAAAAGAAATACCGGTATACCAAAAAGGTGTGGCCCAAAATGTTTAACAAACACTAAAATAGATTAACTATAAAATTTAACGCGCTTTTCCGGGTCAAACTAGGAAACCGGCCCACTGTGGAGGCTAACCTTATTACTTTTTCGTGCTTTGAAAAGTTTTTCGCGTTATTTTGCAGGAGTTAGTTTATTCGGCCAGTCGATGTTATTTTTACCTGAAATGTGACGTCACGCAATCGTATACTTTTGTGACGTCATATCTGAAAAAAATTCATGGCCCTCCCCAAACCAAAATCCTAGATCCGCGCCTGCTATAAACATACCAAGAACAGTGCTGCCTAAACATTAATCTGATAACATCGTTTTTTCACCCCACCAAAATGCTGCATTCTGGAGACCTAACAAGTTAGTTAATCGTGAAAAAACATTCCGTTTTCATTTCGTTTAATTTTAAGGAAATCAGGTCTAACTGCGTTCAACATGCGGATGGAGTACAAAAATCAAAATAGACACACCGGAAAAACGTGCTAGAAATGGAAACAGATTTCCAGGAATCCGAGACTGCGCAGTTTTAGCTTAACTGCAGTATTAAAAAGTTCTGCGCAAATTGACTGGTAATTCGTCCCGAAACAACTCTTGAAAGTCCTACCTTTGTATGATTATACTTGTAAAGTTATTAATTCTCCAACCCTTAACTGTAACTGATGGTTTGACAACTTCTAGCATACTAAATAACAGTTCTATAACTATGTATTAAAAGGCATTTAACATATCTCCCAGGATAAATTCCTTTTCTCTATTTATTTAAAAAATATGCTTGTATCCAAAAGCTTCTAGCATGACTTCACTTATATATATTCTAGCCATTTGACGTCACAAAACTTGTAGCTTGCTTAAAAAATCTGTAGTTAAAGCTTAAAGAAGCTGTATACTCCTGAAGGGCTTGATCTCAGAATACACATCGTGTATCTGTACGTTTCAGTCAACCTTACATCAAGTATGACATGAAAAAAGTTAAAAATTCTGTTGTAAATTCACCTTAATTTTACAAACTTAATCAATTAGGTACAATAAATGGCATATTCAGTAACAGTCAAATAATCTTTACCAGCGCGATATCAATTTTAGTATCAGAGCGTGCAAAAGGCAATTAATGTTAACTTCTCAGTAACTGAAGCTGATGCAAGTTCGTATCGAAATGTCTTAATAATCAAGATGCTGTCGATCTACCCGACCTTTTTGACGTTGCAAATTATCACACTATATATTACAAATCCGTGCATAGCGAAGCAAATTGAATTGTATTTTACAATAAATGTGTGGAGTATTTCCTCAACTAACCGCGCTGTTCTAGAATGTAACACTTCCACTCAATGTCAATGGTTCTTAACCTTTTTAGCGTCTGATAGAAAACTTATAAATTTAGCCTCTTTTTTGACAAAAATTAAATTTTGACCTGCATTAAACGGGTAAGCAACACTACAAAACAAGGCTTGTTAAAATTCTTGTAACGCGGACCCTTTAAACATTTTAGATTTGTAGAGGCTAGGATGGACCATATTAAACTAAATATACTCAAGGAAAACAACGTTTTTTTAGTAATCTCTTTCCTTTTGAAGTAATAAGGTTTCAATGAGCCTTCATAGACCCCCTAAAAATAGTCCACTTGCGCCCAGTTTAAAACCCTTGCAATAGAATGCATTGGAAAGAAAAGTAAGCACGCTACTATACAAATAATAAATACGCTACAGATAACTCGGGGCGGATCTAGGATATATTGGGTGGGGCATATAAGTACAAATAATTCTAAACCATTTGTTGTTCTATGCGCTAAATGCAGCTGAAATGATTCATTTGGTTAAATTGGCAAAACTTTTAATTTAAAATGAGACGTGATGCCTTCGGCCAGAGTTTAACAAGCGTTTTTTTTATTAAGGGTAACAACTTAGCGAAAATCCCAGTAAATGTTCCCGATTTATTTTCTTACTGCTGGATGCTGCAAGCCAAAAAGGCTGGGAACCACTACATTAGGTTATGGGATGCCACCTGATAATGTTAACGTCCTAAGCCTATAAAGGACAACTTTATTTTTAACAAAGTTGTAGGCTATATGCTTTGTCAAGGTCTATTAGCCTTATACACAATAGGTGTATTTTTGTACTTTTATGATTTTAGTACGTAACGTAAAACTAAAAGCTCAAAACCGGAGCTACGGTATTTATTCATGCAAAATTTCCTAAAACCTGCAATGTTTCAAAACTTTATCAACATGATATCAGTTAATTCGCTTCTTTACGTTTTCTAAACTTTGTTTTAACCCCTTCTTTAAACAAATATCTTGGTATCAGCGTTTCATCTACCTTCTTTGTTTGGTTTGTTCCTCACATATGGAACGTCACCGCATGAAAATCAACAGCAATTTTAATCAAAGTATTCAAACACCATACTTATACACCTTCCCTATACAACATGTCAATCCAGTACACCGCCTAAGCCGTTTTCCCAGAAAAATACAGCATGTCCGTTTTCGACTATTAAAATATACGGCAGGGTGCGCGACTGTTTTTTAGCAATCGACTTGTCGAACCTGAAAAATTCCAAGAATTGGTTTGTATACCAGGCGGTTGAAATGCATTACTTCTGACAAGGCAGATTTAACTACGTTGTCTGGCTCAGTCCTTCCCAACCTTTTTAGTTTGCGACCCACTTTTAATACAAGTTTATCGTGGGACCCACAATAAGTTGTGACCGAACTAATAAAAAACAAATAATGATAAAGGGGACAATGCATAAACATGCAATACGTGCTGAAATATTAAACGCGACACAACACACCTTATCGTCACGTATTTGTAACTTTGTTGCATAAATGTTACGTAATGATAATGCAATAATTTCCTGATCTAATAGAAAACTGTAACATTTAGAAATGCATCGCGACCTACTGGTTGGAAAGCACTGGTCTAACTTAATCAGCCGAAAGGAATTCTAACTGGGTCGAGTTCGAGCTCCAGCCATAAGGCCGAAATCACAACAACATCAAAATAAAACACAGTTCGGGATAAGACAAAAATAGGAGAAATACCTATAATAATTTTAATAACTAACGTATAAATCGTTATAAGTGCCAAACCTGTCGAAATACTGCCTAAGTGGTCAAAATAAGGCCTAAATAACTTTTCACCTGTTTTATTCTAGGGCGTCCAAACGTCGACACCAAAAACGGCCGATGCCAGGCCGACGGCCCCTGATCATCACCTACCCTATTCCTACAGTTTCAGGCGTTATTTTAGCCCTTTAGGCCTTATTCCAATGGATTTAGACTTCTCGGCCGAACTTGCCAAAACAGGATTTAACCAAACTTTTACCTTAACCACTTACCACACCAAAACTGACAATTACTTCGCCAAAACCCTTTATATTTAACCTTACAACCGCGTCACAAAAAAATCCAAAGTAATTTCGCTGCCAAAGTTTCTTCCGTCTAATGATTAGGTTCGAATAAATACAAGACAAGACGAAATTAAAAAAAAACACTGCATGATCTAGCTCAGTGGTTCCCAACACGTTTTTAAGGCGACCCATTTAAAAAAAAATAATTTTGTATTATCTTGCTACCCTAGAAAGTACAAGATTGCGTTGCACAGAAACTGCACTACAAGCAGTTACTTTTTTTTCCGAAAATAATATGTTTATTAAATCACTAATGAGATAGTTGTGGTCGCTTGCTCTCAGTGAGGTTTTGAAATCGAGGCGTTATTTAGCTTGAGCATATAGAGTCACGCATGTCAGCTTTAACTTCCAGCCGGTTCCGCTGTTTAGTTTTCATATTTTGTGATTATGAATTCCAGTTTTGTGAAAAGATACAATATGCCTGAAAAACAAGCGACCCCCCCAAAATAATCAGGCGACCCAACTTTGGGTCGCGACCCATGCGTTGGGAACCACTGATCTAGCTTATGCGACGACTTAAACTGAAAACAGAAATGCGAAATTTACATCTTTTCAACTGTTGCGCTGCGTGATGCTTATGGCGTAAAACAATCGAGAGACAAACTGCACATTTCCTGTCGCCTGTAAATCATTCATTTCCCAAACGGGGTGGTATGTCAACTTGCTTCACTAACGCTGCGCACAAACTGTTTCCTCGTGCGAAAATCAAACAGAACAAGCTGTGGACTCGGTTAATGTAACGTCCTGTTTCTTACTTGAAAATGGCGAAAATTGAACTCAAAGATAAACCAACAGACTTTGGAGTTTTACAACTATTTAGCTCTGACCCACAAGCAAACTTGCACAACTAAATAATTCCAATTGTTTCATTCAAAGAAATAAAGCCAAATGCTACTATTTCTAATTCTAATTTAATTTGTGAATTGCTTGTGTGCTTTAATTCTAGTTGAAATTTAATTAAGGTTCTACTAAAAATTCTACTTTGGTCAACGGCATTTTTAGTCTATCGGTCGAAACGAATAATTAAATTAAAGTTTTCTGATTGAAACGACTTGCAGGTGACTTTAGTTGTCTGGCAAGCACACACTACGCAAAAACGGATTTTTTGTCATTTACATTTTTACAAGTAGGATCTAATTCTAATTTTGAAAACTGAATTGCGCTAATTTTATTTCTAATCTAAATCTACCATGCTAAAGTACCTTTAGTTGTTGAAGTCTGTCCACAAGAGGACCCTAAAAACCTATAAACCTTGAAAAGTTAACGTCACAATAAAAGAAGCTTAATGTTATATTGTTTTATGTTTTCCACCGCGGTATTTCCTCAACTATTAAACTCACCCCTTAATGGTCGTTCTAAAAATGCTAGATTTTTAAGCCTATACCCATACATTAGGTGAAAGTCTTAACAGACCTCGATAAAAGAGCGTTGGGTAAAATGCTTAACAGACCTCGATACGCAAGAAACATTTAACAAAGCGTGTTTGTATTTTTCTGTAATCATTTTGTACATATTTTATATTTAGCAAATATTTTTTTAATAAAAGTGGCCAATTTTTAAGTTAATCTTATTTGATGGCCGTATTTGTCATATTGAAAACGAAATAAACAAATACCACTCAATACCACGTGCTGATCTAGGATGGGGGGGGGGCAATTTGTTCAGAGATTACGTCACACATTCATCTCATCACGTGACGTCACATAGTTAGTTTGAAACGTGACGTCATAAAGCTACGTTTACAACACTGGAGGTTCAAAACACTTACAACACGCACGAAAAACAGTAAACAAGCCCATCGTAGAGTTGTATTTTGCAAAATAGGTTTTAAGTAGTTAATGCGTTGGAAGTCTATCGGTTTCAAACCTGTTACTTTAGGAAACCTTGATTTGGAAAAACATAACTTGCGTCGCGACTATTAAACGGAAACCATTAAATAAATAAAAATGTAGTTCTTTCAGTTTTTAGTGTTGACATAGGCTTAAGTCGTTTTATTTTTGAGCAAAATGCACCGTGAATGTAAGACTTCAGCTATTGTAGGTGTGAAGCTACAAGTCTTTTTTCAACAATGACTATATTTTAACCTGTTTGAAGAAAAAAATTCGCAATGTTTACTGTTAAAGTATTGTTCACGAATTTAAACACTGCTGACATATCAAATAAATTCTGTATAGGCATAACATGCATTGCGAAATACAAATACTGAATAACTAAGATATGTGAAAAAAAGACAACCGAAACAGAATATAATCGTCACAGGAGAAATAGAGCAAAAAACAGCAAAAAATTATAGAGGAGGAACAAGATAAAAGTTATTTTGATCAAGAGGCTACTTCTAGCAGTATTTTTTACCTGAATTGCAGTCAAACTATCAAGAAAAAGAAACTAAACGAATACCAAATATATTACAGTTATACGATTTTTGTATTATGTTTAAAATTCTGTATGGGCATAACATGCATTGCGAAATACAAATACCGAATAACTAAGATTATATGATCGTCGCACAAAAAATGAGCAAAAAACAAACGGCCGTTATGTAAAAGACGAACAAGATAAAAGTTATTTTGATTGAAAGGCTACTTTCCCTTATATTTCTACTTAAATTGCTTTATTAAATTATAAAGCATTGTGATAATTTCAATCAAGAAGAAAAACTAAACGCATACCCAAAATTATTATAGGTACATGGATTTTTGTATTATATTTTTGTTACTTTTTCTTTTCTTTTGTCAAAATACAAAGCAGTAAATTGCACGATTTTAAACAGAAATGGGGACATGAGCCTTTAGTTTGCAACCGATTTTAAACAGCAATGCAATCCGGAATGTTTTCTGGCAACAGATAAGTGAAAGGATGTTCTAATGGTGCGTTCCTCTTCTTGATTTGATCCGATATGATTTCCAAATCTGCTTTGAATGCTTTCTGGAGCTGAATTATCGGAGCATCAATGAACAGCCTTTCCGGGAAATTTCCGATAAACACCTGTAGATACACATAGTTAAAAACGACATATTTGATGAAACGATTTAGCCTAAATATATATTTATAAAGTATTTCTGCCAAGCATAGTAATAGTAATCAAATACCGCTTCTATGGTACAATTACAATTAAAAATTACCAAAAACTAGAAACAAATTATTAGATTGATTCATAATTTAATCGTAGCGATTTGTAGGGTCCACTTAAATTTTCTATGTTCTATTTTGCTCCTAATTTTTGCATCGTATTTTTTATTTCTCAAATCGAACGAAATAATATGATGTTTTAAATTTTACTGCTGCGTTAACACAAACTGTTAAAGATTGTAGAGTTACCTCATTCAGTGCAAAGTCTCCGCTGAGGACATAAGTAATCGCGATCACAAGTTGGCTCATGGAAACATCAGCAAGAGAATCCATGATCCTTTTGCGGTTCGCCTGAATAAAAGTGACGATTAATATCACAGAGTTTTCTGTCTTAATTAAAGTCAGTCAGTTAAGATTCCATTCATTCGAAATAAGAGACTAATGGTGCCTTATTTTGTGGCGAAATATATTTCTCCTAATTACTTATAAATGACTGACTTCGATTAAGACAGGAAAGTCTAAATACTATTTGTTTTCATTTGAATTCATTGTCGTCATTTACGTGTAGGGGCGAGGAGATCTCTTCGTATTTTACGCATTCAATTTGCTTTTAGTAACGGAAACTGTTAATTGTTTCACATCCACTCGTGTGTTTTAATACTGAACAAAGCAGGATGCTATATTAATAAACTGTGTCATCATACATTTCATGAAGTGAATAAAATATGTATGAGCGAACGAAAATTGAAAGCAAATACATATTTAAATATGACCGTTTATATTTCCGACTGTATTTTGTGTAACAAACCAATTTTTGTTAATTTTAATCTTTATAATTGGCCGTATTTGTCGAATTCTAAATAGGGTAATCAGGTAGTACCGTATAATGACAAATTGTATTCAATTCTCGACCAGCTTTCGCAACCGTGCTTCATCAGGTCAAAGTAGAAATAAAATCAATTCAATTGCACGAAGTAGAAGCACAAGCGCGAGTAAAAGGCGATAAGACTAATGAAGTCAAACATATCCACAATTCCACTTGCTTGCTTGCGAAAGCTTGTCGAAAAAATACAATACAATTTGTCTTTATATAGTGCCGCCTGAACCTATTTTCAATGTTAGACGCTCCAGTTTTCTGCTCGATATATGGATAAACCTTTTGAATAAACCTTCAGTTTTATTAATATTGTAAAAACATCAACTCGTTACCTCTCCCTTCTTATGAGGTGGCATTCGCATTCCGGGGGGATAATTTGGAACCATTTTCTGGCTTTCAAAATCCAGAAAATTGACAACTGCGTGGTGGGCAGTGCACGTGAACATTATGGAGGTGCACATCTCAATCTGAATGATTGAGAAATTGGTAAACTTTAAGGAATTATAAAACACAACAATACAAGCGTTTTGTGAAAAGTTTATTGAGCTATAAAGAAGCAAATCAAACTCAAAGTTAAAAAACCTGACTAAATGTATATGTATTTTATCTAAAGCAACTGACGAGTGACGATGCCAGTAAAGGCGAAATGTACATTCCTTTAACATGATGTCTGATCCTGGTTTTACTCAGGTTTTTAAACTGTGAGTTATATTGTTAATATACCCGTCAGCGAAACAGTGATCGACAAGCAAAAACCTGCTGCCCATGGTCTTGGATTCCATACAGAAATCAGCCTTTTTATATATACTATAGAAGCACCGGTTGGCATCAGCCGATTTTAAAGCCGTCGCGTTTCCTGTTTGCATTTTACTAGTCAACAACAAAACGTGACGAATGTCAGCCTTTGAAAAGTGTACGATTTTTGAAAGTGTAATAGTCATTCGTTGGCGTGTTTTTTATTACAGCTTTTTATGAAAGCCATTAGTTTTGAAAACAACACTGGGTAATAAATCTCGACTGGTTAAAAAGCCCTCCAAGCTTACAATACTATGTGTGCGAGAGCAAATTTTTTTGCTCAGAAAATTAGACAGTTAACCTCACACATCAAAGTCTTTGTTTAAAGCCACACAACTCAGTGGAAATCAGCATTAATATAGAAAATAATATAACGGGTTTTATTCTACAGGTTTAGGTGTTATTCCGCCGTAATTATTATTACGAATTTTGTATTAACATGCCTTCGGTCCAAATGCGAAGCTATTTAAGATCATATTGCTTAAGATATTGTTGCTTAGGTTTTTTTCTGTGTCCAATCTCATTTTACTGCAAAATATGGTAAAAAAAATAGTGAATGAAGTCAAGCGTATGGTAGAAGAAATTTTACGTCGTGAAAACGAGTTTGTTTCTGAACGGTTTCTTGAACAAATACAAATCAAAAACAACCTTTCACACATTGATGTATATAATATATATTATACATATTCACCAGTTTCTCTCTGGTTTCTATGCACTCCGGCACGCCTCTAGTGCTGGAATCAAACCATCCGAATCCCTCTTTAGCGACATCTGTCGTCCAGCTTTGGAGCTCGTAATCATTTGCAACATCCTAAAAAAATAGATAGAAATGAACTGATAAAAATGCTCAGTCATAAGTATATATTTGTACAGGTGTTTGTTGTGAAATTAAAACACAAGTAGAAGTTACGCTTGTGAATGACATGACTTGAAATTGACTTGCTCTCATAATGACTTGGTTGGGACTTGACTTGCTCTCATAATGACGTTATTAGGACTTGATTTGTTCGCTACTGATGAAACTTTATTCGACGGTAACTTTTTCTTTTAATCGTTATTCATGCTATAAATATAACAATTTGAAAGAATTGATAATGACGCTATTAGGACTTGACTGGCAAAATGCTTGACTAAGGTTTAATTTATTTTTCAAATGTCTTGACTGGGACTTGAGGCATTTTAAAACAACACTGACACTAGTAGGCTATATCTGATTAAAGAGCAATGCTCAAACACAATCAGATCATGTACCCCACCTTGTCGCATGTGTAGTAATGATCAATCACACCAGTAACGTATTTTTCGATCGCCGACCAAATCAACATGGCGTCGTCTCTGTAGTAATAGTTTGGCAAGGCTTCCTTATCATCCAAACCTAAAACAAAACGTTGAAAATTAATCATGTAAATGAGACACATCTAGTTAGACCAAATTGAATGTCAACGCCAAATAGATCGAGTAAAAGTAAGTGAGTATCGAAACGTCGTTGCCAAGATAATGTCGATTTACGCGAGCTTTTTGGTTTTGACATTTATTTACTATACACATTTAAACTTTTAATATCCTTATGTGTAAGTGCCTTGAATTGATTCCTTGAAGAAAGTTGACTTAAGTCCTCTAAAGTGAATTACCTCAGATTGGGCCAATGAGACAAATTGACTTCCCTTGACTTGACTAAATCAGAGAATGTAGAAAACTGTTGCTACTGAGCGTGATATTAATCACAAATAGTGCATCCTGTTATTATTTTGATTTATAAACGTTTCGAGCGCTTTGCAAGTTGCCTTCTTTAGGGTGCAAACCTGCAACTTTTAGAGCTATTTATAAAGTTTGAACAATAAATGAAAATTACAAATATTTTTTGTCTTCGAACCATAGTAGCTGTATCTTTATCACATCGAAAATTCCGCCTCGTAAAAAGTTTTCGAGTTTTGTGTAGACCTAGCGACGCTGGGTGCTTCAAAACTTTCTGCAGCAACCCATAAGAAGGTCAGTTTTCTTCATGTGGCAACCTTTGGGAAGCAAAACTCACCCAATTTCTTGAGTTTCTTCGGCAACACCAAGTCATCAAAGTGGAAAGTCTTGAATGATTTCGAAATCAAACTTCCCGGAACTGTGAACAGAAACACACCGATTAAATGGAAACATTGTTTCATCAGGATCATTTGATGGTCTTTAAATTACCTGATAACCCACCGTTTTTTTTATGTACCGGATAATTGAAAAACAACGTATTTGAAGTATTCATGAATAAAACTAGTGATTTGTTTTGAATTTAGACGAATGACCTAATTTGACTTGAGTGACATTCTTCAAATGACTTGACTTGACTTAATACTTTTGACATTGACTTGATAGAGCTAATGACTGGGCTTGACATACGTCTTTTTAGAAAATTAACTTACTTTACGTTATTGAGACAATTCGCTTGGGCTGAATTTAGGTATTTAAAATATTTTAGTAAAATCGGGTAATTAGATAATTTGCAAATTGTAAAACAGGTTGGTTGCTAAGACATAATAAGAATATAAAAGCCCATACAGAAGTAGGTAGCATTTTAAACGTTTCGAAAAAATAAAAATTCGAAACGTTCAAAATGCTACCTACTTCTGTATGGGCTTTGATATTTTTATTACGTCTTACTACAACCTTCAACCATTATGCTCCAAGGTTGGTTGCTATTTTTTGTTGTGGTTTTGAAGCAATAGAATGTCGGGAAAATCCGATTTAATAATGTAAAGCCTATATTTTTACTGCTTGACATGTTACGATAATAATAAATGCACTGAGTAATGTCTTGGGTAAACAAATACTGAAGACTTTTGAATAAACTTCTGTACTTAAACTTTCATGTATTTTACAAATGCCTTGACTGGGATAATTATAAGTTTTTCTCCGTTCTTAGTTGCTCCAATTTTTTGTCCCTGAGGGCGCATAATGACGCGACGCATCGCATGCACACACACTTAATTAGGCGCGAAAGTGCGCGCTCCTTCCACGTATATATATATCAGTTACATTCTAGTGTTGGGGCCAATTAGCACCTATTTAACGCTCCCGCTTTTGTATGGTGTAGTGCAGTCGGCACCAGAACCAATACGAAAACATTGCAGAGACTTCAAACTTGGTATGTTTAATTTGTGCAATATTTGTTTGTAAAAGACCTAATATTTGTTAAATTTCGTATTTTAGTTTCACAGAAACCTGTGTGTACAACATGCATTTTCGCCTAAAGTAGGGAGTAGGGAATACCTACAGGACAAATTGTACTTTGTAGGGAAAAGTAGGGTATTTTGGTAAAAAAGAAAATTATGGGGATCAGACACTTGCAATGGAGTTATTTACCAAGTAGGCCTACTATTAAATTATACAACTTGTTATTTGTTTTAAATTTAGGATTTTCCCATTTTTAGGACGACTTATTTAAAATTGCATTATACAGGTTAATGATATTATGCGTTCTATCGTCATTGAATGCACGAGCATTAATAGGAACCGGTGCCGATTATTTTGCAAAGCGTAATTTCCACAGTGATCAATGTTGGAGTCAACAAACGCCTGACAATCCACATAATAGAAGCGTGGTGACTTAAACTTACTGATTGCCAATGAATTGTGTTGCGAACCGGTCGGACTCAAAATGGTCTTTCTGAAGATGCCGCCTGTGATTGGGGCGTTGCTCAGGTTGTTTCGTAGCAGCTTAAACACGGGGTGACATCTGGGCAAGTTCTTGAACAGAGCAACTGACACGGTCTCCATTACAGCGTGGGTGCTCATGTGATGGTAAGCCAACTAAAAAATATGGAAAAATGACTTGTTAAGGATGTTTATGATTTGTGTTTTATCAAGAAATTTTAAGAGGCCCCAAAATTTAATCGATCGACGTTTAACGTATGGTTGTATATTGATGGGCAAGATTTTCTACGTTAAAACAAAGAAAAGGTGGTTGATCTTTTTCTTATAAATTTTAATGTTAGTTTTCATGCCTGTTTGTTAGAAAACACATACGATCAAATATATCATAAAATTTGTACACAATTATCAAAAGATTTTTTACACACTTAGAAAAAAATATATAATTTTTTGTCATTTTTTTGCATTAACGTAATTAAAATTGACAAACAAATCCAATTGTGGGCGGCATGGCCACGGTCCCCCTCATGGATCCTGGGTATTTTTGCCGGGGAACAAACTATAAAATTGCCGCCCACTCCATGTTTAGTAACATTTCTATTACATTAACATAATATAAAGTACCTTACGTTATACGGAAAAGAATTTAAATTGAAAGTACATTGTATTTAAAAAAGTAGCAATGTAATACAGTTAAGTATGCTCCATTTTGGCTCCCATTTACCTGGGCGCCCGGGAACATATGTACCCCACCGCCATGCCTTTCCTCCATACTTTTCAGTTTTATTATTTAACTTAGGCCAAGTTGCAGGCTAATTTATTTACCTTCTGCATTGTATTGACGCTGCATCTGTGGTACATCTTGGCGAGCAGCCAGTCGTCTTTAGTGTCAGCTGGAGTGAAGAGAGTGTCCCGGTCTCCTGCCACCAGTTGTATGCAGATCGGCATCAACCAACCAGAGCAGTCAACGTGGAACATGCAAATCGAGTCCGGGCAGTAGATTTGAGCGCCATCTTTGGTCTTGTTGCGGGGAAGTCCCTCCAAAAGCTCTCTGCTGTCGCAAATGTAGATCTTTCCCGCCTGTGAGAAAATAGGTTTACTCAATAACGGTAGGTAACAAAAAACGTTTAGCTTGTTTTGAACCTGTGTAGAGAAGGAAATATATTTAACAACCTAACAAAAATATTGCCTGCAATGTAGCTAAAAAACTCTCCACATTTCTCTGCCATTTAATGCGAAAGCATACACATTTTCTTGCAGTTAATTGCGCAAAAATATACATTTGTCCGCTATTTAGTGCCATGTTGTTAACAAGCTGAATAATTTCATAGGACATCTTTCGAAGACATCTGTGTTAGCAATGCACGGAAGCAAAGAATAGCGTGTCGGTAAGAACCCCTGCAACTTAGGAATGATCTTCCAAAAGTACCATTCAATATATACATAAATCACAACACCTTGTATGTGCCCTATTACACGTACATCTGTACAATATAACAAGCAACTAGGACATACAACTGTGATCACATAACATGTAGGAACACAGATAAACGAACAACCCCAAAAAACAGTCGGTCTGTTGAACTAAACAACCCTACAAATATAGTTATTAAAAGTTAATTTCAAGTTAAAATTATTACTTACCCCAAGTTTCTACAAAATAAACTTAACAAACTTTATGCACCAAGTGATTAAGACTAAGTCAAGTCAGTTTAAGCTAGTTTATTTGAACAAAAAAAAATACGTTATAGCTGTTACTTACCCAAACTTTCCAAAAAATAGTTTTAACATATATAACACTTTGCATAAAATATCAAGTTCGATTCTTCGGTCAAAAAAAAATAATTCACTTAAAGTTATTTGCAACAGCGAGCAATTATAACACAATGTAACTGTACGGAATGTTTCAGGCAATGTGTCTGTTTTTGAACGATCTATAATCTTAAACAATTCGCAAGATCACAAACCTTCATTGCGCTGTCCAGACACTTTCCATCCACAAGATCCCTGACGTCATCACTGGTGACGTCAAACCCGCTCGGGATGCTTGTGCAGCGATGAACACAAAATGGCGCGAATCCGTTGAGAGTTGTTCGACCAAAGTACTCGTCCGATTCCCAACTGAAGAAGAAAATGATTGAATTATCATCTATTTTACCCATGACAAATTTCAACTTGAACCATCAAAATCAAAAAAATTAAAAAAATAATCAAGAAAAAATTAAAAAAATAATCAAGAAAAAAATAAAAAGTTTGACCAAGAAAACAAGACGCATTTAGTAATTGTCCTTAAACCAAGGAGGCAATAAATATTTCAACTTAAAAATAAAAGCTTTTGATGGCAATCTGAGCGTTTAGTGTTAGCAAAGAATATCCAGAGATTGAAGAAGGCATTTCTATTTTTATATATTAAACTTGCCCAACTAAAATAAGAAACGATTCCCAACTAAATAAGCAACTGATTAATTAAAATCTAATCTAACCATGAACAAAATTTAACTTGAACTTGATACAATTAAAAAGTGAGATTTTATTTCACCAAACTTCGCTAAACGGTTGCTAAACTTGGGTACGCTATGCACGGATCTGTAATGTAGCTTGATAATGAATTACAACGCCAGAAAGATCGAGCAGATCGACATTATCTTGATTAAGACTAAGTGTCTAGCGTTGACAGCAGGGCTGCGGAGTCGGACTCGGACTCAGGACTCGGGACTCGAGGAGTCAATTTGATTTTTGCTGGAGTCGTACTCGGGACTCGGGACTCGAGTAAGACTTTGTAAAACTACCCGAGTCCCGAGTCCGAAATGCGCAGGCGCAGTACCAAATTTAAAAACTGAAACAGCCGCCAAATGGAAATTGTAAAGGCGAAGTAGCATATGGTGGAATATTTTCCAACCATGTATTTTGAGTGAATGAATTATACGCTACCTATATATAAGTGGATTGCATCCGCTTTATTTTAGTTACGTACAATGGTGAAATACAGGCTGTAGAGTGCTGGTCGTACTCGGGACTCGACAAAATCGCACATTTGACCGGAGTCGGACTCGGGACTCGGACTCGGGTTTATTTTTAACCGACTCCGCAGCCCTGGTTGACAGTAAATAATATCAAGAAACTTGAAGAAAGCATTCATACCATATTATCTATTTAATAATGGCAAAATTGTTACACAACACTATAAAAACGACATTTGGTTATATGTAAAACGGGTGAGTTCTTCCCAGCTTACCCGACCACTGGTTCAGTTCCCAAATTCTTGTCCAGACGTTCGTACAAACGATGATAGTCTTCAAGATTCTCCAATGGATAAAAAGTGGCTGCAACCACAAAACAGAAGTGTTGGATTGGTGAGTTGAAGCTTGTTCTATTTAATGGCTTCTTAACCAGTGCGCTGTGAAGCTTTTTCAGGTTGCCCTCTTTTACAACGAAACTGCATTTTTAATTTAAAATGTGAAGAATGGCTTTAGTTCGCGCAGATCAAGGATTTTTGTTTAGGGTGGCATAAAAAAAATATTTTTAGAGATGACGTCATAATTTGACCTCTCAAATTTACATCTAAACGTAGCGCCATAAATAAAAAAAACCCTTAATGTTGGAGCGGTTATACTAAGTTTAAGCTTGGAGATGTGTTACATGCTATACTTTGAAAAACACGAAGCCTTCGGGCCAACAATTTGTTTTATAATGAGCAAAGATATTACTCGAAACGCCATTGAGATGCGCTCCAAACGTGAAAAAAATTGCCTTTACTTAGTTAAAATAGACACAGTTGAAGAGGTGTTAATTTTAATACCTTGAAACCTACGACGCCTTCGATCTAAACTATATTTATCTTAACAGGCTAAGACACAACATATTCCACTTGTTCAGGCATTGAAGGAATAATCTAATCAACTTTGACTTATTTGCCACAAAGTCTGTCCATTTAAGATCGCAATAATTTTTTAGTTGTAACAAAAGCACAGATCAAGTTGTAGACATAAAATTTGACAAAAATATTTGGCGCAAATTGCATTCACGTATTTAGTTAAAATAGGCACAGTTTGGAGCTGGGAGCATGACAACATGCCCCCTTGGATCTCTGAGGATGACAATCTTAACTTAATTGCACGACCAACTTACTTGACAATTTTTCCAGCAGAGCGTTGATTTTTCCTTCCTGCAAACGAACGTCCAAGGTCTTCCTTCGTTTCTCGTCGTTCGTAAACAGTTTCGGCATCTCTTCGATCGACGTGGCGTTCAAGAAGCGAGGTAAGCCCCAAAACAAGCTGTCCTCGGTCGGTTTTGGAAGCCAGGCGAACGTGGACTGGTTGCTGGCGACCTCAAGTGTCCGCTGCGACTTCAGGTACGTGTTGAGAGTGTTTTGGGGAAGAGTGGCTGAAAGCAAGTAATTTAGACAAGTTTTTAAGTGAATTAGTTTGTAATGGGCGAATGATTTTCAAGGCGTAAATAAGATTAATTCTCTGTATCACGCAATTCTTGAAGCGTTCCTTAAAAAATAGAAATAAAAAAAATAATAAAAAATGATTTTTTTACCTGTTTGAATAACGTAACTGGCTCTCTGTGGATGCTTGTATATTTTAGTAGAATCCTGTTTTTTTTTTTCGAGAGAAATATGTTTTATGGGGTCCGGCATAACTGATCTAAAATAACTAAACATGTAACCAATACTTACATGCTACTTATTTAATATACTACTTACCCTCCACCATAAACAAAAAGTTAAAACGTTTACCTTCTACCGCAGTTTAACCCTACTTCCTAGTGGAAATAGGTTGTCAGAAGATTCGGCCTAGACTCAACTGACTTGCTCAGAAATTCCCTCTTTCTCGGCTAATGGGAAGAATCGAGCCACAACCCTTACCTACTTTCTTGACTTTTACTTACTTTCTCTTAGATGGGTAAAAAAACAAAAATAAAAAAAATTAAATAACATTTAACATTAATCAAATTTGCTAATTAGGCTGTATGTAAAATGTAGCTCGATAATGAATCATAAAGCCAAAAAGGTGGAATAAATCGGCATCATCTTATTAAAACGTTTCGATACGAACCCTTGAGATTTTCTCACCTGTCCCAGTTGCCACTTCGACTTGCTTATCAGAGATCCAATCGTAAACCGGGAACTCAGCACTTTCACTCCCGCATTTCACAACGATTCGATCGCACAGCCATTCGTCCTTCTTGCCTTTCTTGTCCAGGTCTGTGTGAAAATAAACTGTATAATTGAAACGAAAACTTTTTAATTGGACTGGACAACACATAGGTAAGAGAGGCTTGTTTAAGTGTCAAACATTATGTGTATTTAAGGCAGTGTTGTAATGACTTAAGCCATTGACTTAAGTGCACTTAAGTCCCTGGTTTTCCATTTCTAATGCTCAGGTATTTGAGAATTTAAAGAATCTGATTTTTGCTCAATTGGTAAATTTCTTGATACAACTACTATTTGTGTACGACTAGAGACCATTATTGCAGATGACACTTTCTTACGTGTTTTAAGTTGATTCCAGTTCCATTTATAGTGACCTTTTAGTTATCCTAAATACTCAACGAAATATCTAATCGGGGTGGCTTCTTTTCAGTTGTGAACCCTTTCTCTTTAAAAACGCTTAACATATAGATCTGTCTTAATGAATAGAAACACAATAAATTACTGTGTTTTTTTAGCAAAGCTATCGCATTAAAAACAACTCGAAATATTTGGGTCGCGAGACCTCGGTTGTAGCAATTTTGGGTCGCGCCAAAAAGTATTTGCGGACCCCTGCCCTTAGCCGTAAAGGATTGAGAATCGCTGCTATGTATCCTATGATAAAATTGACAACTAACTTATCCTAACGATCACTGGAAGCCCGACGTCTTTTGCCTCCATGTGGAACCTGTCGACCCTTCCTCGCTCGAAGTCATCCGAGAAGAAATGGTCCAAAGTGAGCCAACCAGTGGAAAGACCATTCTCACCAACCATCTCCAGTTTGACCGTCGCATCTGTACCAGCATCGGCGTAAGCGTTAGAAGTCTGAGGGAAAAGAGCAGATTAGCTAAACTTCGATTTGGATTTCCCGGCGAGCCACATATTTCGAAAACTATAGCTGCAAATTCAATCCTAATAAAAATAAAATCATTAGACCTTTTAGACATTGAGCTTCTATCGTCTATTTGTGTAGAATTTGATAACCATACAGAAATAACCTTGAAAGCAAACTAGTAAGCCAACCGGTTGAAAATATACTTATTTTAACTTAGAAAACACAATCTATATTGCAAGCAACTAGGTAATACTTACCGTTATGGAAATGAAATACTTCATCCTCTAATCAAAATTTTCCTTTTGATCTTAATATGTTTCCAATTCTGACAAAACACGGGTAAATTATTCGCTACAAGTAAAACAATTTTTTTGATAAAGCAAAAAACAAAAAATAGGGCTATAAGTAGCCCAAAATTACTTTTTTAAACCTATATTAAATTCTCTAATATGGTATATCCCTTCTAATTATAGGCCTAATCGAGGCGCAAATGCACAATTCTTGCACAATTCTTTATTTCCAGTGCAAAAACAGCATTTTTTTAAATATATTGCTGTTGATGCCTAAGCCTTGGTGCTGCGAATATAAAAGCTTATCTCAAACAAAGGGCGTTGATCAAATGCCTGTAGGCTGTAGCCTAAGTCGGTTTTCTTGGTTTCCACGCCGAATAAACTTATCCATATAAAGCTACTACAGTAGGCGACCAAATGGTTTAGAAAGACTGTATGCTGTGACAGCTAAATTGTTTGTTTACTGTGATATACATGATCTAATATTCTCCTTCCGTTTTATGAGTGGCTTGAAAATAGGACCAAAATGACATGAGGCTTTACATCCGGTATTTAGAACCAAGGTTTTAGCCGTATGGGAATTGGGCCAGAAATACTGCAATCATTTTCTTCTTTGATAGCGGTAGTAACTGTTCGCCTAAATTTTATTTTTTTAAATAAACATATTTCATAGATAGAAGCCTATTATGGTAAACACACTACTTAATTATAAACATTTTATATTTTAGTAATCTGAACTCATGAAACATTTTAACTTTTATTACCATGAACCTTTTTTCCGCCAATAATACTGTTAGATTTTTGTAGTTATTAAAGATTAAAATTATGACGTAACAAAAAATTGCAATTTTATGCAGCAAATTCTTAAAGATGTTTGCAAGTAAAAGATTACGTAGTTACCACAATTGTACTTCACATGAAAAGCAGATTTATTATAAACTAATTCAAAGGTACTGATTTGCTAATACAAAAGTTTTGACTTTTGTGATTTGTCAATAAAATCATAACTTTGCCGACTTTTGTCAGAGGATAACAATAACATAAAAAAAACTTTTCCTGTGTTCCTTTTTTCTGATTTGAAACAATTCGGGATGCTACTAGTGCCCAGGCATTTTCCGTTTGTTTGTATCGATTCGAATCAAAAGAATACATATTGTTACTAGGTAGATCTTGAGTGTGTGTCCCTTAAAAGCTATATATATTTTTAAGTATTCTATTATATACTTGAACGTTATGCATGAGTTGCTACAATTTCCTTGCTGAAAAAAATCCACAATAATAACAAAAACGTAAAATTGTCTGACACACAGATGTAATTATGGAAAGCACTTAAAATTTTTAGGAATCTTACCTATGCGATTTTTTTTCGGCAACAACCATTTGACCTTAAAGGCCCGTTTACACTACAGCTGCACTGAGCGGAGCTGAGCTGCACTGCGGCGTGAAATTGTTTTCACTTCAGCTGCAGTGAGCTGCGCTGGGCGTAAAAATCGCCCCAAACGTAACGTGTTTCTATAGCTACACTGGGCTTGAGTTAGCAAAGCTTGAAAATCGCTCCAAAGCGTAACTTTAAGCTAGCTGCAGCTGCTGCACGGGGCTTGAGTTTAGCAAAGCCAGAAACGCTCGCCATAATAGAATTTAAATGCAAATTACGCTTTTCTCAGCTCACTGCAGCTGTAGTGAAAACAATAAAATATTTTTAAAGATTTTTGCAATTAAACTTAGATAAAAACCATACCTAAAATGCATTGTTATTTGTAAAAAAACAGGTTTTATTATAGCTTTACCAACTGACCTACATTCGAGTGCAATTTTTTATGGGGCTAAAATTAACCATTTGTAAATTAACAGGTTTGCATCAAAACCAAACCAGGAACCAGACAAATAGTCTTGCTTATAAAACTTTTATCTGCAACATCTTCTACTGTTAAATACATTAAAATAGTCCCAAGGGATACGAAATAATCAAAATGAATAGGGGAGGCTGTTCCAGTGGCCAGGCTTCCATTCCCATGAACCTTTTTGCAACTTGGGAAATTGACCGGTCATCAGCCAATTGTATTCCGAGGTATGCATGATAAGTTGTTTAAACACTGTTTTAGTTGGACCAGTTGTGCTTATTTAACTTTGTTGCAAGTAAAAGTAAATGTGTTTCATCATTCATGTCACATTTGACCAACAGAGAACCGTCTTACATTTGGATAGATATGGATTTTAAATTATGACAAACTCCAATAACATGGTAAACAGCGAATTGCACTGAACGTATCTCAGTTTTTTTTATTGTTTCTATATTTCTAAACACTATACTATGATGATAAATTGTGACTAAATTACTTAGTACTACACCATATCTTCTTTACAATACATGATTTTGTGTTCATTGGTTTTCAAAATTTACAGAATACTTCAAAAATCTACTTTAATTTGCTATTGAAAACAGAAAGTAATAAGTTAATCTCTCGATGCTTAATTAAAAGTTTTAATTATGTTGGCTTGTCCGATACGTGCTAGGTACCAGTACTCGTCCAAAACTTGCGTAGTATCGGTACTTGTTTGTCGGTAATGATTTGATCCTACTGGTTTCCATTTACTTCCTTAAGCGTTGAGCATTTCAATTTATATATTTTTTTACTTAAAGAACAACTTATCAGAATTTTCTCATAGAAAAAACCCAAAGTATGTTAATAGCCCTATGAAGTTTATACATAAATGTTTCTTTTAATTTTAGAATATGCAGTATGTCTATTTGTCGCTTGTCAGTTATCAGAGAGTTGGATAAAGATGTTCAATCTGTTTTTATTGCTGTAAAAATGCAGGTATGAATGACATCATATATTTTTATATTGCTGTACCGCTATATAAACAGGAGTGCAGGTAACTCTAGAAATAATATTGTTTCTTTATTTTTTCAGTAATGTTTTAAACTTGTTTATATTTTCATGTGCAGTACTTAAATAAATTACATGTTGACCTGTAAAAACTTCTAAGCTGGACCTCCGCTATGTTGCGATAAAACAATAATTATCATAAGCCGTGTTGCTTTGTATCGGCGACAAAATAAAAGGAAACATGTTTTCAAACTACATTTATTTACTTTTTAGGGTTCAAAGAGGGTTTTTCGGTCGAACGAAATTTACCTGACCAGTGGTGGTCTAACTGATACAACACTTGAGCTAACTTTTAGCTTACAGGTAATGGCTTGTTAACTGCCAACACATAAACATTATTTGTTGCTGTTTAAGTTTTATATGTACAATTTGGTGAAAACTATATATAAAGTCTGGGAATAATAACAACTTGTTCAGGTTTTAATGCGATCTAGTAGAGACCAGTCAGTGGTTTGTAGTAATAGTGATAAAAATATTTTTCTGCTTGCTACAATTGAATCCTTCCATTTTGTTTATGTCAAGACTTAAACATTATCTGTAGCCTTTTTTGTTTAGTTTGAAAAACAAACTATATACAGTGTTGTAAAAGGGTCCCTGTCAAGCTCATTTGCACATCTCAAAACTGTTAAAATTTTCTTAAAACTGTTAAATTAAACAATACATACATATTCGGGTGCGCGTTACATATACATCAAAGACATTACTTTACAGACTTGTATACATGCTAGTGCAATGTATAGTGATGTAGATGTAACGCGCACTCGAATATGTATGTATTGTATAACTAAACCTATCTATTGTGTTAAATTAAGTTTTACCGAAAAAATATACTCTATTAAGGCACTTAAAATCAATAAAAGATAGTTGCAAAGTCCAAGCAATGTCATTTGTTCAAATAAGTAAAAATGAATCTTCCAAATTGCTGAAGTATTCATATTTTTGATGAAATCAAGTTATGTTTAAATGTTGCCTTGTAAGAAAAATACCTGTATGTTTTTCTTGTAGTCATGGTGTCTCTATGTACAGTTATGTAAACAATCACATTTTTTTTAGTTTATAAACAAGTATTTCACAGAAATCAAACAGGCACTGTAGTGTATATATTATATATATATATATAGTTCCTCCACATCCAAATGTTTGTTATCTACCCACACTTGCAATTCTTCATTATATTTCAGTACCCTCACTTTGTAAAACGTAATGAGAACCGACTTCAGTTGATGCTACAAAGAAAGAAGCGTTACAAGAACAGGGCGATGCTTGGTTACAAAACCTTGGCTGTTGGGCGAGTGGATATGGCACAGGTAAGCACATCAACATGGTCTAGTTCAGGCATAGACACTGACTTTTGTTTTTCACAAATGGATGCTTAAAACTTTCCTCTAAAAAATATGTTGTCATTTGTCAATCAATGTTGCTGAAATCGATGGGTTGAAATAAAGTTTTTCATTAGGCATTTTTTAGCTAAATTGTTTGATTTTTTATTGTTTTTTGCATAAAACAATTTTCTTGCTAAATGTTGCGCTTTGTTGTGCTTAGTTTATTGCTCATGATTGCAGTTTTGTTTCACAATGTTGCATTGTTAGTTTATTAACATATACTTTTGCGGCTATTATTTTGGTTAGATAGTAATCCAGTCTCAAATTGTGCAATTTGGAACAGCTAGTTTCTTAAAATATTATTTTATGGTTATTATTTTTGTGGTTTTTAAATAGATTTTTGCCCAATTTAGTGAAATCTTAGATTATTGAAAACGGATTTATTGTCTTGTTTAGATAATCCAGTGTCCTATAGTGGAAGAGTCGACCATCGATCTGTATGCTGCAGCAGGAAAGGACCACGACGTCCTAATTATCGCTGCGCAGATCAACGTTCTGAACATGACAAGCATTCCGATAGATGCTGATATGGAAAGCGAAAGGGGTAGAAAAGTGGTCGGGTCAGGTAAAAAACTCACTTTTTTCTGGAACTTTTTCTGCTTGAAAATAAATTTCTTGTTCACAGAATGTAGGTGCTTTATATTTCTATATGAGTTTTTTTTCTGGTGGCAAACATTAGAGATAAACCAATAATAGCAATTTACCAAAAATGTCAACTGAAAATCTGGGATGTGTGCAGATATATTTCCCAATATTTTACTTTGAAACTGAATTTAATATACCTTAAAAACAACAACAATTATCCTAATAATTATTTATTTATTTATATGGTATACTAATTTAACATAGTAACTGTGTTAAACATCATGCGAAGTTAATGTGTAAAACAAAATTTCTTTAATTACATAGGTAGATAAATAAAATCATTTTTCATTAAATATAAAAAAATTGTAAATTTGTTTGACTTTTAAAACAAAATATTAGCCCATATTATCGCTAAACCAATATATTGGTGTTCTCTAGTTTTTAAACATTAGTCGTGATTTCAGTTCATGACCAAAGCTTGTAAACGATAGTCAAACTTACTGCAGAAAACTTTTCGGAGGAAGACGAAGATGAAGAAAATGATGAGACTTACTCTTCGGAGCAAGACATCGCAAGCGACAATCCACAGGTGGCTTGTTTACTTTACACAAAACTAGAGCACCGTTGCCATTTGCAAGGCAGCGTTTAAACACAGAGCTAAATTTCAATGAAAGATAGACAAGCATATTTGTGCTAACAACTGCTCTTATAAAGCCTTGTACTAACAGAATGTAGCAAGCATTGGCACATGGTTTCTCGACTTGCTCCTCTCTGAGCCTTAGTAGCTCATGGTGGAGCAACGGTCCCGGCTTGACCGGAGGTCGTGAGTTCGAACCTCACTGCCAGCTAGTTGTTTTTCTAGCCTGTCCTGCTTGCATCATTGATCAACATATTTAGTGAGTCCGCGATGGCTTTCGGTGTACTACTATGCGTAAGCCGTAATCGTTGGTCAAAAAGCAGCTTCAGAAGGGCTAGATCTTAGTTGTTAAACACACTGTGTGTTCATGTTTCATTGAATAAATGATATGGTACTGTGGATCCACTTCAATATAAAGTTGCTCGTGTTTATTTTAAGCGGTGAAAATTCCATTTAACTACTTGTCCATTTACTATAGCATGTAATGGAAAAGTTAGCCTCGTTTAAAACGCACAAAAAATGCAGTTGGAGTTCTACTGAAAGGCCTAAGATATGATCAAAGAGATTTTATTCAATAACAACAGACTATATCTAATTTCCAGTTGCTCTATTGTCTTGTCGCAGTGACAATATTTATTGATTTATTAGTCAGTGTTCTGATCAAAAATCTCTTGACTTTTAAGCCCTAAACATAATCCCACTTCTCCCTACAGAAAGCAAGGATTAAGAGCCCACAGAAAATAACAATCTACCGACAGTACTTTGGTTATTTTGTTTTCAATAATATAACTCTCCCTGAAAACTTAATTAGGATCTTACAAGTTATGAAACTTGCAGCTTTATGCGTTGTCGTATTTCCTGTTGCGTGTTTTTAGATACTGACATAATAATGTTCATTTAGAAGTGAGATATAGTGTTCTTTTCCGTAGATATGTATATCTCGAATTTTGTTGGGTTTACCGGTGGTTCTCCTAATTGTGTACAACAACATATTACATAGGTCTTAGGATTAAATTTTTACTGTGAAAAACAACACCGTTAAAAAATGTAATAAGGGTTACGGTACTGTAAAAAAATACTGTATTGCTTAATGAGCTAGGCCGGAAAATAATGTAAAATTTGTGTCAAGTTTACCAGTCCATGGCACACCAGTTAAGAAGCGCTGCACTAAACAACCAAACTTTCGACTCCCAAATGTAGTACTTAGTTGGTTATTTTTACTGACTTATATTGAAAAGTTAAGGCCCTTTAATTTTTTGTCAGCATGAAACACCACATATTTATGTCACCGTTTCGCCCGCAAAATTACGAGTTGTACCAAGCACAGCAGACAAATAAAAGTTGTCTTAACTTTTTTTGGTGAAACAAACAATGGAAAACTCGCTAGCGACGCAATTTACACATAACACCAATCCCGTCTTTTCCCCTTCCGTATTTCTGTGGTGAAAATGTTGGTTACAATGAATCACGTTTGTTAATTAACATCCGACTTTGGTTATAAATATACGACTTATTCCTTTAAACCTAAATGACGCGAAATTTCTAAAAAGTAAGTTGCCTGTCCGATACCCGATATTTTGCACCGATACCCGATATTTGAGACAAAAAGTATCGCTCTTTAAACCGATTCTTAATGACGTCATAACTCTGCACAAAAAAAACATTTTTGAAGCGATTAAGTTGTTCAAAGGCAATTTTTTCTACGTTATTAGACCTGAAGACAGCTGAGACACCTTACGGTCTTTCGCTGCTGTCTCATGGGAACGTCAAATATTGCCAAACATTTTAATTTCATCGAATTTAATTTTTTTTTTATGTTCCAAATAAAATCGTATCCTATCCTAAATATGCTTAAGCGTAAAAAGTTTAGTTAGGTCAAGTCGTTACCTTACGTTTTTTATGCATTTAAATTTCACGGAAAAATTGCTGTGTTTGACAGTAAATCTTTGCCGAAATTCCTTTAAAAACTCTACCGGATAGGCACTGATACCAGCCTAGAATCGGACGGGTACCGATACTACCACTTGGTATCGGGTATGGGATCCGATCCGATATATCGGGCATCCCTAATTATTTGGTATTGGATCGGCACTGACACGACCGAAACGGTCCCCCAAATTTCTCCAGCGGTTTCCCAAAATTTGGACTTGCAACTAATATGGCTATTTTTTGGTATTTAAATGAAACACTTGCGGTCTCTTAAAACTACTTAGCGATCACCCAAACCAAACCTTGAAAAAAAAACTGGGCACTGATACCGTTCTAGTATCGGACAAGAACCGATACTACCACTTATCATCGGATATCGGTTTCGATCCGATATATCGGACATCCGCCACCAACGCCCCTTGCGCCTTTCAGCCTTTCTAATTGTCCGTCAGTAACCGGAAACCCGAAAACCCGTTCGCCTTAACCCAAGCAAAAAAAACCTTGGACGCATTTCCCCATGAATATTTAATGCGGGTAGTGAAGCAGCGCTTAAAGCCTCACACCAGGAGAAATGCGGCGGCGCGAAAGATCAGTAACTGCTGTTTTTTTGAGGTCGTTCGTTTCACAGAGTGAGCTATTGAGAGGCAGCTGACCGAATTTTCTAGCCATGGGCTTGTTTAGTGAGTTAAAGCCTTTTCAAACGAAAAACCTGGCAGCTTTTTGAGTAAAATTCGGAAATTTTGCCGCTTTAAGGTGATTATGCTGATGTATGCACTTCCTTTTGGTTAAAGGGGTTTTAAATGAGGTTTTTTAATGTGTCGTGACTAAAAATTAACTTGAAAAAAAAAACAAGTTTTAAAAACTAAAGGGGTTTTGGATGAGGTTTTTTAATGTGCGTGTTGGTAGAAGTGTATAGACCGCGAAACGGCCTTGTTTAGTTAGCGGAGTTGTTTTTAAAACTTGTTTTTTTTCAAGTTAATTTTTAGTCACGACAAAGTTTTAAATCGGTGTTTTCGGTTTTTTTGACGGTCGACGGACATTTATAAAAACACGCACATTTTGGCGTTTTGAAAAACAAAAGTTGCGGAACGATTTTCAATCGTAAATATAGAGGAAGTTGTAAAAATAGCTTGCTTAATGCTTACGGTGCTGTAAATAATTAAGTCAATGACTTGACTTAAGTGCACTTAACTCACTGTTTTTAACTGACTTGACTAAGGTAATTTACACAAATGACTTGATGTATGTTTAGGTGCTAAGTGAATACTTTTTTAGTAGAATTGGGCTATTTGTGTTTGGTTTGCGAAATATTTGTCAGAATTGAATGTGTTCATTATTTTGAGAGGTTGAGTAGAAAGTTTTGGTCCCAATGCTGTGACTAAAAATTGACTTGAGTAAAAAAAAAAAAAAAAAAATTGACTTTGACTAAAAATTGACTTTGCTACTTCTTAAAATGTCTTGTGATGCGAAATTTTTTTTGCGAACTTTACATAAACTAATTACCCTAATCTTTTAAAACACACTTTAGTAGGGCAACACGCAAACTAATATTAGCAAGGTTTTAAATACAAAGTACACAATTTTTTAGGTTCGATATTTTAAATCTATCCTTTCTTCGTTTTAAGATTTAAGTTCGTTTTTTAAATTCCTAAACATTTATTTCATTTCTATCTTTAATAAGATAGAAAATCTTATCAAATAAATCCCACTTCTTGATTTCAACGTTTTTGAACTCTATTTTTGATGATTTCTTTATCTTCCTGCAGGAGTTTGCGGACGAGGAATCCAGGAACAACAAGAGGAAGAATCGGAGGAAAGTGAGGATGTCCTCCTCATCACGACAACAAAACTTCATTAAGACAAAAGTCGCCGCTCTGCTCAAGAAGTTTAAGCAGGTCGCAGACGAGGTGATTCCCCTAAATAAATTTGTTTCACAGTAGTCAAGTATTTAAGCCAGTGGTCGGCAAACTTTTGTCGCGGCCTAAAGTGCTCTCTTCAGAAATCTTGAAAGCCCACTACGTAAAACCACTACGAAACTGGCAGATTCACATATTTGTTTTGAGTTGGAGGCATTAGAATGACGTCACAAAGTTACGTCATAAAACCATTTTTCTCAGAAACACTTGTTGTTCTCGAACGAACTCGTGCGCAAATATGAAGCTGAAATCCAGTTTAATTGCGCGTATCAAGAAAAAAAATTGGGGTAGTTTGTTTTAAATTAATTCTTACACAGTAGTCAAACATCCTTTGACAATAAAAAAAGATTTATTTGAAACGTTCAAAATGCTACCTACTTCCGTATGGCCTTTACTATTCTTACTACAACCATTCAACCATTATGCTCCAAAATAAGAGGATTTTAAAAGTATTTTACTTTTTTTTAAAGCCTGTATAATATTGCAATTATTTTAGCAATTGTACCATTTCAATTTATTAAAAAAAATGGCGTCTTATTAGAAAAATCAAATCACATTTTAAAAAGAAAAAAGTTAAACCGAAATAGAAAAAAGCTTTGGTGGCGCCTTCTTGAATTCCTCTTTCACATTTCTTGAACCGAAAATAACAGGTTTCCTAAGTCAACGTGTTTTATAACGCCAATTTATGACGTCATCTAAAAAAAAATTCCAATAAAATCAGAAAATTAAAAAAAATATTTTAATTCCACGCCGACCCTGATAGACGAGGACCAATAACTTTTTTTTTGCATCTATGTTAAAAAGGTTGAACTACCGCGGTGATATTCAATAGGGGTTGGGTGCTGGCAAAGGACACAGAAAACAAACTTTTAAACCAGCTAACAAACAATCCTGTTCGGCAGGGTCTGGAGCCCGGTTTAGAGCCTGACATGGCTCACCACCCTACCGACCCGGTTGACTACGACTTCTTGTACGACGAGATCGAGGACTTCAACTTGAGTGACAGCTGTCCTGAGATGGACGACAACTGTAGCATCGTGTCAACACCAAAACCAAAGCTCAGGTGGGTAATAACAGTGCTTCTAACAGTAAAACAAAACAAGTGCTAAAGGCAGGCGCCATGTAAATGTAAGAAGGGGCGTTTTAAGCAATGTCCGCGGAGTGGGTGAAAGAAATCGCAGTCCGACTAGTCTAGGTTTAAACAATCTAAAAGCGGGTAAGTTTGGACGAGCGCCACAACATGGGTTTATGGCACTGTTGTAAACAAGTCATTTTGAAATAACTCAAGTCCCAGTCCAAGTCATCGGTTGCCCAAGTCAAGTCCCAGTCAAGTCATAATTAGCGCTAGTCAACTTCAAGTCAAATCCTTGCCATAAAAGTTACACTTAAATCGCTTTGTGAACAAAAATCAAGATAAACAACATATTTTTTGTAACAAAAACAAAAGTGCTTAATGAAACACGTAATTGTAAGTCATTTCTCCCAAACATTTAAGTCCAGTCAAGTCATTTTTCCCACAAGTCAAGTCGTTGAAGTATTATAACCAGGGTTGCCATACCGTCCTTATTTTAAAGATTTGTCCTTATTTTGAAAAGCCAGGTCTTAGAAAACTTAAATGTCCTTATTTCTAAGAAATGTCCCTTTTTTGACCTGCGTCCTTATTTTGTCTTATTTCCAACTATTACAGAACTTCGATCGTTTTCCTCTGGTAACCTTTGTTGCATAATATTTTATGGATGCAGTGCAGTCGGCACTTGGATTAAAGCAGTAAAGAAGGGGTGGTCAACACGTCGATCGCGTCGATTACGTGCCAGATTTCTAAAATAGCGTTCTTCAAGCAACATTAATAGTAGGCCTAATAGAACGAAAAACAAACCACAAACCTTGATAAACTGCTGGAGCAAATCGTTTCTGCCAAAAGTATGGAATGTGATGTGACACGGCTCGTATACATACAATGCATGTACAAAAACGTTTTTTAAATGCTAATCTAATTTTTCGGTTGTCCTTATTTTGGGTCCATGTCGATGGCAACCCTGACTATAACACTGCTGGATGCTTTAGGATTTTCGTGCAAGCAAGGTCAGTCTACTCTAGAATAACAACCAGCCTACAGGAAGGTTCGAACGCATGACCTCCAGGCATACCAGTACCGTCGCTCTACCAACTGAGGTACACTGGCTCAGAGGAGAGCAAGTCGAGAAACAACCATAGCACTACAGTCTGCTGCATTCTGTTTATAAAGCTATAGTTGTTCATGAAATTGAAGTTAATCTACCATATTTTGTGCATATCATAGCTTTGAACGAAAAAGAAAAATAACAATTGCTAACCATAGCGTTTACTGCACGGAAAAAGTTATGCTGTAATACAGTCCACGCAATATCCAATTTTTAAATTCTTTGCAAACATGACCACAAGATGGCAGTCACAAGCGGCAGCGTTAGTGATTTCGCGTTCATTTTTCATTGCACTGTTTTTTCGTGACGATTCTTTCTGCTTACTCTAGTTGTCTTAATAAGTGCTCACACTCCAAGAATTACATCGTTTTTCTGGCTTTTGTCCAAATTTGAGGCTAACAAGACAAATATTAGTTAACTGAAACTAACTCCCTTTTATAGCAAGTTGGTAAGTATCACCAAAAATGCTAAGTTGCCGTAAAAACAACGCCAAGAAACAACCTACTTTACCACACAAACATGTTCCCAATGTTGTTGTTGTTTAAAACTTTAAACAATCTCCATTGTCATTGCCATTGTCACATTGATTGTTGTGCGTTCCAGACCATTCTTCGACCGATTGTCTCACTCCAGCTCACAAACTGAGATTAGCAGCTTACGTGAACAGACCAACAGTGAACAGGTACGTGAAGCAACCAATCACCTCTACAATAAGCAACCTTATGCGCCATTTAGAGCGCCGTTTCCCCTACATTTCAGCCTTTTTTAAAAGGGCCTATTTAAAGTGTCATGGAGGTAAAACTGGTACAAAATTGACACCCAAATTTTATTTTGAAAGGAACTGGTATCTTTGAAGTAAATAAAATGTGATAAAAAATAGTGCGAAAACAATTAGTGGTTATAACTTATATTAGGTGGCTGAAAAATGTACAAAAATTCAGCTAACTTTAATGATATATTTAATGTATAACGAAATCTGAAAATTTCACAAATTGAGAGATTTAAACGAAAAAAAAAAATAACTCTTAAATGAGTGAAATACATTAGGGGGCAGAAATAAATCTGATTTTTTTGTGTTTTAAATTGTCTAAAAAATTAAAGAAAAAACTGTTAAAATGTTTAAAAATGTAGAAACAAATAGATTTTTTCGTATCTGTATATAATTTTTTTGTTAACTAAAAGAAAGTAAAAAGTAAAGTTAGGAGTGAATGTGTAATGGCAGTATTATTCCCATTAAAAATATAATTTGTACGTACAGCGTAATACACGCCACATTGTATTATACTATTGGTTAAACTTGGTTATGTTGCAGGTACTCTACCAGCCAGGATTACTGGAAAGTCAGGAATTTCTCGAAACTGAAGAAGAAGAGGTAAGTTGTTAAATCTGATACATTTATGTGGTAGTGCCTTCCTACTGAAAAAAATCACCCCCTTAAAAAAACTGCATCTTTTTCAAAACTTAAAACAGTTGTGGTGTGCTAAACAATTGCTTGTGCCGTTTGCAACCAATCGATTTTCGTCCAGTTAAAAATACATTTGAAAATATCAAGTTAATATAAAACTGATTTCTTACATTTCCAGTACAACCACTTTTTCACGTTTACCGCATAACTTGGCTTTACGTGTCCATATTAATCTGCTACGTGTTTCACCTTGAAAGTAAAAGTGTTTGAAACCACCAATCGGCGTTTAACCTTAGTCCTTTAACCTTGCATGTTCGCATTTTAGTGATAACAATCCATACAATTTGCTGTTCCATATTTTACTCGTCTATTCCGTATTTTGCTTGTAGCCTCCCACTTGCGACCAAGTGAAGTTGACCACCTGGGCCGATCAAGAACTGATCGAACAAAAGCAGAGGAACAACCACGCCAATCACACGCACCTTTGTGAGGTTACAGGTGAGATACGATCACAAAAGTTTTTTTTACCTAAAAACTCTAAAAAGGCAGCCCTAACCCATTTTATTCTGTTTGTTAAATTAAAAAAACACCCTGGTTTAATAGGGTCTGCGAACCAAGGACTTTAAATGTTTTAAATCCTTGAATGCACGACTGATTTCAGTGAGCTTGTCTAACGCGACCGCTATAATATTAACTAGTTTGTTAGCACGGCTTTAACAGATTCCCAACCGTAACATTTTATTTGTGAAAACGACAAGGTGTGCTGTTAAAAAGCTATGTGTCGTTGGTATGACTTTATAGGCCAGATCACAGTGATACACATAATGCAGGGATGTCCGACAATTTAGGATGGGAGCCTATGCGCTTGGCAAAGGAGTAGTATTGTTACTCGACTGACACTAGGCTGGAATCCCTGACGTTCGGATACTAAATTAAAATAAAAACTCCCACATGGGCATGACTTATAATCCAACACAGCATTTCAATCTTGAAACGTAAACTTATCAAAATATAGTGGGATAACAACTGAAGATAGCTAGATTCCTGAGACTTCGCATATTTTTGACAAAAAAAGTGATTTTTCAGGTTTTAATTGGATATATTTAGCTTGTTTGTATTTATTTCACGAGGTTTCGGGTTTGATTGCGATAGTTTATGTCCAAAATATCCTGTATCGTCATAAAATGTCATCGCATATGTCCCTTTTCTTTATGAAGTATTTTGATAAGTTATGAAAATCACCTATTTTGTGTCTTTATTGTTTCCCATTGACTTACGCCTACGGCTTACTAAACTTGATAAGCCCTGCCAAAGTGACCCTACTAATATGTGGCTTTGTCTAGTATGGATTTTACTATATAAAAAAAACGGCTTGGTTTGTCGTTTTATTCTAAACACACCCCTAAAAGTTGTTCTCTTCTGTAGAAAACACTGTTTTAGATTGTTTTTGTAGCTATTCCTATTTTTAGGTTCTTTTTGCAACTATTTCTATTTAGTTTATTTTTACAGCTGTTCTTATTTTCGGTTGGTTTTGTTTCTGTTTCTGATTTCAGGTTATTTTTGCAGATTTCTAAAGTTTGGTCTGGGTTGCTTCTGTAGTTAACTTAGTTTTAAAATGCTATGTAGTTGCATAATAGCAGATCATTTTGAAGACTGGAATTTTTTATGAGCCGCCTTTTTTCATAAGTTTTTATTATTTAAACATTTAGCCACCACGCGTAAGGGCGTTGTGCTTAGCTTCATTTAACCAATGTTTGAGTTTGACGTTTGGCCGTTTTGTGTTGAAAATGTACGATAATATCGATTAAAATGCGATACTTGATACCAGGTGGTTGTATAGGTGCTCGTCCGATACTAGCGTCGTATCGATTCTTAACCGGCCGGTACCAAACTAATATAGCCAGTCAGTTCAGCCATGATTTGCGACAAAACACAGCAAATCTTTTCTTTAAATACTGTAGCAGTTTTGGCTTAAAACACATTACTTTTGCTCGTTTAAATTATATTAAAGTTGTTTATTTGAACTTTGTAAACGGTAATTGGTTTCGGATTTTTGCCCAAAACAAAAAAATATGAGTCTATAGGTTAACCGTAACTTTAACACCAGACACAATCACCAAAGTGTTCTACTTAAACAGTAGACTTAAAACCCTGCAAAAAACAGTTACATAAGCACACTTAGATCAAGTTTATTGCTCCGCGAAAAATCATCTGAAACTTAATAAACAACATTATGTATGGTTCTATACCTGCACGTATGGAAATGGCTATTGGAATAGAATGAATGGACACTTTTTAAAATTTCATTTGACGAAGGTCTTTTGTATAAATGTCTTGAAAGTGGACCCAATTTGAATCTAGGAAATAGGTGCTTTAATTCAATAAAATTTTGCGAAAATTTAGGTAAAAACTTGCGCTAACCATTTTGCATGGTGTTTGTTTTGCTTTTATGTTTTTTAGGTAAAATAAAGGTAGATATGAGTTAATGATATTCAAAGAATAAGGTAAAAATTTTAAAGTTTAAAACATTTACTTTAAACGTCAATGACTTGATTTGGAAGTGATTTGCCAAATCAATCACTTTAGCATTGAGGTGATTTGCAAATTACTCGACCAGAACTTAAATTCAGAATGACTTATTTACAACACTACACAACAAATTTTGATTGAAGTTCATAGCGCTACAAAGTTCAAATTTGCAAATTATTATTTATCAGTGTTTGCGTATAGGAATATGTATATACAGCTTATAGAATAGAGTTAATATTCCATAGCCTTGATGCTGCTAACGGTAAAAAATGAGAAAGGTCGATTCGATGAGAAATTTGTCGACGCTCCAATCCGTGTGTGTTCCGTATCCGCTGAAGCTCCAACCAGCAAAGTCACCGCAGTATTTAGCATCCACATTACTGCCAGTAGAACCTAAGCTGTAGTGTTCCGTATGACTGGATGAAGTACTGACCTTGTGACCAGGACCAAGCGCATATGCACTTTGTTCCGTGTTGATGATCCGAAACTAAACAATATAAACAAAATATAGCTGTATTTTGTACAACTGAAGCACCCTCTAAGACCGCGTAGCTCAGTTGGTAAAGCAACAGTCCTGGTATAACTAAGGTCGATCTAATGGCAGACCTGTTTATAATTATATTTAGCCTTACCATGTGAGGCAAGATATATATAATTGTTAGTTAATTTTAAGGGAAAATCCAAAAAAATTATAGCTAGCATAGTTTTTCGCAATGGTTTTCACCGTTGAACAGAATATGACATACCTGCATGTAACCAGGGGTCATATATTGACGGCAGTGTGGTCCGAAATGTCCAACGTAATCAGATGCGGTTCCCTTATCCCATACTATAGGAAAAGCTGGGCCGTTGCCAGAAGGAAAGGTGTACGCACCAGAAATAATCGGGTAATGGAATTTGTAGAGGTTGTGAAGGTTGCCTTGATAGGCTTGCAGAAAGCCAGAGTTGGTGCGATATCTCAGGTAGGAGTTTTTCCTCCAATTGTCCAGCGGCGTTTCGTTGGGGACCTGCCAAATCATTACGTCACCCGCATAGATGCTAAAGTAACCCGGGTTTTTATAGTCGTCGTCAGTAGCTGCTAGGACGTTGCCAAAAACGTTATGGTTCTGCCAATTTGGACTGGTCTTCTGGTTCGCGGAGTTGCCCTGTTCGCTTGACCATTTATCACCAGTTGTACAGCGACCATTACTATGTGCGTTATTCTCATGTATAGAAGCCACCAATGACCAGCCACCCCCGTTGGTTACCATGTCGCAGTAGGTCTGGTATTCGAGGCCGTTAGAGCTGGCCAAAGTGTAGATGCCGCTCGGAATAACACCGTTAGCATCTCGAATCGCTTTGCAAGACTCGTACAAAACTGTAAAAAGAAAGCCAAACATAATTATGAAAACCTCATGCATATCTGTTCTCTAAAACTGTTTTTTGTATTTTTTTTTTGTGTTTTGCGATTTTAGGTGAGATATCTATACCTTACAACACAAATATAAAGTTACCAAAAAACTTTCGTTTACCTAAACCAAGTTTTTTATGTACATAAAGAGATGAAAAATTATTTACACACATAACCAACCTTTTGGAGGAGTTTCGTTGCAAGACACCAAACACACAAGTAGAGAAACAGTAACAGCTTTGATAAACATGCTTGTCGATTGCTAACGCCGAATAGAGAACTTCGTTGGCGCTTTGCTTCAAGTAATCGTGCTCGGGGATTTTTAACGCGCTATTCGTCAATCATTTTTATAGTTAACGGTCCAACTGCGTAGGGTGGTTATTTCTGAAGTACGAGGTTAAATAACCGTCAAATATTCTGTATGTTTGTGTACCGGTGGGGTAAGTGCTAAACGTGACGGGAATTTATTTCTTTTGACATTATCAAAAGCAACTAATAATTGAGTCTTATAGAGTGAAAAGCCAAATACCGAGGAAAAAATATGCCTTAAAACAGTTATTCGTAAGCTGTTTGCCCCAGCATTCCAGTTTACCTCAAAAGATTTTAAGTGTGCGGTAAAACACTTGTAATATAGTAAACTACATGTGTAATTAATAGGCGTGTATAGGTAAGTATGTCAGACTTGGTTTCTTACTATCCATTATGATATTTAACTATGTCAAGCAAAAATATAATATCGACTTATAATGTCAGACACATGGTTTAATTGCTTTGGTAGTTAATGTTAAGGTTAAGACTATCCCGCATTTTTGTTTCTTTTTTTTCAAAGAAAAACTAAAAAAGTTCAATAAATCGCTGCCGCAAACTCCAAAACAAAAGTCAAAACATTGAGCCTTCACGTCATCATGACGTCAATCTTATCGCGTCAAGCGTTTTGGCAAATAGGTTCGTGGTGCAAGATCAAGTGCTAGGCGTTCGAACTAAGTCTGTGGGAAGGCGAACTTTCGTAATAATTAATACGGCCTTTGTACTTCGGTTGTTCAACATTTCGTGGATGTGACCACAATGAGCGAATATTTATTACGAATGAACGAACAGTAAATCAGTACTGAAAAAGTTAAATAATTTCGAACGTACGCAGCTGACTCCACGTGTGAGCATGTGACTGCTGGTTCCGCATTAAATGCCATCATCTAATACAGGGTGGTCCAAGATTGACTGCATCGCGGTCCACAATATTTCTTGCATATTCTTTGCGGGCCACATAAAGTATCGGCTACATGCGCGGATCAACGATTTTCGTTTGGTCGGTGCATGAAATGTTTGAAAAGACGTCACAAGGCATCCATCGTCCATATAATCCCCCAGAAAAGACATATAATCCCCCAGGAACTTGCTGCTATCTTCCAATTTGTGCACAAAAGGAACCGAGTGTTATTAGGCTGGTAAAACCGAAAAATTTGCGTATTGGACAAAACTTTTAATTTAGAAGACTGCATTTCATAAGCGTAGAACGTTCGCGAAAACCATGCGCGTCTGTTACTAAATTTTTAAGAGAGATGTTGCATACTACACAATCGCTAAATTACAAAGACGTTATCGTTTTGCGCAAAAAGGTTTTATTAATCACTTTGATTTGGTTTAAATTGCATCTTGGAAAGGGTCAGGGCGTTCAGCCTAAAGGCACAGTGAGAATCTGTAAAACAATCCTTTCAAGCAGCGCGATATATTTTATCGTACATTTACTGTAAAACGCAAATATAACTTATAAGTTCGCAAAACAGCATTTTAGAAAGTCCCTATAGGACGCACAGCGGCTTCTCTCAAACCGGTCTCACACATACCAAAAATTAGGCGTTCTTGCCACCCCCTGGATCCGAATTTTGATCGATAGGAAATTGGTTTATTTCATGGTATAACCGGAAAAAAGTAATTATAACCAAATAATAACAGTGTGCTTACTTCTCATTTGTCACTTAGATTTATTTGATTAAACCCTGAATTGTGCGCATTGCAATAATTCAACATTGCTCGCGGGCCACGAAAAATGATGTCATGTGGACCGCGGGCCTAGGTTTGTACCACCCTGACCTAAGTAACACATAAGATGATGTCTGTAATTCGTATTTCGTTACCACGCGGTTAAACATGAAACAAAAAAATAAATTTCTGGACAATTGACAAAGTGCTTTCCTGCAATATGCTTACAGTTGAAAAATACACATCGACATGTATTTTAGAGCGATATCCTATATTTAGGGAAAAACTGCCACGGTGTCTGAACACTTTTCCATGCTGTTTGTTAAATTACAAATTATCCGGAATTAATAGGGCCTATGTACCAAGCCGACTTGGTCAACCAGATTTATTTTAGCTTTTTAGAATAAAATTTGCAAAATTAGAGCTTTTCAGTTTTTTTCAAATTAGATAAGAATAAGAATTAGATCATTTTAGTTTTTCTCAAATTAGATTAGAGTTAGAATTATACCGAATTCTTAAAACAACGAATTTCAACTGGAATTTGAACTAGAATTACAATTTAAATCGCAAATTATTCTTCTAATAAGAATATAAATGGTAAATATACGTGTGCTAATTTTTATGTCTTTTGGCATAGCAATGCTTTTTAAACTGTAAAAGTCACCTACAAGTTGATCCGACCAAACAGTTTTAATTTAAATTCTTTGTTTTGGCCAAAAGACCAAAAATGCCATTAAACAAAGTGGAATTTTTCGTAAAATCCGAATTAGATTAGAACTAGAATTGGAGCGCACGAGCAATTCACAAATTAGATTAGAATTAGAATTGGCCGCATTTTGCTCTAATTCATTGAATTAGAAAACTAGAATTATCTAGTTGTCCAAGTCAGGTACCAAGGACTTACATGTATTCATGCAATTTAAAATACTTGAATGCTCGACTGATTTCAGTGAGCTTTCCTAACGCGACCGTTATAATATTGATAAGCTTGTTAGCACGGCTTTAAAAGATCCCAGCCACATAACATTTTGTTTGTGAAAACGACAAGGTGTGCTATTAAAAAGGTGTATGTCGTTGGTATGACTTTATAGGCCATATATAGTAATGCACTCAAATGTAGGACTCGTCTGATAATGAAAAAAGCCCCTCACTTTGGGCTTGTTTGTGATCGGTTGTTAGGCTTACGTTGTAACCTGAGCATATACCGGCATTTGTACACTTATTTAAACATTTAACCATCACGCGTAAGGACGTTGTGTTTAGCTTTATTTTACCAATGTTTCAGTTTTTCGCCCTTTTGTGACTAACTTTCGGGTAATATAGGTTTATGCTTATCCAATACCAAATTAATATAGCCAATTCAGCGATGATTTTGCTACGAAACACAGCAATTCTTTCCTTTAAATACGGTAGCAGCTTTGATAAACATGCTTGTCGATTGCTAACGCCGAATCGAGAACTTCGTTGGCGCTTTGCTTTAAGTAATCTTGCTCGGGGATTTTTAATGCACGATTCGTCAATCATTTTTATAGTTAACGGTCCAACTGCGTAGGGAGGTAATTTCTGGAGTGCGGGGTTAGGTATTGGTCAAATATAGTGTAGCCTATGTTTGTGTATGCAAGCCGTAAGTGCTAAACGTGACGGAATTTACTTCCTTTTGCGTTATTAAGAGTAATCTAATAATTTAATCTTATGAGTGAACAGCCACATTCAATTGATTTTTGGATACCTATGAAAATATGCCTTAGAACAGTGATTCGTAAATTGTTTGCCCCAGCATAGTAGTCTGCCTCAAGAGATTCTCAAGTTTAAAACATTTGTAATATTGTAAAGGTAAACATACTAGAGCAGTGTTTCTTAACCTTTTTTGCTTAAGGGCGCACGTTAGAGACGTATGAAAACGTTGCGGCGCACCTTACGAGCGAAGCGAGCGCGAAATTTTTGAAGTGTACTTATATTTGTCTTAAATTTTTAAATTGTACTTATATTTGTCTTAAATTTGTTTTTTAAATTGCCTGCATTTTTTATTATATGGGTTTTATAGTTGCATATCTTTAAGTTTAAAGGGACTTCCAGCCTTTGAGACTAAAACGTTATTTTGTCCATTAAAGTCTTATTCCGATTAATTTTAGACTTATTTCGACATGGTTTTTCTTTTTGCTCGCGGCCCACCGGTTGAGAAACACTGTACTAGAGTGTCAGATTTGGTTGCTCACTATCCGTTAAATAATTGGTAGTATTATGGGATTAACTAAATCAAGTAAAAATATAATATCAACTTATAATGCCAAGTTACATGTTATATTGGTAGGTAATGTGAAAACTATGCCGCGTTTTTTTTTCTTCTTTTTTTGAAAGTGAAAAAGTTCAATAAATCGCTGCCGCAAACTCCAAAACAAAAGTCAAAACATTGAGCATTACAGGTCATCATGACTTCAATCTGATTATGTCAAGTGTTTTGGCAAATAGGTTCGTGGTGCAAGATAAAGTGCTAGGCGTTCGTGCTAGGAATTAATACGACCTTTGTACTTCGGTTGGTCATTTTCGTGGATGTGACCACGATGAGCGAATATTTATTACGAATGAACGAACGGTAAATCAGTACGTAGAGTTTTACTTGCTATAAGTTCAATGATTTTAAAAGTACGCAGCTGACTCCACGTGTTAACAGCATGTGAAGTGACTGCTGGTTTCCGCATCAAATGCCATCACTTAAGTAACACATAAGATGATGTCTATAATTACTAATTCGCAACAACGCACGAAACAAAAAAGAAAAATCTAGACCAGGGATGAAAAACCTTTTAGCAGAACGGGCCACATTGCCACTTTAAAAATTTCGATGGGCCACAAAACCTATTCAATTAAAGGGGTGACGTCATACGCTACGTCATATCGTGACGTGTTAAAACAACTTAACTTATAAACACTCGCGCCCTTCGAGAGGGAACTCGTACGAAACATAAAAGTAAATCTCGGCCTTATCGCGCGAAGCGCAAAAAATCGAGTTTACATGCCGTATCATGTCATGGTACGACACCTTTGGGCTGATATATTTCCTTAAAACGGTCCGCAAAATACACTATTTGCTTAAAACTGATGGTACAAGTGTTCGATGGATGTTGAAATGTAACATTAGACTCGATTATAGTCTCAAAAAAATAAAAGATTTGGCCTACACCAAATACTGCGCGTGATATAGTGATGATAGTCGAAAAAAATGTTTCTAATAAAGGATACTTAAAGTGAGAATAAGTGGTGGGCCGCACGTAAACATTAGGCGGGCCGCGGGTTGGACATCCCTGTTCTAGACAATTTACAAAGCGCTTCCAGCAATATTCTTAAAAAAAAACACACATAGACAGGCGTCATGACTCCACAGCTGGCTATGCTGTTCAAACCGATAGCAAAGCTTGTCGAAAAGGTTTCTTAAAACGTTTAGTAGAGTTTAAATACACACTTAGATCACTGTGTTAGTACTGTTTATCTGGGAAGAAAACTCAAAATATTTACAATGCCTTACTTTTTAGGGGCCAGGGCCAGCACCTCGGCGCCAAATTCGCCCAAAAGCCGTCGCGTTTCGAAGGAGGGGCCAGTCGGGGCCAACTGGGCGCGTTCGGCCTCGTTCAGGGAGGGTAACAACTGCACCCCCGGAACCACGGAACCAAGCCTGGTAAGGTTTGAATTTAAATGGGTCATTCCAATCAAATTTTACAGTTAGTTTTTTATTCCTTCTTATTTACAGTTGCGTCCCTTTTAAAACACATAGAGATTAATTTCTTCTAATGTTTTAGAAAGAAAATAAAATTTGATCACGATTTTGTGAATAGAGTTAAACCTCGCGACCCTTGTTTTGAATTATTGTGATTAAGTGTTTGATTTTATGTTTGTCTCGTTTTTATCAAGCTTTGCGTGATAATTTTTTTCCAATTTACTCACGATATTCACCAAATTGACTTACTATATTCTTAATGCCCAAAATCGACTCACGTTATTCATTCGTTTGTGATCGCATCTCACGTTATTCATTCGTTTGTGATCGCATCTCACGATATCCATCGGTTTGTGATCTAACATCACGATACCTTCATTTCACATTTCATTCCTCCAGCTCTCATCTTGTTTCGGATCCCTCACCTTCCTCGAGAAGTTGTCCTCCTTGGAAGACACTCTCCCCGGGAGCGTATGCCTCCTGGACGGGAGCCACCGACACTCCTGCCCCCTCGCAAGCATGATGACGTCACTAGCCCCTAGTCTCGCGCTCACCGTAGCAGCCTTATCGGTTCACGACGTGAGATCGGTGTTCGCTGGTATCATCGGTTTGCTGCAGAAATAGTGAGTGCCTTGTGACGTAATAGAGAGAAGTGTGTCCGATAATATCGGATCGGAACCGATACCCGATGTCGTTATATATATATTTTTATTATATTCAAAAAAACGTAATTATATTCAAAAAAACGTCGACTCAATATTTTAGGTCTACAAAAAAGTTTAAACCTTATGGCAGCCCAGTATGAAAGTATGGTCTAAATGTGGCCACTGAAACCAAAGTTTTCTGTTAATTTCAAAAGTTTTACTAGTTTAATGCGCAGATATCGGCGTCGACCCGATGTCTGGTAAAAAAATAATATTTTATCCACTGTATTGCAAGGCACTTAAGCCGTAGATAACCAATGTTTACATAAATGGCAAAATATGGATGCTGAATTAAACATATTCGCCCCCAACTTTTTATACTGTAGTGATATAACTGAAAATCCTATGTGATTATGCGATTTTTCTAAAATTCCTCACATAAGGTTTTTTTAGAATACATTTTGATTTTAAGTGCTTGATTAAAAAACTTTGTACTTTTCAACTTGGTTTATTTTTGCCATAGTGCACTCAACTTAGCTTTTAATATCCACGTTTAATTTTTTTCGCCATTTTTACAAATCTCCGACGTCATTAAAATTGTAAATTTCATTGGTGTTGAGTCTGACGCTTCTATGCGATCTTTTTTGCAGCATCAACAGCAACTCGCAATCCCCCGAACCAGTGAAGCTGATGATATTCGGCGCCGAAGCTTTTCTAAATACTGTGTTACGTCAGTATGTGGAACACCTCTCTGCAAGACCACCTGAGTGGCAATCATTCTTCGTATTCTATCTACTTCCACTAGGTATGTGTTACTTATTTTGTAATCCAGTTCTTGGACATTTTACCAGTTTCGATTAAGCTCCAAATGCTAAGGTCGTTTTCTACCTGCTCCCACTAGGTATATGTACTTCTTTTCCGGGACAAAATTTATGGCCAAAATTCACAGTTCCTTATTGTTCGCTCTGTGTGCTTCACGACTAGACGCATGATGTTATTTTTAAGATGATTTTAGCAAAACAATATAGCACCTAAAAAGCTTTAAATTGCGTGGAAATACGTGGAACACCTGTCCGCAAGACCTTAGTATTCTTCACGGTTTTGTTAGCAATTTGAAAATCGCCTCACGATAATTTTTGCCGCCTAATATTTTTAACGACTCACAGTTTGTTTTGTAAACTAGTCTTTACTCTTTACACGAGTTTTTAACCTTTAAACATTTTTGTTAAAGTTTTAACAATTTGGTGATGCGGTTGGAATCACGTCTCATGAAATTCGCCGTTATTTGACCAATGTTTCCTATTGAAAGTTTTGTCTAAAATGTTCGTGAGTTTAACTGCGTCTCACGATAGAACGCATCCATCGACTCACGATATTCGCCCCTTTTTAAATAACGTTATTTTTATGCAAACTTTCCAAACTTAAAACATTTCATTCAATTGTTCACGATTTCGTGACCAGGTTCAAATCGGGTCTCACGATACATCGCTTCCATCGACTCACGATATTCATCGCTGTTCGTTGAAAGCTCATGGAAGGACAACATCGAGAAAGTGGCCGAAGCGGCGCCGGTGGAACCGGGAAAGTCCCCTTCGCAGGACGCGGCGTCGGTGCTTTCCCGGATAAAGGAATACCTTAAGGACGCAAATGGTTCTTTACCATTCTCTGTCGCTGAAGCTATGATTACCTTTCGGCAAACCAGGTGATTGTGTTTTTTTATATTGTTTGATGTAAAATATTTTTTCATAAGTCTATTTAGTGAAAGGGGATGATATGCCTTCAAGTTTTGTTTGCATAATTTTCAATTCAGGCAATTACTAGTTTTTTATTTGAATTTTGAGTAAAAAATATTTGTACGAACCACGTTATCTTGCTAAATTTAGGCTCAAATTTCCAATATTTAAATAGCAAACAACTTTATGCCATTTCCTTAATATTGTTTTTTTATATTCTTTGGTGTCAAATCTCTTTCATATAATTATAGAGTGGGTATAATATTTTTTATTAATACTTTTGTTTTAATTACAATTCAGAATATTTTTTTTAGTTTTGTATTACAAACAACAAATATTTTACATTCTTGTTCATTTTTGCTCGAATTTACAAATATTTATAATACAAATAACTAGATGCCATTTCCTTAGTTTTTCTATTCCTAATTTAAAATTCGTTCGAATTAAAAGTTTTTTTTATAATGTTGTGTTTAAAACATTTAATGAATGGATGGAAATAAGTTTTTATTTTTAAGATATTTGTTTTTTGCAGCGGCGACGAGGATAATACGCAGACCTTTCTTCCTTTCATATCGGTGAGTAAACAGTTTTAACAAATATATATTCCTGGCTAAGTTTATATATAATATTTTTTATGTTTATATTTATTAAACTTGTAGAATGTTTAACATGACAAGTAAAAGCAATAAAAATACGTCATAAAAATCAAGTAAAAAATTTCAATTTTGTTGTTTTTTTCTTTTGTTCAATATATATTAAAAATTATTAAGCCACACATTCCTGAGCGCCAAGCATTTGTATGGCTGCGAAAAAATACAGTTAAATGTTTAAAAAAAATAAAATTATTCATAAAAAGATTTTCGTTTAACCTTTTTGAACATTTTGATTTTACCACATTATTTTAATTACTAATTTCTACTCAACAAAAATTCATTCCCAAATTCCACTTTTATATTCCCAGGACGTTAAAGTTGGTGAAAACGAGCTGGTTTCGACCGAATCGGACAAGGAGGATTTCACCCCTTCCACCACCCTGCAGGGGGTTTCCCAAGCCCCAAACGCCCCCCTGAACCCCATATCACCCCCAGCTTCACCCTCCGTCACCATCGCGGTACCCCTGACGTACGTTGGTCAATATCGACCCTGTTTTTTAATTTTTTTTAAATCTCGAGCTTGCTTGTTGGAAATTATTTCGAGTCTAAGGCTGTTTTTACATCGGATTTTCCTAATTTTTCTTTTAAATGTTCTTCGTTGAAATGTTGCTTGCTGAAATAAAAACTGAACACACGAACGTCAATTGTAATGGGAGAAACACCAAACCCAATCGCCGCTGATGTAATTCTATTTACTGAATTTTAACCAGAAACGTTTTTTCTGAAACAGCGAAAGTTTTTCTATACAGGGTTGCCACAAAGTATTTGGAAAAGCATAGGTTTATTTGTTTTTTGTGACGCCGTCTTAAGTTGTGTAAAAAAATGTTTAATTATGTGGACCATGGCATTTATATCTGTTTCGTTTGGAATATTCTTCTAAAAAAAACGTCAAGTCATCCAATTTTATGTCTTTAAAACAATACTTATTTTCTTTCAAGAGAATTTGAACTTTTTTTTATAAAATTGTGTGGCAACCCTGTAATATTTGCAAGATTAGGACCGTTTTTCGCTTTCCGCAATTTTTTTCTCCTTAAATTAGTAAATCTAACTCGTTTAAAAAAAAACCTATTTTAGCCATTCGAACACCACTTTTTGACTCCCTACAAATTATAATAAAAAAATGCGTAAATTATTTCTTTGCTTTACTCCCTGCAAATGTAATTCATAAAAAGTAGTTAGAACTATTTAGCGTTGGTAAAATCCCACAAAATACTAGCTGTTCCAACACCGCATTTTACTCCCTGCAAATAATTTAATGAAAAAATGTGTAAATTATTCCCCCACTGTTGGTTCACTCCCTGCAAATGTAATTCCTAAAAAAGTTGTAGTTTAACTTAGAACAATTGTAATATCCCACCAAATACAAGCTATTCCAACACCGCATTTCACTCCCCGGGCAGAAACGCGGCCAGCCAGGGCGTGACGTCATCGGGTTCCAGCGGCGCCTCGGGTTCCACGGAGGCCAAGCTTGGCCTGCAAGTTGACTACTGGAAGGAACGGGACGCGGGAAAGTATTCGCTGAAGAACAACTTCAAATCTTTCCACGTTCATCGACTCCCGGCACTCGGGGAGAGGGCGACATCTGGCGGACTGGCGCTCGACGTCGTCACCAAGGGAAAGAAAATGATAAGTAGGTTGCAATGGTTGGTAGAAAAGAGGGGAGGCATTTATTGTGAAAAAAATCCGTGTTTTTCAAAAAGGGAGCAAAAATATGATAGGTTGGTAGAAAAGAGGGGTTGGAATTTTTACGATGCAACTGCATTTACAAAAAATTGTGTGTGTTTTCCACGAAGGGAAACAAATTATTAGTAGATTAATCAATGTGAAGTTGCTTGTATTCTGTGAGTCTACTATGGCTTCCGGTGTACTAATGATACGTAATCGTTGGTCGAAAAGCAGCTTCAGAAGGGCTAAATCTCAGTTGTTGAACACATATGTGTGCGCATGTACGAAAATCGTGTGAAAGAAAATGATAAGTAGTCGGGACAAATGAAAGATATACACCCACATGTGTTCAACAACTGTGATCTATTCCTTCTGAAGTATTTTTTTGACCAACGATTAGCGCTTACGTATCATTAGTACACCGAAAGCCATCGCAGACTCAACAAATCAATGATGTAAGCAGGGCAGACTAGAAAAACAACTAGCCTGCAGTGAGGTTCGAACTACCGACCTCCGTCATACCGAGGCCGTCGCTCTCGGAAGATTGAACAAAGTCCGTATACTAGAGTAGATAGGTGGATGGGGATTTAAAAAATTGCTCCTGTTTAATGCCAAAAAAAATTGAATGTTTATAACCAAGAGTAAAAGAATGATAATGTAGTCCTTGAGACCACTTTTGCCAGTTCGTACAATAAACTTTTCATTGTTTCAAGTATTTATTTTTCCAAAAAAATAAAAACTTAACAAAGCTTATGCAAAACCATGTCTGAAATAGTGGGCCGGAAGGCCAAAAAAAGTTACAGCCAATACATTTTAAGTTCGTTAATTATGCAAATTCTCAACTGTAGGTCCAAAAGTGGACTACATTTTGAGAGACCGATAAAGAATTTTAAGTGACTGTTTCGTTTTCTTAAAACCACTTAAACTAAAAGCACTTGTTGCTTAGACGTTTTACAATATCGTTTTTTTTTCAGTGAGGTTGCCCGGTAAGAAAGGGAAAGAGAAAGAATCAGAATCGAAGTCACACGTGGTCGGAAATGTTTCAAGGCTTCTCTGCACTTCAAAACACCAGCATAGCTTATTAAAAGGTAACTCAAACCTTACTCAAAATACCCATAAGGTAACTCAAACCTTACTCAAAATACCCATAAGGTAACTCAAATGTCTGCTGTCAGTTAATAAATTGACAGACTTAAACTAGATTAATACTTCTGTTGTTGCTACCAGGCTTAGTATATACTGAAAATAACTTCTTCCGGTATATACCTGATGCCTTCATTAGGTAATGATGAAAGCATCCTGTTTAGGAAGCTCAAACGTCAGATAAAATAAATATACCATTTTTCTATCAGTATATATTAGTATTTTGTAAACTTTTATCTGGTTTAAGAAACAGCTCTTTATATGATCAAACATTCATGAACGGATGGTCCACTTATAAATTGAATAAGAGCTAGAAGCTGCTGGCGTGTCATAAAAGAACTGATATACATATATATTGTATATACTTGTATACTTCCACGAGTATTAGCACATTACTGGGGATGTTGTATCATTTCAAAATGGGCAATGATTAGACGATTTGTTTTTTGTGTGTTTTCAATCTTAGCCCGAACAAGTTTGGCCCGTGCGGTTTAAAGTTGTGCGATAATCTTTAAACGTAGTTTGGTTGCAGTTATATCAGAATATATGGCATTTATTTTGTATGTGATAAATATCTTAATTTATATCCCAGAATTAATAAAGATGACATTAATTTTAAAAACGCTATATAAAATTTCAACTAATTATTACCACTTTGCCAATGTTTGCTTAAAATTCATTAAATCGTTTGTTTTTTGCTGTATTTCTCCAACCATTAACACGCGTTCTGTGTGTTGTTGTCCGTAGTGAAGATAGACGGCGTGGAGTGGCGAGGAATCAAGTTCTTTCAGCTCTCCTCTCATTGGTCGAGCCACGTCAAACTTTTCCCGGTAGCTGTTTTTCTGCACAACGCAACTTAAGTGGGACTCGAAGTCGCTAAGTGGACATAAGGTCGCACGGTGCAATCGCAAGTGTTTGAATAGTGGCGGAATGCCTTTACCAGCTTAAAGCAACTTTTAAAACGAATTGCTGTTGGCATTTTAACGGGTATTCAATGCCTTCCTGACCCTGAAGTGTTTAAATAATGGCGGGCCTAGTGTAAACTCTATTCAGTTCGCCATTTTAACAGACACTTTGAGGTCAGTCTACAATTTGCATTGGCCATTTCAAAATAAATTGGTTCTTTTAAAGCGCCATATACGGCTTTAAATGCAGCTTGTAAGTTTCAGAAATTGTAGGTCATCATGGCCGTTTAAAAACTTGGTTTCTTCCTTCTTCTAATTTTCAAGACCCTTCGTAAAATCGATCTGACTTGCTTTTTAAGTCTGTATTGCTTTACAACACTATTGGTAAGCCCACATAGCCTTTTCGAAATACCTTAGGTTGTCTTTTATAATACTGTTTTATTGGACCCTTGAAGAAAGCGTCTTGTTTTATCGGAGACCTTTGGTTACATATTCGCTTTATCAGCCAGGTTGCATCGTCGATTCAAAGCTGCTTGGTATTTTACTTATACGCTTGCTTTCATGCACCTGACTCGCCTTTTAAACTTGCACAAAATTTTCGGCTGCTTTTGAAGCGGTTATGTGAACCTCTAACACGGCGTCAAAGCGCTGTTCAAACATCGATCCGTGTATTTGGTGGAAAAGACCCGAAACCGCTGATATTGTAACGCCTTACGAATTTGAGTAGTGTAAGGTTACTCGAAAACCTGAGCCCATTTCCTTTTGAGGTTAAAACTGGCGAAGTTAGACATATTCATGTTAAATCGATTAAATTAATAGTCACCGACCATCTTTTAAAAGGCCGAATAAGTGTAAGGCCCAGTGTTTTTTTTAAGGTGTTTTGGGGGACCGAAACGGTCCCCCAAATTTCTCCAGCGGTTTCCCAGATTCTGGACTTGCAACTTTTTGGTATTTAAATGAAACAATTGCGGTCTCTTAAAACTACTTCACCCAAACCAAACCTTAAAAAAAACCTGATAAGGCCTGTTGATCGCAGGCTGGGTGTAACATTTCCGGTAGAACTTTATTAACTTCACTATCTTAAGTGTTATGAAATTGTCCTACAGTTAAAATTTTATCAAAATATAGTGTTGAATCCATTTAACTTATTCTCCCGATTAGAGACTACATTGTCCGAGCAACTAAAAATACAGTGTTAAAAAAATGTATATACATAATCTTAATTTGTTGAAAAACATTAAATGTTATTTGTTAAAAACAATTTAAACGTTATTTAATATTCTTACTGGGCGCATTAAACCCCCGCTAATAGCGTCAAAGACAACAAAAAATAGAATTTTATCTAATCTATACAAAGTGTTGTCTTAATAGCCTCACAAAATGTGTAATGACGTCGTTTTCAAAAAGTACTTTTTTTCAGACGGTACATTTTGTTTAACTTTCGGCTTTTCCAACTTTCGAAAGGGTCTACGGTAAATCATTCGTGCAGAACAAGCATTAACGTATGGTTGTTTCTCGACTCGCTCCTCTCTAAACGCATAGCTCAATTGGTAGAGCGACGGTCCCGGTGTGGCCGAGGTCGTGAGTTCGAACCTCACCACCGGCTAGCTTTTTATACCATGATTACCTTGCTTGCATAAAAATTGTTGACAAAATGATCTACTTGTTAAGTCATCTCAAACGTGACCGGTTTTTCAGGAAAATGTGAAAGGAAAATGTGAAAGACCCACGGTAGTTTGTTTTGATGCAAAATGAATTTTACAAGCGTTATCCCATGACATACAAAATTTTTGGAAACATAAATTTACTGTTTTTATTGTTTGTTTCGCCGAAAATATTGCATTTCATGCGGCCCGCCGTACTATTAGGTTCCCTGCCCCTAATCTGCTAGTTTAAGTAAGAAAATACTCGTACCTATCTTGCATTTGTTCATTCCTTACAAAAGACGTCATTTCGACACAGCAGTATAAAATGAAATACCATGTTGAATATAAAGACTAATATGGGCGTTAATTAACTTTCTATGTGTTTAAAGGCAATGTAAAACATAAGACTAATATCGCATCATTCATATACTCTCACGGATTTTCTTGGGTGTGTAGACTTAGTGCACCCTTTCTTGTATTTGTCCAACATCCACTATTTTTCTCGTCAACCGATTTTATTGACATATCTTGTCTCCAGAAAATATTACAAAAAAACTAATTCCGGCTTGCTCGAATATATAATATGGGGTCGTTTAAAATGTAACAGCGTTTTACTTCAATTACAATTACCACAGAAATTGGTCCTTTATACAGTAATAACAATATGTAAACTGACCCTGATTCTGGCATAATTTAAAACAGCTCTTCTGGCTATTGTACATTTCAGTGTGGTGACTTGACTAATGTTCACTTGAGTCATTGTTTTTTTAAATGCCCTTAGTAAGTATTTTGGATAAAATGAGTATTTTTTGGATAAAAATGAATTTTGTAGAAATTCATTAAATTACTGGCCTGATTCAGCAATGATTAAAAGTGGGTCTTGACCTGGTTATCAAATGACTTGACTAGGACCTAAGTCAACTTAAAAGTGGTCTACATCACTGGTGTTTTAGTCTCATGTTTCGACGTCATATACAGGTTACCTTCATCATGAAAAACATTTAAGTAAATGCAAAAAGCCAGAAAAGCTGTTTAAATTAGAACACCACTTGTTGCTTTGTGGATTTTCTTGACTGCTTTTTATTCTTTCCTCGACCTTTTAGTATTTTCTTGGTGCCCTTTGTGCAATAAAAGCTATATTCTTGTTGCTATTTGCTGCCCAGTTGAATGTTTTATCGCATTGTTGGTTAGCGTTTTTCGCATCTTGCTTTATTGCTCGCTCTATACACAACACAAGCTAATGTTTGTTGTCTTCATTCTTTTAATTTAGATAAGAAGGCGCGTAACTCTCGCGATCTAAAAATATTTTCACGAAACGGCAGAAAATATTGCAAAAACACGTTAAATCAGAGGCCACTTAGCTTGACAACTGCAAAAGAGCCTCCATATGAAACAGTCAGAGTAAGTAGGGTTTTGGAAAGTTTGCTAAAACAATGATATATGTGCAGATAGTACCAGCTCAACATTCTGCCTGCTACGGTTTCAAAGGAAAGTATATTCCAATTTTTTTTTTAGTTTGGAACGTTATACTATCAGTTCGGTTTTGTTACACTTGAGTCCCATTCTATCAGATTAGTTTTTTCGGCAGCGCTAACTGTTTTTAAAAACTCAACTTATACGACTGGAAAATTCAACATCGCTGAGATGTTTGAGCACATAGACAGTAATAGATGTTTTCGCATTGTTTTCCACATAGACTTTAAAAGTTAGGCCTACTAGTTGCATTATCTTGCATCTAATCAATAATAAAACTACAGGCGGCGTTAACGTTTTGAAACCAAATAAAAAACACAAACTTTGAGACTCATTTGTGGAAATGTGTTCCTCAAGTGTGCGCGAGCAAAAGAATAACGACCACAAACAAAGCTCTCTTCTTCTGCACATCAACAAGCCCAGTTCTCCGAGATATTTAATCTCCAAGTTGCATTGTTCATCTTGCCAATACGAGAATGGCGACGAGGAAAATACATCCGACAATCGTAAGAGTTAAAGTCAAGTTATTGTTGATCGCAGGTTTTTCGGTTTGTCCTGCAAAACACAATATTGCTCGATAATATGTTGTTTAAAATTTAGATAAAATTGTCCTATGTTTATCAGTTAATTAATGCCTAAATTAACAGCTAATCTTCTAGATTTTTTTTAAATTATTACGAGTGGTATTTTATCTAATATAAGTTTCTCTTAACAAGTGTAAACGCCTTTTGTCAACAAACGCCATCTAAGAGACTCGTTTTTTATAAAACGTTTTATATAGGCTACTATCGCTTCTAGGATTGGCCCAGTACAGTTGTTCTTGGTGGTTAAAAATTTGTCAATATATAACCAAGTATTGCTCATCTAGCAGTTTTATTATGAACACGTTTGTTTATATAAAACTGCTGGATGGGCAACATAATTTCGTTAAAAAGGTGTAAAATGGAAACAAGTTTTGTAAAATATAATTTTTACCTTTGCAGGTTCTCTCATCTTTAAAGAGATGCAAGTCTGAAGGACAAGCGCAAACTGGGATTCCTTGTGAAGTTGTAGCACAAATATGGCTGCAACCCCCGTTGTTCTGCAAAACCACGAGTCACTATAGTTTTAAGTTCAAGTTTTCACCATCTTAAATATACTGTATTTTTTTGATATTTCCCTTTTTTGTCTTATTATTATACAACTGCTGCAATTGTAAATACGTTCTACCAATGAAGACTTGAAAAAAACACTTGAAACATATTTAAAAAACAGGAAAATATTTAAAAAAACACAGATTAAATAAATAAATGAGCTTGATAGGCTGACGTCAGGTAGAATGTTTAAAAAACAAAAAAATGAATAAATTTGATTACCAGTGAACAACTTCGCTTATTCTTGGAAATCCTTGGATGAAGTGGTCCAACAGTTATCTTTGATGTCTTCGCTTTATTTTGAGGATGAGACCTCTTACGTCGTAGACATGACTAATAATATAATATAATGTGCATTTTAATTGAGTTTGTTGTAACAACTATGTTTTTACGTTTTTAGAGAACAAATATATTCTCTTTACCATGTGTTGTTTTGTAAACCATGAAATTTTCATGTACGATGTCTATAAAATCTTTTACAGCCTAAACCCATCAGCAAAGAAACATTTCACTATATATTTAATCAATGGCGATTATTTTAAAAAAAATGATGCAAACTTTTTAGTTTTGAGAAATGAAATATTTTACATTGTAAACAAGGTTAACTAAACATATAGCTAGAATAAAAATTTACACAAAACTACTTGGAATGAGTCAGTTTTACGTAATTTTTAACAAACAAAAGATTTCAAAAAATTCAGTCAAGTTTTTTTGTCTTAAATATATTTGACTTAAGAACATAAGTCATCCACTAAATGTTGTACTACTGCTTTGAAAGCGTTGTTTTAAGTCTTCAAACCTGTGGTTGACAATCGTTGTTTTCATCGATTTGGCACACGCTGACGTCACACGTGACGTATATATCCTGGGGAACCCCCACAAAGTTCCACCTGAATGAAGTGAAGCTGAAGCGGAATTGGCCATAAGCGACGCTGGGCTCGGATATTGTGAACAAATCATCAGAGATTGGACACCTGAAGATCACAATAAAAATATTTTTTAACTGAAGAACACAATACAACCACAATGTTGTAAACAAGGGATTTGAAAACACTTTAGTCCCAGTCAAGTATTTTGTAAAAGAACAAATCGAAAAAAATAACCTTTAAAAAAAAGTTTAAAAATAACGTTAGGCTAAATAAAACAATTTATTTTAACCCAAGTCATCTATCCAAAATATTTAAGTAAAGTCAGGTATTTGTCTAAAAAACTTGTCAAGTCAAGTCATTTTTGTCAAAAGACTAAAGTCAAGTCAAATCATTTAAAAACAGTGACTTAGTGCATCTGAGTCAAGTAATTGACTTGCGTCAATACAACACTGGGGAATCAAACGCAAATAAATATAAATTTTAAAATATTACTCTTTGATCCGTTAGAACCTAGAGCCTATTTAATGGAGAAAGTAAATAATTTTGACTTAATTGGTATTCACAACCAAAATTTAGGTGGAATTACATTAAAATTGTCGTTAAAGTCAACTTTTCCAGTTATACCTAGATTATTACACCAACTAAATCAGGAAAACGGCAAAAAAACAGGTAGGCCTACAGGTATAATAATAATATTGTATGAAATATTCACCCGTTATCAATGGCGTTTAGTTCCAAGCCAGGAGTTGCGGGAATGGTGTTGGATACAGAGCACAGAGACGCCTGTTCCCGACAAACAAATGAAAAAGTGATTACCGTAGTTAATTCCTCAAATAATTAATTTATCTCCAAATTTACCAACAAGCTGCAGAACTGCCAAACTGTATATATAACTTATTTTTATATAATTATAACTTATTTTTATATATTAATATTTTCCGAGGCGAACGGTTTTAATAATTATGGAAAATTGGTTCATTGCATAAATAAAATGACTGCATCTACAAACTAACAACAACATTGTAAACTTTACACACATTTTTATTAAGATTGTTTTTAAAGTGGTAGATAAATCCAATCAAGAACAATTCTGCAAAAAATATATGGTTTTCAAGGAGATTATAAAAGCAATAATGAGGAGTGTATTACTTTTATTAGAATCAATCTCAATCTAAGGAATATATTATTCGCTGTAAGGAGACATTCTAACAACAAACATGATATGTGATCCTCTAATTTTACTGTTAGGGCATTATATAAAAGTACGGATTCAAGATTATGTAAAGTTCGCGCACCGCTTCAAATAACAACCGGTCAGCAAGGTCTAAAGCTTTAATATAAATAATAAAAATGCATTTCGTCATCTGAATGAATGGCATCATCAGTTTATATTGTTCAAGTTTTTCACCTGAAGAATTAAGTCCGGCGATTTTTTTGTGATCTGTACATCGACGTAGATTTGCTCGGGAACAAGTATCTCGGCCACGTTAAAATGATGAGTGAAGTTGAGGTCCCTGTAAAGCTTCATTTCAACATCGAGAAGCCCGTACTCGGTGTCGCTGGCAATAGTCAATGTTCTGCATGTAATAAATAAAATAAAGAATTTGCAATATATTAGGTTAATACAAGTTTAAACTTGATTTTGGCGTCTACGAAATATTTTTTAGAAAATATTAAAATTCACCACAGACTTATTAATATTGTACAACCAGTACAATATATGTTTATTATAAATTACCATACGTAGGCGTTGCTAAAAAAAACCGCAAATTCCTGGAAAAAGAGATGTTAAAAAAATAAATTTTCCTCGAAAAATAGTAAAATCAGATGATGCAACATTAGTTTGAGTCATTATAAGATTGTAAACATTTTTTATTAAAGAAAAAAACTGAAAATTTTCATTTTTTTTTTTTTTTTTTTTTTTCAGTTTTTTTCTTTAATAAAAAATGTTTACAATCTTATAAATGTAGGACTAGTCTTATTATATTTTAGATTTTTACTAAAAATATCTACTTACAAACTACTTAAAATTCAGACATAAACCAGTTTAAATTAGTTAAACAAGTTTATCACAAAAAATCAGAACACACATAAGAATATTTTTGTTTTAAAGGAATGTTAAAAAGATGGTGAAGAATAAACAAGGTGGTTATAGCTTCAACAGGCTTTTATTATAAAAACTGTAATTTTTTTAAAAAACGTTAATATAAAAAACATACCAATCTTTTTTTTTCCAGGCACACTTGTTTAAATTTATAATAAACCAGTCTAAATTAGTTTAAACAGGTTTCTGCATAAAATTAGGCGAATATACCTTAAAAAATATTTACTTGAAAAACAAAAAATAAAAAATAGGCAAAACTATAGTCTCCTCATATTTTAAATTTTCACTAAAAACTCATTATTAGTTTGAGTTGGTTTAAACAGGATTCTAAACAGAATTACAGAAATATAACTCATAATTGTATTTTATAAAATACGTTAAAACTAAACAAAGTCCAAGATCGCAGACTTTTTTTAATTTTTGCTCAAAACATTCTTTCAAATTCTAGCAGAAACATGTTCAAGAGAGTTCAAACTGTTTTTTGAAACGAAATACTGAAAAATATCTTGAAAATATATTTTATGAAAGCATGTCAAAACTATAGAAACTTTGTCTTTCCACATTTTTTATTGTCAATAAAAAAAATTGGACACTTCAAATGGCATGAAAATATGGTATTAACCAGTTGAGGCTGTTAAAACAAGTTTCTATTATAAAACTCCTAAACTTTCCTTAAACATTTCCGTTTTGTAAAAAAATCCACAAAAATTTAAAACAAGTTTCTATTATAAAACTCCTAAACTTTCCTTAAACATTTCCGTTTTGTAAAAAAATCCACAAAAATTTCTCACTCAAATTGTTTTGCAATATACAACTGTTAAAACGGGCAAAAACAGTTTGTGCTGCTTTGACAGGTTTCACAACAAAAATACAGGTATATATCTTGAAAAAATTTATAAAAGAATGATTAAACTAAAAACATATTCAAAGAATGTGGTCTTACTCAGTTTGAGCAGGAAAATAGTCTAAACATATTAAAAAAATGTAGTGAAAATTTTATGTGCTGTAAACAGCGTTTAATCTGGCGTAACCCAGGCTGAGTTTGTTTTTTAAAACAGAAAAAAAAAACATTTTAGCAAAGAATGATAAATCCAAAAAAAACTTGGCAAGACTATGTTTTAACATATTTTTAATGTTTATGTAAACTATTTTATGCTGCAAATCGTTTGAAAATCTGGCATAAACCAGTTTGAGGTGGATACAACAAATTTATATTGTAAAAACCGGAATTTGTTTTTTAATTTATCCCCAAAATGCCTTAAAACTGAAACATTTAAAAGATTTGCCATCTAATTTATCTCAAATTATTTTAAGCTGCAAACTTCTTTATTTTAAGGCATACACCAGTTTATGGTGTTTCTAATACGTTTAAATAATACATTTGGAACAAACATAAAAATATTAAAGATTTAGCAGACTAGTCTCACAATATTCCCAATTTTCATTGAAATAGTACTATGCTGCAAACTGCTTTTAATTAACTATATTCCAGAAAAGGTTGTTCAAACAAATTTGATACAAAATTCAGAACTTTTTGTTAAAAACTATTTTTATTAAATGTTAAAAATATATATATATGCAATACTACATTCTTACTATTATTTCAATTCCAAAAAAGTATTTTTCTTGTAAAATCAGGATTTTTCCCTCAGACTAATTATTTTTTTTGCAAACCTGCAGGTGCTTATTTAAAAAATGTAGAATACTCAGCCAGTTTTTCCATTTTTACTTGATTATTTTTCTGCTTCAAAAGCTTGAATAAACTATTTTTACGTGATTTAATCAGGTTTCTAATATAAACCATTTTAAAGTGCGTTGAAAAAAATTTAGCTTTGAAAATAAACAACATATGTATTATACTTTTAAAAAATATGTTGTATTATAGCTCTCATATAACCATAGTTAGAGAATTGTTCAACAACGTTTTTCAAAGATTATTTAGAAATTGAAATAAATCATTTTGTGACAAAATTTTAAAAATAAGAATTATGTTATCAAGTTTTTATGGTTTCTCAGTCAAAAGCACAAGTTTTTTGTTCCAATTCTTCCTATCCCTTTTGAATTGTTGTTTATCAATTTAAAAAAATATTCATAAATTAATTAGTCAGTTTTTTTTGAGAATTCCCAAGTTTGTAAAAATAATTCCTATTTTTTGCAACAAACCATCCAATTTGAATAATACTTCCAAATGTTACCTTTCTAAAGAGTGTATCCCCGTGCTGGATACGTTTATTTCTCTTTGGTACGAGCAGCTTACACTTGTCATCACATCGTAGGAGTAGGACACAATTGTGTCCAGGTGCGCATAATCAGGGAATGTCCGCATTGTGTAGGTGTAAGTGATTGCCGAATCATTTTCCTGCATAAGTTTGAGTTTAACTGTTTTGGTTACGCTTGTGAAAGGGTGTAAAGTAAACAGTAAATAATATATTTTAACCTGTTTTATATCGGATTTTTTGTTAGCCTCATATTTCAAAACGAAATTTAGTGGTTCCTGTATTTTTATAATAGTTTTATAGTTTTGATATTATAAAGCTTAAATATTATTGCAACGTTTAACATCATTTTATTATCGTTTGTAATAATATTAAACAAAATAAACTTTTCATCATTAACCATTTGTCTTTATTATAATTATAATATTAAAATAATGTTTAATTAAAATTTATCTTTGATGGCTTAAGTTAAGTTGGCGTTGTTACAAGTGGTGTAGTATCTGTAATCCGATTTATAATTTATATGTTCAATAATAAAACAAAACGTATGAAAAATGGGCGCTCTTTCACTTATGTACGTAAAAATTAATAAAAAAAAAAACTTTCTTCAAATGCCGCATACCACAACGCATATTGTTTGGGTTAGGGTGCGGGTTAGCGTTTGATTGAGGGTGGGTCAAGTTATTATTAATAATAAACATAATATTACTTGACCCACCCTCACCCAAACGCTAACCGGTACCCTAACCCAAACAATATGCGTTGTGGTATGCGGTATTATTTTGTTTTGTTTTTTGCATAACTTTCCATGTACATAAGGGAAAGAGCGCCGAAAAATGCGCAATTGATTTTTTTTACCAATAACTTATTGCATAGGCTTATCTTAACTTGTCAGTTTATTTAAAGGTCGCCCCAACCATTTTCAAAGTATTGCAATGTACATAAGATTCACTAACAGTCACAGCTGCCCCGCAAGCTTCGAAACTGCTTGTAATGTTGTAGACGATGTCGTTTCGCGTCGATTCGGTGTACAGCTGCGGGATGCACTCACTAGTCACGTGACTGGCGTTGATTGGCGCGCTCGAATTGGCTAGAACGAACTCGCGCAACAGCCGCAGGTTCAAGGTCACCAAAGAACACCGGTGAATCCTGAGCGAGAGAGTATTTTTAGCTGCGAAATAGACTTTTTTAAGCTATTAAATTACATGTACCCGAATTTCAGAAGTTTAGTCGTGTTTGATTTTTGTATATTAAGTCGTATTTAAAAACAATCAGTCTAGAAACATAATACGCAAATCACAGAATAAAGTAGTAAATTGCGACAAGACCATATAGATTTTGTTTATTTAAGTTTATAATTTTATAGTTATTAAAATCAGAGGCAATTGAATTAACAGTTGATTATGTTTTCCCAATGATAAATCAAGGCAACATCATACGGAAAATGCTTCCTTCTTAGGGAAATAACTTTTACCACGTTGGTCCACCCTGATTTATCTAAATCAGAGTTTGCCAACCCCAGAGTTTGCAAACCAGACCAGAGTTTGCCAAATGGGTGGTAAACCAAAATTTGGTGGCTGTTTGATTTGGTTGGGTCGCTGACTGCAGTAGATTTACGTGGTTAGATTTAATGAGATTGGTCTTAAGCTAGACATTTATAAAATCCAAAAAGTCTTATATTAATTAAAATTGAATTTATTTATTTATTTATGCCATTTGTCTCAGGTTTTTTCATCAATAAAAAGTTCAATGTAGAAAATTGGGCCGCAAAATTTGCTGCAATACCTAAGCTTAGAATTCGGTTGGCTGCGAAAAAAAGTTTAAGAAGCACTGATCTAAACCAAAGCAAAACATACTTTTTTCGGTAAAAATTACGAAAAATCTTTAACAATTAATCAAACTTACCTTATTTCGACCCTGTCGCTGAGGCACTCAACCCTCACATCCAGAGCCGCTTTTAAGTCTTCAACAGAATCCACATCGATCGATGTCGATGGGCAAGTATTCTCTTTTCAAATAAAAACAAATTCAATAGGATTGGGACACGATATTTAACATAGCACGAAAAATATCTAGTTATGATTGTATCATTCAAATCTTAAAATTATCATTTGGTTGCCTAAAAATCAGTATAGGCCTACTGACGATAAGGCCATGTGATACCTAGAAATCATACAACGTAAAAAGAAAGAAATAAGAATGAAAACGCTAAAAACTGTATTATTTAAAAAAAAAGAAATTGGTTTATATTGTAAAAGTAAAAAAGAATAGTTTGGTCATTGACTAGTGCCCCTTGGAACCACCTTTGGCCTATAAACTAATCAAAATTGAAAAATATTAAAGGTAGACAGTTAAACTAAGGGTATTTTTGTATTTTAGGTGCGCTCAACTACAAATATGTGTTAATATCAGTTCGGGTCTGACACACGAGACCAAGTTGCAGTAAACCAGAGCTTTCCAACCTTTTTCAATTCTCGACCCACTTTCAAGTTTTATTGTGCGACCCATAATGAGATATGACCAACAAATTAAATTACATAAAATCTGCATATTTACCATACTGGCGTACGTACTAATAGTTCATGCGACACAACACATCTAATTGTTAAGTATTTGTGATATTGTTGCACAAATTTTACGTATGGATGTTGCATAAATTTTTCGTATGGATGTTGCATAAATTTTACGTAAGGGTCGCGACCCGCTGGTTTGGAAGCACTGTAGTATAGGATACTATAGTAATATAGTTATCGATCCAATACAAGGCTGAAAGAGCATTTCAGCAATGATTTTCAAAAAGCGACTCACCATTCAAATAAATTACCAACAAATGCATAGTTTTAACCGAACTTTTATTTATCTTAAGCAAAGGAATGCCTACCACGACTTATAATACCAACCTGTGAATTTCAAATCAGGATTTTTTTCAGTGTCCACGTTTAATGCCAAGTGTATTACAGCGGAAAAGTCTACACGCATTCACAGAAATCCCAGTCAAATTCCAAACAACTAACCTGGCATCAGAGCTGCGTTGTTGATTGCGGCCAGACCGGCTGGTAAAGCCACAGGAGACCCTGGCCTAACCATGGACGCAAACCGAGTGGGCCAACAGTTGTCGCAACCCACTGTAAGGTTGTATTCCTCCAGAGTACCAACGTTCACTGATATATCGGTGCACGAACAACTCCTGGTAAAGGGTAACTTGCTATTTGTTGAAGATTGGGAATAGTTTTCGTGAAAAAAGTTACCCCCAAGTCGTTTTATAAATAGGCTAAGTAATTTCGACATGAATGAAGTTAATTTTCTTGTAATACAAAGCAAAAAGGGTCAAATTGTATATTTTTCTGCAATTTAATCTTGTGTTTGCAAATAAACCGGTTTGACATGAATAAAATTCAAGTAAATTTGTTTGGAAGATCTACATGCTTGAGTTCAAATGATTGGAAAACCAAATTTTAAATTTAAAAATCTAATTAGATTTTGGAGCATAATGGTTGGAGGTTGTGGTAAGACGTAATAAAAATATCAAAGCCCATACAATTAGATTTATAAACTAATTTCCATTAAAAAACAAAGCTTACAGTGGATAAACGGTGACTGTAATGTGTTAACCCATTAAATCCCTACAGGTAGATGGAAATTATTTACAAGCATTTGATCTCTAATCATGGGAATATGAAGACTATACTCACCTTCATATGATGAACTTTACTAACTGACAAATTTACGTCACAGTTGTGTAAATTCAACTCTATTTACGGGGATAATTACGCTACTCACGAATTTATGAACTTATTATCACGTAAGATAAACCACTATTCAAAGGCGTACAAACGCTACTCACGATTAGGCCTAGATGAGAGCTGGTCACGGAAATATTAGGGCTATTCAAAAATAAACAAACTTTAGTCACGAGCATATGGTCATATGCAAACTACTCACGAGCATATGGTCATATGCAAACTACTCACGAGCATATGAAATCTACTCACGGGCAAATGAAGTCGTTTTGCATGAAATCGACAATCGAATCGAACTCCACGATTGTTTCGTCATCGAATTCATCCAAACTGTCGAAATACGAGTCGAAAGATGACTCGAAGTCGAGCAGGGAAACACTCGGACACTCGGGGGCGTCCTCGGGACTCTCGGGACGCGAAGATGGAAAACGGGAACCTGGATAAAAAGTATTTAAATAAGTGTGGATGGAGTTTTTCCCATTTTATTCCATTTTTACCCTAATTTTGTCCATTTTCACCCACTTTCACCCTTTTTACCCAACTTTACTAATTTTAACCCATTTCCACCCCATTTCTACCCCATTTTTACAAATGTTTTGCTTAAAATCAAATTTATTCCATTGACTCAAATATATTCTTCTAATATTCCCAAGAATGTAAAAAAAGTTATTGTATGACGGGCTACTAAACTTACGATCATATATTTTTATTAGCGCCTTTCTACATTTCACATGAGCAATATATACACCTGTGTAGTACTCCAGGTATCAATCAATTTTCTACTAATTCCTTCTGTTTGAGCGATTTTAGCTTTTATTTACAATTTCCGTACCTGTGTAGTTGGCTCCAGGCGTCTCCTGATCGTAATAGTCGATGACGCAATCTTTTACCAGATCGATGTTTGACGAGCTTGCGGCCACCAGGTCGTTCACTTGCTCCAACCAACATTCAACCGTGTCCATGTTGCTGTCCGGGCTAAAACCAAGTACGTATTTTTCAAGGCAGAGAAATAATTTCAGTCTTCAATTGTTTTTTTTAAATGGCGATGAAGGATTAAAAGAAATCCAGCCATGTCAATAAAATTGCATTAGAAGCGCAGCTAATGTCCAGGGTCAAGATACAGGAGTCGGTTAAAATAAACCTGAATGCGACTCCCGAGTCCGACTCCGGACAAATGTGCGATTTCGTCGAGCCCAGCCAACTCTACAGCCTGTATTCCACCCATTTACGTAACTGAAATAAGCTGATATTCAGCAACCAACTCATATAGGTGTAATGCAACCTATCACTCACAATAAATGGTTAAAATCGCCCTGGATCAATAATATCCTATGCACTGGACTTCATTCTAATTGTTTCACACAAACTTTCCAATCAAGCTTACTTGCAAGCAGCTGATGCGGTGGTGTACCACTCCGAGTGTAGGACCACAAAATCCACAGGGCCTCCCCACAAGGTGGCGCCATCCAGCCCGACCAGACAAGCGTCGAAAAATGTCCGGACCTCACTGGTTCGTTCAACGTAAGCCCGACGTTTTCTGCCCGCAAGTTCACCGGCGTGACAACCTGGAACAGAGGTTGGTTTATGTTTCACTCGATATGAGGTAAGACAGAGGTCGCGGGTTCGAATCGCACTAAAGGAAGGAAGGGCAAGTAGCTAAAATGCGACTTCTGGTGTTCATAGGGGAGAGAGGGGATTTATATAAGAGGGGATTTATTGCCATTTCCATGGGAAGTTTAACTAAGCGTTTTGTATATTGATTACTAACTAGATCAATCCCAAACTTTAAGCGTCACTAAAACACTAATTAAAATCAAATGACATTATAGTTAACACGCAAAATTATTATGTAACCCCTAATACGCAAGCTGACCGAAGATCTGATCTCGTAGCTAAGAACAAATCGTCCAATACAACAATCTTCTTACACCTTTTGGCTAGTGTACGCCAACATTCACCAACACAGGAGTTTAAAAGGTAGGATTTAAAAAGTTCAACAAATAGAAACATAATTAATCGTATACCAGTGGTGGCCAACCTATTGCGCATGCGTAAAGAGAGGCGTATTTCACGAGTATTTTTTATTCCAAGAAAAAAGCGCAGCCAAACGCTTTGATTTAAAATTCTGCTTTCAAATACATTGTCGCTCGAGGCGCAGTTTCAAAGGCAAAACGCTGTATGCTAAATCATAAAACACGGTTAGTATTTAACGTTCAAGGCAGATGACATTCTAAATCTTTAACTTGGTAAAATAACAGACTTTTTCCCGAACAAATGGTATTGCCTTAGATGTTTGCTGCGCTGTCTATTTAAATGCGATTTTAAGCCATTTTTGATGCAGTTAAATTTCAAAACACCTGGAAATATTTCACAAAAACACCATATAAGATTAATAATGATCTACTGCGAGAAGTGGTCCTACCTTCAACTCTAATGCAAATTGACAACAAGTACAAGCACACAGACATAACGGTGAAAACACTTCTAAACGGGACATGTTTCTATCGGAACTGCAACTTTATAGTAAAGAGATGGCCCATATATATATCAGAATACACCGAAAATAGCGACGCGTCGTAATCGTGCACAATCACTGTAAATCGTCGACCTGTTAAAATTAGAGGCTTTTTCCTATACCAATCGTATGGCCTAAAACGTTTGAAGCCCTGGCTAATTAAATGCGATTTTTGGGCAATTCAATGTAATTTAACTCTCCAAATAAATGGAAATATTTCACAAAAACACCTTACAAGAATATTGACCTTGTACCAGAAATTGTCTTACCTTCAACTCTAATGCGAAATGAGAAAAAATACAAGCACACAGACATAGCGGTGAAAATACTCAGCAGACTTAAACGGAACATGTTTCTATCGGTGATGGCCCATATACACCAGAACACACCGGAGATAGCGACGCAACGTAATCGTGCACACACAGTTTAAATCGCCAACTTGTTAAAATGTCAGGCTTTTTCCCGAACCAATTAATGACATTGCGTAACATGTTTGCTGCGCTTGCTATTTAAATGCGGTTTTAATGGCAGTTAAATCTATAAATACCTAAAAATATTCCACCAAAAACACCTTACAAAAATATTGACCTTGTACCAGAAATTGTCTTACCTTCAACTTTAAAGCGAAAAGACGAAAAATACAAGCACACAGAGATAACGGTGAAAATACTCAGCAGACTTAAACGGAACATGTTTCTATCGGAACTACAACTTTATAGTGAAGTGATGGCCCATATACACCAGAACACAAGGGAGACACGCAGTCTAAATCGTCAACCTGTTGAAATGACAGGCTTTTTCCTGAACCAATGACATTGCGTAAAATGTTTGCTGTGCTTACTATTTAGACGCGATTTCTAGGCATTTTAATGGCAGTTAAATCGCAAAGTACTGTATAGTATTCCTCAAAAACAGCTTAAAAGAATATTGACCTAATGCCAGAAATGTCTTCTTACCTTCAACTTTAATGCAAAATGACGAGAAATACAAGCATACAGAAATAGCGGTGAAAATACTCAGCAAACTTATTCGAAACATGTTTCTATCGGAACTACAACTTTATAGTGAAGGGATGGCCCATATACACCAGAGCACACCGGAGCTTGCGACGCAACGTAATCGTACACACGCAGCGGACAGGCGAGCCGCGTTCGGCATGAAATCATTTCCCGTACGCCAGTTAAATTGTTGCTTGTTGATTTCGATAACTCTTGCCGTTAGCAAAACAACTCGAGACGTAAACAACCATAGGAAGAGGTGTCTAATGTTTTGCGACGTCATAGGATGTAGTATCTAAGATGTTTACGCCTTTTGTCGTATTACGGTATTCTTTAAAGCACCTAAAGTCCAATAGGCAAACGTTTTAGAGATTCTTTTTTTTACTTTCTTTTTTAAAGCAACCCGTAGTTTATATACGTCTAAAAACTAAATTTTTTTTAAATGGCCTCAAAAGGAAAATAATTATCTTACACGTGATTAAATGTTTTTAAGGTATTTAGGTAATACTGTTTTAGGGGTAGCTTTGGGACTTTCCTTTTTTGCAAATGTAGAAACTTCAAGGACAAAAATATCCGGGTGAACAAAGCATTCGATATACGGCGATTGGCAGCTTTGGCATTTTTCAACAGTTTTCCGTATTTGATTTTTCTAACGCTAAAGCAATAGACTAGATCAGTGATTCCCAAACTGTGTGCCGCGGCATACTAGTGTGCCTCGAGAAATTGTCAAGTGTGCCGCGAAACTTTTTGTAATGAAAATAGAGTATTTGTTATACAAATAGGCATACGCGCAAGCATTTTAGACTTGAATACGCGCTATACCCATTACAAATTAATCACGTTGAGACATTTACATATAGTTTGTCGTGTTTTAAGGGTGATTGTAAAATGACTCTATTGTTGTTCTGTTAAAAGTGTGTTGCGAAATATTTAATAGATTTTTAGTGTGCCGCGAGTAAAAAAGTTTGGAAACCACTGGACTAAATAGACTAAAAAATCGCTGTGCAACAAACCAAAGAAGTTTGACCCACGGTACAAAAAGGGGATTATAAACAATATTCTATGATCGGCCTATAATAGACGATTATAACTGTCTCAAAGCCAAGCCCGTTTAAATATTTGTTATATTGAAACGACACGACGAGTTGAAAAGTGGTTTAAAAGAGTAGGGCTTTGGCTTGAAGAATGTGGCCTTACGAGAACTTTTTTCTAAGCTTCAAGGTGTGAAACACAACAAAACAACTGCGAATCGTTTTAGTATATTTTACTTGATTTATTTTAACGCAATTAGAAGTTTTGGCACAATTCGCATTACAAAAACACAAACAACATCACAGTGGAATAAAGTGGAACCAGCATGACCAGCACGCCTAATATAACAAAGATTGAAACCTATAACGATTGAGAAAGCGTAAAAGAACGGAAAAAACGAACTTTGAAATAAAAAAAGATTCGCAAAATGGAATTAAAAAAAGGAATACTGAAAAAACGATTGTGGGCGGAATTTGATAAAATAAGGCACTTTGAAAGCGAAATAAATCTTGTGTTTTCGCAAAAAAAACGAGTATAAATCGATGCGAAGAAATGAAGTTAAAAAATGCACATGAAAGCGAACGTTAAACAACACTGATTGAGAATTTAATACTGGTGATAACACAATACGTTGCCATATGTGTTTTAGCACAAAAGAAATCATGTTTGTTTGTTTGTTTGCCTAATTAGGCTGTGGTTATAAAAAAATCGCTTACAAGCTTATAAAAAATTGTCAAAATTATTTTACGCAATGCGATTGTTATTATTCTATAAAGATGTTCACCACGTATTTATTACTTATATAATCGGTAATAATCGACAGAGTCAAGCAATTTAGAGTTTTCATTTTGGCTGTTTAGCGAGGTCTAATGTATACGTGGCATGTTCAACTTTTACAAGTAAAATTAAAGAATTTTTAGGATTTCCTTCTTGCGATGTTTAAGGGTTATTTAATATGATGTGTCCGCGTTGTCCATAAACTTATGATTGTAAGGCAGAACGCTTTGTGAATCAAAATAGCGCATATATAGAGTCTCGAGCTTTGAATGGCGGATGAAGTACAAACAGATTGATTAGAAAAAAAGGAAAAAAAATTCTCGTCTTTAAAATGCGAAAGTGGTCCAAAAAAGAAACTAAAGTTTTAAAATTTAAAATAATTTTTCAACTGGTAAAGTTAGGTAAATAATATTTATAGATTTCGTAGTTGGTTATTCTTTGTGGCTTTGGTTATTTCGGTTTGGTACTTTAAGGAAATTTTACAAAACTAACTTTTGGTAAAAACTTCGTGTGAAACAAAGTGGTCTTAAAGGGTATGAAATTCGGTCGCTTAAAACCTTTTTAACAAAACCGCTGCGTTTCGACTCGCGCCTGACGTCTAGCGGAAAAGAAAAAAAATTAACGCGTGTCGCGCTCAAGGTTTTAGGTTGGATTGACTCGGTCGTGCTTTCCTTGGATGAAACGGTGGTGAAGTAAGTCAGATGCAGAAGGTCGCTCAACCGGATCGCTGAATGTGTATGAAATGAAAAGTGGTTAAAATCCTCAGTTTTCATGGGATGGCGTAACTTACGACTGTCGGCATCACGAGTTTGTGCGAATCAGTCAAGATACCATAAGGAGATATTTACAGGCATAAATTGAAAAACGAAGATGAAAGAAGTTGTTAACCTAGCTGGTTAACCATTTCATTGATTTAGATTTGTTTTTTTTTTCACTATAAAAAAGACCCGTGCTTCGAGCGACGATAAAGCGCAATTACTTGGCAAATAAGTTATAAATTAACTCAGATTTTATCCAATATGTAAATTTGATTGACAATCAGTTCTGCTGAAAACCTTAATTCGAAAAGCAATGCTAATTAGTTTTAATATTGTCAGAAAGTATAAAGAGATTACATTTAAAACGATTTATACTTTTAATTGATATGCAACGAAATGAATTTGCTAAAATTATAATATTTTATATTGAACACCGAAAAGCCATTGCAGACTCACCGAATCTGTCGATCAATGACGCAAGCAGAGCAGACTAGAAAAACAACTAGCCTGCAGTGAGGTTCGAACTCACGACCTCCGGTCAAGCCGGGACCGTCGCTCTACCAACTGAGCTATGCAGGCTCAGAAGGGAGCGAGTCGAGAAACAACCATACGCCAATGCTTGCTCAATCTGTTAGTACAAGCAGCTTCATAACGAAGGGGATCGCCAGTATCATATCATAATACAATGAAACATATGTACACACATATATGTGTGCTTACAACTGAGAAGCTGCTTGTACTAACAGATTGAGCAAGCATTGGCGTATGGTTGTTTCTCGACTCGCTCCCTTCTGAGCCTGCATAGCTCAGTTGGTAGAGCGACGGTCCCGGCTTGACCGGAGGTCGTGAGTTCGAACCTCACTGCAGGCTAGTTGTTTTTCTAGTCTGCTCTGCTTGCGTCATTGATCGACAGATTCGGTGAGTCTGCAATGGCTTTTCGGTGTACTAATAATACGTAAGCCGTTATCGTTGGTCAAAAAGCAGCTTCAGAAGGGCTAGATCTCAGTTGTAAGCACACATATATGTGTGTACATATGTTTCATTTTATATTGAACTGCTAATTTTTTATTTTTTAACTATACGTAATGAAAAAGCGTTCAAACCGCAGTATCTTTTATAAATAAATACACCAGAGAACTTACATTTTCATGCAGCGTCGAACGAAGGACCTCGCGTGTTTGGAAAACTTATGTGGAAGTCCTGGCATCGGCCTACCTTCCCCGATGTGGAAAATAGCAGCCATACTTCCCATCTCGAACAAGGGAGGTTTGGTTGTGGCCATCTCTACAACCGTACACCCGATGCTCCTATCAAAATGGTTAGCTTAGTGGTTTGCATTCTTTAGTTCTATAAACAGTGAGATGGTGAAAGTAAGTGTTATTACGTCAACCCTGCGCGTACTTTTCTGTGGAGCGATCAAATATGCTTTCCTGGTCATGACGTAACTGTAGATATTACGTCATATATTACGTCAATGAGCTGTTATTCTCGGTTCTATCAGAATTGGGTGATTCTTATCAAACCCCCAAAGCAGTTTTTTAAACCTTTTTGTACCTGAGGGCACAAGAAGAGCTCTGATAATCTGTTGGTGCACCTAATTTAATTTTTATTTTATTTTGGCAGGTTTGGTAACAGCATATACATTCGCCCCTAAGTTGTATTTGGCGATTTCTACAACCATACAGCCGATGCTCCTATCAAAATGGTTAGCAGTGGTGCTTATTCTTTGGTTCTTTTGGAATACACAGTCATTCTTTAGGTGGTATGTTTTTTATTGAACTCCCTAAAATCTAAAGGTGTACAAAAAGAACTTTGAGAATGTGTTCTTTATTCGCCCATTAGTTGCGTTACCTGTAAAGTCGCTGTGAATTGGAATAGGCCGGCTGCAAAAATATAGGTAACAAACAATTTTATAAGTTAACTTTTCTATATAAGTTAACTTTAAGACTTCCACGAAAATTGCATAGTCGAGTTTTCTATATTTCCACTAAACCTTTTTCTTTTTTTTTATTTATTAAGTCAATGTCTTTCTACTCAACACATTACACTGCATTTGGTGTCAATCAACTGGGGCATTGGGTTAAATTTTCTAATAAGTAGAGAGTTTTTAACAATAAAAAGAAAGATTGGGTATTTTCAGCTTCTACTTCGTGCATTCGGCTTTTAGTAAGTTTTTTTTCTGAAATGCGTTATTTGTTTTTTGTCAATTCCCATTTTTATTTACTTAGGATCCCCTTTTCTTCGCCAAATACAGAAAAATATGAGAAATATTATTTGCTTTTTAAACGTTAAAATCGTCTTGCCCAAACACGCTTCACAAACAACTTTCCATTCGCATTTTCCGACTTTCCACTTTTATGTCACAAAGGGTCGCGTAATGCGATAATCCGCCTTTGCGCTCGTTTGTGTAAGGCCCTGTATGACGTCACGCGACGTCACGCGACGTCACAACTGTACGAGCGTCGTTTGCGATCCGGAACTTTTCGATTGTTACGCGGGTCGTGCGTCACAAAAGACGTGCTTCATTTTCGACGAGTTGTGAGAAATATATGCCGACTGGTTTGTAAAATCAACTAACAGTGTACTTGTAAAATAAATTTTGGCGTTTTTACCTGAGCTGGATGTTCAGAGTAACCGTTCAAAAAACGTTTTATGAAAATGGCTTGTTATGTAGCTTGATAATAAATTGCAAAGCCCAAAAGGTCGAGTAGATCGACAGCAACTTGATTAAGACGTTTCGATACGAGCTTGTATCATCTTCAGTTAGTGTGTTCGATCTACTCGACCTTTTTGTCTTTGCAATTTATTATCAAGCTACATTACAGATCCGTGCATAACTGCATAGTGTACCCAGGCTTGTTATGTTATTGTAACCCAGTGCAATGAAACATCGATGGTTTAATAACGTGAAAAGTATTTAAAGTTCAGGTATTTTAGTAATGAGCAACGGTAATTTAAGGAATAAAATATCATTTCAGTAAGCTATATGCTGTTTTAATGAAATAAAAAACTACATAGAGCTTCACGATATAGAACTAGCCCTGAAATTTGTTTTTCTAAATTTTGTGACTTTCGGTCTTATGAGTATTTCCTAGACAAGCCGTACATTCGTTTATGGCAGAAATGGTTCGTTTATGTTAACACTTAAAGCTGATTGGACGAAAGCCTTATTGTAGGCTAAAATCACTAAGCTGCTTGTCGGCTAAAAATGACATTTTTCAACGTTGGGAGTCGTGAACATTATAGTTAACGCAGCAATGCCGTTTTAGCACACTATGGTCAGGAAACCAAAAATAGTGGTTCAAATGTCACTTGTAATGAAACAAACCAAGCCCTTAACTCACCATATATCTGACTTTAACCCATGACCTTTGCCGGTCACGACCTCAGGTGACATCCAATAGGGAGTTCCAACTACAGATCTAAAAACACAAAAAAAGTATAGCTTTATTGCTCAATACATTTCATCGCTCATTTATCAGGCTCTCTTGCAAACATAGTCCTTTTCCAAAAAAGCATGGGATATTTTCGCCTGGGCGAAGTTGGCGCGCTGGATTGGTTTTGGGCAATATCTCCGAAAGTTGTAACGATACAGAGTTGAAATTTCTACACAATCCTTATATTGTTTATATTAAAACATTTTGTAAACATTCGGTTTGATGTAAAGCTACGCTTGTGCGTTAGCTTGTCGAGAATTCAATACAATTTGTCTTTATAAAGTGTCACCTAATTGCCCTTTATATATGTCGAAGTGGTCTTAGTTGTGTGTTAAGTAGAATTATTTCAGTTACCTTATTGACTAAAAAACAGGATTTTTTACTTTGACCTGATAATGTGCGAAAGCTTGTCCGTAATCCAATTCAATTTTTCTTTTTGTTTTTATATGGTGATATTTTATTACCATATATAATTTATATATATGTTTCAGTTACCGTAGTTGTGTTTATGTAGAACTATTTCAGTTAAATTTTGTTTTAATCTTTGTAAATGGCCGCATTTGTCGAATTCTAAATAGGGTAACCAGGTGGCACTGTATAAAGACAAATTGTTTTGAATTCTCGACAAGCTTTTGCACAACCGTGCTTTATCGGGATTTTCTACTGTGAAAAAAAACTTGTCGAGAATTCAACACAATTTTCTTTACTTTTTTCTTACACGATTAACTAATAAATATGTTTCAGTCACCTTAGTTGGCGATCATACGCGTTACTTCCATCACTTCTGTCGCTTCCCCTGGATCCAGACCTCCCTGACCTCTGCTGCATTCGCTTGGCGCAACCAAAGTCGATCAACTTGATGATGCCGTTCGGTAGAAGCATGATGTTGTTGCCGTTTATGTCCCTGGTGGAAGAAAACGGTAAAAAATGTTTCCGCATTTTTTTAAAAAGATAATTTTAAGTGGTTCTAAACGAAAGACTGAGCATTTTCAACTTTATTTTATTTTTTAAAGAATAAAATGAAAATTAAAGTACGTTGTGACTTTACATTGAGGTGAAACCTTTGCAATTGTAATGTTTAACAATTTAGTAAAACATTATCCGACTTTTGTAGCAATAAAAAGTAGTTTTAAAACAGCAAAGTTAAATATTTGGCATTTAGCATTTAAAGATACACCATTGCCTAAATTATCCTATCGAAAAGGGTAAATTAACCCTCATGGTGTAATCATCCTTACTGACTGAAAGCATATTTTGACACCAAGGCCTGTTTAAGGGTAAAATGACAGTGTTTTTTAAGCACTGCAACTTTCAGAAAAAGCACCTATCTTTGTTTTAGGTCAGGGATGTCCAACCTTTTAGCAGAATGGGCCGCATTGCCAAAATTTCGATGGGCCGCAAAATCTCTCAAATTAAAGGGTGACGTCATAAGTTGCGTCATATCGTGACGTCATAAAACAACCTAACTTATAAACACCCGTTCTTCGAGAGTGAACTTATGCGCAAATATGCAAAAATTTAAGTTTTCACGTGTTTGGGCTGACATATTTCCTTAAAACGGTCCGGAAAAACACACATTCAGAAAAACAAACATCTTGCTTAGCAATGATGGGTGCACAAAGTGCTCGATGGATGTTGAAATGCGACATTAGACTCGATTATAAAAAACACAAGATTATGCCTACATCAAATACTGCGCGATCTTCACGTTTTGATGATATTCGAAACAACTGTTTTTAATAAAGGTTACTGAAAGTAAGAATTAGTGGTGGGCCGCAGGTTGGACATCCCTGTTTTAGGTGATTTTGTTTTGAGTCACCTCAAATGCACTGACCTACTGTCACATTGCTGTTTCAAAAAGAAAAAAATGTGTCAAATATCATCCCAGAAGGGACTTTAGGCACACTTTGAGCAAAAGTCCAAACAAGCACAACACGAGATGAACAATTGAATGAAAGCGCGTGCAACATATTTCGCCCACACAGCTTATTATTCCAACCTGTTATCCTTGTGTTATTTCTTCTCCTTTGGTGTAAAGTTACAACACAATTTCCCCGATTCCCGTGACGTAATAGCCACGCTTCAGGCCTTAAGGTTTGTTTGATGCCACACTTATGAGTGACTCTGTTGTGTTTTTATAGATGAATCAGCTTTATTTATAGAAGGCTTGCGATTTTTAGATGACCTTCCTGCATGCTTTTAAATAGCGTTTCACTGTAATGCCTATTTATAAATTGCGATGCGTTGTGTTTTAAAGAAGCCGGAATTAATATTTGGGACCATATGGAACATTGAAGCACTAATTTGCAAACTTTGGTTCAATTATTTCTCTACATTGAAACTTACAAAATAGTCCAAGCGGGTTTTTTTACACAGATCCAAAAATTTAGTGTTTTTTTACTAAACGAGCTAGCTTCGAAAATTAAAAACAATTTTTGATGAAAGCTTCTAACTACGTTGGAGCATAATGGTTGTAGTAAAATGTAGTAAGAATGCCAAAGCAAATACACAAGTAGGTAACATCTAGTTAACGTTTTAGAGTGCCTTTTTATCCATTTTCAACATCATGAAGTGCAGTAAAAAGTTATTCCAAACGTTCAAAATCCTACCTACTTCTGTAGGGGCTTTTCTATCAACATGTTTCACATTTTTTTGTTATGAGTTTGAATAAAATTGTTGGCGTTCCGGTGGCTTAGGCCATATTACAAAAGGCATGTCACAAGAAAATACAGTAGCAAAAAACAACCTGCTCTTTTGATATACTTTGATTACCTGTGAACCACGTTATTCTCGTGTAGGTAACTCACTCCATCCAACATCTGTCGCGTATATCGTTTAAATACCGCCTCCTGAAGAGGTCCGAAGCTCTTGAGGATGCTGGAGATCGATCCTCCAGTGAGATACTCCATGAAGATGCTCACCACGTTCTCCTCAAGGCAAGTGCCGATGAAACTGGGAAAAAGGGATGATTTAAAGCAGGCAGGAAAATTATTCGTGCGAAGGAACGTAATTATAACTGTTTCATTTTGGTGTAAGTTCTTTATTATTTGATTGTATAAGCATTCTATTACTTGCGGACAAGCCAAAGGTAATTAAGAACATGGTGCCTTATCATTGTAGTTGATAATATTGAAGGCAAAAACATGTGAAAACACGAGTTTCACTTAAACAAATATTTAAATTTCGGGCCAACATTTGTAAAAATTGAAAAATTTACTACAAAAAAAACCAGCAAATTTGTCATTGGCTTTATTTTCATGGGAGTCTGGTTTAAAATAGAGTTTGGTTTGTCGCGTTTCGCATCATGTAAGGTAATACGCAAAATAAGGAATGCGTGATTAAATGTGGCAGGGGTGTGCGATAAATTGTCAAGTGGTAGTATCGGTACTCGTCCGTTAATAAGGTGGTATCCGTGCCGATCAGATACTAAATTAATAAACAAAATAGTAGGTCAACAGCTTTAACCAAACTTCTTAAAGCAAATTTTGTCCTAATAAACATGGAAAAAATACCTTAGAACATTTCAATTTCACCTATATTGCCTATTTAATCATAGTAATGACGTCATTTAATATCGGATCGCGATAATTTTTGCTAAAGATCGGTTATCGGTATAGAATTAAAATATTAGGTATCGGACAGCCTAGGTATAAAAACAACAAAATAAAGTTCAAATACTTGACGATGTTTGGGTGCTTCATCTCCTTAAGGATGTCCACCTCACATTGTAATCCCTCAAATTCCTTCTGAGCCTCATTTCTGCTCGTTGGAAGCTCGACTTGCTTCACTGCAATCAGCTGACCACCGTGTGTCATGCCCTGCCACACCTGGTCATAACACGTAAGAACTTAAGTTTAATTGGTTCACTGCAATCAGTGACCGCAACCTGAAAAACATTTCTTCTATTACTTAAGTACAAGTGAAATAATTCAACTTTTAAATTTGATTAAGGCTGAGTCAAAATTAAGTGGTTAAACAACAAAATGTATTAATTAAATCACTGTCTAACTAGCAGACTTGGACAACTAGATTTATTTTAGCATTTTAAATGTTGGATTGAAAGTGTCAATTTTACGACAAAAACATTTACAATTAATCTGCATTTACAATTAACATTTTAGTCAACAAGTGATGACTTGCCTTGCCAAAAGCTCCTTGGTCGATGAGAGCACCCTTCTGCCAGCCCATGCAGTTCTCAGTGTTAAGGTGGCCTACTGAGACCGTGGTGTTGGTCAGGCAAGTCTGGTCGCTTGTTACAGATGTTTGGGAGCGCAAGGAATCCTGGAAAGACAAAAAATACAATAAAACTATGAAAAAGAAAATATAATTAGTTCAGTTAAAACAAGAAAGATTGAAGAAAAATTTGGCTTGTATTCTCTGTAATAGGACAATGTCTTGTTTTAAAATGCACCAGCCACAATTAAAACGGATCATAAGTGAACAAAACTCGCTTTAGCAGCTTAAGAACTTGCTCTGTCGTTTGCCTTTTCATACACTCCAAGATTAACCATCATTTTCGTCTGACTGATTGATCTTTTCCAGGTATTCCTGATTTGAAAAAACGATTTCATCCAAGTATGTCAATAAAAAATCATTTTGAGAAGCCGTTGGTGAAATTACAGACCTTTTCGGTCACTCAAAATCCCTCAAAATCACTGCAAATGGTGTATTACATTTCAGAACCTACCCTGAACATTTCGTTTTTGCCGGAGGTGTCCACCATATTTTCATCGTGTTTCCTCAAAGCTGACATTGTAAGTTGTCGGGAAATCATCATGTGTCTGCGATCGCGATCGTTTTCTTCGTCTTCAACTAAAAAAACACAAGTTTTTTAAACACATTTTTTTATGTTTTTTAAACACATGTTTTTTTAGTTCATCCTTTTGTCTCTCAAAGTTTATTAATTTTATATTCAAAACATTATTACTTGGGTTCCTTAACCGGATCCCTTGGGCCCCTTGTAAAGACATAGATGGTTTTTGAGACCTCAACGTAATGTTTTAGTTTTTGGTGTTTTTTGATATGACTTATAAAACTATCGTATGGCGTTTCGTGCAGCATTTTTTGAAGCTTTAATAATGGGGGTGCAAGAATAAGCCAAGATCAAAACTCTCATCCACAGCAACGTTTGTGTGGATATCACACAGACCCAACAACATGATAAAAGTAAAACAATAGATCGCGGAAAATGACAATAAGGCCCACGAAGCCTCGCCGACCACTAATCTAGTGGCTGTGTACTGCCGCCGTTCCGTACCACATGGTTTGAAAGGTTGAGAGGCAATGGAAAAGGGCGAACGCTAAAGAACAAATTGTAAACCACTTTGGAAAACAAATACATAAAAAACAGTTTATGAATTAAGTTTGTTTTGCGATTTTGATAAATTGTGCATTTAATACGCGATGTCGACTCTTTAAGGTCAGTTATTGACAGTTAATTAATAAACACGTGGTCAGAAAAAAAATAATTATGTTTTTTATAGGGCCAAAATTAATAAATAGCTAAAGAAAAGAAATATGTTCTACTGGTCGCAAGAATACAAACGTTTGGTATATTTTAAAGCCTTGCCCGTGCCAAATTAATAGAGTTTGCGGACTGACTCGTATAATTCGCCAAATACGCAGTGTCGTTTTACCGAGACACAAAACAATTGTTGATACGAGACATGTATAATTTTCCAGGCGTGCCACCTTTTCATTGAAACTTTGTCCGTTATAAGGTGGAAGCGGCCTTTTTAAATTCGCTCAAGCGTTACAGCATTTTGTGACGTAAGATCGCGTGTGTAATGGGCCGTGACGCTTACAGAATAGTATTTTGCCCCTAACTGCATTACTGTTTTTTTCTCAGCATAACATAAAACACTAGCACTTAACTAATTTTCGACAACTAATATTATCAACTAGTAAAAACCTTTTATACTAACTTAACTTTAAGTCTTTTAATTAAAAATATAATTTTTACCAACTGTATTTTTCTTCAAATATATTTAAAAACTAGAGATTTTAATTCAGTATTAGCTCAGTCTGAAGATTACTTTTACGTAGAGTTTGTACTTTAAAGGTGAAAGCTTTATCGATTAGCCTTCTATCGGATCCCGTGATTGTATAATAAAAACGTGGCGGCAAATAGAGTGTTAGTTTTGACGTGGCTTTAAAAACAGACATTCAATAAGTGACATAAATCAAAAATTTTTTCTTAAAGAGTCGAAAAAAATCTAGATAACAGTAAGTTTTGCTAAGACTTTCACTCTTGAACAGTTTTTTGCTGATTTAGCTGCATTTTTAGTTGACTTGTTTATCTTTTTTTTTGTGAGTTTTGTTCTCGCTCAGGTTCAATTTTGTTTAGATTTAAGTGATCTTGCTGCAATTTTAGTCATTTTTAAGGCACTTTAATCAACTTTTGCCTGAATTTAAGAACTTTTGAATATTTACTTATTTTCGTTTTTTTACAGTTTGACATGTAAAAAAAACAATTTCGTTATTTTTACTACTTTTTTTTGCCACACACAAATATTGAAATCCCACTTACATGTGTGGATGCTGCACTCGGACTCTGACGAGATGGCTTCCTCTGCTTGAAGAGTCTGCCTCAAGTGTTCAAACATCTCACTCTCGCTGTTTTCCCCTTCCGAGAACATCGGGGAGTCACAAAAAGGACGAGGGGCGGACCCTTCATCCACAGGAGCACAAACCTCCTCTTTATCGTCACCAGCTCTCCTTCTATCCACGTCGGAACAATCAGGGTCCTCCTCGGGGAAGATCACATCTCCTCCTTGGGATGATTTTAGAGTACTCTCTCCTTCGCTTTCTTCTTCTGACATCTTCTTGAGGATGCGGGCGTCCATCTCAGACCTCGGCTGCATCAGAAGCCGGCGGAAGTGCTCCATTTCATCTTCTTCTGAATCTTCGTCTCCTGAAGAACTATCGGTGAGAGTCTTATCGCTCCCGTCGCTTTGCGATGTGAGATCCATCATCGGAAAAAGTCCGTCTTCTTCCTGATCGAATCCGTTAACGTTCTGGTTGTTATCGTTTGGAGAAAGATCTTGAACCACTAACTCCTGATTGTCTTTAATTTCGGGTAAAACATCATTATTTTTATGGATGCTTTCCTTCGGGGAAAGATCTTGGATGATTAGGTCATCTTTGTCTTCTACTTGGGCTGAGATTCCGATATTTTTACCAACAATCTCATAATCTTTCGCCGTCTTAGTCAAACTGTTGTTATTGCTGTCATTTAAACTGTTCGTATTTTGAGAAGATCTCAACGAAATCTCCGGAATCGGACTCAGTTTTGAGAAAACCTTCTCAGGGAAAAATTCTTTTTCCGGTTGTTTTTGCTGCGGAATCGAAACCTCGTCGTTTTTCGAAACTTTAAGATGCCAGGACTTGCCCGAAATCAGCGCTTCACTCTCCATAATGTCCAGGTCACCGATATCGTCCACGCTGATCACCAGGGCTCCGTTTTGGCCTTTTTCGAGGGCCAGGCCGGCAGACTTGGCCCTGGCACCGCTTCCCGGCCTCTTGGCGCCCTTCTTTCCCTTGGCCGGGCCGGGCTTCTTCGCCTTTTTCCCAGGGGAGCTTTTGCGACGGTCGTCGGCTGTTTTTGCCCGTTTTGAGATCACAGGGGCTTTGGTTATCTTGGACAAGCGTTGGAGCAATTTGCGGGACTCTGGGTCTCCAGAGTAAGGGTAGGCCTCTTCTATGATCGGGGTAGTGGGTTCCGAGAACTGTCGCGCGACGCCGCGTGTCGCGTTGCCCGCTGCAGCGACACGCGACACCGATGTGGGCGTGGATAGATTTTCTGCTGCCTTCGATGAATCGATATCCTTCGATTGTGTTTGATCTTTTGTTTCGGTAAATGTTTGGGGGCTTGAAGGTGTAGGGTTACCCGTGACATCGTTACTGCTGCTGCTGCTTTTGCTGTAGTTTTTACTGCTGTCGGTTTTGTTGTTGCTTGTACTGTTGTTTGTGTTGTTGCTATTGTTGTTGTTATCATTTGTGTTATTTTTCCTGTCGTTGCTGTTATTGTTGTGGTTGCTGTCACTGTTATTATTGTTACTGTTGCTATTGTTAGTTTCGGTTTGTTTCTTTCCAGCAACGTTCACAGTCTTCTTAAACACCAGATTCTGAAGCGAATTTTTCCGCTTTCCGTATGAATTTCTACCAGCAGTGGTTGCTTTAATGTCCTTAGCCGGCCTACCCTGGTCCAGCCTGACTTTCGGCGTTTTAACGCTGCTGTTTTGAACAACAGCTGTCCTTGATTTGCCGGTTTTCTTGAGCGAAGCGGCGACCTTCTGCGCTGACGAGTTTCCCACGTTTTTGGAAGGCGTCTCTTCGGGTGATTTTACGTTTTTAGACTGGGCACTTTGTAAGGGGAGGTTTTCTAGCGATTCGCGCAAACTTAAAGTTATTTTCACGGCCTCGTCTTGGTCTGAGACATGCAGGCTTATGGATTGAGGTCTCTCCGGCGAGGATTGCTCGTTATTTGACAAAGAAAATGATTTTTTGGCTGTTTTGTCGGTTTCTGCGGAGACTTTTTTCTTGCTTGGCGAATACTGGATTGGACTCTTGGTTTTGGGAAGTTCTTTTTTGGCGCTTTCGGGAGAAGAACGTGGCGAAACGGATTTGGCCGGCGACTGGTTTTTGGGCGATGCTGCCTTTTTCGTAGAAGCCTTCTCAAAAGTTGAATCTGAACCTGAAAGGGTTTTATCAGGCGATTTTGCCTTTTGATTAGAAGAAATCTGCTGCTCTTTAGGACTTGATTCACTAGGTTGACTTGGCGTTATTTTGGAAGTTGATTCAGCAGGATTAATTAGCGTGTCTTCTAGTTTGGCTTCAGAAGCAATAATTTGCTTTTCTGGGCTATCTCCTTCATTAGAAAGACTTCGATTTTCTTTTGGTCCATCAAGGTTGGTTAGTGACTTGGCATGCGAACTGTACTTGTTCCCAATTTCCTCCAGCACTTTTTGAGCGTCTATAAGAGCTGACTTCGGAAGAATTGAAACTGTATCGACAGCAGTTGCTGCTGGAAGAGGATTCCTGAACGGTTTCGGCTTCTGTTTGTTCCTTGGGTCTGTAGCACTGCGGGTTCTCTGCTTTTCAAGATGCTCAACGCGGAGAGCTGGAGAAAGAAGAAGAGATGCGGCAGCTCGGGGTTTGCCTTTAGTGAGGAGATTGTTCGGCTTGATTTCAGTTGATTTAGGCCTTGAATCTTTCGTGACGTTCAGATGCTTGTTTTCCACTGATGGGTTTGTTTTTGTAGTGTTACTTGGATTTCGTGGATTGGTCGATTGTTTAGTTATATCAGGTTTTTCTTTGGCGGGAATTTCAGCTTTATCAGTTAATTCAGGCCTTGAATCTTTAGATGTGTTAAAATGCTTATTTTCAGATGTAGTGTTCGGTGGTGTAGTGTTACTTTGTGAATTGTTTGACTGTTTAGGCGTATCAGGTTTTTTTTTCATGGGAACTTCAGCTTTATCAGTTGTCTTTGAGTCCAGCTGGTGTTCCAGCAGGTTTTCAAAGTCGATCACCTTAACACCAGGTTTCGTCAGATCGTTGGACGAATCCACCAAAGGTGGCGAAACGTCGTCCACAGAAGAGGAAACACGATTGTCAATAGCCCTGGAAATTTGCAATTTAGGACTACGATTTTTTCTCTTCCAGCCATTTTGGGATTGTTTAAATGTCGGTGATTTTTTACCGAACCCGATTGATTTAAGCTCAGGTTCCCAATGGTAGGTGGTTGTTTCAGCCGGGCTTTCAATAATTGCCGTAAGGGTGGTAGTTGGAAGAGGTTGGAGGTATTCTTCCATCTTGTAGTGTGTTCTATTTCTTGTTGTAAGCAGAGGAGATGACAGGGAGTCCCGTTCGTCGAATCCAGATGACGGTCGGCTGCTGGGGAGAGGCTCCAGTCGGATCATTGAGATCGGAGTCCGTGGAGTTGTGAGAGAGCCTCTTACCTGGTTCGGAGTAGAGCCTAAGAGAGAAACAACAAAAGAATAGCTGCCATTTTTGTAAGAGTAGAGATCTAGAATTACAAGAAATTAAATCTAGGGCGCTGGAATCCGAAACGAGTAGGGTCTCTCCGAGTATAGCCTACTAACGTAACTTTGCAAAAAGTTTTTTTTACATACCACCGGTCACTTGCGGCTTACCAAAGCCAAACGTTAAAAAACTGAACACGAGGTAAAAATTTATGAACATTATATTTTTGTAGATATTTGTCATAACACATTTTTTTACCAGTCAACTCGTAACACCAAAATCTTACTTCTTGCCCGTCTTGGTGTGTCAAGTAAGTCTTCCCTACCCTGAGGTGTTGATGACCTTGACAGTGAAATCATTGATAAGCTGTGAAATAATAACAATCTTTGATAAACAAAAATGACAGCTCAAAATGTGGAATAATATCGTTTTTTTTCCAACATACCTAGTTGTAGTACCAGCAGTCATATAGAGTAATAAAAACTAAGACTAACACCATTCATCTAATAACTTTATTTTAGTAAGGTATACATTTTAAACATAGACAACAATGGCATGCATTGATTTCTACTACGGTTGACATTTTAGAAGAAAATAATCAGCACTAGCCCAATGTTTATATTTTAAGCAAAATTGGTTCCATTTGTTGGTTATACTTGTATTTGTTTGTTTTTCTTCAATGAATTTGTTTGTTTGAGTTTAGCAATAAAACTTGGGGAATTTGATTTATAGTTTGTTTTTAATACAAAATTGCATTTCCCAACTTGAAAAAACAATAAAACTAAAAAAACCTAAAATTTACTACAAGGGTGTTTACCTGTTTGATGTTATTTCCACCTTTGGAAGAAGAAATTTACTTGAAAATAATGCTTTGTTGGTGATTTTTCCATTTGAATATGAAATGCCATCAATATCTACAAAAATATTTTCAACATAGGGTGTTACTATATGGTATATATATTGTTATTAGTAAGCAATGTTTACTACTATACAACAAATTCAGTTATTGGTCAAAAAAGACACTCCATGATCATTATAGAACAATAAGAGATAACTTTCTAAGAACGAACAAACATAATATCTAAAAGATAAGTGTAAAAAATAATGATCAAAACATCTGTTCCAATGAAGTTTATTTTTTTAATACCTTCACATTCATTATTCAAACAAACACTAAGTTGTTATTTTCTAAACTGCCATTTAACAAAATTTGTTTATTATATTTACTTTATAAAATAAAATTAATATTTATCTGATTTTTATCAAACCCATATAATTGATGAGACTTGTACCTTCCTTAGTTGTGTCAGTCTTTGTGAGTAGCTTGTTAAAGTCTGGAGTGCTAAAAGACCTCACTTTTCCATTTTGACCTTTTACGTATCCTTTGCTTTTTCGTGGAGTTGTGGGACCCATAGAGCTCTGTAATTATACATTCAATGTATCTTGTTATACTCTGAATCAATACAAATGATTTATTTGGCCAAACGCAATATAATTAATAAAAGCGAACATTAAATTTAAACTTATTGTGTACATCATTAAAGTAACGAAAAAATATTTTAAATATGAGGGATTGTATATTTAATGCTATGGGTGTATTATACTTGACATTTTTTCCAATATTTATACCAGATATTTTAGGCAAAAACTATAGCAACCAATCCAATATCAATGTCCTTACTATTATCAAACAACTAAAATGGATTAAATTCAAGCATTTAAAGTTTTTTCCAGGTGATTAAGCCACATTAACTCTGTGCAAACAAAGTTTAGATATCTGTTGCTAACCCACTACTTTTGCAAAATTTGCATTTTAAAGTATAATCGCTGCATTTAATGATAAATCACGAACAAATTTGAATATATTTATTTGGTATTGGTCCGGTAACAATATTTCTGTGTTATCAGATGGTATGTATATTACCACTTGGCATCGGGTATTCTTATGGATTCAATATTAATGTACATCCATAATTGGCAATAACATTAAGTAAAAGTCATGTATATTCACAGTATTCATAAAGATAAATTTTAAGGTATGTTTATCACAAGGCAAATACTTTGTTGTCAGTTCTTATGTTATTACATGTGCTTAACTTGAAACTTAAATACATCAATTGCAAAAGTAAAGGAGTTTTAATAGGTTTTACCAGCATTTCTTTAACATGAATAACACACCTTAACTTCTGGGGTTGACAAAGCCCTGCTTCGATTTGGCATCCAGACTTTATCCGGGGCATTGTGATCGGAATTCTCGTCAGTGGGTGCCATTCTGCAACACATTAAGTTCATAAATTTCAACACATTTTGTGCACATTTTGTGTAAACACAAATGTATATATACTTTTATATTAGGATTGTCTCTATGTCAAAGTTTGATTTATGTCTGGAGGCATTAGGACCAGGAGGGGACATTTTGCTCAGTAGAGCGAAACAAATTCAATATAACAAGCTTTGACTTGGTAAAACATAGTGTAATAATATAATGTATTTTGAAAACTAGAAATGTCTATATTATTTTTTCAGCCATGTTTTGCATATATATTTTACAGAAATAATAACTGTTTATTGGCATTAGATTATTTAATCTTGAAGACCAAAAATAAGTAAGGTTTAGTTGTCCTTATCTAATCAATAATAAGCAGCACATACTTGACGAATTCAAAGTCGAATTCTGAGGATGGTTGAACAATTGCAAGTTGCATAGAAGTTGGTTTATTTTCACCATTTTTAAGAGGAAAACTCCCTTTGGTGTCATCATTAGAATAACTAACACAAAATAAAATTTATTTGCAAAGGAAAAGAAATATTACAAAGAACAACTAACATAGCCAAGAATCACAAACAGCAAAACTTCATTTAGGAGTATAAATATATATGAGCTGAGTCCATGACTAGACACAACAGTTGTTATTTTCATGACAACTTTGCTTACACAATAATCTCAGTTTGGTGATTGTGTGAACTTTGACTTAAGAGTTATTAAATACAGGAATATAAAGTAGCCTATATTAGATGTTTTTGGAATTAAAGGTTCCCAAAACAAGTGTAAGGTTAAAATAGAACAAAAGTATGCTATGCTGTTTAAAACAAATTCATTAACAATTCATATAAAGGAAGCTACACTTTTATTAAAAAGTATCATAATAATCATAAAATTTCAGTATTTTTGTTGTAAATAAATATACTGGCGACTGAGGTTACCGCTAGATGGATATAAAACGACCAAAAAAAGTTCCAAAAAATGCAAAACTTGTCCATACACAAAAAAGCTATAGTAATTCCAAAACTTTTTCATATCTTAAAAGAGAAATAATAATTGCAAAACTTTTCCATATACCAAACACCACATCTTAAGTAAGTAAAATAGCTACAAACTTCTCATCTTGTTGTGGATTAGCCATCCATCCATTCGTAAGCTTGTGGTGACTTGCATCATGAGCACTACTACCACCTCCCTTCGAACGAGACCTTCCCGTATAATCCTGTAGCATTGCTCTTAAGTGATACTCAAACCATCAAGGTACAGATGCATTTTTTATTATTTTCTTTAAAATAAAGCAACCTAATAAAGTGTCCTGAAGTTTGTAGTAACATAACTGTCTTGTTTGTCATGGTCAGTACCAGTGTTTTTATGACTTACAGGCACTTTAGCCATTGTTTTCAAATAACTTGACTTGAGTCTTTTGGACAAATGATTTGACTTGGACTTTATTGTGTCAAATAACTGCTGTTAAAATTAAGTTTCTGATTAAATTTGTTTTGATAAATTGGCTATGTGTTTGAAAATTTGTTTGATAAAAAGTCATAATATCAGGTTATTTATTGGTATATGTCCTATTCTACAATGTTCTTGCCCTCACTGGTAAATTGTCGAACCGAGTAATTGATTTTTCACAATTTTTTTGGTGAAAGTAATAATTTTCAAATCTAAGGTAAATTCATCCTAAAGAATCAAATAATGATCCACGGATTTGCTTTCTGATATATATTTACTTTTTAGTGCATATTAGATAATTCAAATAATAGGTAAAAATTCATATAAAAGACACGGGTTTAGAATCCTACCACTTTTTTTTCACAGTAACAAATCAAGTTTTTTAAATTGAAATTACAAAGAAGAAATAAATATAGAAGAATGAATATAACAGCAATACTTGACACAACTGAACCCAAACGCTAACCCAAATGTTGTTAGCAATATAAACCACAGGATGGAAATGTGGTAGGATGTGCTAGACCAAAGCCCTTAATTCTACCAAAAACTGAAACTATATTGTAATAAAATATAGTAGCCTACAGAGCATCCAATGGCCAAAGCATTTATTAGTTATATATTTCAACTACCTATGAAGGCAATTTTTTCAATCTGCATCCCGTTCAACAGTGCTAAGATATAATGAAAGACACACACAAACATATGTGTTTAATAACATCTGTGATCTAGCCCCTCAGAAGTTGCTTTATGACCAACAATGATACGGACTAATGATCCCCCAGTGTGAAGTTGCTTGTACTAACAAAATGTGCAAGTATTGGCGCATGGTTGTTTCTCGACTCGCTCCTCTCTGAGCCAGCATAGCTCAGTTGGTAGAGCGACGGTCCCGGCTTGACCGAAGGTCGTGAGTTCGAACCTCACTGCAGGCCAGTTGTTTTTCTGGCTTGCTCTGCTTGCATCATAGATCGACAGATTCGGCGAGTCTGCGATGGCTTTTCGGTGTGCTGAGATATAACTAATACATTTGCGATTCCTTGTCTGATAACATAAACACAACTTCTTAAATGAATTTTGACCTTTTTTGAAATGTCAGGAAGTTGTGTTAATGGTATCAGACAAAGAATCACAAATGTATTAGTTATATCTCAGCACGGCGCTGGTCTAGAATCCTACCACAACGCACTTTAGGGTGCGGGTTAGCGTTTGGGTTTGGGTGGGTCAAGTATATATTAATACTTGACCCACCCACACCCAAACGCTAACTCGCACCCTTATCCAAATCTTGTGCGTTGATTTAATAATGTGGTAGGATTCTAGACCAGCGCCGTGAATTTTCCAACCTAGGTAATTGCCTTTTCACTAAATCTTTTTGTGAAAGTAACAACGTTAAAACTTAAGATAAACAAGTTTTTATAATACTAAGAAACAAATCAATGATCTTTAGGTTTGCTTGATCAGTTTTACTTGTTTTGTACATTTAATACTTATTTACAAAAATATGACAAGTTATTGGATTAAAATACAATACGGAGAACCGAATAGCTAAGCATTTGTTAGTTTATCTGAAAATATTTAAATCTCTCATGAAGGCAAACTTTCCTATCTGGATTCCATTCAACAATGCTGAGATATAACTAGTACATTTGTTATTCCTTGTCTGATGACATAAACACAACTTTCTAAGATTTCAAAAAAGGTTAAAATTGATTTATTTAAAAAACTGAAGTTGCGGTCAGAAATTACACTTAAAATTAAAGGTTGGTATTTAACTATTTTCTGCAAACACGGCAATAGCATTGCTCGTGCTCGCTAACCTGGGCAAACACAGTGGCTGCTTGGAATAAGTAAATGCTTGTACAAACAGCGATCGAACACAAAACAGCGAATCAACAGAAGTCGTCTGGTGTAATTGTGGAAATAATAGCGTCCTTTTTCTCTACGGTAACCGACGAAATAGAAAACAAATACCGTCACCCTTCGCTGCCTGCTCGAAACACAATGTGTACATCCACCCGATCCGACTCCTTTCGGTCGCTTCAAGCCGTCTTATAATTTTACTTATTCGGCCTTAAAGCAGTCCCGTGGATGTCCACTGAACCACTGGTGGGTAGGCTTACCGCTTTATTTTTTTATTACACTAATAAGGTAACGATTTCACCCGAGAATTATGCAAAGATGAACTACTTAAGTAATAACGAATAGAAACAGCAAAAAATATCTTTAGTTAACAAATAACTAGGAAATACGAAAAAGTAAAATTTTTAATAAATTAGTTAGATAAAACTTATACTTTATTACAAGAGGACTCCCATTGTAGTGACCGGAACGCTAGAAAACTTGAATTTGGCCTTAAAAGTTGTTTTTTCTGTCAGCACAAATTCAAATATTGTGAAAAAAGGCAAAAGGTAATTACCCGATCTGGTAACATTTCCTGTGTTTAGTCATGATAAAGTGTATTACATTTGGCCCTGAGGGTGGCCTGTATAGTTATCTCGCAAGTATTGCAATACGATTGTTGTGTATTGTTGGGTGTATTTCCAGTTGCTGTGTTAAACTGGCACAGAGCCCATCATGGAAAGTGTAACAAGTGCACCCACAATTATTTTTCAACAGAGTAGACCTGCAAGCCTTGAAAATGAATAGATACCAGTTTTCCAACGAAATATATTGGCGGGTGCTTTTGACCTTAGTTGCCCCAGGTCAACCTGTCGTGCAAATCGCTTTTCCTCCCGTGCAATCGCAAAATCTCGTAAAAATCTGCCATATTTCCAATACGGGACAAGAGCGACGGCGGGTAAGCTATAGTCAGTTGCAGACTTTGGTACAGGGGAAAGCGAAATACGCCAGAACAGTTTTGAACTGAGATTTGCAACAGGACTCAAAACGAAATCGTGCACATTGTGCGCACAGTGTGCACTTGCGATATGTGGCGATCAAGTGCACATTATGCACTATCGCTCAATGTGCAACATACAGTGTACCAGTGCACGTTATACAGTAAAATAAATAACTGCATATGAAACGATTTTTTCGATTATGCTTATGGTATTGAGACAGTTGCGTAGCCAGCCGAAAATTCTTGGGGGGGCCAAAAAGTTTGGACTTTTTGTTTAGCTTTTGTCATTGTATTTACCGCCGTAACGATCACAATAACAATGTTAGCAAACCATTTTGAGCAGCAGCTGACTGAGTGTTAACGCAATACTCCATCTCCAAGAAAACCATTCAAACAGCAAAAACTGACTTTTAAGTAGTAAAACTACATTAATGTATAGCAAATGTAATATTAACTACATCGTTTGTGACGTAACAGTGCATGACAATTGAAGGTGTGGCATGCCTGTGGTCGACTGTTGTGGTACTGCTCACAAATGATGAAAAAACAGATTATTAAGACTAAAATATTTATAAATTTTTTTGGGGGGGCCATGGATTTTTAATTATATGCGGTAAAATTAATTAAAAAATAAGTTCACAACTGGATGTAACTAAACCTGCAAATTTAGCCTTAAAACCTGTAAAATAATTTTAAACGTTCATAATTTTTATCTACTCTGCTTATGTGGTCATGGTTATGACGTCATTGGGTATCGGATTGTGATACTTTTTGTCCACGATATTGGTTATCGGAATAAAATGTCACGTTTTGGGCACCCCTAACCAATTGCATGTTGATAGGACCTTTTAAACGAAAGGCAACACTTCTTGTATTCAAAGATCTATGTTTGACCATTTTTAATCTAATTCATGTGCAATATTGCATTTTAATTTTGTTGACTAAGAAAATTTTTTTATTGGAATTAGAACATTGAATAGCGATACGTCAGCCTAGATTGTTTGTTTTTTAAATGATCAATGAATCCTAAAAATAACTTAATTAGTGGCTCAATCGACCTCCCTGATTCACTGCATTTAAAAACAATACAAGCATTGTTCTTAATATAAAATACATTTAAAATGAGTGATTGTACAACGTTAAGTCAGGCCGTAATTCCGTAAATTTAAAATACTTCAACACAAAAGTTTATTTTACAAAAACAGAAAATTGAAGGCGTCACGGCACGAATATAGCACAAAAACAATTAAGATAACAAAAAATACTAACTACAGGGCGAAAACCAATAAAGAGTTGGAAATGGTTGAATAGAAAATTTTTAAACGGTAAGCGAAACCTCAAGTGCAGCAGCAAAATTTGCGAAATACTTTAAGCAAGATGATAAACGAAATACAATCGATAGATAGGTAATATAATGCCACAGAAATAGAAAAAAACATTAAAATATAGCTTTTCGTGTTTGTAAAATATATATTTTCTCATACAATTTTAAGTTACAAAAAATCTGGCGAGAACTGCGTGGTCCTATACTCCATCGAGAACGTTTTTCTTTTATCTGTACCGGTAGCCTTTTTCTTTTATCTGTATATCTTCTGGTAAGAATTTAGCACGTACGAATCCTACATCTGTCGGTCAATCTGTGTTTAAGTTCGATAATAAAATCGGCTGCCGGACAAATAGCGCTTTACCATTACAAACGGTGAGAAAGTGATCACGGAAACAAATTTTGCACCTTTTTTACCCACTTTCGGCGCACATGCACATGAAGAGCACATCAAACTCACGTGAGGTGAACATTAGATGCGGATTTAGTGCACATTTGGTGCAAATTTCGCAAGTGTACAATGTGCGCACATTGTGCACATTTGGTGCAAATATCGCAAGTGCACAATGTGCGCACTTTGTGCACGTTTTATTTCGTGCACGTTTTGATTCGTGCACATATGACAACACATTTTGGTTTTGAACCCGTCTCGATATTTGGTCAATCTACGCACAGCGCACATGTAATAATCACAAATATGTTGGCTTGCTACATGTTTAGACCTGGGCAACTAGAAAAGCCACAAAAAATGATTGTTCAAACGGCTGTGTTTATTGATAAGTGATAGGTCCAGATTAGTGAAAACAGTTGAATACTAATAAAAATGTATGAGAGACCGATTGTGGGCGGTAGTCGGGTCACAGGTGTATTCTGAAGGTAGCGTTATGTGAGTAACAAAGCCCTTTACTATACATTAGGCTGCCCAAAACGGTATTAAAGACTATAGTAAGCAACCATCTTGTAAGGCTAAATTGCGCCTAACCTTTTCAACAATATATTATTGCTGCAATGCGATAACAGGGAAAGCTAACTATACAGGCAGTGGCCCTTCGAGCTACATGACACCCTCAGGGCCGAATATAATACACTTTATCATGACTAAAACATCATAGCTGACAGGAAATGTTACCAGATCGGGTAATTACCTTTTGCCTTTTTTCACAATATTTGAAATTGAGCTGACAGAAAAAAAAACTTTCAAGGCCAAATTCAAGTTTTCTAGCGTTCCGGTCACTACAATTGGGAGTCCCTTTATACTAAAGTATAAGTTTTATTTAAGTAATTTATTAAAAATTTACATTTTTGTATTTCCTAGTTATTCGTTAACTAAAGATATTTTTTGCTGTTTTTATTCGTTATTGCTAAAGTAGTTCATCTTTGCATAATTCTCGGGTGAAATCGTTACCTTAGTGTAATAAAAAACAAAATATTGCTTTTCTCTATAGCCGCTTGCCAGTAAATCACATTCACGGAAATTCGTGAGTGCTTTGAACGAGTGGAATAAGCTATTCGCATAAAGCAGTAAGCATACCCCACCAGTTGATCAGTGGACATCCACGTGACTGCTTTAAGGCCGAAGAAGTGAAATTATAAGACGGCTTGAAGCGACCGAAAGGAGTCGGATCGGGTGGTGTGTAATTCTTTTTCCATTGTAATACAAAATAAAAACAAAAACTATTAATACTGAAGGAAATAGTTTTCATATATTAAAGTAAAAACTGTGCCTTTGAGTATTAATAATTAGGCTATATATTAATATTTAAATTTTTCCGTTTTAGAAGAAAATGATTTGCAAATCTAAAGTGGAGTTGTAACGCGAAATTTGGTCCGGGGCCAAAACTGGGTCCGAAGGCCGGACCAGTTTTTACCTAGCCAGACCTGTTTTAGGGCTGTTTCAACGCCAAAATCGATCCGGCCGGACCGTTGGCGTGACAGAGCATCCGACCTATTTTCCTACACAACTTTTTTTTAAACAATGGCTGCATATCGATTATATGCTTTAATCTGTTTGACAAACCAAGATCGATAGACGACCGTGGCCCAAAGCCAGACCTTCTTCACCAGTGCGCAAAAACTATGCAAATATGAAGTCTATGTCACAAAAACTTTCAAGGAATTCATGGGAAATAGGCTTACTGGTATAACTACTAAACTGGAGGGCGCTTCGGTCGCAAATGCGCCACCAAGTATTTAGATGTTCACAGGTGCGCCCTGACTTGAAAGGTTAAGAAACATTGCTATTACCCCAACATACTTAGTTATTAATAGGCAAAAAATACCTTTTGGGGCAGGCGTGGCCGCATACATCCCTGAATTTGCTCTTGCTAGAATTTATGATTTTTTCATGTTTTGTGAATGACTTGACTTGGAACTGACGTACTATACAACAAGGGTTTAAACCAGTGTTTCCCAACCTTTTTTACACTAGTGCCCCCTTGGGCTCAATATTATTTCATATCGCCCCCCTAATCTTGCTTTACAGTTAAGTATTATATTAACCGTTGTCTAACATCATATTGTCTTCACTTTCGTTTCGATAAGCTGTCAGTCATATTTTAGGTTGTCTAACATACATTCACTATAGCCTAGGTATTTATAGATGCATTATTTCACCAGGTTATGTCATTACCAGGAAAATTTGAACTTTCTGCACCAAGAATTTAAATCAGGGGTCGGCAACCTTTTCTAGTCGCCAACCAAACTCAGATGGTTCTCCGTTGGCCGCATTTTTTCATCCATACTACTAATGAAAAGTGTATAAAGCTACTTTGAGGAAACGCGTTAACTTTAATAGATAGTGTAGTGTTTGTTAATGTTTTTAAGTCCGGGCGCACCTGGCGAGCAAAGCGAGCGCGATTTTTTTGGGGTATACCGGCATTTCTTTTAAATTTCCTGCAAGTTTTTATTATTACATTGCCAAAAAATGTTACAATATATGTGTAATCTTTTTTAATCCGTTTTCCGTTTTTCCGTGACGCACTTGGTAGCCTTCCACGGCGCAACGGTAAAGAAGCGCTAATCTAGTCCAGAAACAGCTTTAAAATGTGTAAACAAACTGGACGTAGAAAGATCATTCGAAAAATTTTTCGACGTACTAAAGGTAAAATAGTCAAAAAGTATTTGAAATGAACTCATGTCTAGTTGTCAAAGGGGCGCGGCTGGCCGAATCCGGCGGCGACCCCTGCTTTGAATATACAAACATTTTTCAGCGTATAAACCGGTGAAACGCAACAACTTAACATAAGAAAGCCAATTATTACGTAACAATGGTCGGGAAACTACTACAAGTTCGCAGTACGGAAGTTGCCATAAGGTTAAAAGTTACCTACAATGCTGTTTGTCACTATTTTTATGTGAACCTTTCACAAAATATTGCCATCAGTACTTTTATGTAACGCCTCCTTATGTGCGTTCAGCGCCCCCCAAATTTGAAAATGAAACAGAACGCCCCCTTGTAAGTCACCGACGCCCACAAGGGGGCGGTACCGCCCTCGTTGGGAACCTCTGGTTTAAACTATGACTTATTTGCTGCTAATAACTTTTGGATTAATGTTTTTTTCGCAAATAATTTGACTCGTACAGCTATTGCAAAATTAAGTGTTTACCACAATCCAAACTTGATAAACTGAAGCCAAATGAAGTAGGCAACTAAGCAGTATGGCACTGATTTAACAATACGTTATATTTACCATTGCGGGTTAAACAAGAGTCGGTGCTTGTTTTATTTACATCGCAACTAAACTTCTACCACTGTAAGATATATTGCTGTGCGTTATGTGTACTAGGCCTACGCTTCTAATGAATTTGTTATCATTTAAAGGCGGAAATGCAATAAAAAATTGGCCTAAATTAACAAAATTATAGAAATGTGCTCGCCAAAATGTTGCCCGGGGGTACAAGTTAAGAAATTAAATTAAGTAAAACTATACAGAGGAAAGAATTGCAGGCCGCGAAATTTGATAACTATTCATTGTGCAGCTTTTTCCGGTCGTGATTGGGCGTCAAGAAACGCACAGGCACCGCAATTAAAGCTTGCTTAGTAATATAACCTAATATAGTAGGCTATCATTGCTTTAGACTTAGAGTTTAGACGGATTACTGTTAATAGTTGACAGTAGGGATGTAAACGCTACGATTTTCCACCTAGATATTGTTTTTTGGGTTCATCTAGGTTTCTAGGTTTTTTTTCATTAAAATAAAGAAAATCTAGAGGGTAGCTTACAAATAAATATTTTACGATAATAGTTTTGTATTTAGAATAAATAGTGCATTCAATATTATGATCGACAGCTTACATTGAAAGATGCATGGTTAGAGAAAGATTAGCTTAGAAAAAGTAACTGTGAATAATAGCAGTAGTTATTTGATATTAAGCTAATTAATGTATATATGAAGCCAGAGGTGACGAAAATGATATCATTATTTAATAATTAATTTACTTAAAAAGGTGACAACTTGTCTAAAATGCAAGAAATACTTTAAAATAAAACAATAAATGTGTATTCCAGGTTTAATTTGCAAAATCTAGATTTTTTAAATTGTAATGTAGGCTGGGTTTTCTTTAAATTTAATCGTGACTGACAGCATGCAAACTTTGGCGGAAGAAGCTAAAACGGATTTTAAACTATACAAAAGAAGATGGGCTTTTCTGGCCGCAATGTGTTTCATTCAGTTAGTCTGCGGCTGGGCGTATTCATGTTTCGGTCAAATTAGCAATTTCTACGTCAAATTTTTTCACGTATCCTACAGCCTTGTAAACTGGTTGACGATGGCTGACACCCTATCCCCGCTTTTCACAGCAATACCGCTAGCTTGGCTGGCTAAGAAAGGCATTCTGGGCTTTAGGAACCTTTCAATATCCGGAGCTGTATTTACAGTGTTGGGCTTCGCCTGTATAGCTATTTCCACTTCGTGTCGCAGTTGTTTTGCAGTGACGTTCATAGGGCAGATTTTCAACGGTCTTTCGGCGCTTCTAGTCATTACAACTCCACCGGTCCTGGCCGTTGCCTGGTTCCCAGAAGAACAAGTCGGCACAGCGATTTCAGTGAGCTTGGTAGGATACTTCACAGGCAATATGCTTGGCTTTATTGTACCAGCAACTGCCCTGAACCTAGACTTTGCAAACACGACCACTTTGGAACTGGGGCGATTACTGGAGGCCGATAACAGGCTGCTTATGATTCTCTACACCACATTTACAGTTCTAACGTTGGCAGTGACCATATTCCTGGTTGTTTTTGTCACCGACAGGCCGCCAACCCCTCCTACCGAAGCACAAAGACTTAAAACTGACCCAAACGCTTCGAGTCAAGTTAAACAAGGTTTCTGGTCGGATATCAAGGATATTTTCACAAACCGGACCGTCGTTTTGGCCATGTGCGTGGTGGCGGCGGGCGCCCAGGCGCCGGTGGTCGAATTCACCAGCATGTCGCGCGTCATCAAAGACTTCACACGTCATCATGACGTAATGGGCGCCTACGCAATGGCGGCGTTCTGCGCCGGAGCGGTGGTCGGTAGTTTGGTCGTCGGCAAAGTGGTGGACATTTATAAGCGCTACACGGTTTTGTCCTTAATTGGAACCTTTCTAGCATTTGCTTTTTCAGTCGGAGTTTTGCTAAGCGTTCACTATAAAAGCTACTCGTGGCTTTGCGCTGCTAACTTTTTATTCGGGGCTACCGCACAATCTTTGGTCGTAGTTGGCTTTGAAGTTTTAACGCAGGAGACCTTCCCGCTGGATGAAACTATGGTGATAGTTTTAGCTAACGGCTGCATATTACCAAGTGCTGTTTTGTACGGCGAACTGGGCGATGTTGTATTTAAGGCGTGGGGCGGAGTTGCGTTGCTCGCGTACCAGAGCGCTATATTCCTGGTAACTTTAGTCCTGTGCTGCTTTTACGACACGAAGAACAAGAGACTGGCGGTGGAAAAACGATCTACAGGTGTGAACGAATTAACGAAGGAAGACACACCACTGCTGGACAGTTGCCACTAACGCTTAATCACGTTTTGCCCAAAGAGCACAAATCGCAATTAAGGGCTGGAAAGATTGGCCGACTGAGACGGTGGTTATTTATAGTACTGAAGCCGGAACAAGCGATTAGGGCTGTAAGAAGAATTAGAAAGCTAATTAATTATCTTTGGAATTTTGCCAAGGTATTGGACTTTTTGTTTAAATAGTACAAACCGCGAATAAGGATTACTAAGAAGATAGGCTGACTGCAGCGGAAGATATTTATATCCCTGAAGCCGGGTCGAGCGACTAAACACTAGGCGCGTTTTGGCGTCAAGCGTTATCGAATCTCAGTCCGCCTACAGCACGTGGCCAGTTAACAGCAAATTCCTCGCTCCTTCTTGAAAGCGCCAAAGTAAAATGCTGGAACTTTCCGCAGCGTTTGTTTGTTTTAGGTACCGACTCTTTCCGTTAACGCAAAACGCATGTAGTGTTAACCAACCTTGATGCTAAAACGTATATAAAAACTATAAACGTCGGCTTTTTATCAAGCCTAAGACTTGAATAGTTACTTTAAAATTTTAGTAGGCCTATACTTATCCTAAAATACTTTGTTGAGTTAGTTCTTTTCTTACATTATTCATAACAGCATCCTGTGATATTAACGTTGTTGACAGTTGTACATGACATACAAAAAAAAAAAGCCGGAAAGTAGCTTACTGTAAAAAAGCAAAAACACTTTTGCCAAGAAAAGAACTGTGCAAAAAAATTTTATCCTGAATTGATAGAATGTTTTTATGTTTCTTGCTTTTATGACTTTTCTCCTGTTGCCAAAATATTCTTTCCACAAGAACATTCTTTAATCAATATTTTTTCCCTACTGAAAGAGATTTTGGCACAAAACTCTTTCCTAATTACTGTTAGCAAAAATGTTTCAAATAATTGGCGTACCAATGACAAGTTAATTAATATAACATCTTGTCAATATTGCACCTGTCTGCTGTAACTTCATACGTTATACGTATTGTTGCTTGATTGAAGCGATTCCTAAAGCAAAAGTGTTATCACTGATATTTACGATTAGCTCTACGTAGGAAATTTTCACGTTACTTTCGCACAAAAATAGATGTGTTGTTTTTTTGAACATTAATAGATTTCAAGAAACTTTTAAATACTTTTAATTAAAAAAAGTGCGCTTAGACACTCAAATAAGAAAGATAGAAAAAACGCTTGAAGCAATATGATCGACAAATTTAGCAATTTACAATGGAAGGTTTACAATAGACTTTGTTGTATTTCGGGGGTTTTAGGTAAAACCGCATTAAACTCGGTTATATGATTGACAGCTTAAAACACAGAAGCAATGTCAAGTTCAATAAAAGATTCATATTGCAGTATTGGGCGCAGATCTCGAAATTACAGATTTTGTTTTAACGGCATTATGTAAATTAACGGTTTTCCGATAACAAAGGATCAGAGTCGATACCCGATTCCAAGTGGAAGTAAAATACTGGGATGGTACCGGGAGCAGTCTGATGACAAATTATTTTTATATCATTGGAAATCCGGCCTCATTTTAATAGAACTGGGGTCCATGGACCCCTTAGGGTGTACGTGAACTAGTTTTAGGAGGTCCATGAAGGCCTGATTGAAATATTAGTGTAAAAGGGATCAATTTTTCAAAGAAAAAGTTTAATTGAAAATAAAACGGATTTGCTGAATGCATTTAGACTCCATTTCATTTTCACATTTTTGGACCGAAATCAGCAGACTTGTGAAGTTTATTTCTATTGTGACGTCAATTTCTGACGTCATTTTTGGAAATTTGTTTTGCCTACCGTGGTCCACGCAAAGGAAAAACAAATTAGGGTTCCGCGGTAAAAAATTGGTTTTGCAGCTATAAGCGCAAACCACTAATTGACATTGACAGTTTTTAGCATGGGTGTATGATTGACAGCTTTCAGCATGGGTGTATGATTGACAGTTTTTAGCATGGGTATATGATTGACAGCTTTTGGGAAATTATATGAATGACAGTTTCTACGTCATCAGAGTCTTTGCTGCTTTACGGCAGTTATATAATATATAGCAGTTATATATTTACGGCAGCTGTTTTTGAGCACGTTTTTGAGCAAAGCAGAAAAATGATTGACAGGTTTGCAGGGTTTTAAACTCAGACTATAAATTGACAGATTTTAACGGCCTCAAAATGATTGACAGTTTACACAGTGAAATGATTGACAGTTTCTACTAGGGTTTGAAAGTCCAATAAATAATTTGACAGATTTTAGGAATTTTTTTAAGGCCGTAAAACGATGTTGAGTTTTAAAGTTAGTTAAAAATTTACTTATTTAGCATCAAAATGACTGCCATTTTTCGCGCAGCTTAATGATTGAGAGTTAATCAGGGTTTTAAAGTTAGACAAATAATAATCAGTTAATTGACAGATTCTAGGCATTTTAAAATCAGCAAAATGATAAAAGTTTTGCAGGGTTTTAAAGTTAGTTAAAAATAACATATTTTGCAGCAAAATGACTAGCTTTTTTTCGCAGCTAAATGATCGAGAGTTTCTGCAGCTTTTCAATAGCCGCCCGTTCAGCGGCGGAAATATGCGAGACAGCCTTGCTGGAAGTATTCAAGGAAGGCGGCGAACGGCTTTGTCCAATCCGCGCTGAAATATCACCAAGGCCGACACGATTTTCACCAGAAGCGAGCGAAAACAGGTCGTCGACTGCTGTAAGGCTGCTGTTCAGAGACAGGGAGTTGTCTATAAGGCACTGGCTTGAGTTAAGGGAAGCTGTTATGCCTGCTTTGGCTTTTCGCGACGCTTTTTTCAGCTTTGAGCGAAGGTTGTCTATTTCTGAACGGTCTTCTATCCTTCCCAGCTTTTCCTTTTCCAATTGAAGTTGAACTTCGATTAGCTAGACAGAAAAAAATAATATAACAAAAAACTTATTTTGACGGACGCCAAAACAAATATTGTTTTTGCCCAGATTTGACAATTAATACGACCTAACTCTTTTAAACAAGAAAAATATGAAAAAAAGGCTTAAGTATTTTTCTAACACTAAATTACTGTTCAAGGCTTTTGGCTCATATAAGAACAAACAGCTTTGTCAATTCCTAAAACGTTCTACCCAGATAAGAAACTTTGGGTATTGCACTACGGAGTGTTTATTAGGTTGAAATTGCGTGGCTGTTATTAAGTTGAATAAAAAATTGCGCTGCGTCTCAAAAGTGCAAAAAAAGCCATCGCTTGTAGTCAATGACAATCGGACTACGGGACTAGACTTTTATTATTCGAGCAAAAATTCAGAACTGCTAAGGTTCAACATATGGCCTTGCGTATTAAAGTCCCAAAAAAGCATCTAATATTTACGTTAGAAATTTGAAATTTTAACACATTTGTTGATTGTTTTCAAAGTCAGCGCAAGTAGTTTTAGCGACAAATTTTGTTTTATTATTAATTTTCCCTAAAAATCGACAAAAATTATGCCGCCAAGTGCATTCTAAAAAGGCCAAATTTCTGGTATTTGGCGGTAAAAAGCAAACCTGGTCACTCTATTTTTGAATTTGAAATACATCTTCCTACATTGTTTTGTTTCAATGCTCAGTATTGAATACAACTGTAAGACGCCTCGCGTAGCGTTCAGGCAACCGATAGGCCGTTAAGTAGGCTAGTACCCCGGGTTCAGTATTTTTGGCGCGACAGTAATACCTGTTTTTGAAGTGATGTTATTCTGTGTTCGCTTGCACTTTTCATAGATATGTTCCTCTGCTTGAGATAGTTGAGTACTAAATCTTCAACAACGCTTTCAACTGATCTTTGTGGAGTTTGTTCTTTCGGTGAAGAATCTAGTTTCTCCTTTTCAGGTGAAATCGACTGACTCAGCTCTTTACTATTGAAATTAGTAAAGTAAAAGTGAAAAAAAAACAGTTTTTTTTGTTATATATTGGGTTCTTCAAAAGTGAAAGTCTGGTAATTTTTTTAGGTTTGTCTCTAGAATAGTTCCCATTTAAGTGCTGGCGGAATGAGATATAACAGTCATTTTTTTATTAATTTTTTTTTTAATTTTCAATAGATTATGTCAAACGTCACAGATGAAGGCCAGTTATTGCACAAAATATATTATTGCATAAATAACCATTATATACTTGCGCAGCAACAGAATTAAACAAGTGCATCGCACATGGTAAAAAGTCCTACGCGTACAACAGTCCATTAACAATCAAGGCCAGTTATAAGAACTAAGTATAATTGCATATATATGCCCCCCCCCCCCCCATAATAGAAAGCAGGTGAAATTATTGAAAAAAAAAATTGTTAGGATGGAAATTTGTAGATGGTGTGCCGCAATTTTTTATTTCATCCAGCCGTAAACACTCGCTCGACTGATTAGTGCATATTTTCTGACATATATCTTACCTTTCTTTTGACACACTTCTTTCTGAAGCCAGTTGATTTTCAACATTCACAAGCTTGTTTTTTATTTCCTCCACTGTTAAGTTTAGGCAGCATTTTTCAGCAAACCATTTGTCCCTTTCTGACGTCAGGTGATCAATTTCATCCCTTTAAGCAACATGAACATTACAAAAGTATCCTTTGAAATTAAAAATGAAATCACTTTAAATGCCTGGTATATAGACAAATATATTCATGCTGGCTAGGCATGCCTGATGCCTGATACTTTATTCCTATTAATCCTTGATTTTAATTTTTAATGTAATATTTTCTTAAAAGTTTACTTTTCAAAGGTAGTAAACTATGTTGGATTGCAAAAATGACTGTAATGCAGAAATTATTTGGTATGGAATCGGTATTAAAACCACCTGAGTATCGGACTAGTACCGTTGCTATCACTTGGGGCAAAAGGTATCGTTACGACTTAAGACTTGGTATTTCCGACATCCCTAATGTTAGCTATTAGATGGCTAATTTATTGTAGAACGCACAAATTTTATAGGAATCAAGCAGTGTTATTCAGGGAACTTTAATTGCATGAACGCAAAATAGCAATGCACAATATAGTACTGGGTAGCAACTCGATTTTGATAGTATACTACTACATTTCTATGGAAGCTATATACACATGTAATACAGACTAAGTTTTTGATTGTCAAAAAAAAGGATTGCTAAAGAGAAAAATATTTGTTAAAAAAAATTTGTGGTCTGCAATGTCTTAAATTTCTGAAGCCATATTGGCTTCCAAATGAAATAATATATATACTTAATAAAATTGTTTTTTCTGTAGTTACCCAAGGGACACTTACTGCATTAAAACAAAGTCTGTTTTCATTTTGGAATATTCCGAAGCAACTTGAGATTTCTCACTGAAAGATTCCTGGAGTTGACGATTAAAAGAATCTTTTAACTTTGATTGTTTTTGTTCAAAGTAAAGCATCTGTTCATCTCTTTGACTCATAAGAGCTGAAGAAATTTCCTAAAAATGGATATATATAAAATCTTATTTAGAGCAGGGGTTACCACACTGCCACCAGATCCATTTTTTTTGCTGAATATTTTTGTAATACCAAAAATTTGGTTATTACTACTTTATTGACAGCAATGTTTGTGGGATATAAGACTAATCTTATTGTGAAAATTTTAAACTAAATGACAATTTCATGAAGCTAGTATTTGATTTTGATAAATAATTATGTTTTCTTCGTTTTATGATGTTACTAAATTTTATATCTGGCTCGCGTTGGTCGATATTTACAGTTTCCTTATGAGTTACCCGCCCCATTATAAAAAGTTGACTCCTGACTTAGAGTGACAAATGACATACCTCTAGTTCGTTAATATGATCTTGTAGAGCTTGACAAAATACATCATTTTCAGCAACAGTAATTTCCAAGTCACACTTTTCTTCTTTTACTTTCTGTAAATTTTGTTTAGCTTCGGCCATTCCAGCGTTGGCTTCGTTTAAATATTGCTGACACTCAGAAAGATCTTGCTTTAACTTAGAAACTGCCGACGCATCTTCAGAAATTTGTGTTTTTAAAGACTCACATCTAAAAAAAATAAATAGCCTTTTCAAAATGTTGCAAATTTCTACCTCCTTCTGTAAATGATTTAACATTACACTAAGATACCCCATTTGGTTTCGTGTATAACTATACTGGGAGAAATACTTCGATAATAAAATTTCACATGCACATCTATTCATTACCTTTCAATTTGATAACTGGCATTTTGTTTTTGTTGTTCCAATTGAGTTGTCAATTCAGAACACTCAGTTTCTTTTGAGTTGAGGTTATCTTTAAGCTCAAGCTGATATATGGAAAGGCTTTTGTTCGTGTCAACCACAACCTCAAATTTTTGTTCAATCTAGAAAAAATCAAACCGGATATAATTGTCACAGCTAATGGCATGTTGCCATCCATTCTAGTGCAATTTGCAGTGATGTTATTTTGAAATTGGGTGTCCTAGTCATTTTATTTGTGGAATCACTAAAGTCCATGTTAAGTCGATAAATAGCTGAATACACTTAATTTTAAACCATTTAACAGTACGGCAAAAAATTGCAGATTAGATTTAAAAATACAAAAAAAGCAAAATAAAAGGTTATAAGAGTACTTATATATTTGATTAATTGCTATAATGTTCAGCTACTAGATGTCCAGTATGTGACTAGTTAATAAAAAATGGAATAATTACAACTTTACAGTTTTGGGGTTACTGTATGAGAATATAAATAGCTGTAGTTTATTGCTATATTTATGCAGTATCCAACAAGTATAATTTAAATATATTAAGTTTTTCAATGTTTAAACTAATGCTGGATTTGGAGTTTTCATACTAAGCAAATAGTTTTGCGATTGGGATATTTTAAGGTTGAGCTTAACAGAGTCGGTTTATTTTGCTAAATTAGGACAAAGACTACCAGAGTTAAGTCAGACAGACGTTTTGAAACTGATAGGTCTGCAAAATTTAACCTGTAAAGGTGAAATAGCATATGGTGGAATATTTTCCAACCACATTTTGTGGGTGGATAAGTTATATGACAGTGCACCTATTAGTGGATGGATTGCTGGATAAAATACAGGCTGTAGAATAGGACTATAGTCAAACTTGACGAAATCGGCAAATAGCCGGAGTCTATGGTTGTTTTTAACTGACTCTGCAGACCCGTTTTGAGCCCATAGTTCAACTCTACAATTTGAGATAATTTGTTACTATGAACGTTGGTTTTACATGTCCACAACCCAAAGTTTAAACTCGCGATTATACCTGCAACACTTTCACGTCAAGTTCAAGGCAGTAATCGTTCACCGACGAAATTATCTTAAGAATTTCTATATTATTCTCCAATTCCTCTTGACATAGCAGCGAAGTTAGTTCGTTTGCCGAGTCTTTGATATATCGCAGTTTTGTTTTGACTTCTTCAAATGTGGTAGTCGGAAAATCCATGTTGAACTTTAAATGCCATTTTTGCAATCAAGATAACATTGTAAAATTTTATTTTGATACAGAATACAATGATCAATATTACCAAAACTTAATTTTTAAAGCGAAGATTGTGAATATTTTATTTTGTTATTTTATCAATTCACCAGACCGTCGAATTTTCTGTTGCGCAGTGGACCGTAATAAAACAGATATTTATTTTTAGTTGCATTATTTTATCAAGGTAGATATAAAATAAACACTAAAACAAATAGCCAAGTTCTTGGCAATTTTGATCTTATTTTGTACGCAATTAATGCTATTTATTGTGAAGGCATTTAAAGTTTCAATTATCTAAATTTTCGATATATTTTTGTAATTATTATTGCTACAATAAATCCTGTAAAAAGACTTTAAAAAATACGGATTGAATAATCAACTGACAGCAATTACTGCAAACCTTCTCAACAGCGTATTTATATTTCTAAACAAGCCTAAGCACCATCATGAAAATGTTTTCCAATTTCCACTTTATTTCACAAAATTGCAAAACAGGATGTAACAGTTTTTGCCTGCAAAACGATTACAACGAAGTGAAAAAAGATGCCCACAAAATTGCCTGAATTCTTTAGAACAACCAATAGTAGGCTAAAGGAGTGGGTTAAGTTAATCTTTCCGAATGACTACACAAAAGTATTGCAAAAACGATGATTTTTTTTATTTTTGTCAGTTAATATGGATAAAGTCTGTGTGGATATAGCTATAAGCAAAAACATGAAAAGCATTTTAACAGTTTCTTTAAATGACAAAAAGCATGTAGAAAGCAATGTTGCGTATGGTCAGGTATAAAAAGTATAAGATGTTTTTTGTCAGGGGGCATTTGTCATATAGTATAACTTGTAAATTAACACCATTTTAAGAAAATAATACATGGGTGGATCTTTGTTAACATTTGCTATTCCGGCACTTCATAACGAATGGCTACCTCGCGCAAAAAGAGAGGTAGTTATTTTTTACTTGAGAGTAAAAAAGCTTGTGTTTTGTTATTCGTGACCAGAAAAAGGCAAGACTTAAGCTTTTGTCGATGCTGATTTGAAAGGCGAAGGTAACAAAGGCACGAAATGACAAAATACAGGAGAAAACTTCAGCTAAAAAGGAGTAAACAACACAGAAAAACGAGACTGTTCGTTGGTGATTGAATTGGCACATGCTAAAAAAGCACAAGTCGTGGAAACGAAATAAACCGTAAGCTAACAAAATAACGGGCGGCCAGAAAGGCTACATGTAAAAGGAAGTATTTCCAACCTTTGTCATTCGCTAAAGGCCCTCTGCTTGGCGATATAAAAAAACACACGTAAAAAAACGTAGAACAAAAAATACTGAAGACGCGATTGTACATATGCTTTGTTTTAATTATTTTAGCATCACGTTGTTGATTAAGCTTAACAGAACAACAAATCCAAGTTTTTAATGGTCATGTTTGTAAAATAGGTATCAGGTTTAGTTAAGTGGAATCAAAAACCTTGTCAAATATGTCCACATATTATTTGTGATATTGTAGTGGCGCAGTTTTCAATTATGCTTCCAACAAAAACGCTAAAAAAGTAAAAAAAATCAACAAAAACACAATTCGCCAAAATCGGGCCGGCGCCGTGCACGCGCGACGTAACATCGCTTCAGTTCAAAATAGACCTCCCTGGGTCCTAGACGTTCACCAGAAAGCTGTGCTGTTGACTTTCGGACCTGCAGTTCCTTATGTTCACCCTTTTAAGGGTCCCACGGCGCCCCAGGCCAAGCGGGGGCGTTTGGCTGTCGTCCAGGAACCTTGAACCGAGCTCGTGGGCGCGACTGGCAGGCACAGAGGTCAAACGAACGTCCTTGAGACATCCGATGAAGCCGCGACTGTAGTAACCGTCGGTAGCCTGGCTGGTGCGTGGGGATCCACCTAAAGTGATATGAATAATGGATTTAATTTTTTTTTCCGAAATAGAACATTTGTTTGTTTTGCGAAACTTTAAAATATCAAAGACTTTAAATACTTAACTTAAGTCTTACTAAATTGACCTAATCAAGTCTTTTAAGAAAAATAACTTGGCTTGGACTTACGCCATTATGTCAAACAGCTTGGGTTTAAATAAGGTATTTCGTTGAAAACATTATTTGAATAAAATTGACATATTTTAGTCAATTTTTTCCACGTACAACAATTTGCTTGTTATATGTTAATATTTGGTTGATTCGAGTATAACAAATTAAAAAAGTTGTAGAAAGCAATGTTGCCTATGGCCAGGTATAAAAAGTATAAGATGATTTTTTGTCAGGAGGCATTTGTTTAATACTAAAACGACACACCATTTTAAGAACATAATGCATGGGTGACTCTAGCTTAGCATTTGATATTCCGGCACTAATAATAAATGGCTACCTCGCGCAAAAAGAGAGGTAGTAAGTTTTCAATAGAGTAAAAAGGCTTGTGTTTTGTTATTCGAGTCTAACAAATTAAAAAAAGTTATACGTTTTATTTTGTCAATGACTTGACTTGCTTTAATTATGACTTGATTTGTTATTTTCGCAAAAGACTTGATTTTCACTGAAGTTATTTTTCAATTAACTTTACTGGTGTTTAATTGATTTCAAAATTACTTTGATTCATTGATGCAATAAAATCAGGTGCTTTTAGCGAATTAGAAATAGCCTAATATTGTTCCTAAATAAGGTAAATCGTAAATTGTTATATGTTTTCTAACCTAAGATTGGCGACACTAAAATTATTCTTAAGCTTTTTTATCGTATAAGCTTGAATCTTGAGATTGGCGACACTAAAAATAATCTTTGAATTTAAAACAAACTTATCCAAAAAAACAAGAAAAAATGGATTTCGACAAATTCCAAGAAAGAAAAAGATTTTAAAATGAGATAAAAAACCTTATTTAAAAGCAACTTACCCAGGTAAACCCGTCCAGGCGCGTTCAGGTCACTGTGTGATGACGTAGATTGCACCGTCACCGGGCTAGTGACGTCATCGAGCCACATGAGGACCAGAGAGCCACGACGCACGATGGTCACGTGATGCCACTGTCCGTCAGCTACCGGGAAAATGCTCACTGCTTCGGTACTTCCCCCTCCCAGGTTGTATCTGTACACTAGGTAGGAGGACTGAAGTCCGAGCGACACAAAGTCCAACTGACCACTCCGCCGCGGGTCGTTGTTGCCGATCACCGCAGCACCGCCCGGGTTACTTGAGGTCAAGTCCTGCGCGCAACGAGAAGCGTTACTTTAGGTCAAATTTAGGAACATAATGGCTGGAGGTTTCAGTTGGACGTAGTAAGAATATAAAAGCCCATATACAGCAGTAGGTTGCATTTTGAACGTTTTGAATAATGTTCCTACTTTTGTATGGGCTTCGATAATCCTACTACAACCTCTTGTGCGCCAAATAGATATAACATTGTATTATACAGTCGCTACGACGTCGATTTTTTTTTGATTAACCAATTACCGAGGCATTCTGCAATAATGTAACCTACTTCTGTATGGGCTCTGGTATTCCCACCAGCTCAAATTAAAGCAATGAAAACCTAGAGTTTGTTTATACTAGGGATGTTCGATACTTGTCGGTAATAAAAAATCATCAAATTAAATTGTGCATGGGTGATGGTTTGATTTGCTTAAAATTTTATCTACGGCAAAAGAAGCGGTTACTTTGGGTTAGATTTTCTCGTTTTACACGACAGGTCAAAAAAAAGTATATTTTGAAGCAAACTGGTAAAATTACAAAAGTCAAATAAACCATTTCTTAACAGAGAAATAAACAAAGAATCACCAGTTTGTCTAAAACGCATAATATGTTTATCGTCACCAGAACAGACAAATTAGGGCTTCAGTGAGAGAGCAACTAATAAATTTGGTAATCATCGCGAATAATGTTTAAACTATGAAAAGAGTTGCATCCAATATTTACAAAGATGGAGCGTCACATTTTAGCGTTTTCTTTTTTTTTTGGAAGAAAATTTTAATTAGAGCGAATTATGTGCCAACATTTTTGTAACTTTATTTGTAACTATATTGCGACTTTGGCCATCATAATGACGTCATTGGTAAAGTTGCAATTTTCTCACCATTCCGTGGAAGAAAATCAGTCCCTCGGGGTTAGTGGAGCGGAACGTCAAGCTGAGCTGTTCGGCTTGTCCGTCATGCATGAACGCGCTCCTTGGGAATGCGACGTAAGAAGATCCGATGAACCTTGCTGAAGTTCGGGCCGCGGAGGCCAGGAGACCGTTGGCTGCTATATCTAAGTAAATAACATTAGAGTAATCAGGAGGCACTATATGAAGACAAATTGTATTGAATTCTCGACAAGCAGCACCTTTGCCAAAAGTGTTTGAATAATGAAACTATATCTCCTAATGGTAAATAGAGTAATCAGGAGGCACTGCTGTATTTAAAGACAAATTGTTTTGAATTCTCGACAAGCTTTCGCACAACCTTGCTTCATCAGTTCAAAGTAGAATTTTGTTTACAATAGAAAATGCAATGAGATTAAACCTTAAAAAACACAGCCAAGAAGAACGTACAATTCCATAAAAGGTTGAGTAAAATCTTCAAAGGCAAACTTTAAATAACTTTTAAAATATATAAAGCCTTAACAACTCTTATGCTTCCAACCGCTATAACTTAGTAAATAAGATTAGGATAATCAGGTAAATAATCAAAATGCCTGTTTTGTATAAATAGGGTACTCACGTGGTACTATATAAAGACAAATTTTATTGAATTCTCGACAAGCTTTCGCACAACCGTGCTTCAGAAGGTTAAAGTTAAAAAACACATTTACAAAAGGTTGGTATTTATTAAGATAAAAACTTTTTTACGCAGCTGAGAACAAACAATTCCAAAGCAGGTGAGGCAAAATCCTCAAAACTTTACTTTAATTGTGACTTTAAATACCTTTAAAATATATAAAACCTTAAAAACTAATAAAGTGTAATTGATTGGAAAAAAGAACAATTTAACTTAAGTAATTGATAAAAAGGGAAAACATAAAACAAAATTTTGAAACTATTTAAATAACGACTTTCGCAAAATATGTTACTGTAGGGCAAACTATAGTCACATTTAAAAAATGTTGAACATCATCCTGACCTAAAGACCAAGTCGTTGAACTGGCTACTAAAATAAAAATAAATGAAGTAAAGGGTAAACTCACCAGCCATGAAACCCGCATCAGTTGAGTCCGATTCTTGCCTCTCACAAGTTCCGACTCTTTTCTTCTGGAACTTTCGATCGAACGACACGTGGCGTTTGTTGATTCGCAGCTGAATCACAACAAAATGATTTGTTAAATTCGTCGTATGGTTACTTGGTAATCAAACTAACTTGGGATAATCGTATTAAGCTTAATAAACAATTTCATTTTTAAACTTAATCCTAAAAGAAAACGTCAATCGTCCATCCAAGATTTGAAAACCACTGGTTTAGATCAGAAGTCACCAAACGTTTCTCATAAAGGGACAAATAACTGTTAGGATTTGCGGTCACGGGCCAGATAAAAAAATTGTGTCGTATCTTTATTAAGAGGAAAATGCAAATAGGATAACTAAGGAATAGCAACTGTAGTGGGACAAAGTAGCCTACAATTCAAAATTTCATTAAAATTTAGTTTCGAAATGCATTCGACAACATTTGAACTGCATACTTCATCTTCATTGAAGAAACATGCCGCGGCCCGGATTAATTCACCCGGCGGGCCGGATATGACCGTAGTATGGTGACCCCTGTTTTAGTGCAATTCATACGGCCTATAGTACTAAGTAGGTTCTCCAACCCTGGTTAGACAGTAGAATAACACTGGTCAACAAAACTTTCCATTTTTTAAACGAGAATGGGAGTACTTTATCTTCGATGTATTTTTCGCGCTGATTTCGGAAATACCTTTAGTTTTTCTCTAGCACAACACATTTTTAACATATCGTCAAATTTAATTTTCCAAAAAAACGCATTAAAAACAATGCACAACTATGATACATAGCCTTAAAAACGTCTGACATATAATTGTTGTATACACATAACTCAGGTCATCACCATAGAACTTTTATCAAGTATTCTTAATTATTCCCCCTTTCTAAAATGTTTAATGACGGGATTTCATAGCTTAACAAGACGTCTTTGTTTCTCACTAACTGAACCAATGGTTCTTTAGAAAGAAGTTCAACACAGTTTGCAGAAAATGCATTTTCACATATCCGTTTTAAATTTTCTTGTTTACCAGTGTAACAGAAAAACGAAATTAATCCTAAAATGACCAATTTTGTTTTAATAGCTTAACATGTAATTTTTACGACAGGACTTGACCTGGAAGTTATTTTACAGATGACTTGACGGGGACATAAGTCATTTTTGCAAAATGACTTGTTTACAACACTGGTTTAGTGCAATTCATACAGCCCGTAGTACTACTAAGTGGTTTCTTCAACCCTGGTTTAAACAATAAAATAATAGAAAAACGAAACTATTCCTCACCCCAGTAACACATCCGTCGAATCCGTCACGAACCCGAACCTTTTCTGCAACTCCATCCCAGTACCTCACCCCACCCAGGAACATGGGGCCGTTCACCCCTAAAAGACCAAATCCGGACGCCGTTGCCTTGGCAACGACCTTGCCGTCGACCACCAGTCTGCCCTTGCCACTTCTCCGTATGACCTTGAGGTTGTGCCACGTGTTGATTCCGAGAACTGATCGTGGACTCTTAATGATCGCCGTTTCTGGAATGAAACGATTTTAAAGGGTGCGAATTTGTTGGTCGATTTTGTTAAACGTTATATCATTTCAACACAACAGAAGGGTTTAGCTGAAACACTTTCGGATATATAGAATCTCCCGGAGACCTTGAAACGTAAAATAAAGATTCTTGCTTTCGTATCAGATGCTGTTTTATGAACAGTCTCAATATCAACACAAGGATTACATTTTTTACAAAACACCTTATATATGAATCACACATTGAAAGCAAGGACATGTATTTTGATTACAGAATAGCGTGGTTCAATTTTTGTTTGCAACATATTAATAAAACAATTTTTAAATCAGACAATTTTTTTAACTGTAGAATATAAATAAATTTAAGCTATCAGATCTTCTACAAACTAAGTGGGGGTCATTCGGGTTTTTTTCCCCATTTCGATGGCCACTAATTTTTTGTATCATTTAGCTAAATAGGCTACTGCTTTTGTATCAGGCGTTCATAACAAAACTAACAAAAAATAGAAAAGCATTCTAATATTTTAGTGGATAAAATCCGACATCTGGGTATTAAATCGAATGCTTTGTTGCGACTGAGGGGTAAAAATGCCGTTAAACAGGGTAACATTTTTGGTAAAACCCGAAATAGATTAGAACTAGAATCACAGCATACAAGTATTTACATTTTAAATTGGTATCGACAACCTATACATCGCTCGAATTCCTTGAATTGGACAAATACAATTATCTAGTTGTCCAAGTTTGATTGTAGCCGCTACAAATGTGATCTCACATCAAAAACTACCCTCACATAATTAAGTCATTTCATTGCGTTAACAACTCACCGGTTCCCCAGGAGAATCGGAACTCCAAGGAGTTATCCCGGATTGCTAGTGAGAGGAAGTGGAAGTCCTCTCCTACGTCCGAAGATCCCTCCTCATCCCGGTTGAAAAGCAGGAGTCCGTTGGACCTTGAGTTCCTCTTGATCCGCATCCGGATGTCCGTCTTCAGAGCTTCTGAAGCTTGAACCTCAGTTGTCATCATGTAAGAGTCCTGGAAATATTCACATGATAATCATTCATATGATTGGTCACATGAAGAGATATTCATCATAGTCTTATGTATAACAATAAGCATCTTGTTTCACATCAAAGCGAATTTATTATTTTTCGTATCATTGTTTACATGAATCCATGTAAGAGTTCTGGGAATAATCACATGGTAACGATTCAATACACTCTCCGAAAAGAAATTAAGTTTACCTTGCTGAACGATACAGTTCCAGGCACAACCCTCACATTAGAAGCACCCTTTTCGTTTTCCGGGTTCTCAATGGTCAGCAAACGACCTCTGGCTTCGAACCGGGGTCTTCTGGGAGGTGGGTGATCGAATAGGGACGACAGGAGAGAGTTTATGGGTACGTTGGGGTGAGGGTTAACCACGTGGGGCGCCTGTTCGCACTTGGGGCCCGAGAAACCGATCTCGCAGACGCACCGGTGACCCAGTTCGAGGGTCAAGTCGCGCCTGCATTCGCCGCGTTTGCCGCAAGAACCTGGAAGATCATAGGGAGTAGGTTTAAGGCAATGCTGTTGGAAACAGCAATATTTTTTTAATTTTGTAAGGTAACATATTTTGTTAACATTCGGTTTGACGTTAAGCTATATTTCGATAAAGTTCGAAGTTCAAAATTCGAATGTAAACAATATGATTATTGAGAGTAAAGTTGTATTGTAAAAGCATTAAGTGTTCAAAAGCCTATAAAGAAGAAATAGCCGGTGACAATGTTAAATAAATGTCTTAAAAAAACAATGTCTTTAAAGAAAAACATATCGAAATAATAGATTATTAAAAAATAGGGTAAATTAAAGTACTAGACAATCGGTGGAAGAATAGCTCAGATAGATAAAATTGTATAATTGATTCTGCACTTTAAGCAGGCTAAACTCTTAAGAACGGATTGGCCAAAAAAAAAACATAGGAAACATCTTTTTAATTTTGTAAGGTAACATATTTTGTTAACATTCAGTTTGACGTTAAGCTATATTTCAATATAGTTTGCGGCTTAAATCTCGCCTGTATTCGGCGCGTTCACAGCAATCACCTGGAATATCGTATAGAAAGGGGAATTAGCGTGATGTTTTTGTGAAAACATTATTTTCAATAGCGTAAAATCAACCACTTTGTTAACGTTTGGTTTTAGACAGTATACTTACCTCCCTTTATATTCCAGATAAATTTTTTAAACTATTTTTACTTTGACAAAGTGTTACTCTTACAAGGCTCTCAACGAAAATAAATCCCTTTTCTATGAACATAGCTGGACTATTTTTGGTTCATCGAACGTGTTTTGTTTTTAATATTTTTGTGACATTAAAAAGTAAAAATCTCGGATTTTGAGCGGTTAAATTAATTAACTCATCGTATAACAAATTTTGAAAGCCATCCAAGCTCATATAAAAAAAGACAGATTTTGTGTTCCTTATTCAAATAGAACTGATCTTTCCACTAAATACCTTTTTTACGAGCTAAAAAAGATTGAAAAAACAATTTTTTTTCACTAAAAAGTTGATATTTAAAAGTAGATATTACTAAAAAAACTAAATAAAAAAACACTCTACCTTCTTTGCAGATGTCGGCTTCTATGAACTGGCAATCTGCCCCGACAACTCCTGTGGGGCAACGGCACACCCGGCCCTCCTTGGCCTTGTACGTCTCGGTACACTCGGCGCCGTTATGGCAGGGGGACTCGGTTCCACTGGCGCCGCAGGTCTTGCACCGGACAACCCCTACCCTCTTGACCTGGGCCTCGGAACCCATGTCAATGGCACCGGAACCGATTTCAAGCTGACTAATGCAACCTGGAAATAATGGTCGATTACTTTGATGTAAATCAGAGGTTCTTGAACTTTTTCCAACGCGGACACCTAAATAACATTTTTGCTTCGCAGTATTCAAAAACTCTGCTGTTTCCAGTCCAAAAAATGTAAAAGCGACATGGAGTCTAAATATACATTAAGTGCAAAAACGTTGTATTATTATTTAAACACTATTATTTGAAAAAATGATTGCTTTTCAAATATAAACTAATATTTCAATAAGGGCTTCATGGACCCCATAAAACTGGTTCACGTACACCCAAGGGGTTCATGGACCCCATAAAACTGGTTCACGTACCCACAAGGGGTTCATGGACTGCATAAAACTAGTTCACGTACCCCCAAGGGGTTCATGGACCCCAGTTTAAGAACTCCTGATGTAAGCGTTTGTTAAAAGGTAAATATTGAAGTTTTTCTGGTAAAAAACGTGTTATAAATTTAACATTTTGCACTGAGATAGTTTATGTTAGGTAGGTGGGTAAATTATGCACCAATAAGCATTTCCTGAGCAGGTTAAATGTGAAAATTCTAAGCCAAATATATTTGACAGAAATATTTACGACTTGGCACAACCTGGAAAACACACGTGAGAGAAGATAGGCCTTAAAATTGATCATGGGGTAAAAATACTCCTACCATTGTGGGCTTCTGCCTACCATTGTGGGCTTTGTGGCAAGTTTGGGAGTATTTAAGGTTCTTTTATGTAAGTGTGTACTTCTAAATAAGTCGTATATCGCAAAGTCGTCTTTACACGATGATTTACCTTTCAAAGAAGTAAAGAAGAATAAAGGCACTTTGGGAAGATTAGGTTACAGTTAAATAAAAATAAACATCTACGAAACTCAATTATATAATTATATGGATTTGTAAAGAAAATAAGAAACAACCTTATGAAAAAACAATTATTATGAAACAAAGAAAAAACAAAACCAACCGTAGAATCCCAGATCCGGTCCCAGGCTCTGTATCTCAAGCGGCAGCTGGTTGTCCATTTCCCTTGGCAGACCGCCAACGTAAAGGGGTCCGGTCAGTTCCAGGCCCCGGAACCCTCCGGGGGACTGTCCCTTGGCCACCTCCCCACCGTCCACCTGTACCTGGCCCTTTTTGCCCTCCCTGGACACGACCACGGTGTGCCATTGGCCTTTCTCCACTGACGAAGCACTCCTGATCGTCACTGGACCGGAACCGAGGTCGAAGCGGAGGTCAAGCTGAAACCGGTTTAAACCAGATTAAAATTGTTGTTGTTTGTCATTGTTTTGATTTAAAAAATAATTATTTGGATTTAAAAAAGAATAGTTTGTTTGTAAAAATGCGTTGTTGAGATTTAAAAGAGCTTGGTTTTGATTAGGAAATTAGCTATGGAAGGCTGTACGTTGAGGTAGATTAGACTTCAATTCAAACTTGAGTAACGCGAGTTTCTGACTAGGATAATTTTTTTTAATGTATTAATGTTTGAACCTTTTTTAAGTTGATGTTGTTGACCTTTTTTTCAAAATAAGCAGTGAGAAGTTGCTTTTTGCTCATAATTGGATTATAATTTATTGTGATCATTTTAAGTTGAAGAAAAAATGTTTAGAATAAGTAAACTGGTGCCAAGAAGGAAGAAATAAGATTACTTTTTTAAATGAAGTAATTTTAAGGCAAATATTTGTAAGGTAAACAATATTTTCAAAGTTGACGCTTACATCTTATTCAAAACACCAGCTATGCAAAATAGTTTATATCGTGATTCTACTGATATTAGAATTAATTTGCCAGGACAGTTTATCGCAATCCAGCAATCAAGACATTTTGTTTCAAATCAAAAACTGGTCAAAAGTAATATAAAAAAATATTTTTCTATCTGTCAATAGACAATATGTTATAGAAACCCAATTTACAACAGAAAACACAGAAATCACTCACGAATCCTTCAGCCAGGTTCAAGCTAATAAAATCGCTCCCGTCGCTAGCGGCGTACAAGAGCAGTCCGTCGAGCGCATTGGGGCGGAACGAAATCAGGATGCGGAACGAAGTGTAAAAGGAGTTGTCCGGGAGAGAGTGAGAGAGATAAGAGCGCTCCGTTTGCGAGAAGAAGGGAATAAAAGCTAAGAGAAAAAATGGTCAGGGTTACTAAAGTTCAAATTTCGAATGTAAACAATACGATTATTGAGAGTAAAGTTAAAATGTAGAAGCATTGAGTGTTCAAAAGCCTACAATTATAAATAGGCGGTAACAATGTCAACGAAATGTCTAAAAGAATGTCTCGGAAAAACATGACGAAATAATAGAGTATTAAAAAATATGGTAAATTAAAGTACTAGACAATCGGTGGAATAATAGCTCAGATAGATATGTTTGGACAATTGATGCTGCAATAGCTTTAGTCAGGCTAAACTCTTAAGAATGGATTGGTCAAAAAACAACATAGGAAACATCGCTCTCCAATGTTCTAAAAATTCAAATTTTTCAATATCTCTAAAAAATATCGAACACATCTTTACAAAGTCGAGCGATTATTTGAATCAGCCCAAAAGTAAATCAGTCGTAAAACTACTTGAAAGCCACTACACATTTCAAAACCAGCCTTTATGGATAAATATGACTTTAGGACAAGAGCAAATAACGTATCGCTCTTCTTGCAGTGTACAGGCACAATAAGTTTGAAACGAAATGGATAAATTACCCCCTGCTACTTACAATGCACAGGGACGTTGATGTTGTAGTGTGTTGTGCCAGCAGCATTTGTAGCGCTACAAACGTAAATCCCACCATCGTCTGGACCAATGTCCTCCAGTACAAGAGAACTACTGCTGGTGCTAGAGTTGGTGGTAATATTGCCGTCCTAGAACAAATTTTACATTTTTAAGTAATTTAATTGGAAATATTGACAAGGCAACGATTAGTCACAAAATGATGATTGGTTAAAAGTCGTGTGCATGTTTGTGGGCGTGAGTTCGAATATCGTGTAATCACTTGATAGATCAGTGGTTAGAGCAGTGGTCGCGTATTTCAAACGGTTTGAGTTCGAATTTCACTTAGAAACACACCAGTTTGTATGACTAGTTACTGCATTTTTTGCGGATTAAATTTCAAAATGAAGATTAATTAAGAAAAATATGTCCTAGTATGATAAACGCGGGAATTAATTTAAATACTTAAAAGCGAGAAGAAATATTTAACAATAGTTTAAAATCAGCTTATTGAGAATTTTGATCAAACTGAAGGCGAAGCTTGAAGAAAACCTTGGACGAGACATTTATTAAAAGCTCGGCTAAATATAATACTAATAATAATAAAACTCTAACTGAAATCGTTTTTCAGTTTTTTTTTTGTTTTTTTAACTCCTTGTAGCACCTTTAAACATTGAAAACGCGAGAGATATGATAAAGGCACAAAAACGCCTTTTCATGGAAAAGTTTAATTAAAAATCGTGGTTGGTGGTTTTAAAGCGGTTTTGGAAGCAATTAGGAGCTTACGATAAGTTATCTTGGTGAGGCTGTTTGTATTTTAAGGTCACAAGCTTGTCTATGTGGAATGTTTTATCTCTTGATTAAAAGGGCAAGGTAAAGAGCAACTTTAAACAAAGACGTTTTGTTCACCATACAAGGTTTCGTCTTAATAAGCGCATTACAGAATGACCTTTCGCATAAATTCACGATAAAAAATACCTTGATTAATATTTAATAAAATTAGAAGTATATTTTATGATAAATTTCTTTATTGTAACTCTGGATTGAAATGGATTGCAATTAGAAAAAAAAGTAAAATTGTCAAAAAGTATATGAATAGTCTAAAAAAGGAAAAAAAGGAAAAAATATAAAAACAGTGATTTTAAAAGAGTCTTAGCTTGATCATTTTTTTTTATTTCAATCCTTATTATATTAGATTGCGATAAGAAAAAAGGCTAGGAATTGTGATATAACTTGCTTTTTTTCCATTAAAGTTACCTAAAAACAGAGTTTTTTACGAAAAAAGTAACTAACCAGCTTGCTCCAGGAAATATTTGTCTCCAAACTCGATTCAACGTTGCATTCCAGCCGCAAGGTGTCGTGCGAGCGCAACTCGGAAGATGGCGGCAGAACAACGACCTTGGGCGGGCCTGAAGGTCAAAGGGCAGGAGTTAACACGTGTGCGAAAAATCGTTTCATACATTTTGCTCGACTATATACTGAAGGGTGGATCGCATGTTTTGAAGTTAAAATATCGTCGCCATTTACATTCTAATTCGTTTTGTTGTTTAGATCTTCACCAAAGGCTAATGGAAGTGCACGATCTTATATTATTGAAAATAAAAAAAATTAAACATTCATTTTAATTTTTTACACATTACTTTTTGGTAAAATATTTTTAACAATTAGTGCTAGTTGTCTCAAAAATCTAATGAGTGAAATGATCTGTTCTTTTTTTTAGAACGCCAGGAATTACTTTCTCTGGAATGGCTTTTGGTGTACTAATGATACGTAAGGCGTAATTGTTGGTCAAAAAGCAGTTTCAAAGGGGTTAGATAACAGTTATTGAACACATATGTGTGTGCATCTTTCATTGATTGCAAAAAAACCCTCTAACCCTAACGTTTATTAAAGGTAGGGATTAAAGTTTTATGTTCACCGTATATGCTGACTTCAATCTGCTGCTGGCTTGTACCAACAGAATTAACAGCTGAACAAACGTAAATCCCCGAATCGTTCCTCGTTCCAACGATCGTATGAACTCCACCTTCGTCCAATGTAAGGTTGACATTGTCCTGAATTAAGGGTGGAAAAATGTTGTTGCTCGTATTTTATAAATATTAGTAAAACATCTTTTTTAACTTTAGTAGAACAAATCCTTAAAAGAAAATTGTGATACATTTTCAACTTTGCCAAAACTTAAAATTGATTCAGTTTTATTTAAATATCTTAACTTGACAGAGCTTGACGAATCAAGATCTTTGATTTACGTGCTTTTTTAAAAAAATATTTAGGTATCAATCTAATTTGGCGAATTAACTGTAAATAGAAAACCAAAATTACCCGAAGTTCCAAATTCCTTAGAATGAATATCCCTGAGATTTTTCACAAATAACCACAAAGCCGTTAAGGCAACACAATTTGTAATTGTTAATGGCAAATTATAAAAAGGGGTACTTTTGAATAAAATTAAATCAAAGTAAGTAAAAAAATAATTTAAAGTTGCTTACAGATATAAAGGTAAAAACTAAAATAAATCAAGCAAAAAAATATTTTTTTTGTAAACCTTAAATTAGAAAACGGTAAAAAAAAATAAAAAATAAAAAAAAACACAAAAAAACGGATACTTCAATATCTTCATCTTGGAGGTGAGGTCTTACCTTGGTCAGAGTAACTGTTGGTTCGGGTATTCCCCCTGCCTGGCACGAAATCTGGTAACCGGTTCCTTCCACCAGAATCTCACCTTCAGACTTGCCCACCACCGTCAAGGTCACCACCGGGGGCGCTAGAACAAACAAGAATTTACGAGTTTATTTTTCGCAACATGTAATTTTGAATTTCACAATTGTTTGGTTAATATTAAAACAACGTATCTTCGTGAAAGTAAGAATTTCTATTTGAAACGCTGGCATAAACGTTATCAAAAAATTACTTTCAGAAAATACCTAAAACTCAACGCAATATCCAAAAAATATAAAACGTTGAGAATAACGTAAATGTAACATGAAAATAATAAATAAAAATGAAAGCTAACTTAGGTTTTTTTTTATCTGTTTACTAAATTAATTGTTTTTTCTATGAACTTCAATCCTAACAAACGCTTAATATATTTGACTGCAGCGCTTGACAAATAAAAATCAAACCCACCTTGTACAATAAGCACAGCAGAAGCTATGGCTGAACCAGCAAGGTTAGTTGCTACACATTCGTACTCGGCTGCGTCGGAAAGTTGAACGTTATCGATGCTCAATCTACCTTCGTCGTTCACCTTTGTCTAGTGGAAAAATATACAAATTTGATGTTCTGTACCCTGAGTACTGTACAAGTTGAAAATATCTAAAGCAAATACTGAAATCTAATTCTAAATTTAGCAACCATTTTGTTAGGAAGAAACAACGTAATTGATGCAATTTTCGAGACTCTGCTAAGATTATCTCGGTAAAGGTAGAAATAAGAAGAATAAAAATAATGTTAAATTATTAGGTAATTAAATTGTACCAAACTTAAAAAAATTGTAAGGTTTATTATAAAATAGTTTATTAACGAAATTTATCAGAAATGAAAGATTATTAAAACCAGGTATGTTTGTTTAAGAAATAATTTGATATCACAAAATTGCATACACCTGTAGATATGTAATTAAAAACACTTAATTTTTACCCTTGTATCGTCAAAATCCATTCCGTCCAATCTCGCCCAGCTCACACTCACGTCTGTGACGTCATTCACTACGTCACAATGGAAGACCGCCGACTCGCCCAAGGTCACGGTGACATTGGGATGCCGTACCTCGACCACTGGGGGCGCTGTAATCATCCACGGGAAATAAATAATATATTGAGTTTTGCCATGAAAAACAAGCACAAAATGTCCACGATACCTTATTAAACCTATAGAAACGTTTGGACAACACCATACTTCGTTAGGTAGATGAATTTAAAGCTTATGAAGGATATGGTATAAATAAGCATCGGCGTATGGTTGTTTCTCGAATCGCTCACCGGAGATCGTAAGTTCAAAACTCACTGCAGGCTAGTTGTTTTTCTAGCCTGGCTTGGTTGATTATTGATCGACTGATTCCATTGAAGGCTCTCTAGGTACTCACTAAGGCCGGCTTGTTCAAGCGCCCAATACATTACCTGCAACAAATTCCTTCTTTGCTATTCTAACTTAGGTCTCACCTGCTTTTAGTATAGTGAGAGTTCTTGTGCTTTGCCCAGCATCGTTTACCCCGGTGCAAGTGTAAGTGCCAGAGTCGGTATCGGGAACGAAACCAGTGATGCGTAACATTGCGCCAGAGGTCAACACAGAGGTCGAAAACGAACCGACGTCCTGAAAACAAGAACCCACGTGTTTTAATCGATTTTATAAAATTAACGACATTAGCTTTGTCATGTAGTTTGCATTTAACTATTTTTTTATTATCTAAAATGCAGCATATATACTGGATTGAAAATGGTTTATGTGTTCGGCATTCTAAAGGTGTACTGAGCTTACACTTATTTGAATTCGCAAAATTTATCAACAGATATTGCAAAAAACAATTACAGAAGGAAAATCATTTAAAGTTGAAGGCCAAACCCCCCAATATATATTTCAGTTACAATTTTAAGAAAATCTTTAACACAATTCCGCGCTTACTCGTATAAAAATACGTATGTATGATTAGCTTTAGAAACTTTTCACTTACTTTGGTCCATGTGTAGGCGACTGGTTGTGTATCACCAATTGACTTGCAGTTGATTGTAATGGATTCGGACTCTATCAGATGGATGGTGGACGAGGGCTCGATATCAAGCGAAGGGGGATCTGAGAATAAAAAGTGAGATGTTTTGAGATTTGAATTTTCGAAGGCTGTATGTAAATTATCAAAAAACATCAAATTTTTTTAATCGGTCCTGGTTTTGAGGAATATATATATGTTGGCCTACACTGGCATCGTCAGTTCCTATAAGTAAAGCAGAATACATTTATGTATAGCAAAGTAATATTTAAATTTTATAAAAAAATTCTTATCCTGTGTTTCACTCTGTTTTTTACTTTGACATACGAATTTTTTACTAATTTTGAAGTCGGCAATTTATTTTTACTGAAGTTTTGAAGTCACCAATTTTTAGTTTTGATACCAAAATGTAATTTTAGGTCGAAATTTAAAAACTTGCGATTTAAAAAATATATCTGTTTAAACTATAGCTAAATGACCTCTTTTACAAACTTGTACAAATACAAACACAACAACATCTTTGTTAATATGCTGCGTAATCTTCCCACGAGATCCTTTATCAATTTTTCTAAGTAAGGAGAAATTTTGATTTAAGCCTGATGTTTTTGGGCGCACAGCGCTTAGCTAATCTCACGCCTAGATTATCCCGACAAAATCTTGCACCGCGTATAATCTAACATTATTGTTGTGATCGTTTTTCTTCGAACATGTTTTCGATGTTGTGTGGAAATAACAACTGCTTTGTATACAGATCTTATCGAATATTTAAGACCCAACAGCCTATTTTCAATAATCTTAAAAAAAAAACTTGAGAAATCTTGACGGCTGTAATGACCATAACTGGTGTTGTTCCAAACTTTGTATTTAAAAATTATTTTATTCGCAAAAATATCAAGTTAAGTATAAATCGCAAATGAAGCGGCAAATTAAAAGTGAATTTTAATAAAAAGTAAAAAAAAAAATTTTTGACCGATATCACCCTAAAATGATCCAAAATGGTCGTGAACTTAAAAAAAAATTATAATGTAAAAAACAGTTCAAATGCAAGAATGATGTAGAACAAATCTTGTACAACAATCTAGTAGCTGGTTTGCTCACATTGTGTCTCGACTCGCACATATTCCTGGCTCCTTCCCATAACATTGTAAGCAGTGCAGAGGTACTTTCCCGAATCCTCATCAGTGAAGTTGGGAATCCGGAGGACTCCGTCGCTCTGCTCGGCTCCTGTAACCATCACAACACGTTAAATTAAACGGAAAGAAGTTATGAAGCAGAGAAGCCATAGAAGTTTTTTCAGGAATGGCGACACAAAGGTACGTCAAAAACTTTTTTTACATTAAAGATACGAAAAATGCGCGTTTAGATTGAAAGAATTCCTTTATAGTTTAAGGTGTCCAAATTTATTAAAGCTTGGTACAGTTTTTGCTGCATTCTTCAGTTAAGGAAAAACAAGTTAATAGAGTTAAAAACAAAATTTTATATTCAGTCTGCAATTATAAAACCTAACAATTACCAAGCACGCGCTGGTAACTGCCTTACAGTTATTCCATCCTTTATCAAAAAGTTTGGTAATGCTTGATCTTGGCCTACCGAAGTCGCATTAACTAAAAAATGGTGCTAAACTATTCGTGGTCTTGAAAAGAACGTATTTGATTTTGTAAGCCTTTTCAAAAGGCGCCTTCTGTTTCATTATGGAATATAGAACAGCTTGAGTCATTAAATCTACAAATTTCGTTTTTTGACTTTTTATCTGTAAACCCACAACAAGTACCAACCTGCCGGCAATTCCTGTCCTTCCTTGGTCCACTTAATCATAGGTGTTGGGGTTCCAGAAGCCACACAGTGGAGTTGCAAGGTCCCACCCGCAGTTACCCTCTTTTCCTGGGACTCTACCGTCACCCTGGGACCCTCGTAAGCTGCTGTAGCGTGAACTGCGCATACATGGGGTTAAATTAGGGGGGTTACCTAGAGGAACAAAAAACACAAAGTATGGTACACCCTAATTACTAGTACGGGGCAAAAAGCGGCGCAATTAAGCCGGTAATTAAAACAAAAGTGCTGCTTGTTGCGTTTGCAGTGCCAGTGCGCCGATTGCAGCCTGCCATTCGATTGAGAAGGCGACAAGTTTCATGCACAAATTAAGTCATGCCGGCTGCAATTTTGGCAACACGCAAATACAGGCGACGGTTCGGACGATAGACGAAGGTCTTGGCCGGCTTTCAGGCTTGAGATTTACTTGATGCAAAGTTGAGTTTCTGAAACAAAGGGTTAGGAACAAAGGCGTAACGCTTCATCAAGTTTTAAATCGTATTTGTTGGAGGTTTAAGTTAGACGTAGAAGGAATATTTAAGCGCATATAAAAGTAGATAGCATTTAGAAAGTTTCAAATAAATCTTAAGATAATAGCTGGAGGTTGTAGTTAGACGTAGAATGAATATCAAAGCCTCTTTATCCATTTTTCAACATCTTATAACTGAATAAAGAGAAATTCGAAACGTTCAAATGTTATATTCTTTTATAATTAATCTTTGACATTCCTACAACGCTACATAAAAAGTGTTTAGTTTGTGTCAAAAATAATGTTTGGGTCCCCGAAACGGCTTTTTTATTTAAACAGTATTACTGAGAAACAGCATGGCTCCATTAAAACACGCTTCCATTGCACAATTGATGACTTTGCTTGTGTATTGAATATTAAATATGAAAATTATTGAAAGTAAGAAATTTGGTTAATGACAGTGACAAATTTATAATTGTTTCCTAAAAAAACGTTTTGCAAGAAAAATAAAAGTTAACTATATATAAAACAAGAGTTTATAACAGTTTTATTTTCTGTATAACAAAAACACTACCCGACTATGATAAATTATGTATTTTCGAACCCTTAATAAAGAATAGTTGTTACAAATTTTCCACCCTTTGAAAATAAGAAAAAAAATCATGAAAATGGCAAAAAATTTTCAATTTACAGTAAAAAAATTGAATTATGTTTTCTTACCCTTGATGACGACTTTGACTGTCGAGTCGCCCGCCTCATTAATGGCGAGGCAAGCGTACTCGCCCGCATCAGATAACTGGGCACTCTTAATCTCGAGTAGATTGGAACCCTGGCGGTAGCGAGTCAGCATTTGCGGCGAACCTGGGAAAGATAATAACCTATAAAGGTATGCGGGCATGTTTTTTGCAATATAAGTTCATAGGAAAAATAAATGCAAGTGTGATAAGTGATAAGTAAGCATTTTGTACTGATTGAACAAAAAAACGCCCTGGAATTTTGAAAGTTCGGCGCCTATGCTCAAGAAACACAAAAACCTTGTCAAAAGCCGCAGGGACTGTAAAAATTAACTATATCAGTAAAATATACAACTACAAGTAGTTGTAAGTGCTGTTTAGCATTATTAGACCGATTAAAAATTTGTTTGCTAGCAGTTATTATAACACTTAGATAAACATGATAAAGACTCAAGATTTCTAAAAAATTTTAACCTTAAATAATAAAAATAAAACACAAAATACCGTTTCTGGTTGCGTTCAATCGCTGCCAAATCACCGAAGGCTTTGGTTTTCCGCTTGCTTTGCACGTAAGTACGATTGGTTCGGATTGTCGAAGAGTGATCAGCCTTGCTGGCAAAACTTCCACTATTGGACGCTCTGTAAGTCAGGTAAAATGGTAAAACAGCTGTTTTATCAACATTTTGTGTTTGTTGTAGGTTGTGTTGTGTGTCCAACTGGAGTAATTAGAGTTCGACGTGCTCAGTTTTATTTTAATCTGATGTTTTTGAAGGACTTTGTAGTTTTATTCTAATATTCTTTACAACTGAAATATAAATTGGGTATGATAAAAAAAGATTTAATAGTTGATCTCGAAATTGGGTTTGTGTATTTACATGCTCGTCTTATAGTTGTGTAAATATTTTATTAAAACTAGAACAAAGTGTATATGAACGCAGCCTTACAATGCCTCTAAAGTTTAAACCATACTTCAACAACCATGCTTATGGTTGTTGAAACAAAATAGTTTGTGGAAATCAATCGAAAAAAATGCCAATTGTTATTTTGAATAACAAATTTAACCAATCATTGAAAAACTTGCTAATATAGTATTAAAAAAACTTTATAACTTACGCAAAACTTCGAGGTATACTGAGACCTCGCGATGTCCAACAGCATTGCTGGCAAGGCACACGTAGTAGCCAGCCTCCGCCACTGTGATTGGTCCAAACTTGATCACGTGGTTGTTGTCGGTGAGTGACGTATGACCTAAGACCAGGCAAAAAAACGCCAATTTGTTAGAGTTTTTAACCCATAGGAATACAGGCAAATTAACGAAAGTTTTCCTGAAAGCACCAAAAATCTATTTCAACAATATAAATATTAAAAAGATAAAAACTTTTCACCAAACAAACTCTTTAAAACACAATCTTAAACAATTACAACAACCAGCAAAATAACAACAAATCAAATTTCAGCAATCTTTACCATTTTTACAATTCAGAACCAACAAATTCCAACAGACTGTTTTTTTAACATATTTCAACAACCAACAAATTTTCAACACAATTTTATTATATTTCAAAAATCATAAATAAATCCGCCAGACAACAAAGTTTTAATTTTCCAACCAACTTCTCTCACCTGTGAACTGCTGTTGGTTATTTCTGACCCAAGTTATGTCGGCGTCTGATTCGTTCGTATTGCAAGAGAACTGAGCACTTTCACCAGCAAACACCCGCTGGTACTTTGCTGGTCCGATGTGCACCTGAGGCAATTATAAGGTTACATATAAATCTGCATCAAAATAAGACCTTTTTCAAGGCAACTTTGAATCCAGCCAGTTTGTTTTGTCTGTTTTTTCTTGTTAACATTGTTTCCGGTGTTTACAACATGATCGTCTCTTCAAAAAAACGTTTTATCAGATTTTAAAGGTAAAAGTTTATCATATTTAAACAAAAATTTATCACACTTTAAAAGAGTTTTTTATCACATTCAAAAGCAAAATAGGTTTTATCATATCGAAAAAGTTTTTTTAATACATTTTTTTTTTTTTGCCGATTTTTCTCTTTAGCCTATCGTCTGCATTTTTTTTTTGTCATAACGTAACTAATTTATATAAAGGATACGCCACAGGCACGTAAAAAACGCCAATACGATAAACGATCAATACGATAAACGATGAAGTCACTACTTAGTAGTCTTTACAGCGCGTATAAAACTTAAGCAGGGCGAAAAAAAAATGATATGTTTAAACTCACATTTGGCAAATCCTTCTTGACGACCTGGAGTGTCATTTTACTCTTGGTAACCCCTCCATCGTTGGCAGCCACACAGAAGTAAACTCCAGCGTTCGATTTTACAACGTTCACTATCGTTAGCTTGTTGCCATGCACCTGGAAGCAAATTTAAAAATGGATTTTAAATACCTGGATGTAAGTCGGAGATATTTGTAGATTTTTGCTATAATATGTATTTTAAAAATAGCAGTTTTATCGCAGCCAGCTACAGTAGCTGCTAAGACTGTGTAAACCTTTAGTTACCAAACAAGCCACGCTGATATTACTAAGGAAAAAAATCAGTTTCACCAATCACACTAAAATAAATCAATCATTTGTTTGTAATCAATCATTGTTTCATAGAACTGTGTAGGTTACTATATCTGGTTGTCTGTGTCTTTTTTATTTCATGCATATCAGAAAAAATACATTTTTTGATGTTTAAGGCTTGGGTCGTGAGATGCTCATAAAACTCAGATTTGGGTCGCACTCAAAAAAGTTTAAGAACCCCTGGTTTACAACATTTTAGTGGATAGGATTTGGGTCGTATAAGCTTTCGCTGCTTGACAATTTTTCGCAACGACTCAAAGTAAAACAGCGAAGCTTTACAAATTTTCTCAATTGTTTTTTTAGTGAACAAAGTCTATTGCAAAAATCAATTCCAATTTAATTAATATGAACCATGTGCTTGCTTTCGCAATTTCCTTAAATTTGCGAGAGAAATTACTCAGAACCAATCTTAATAAACCAACCATGTGAACTACTACAGTCGGCGTTAACTACTATTCTCCAATTACGTTATGTGTTAAACAAACGGCCAATACGACATTTTAGTTAAAATCATAAAAATCCACTTTGTGCGCTTACCACAATGTTCGAGTCCAGGGGAATCCCGTCTGCTCGTTCCCACGTTATCTTTGGAGGGGGATTCCCTCCTATGTGACAGATTGAAGTGCTGTTCGTACCTACGTAGGCGGTCACTTGAGCAGGCTCGGTGCGACAGATCGGCTTCTCGGCGGGCACTGTGACGTAACAATTGAAAACACGGTAATAATGAAAAGTGTTGCATTTTCAAAAAAAAGAAAAATATGGGGGCCTTTTTTCGGTTTCAAACACTGGCATTTTGGTGACAACTTACTGACTCTTTCTTACATTAGCGTAGAAATATTTAGAAAATAACATAACACAAAAACTTGCTGAAATATCTGTGTAGATTTTGCTATTAGTTTTCTGGTTACGTTTTTATCATCGATATACGAGGATAGATCTAAATCTCATTCTGAAGGTAATATACATTCTACAGTTAACATCTGTGACCAAACCAGCATCTACATCGCTTAATCTATTCCAGGGGTTCCTAAACTGTTTTTACCGGGGACCCCTAAAATGTTTTTTTGCTTTGCATAGACCCCGGTAGGCAAAAAATAATTATAAATGACTTCACAATACAAATAGACTTCATAACTCTGTTTATTTCGGTCCGTAAAATGGAAAAGTTAAATGGAATCTAACTATACATTCAGTGCAAAATCGTTTAATTCTTAATTAAAGTTTTTTCTTTTAAAAATTAATTACTTAAGTATACACTAGTTTTTTAATTAGGCCTTCATGGACCCCCTAAAACTAGTTCACGGACCCCCAAAGGGTCTATGGACCCCAGTTTAAGAATCCCTGATCCATTCTAACCGAACACAAATATCTCGAAGTGGTAAAAAAACAACGACTCACCTTGTGGAACTATGTTGACGTGAATGAATCCGTTGTCGATCCCGAATGCATTTCCAGCAGTGCATTGGTAGATTCCGTCATTATTTGTGACCGCTGACTCAATACGAAGGACACCGCCTTCTTCAAATGTCTGCGTCAAATATATCACACGTTTTTTCAACAGGTTTAGCGACATTTCGGTTGAAATTGAATTGTTTTGGGGCGCCATGCATGTGCTTTACCATCATTTTTATGCAAGCGATCAATTGTTTGTTTTATAAAGGGTTTGTCAAATAATATACCACCAAAATGGTCTAAAGTATGCAGTTTTAAACTAACTATTCGATGTGTCAATGTAAGCACAGGTTGCAAAAATACATGGTTAGTCTATGATACGTCAGCCGTGATGGTTGGTCAAAAAGCGACTTCAGAAGGACTATATCGTAGTTGTTGAACACATAAGTTTTCAGGTTGCAAAAAACGTCTTTTTATGACTTCTTAAGTCAGTTAAAAATAATTTTTAACAAAGTACGGACGCAAAAACTTAACTTTTAATATACAAGTTTAGGGCAACACGAGTTATCATTAACAATCACAAAAAACGTGCTTTTAAATGTTCAATTTTTCAAAAGTTGTACCGGTCATTAATTCGTTCACACTTACGTTGGGGGGTAACATGCGACCCCTCTTTTGCCACGAGAACTCGGGTTGGGGCTCACCCACAGCGCTGCAGTTGAGAACCCCGCTCTCCCCGATTGTCAGCGTCACTTCCGGGGTCAACACGGTCACGCTTGGCGGGAGGCCATCTGCGGGGAAGCACCGATAATTAATTTAAAATGACTTTTAGGTAGAAATTTTTACTATTTAAATTGAAAAAATTATGGCTTGAGGTTCTAGTTCAGTGGTTTTCTCAAACTTATTAATGTTTCAAATTAATATTAAGATAATGTTTTGAGGTTATAGTTAGTCGTAAAAAAAAGTTCAAAGCCCATATGGAAGCAGTTTCATTTTGTGAAAGTTTCCAATATATTAAGGATCTATGTTGTAGACGTAGTAAAATATACCCATACAGAAGTAGGAAGCATTTTGTGAACGTTCCCAATAATTTATTTTAAACAGGTTATATATTTTCAAGTAAAGTTAGGCTGAGGATCTATATGAAAAGAGTTGGATCTACATAGTTTTTGCGTGCGTCATATACTAACATAGTTTTCCGTTTCTTAAAACCCAAACGCGTGCCTGTGTACAAAACCAATACATTAGTGGCTGAGTTTTAAAGTAATACGAAATAATTGGCTTCCAGGGACGTTGCAGGGATTTCAATTTTACGGAGTAACAACGGTATCTTAAATTAAAGTATCATTTTTTTTTGCTTCAAGGGAAAGAAGATGTACAAGATCAGCGAAGAGGAACATCTTGAGAGGAGTAGGAGAAAAGAGCAGGAGATGCGCAGGAGAATTAAGGAGGAAATAGTGAGAGAAAGGAAGAGGAAGACACTCAAGAAGATAAAATTATGCACATGGAAGAGGTTGGCGTCCTAATGCGATTCTGAGAAATAAATAAAGCGTACGGCCAAAAAAGCACCGCTTATTAGAAGGAAGTAGATGTTTTAATCACCTATCAACATGGAAACTACAATCCACTCACCAAACACTTCCAGAGCTCCTGTAGCTTCGGCTGTCCCGTGTTCATTGGAAGCGGTGCAGTAGTACATCGCCTTGTCGGCCATAGAAGCTGAAGGAATCCTCAACATTTCACCAACCACTTCAACATTGTCCTGCATAGGGTGGCCATCCGCTGCACAACAAATACAGGTTTTGATATTTAATGAAATGCACATTACCTGTTGGCCTAAGTATGGGGCTTTTGGAGAAGAAATAAAAGCATTTAAAGATGTTTGTTTAACTGCTGGCTAGTTATTTTTATAGCCTGTCCTGTTTGCATGATTACTCTACAGATTCGGTGAGTCTGCGATCATGCAAGCCGTACTGGTTGGTCAAAAAGCAGCTTCAGAAGAGCTAGATCACATTTTTTAAACAAATATGTGTGCGTATCTTTCATGTTTCTTTATTGCTATGCTTGCATTATGTTTTTACATTAAAGTCGTTAATCATTTTCTTGTGTCAGTCTAAATTACTGAAGACAGTTGCAGCTGACTGCTTAGCGAATTGCCTATTTAAAATGCTCGGCGTTCACAAATATATTAAAAGTATGACCTACAATCACAAAACTACCAAAAACTGTAACCGGCGGTAACATCACTGGCATAAAACTGTTGTGTCACTGCTTCATACTAAAAATATGCTAATTATGACGTCACAATAACTAATGCATCTTTCAAAACAAAAGTTGAGTAATAGCTTTATTATTTTTTGCCTTACCGCAATATTACATCCAAGCCAATTATGACGTCACAATGACTGCTGCATCATTCAAAACCAAGGCAGGTTTAAACGACTGAGCACTTACCTCTGTGCCACTGAACCTGGGGGGTGGGTGTTCCGTCGGCGCTGCAGTAAAAGATGACGTCATCGCCCTTCATGACGCTCTGGTTGTTGGGAGTGACCACGACCGAAATGGGGGAGGGGTCGCCTGAAGCGTTGTGATGTTAAAAGGTGCCCGAGCGACAAATGGGAAACAACAGGGAAATGCAAAGGACTTACCTATAAGTAGTTGACATGCAAAAAGTTTCTACACACACAAAATGAAGTAACCGTCTTGAAGGAAGCGACCCTTTCAACAGGAAAGTTGTAGGTCAAGCTAAACCGGCTGGTTCCAAAAGGGTTAAGTTTCTTGTACCTTGCTTTGGATAAAACTATTACGATTTGGCCCCTGGTTTTTGACGTGAAGGACTTCGAACTGGATTTTAAAGGGGTCTAGGTTTTTGTCGAATGTTTAAAACAGGGGTTCTTAAACTTTTTCAAAAATGACGTCATAAATTGACGTCACAGTACAAATAAACTTCATAAGTTTGCTGATTTCGGTTCAAAAATGGGAAAGTGAAATTAATTCTAAATACATTCAGTGAGAACCCGTTTAGTTTTTATTTAAATTGTTTGTTTTTTTATAAATTAATTACTTTATTAGTATACACTAATATTTCAATTAGGCTTTTATGGACCCCCTAAAACTAGTTCACGGACCCCCAAGGGGTCCATGGACCCCAGTTTAAGAACCCCTGGTTTAAAATGACTACTTACAAACACCTGGAGGTTCAACGGCCTTATAATGTTCTTAGGTGTTTTATATGGAAAAAAAGCAAAAAGGATTTCAAAAATTGATTGGGACTGGATGAAAGGTGTGAGGTAAGCGAACTAGTTAAGTTAGGGGTTGTTAAACTGGGGCGCGTGAACTCTTAGGGGGTACGTGGAATAGTATTAGGGGTTCTATGAAGGACTATTTGAGTCTTGATGAGAAATTGGAAACACCATTTTTAGAAAAATGGACCAACATTTTCGTTAATCTATAAAACTGGGTTGCAAGGTATAAGTCTGGTCGAAAACGTACTCCAAACACAGCTGTCAAAGGTAAAATATTATAAGTTTGTTTAGAGAAAACATTTTTTTTATTAAGCAGGGTCTTCATTTGCAAAATTGAATCAACCTTTGCTAATATTGCGCCGAAAAAATACTTTAAAGTTTATACAATGGGTTTACGTTCGCCATCTACCGGATGAGCTGTTTAGAGAACCTTTTCGCCGGAGGCCATTTTTTTTTATTGATTCGCAAAAACGGTCACCAGTCATGTTTTTTTGCCAGGGGCGTTTATTTTGTTTATTTTGCGAGCTTAAAAAGCGGGCGGCGTTTTTTGGCACATCATTACTGCGGGTTACACGAAAAAACGGAAGCGAAATTAAGCGGAAAGCGGGAACGCCAATATGCGGAAACGGAAATAGAATTTAAGCAAGCCACTTCGAATTTAACAAACTTCATAAACACCCAACATGTTTTTGAGTTAAAAAAAACACCCAAAAACCAATTTTTTCGGTCCTAATTCTTTATTTCCTGTGAAACGCGATTTCACATTTCCGTTACCGTAAATTAGCACCGCCAGTATAAATGGCCGAATAAGATAAGCGTTGCATATCAAGGAAAGCAGCAACAATGGACGTTTAATAGCGGACGTGGACGATACGATAGGCGTGGTTATGAATGCGGGCGCAAATTATTGCATAAGTTAATAGCTGTTTTGCCAGACAAGACGCACCGAGAAACATGGAGCAGCCAGGTAAATAATGATATATAAAGTTTGTAGGCTTTGTACACTAAATTGCGGATATGAGAAATTGAAAATGGAAAACATCATGAAGCCTAATTCCAAGGCAGTTAATGTATTAAATTTCGATTTTCTGATTATTTTTGCAACTTTTCATTTAAAAAGTGTATTTTTTTTTTAAATACGTGGCTTCAGTTACCAGCCTTATCGTTTCATTTTCAAGCAAAACCTCATTATTATTGATATATCTTTTCAGTTTCCAAATTGTTAGAACCACCTTATTAATGCCATGGATGATTCGTACGTAAACGTATGCATAAATGATATCGGGTCTGCATTTAGGAGTGTTGTAATGACTTAAGTCAAGAACTTAAGCTCACTTATGTCACTTAACTTGGCATTTATTAGTAGCTGAAGATTTCACCTTAGTCAGCCGCTTTTGTTAGAGCCTAGGCAGGGTTTAGTGGGCAAAAGCCAGCACAACTGCCCTTGGCGTTATTTAGTTTCACGGAATTAAATTAAAATACACCGATTAAAATGGGTTTTAGTTGTTCGGCGTGTTATCGCTGTTAGAACTTTTGCCATTTCGTTTCAAATCCTTGCTATAGACAGCACCAGTTTTATATACTCCATAACGAACCTAAGCATCAATTGTTTATTCTGTTTTATATTTCAGGCTGCTGTCAGAATCTTTTTTAAAAAGTTAAAAAGAAAAAGTTAACAAAATTAAAAAAAACATCAGATTTTAAAATGGTCGCCAAAATTACAGGCGCCAAGCTTGCTTTCCAAACTTTAGCGTTTTCCTGGATAAAAAGCAGCGGTACATGCGCTTTATTTTGCCAGTTCAGCTGCAAATTAGGAGCGGCTCTACGTCGGGAATTGCGCCCGAATTTCGCTTGATTGCTGGTTTAGCTTGGCCACAACGTACAGTGCTACTGTGTAGACGGCTCATGTGCATGCAAGCTGTGTGTGAAGGTGCTGCGTGCTGTTAGTGACATGCTACAATGCAATGTAATAATGCGGATAATACTAGTGCAAAGCAAGCAAAAGCGACGGCTGCTAAAATTGCTAAAACACGGCGTTTATGCTGATTGGAAAACGAGAAACGTCGAACGGGATGCTGTAATTTGCGGAATGAGAAAATAAATCGGGAAATATACTCCAAAGTTTTAAGTAGTAAAACATATATAAAATGGACTAATTTATTTTTCTTTTTGGGGGGGGAGCAATTTATATTTAATTATTTTTTTATTTGTGGAGCATTTTTTTTATTTCTTTCTATATTCCGCAAATTTGAGCTTGTTTTGTAATAATACTGCAGCGGTATAACTGAAAACTTTCATGCAAAGCTAAATACGGAAGGTTCGATAAAAACAAAACTGCAAGAATATACGGTTGCTTAGCGAATGGCATTATCACAAATAAAATACATGGAAATTAAGTGGTACTTTACATTACAAATTCAAATATCTACGGTGAGTTTTTCTGCTAAACAAAAACGCGACTGGATTAATAAACAAAAACAAGAAGCAAATAAACACGACGAACTCAAGGCTTTTTAACGCAACACGGAAGTATTTGGATGCAGAAAGGCAACTATTCGGTGAACGTAAGTTTGTAAGGATTGGTGAAAAACGATTTTGAAAATGAAAAATGAATTTGCCATCAAAGACTATTTTCATAAATTTTCACTAAATTATTTTGTGATTCAAACAAAAGTTCTTTCAAAACCTAATAGATATTAAACGCCAATTTTCGCTTTTATAAAACAGAAGTGTTTAAATACAAAAATAAGTCTTCTTTTTTAGGTACTAAAATTTCGAGGTTGAACCATAAATTTAAAAATTAAAAACCAAAATACCACAAATAAACCGAAAATTTGAACCAAAATTTGGATAAAAAGTTGTGGTTTAAATTAGTTGAAAGCCCAAACTTGGCTAGAAGTGTCCAATCGGCGCGGTTTTTATCCCCTTTTCATCCGCACAATAAAATATGCAAATATAATCATCAAACAGCGGCCCTTCGGTAAAATAACTCAAAAAAACGCCAAAAAACGCAGCAAACACAAAAAACAACCAGAAAAATACAGGTATACGGCACACAAAGCGCGCTCAGGGCAGACAAAATAGCGCGATTAAGGGGGTAAGGGGTGGTGGGGGTAAAGGGTCATGCTCACCCCGGGGCCGACTAACCTTGGGTGACCTTGAGAACGGCCGAGTCCTGGCTGATGCCGTAGAAGTTGGAGCCGGTACAAACGTAAGATCCAGAGTCGGTTAGCTGGACGTCACGTAACGTCAGGATTCCACGGAAATCAGTGGCCCGTGACGGCAGACGACCACCGCGTTTGTGCCAGGCTCGAACGAAAGGCATCTGGGGAGGTTATGGTCGATTAATGGCTTATCTATTTTTCAACTGATAATATGTATTATAGATATGTTCAAAAAATGACGTAATTTTGATTGCTAAACATGGTATCTATAGAAATTTAATAAAAAATCTTCTAAATGATTAGTTATTCATCGTTAGAAATAGGTACCCTAATACGTTTCACAGTTCTAAACAGTCAAAATACTTTTGTCAATAAAATGCTTTTAACTACAGAAAAATAATTTTGAAATAATATACTTTATTGCAAAAACCGATACTGTCATGATAAATAAGTTTAACAAACACATGTCAGTGCTGTAAAAAAATCATTTTGAAATGACTTTATTCCCAGTCAAGTCATTTGTAAAATAACTTTGTTCTACATCAACTTAAATCAAAATAAAAGTTAAACTATTAAAGTAGGTAAAATCGTCTGTGTTATGAACAATAATTTAAATAAAGGATTCCCAACATACAGAAAGCTAATTTTTTTACGTGTAACAATGACATAAAATAGCCGATATTTACAAAAATGTTCAATGAAAACATTTAACTTTAACCCAAGCCATTTGAATCAAAGAATAATTTCCAGGTGATTTGTCCAAGAGACTTAAGTCAGACATTTTACCGAAACGACTTAAGTCAAGTCAGGTCGTTTAAAAATAGTGACTTAAGGGCACTTCAGTGAAGTCATTGACTTGTCATTACAACATTGACATATACTGATTAACACCCAAAATATTTTCCTTATCACTTTTGTTTAGTATTTAACCTATTAACACAACATCTAATAAAAGAAACTATTTCAGTTAATAAACAAGAGTTCCTCACATTATTGCTGCTGATTGCGTTGCAAACAAATGAAACGTCAGAACCGACTTGCGCCGTCACGCTTCGTGGTTCCTCAACCTTGACCTGGATCATCGGCTGTGGGCCTGACGTAATAACAACGAGGTTGAGAACAAAAAGGCTTAGCAACAAAAAACATTAATTATTATAAGTCTTGAGATATAATCCTAAACATTCACTTTTAAAACCTTGTCAAAACTAAACAAAATGTAATTTTAAGGTGGATGTCGACACCTTATCTACACCGCTCTACCTATTCAACACCTAAAGGCTCCAACTGTAAAAACTCTGATGATAACAATTGCGTCCTGCCTTTTATAAGTGAAGCTTTGATTTGCTTTTCAGTCACACTAACTGAAGATGATTTGTATCGAAGATGCTGTCGATCTACTCGACCTTTTTGGCTTTGAAATTTATAATTAAGCTACATTACAGATCCGTGCATAGTGTACCTAATTTTAAGGTGTTTATATGACCCAAAACGGTCTCCCAAACCGTAAATACAACTATGGCTATTTTCACAACTATAAAACACTTTTTTTAGCGTTATGTGAAATAGTTTCGCAAATAGCCAATAAAAATAACCTGATGCTATTTACCTGGTTACAAAGTAACTTAAAAAAAATGGAAATAAATCATCGAAATTATGCCAAACTGGAAAGTTCATTTAATACCATTATAACCAGAACCCAGACGCTACGCCCAGCCCGAACCCTAATCAATGTACATTGTACAATTACAAATAGATGTACTTTAGCGATCCGGGCAAATAGCTACTTTCTATTTATTTCCTCGCATGCTACAACACCTACGTGCAAGTGTGACGACCGCAGTATCACTGCCCTTTCCGTATCGATTAGGCACTTCCGGAAGCTATTTACCCGGCTAGCAAATTATTTGAAATAGACTGGGGAATAAATCATAAAAATAATGAAAAACTCAGTAAACTAAATTTATATATACCACAACCTGAACACAAATTAATGTACAATCACGGGCAAATAGCCACCTCCTATTTATTTCCTGGCATACTACAACACCTACGTGCAAGTGTGATGACCGCAGAATCAGAACCGGTTCCGTATCGATTAGCAGCTTCACAACGGTAAGTTCCAACCCCTCCGCTTGTGAGGCTGTTCAGGGTCAGGGTCCGGCCACCGTCCGACAGCACAGCCCCACGGGGCAGGGAATTCCCCGGGCGGCGCCAGGACACTCTTACCCGATTGTCGGAGTCCACGATGCACCTGGGAAAGTACCGATAGTGAGAGCAGTTAAAATAACAAAATATCAGGTTAATAGGGTTGCCATATATTTTGAGGAATAAATTCATTTGAAGACTTAAAAGATGTAAGGGCTTTGAATCCAAAATTTGTTCACTTGTTTTTATTAAAAAAACAATAAAATTTACTCGACCCTTATGGATTTACAATTCATTATTATCAAAAAAAGGTAAAATTACTACACATGGTTGACACTTGACAAATATTCTTAATGGATAAAATAATTGGACGATTTACAAAAATGTAAAAGTTTTTAATGATCCGAAGCTAGATCACCTGGATCATTTTAATCATTGGGATATTTTGAATATACCAGAAAATCAAATACTTGTAAAAAAATTGTTAACAATAACAAATACTTGTAAAAAACTGGTTTTACTGCACATGGTTGACCAACATTTTTAGGAAATAAATTAATTTATATAAAAATAATGGGTTTTAAATAATGAATAGGATTACTTTTGTTGTTTGAAACATTACACAGTAGCAAAAATTTGACATTTAGAAAACAATAGAATTTCATAGGCATTGAAAGATTTTAAAGGCGCTTTTTGAGGTAATCGAAATACAAATGAAATTAACTCTAAATGTGACGCCTGAAAACGACGAAGTTTAAAAGCAAAGTACTTGAGTAAATCACCAAGCAACCGACCTGAGTATGACGTTACTTCCGGGTTCAGCGTTCACACTTTTGGGGTCCACTCTCACTTGCGGGACATCCCCTGGTCGTACGGTGGGCGGACGAACTGAAACAAGGAAGAAAGAAATTGGTTTGGTTAAAATCTACTAAAATATAAACTATTAATAAATCGCCAATGCGAAATGATACAGCGTGGTTACACTCCGTTGTAAAAATAGAATCGTAATATATTGCTATTGCGTTTGTATACTTATCAAAGAAACACTTCCCTCCACTAAGATAATTAAAAAATCGTTATAATTTTTACTCCACAAAAAGTTTAAGCTCACTTACTTCTTAATTTCCATATTTTAGCCATTTTATTTGTATGGTCTCGGTGATAAACCATCAAATAAAAAGGCTATCAATTTTGCCCAAACTATCAGGTATTAGAATAAAATATTCGAAATGTCGTGTTAAAAAAACCCTATTTCAGAGACTCAAAAAACCTCAATAAGAATTTAGGCCTATTTTTCGGTCAACCTTATTTTTTTGGAAAACCGTCTGGTTTTATAAAAAAAACTATCTTACCAATCTTTACGCAGCTTCCGCCCGGCGCAGTGGGGTTGCCTTGGTAGCCAGTGTCACAATTCTCGCACCTGAGCCCAGTGTAGCCCTCTTCACAGTCGGTACAAGTCAAGGTGTTGGCAGCACTGTTGTACTCGCAAGTCGAAGAAAAACTAAACAAAGTGTAGACTTTAACATATACTGCTGTGTAAAGTATCCGCACAGGCATATTGGAATGTTACGAGCTGTTTAAAATGCTATTGTTTTTGCAAGTCGAAGAAAAACTAAACAACAAGTAAAGTTTAACATAGCACAAAGCTGCTTCGGAAAGTTCCAAGCTATAGTCCGCATATTGGGATGTTGAAGCTGTTTATAAAGTTGATGTATTCATACGTCGAAGAAAAACTTAATAACGCATTTCTTTTTAAATTTCGTGGCGAAAAATAAGAAGAGTAGGATTTTTTCAAAAATTAAAAAAGTTTTTTAAAAGCAACGTTAAAATGAACAAAGGCTTTAACTTCAAATAGGGAGAAAATGCGTTTAAAAAGTTAAAACGTTGGTTTTAAACAGTCTTGAACAATCTATATAAAAATCTTATTAATAACTTCAATTTAAATGCTTAACTTTTTATAACGAACAAAACTTTTAGGCCGTATTTTATGGCTTTTGGCAAAGGGTGACAATTTTGTTCAGCAAATTTTTGTTGCGCCTAACCAAGCATCACAACAAACAAAAAAAGTTGCAAACTATAAATAAGTCGTTAACTTTGTGTCGTAACTTTTATTTGAATATTGCAAAGTTTTCATCTTAACAGCATACTTATCTTATCTCAATTTTAACTACAACTCAGAAACGTATTTAATGGCCTGTGTTCACCCTATAAGTAACTGTTTTCAAATGACTTAATATGAGTTTTTGGGCGGAATGACTTGACTTGACTTAAGTTTTTCCATTTTAATAGTTTAACGTTTGTTTGTATAGCAATAACTTGAATTGAAGTTGACTTGCTCTAATAATTCCTAGACTGTACCAAGTATCGCGCACCACTTATATAAACTAACAAAACATTGAGCGTGTATTTGACCCACCTGTTACTTCCAGTTCCGGGGCACGAGCAGGGTCTACAGGTGTCCCCATTGCGGGGATTCCCGTAGTACCCAGGGGCGCAAAGCTCGCAGTGGTCACCTGAAGTGTTGTCCTGGCAATCCTGTGTGCAAAGAAGTTTTAACTTAATTCAGTGGTGGGATATGAGGACGACACATGGGATTGGTGAAATGTTTTCGCCAAAGTTAAATCATTTGGAAAGTAGTAAAAATATTAAAGCCCATAGAGTAGTAGGTAGCATATTGAAAGTACCTTTTCACTATGTTTAAAATGAATAACGAGATATTCGAAGCGATTGATAAAAAATTAAGAGATGTTCTAAAAAGTGCATTTAGAACACAAAATAGCAAAAAACATGATTTTACCTTACGGTTGTAAAATTTTGAAGATACGATAAAATGAGTTGTTACAAACTTGACTTTTGGTGAAATTATTTGACTTGAATAAAGTATTTTAAACAAATCACTCACTTAAGTAATTCAGTCAAATGACTTAAAATAAATTAAGTGTAAAATTAAGTGTTTTTATTTAACGTTATATAATGAAATTAGGCTATTTATCTCAAGACAGTAAAACGATTATATTTCTAAATGTTGTTTTTAGTTCAATCATAATAATCGGACAAGTTTGCCAATTTAAAGGTCTATCTTGCCTTGACTGGAAATCGACTTGGTCAACTGATGACTTGGACTTGACTTACTAATTCTTGAAAAGATCGACTTGGGATTGAGTTATTTTACAAATGACTTAGCAGGGACTTTATTCATTTCAAAATGAATTTTATACAACACTGCCAAGGTAACATGAAACCTAACATTTACTTACAATGCAAACTCCCGTTTCTGTATCGCAAATGTCAGCTCGTCCGTTACATTGGCACGAATGGCACAAGCCAAGGTAAGTTCCGCCTCCTGAACGCGTATAACCTGGAGCACAATCCTTAAAAGAAGAATATTGATCAGTAACTTGAAAATGGAGTTTAGCACTTAGTTTAGTATTATTTGGTCGGTTCCTGTTTTTATGAGACAAATTAGCTTCGAAGAAATACTTGCTGGACAGCACAAGTCTTTTTTTTAAAACTGATAGTTGAGTTGACGTGATTTACGGCACCGCCCAAAAGATTTTGCAGAGATCTTACAACTACTGAGCCTTTTTGAAATCACGATTCATTACACAGATATCCCTTTGGTGCTACCTTTATCATAAGAAACTCCAATTATAAACCAGATCAACTAGAAAAAAAAAATATTTTGCAAAACCTACCCTACATAAACACAACAAATTATTTCACTAACATAAAATTAAATAAAAAATCAAGCTTTTATTTTAACAAATTTTTATATAAATTTAAAACAAATAAACGACACAAAGAATACAAATGTCACAATTTATCACCGAAAAATCCACAATTTAAAAAGGACTTACCTCACACGAAAGACCCTCATATCCATCTGGACACTCGCATTGTTCAACCTCATAAGCCGGTTCCGCCATGAGAGCGTTCTCACTAGCTGTTTCCATAGAAACATCCGAGATGGTGGATCTTAGAGTTGACGAGGAGTGAGTTGCTCGGATGAGGATCTGCTCCACGTCTGCAAGAGCCATGAGGAGATGCTCCCTGGTGGCTGGCTGCCGGTCAGCTGTTCGCCAGTACGCCTGTTGAGTAAAGAGGTTGTTCTTAAGTATACAATATTATGGTTTCACATACTAATTGGCAAATATTCTTTAGACTTTCCTGTCTTAATCAAAGTCAGTCATCTATAAGCTTTAAAGAGAAATATATTTCGCCACAAAACAAGGCATCTTCAGTTTAGAAATATACAAAGCAATGCAAACACATATACAAGTTGGTAGCAATTAAAAGAAAGCAATGTAAAATAAAATAAAAACATTTAATTATTGAATACCGGTTTACACTTGTTATTACGTTCTGGAGTTACTTCTAAATATGTCACTTTAAAATATTTTTAAGTGACATTTAAAAAAAATATTTTTAAAGTGACATTTAAAAAAAATATTTTTAAAGTGACATTTAAAATTAAGATATTAGGTTTGTGAACAAAAACCTAAGGGTAACTACCTCGCGGAACACTGTTAGTCTCTGTGTGTTGCTGTTGGGTTGAACCTCTCCAGAGATGCTCGAGAAAAGTATGATGTCATTCCCCATCAGCACTACGTCAGGCTCGTTCACGGGGATTCCCCCTGAACTAGTGTAGCTCACAGTGTACTCAAGTCGACCGCCGTAAGACACGATCTAAAAATATATATAATATTTTGTTTATATAAATTTTAAATTAAGTCTCATTAGTCATTACACCTGGAATATTCAAGTCTTTTTGTCCAAAGGATTCAAGTCGACTCCAGTTAAGGCACTTTGCCTTAAGGAATTATATCAAATGAAACTACTGTAATTTACCTAACGAATTGAAGTCAAGCCTTTTGTCTAAACTAGTCGAGTCAAGTGACGTGGCGATAAACACTTATGTTCATCGGCCGAAACAATCAAGTATATATTGTTGCCTGAAGAGAAACATTTCAAGTCAAGTCGCCCTGCCTGAAAACTTAATTCAGGTAATGCCACTTGGCTAAGGACCACAATATTTGCTTTGAGGGACTCAAGTTAGAGACTCAAGTTAAGTCAACTTAAACCAATGCAGACAAGATTAAGCCAAGTGGTTGTTGCCAAAGTTTTAGTTTTTGGGACTTTTTAAACTTAAAAGGGTTATTTTAGCTTTTTTGAAGCAGTAGGTGTCTTATTAAGTTAAACATATATATATTAACAGTGTTTATGGCATATTTAAATCTTATTTCACAAAGTGATGCTCTCTAAAAAACCCAGCTTTCTTGTAAATGAAGGAACAATCCTACAGACGCGTGATTCCAACTTTATCTGTTCCTACTGAATCATATGCTACAAAGCAAAAGTCCGTGAAAGAACAAATTTACTCAGGATGTGAAAATTGGGCGCTCATCGTGAACTTAAACACGCCGGACCATTATCGGAATGCTAAACTGGTAATACCGCCGGTGGGAAACAATTAGTGAAAACCATTAGAAAAGGCGCCAACGTTTAGCGAAATTTATGTAATTGCGCAATTACGGCGAATTAGATAAGGGCAAAAGTGGCATAAGGTAGATATATCACAAAAAAGTAACTGAGCTACTTAGGTAAAATTACAATAATTGCTTTTCATGAAAGTAACTAAAACCACTTTTAAGAAAATAATAGTGAAATCCCCAATCAAAAATGAATAACCTCCGACCAGGATTTTTTTTAGTAACGTATAAAGAAAAACATAAGTTTATGGCCCAAATTTTATACTTATAATACCTAATTCTTTTTTTATACCTGTTTCAAATTTTACCCTTATCTCTTATTTTTTGCAACCATTGGAAACAACAAAAAACTCTCTTTACCTGTATCAATTAAACGTGTTGTAAAAAAGACATTTCATAACACAGACCTTACATCATAACAGACAATGTTGTAATGATTGATTGATATCAACTTAACAAAAATTAGGGTCTCGTAAGTTTCTCGCTGGTATTTCTGCGAATTTTTAAGCAAATTATTCTTAAGTAACTCTAACACCTACTTTATCTTCAAGGTATTCCTCAAGTATTATTCTAACGATTGCTAAGACTCAGTCTTACGCGAGTAACTCAAACAACACCAATTTTGTCTCCAAGTATATTTTTAAAGTAGTATTCTAACGATATATAAGACACAGTCCAACTTATGTAACTCAAAAACCTACCTCATCTCCAAGGTGTATTGAAGCATTATTACAATGATCAGACTCAATCAGTACAACTTTTGTAAGTCAGAGAACACCTACCTTATCCCCAAGGCATTGCTCAATTAGTATTCCAATAATTAATAATACTGAGTCTAATTATGTAACTCTACCACTTACTTTATCTCCAAGGTATTCTTCAGGCAGCTTCCAAAAGAATGTGACGCCAGGTTGTAGGGAGTCCATGGAGGGGTGAGAAAGTGACCGACCCCCGTTCAGCACCTCGAAGCCGCTTGTGACGTCAACAGTGACCTGTTTGTTGGTCAGTGAGAAACCACCGTCGTCTTCGCGGAAATCAGAAGTAACCTGGAGAAATATAAAGTGTTTTTGAGTTTTGATCTATTTCTAAGAGACAGCTACAATGGTGGCTAGGCTTTAAATTAGAAATCAGAATTCAACTGAAAAATGGTTTGTGGATTTTCGAAATATTCACAACAGAGAACTAAAATAATGGTCAGAATTTAATTGAAAAATCAATTTAGACTTTGCGAAAGTTGAAAGCTGTTTTTATTTGCGACTTTTGATAAACTTTGTTCTGTTTAAAGCAGACATCAGGAATATTAAGTAAAATGATATTTGAAAATCAGTTTATTATAACAATTATTATTAAGCAATCTGTTACATTTAAATTCATTTAACCCTAATAAATTCCCTATTAAAAAAGCTATTCTTAAAGACTCTTTAAATTACCAAAAAATACAGCCTATAGTCACAAGAAGAAACTTATACACAATAGCAGGAAAAACAAATACTGACATAATATTTTGACTTAACAAACAGCATTGTGAGTTCAATAAACAAAAGGAGACGTAATTGTACTTACAAAGGTCTAACATTTTACGACTATGTCTAATTAATTATCTTTTAAATATTCGATTAAATGTAAATTATACCCATAGTTATTCACCAATTTATCAACTATCTTTGTTTTAACTAAAAATACGGATTTAACTAAAATATCTCTAAAAGTATCCCAAAATAGACCGTATTTGGAAACTGCATGGTCCGAAATTTACCCCAAAAACTATTGTTACACTAACTAAAAAAGCATTACATTTCCCAACAACAGGTTAACCATTTTACAAAAGTACGCACCTTGTTCCTCTGATACGATGCTGAGGTACATTGACGGGTGAGTCCCATGCAGAAGCAAGGTATGCAACCTCCTTCTTCCTCAACATTAAGGTGGAAGAAACCAGGCTTGCATCTGTCGCACTTCATCCCCTGTGTGCTTTGCTATAACAGGAAAGTATTGTTGAAAATCCTACTGCAAATTCAAGCATACAGTCGGCACACACTTTTAAAAAAATGTATAAGTTTGCACACAATGTTATTTAGCTGGTATGCAATTAAAAGTATTTCAGCATACTGGACTTTACTGGAGTTTATTGATTTTGTATTTACTGATTTTATCTTATTTTTATCATTAAAATTAATCTGCCCAATGTCTATACTGTTTTCGGCTTTACTCCGACGACGCATTTGCCGGTGAAGTATATATAATATTTTAACATCTTTATAAAGTGTCTGACCTTAAAGTTAATACTTTCAGGAGTTGAGGTCGACATTTGTTTTGCAAGGGTCAAGGTGATTTTAAACATCATCCATTCAATGAAATTATTTAAAACAATTACTGTCTATGAGGCATACTTAATCCCAGCCTAAAACATTTGCCTGCATTATATAGGTATATTTATTTGAAATTGATGCCAACGTAACCACACTTCATGCGTTGGGTGCTTTGCAGTGACAAGAACAAGCAATAACATATCAGATTGACTACCACAAAATCTTACTGCAACTTCACACATTTGACGCAATATTAAACCATTCATGAAACATTGACCCTATTTAAAACAGTTTTTGTCAATAGGCGCAGTTAATCCCACATTTACAATCTTCACCCACCTTGCAATTACAACGCCCCTGCGTGTCGCAGCTCCCGTCTGTTGACCCACTTGGGTTGCACCCACAACTGGGGCTAGCTTCGACCGGGTGACATTCCGATCCCAGTTCAAGGGGGTCTCTATCGAAACCTTCGGCACATCTGGAAGTGGGAAAAGATATCATGAAAAATTATAGTATTTGTTTAGTATTATTTAAAACAGACTTACTAAAAATGATTTTAATTTTAAACAGAATAGACTTGGATTGTCCATTTTTAAAATAAACCGTAACTTTTATACTTAAAAAAAAGTTGAGTTGGTTTTAAATACTTTAAAACCAACGTAAATTGAAAAAAACACAAAAAATAGATTTGCGTCATTCAAACCGCATCAGTTGTTTTACAGTGTTACGTCACAAACAATACAATATTCCATGCTCTACCTCTCACAACGATCGCCCTCGTGACCTTCAGGGCAGAGGTCACAGGTCACGTGACCCCGACTGTCCCGGGAACAAGTTGCGGGTATTCCCCTTTCCACAGGGGGGCAGGGGCACTCGAGACAATCGAATGCGCCCCCGGTACGAGCGTCACCATAGTAACCGACTGCACACTCCTCGCAATGCTCCCCCACCGTGTTGTGACGACAGTTCTGTGACGTCATAATAGCAGCCATTGTTAGATGAAAAGTTATGGGTTGGTTATATGTGTTAAACATACCTACATTATATAAACTGTTTCTACAGGGCATAGTAATATTAATCAAAAAACAGCTCTTTCTGGTAATTATCTGGTAATTGGTAATTACCAAGAGCTTTTTTTTTATTAATATACCTACGTTATAGAACTTTTTAAGTACTACAAAGTGGTTGTTTTGCGGTATGTCAAGGTAAAAAAACTTGAACAAACATTACCTTATGAAACATTTAACGAAAAACGTATTTTTTTTCTGATGTAAAGGTCAGTATCAATTTAACAAGTTGGGACTTCTGTATATTTTACAAACTATAATTTCTGCACCAGTTTGACTAATTAAAATACAGGCAGTAAAGCAAAAAACTCGAATCAAAACATGTTGCAGAATAAAACACAATACAAACAGTAGATAACGTTATATGGAGCTAAAATCAAACCTGTCTGCCAAAGCGAAACCAACACACATACACCCGTGGGAAGGAAAACGCAATAAAGGGCCATGATGTCACAATCAAACCACACAAGGCGGTGTGACGTAACAGAAGAAGGCATTGTGACGCGGGTGGTATTTAGCTTACCTGACAAACACCACTTCGTGGATTGCACTCGCTGCTGTGCCCGTGACAGTTACAAGGCTCACATCTTCCCAAGTAATCCCCGCCCAAAACTCGGTGGTAACCGGTCGTGCATTCCTGCAAGTAAGAACTCTATGTCAACCTAACAAAAAACATGTCGCTTGTTTAACAAATACAAAACAAAAAACGAAGGTTCCTTGCGACAAAAGGTTTAGAAACACTGCCCTTAAGGTATACGGAATAATTCAATGTAAACCATTAATACAAAATATTAAAGAAAATCGTGAATCGTTTCTTCGTGAAACTAGTGTAAATTGCCGAATGTAGGGCGCAGTCAAGTTTGGCCAATTTGTGGCCGGATACGTTAGGGACGGTTACATAAAAAGTATATAATGGGCTTCAAAAATACACAAAAGGCAAAGGTTTGAAGAAGTTGGGCGCGTTACACAGCGTATCGCCATGTGATGGTCTTGTAATGACTTCAGTCAATAACTTGACTCGGTACACTTGAGTCAATGTGTTTTTGACCCGAAATAAGTCTTTTGGAAAAATGGTTACAGCTGGATGTTTTCAAGCAATTGTTTTATAAAATTGTTTTATTTATGTTTATTGGTGCACATAAAACAATTTGCTTGCTAGATGTTACGTTTTTGTTGTTTAGTTAGTTGAGAAAATACTCATAATCGTACGAGTAAAGGACTTGACTAGGAGTGGCTTAAATTAGGACTTATCTTGTTATTTATTTAAAGAGTGGACTTGAGTTGAGTTATTTCACAAATGACTTGACTGGGACATAAGTCGTTTCAAAATGACTTGTTTACAACACTGCCTTGTGGTTTAAATTTAACTCTACAGCGTCGTACAAACCCACTTAACCTAACCAGGGCTTAAGTGTTGACATCAACAGGAGACGGAATAAGCTATCCCAGTGGACAACCAGCGTATATTAAATGGTGCTGACGGCAACAACAAAAACACCGCCTAATTCTCACGCCGTTATACGCCAGGGAGACTTTTTAGTCCACAAATATCCTGTGTGTTTCACCAAGAGGTTAGAAGTTAATTGCGTTAAACTCATTTCACCTATGGTCACAGTTTCATTTTGTTTAAAAGCTTTAAATACACAGAGACTTTTTGGTGCAGAAATACCCTGTGTTTTTCAATAAGAGGTTAAACCTTAATTGCGTCAAACTTACTTCACCCTATAGTCACTGTATGATTTTATTTAAAAGCTTAAAATACACAGCGCCACTCCCGAAACGTTCGAGCCATTTCGGTGACAATTTACATAATTACATCCCGCAGTTGGATAGCTGTTAATCCTTTGGGTCGTTTAGTATGTGATCATTGGTTAATGGGCGGTGGATCTGCTACCAACTGGCTTAATTGAGCGGCGTGGCCAAGTGGTGCAACATCAATGGACGTCAAGGCAGTTGTCGGTGACGAATGACATAAAGTGTCAGCTCACAGAGCCTCATAGGACTGTTGCACGTTAACGCGGTAAACGCCCGATAGTAGTGCCACGTGGATTAAATATAAAGTTAAAATAGCACAAAAACAATGAGGGTTATAGAAATTAAATGCTTAGTTTGTTAAAAATAAAATTAACCGTGTTTCATGTGTTTTTTTCTTTATTGTTTGACTGCTATATACTTTTTTACCCAGTTGCAGGTTGATTGCCGCCCTAATAAAGATTTTCTTGATAGGCAATCGAACGTCGGCACATTTAATAAAAAAAGTGTTTGTTGGAAAAACAATTTTACTTGTAGAAAACATATGATATGTTTATGAACACAACACGCGTTTTTGAGTAATTTTAATAAAACTACCAAACCCATTGTTATGTTCAATAGATCGACATTTCGCTGTTTACAAACTTTTCGCCAATACCTCTTGCCATCATCAGAGTAAAAATACAAGTTATATGTGGTATGTTATTAGAGGTATTGCATCTTTCCTGAACCAAACCAAAAAGAAGAAAAATTGAACTCACTAAAACATGCAGGACAAAGTTATTTTGGCAATGGTTTGTTAAGTAGTGCTTTTTGACGGATACCTCTACAGTTGTTTGGTCGCCTAGGATTTGTTTGTTGTTCACTTGGTATTTAAACGACTTCGGTGCAAAATTAATTAGAAGTTTTCTTAATTTGTTTGAACAAATTATTTGAATTTCGTAGATGTAATTTAAACTTTGGCAAAAGATAAACAGGGTTCTGAAGGTAATCTTTTAAAATATCCTTGCAAAATATTAATCATGTGGGCTAAATGTGACAATTACTTTTTTGCTTGCGCATTTCTGTAAAAAAATTGCAAATCGTGAAAAGCTGATTTTAAGGTAACACATAAACCTAAGACCCAACAAACTGCTCGGAACTTTTTTCGTGTTCTAGAAGGCGACCAATGTGATTAAAGTGTTGATAATTTCACCTCGAAAAATGCAAATGGTGAAATTTTACAAATCCGCCATTGCAAAACATCAGGCACAAAACGGTCAACAGAGAATAAACTACTAAAAGGCGGTGAGTACCATGATTCCATTATTGTCCCAAAGTAACTTTACGCACAATTATTTCAGTTTGTCACTCATTTTAAACCACGCAAAAAAATCTTCCATTTATGACATAACAGTACCTCGCAGGACAGTCCAGAATATCCCTCCGGACATCTGCATTGTTCGACTTCGAAAGCTCTTGGTCGTCCAGTGCGCTGGTCAGTTGCGCTATCCAAGTAAATGCTCGAGATCCTTTGAATCGAAAAGGACACAAATTCAAGTTTAAAAATCTTTAAAATGCCTGTTTTTTTCTAATAAATCAATCTTGGTGTAAATGATGAAAAACAAACGATCGAAATGATTGGCATCATCTTGATAAAGATGTTCCGAAACAAAATTATATGATCTTCAAGTTAATGTGACATTAACTTTATCAAGATTATGTCGATCTATACTGGCCTTTTTTTGGTTTGCAATTCAATCAAGATATATAACAGATCCGTGCATAGTGGACCCAAGCTACTAATTTTTTTGAAACCTGGGCCGTTTTAGATCATAACTAGCGCTTGAATTCCAGAACAGTCATTTTCAGAACTCATTAAAGGCTAACCATATTAAAGTTTGAATATGTTTATTCTGTAAAATTGTTTTGTATTAAAAATTGGGCCAAAATATCTCATTTCAATAAATAAAGTTTTTAAACTCACGTGCTTTCTCTCATCTGGCTTGAGTAGGTTGCTCTGACGAGTAGTGACTCAATTTCGTTGAGAGCAAGGAGCATATCTTCTCTTGTGGCCGGGGAACCGTCAGATTTCACCCAACCCTCCTGGAAATAAAGAGGAGATCAATATACAATAGTGGGGGCGTAAATGATAATATAAAATAACTGTTTTGTTGCAATGGGTGGAGAACATGCTGCAAAGTCGAACCCGGAATCGGGAATCGATAGAATCAGCAAAGAGTCGGACTCTAGAGTCGGGTTGTTTTTACGCCGCTTGGTGTAAACTAATACGGCATTAGCAACAATTATAGTAGGAACCTTTTTGAGTATGTTTCCTAACTCCCAACAACGCAAAACTCATTACATTTTTTATAGTCTTTCAGTTATTTTTAGCTCACCTAATATGGGATTATACGGTTCAACGTGATAGGTTGCCAAAACAAAAAACCCTTCACCAATTTACGTTTAACAGAGAAGTGTTGCCGGAAACCCATTTACAATTGTGGGTCCAAGGTCAAACAAGCTTTTTTTTGTCTCAATTGACAGTCAAAGTTTTTCTAATTTAATGGTGTCTATTACCTTCTTACATGCTTTCAAAACTTGTAAATTATATATCGGGTAAATGATTTAGGCTTGCGCGGCTAGATTAAACTTTATATTGACGTCTGTAGTGGAGTTCGCTCAAGATTTGCGAATTTGTTTTACAATTAGGCGGGTCATTAACGTTTTTATCAGAAATGTTAAACCGACACATGATTTTTTCATTCTAAATCGTCTAAAACAGCTTGTGAAATATCAAGGTGTTCACACAAGTTATCAATAGTGGTTCATAATAGATATTACTTTTGAGTTATTTTTTGCCAACGTTTCTATATTCATATGATGTGATGTTTTGCAAATGTTCTGGTAAAAAACTTTCTATTCTAAAATCGCCCTCCAACAGAACACATAATGCGGACCATAAAAGTACTACATTTTTTTAATAGCTTGAGAAGCGCACCGCTTTGAACAAAAATCAGTCAGCAAGGTCAAAATAATGATATAGAAAACAAATTTTGTGCTTTTATTTACTTGAGTCAATTAATTTGCGCAAGCCCGTAGGTAAACACAACAGCAGGAAAGCTTTAAGGTCCTTATGCAAGGTTCCTATTACAACAGTGTTGTGGTAGAAAGGACGGTCTTCCCACAACATTCGCACAACGCGATACGACCGAAGCACTCGGGGAGACTTCAACTAGAGGGGCGAAACGACCTTCGACTGACCTTCGTTTCCGCTGTCAACAAATGACGTCATGAGCCCCTTTTTAAACGGCCAGGCCCCCATTTTTGAAACCCGCTTTTTTAGGCCATCGTTTACAATATGTTTTCGAATTCTTTTGAATCTAATTATTATTTTCTTTTATTTTTCAATATATTTTTATGCAGCCTGTTCGTATATAAGTATTCGCTAAAATCAATCCATAACCCTTCTTTTACGTCAGGGTCTTTTAAACTGGGGTCCGTGGACTTATCTTGGGGGTTCCATGAACTTATATCTTACTAAATAATTTTATAAAATGACACAAATTTTGTAAAAGAAAAAAGTGTAATTAAAAAATGCGTTTGCGCCCTCAAATGTATTAAGACTTCATTTCAGTCTCACATTTGTGGAATTGAACGCAGCAGGTTTGTAAAATTTTATTGTTCTACAACGTCCTCTCTAAAAATTCTACGCCGACCCTAGTCAACGGGAACTAAAAAAGTTTTTAGGGGGTCCGCGTTAGATAAAATTAAAAAAACTGGTTCAAGTGCAACATTTGTGTACAAAGATGCCTAAAAACTTCTAAATGGGGCATTAGGCGTGGCAAGCTTAATGCATAACCGACAAGAATTCGACTCTACTTGGTTTTCGTGCTATTTGTGTGAAAATAAAAAATGTTAAAATTGAGCTTCCAAAAACATTTTAGGCTGAAAATCAGATATGTTCGTTTGACTACAAGGAACAATTCTCCAAAGCACTTCAACCAAGACGATATACAACAAAACTCGGTTAATTTCGAGTCACGTCAAGTGACATCAATAGCGAGAAGACGAAACGCAACATTAAAAAGCACTCTGAAAACTTAAATCACCGCTCAATTAAAACCTGATTAAAACCGAGACGCGATTTAAAGTGAAAAGCCTGATCGATCGAACATTAGCCTACTGCAATAAAAGTACAAGTCTGGTTTCTAAAAACGTGAAATAAAAAACGGAGCCGTTCGATTTTAAAGTGTTTACGTGAACTGGTAGAGTTTTAACCCGTTTAATTTTTGGATTGTTTTATTACTTTTTTTGAGGACTAAATTACGCTATTATGTCCGACAAATTTTTTTATAGCTTGATAATAAATTGCAAAGCTAAAAAGGACGAGTAGATCGACATCATTTTGGTAAGACGTTTCGATCTATTTTTTGTATTTTCAATGTTATAAAGTGACTGAATTTCAAAGTAAGAATTAAATTGTATTATCAAAATTGAATGTCGCCTTTTACCTAAAAGGTATTGCCGTTCCTTGCAAGTAAATATTGACAATGTCATAAAGTAATTGAATTTGATATGAGGTCAGAATTCCCTAAATAATATTTCACTTTATGTGAAGTTATTGTCATAATTTACTGGCAAGAAAAATGTGACATGTTTTGAGAAAAAGGCGACATCATTTAGTTTAGGTTACTCTTGCGGATAAAGTTACATTTCTTGCGTAAACTCCGTTAAGCTAATATGGCATCAAGTCGGTCAACAGGACATCAATTAAAGCTAGGCGTGCGGCCAAAAAAGCAAGCAGTCAAGTGTCGCCAAACATTGCTAGGGCTCCTGCAAATAGCGGTCACTTAATTGCCGCGACCAACACAAACATAGACAAGCCAGAGCGGAAAAAACATCAGGCCAGCCAATTCGATTCGGTAATGTCTGGACCTCTGCTATATACGGTATACTGTAAATGGCGGATTTGTGATTTCTGGTTTTAGAAAGCCGCAACGGTTTCAGTGGAGTGGCGTTAAATATAGTTACGTCATCATATGAATATTTACTTCATCGCATGACGTCATGCACCTAGTAACTATTATACAACATAAGTGATGTTAGGAGTGTCTGAAGTAGTTTGGTAAACATTGTGTTTGAAAATGGCGTGCCCTGTAATAATTGCAGGGTTTGAGTAAACAAGCATTTGTCGAAAATATTCAAGTTTGGTAAACATGGGCTCTTAATAACCAATTTGGTTCGCACAGTATTTTTGAGAGATTTTCATACATCTACAGTAGATAAAATTGTTTGTTGCAATGTTTAACCTTTTGAAAGATTCAGGTTTGGTAAGCACTTAGTGGCTTTGGAATATTTACGTCATCGCATGACGTCATACACCTAGTAACTATTACACGACATAAGTGATGTTAGGATTGTCTGAAGTGGTTTGGTAAACATTGTGTTTGGAAATGGCGTGGCCCGGTAATAATTGCCACTCGTGTTTGATGAGCCTGGCATTCTAACCATTTGAAATATTCAGGCTTGGTACTAATGGGTTGTTGAAAACCAAATGGGCTCGAACAGAATTTTTTTAATACCTTTAAGCATTCTAACGTACTTACTGTACCTAGATAAACTTATCATCAGCAAATTTACATCATAGCATCCACAGCAAGAAATACCGCCGATATTTTCCGATACAGACAGTAAAAAGAAATAAGCCACTTCATTGTACCTCCCTATTCATAATCATATTGTGCAACATATGTTTTATAAAAGTAGGATTTCATTTTCAACTTGACAAAAGTATGACTGGCGGTCAATTATTAAATTATTAGCAAACAATCCTAAAATCAAGTCATAATTTTGGGTATAACGACAGTAAAACGTATAAAAATTAAAACAATGGTACTTTTTTGCCGCCGAAAGTTCACAACGATCTCGCATTATATTAATAAACAAATTAAAAAAATTTTTTTAAAAAACAAAAAAATGAGAAAAGTTACAAACCTCCGTGATGGGCACCACGTATCTTGTGTCGTCACCAACAGGTGGATGAACTTCACTGACGTAATCCAACGTCACTCCCTTGCCTAGCAACCGTACGAGGGCGCCACGTGACATGGGTCTTGCGTCATTGCTTACGTCACTATAGCGGATCGTGAAGTCGAAGTTGCCGCCGTAAGAAGTGAGCTGCAAAGGAGAGATTACGAAATCACGACGTAATGATGACATCACGACAAGATTATATCACAATATTACTACATCGCGAAATGATAAACTCACGATAAGAATAATAACATTAAGATAAGGTTAAATCACGATATCACTACATCACGAAAAGATTATATGACGATATCACTGCATCACAAAATGATTCTATCACGGCATGAAAACACGATCTAGGATAAATTGCGATGTTACAAAATGATCACATCGCAGTCTGATCATATCACAAAGGTGATCATATCACGAAATGATCATATCATGAAATGATGATATCACAAAATGACCATATCAATAAATGATCATATCACGAAATAATTATATACCGAGATGATCATATCACAAAACGATCATATCAATAAATGATCATAACATGAAATAATTATATCCCAATATGATCATATCACGAAATGATCATATTACTAAATGATCATTCCGTGATATGATCTTTCTTCGATGTGTATAATTATTGCTGCATCATGTTGGTTAAACTAGGCTGCAGTGAGGTTCGAACTCACTACCACCGGCCATACCGGGAGCGTTTTTTACATTTATTCTAAAAAGCAAAAGGTATCCACTAATGCAGCGGTTTTCAACCTGGGGGTAATTAGTTACATTGGACAGGTAAAATGGGTCGCGGTATGAAAGGTGGAAACCACTGCACTAATACTTTCAAGTCCCAACAATAATCCACTCAAGTCCTTACCTGATTTCCGAGGAATTCTTCGGGCAGCATCCAGTAGTAGACATCAGGGGCCAAACGGTCCAGATGGGCCACCACCCGGGGCTGTCCCGTCCCACTATCATCACCCCTTCCACTCCTGTAACGCACGTGGTCTGGGAAAGTTGTGCTGGCAGCTTGGTTCGTGAGAAGGAAACGAACTTCTTGCTGCTGGAAGTCTGGAGTGATCTGTTGGAACAAGATTTAGGTTTAATAATTAGAAGTACATATGTACGATATAGTATCGGATGAGTACCGATACCCGATATCAGGGTGGTGTCGGTGTCGGTGCGATCCAGGATTATATTAATATGGGAATTTAGCCATAATTTGTCACCCAATGTAACAATTGCTGTCTTAAAGGTATATTCTCAAGAAATGATGATAATCATTTTTTCAAAACTACCAATACTTTTCACCTAATAAGCTGAGCAAAATTAACTTTAAATTTTTAACTATTTTGTTTGTTTAAGCATAATTATGAACTTATTTTTATCAGATCTGATAGTGATACTTGTTGCTTAAAATACCGGGCATTGGTATCGAAATAAAATGTCAAGGATCGGACATTTCCAATTCTCTGTTCTTTATAAAGGTATATGCCCTTGGTGTATAAGGTTAATATTACAAAAGAGCTGTTGGGGGTTTATACGTGTGCGTTGGTCAAGTACAAAGCAGACATATTTGCGATGGATGTTTGGTGTTTATTTTGGTGTGCGCCTTCGATAATTCTGGTGTTTTGTTTATTTGGTGTTTATTTCGCTTATGTGGTGTTTTCTGTCATTTTGGTGTTAAATGAACCGCCATTTTTTATGTTGTTCGACTTTTTGGTGTGTTTTTACGTTTTGTGCGTCTGTTGTTAATGCGATATTTTGTAGGTGCAATTTTAGCACTCGTTTTTCTTTGGTGTTCATGCGTTGTACGTCAGGGGTGTCTTTAAAAAAAAGAAAAAAGTGGAGGGCAATATAAAAAAGCGGTCTAGTAACGCTGGTTTAGTAAACACGGTCAAATGCCCACCACTGGAAAAACCAGACATGGTTTAAAATCGCAGAAAGATTAAACTGTTTGGTTTCAAAGTGTCCATAAACGCACTGACCAACCGATGTGGAACTTTCGGGGACAAACAGAAACTCGATACGGGTTCTGCCTCGTCTTGGGCCTTTTGTGGGACGCGAAGGACGATTAATCTTGGGCAAAATGACAATTGTCCACTGCTGTCCATTTACTTTGAACTCAGACGATTAATTACGAAAGGCGAAGAGTGATTTTTAAACATTTTTTTTTCGTTTGATCGGACAAAAGAGTTTAACGTGTCGATTCTTACCATTAAGTACGTTTCTCCTAATTCGTACACCTTATTTGAATTGTCCCATGTTTAACGTAAAGATAGACAAGCACAATGAAATTTTTGACTGGCATTGCATTGAATGGATTGAATGTGCTTTATAAAATAATACAAAATCAATTGGAATGTCTTTCGTTTTTGACGAAATGCATTCCAATTAAATCCTAATTTTAATAGCACACTGAAGAAAATAAAAGACATTTAGTTGCATGTTTAAATCAAAAGCAAAAAATATTAGTTTTAGATCTTTACTGGTATTTAGAGTTTACAATCCACAATTTGTCTCGAGTAACTACTTCGTTTTCATATTACTTTGTTAAAACCATAATTAACGTTTTGTTTGATACAGCTGAAAGATCTTTAAAACTTTCACCGATTAACGATAACGGTATAACATTAAAAAACAGATTTTGTGTGAAATACAGCAGGTGTGTGGTTCTCGACATACACAGCTGTGAGTATGGAATGCCTAAAACCAAGTTTACCTTTCAACTTCTGTATAGTTTTGTTTCACAAATCAAAGTCTAGTAAAAAATATTTTCTTTAATTTGAGGCAAAAATATAAATTTAAAGAGCTCTTTATAAATACAATTCGGTGGGTCAACCAAATACAACAAAAATGTGCAAAAAAGGTGGTTACAAACTTGCAAAGGCACATTCAGAAGTGATCAGATAACTAGTTAAGTAAATGATATATTTACATTTACTGTAGGTAACAACTTACACTGGTTCTATTCCACTTGGTGCTGTTACACTGGTCGCTCACTCCCATGCAAAAGCAAGATAAGCAGCCTTCGGGATTTTGCTCAGTTAAGTGGAAGTATCCAGGCTTGCATCGGTCGCACTTCACACCTTCGCAGCCAGTCTGTAGAAATATATAAAGAATGGGTTGGGTGAATATTGTTGTATATTGGTACTAGTGATGTAATATCGGGTCGGAGCCGACATCCGATGTCAAGTGGTAGTATTGGTGCCAAAGTGGTAATAATACATTACAGTTTTTAAACGGTGATGTTATTATTGGGGCTCTTTTCTTTGTGGTTGATTTTTAATCTAAATATCTTTGCTCTATATAACTCTGCTAAATTTTACTACAAACGTTATATCCCGAGAAGTCACAAGATTTGCTGACAATTACCTTTGAATCACTACGCGCAAATAGTGTAACTGTAATTTCGTGAACTCGTGAAAATATGACGTAATGCCTCTAAAATCTTCACCAAAAGGCGCCAAACCGTTACACAATTAACCACACCCTTAAGCATCCACTCAAAAGCCCAAAAATCGGCGGAGTCAGACAGACAGGAAAGAGCTTAACCACGCCCAAAGTAGCACTTAAGTCGTACAGGTGTGAATGCATTCAGCACCTTGCTTAAAGGCGACCGCACGTCTCGCTTCGATGACCCCGGGTTCAAGGGCACCTTGTCTCAAGTAGAAGCCACGTGTTAGAGAGGAAGTGGTTTAAGTGTGGTATGCGGTTTGTGGTATGCGGTGTTTCACGGGGATTGTTGGGTTATTTGTTTTAAGGTTGGTACGAACCAAATAACGTGGAATTAGTTGTGATTTAAAAGCTTGGTTTAAAATTGGATTGATTTTTTTAGCTTTTTACGGACGAGTATTCATACTTTAGGATTGGTAGGAAGCATTACTTATTTCCAGATTGGCATAAGCTATAATTATGACATATATAGTTTATCAATATTGCGTTTCATGCGTTAACATTTTCGAAATTCAAAGCTTTTAGAAAATTTTCGGATTTTCGGCGTATATTTGTTTAAAGCTTGATATGAACCGATTTTTTATGTACGAGTAACACTTTTTTTATCCAACTGTAAAATTACTCGCAACACAATTTCGTATGCTCTATGAACCAGCATAACCTTGTAAAACAAGCCAGGTAGAAAATGCATTACACGGAAATTCTCCAGAAAATATAATATATCAGGGACCTCAAATTCAAAGTGACACTGTGTGTGGTCTGCTATTGTTCGCAGGATCTCATACAAGGTTCAAGTACATGTGAGACTTGGGTTGCTGCGTGGGGGCAATTTTATTATCTCAATAGTTCAAGTAGTTCATATATACTCCTTCAATCTACAAGAACTGTACAAAGAATGCCAATGCCCATATCGCAGTAGGTAGCACTTTGAACGCTTGCGTAGTTCTATTTGGATATTCTTTTTACGTCTAACAAAAACCTCCAGCCATTATGCTCCAAAGACTATTGCCACGCACTATGGAGAAAACGAGAAACATTCTACGCAAGCTTGAGAATACTGTACTATCCCCAAACTGGATAAAATATGTTGAAAATTAATCAAGATTCATTCGAAATGTTTACAAAATGCTACCTACTTCTGTATGAGCTTTGATACTTATTCTCACGTCTAACTACAACCTCAAACCATTATCTTAAAATTTATTCGAAGCGTTCATAAAATACCACCTACTTTTGCATGTACTTCGATATCCTTACCACATACAAAAATTAAATTTTTAACCCATCAATCTCACCTTGCAGTTACACGGCTGCCCAGGAAATTGTAACCCAATGCTTCCAGCAGTGTCGCAGTAAGTGTCAGGGTAGCGTGTACAGCCACCCTCGTATCGCTGGTATCCTACATCACACTCATCACAGTCCACACCAGTGTACCCGGTATCGCATAACCTGGCTGCTGGACTGCTATCGTCACTCTGTAGTTTGAGGCACTTGCCAACGTATGGTCCGGTGTGCTGCCGCTCGAATCCAACGTCGCAGTCCTGAGGGTTTTATAGTAGAGGGTTAAACAGTGTTGTATTGTCTTAAGTGAAAGACTTGACTTAAGTGGACTTAAGTGACTATTTTCAAATGAGTTTTGTCTTTGGGAAAAATGATCTGACTTGACTTAAATATATACATAATTTAAGGCAGGGTTTTTAAACCGACCAGCCCGCCATCTTCTCGTATTTAAACTAAAATTCCGGTTGCGTAATTGTGCACTACATCGAAAGATATCCTCAGGCATCCTAAGACTAATTGTTTAAGATGTCCAGATATGACGTAAAACTGTGACGTAATCTTCGAAAAATTTGCGCTAAAATTATCATTCTACTTTCACTCCTGAATAAACGAACAAAAAATGAACAAAAAACGTGAACGAAATAAAACAAATAAAACCAAAAATAGTGAAATTGAGCCTGAATTAGCATTTTAAAATCAAGGATAACCGCGCCCAGTCCCAGTTGACGGGTTGTAGCATGGCGCTTGCCTACAGAGTTGCACAAAGTCAGTACAAAGGGGACTCGCTCCGAATAAAAGCACGACCACCAGTTGTGAAACTCTAGCGTCGCGTAGAATCTCACCGGTGCCTTGATGTGTTGTACAAACAGCGATTAGGGGTAAAAACACGGCGTAAACTGTTTCGCAAACGACTTAGCGCCTCCCCTACTGCTTTGTGTACACGCGCCCCACAAAATAGAGGGACTTGGTACCGCGCAGACCACAGTAACCCTACACCGGTGTTTTTTAAACTTTTTTTGTTACCACTTAGACTTTTTTTGTTGTTGCGTACCACTTAGCAGTGTTGTAAACAAGTCATTTTGGATTTTTCAAAAATAACAAGTCAAGTCCCAGTCAACTACAAGTCAAATCACGGATATAAACATATCACATATTACGTGAGATAACGTGCGTTTCATAACGTTTTTTTCGCCAAGATTTACTTTAAAACGGATCGTTAGCAGTCCTATAGATGTTATCAATTTTATTACCTTTAATTTTTTTAGAAAATAATGGCTACATACTATTATAGTATATATTTATTTTTTGGGGGGGGCTCATATAATGGGTATTGGGTGCAGAAAATATACTTTTTCCAAATATTTGCACATTTTTTATATTTGGGGGTTAGGCAAAGATAAAAAAGCAAGGGGCCCGCGCTATAAAAGTTATTTGAAAAAAATGATAAACCGTTTGCGTAAGGTAGAACATTGTTTATCAGCCCATGGGTCACGACCCTCAATTGGGTCGCCGGCCAATGTAGTTTTATATATGGTTAGATTTAATGAGATTGGTTCTAAACAGGATTTCCTTTAGTATTTAAAGAAATTGCGGAAGCGGTACGAAGATATTGCTCATAATAATGTAATTAGAAGTTTTATGCTATTTGTCTTATGTTTTGTTCACTTAAAAAAACAATGAAGATAATTGGGTCGCCGCTGACATACTAACGTTACCAATTTAAGTCGCTGCAAAAAACGGCTGAGAAACACTGGTGTGGTGCAATCCTAGCGATTTCAGACTGCCCTAATAATAGGAGGAGACCGCACACAAAGCCAAAACACAACCTAGAAAGGATTTCACATAAATCCAGGTCGTAAAACAGGAGTTTATTGAACCTTATTCCAAGATAAGCCTCAATTTGCTTAGCTGGCCACCGCCTGAGAGCGATTGTGTGCAAACAATGGGAGACTTTTGTGACGCCATAAACATGGGAAATGGGCACACGTGGTGGTTTCTTGAACCTTGCAAGGCTTTGCCGGTGGTGATGAAAAGGCTTTGTTACTTGCTCAATTCCAAAGAGAACTTATAGGCTTTAGAAATGATTTTACACTTGGAAGACGTTTGTATATTTTAAATGTATAGGGATGATCGTTACAACAAATAGTGTTGACCACCCAAAGGTAAAAGGTTAGATTTCATGGGCTTTTGGGCTCTAGGCAAAACTCATTAAGGGTTCTGAATTATCCAAATATGAAAAATAAATGTATAAGCATGTTGCAATATCCAAGGTGCGACATGGAGTTTACCAATAAAACTGATTGTTTTGATCTTTACCGTTAAAGATACAAAAGAAGCAGGTGGTTATTATTACAACATGTTGCAATTTGCAAACAAGTTGTAAACTCTTTCAAAAAATTCCAATGCAAATAAACGAGTGGTCTTTTAAAGTCGAAAAAAAAATTATAACAAAAATCATCGTTACAGTTTTATCAATTCAAATCCATTCTACTCATAAAAACATTTTGCAAATAAATGAATTGTACTATTAATATAAACACGACGAGTAAACTGGTCTATCAATTATTTGTCCTCATCTGCTACAAGAGTCCAGTATAACATGTAATGGATAAGTCTACGAGACTACCCGTTAAAATTACTTATTGCATAAACTTGTCTCGCAAGATAGTCCAGTATAAAAAGCACTGACTGAATAAACGAGTTTGCTAATTATAAAGAAACTCAACGCGGAACGAGCCTACACGTTATTTGTAACCATTTAAAATACTCGTGCATCTGGGTTGACGAATTATAAAGAACTCCAGCCAAATAAGTCTACTTATTAATTGTACCTATTCAATTGAACTCTTGTACTCGCCTGACAAGATAGTCCATCATACCTCTCGGGTATAAAAAAACAGTAAAAAGCACTGAGTACTTATTATAAACAAACACAGACCGAGTTTACTCGTTTTTGTACTAAATGTACTCGTGTACTTAGCTGACATGAGAGTCCAGTAAAAAAACATATAAAAAACATTGAGCTAGTAAAATCTACTCATTAAAAAGAACTCAAAGATAAACGAGTCTAAACGTTATTTGTACCAAGACGTAATAAGAATATCAAAGCCCATACAGAAGTAGGTTGCATTTTGGACGTTTCGAATAACTCTTTATTTATTTTCAACATCTTTTATTCATTTTCAACATCGATGTTAAAAATGAATAAAGAGTTATTCGAAACGTTCAAAATGCTTCCTACTTCTGTATGGGCTTTGATATTCTTATTACGTCTTACTACAACCTCCAACTATTATGCTCCAAGGCTTGTTTGTACCGATTTTAATGTTCTGTGTATCTGGAACGTATTCTATAACGGGAATCGAGTCAACTCGATAAATCTATTCGTTATTTGTACTCGTGCACTCACCTGACAAGAGAGTCCAGTATAAAAAACACTGGGTAAATATCCGGATTGACGTATTATAAAGAAAGCGGAAATGAGTAGACTAGTTAAAAGTACTGGTTAATAATGCATTGTAAAGCCCTCGTGTACTCACCTGACAAGAGAGTCCAGTATAAAAAACACTGAGTAGGTAAGCAGGTCACTTAATATAAAGCCAGATGAGTCTACTCGTTAATTGTACTCATTTAAAAGTACTTGTGTGTCTGGGTTGACGTATTATAAAGAAAGCGAAAACAAGAAGACTCGTTAATTCAACTCGTTTAGAAAGCCTCGTTGATTGTACTCTTCAATCGTACTCATTTAAATGTACTCGTCTACTCACCTGACATGAGTAAGTAAACAGGTCACTTAATATAAAGAAAAAATAGGTCACTTAATATAAGGCCAGATGAGTCTACTCGTAATTGCACTCATTTAAAAGTACTCGTGTACCCACCTGACAGGAGAGTCCAGTATAGCCCTCAGGACACTCACAATCCTCGACACGAGTCGCTATAAGGATCGGATCTGCGACAATCTCGGTTGTTTCCGACTTCTTGGCAACTTGCATGCTTACGTCACCGATTCTGGGGGAAAACGTCATCGTTGAAAGTATGACGTCGTATTTTAAATAACGTCATAGGTGGTATGCAACAGATTTAGCAATTAACCTGAGTGGTAATTCTTTGGCCGAATATTAAATGTCATAAAACCCGTTTTACATAGATTATTTAATTAAACTGGGGAAATTTGTGAAATAACACATTAAAACTAATCAAATTGGATACATACTAAAACATAGTTTAAAAGTAAGAATGATTAGTGATATATTCGATATATGATAAAAAAAAAAAACATATGTTTAGCTATTTTAAATTTTCATGACTACTTCTAAATATTAGCCAAAAATAAGGCCAAGCATAAAAAAGTTTTTTTTTTCGTTTTTGTTCTGTGATTTTTAAAGAAATTTTCGTATGACTTAAGTCTAACCGCACGGGTAGATTTTGTGTAGTTTTAAAAAAGCCACTCAAATCGTTATCACCCTTTCCCATTTAAAGCTTACATACCACTTATCTTGGACCAATATTAACATAGTGTTTGAGGTTTATTAACATACACATAACATTTTTGTTTCTGCATATTTCAGTATATAATTCAAGTGAATAGCTGTAATTTGTTATGTCAGGTACATGACCACGTAAATTCCAATTTCAACAACAAAATACATTACAAAAAATATATACTGTAATAAAATGATGGGCCTTAATTGGCATTTCAAGACAGCCCCTTTTTCATATCTTTTTTACAAAGGACCGGTAATCCTCAAGCCTATGGCAAATTAGGCCTGTGTTAAAGTTTCTGAGTAACATCAATTCGCCTTGGTTTCCTTTGTAAGGTAGATAGACATTGCGGAGTCGTGACCACGTAACAAACCGAGTTTTAAATTACACATTGCTCTTTCGAATAAACTACAAGCACGCCTTATCGAACAAACTCACGAAATCACAAAGTGGTTTAACTTCTGGCCGCAGAAACGAGACCTCAACAGTAGTATATGATACATAACGCTGGAGCGGCTTTCCTTGTAAGCTGCTGGCACGCAAATAGCTTTAGCAGCAAGTTGTTTTACATGTGTTGGGGCAGCACAATGCACTTATACGCGGCCAGCGGAATTGGTAAAACATAATGGTACACATTAAGGCGGTAAATACAGTTTGCCAGTTTGGATTGACTTAAAAGTTTAGAAGTTTTAACATTTTTATCAATTTTTTTTATTTTTTTTTCATTTTTTTTATCTAACAAGCTAGCCCTTTTTTCATATTTTGTACAAGTAAAAGTCTTTGCAACAAATTATTATCAAGTATAGTCTTTGCAACAAAATAGAGTAGTTTTAGTGCAAAGCGAAGAAAGTTATTAGTTGCCATTTTAAACGAGTCATTTGGTGTAGAATGGCGGCCAGCCGGTAAATTATCAGCATTCGAAAGCTGTAAGTCACTTCTTTAGTAAATCTACAAATTCCCTTAAGTTGCGACATTTCAGGAAATCTGTGTTGTGACAGAAATACGCCATTGACAGTTAAAAACTCTAGATCTCCCACCAAATGCTTCACAGTGCGGCATCATGCTGTACATTGTACAAACAGCACATTTAGGGCGTTGGTTTGTTGGCAAACATGCTTACAAGTGGTAAGTTAACAAGGTCGGTAGCGGTGTAAGATTGAGATTGTGAGATGCTTTTCTGACATTTGCTTTTTATTTTACGGATTCTTCGTTCGAATAAACATGCCAATAAGGTCAAGGGAATAAGTAACATTTTACCCAGCCTCTTAAAGTAAAACCTATAAATTTTACAGCGAAATTCTACGACACAGAGAACACATTTTATCCTTAAACGTGCCTCGTGCAAGTTTTTTCGAAAAAAAAGTACAAACTACCAACTAGCGATAATCCGATATATCTTTAACCGATAATATCGACCAATATGCCGGGCTTTTGCTGACTGATTTAACATAGAGTTTAGTTTCCAGTGTTAAGTATCATGCCAAGTTGATGTACAAAAAAGTGTTGTATTATTAAAATAGGCAGATAAACTAAATGTTACTTGCACGCACCTATTTTTCAATAATTTAAATTATTACCATAATGCAGGTATGTAAAAAGTCGGTATCTGTATCGGCCCAAAAAGTGTGATGTTGGTCGTTCTCTACTTTTAACTCACCCAGTGCTTAGCATTGAGCTGTCGTAGACGGTTCTCAGCAAGACACTACTTAAATTTCCAAGAACCTTCATCATGTCTTCGCGACTTGCAGGTTTGCCCTCGGCAGTTTTCCAACCCTCCTGAACAAGAAAACACACCCTGTTAGTTTTACATAGTTGTATTTTTTACCCACGCTTACAAGTAATGTATTTTACCTTTAGCCAAGTAAACTTGTATGATGATAAATTTTAGTTTGGGTGAAGACTTTTTACTTTTTGTTTAAAATAAACAAGCAATTTTAAATTTGGATGTAAGATTTGCCACAAAGATGTAAGATTTGCCACAAACGCCTTATAACTGCCTTATAAAAAACAAAAAATAAAATCCTGAAAGAGATAAAAACCATAGATCACCTTAAAGAAAATTTCGGCGCTCTGTTGATAACCGTGATTATAATGATATGATAGCTATAAAGGTTGGAATTTGCGGGCTTTGTAATTTTAAGCATTAAAAGTGCCATAGAATATTAACCAACATAACACGATTACCAACTAAAAGTATTTATTAATTTATTGAAATCTTGTTTTTGGTAATAGGCAATGGAATGAATTTTAATAGGCAATAAAATGCCATAGTAACCACAACGCATTTTGCCTAAACTAATTTCCTTAAATAAGAAAAAAACAAAACACCAAAACAATTCGATACAAAAAAGTAAAGCTAAATTAACAGGCTTAGTAAGACAAAAATAAAGCACTAAAAGTTAGCAAATACCTCGTCGAGTCCGACGCTCTTCTGGTGCTTCCCCACCGGTTCCGGGTGCGCCCCTGGGTCCCGGTACACCAGGGTCTCCCCGTTCCCTTGCAAGATGACGTCACTGTTGTTGGTCGGCTTGGGGGTGAAGTTGTACGAGTTGTTGTAGCTGAAGGAGAACTCAAGTGTTCCGCCATAACTGTTGATCTGAAAACACCCCGAGGAAAAATAATTAGGGAATATTGCGCCGCTGGTGGCTGCTGTTTTCTAAGTGTAAAAGTGCTAGAATTAGCCCTGGGTATTCCTAAGGGTTTAATTAGAAAAAAAGATAAATTATGGAGTCCTTGAAAAGATAAATAATGGGGAGGCGTTTGTTTTAACTCTAAGCTGAACTATAATGATGAATGTTATGGATGTTCTTAAAACATGGCAGAACAAAGTTGCTTAAAATAGTTTTGAGGGTTAAAATAAGGTTTAGTTTTTTAGCTTTAACTTAGAATACTTTGTTTGTATGACTACTTAATTTTATCTGTGGAGTGATGCTTTAACCTTAAATTAGGTGAAATTTACATAAACAAACACAGATATTGTCAGCGTAAAAATGACCTAATTAGTAAACTCGAAAATACTAGGTAAAAAGTTGTGCTTTGTCATTAGAAAAAAAAAATAAAAAAAATACAAGGCGAAAAACTGTGTCATGATAAATGAAAAATAGAGAAAAAATAGAAATTGCAGCTTGGTACTATAGAAGTGCCATAAATGAATAAAATAAAACAGTAAAAAAGTAAACAAACGAAAAATGATATATGATTAAAGTTAAAATTAAACAACGGGAAACGTAAAAAAATAATCGAACTTACTAATTATAACCTTACCTTCGCTCCTACAAATTGTCCGAAAAAAGCACATTTTTTAATAGAGAAAATAAAGACTATAAAGCAACGTGTACAAGGCCCCTAGCTGGGTAAATTATTAATAAAAGAATACCCCCAAAGGAAAAACTAAACAACGCAGTCCCCAAACAACAACAATACCCTTACCTTTGCTCCTAGAAATTGCGCGGGAAGACTCCAGTAATGCGCAGCCGCAAGGAAGCGTTTCGAGAGATCGATCAGCTGCAATTCCTTGGCGGCAGGGTTGACCGAGATCTGGTTCCGGTTGATCGGTTCCGGGGAACCGGGTATTCCCCCTTCCACCTCGACCGGTTCCAAGTGCACCCCGTTGGTGACCTTGGGCTCCGTGAAGGATATTCCGACCTGTTTCGGTACATAGAAAGCGTTTTATTACGTAAATCGAAATTGGGAAAACTAAATTTTTAACTATTTGAAAATTGTAAAACAAATGTAGCTTAATAAAGTATTTTAAAGCCAAAAAGGCCGAGTAGGTCAACACCATCTTGATTAAGACTGTCGACAATTGCGCCCCACCTTTTATAAGTGATACCTACTTGCTTTCCAGTGACATTAACTTGAGATAATACAAGTTCGTACGGAAATCCCTTAAACAAGATGATGTAATACCCTTATCGATTTTTGTTTAATACCTTTTTTCGAAACCTTTTTTGGCTTTGCATTTACATATTAAGCTGCTGCGTTTCAGATCAGTGCACAGTGTACCCGAATAAAGCAAATACTTTTCACAAAAACCAACGAGTGTGTCTTTCGAAAATGAAATTGACTTTAACTGTGAAGCAACTTAGCTACCAATGGTTTGTTGCACTAAAAACTGATAGTCGATAGAGCTGTTATATACAAGTCTGCCAAGAAGCTATGAAATGTGTTTCAATTGGTCAACAATTCACGCCAAGAATTTAAGAGCAATTTAAATAAAAACCCAACCGACCTCATCATAAATGAGCTTGCTTGAAGCACACTGGTCGGTTACTCCAAAGCAGTAGCACGGTTCGCACTTTGGGGATTCCCCCTCGCCGGCAGAGTTGAATTCGCCGCTGAGACAATCTGAAGGTTGGTCGTCATCCTCTGAGTTAAGCAGGGCAAGTTTTATGTTACTTCGCTTTATTTAACTTATCGATTTTTGCCCCCGAGGAATGGATCATATATCACTAAGTAGCAATACGTAGTAGTAGCCAGCCTATTAACTAATTTTAAGTGTTGTTCATAGAGTGAGTAATTGATAGCAATTCATAAATATATAAATTTAAAAAAATATTAGTTAGAATCCGTCAGGTTATTCAAATGATTCCCAACACAAAAAGGGTATGAAGCACTGGTTTAATACATAAAATTAATCGACAAGGCTAATAAGCTGAACTTCTTTTGGGGGCACTAAAGTAACGGAGCGGGCCGCGATAATTTTTAGGCCATATATCGGACTTAAATTATCGGACAAAAATCAAATCAATTTCTTCTCAGGACTCACAACAGAGAAAGGTTAAGAAGGGCTAGTGTAATAGAAACAACAATCGACAAAAAGCTAATCAGCCACTAAGCTCTGTTTGTTATGTATAGTATCGGGTCGCGATAATTTCTTGGCGATATATCGGACTTAAAATATCGGACACCATCTACTGACCTCCGGTGTCCTCGACCACTAGAACGGCGTCAGGGACGGCCAGGATCGCCCCGTTCCGGTTGATTGCTTCGCAGGTGTAGGCTCCCTGGTCGGACAACTTCACTTTCCTGTCGATAATAACGGAAACGTCACAAACAAAGGAACGATGACGTCATAATGGCGGTCGGGTGCTTTGCGCGACTCGACGAGTGTTTTGTGAAATTGTCGCGGCAATACTTGGACAAAGTGCTCGTGATAATGATTGATTGGTCGGTTGAGTCACCGCTTGAGTTTTGAGTCAGATTTCCTAATACATTTTTATTGCCTTACATTTGCAATTTCCAAGAGAAATGGTTTACCATTATATTTTCCCAGCGATAAAATACTGTGCTAAAATATAGTTGCTAAATATTATTGCAAGAACTACAAAATACAGTTTTTAAATATATCAAAATCTAATTCTATTTAACGTTACTGTTTCAAAAATCTTGCTAAATATAATTGTAATAACAATGCGTATGGTTTTGAATTTCTAAAAATTCGTAAATACTGCCAGAGAAATGGTATGTAAGTTTAGTTATATCATGGATTGACAAAAAAAAATTAAAAAATTAATATTAAATTAATAAAGAAACTGAAAAACAAAAAATATTTAAGTTTTTTAGCAAGCGTTTTATCCACTAAACTAATGTGTGGTCGAATGGTAGGGTATAACTTCTGTACCCAATGGTAAATTCAAGCGTAGAACAAAGTTTGACCAAGTTCGCAATAACTATTGCAAATTAGCTATGTAAACATATTAAAAAAGAGCAAAAATAAACTTAATTTAAAACAAAACTAGTCAAAACGATGAGTCTGGCAAAATATATTAAAATTTGAAACAACAAAAACATTTTAAAAAGAATTGGAATTAATTTAGTTGACAAAATTAAAATTAAGTCAAAAAATCTCAATTTACTTGATTGTCAGCTGACCGCGTCCGTTTTGTGACGTCATAGCCACCCTGGGGGGCGGGGGCACGTTGCCCCAGTTGACCCTCCATGATATAACGGGGGTAGGGGTCCCCACGGCCTCACAATCGAGGGTCACGGTGTCACCCTTCTTGGCGTTCACGATACGAACCGGGGGTATGATCACAACTGGGGGTGCTGGAAAGTTGAAAAAATTGGTTAAAAGTATTTCATGCATAGACAGCCAAAGAACATAGTGTTTTTACACCAAAAAAAATGAAATTCACTAGCGCGGTATCTTTCTATTTTTTTAAATGTGGAAATTGTAAATGTGTTTTTTGTAATCAAAATACGCGTTATTTTTTGCATTGTTTATGAAAAAATAACAATTTTAACCGTAACTTTCGTTAATCATTCATCATCATTCAGTGCCATGCCTGAACCAGGCTTCGGCTGCCATGAAACACTGTTTTCTCCATGTGTTACTATTTCTTGCTAATTCAAAAATATTCTCTGCTTTGATGTTCAGAAAGTCCCTCAGTTGATTTATAAGCATTTTTCTTTGTCGTCCAGGTGCACGATTTCCACATATTTTGCCACACGAAATTATGAATTCTTGTTTTTCATTAGATTACATAAAAATCGCTTATATCCAATAATTTCTTAAAATACAATTAATAAACTCAGCTGTCAATCCAGCACAAAACGATTAAAATGAATACAGACAAAACACAGCCTGTGGTGAGGTTCGAACTAACGACCTCGGTCATACCGAGACGGTCGCTCTACCAACTGAACTACACAGGCTTTACCAACCGGATAGGCTTTAACAATAGCATTTACATAAAAAGACACACATAAAGAAAGTCCAAAAATAGCAAGAAATCAGCATACTTACAGCAGTCCTTTTCATCCTCGGCCCCCGCGCAATCTTGTTCCCCATCGCAGTGGTAACTTGAGGGAACACATTTGTTGTCGTCACATTGGAACTGGGTCGACAAGCAAACACCGTTTTTCTCGGTCGCTGAAAGCAAAGAACCAATTGTTACTGGAAATATAGCGATGGCATAAGCAGCTAATATACCCCCATCTATATATCCGTATATGTGAGTTTGGGCTGATATTTTTCCAAAATTTTACAGAAACCACAGATTTCTTAACATTTGAACCTTCAAATTTTCGTCATTCGGTGTATTTTTCATGAATTTGTCAGTCGCTTTTTATTCGGCTCATCGATTTAACATTGTATTTGGTTCAGTGTGTTTAGCATCAAGAAAAATTAATATGCAAAACAAGAGTTGTAAAATCGTAACAGGGAGACACTGAATGTGATTAGTATTATATGATTAATTATTTTTGTTATTACTAAACATCACTTAATGAAAGATACACAGACATTTGTGTGTTAACAACTGTGATCCCTTCTGCCCTTCTGAAACTCCTTTTGACCAACAATTACGGCTTACGTATTATTAGTACACTGAGATGGCTTTCGGTTTACTAAATCTCAGATGTATATAAAACTCGCTTATCGGTATCGCTGGGCCAAACAAGAATGTCATGATATAATATATTGAACATTTAAAAAAAACACCGAGTGCAACTGTGATATATTCCTTCTGAATCTGCTTTTTGATCAACAATTACGGCTTACGTATAATTAGTACACCGAAAGCCATTGCAGATTACCCGAATCTGTCGATCAATGATGCAAGCAGGGCAAGCTAGAAAAACAACTAGCCTGCAGTAAGGTTCGAACTCACGACCTCCGGTCAAGCCGGGACTGTCTCTCTATCAACCGAGCTACATAAGCTCAGAGGGAAGCGAGTGGAGAAAATTTCCCATATGAAGTTTCTTGTATTAACAGAATATTAATCCTGTAGTAAAAACGCGCAAGTATTTACAAGTTCTTTAAACTCACAACATCCCTGTTCGTCGAATCCGTTCCCACAATCGTCATCCCCGTCACATCTCCAGTGCTTCTGGGCACAAACCCCGGTTCCAACACACAAGAACTGGGTCGGGTCGCACTTGTTGATGCCGTCTACACAACACAGTGGTGATCGAATTGGAACATTTTCAAACATTATAAAACTGTTCGTCCGACAAAAAGTGAGGTAACATCCACCAGAACATTCAGTCTAGGGATGCTCAAAGTACAATATCGAATCCTTGGATTCGAATCCAGATGGGATTCGAATCCAATTCTGCCATTTAATTCGGGTAATTGGAACCGATATAATTTAACGTTTTACCGCCGATTGTTGCGCCTAATTGTACAAACGCGGTTTTGGCAACAACCTGGACAGTTGACATATTACAGTTTACACAACTGCTTCAAATGACAGTTGTTAAGAATGTTAAACATATGGGAGATTTTTTTTATTATAATGTACACATGTTAGAAAATTGTTTGGGCGATGTATTGCTGTGATCGGGGGCCCTGTAGGTTAGATTAGATTTAATCCCTTCCCCAAACAAAATCGAGGTTAAATAATTTAATAAAAATATACTAGGATTCGCTATTCGTTATTCTAGATTCGAAACCTATTATTCTAGAATACCTTGGGATTCTACTTTGAACATCCCTAAGTCATTCACCCTATTATAATTAAAACAATTCCTGGCAGCAACATTATATTCGTTCTGTCCAATGCTACCATTATTTACATAGGCTTCTATCCAGTAGTCTAAAATTAAGCTGATTCAATTGATGCCTATTAACACGTGAAGGATTGCAACGAATACAATGCAGCAAAAAACGCACATTATTTTGAATCTATGTAATATTTTACAACACAGAGTGAGATTTCGAACATTTTAAACTTTTTCTAAATGTTACAAAGCGGCAAAATACGCAGATCGTTTTAAAATCTATATACTTTTTGACGAGCACAAAACATTTAAGTTCCAGTGGAAATATTAAAAAAAGATAAATTATTACTCTGAGTTGGCCACCATTTCAAGTATGCAAAATCTCAACGTTTAAAAAGCATTCTGAAATTAATATTAGAAAAAAAGAAAAAAATAATCTTACTTGAGCAAGATGCTTCGTCGCTCCCATCCCAGCAATCTTGTGATCCATCACAGACATAAATTCGGTCGATGCACTGGCCGTTAGCGCAAGTCGCTTCTGAGGGGCGACAAGTGCGGGGACCTACTACTGGTGGTCTGGACGTCGAAACACTGAACAAATATCGAATTTAAGACAAAAAATATCAAAAAAACACAAATGAGTCCGTAAACGCGAAAAAAAAACCAAAAAAAATCAACAGTTTGAGCGCGAAAAACATAACACTGGAAAGGTGACACGCAAACCAATAAAGCAAAAACTTTATTCGCAAAAAGACTCCCGACAATAAAAACACTAAGGAAAACATTTACGTCAGAAGTAAGATTTGAGTAAAATTTTAAATATTAAAAAAAAAATTATTTTATTTTTTAAAAAGATTTTTTACTTAAAGATTTCTTTTTTTAACAGATTGCACAGATTTTAACAGATTGGTCCAAAAAATATCTATTTAAACATATATTGAAGAACGTCGCAAGTTATTGAGCTATTTAAAACAGTAAAAAATAAATTAAAGCTACCTGATGATCGTATCAAAGTCAGGTTCTTCATTAGCATCCGGGGGAGTCGGTTCCGTTGTTGTGGTTGTCGCTAATGGACGTCGGGTCTGGGAAAAGCACTTTGGTAATAATAAGCTATAAGCTATAATGCAGGGGTTCTTAAACTTTTTTTAAGGCAGACCTCTGAAAAAGTATCTGATTCACGTGGACCGGGGTAGGCGTGGAACATTTTAAAGATGAAGTCACAAAACAGGTAGACTTTAAAAACGCACGGTTCCACAAATGTGAAACTGCCATAGAGTAAAAATACATTTAAGGTGAAGGCGCCAAAGCGCTTTTTTTGTAAAAACATTAATTCCATTCTTTTAAAATATTACACTTTCAATTAGATAATAATGGACCCCTTTAAAATACGTACGTACAACACAGGGGTCAACGGATCCTAGCTTAAGAAGCCCTGGCCCAAAAGCAAGCTCTTAACAGGAATCTCGAACTGTAATAGTAATTCCAGACTGAAAAATCAACAATCAATAAAGGATTTGCCAAACAAAAATAGAAAGAACACCGTGTATACTAATATGCATTCAGTACAGCCAGGAAAGTTTGATTTTCATAATGCTTTGTGCTGGCCCATCTTCCAGATAACAGAGCCACTTAAAAGCTTCTGAAGTGGTTTTGCAAACTTGTGCGACTGACAGCTAATCAGTGGAGCTACTTACAACTTGCTGTTCGGTGCTTGGAACAACAACTGTTGTGGTCGTTTTGAATGCTGCTGTGCTTGCGACGACTGCAACCGAAGCTAAAACATTAAATTTAAACTTTAAAGTAAGTAGGACATATCTTTTAAAAGCCTAAAGCACACATATATTGAGACAAAGTGCCTCTTATTCCGCGATATTACTTATTTTGATTCTAAGTTGTTATTTTTACTACTAAAAATAAATGAAGTCTAGCAAACTATAATACAAATCCGATCGAAATACGAGTTACAGATTCTAATGATTAGTTGTTTTGCTTCGCATGTATTCTCACTTATTAGTAATCCTAATTTTAAATCAATCTTGAGGTAATAAAGGCTAAAGAGTCGGAACCGGACTCGACGGAGTCCGTTAATTTGGCTGAAGTCGAAATCGGGTTGTTATAACCGACTCCGCAGCCCTAGTATATAGTTGAGGGTATAATATAGTTGACCCACCGCATTCTTGCCTCTCGTGGTCCACCCCGATTTGCTTCATTTTAAAGTGCTCAGGGGAAATGTAAAACCTCCCAAGCATTCCTGATTCCAACATGGAAAGAACCGCGTCTTTTATCGACTGAGCTGAACTGTCGGAACATGTTCCAACATCCACAAACACCATCACGTAACCCTCCTTTTGACTGAAGAAACGTACAACAATTTGAGCGAAAATTAAGTAACAATTTAAAGGTTAGACATACCAAGGAAAATAAATAGCAAATATGAAAGTTTTAAAATACATGACGCCAAGTCCATCACGTAACCCTCCTTTTGACTAAAGAACTAAACATACAATTTGAGAGAAAATTAATTAACAATTTAAAGGATAATAATTCATGGAGAATAAAGCAAATGCTCAAGTTGAAAAAACATAACATAACAAACCATAGTGCAACCGCCTTATTAACTGAAAAAGGATAAAAAAACTAGAAAAAAACAATGAAAATAAGAGAAATAAATATCAAAAATAGGTAAGTTAGAAAAAAAAAACACCCGTATTATTGCCTAAAAACATTTAGTTAAAAAACGAAGGAAATAGTTGTTAAAACTTATGTCAGTTTTAACTTTGAAGCTAATTAATTTAATATTCAATACAGAGACATTTTTAAATGAAAATGAAGAAAACTAAAATACAAATTTCGTATATTTTAAATACCTTATTTGATGAATTACCCTTTTGAAGTAATTCAATTAAAGAAAAACATAATTTGTTTCCAAAAATAATTCCTGTTTAAACTTACGCGAACATTACAGGAGTAGCTTCCAAATATCCCGGCAGCTTTGTGCTCAGGTATTCTTCCATCTGTAAAACAAAATGCATTGCTAAAAAGCTAGCACAAAATAAAAGGCAATATTATTGCAGAAACAGTGACAGGCACTTACATCGAACATAATTTCACCGGATAGATCAAGGAATTCTTCTGAATGATGATCCTGTAACTCTTTGGTGAATATGATCGACTCCAAAAAGTTGAGTTCGGTGCGGTACCAGACTGCAAAATACATATCAAGTAAAAACACTCTGAAATCAATTAAAAATAGTAAATTCTTATAACCTATCGCGAACCTTAATTCAGCGAGGTTCGGGTCAAAGTTGAGAAAGCTTTTTCCTAAATTTTCCAGTGGGATGGTAGACTTTGGAATTTAGATTACATAAACTGGCTCAAAGTTTACAATTTAAACAAGATCTTGGGGTTTTTAAAACAAGTGTTTTCACTGCTTATAGCTGTCAGATGACGTCAGTCACGTAAGCACGCAATTGCAAACGACTTAAGTAAAATCATTGAAATACAGTGACTTAAGTTCACTTAATTCAAGTCATTGACACTGACTTAAGTCTTTACAGCACTGAAAATCTAATTTCAAGTTCTGGTGAGCTTTCAATGTGTTGTTTTGTCATAGATCGAGAGGGCGATTTCGAATCATGTCCAGCAGGTTATTCTACTGTTGGTTTGTCTTCTTGTAGAAAGTATTTGGCGTTTCATTTTGATAAAAGTCAAGTAAAAATAATGATTAACCAATCACCGTTAGTTGTTATTTTTCGTAACACCTTTATGGTATAAAATATAATACAAAAAAGTATCAATGGCATATCACGTAGTTCAAAATCTGAAAACAAGCAATCTTAGTAAGTTTTTTTTTTTTTTTTTTTTTTTTAATAAAATCACTAACAATAATACTAAAATAATACAAATTCAAAAGTAAACGAAAAAGCAAACTTTAACATATAAAAATAAACAATTTTCAATATTTTAAAATAATAAAATGTAAAATGACTAGGTAATCATAAAAAAAATTATCAAGAAAAACACAGAAAATTCAATTATATGCGCACCCCAGAACCGGTCGTTGGCCGCATGTGGAGTTGTTTCAGTTGGCTCTGTGGTCGTGTCTCCGCTCACTCCAAGGTCGTCTTCGTCATCAGAGTCACGCGGGAAGGTTTGCCGCTTCAGACGCAAGTGCTCCGAGTTAATGGTGCTCAGTCCATTTTCCAGTAAAAACCTTCGTTCGATGATGGCTTGACGTATTAAGTTTCGATCCTGAAAATTTAAGAAATATTAAATAAATATTTTAAGACGTATTTGAAAGATTGTTTTACAGTTGTAAAAAATCAATCGGATATTACGTTTCTAATATTTATGCTAACGTTTACTTTTCTTCGCACATTTGGCCGGAGTAGGACTCGTGACTAGACGGAGTCGGTTAATTTGGTCAAAATCGTACTGGAACTTTGGTTTTTAGCATAAGTCCAACTCACCAATCGACTTATTTTGGGCTGAAGTTGGACTCTGATTGATTTACCCGACTCCACAGCCCTAGTATATCTATGCATAAATAACTTTGTATTTTCTGTTTTAATAAATTTATAGATAAACGATTAACTTTTAAATAAAAGTCAGTAAACTTTTTTCTTCACTTTCCTTGTTTTCTATTTAAATTTGTATTTTTGTTTTTTTTATTACAAAAAAATGAAAATTAGTGCATGTTTAATTACTCTCAATAAGATAAATTTATATAATTCAAATAATTTGCAACAACTAAAAAAAGAAAAAAAAATTGTTACGGTTTAAATGCAAAAATTTATGGTAAGTTCTTTTAACCCTTTTTTTAAAGATTTCTCCTGTTGCTATTTTTTTACCTTTTTAAATAATCCTATCTCATTCAAATCGGTAAAAACTAACGGGTTGTTTATTTTATTTTATTTCCAAAAAAATACACAATAAACAAATGGTAGTGTAATATATAACAATTGCAACTTGCGGTCAGCACATTAGTAGCCTTCTTGGTGATTTGATCAAGTACAAAAGCGACACAAGCTGGTTGCAATTTCACGCGAATTAAATTTCAAACATGGCATTTGAAGCAGCTCAGAAGATGCAGACCGCAATCTTACCATAACCACTCAAGATAAGGCAAGATTGGATGACATTTCTGGCAGCCCCTGGGGGTAATTGAACTGTGACTATCTTTATATATATATGTCTGCATGTGTCTGTAGTATATATATAGATGTTCAAACAGCGGGTACTTTTTAAAGTTGCACAAATGCATTGTAATCTTTATATATATGTTATTGATATATATACTATCTTTATATATATATGTCTGCGTGTGTATATATATGTATATAGAGAGAGAGGGATGTTTAAACAGGGGCTACTTTTGAAGAACTGCTGAAATGCAATGTGAAAACTTTGGAGAATAATGACTGGAAGTTTTAGTTAGATGTAGAATGAATACATAAGCCCATACACAAGTGGGTTACATATTTTGAAATGAGCTGAATAAATCTAAGAATAAAGTGGCTGAAGGTCGTAATTGAACGTAGAATGAATATCAAAGCCCATGTGGGGGCCATGTGCATATTGAGGTCATTTTAAATAAATAGAAAATAAAACAATTTCTAAAGGCGTTTACAAGATTCTACCTACTTCTGTATGGGCTTTCGCGTTCATTTCAAAATGACAAAAAACTTTTAACAATATAGGTAATTTTAAATACAAAAACGTTTAGACATGTTTCATGCAGGTAATTAATTGCTTTAAATATTGTAAAAAAGTGAGTACAAAAACGTACAGTTTTATACTAATACAAATTCGTCAAGCTAATCAGAATCAGTCACTATGTCTCATTTATAACTTTAAATTGTGTGGACCTAATCCTCTTAAACATACATATATGGAGAACCTTAATGAAATTGTCAGTCGGTCAAAATGACATCAAAACTCTTTTCGGAGTTTAAGGCACTTTTAAGTCCCAGGAGCCGTTGATAGGCGTTACCAAATGCAATAGATCACGCTTCCATTGATAGAAAGTGCCAGACAAAGTGACACGATCTAACGCAAACGGGCGCCAAAGCCCAATCAAATTAAGGCGTCGTCACAGCAATTCCCCAGACGGCTCGTATACAGTAGGCTTTGACGCCCAGGCTCAGTCGAAATTCAAACGGAAAGGTGATTGTTATTAGTCTCGCAGTGGAACAGCTGTGCCTTAATCCGGCCATTTCGTTGCGTATCCCGCCCGTGGTAAACACAGTGTTGTCTTTGTACTTTCGCACCTGTACAGTTTGGGACAATTTCTCCTTTGATCAAGACGATTATGTTCGTGCTTAAAACACCGGTGTGTCTTACTATCTAGGTTTACGCGTAGAACACTTTTAGTACGAATATCAAAGGCCATACAAAAGAGGTAGAATTTTTAACGTTTTGATAAAAAGTTATTCTAAATTCTAAGCTTTCAAAATGCTACCTATACTTCTGTATCGGCTTTGATATTCATTCTACGTCAACTGCAACCTCCAGCCATTATCTTACGAGATATCTGAAACGTTCAAATGCTACCTACTTCTATATGGCCATGATATTCTTACTACGTCTTATTAAACCTCCAACAATTTATGGAAAACTTTTCTCACCGAACGCATGAATTTTTTAGAGATGACGTCACAAAGTTACGTCACAACGGGACTAAAATAGGTCAAGCTCAGGAAGTTTGACAAAATTTGCACAAATTTGCAACATAAATTTTAGTTTTTTTACACACGAAATAACATAGCCTGGTAAAAAAGGGCCATGGCCGGTTAAAATACAACTGTTTATTACAGGTACGATGGACCTGCAAAAAATATTTTACCGAAACGCCGTTCCGCGCAGTTCTGGCTTACTTTAGCTACTAACTTTACCATTTTAGCAGGTTTGCATTTACAGGTTTACCGGCCAAACTACTATGGAAGTCATGTAATTCAAACAACAGTCCATAAAGGTAACACAAGAGATTACGAAGTTTCTGTTATCGGAGAATACTGAGCTTTCGTCGTCAAGTGCGACTTCCGAAATGGCTTATCCTCCTAAATGATGTACACATGTTGATATTACTATTACGTAGGTAAATATAACAAAAATAAGGAACTACTAAATTATTATCAGTGTTTAAACACAAACAAAGGACCATTGTTGCGTAACAATTAACCACACTATATTGGCATCTACAAATTTCACACATTAAGCAAATTTAGCCAAAGTAAAAAGATATCCCAAGTTTAAGATAGTAATTTAGGTTCTAAACGCAGAAAGCAGGCACCTACTGTTGTAGGTATTTGGTTAATAAAATTTTCCCTACAGCGTACGATGATGGCTGCGAAACAATAAACTGTCAAATTAGATTCTGTCAGACTGGCATAATGTTATATGTGTGGGCGGTAAATCAAAACTTCGGCCAAATTAGATCTGTTTTTACCTTAGGTTAGGCTACCCACACACAACAAGCTAGTTATAAACAAAGCGTTATCACTGGTATTCTGCGACAAATTACCAAAAACAAATCATTAATTTAAACCAGTGGTCGGCAAACTTTTTTTGTCGCGGCCCAAAGTAATTTTTTCAGAGTCTTTTTCAGAAGTATTGGATTTTGAGGTGAAATATTACTCGGTGCCTTTATGCCCCAAACTCTGCCATATCATATTATAAAACATACTATACAACGAAGAATATACGAACGAAGCGCGAAAATTTTTTCAATTACACATAGTTAAAGTTGACAAAAATATAGGACAGGCATTTAGGACCACATTGGGCACGTGGGTCTTTTCAAACTGAGCCAAATTAAAACTTCTATGCCACACCAACATTTAAAATAAAGTGCAATGAATGTACGACTATCACGCGGCCCACAACTACATGTTAACACTAAGCTATTCAAAAGTAATTCGCGGCCCACTAAAAATGGCTCTGCTACATTTGGGCCGCAGCCCACAGTTTGCCGACCACTCATTTAAACAATATATACTTGGTTAGCTGCAACGAAAAACGGCGCTCGTCTAGAAAGTATTCTTAACAAGGCGGTATCACGGGCAGCCCACGAAAAATAACCCATAGAAACTTCGTAATTACAAATACTGATATAGGTTTAACGAAATTAACAGATGTATTCTGACTGAAATTTCTCTCATTTTAGTTCATTTTCCGCAAAGGTGGCCCTAACATAAAGTATCAATGCCATTCCGTGATAAATAGCGGCGTTTCAGCGAATTCGATAATAGCGCATACGCGGTGTTGAGCAAGGTATGCCGCCCGCACAGCATTTCAAACACGTGATCGCCACAACCGCTAATTCGACTATCGCTTGAGAAATGTCAAAACCAACGCCAAACACAATATTCAATAATTACTAAAAGGGGCTTTCTTGTAGAACGCTAGCAAAGAGAATGAACAGCTGTCGAAAGCTTCGTTGATAAAAGCATCCTTACCTATTCACAAACTAGTCGTAAAAGGGTTATATCCTTTAAAAAGGTACAAAAAGTAAGGAAATCAGAAACTTGTCCATATAAATCAAAGAGGAATGAGTCCTGTAAATATTTTCAGATTGCCTTGATTTTTAAAACAGACAAAAAATAGAAGTATACTGTCTCATTGTTTTAGCTCGTTAGAAAAGTAGTCTTAACACAGCGATATTAATGGCAGCCCGTGATGAATAGCGGCATTTCGGCGAATTCCACAATAGCGCATACGCGGTGTTGAGCAAGGCATGCCGCCCGCACAACAGTTCAAACACGTGATCGCCACAACCGCTAATTCGACTATCGCTTTAGAAATGTCAAAACCAACGCCAAACACAATATTCAATTGTTACTCAGAAAGTTTGGGGTTGTTCCTTGAACGCAAGCAAAGAGAATGAACTGCTGTTGAAAACTTTTTTAGAAAATGCATCCTTAGCTATTCAAAAACTATTCCAAAAACGGTTATATTCTTTGAAAAGGTGCAAATTATTAATAACAAATCAGAAGCTAAGCTGTATAAAACAAAGAGGAATAAGGTTTGTCAAAATTTTAAGTTTGCCTTGATTTTTAAAACAGACAAAAAATAGATGTATACTGCCTCATTGTTTAGCTCGTTAAAAAACAAGCGTTAAAACAGCGATATTAGTGGCAGCCCGTGATAAATAGCGGCGTTTCGTCGAATTCGATAATAGCGCATACGCGGTATTGAGCAAGGTATGCAACCCGCACAGCAGTTCAAACACGTGATCGCCACAACCGCTAATTCGACTATCGCTTGAGAAATGTCAAAACCAACGCCAAACACAATAAAACAATTGTTACTAAAAGGGGCTTTCTTGTAGAACGCTAGCAAAGAGAATGAACTGCTGTCGAAAGCTTCGTTGATAAAAGCATCCTTACCTATTCACAAACTAGTCGTAAAAGGGTTATATCCTTTAAAAAGGTACAAAAAGTAAGGAAATCAGAAACTTGTCCATATAAATCAAAGAGGAATAAGTCCTGTAAATATTTTCAGATTGCCTTGATTTTTAAAACAGACAAAAAAATAAAAGTATACTGTCTCATTGTTTTAGCTCGTTAGAAAAGTAGTCTTAACACAGCGATATTAATGGCAGCCCGTGATGAATAGCGGCATTTCGGCGAATTCCACAATAGCGCATACGCGGTGTTGAGCAAGGCATGCCGCCCGCACAACAGTTCAAACATGTGATCACCACAACCGCTAATTCCACTATCGCTTGAGAAATGTCAAAACCAACGCCAAACACAATATTCAATTGTTACTCAGAAGGTTTGGGGTTTTTCTTTGAACGCAAGCAAAGAGAAAGAACAGCTGTTAAAAACTTATTCGGAAAATGCATCCTTAGCTTTTCAAAAACTAGTACAAACACGGTTATATTCTTTGACTAAGTGCAAATAATTGTAAACAAATTAAAAACTAAGCTGTTTAAATCAAAGATAAATAGGTTTTGTCAATAATTTGAGATTGCCTTGATTTTTAAAACAGACAAAAAAAATAGAAGTATACTGTCTCATTGTTTTAACTCGTTAAAAAAGAAGCAGCCCGTGATAAATAGTAGCGTTTCGGCGAATTTCATAATAGCGCATACGCGGTATTGAGCATTAGAGATGACGTCACAAAGTTACGTCACAACGGGACTAAAATAGGTCAAGCTCAGGAAGTTTGACAAAATTTGCACAAATTTGCAACATAAATTTTAGTTTTTTTACACACGAAATAACATAGCCTGGTAAAAAAGGGCCATGGCCGGTTAAAATACAACTGTTTATTACAGGTACGATGGACCTGCAAAAAATATTTTACCGAAACGCCGTTCCGCGCAGTTCTGGCTTACTTTAGCTACTAACTTTACCATTTTAGCAGGTTTGCATTTACAGGTTTACCGGCCAAACTACTATGGAAGTCATGTAATTCAAACAACAGTCCATAAAGGTAACACAAGAGATTACGAAGTTTCTGTTATCGGAGAATACTGAGCTTTCGTCGTCAAGTGCGACTTCCGAAATGGCTTATCCTCCTAAATGATGTACACATGTTGATATTACTATTACGTAGGTAAATATAACAAAAATAAGGAACTACTAAATTATTATCAGTGTTTAAACACAAACAAAGGACCATTGTTGCGTAACAATTAACCACACTATATTGGCATCTACAAATTTCACACATTAAGCAAATTTAGCCAAAGTAAAAAGATATCCCAAGTTTAAGATAGTAATTTAGGTTCTAAACGCAGAAAGCAGGCACCTACTGTTGTAGGTATTTGGTTAATAAAATTTTCCCTACAGCGTACGATGATGGCTGCGAAACAATAAACTGTCAAATTAGATTCTGTCAGACTGGCATAATGTTATATGTGTGGGCGGTAAATCAAAACTTCGGCCAAATTAGATCTGTTTTTACCTTAGGTTAGGCTACCCACACACAACAAGCTAGTTATAAACAAAGCGTTATCACTGGTATTCTGCGACAAATTACCAAAAACAAATCATTAATTTAAACCAGTGGTCGGCAAACTTTTTTTGTCGCGGCCCAAAGTAATTTTTTCAGAGTCTTTTTCAGAAGTATTGGATTTTGAGGTGAAATATTACTCGGTGCCTTTATGCCCCAAACTCTGCCATATCATATTATAAAACATACTATACAACGAAGAATATACGAACGAAGCGCGAAAATTTTTTCAATTACACACAGTTAAAGTTGACAAAAATATAGGACAGGCATTTAGGACCACATTGGGCACGTGGGTCTTTTCAAACTGAGCCAAATTAAAACTTCTATGCCACACCAACATTTAAAATAAAGTGCAATGAATGTACGACTATCACGCGGCCCACAACTACATGTTAACACTAAGCTATTCAAAAGTAATTCGCGGCCCACTAAAAATGGCTCTGCTACATTTGGGCCGCAGCCCACAGTTTGCCGACCACTCATTTAAACAATATATACTTGGTTAGCTGCAACGAAAAACGGCGCTCGTCTAGAAAGTATTCTTAACAAGGCGGTATCACGGGCAGCCCACGAAAAATAACCCATAGAAACTTCGTAATTACAAATACTGATATAGGTTTAACGAAATTAACAGATGTATTCTGACTGAAATTTCTCTCATTTTAGTTCATTTTCCGCAAAGGTGGCCCTAACATAAAGTATCAATGCCATTCCGTGATAAATAGCGGCGTTTCAGCGAATTCGATAATAGCGCATACGCGGTGTTGAGCAAGGTATGCCGCCCGCACAGCATTTCAAACACGTGATCGCCACAACCGCTAATTCGACTATCGCTTGAGAAATGTCAAAACCAACGCCAAACACAATATTCAATAATTACTAAAAGGGGCTTTCTTGTAGAACGCTAGCAAAGAGAATGAACAGCTGTCGAAAGCTTCGTTGATAAAAGCATCCTTACCTATTCACAAACTAGTCGTAAAAGGGTTATATCCTTTAAAAAGGTACAAAAAGTAAGGAAATCAGAAACTTGTCCATATAAATCAAAGAGGAATGAGTCCTGTAAATATTTTCAGATTGCCTTGATTTTTAAAACAGACAAAAAATAGAAGTATACTGTCTCATTGTTTTAGCTCGTTAGAAAAGTAGTCTTAACACAGCGATATAAGTGATAGCCCGTGATAAATAGTGGCATTTCGGCGAATTCGATAATAGCGCATACGCGGTGTTGAGCAAGGTATGCCGCCCGCACAGCAGTTCAAACACGTGATCGCCACAACCGCTAATTCGACTATCGCTTTAGAAATGTCAAAACCAACGCCAAACACAATATTCAATTGTTACTCAGAAAGTTTGGGGTTGTTCCTTGAACGCAAGCAAAGAGAATGAACTGCTGTTGAAAACTTTTTTAGAAAATGCATCCTTAGCTATTCAAAAACTATTCCAAAAACGGTTATATTCTTTGAAAAGGTGCAAATTATTAATAACAAATCAGAAGCTAAGCTGTATAAAACAAAGAGGAATAAGGTTTGTCAAAATTTTAAGTTTGCCTTGATTTTTAAAACAGACAAAAAATAGATGTATACTGCCTCATTGTTTAGCTCGTTAAAAAACAAGCGTTAAAACAGCGATATTAGTGGCAGCCCGTGATAAATAGCGGCGTTTCGTCGAATTCGATAATAGCGCATACGCGGTATTGAGCAAGGTATGCAACCCGCACAGCAGTTCAAACACGTGATCGCCACAACCGCTAATTCGACTATCGCTTGAGAAATGTCAAAACCAACGCCAAACACAATAAAACAATTGTTACTAAAAGGGGCTTTCTTGTAGAACGCTAGCAAAGAGAATGAACTGCTGTCGAAAGCTTCGTTGATAAAAGCATCCTTACCTATTCACAAACTAGTCGTAAAAGGGTTATATCCTTTAAAAAGGTACAAAAAGTAAGGAAATCAGAAACTTGTCCATATAAATCAAAGAGGAATAAGTCCTGTAAATATTTTCAGATTGCCTTGATTTTTAAAACAGACAAAAAAATAAAAGTATACTGTCTCATTGTTTTAGCTCGTTAGAAAAGTAGTCTTAACACAGCGATATTAATGGCAGCCCGTGATGAATAGCGGCATTTCGGCGAATTCCACAATAGCGCATACGCGGTGTTGAGCAAGGCATGCCGCCCGCACAACAGTTCAAACATGTGATCACCACAACCGCTAATTCCACTATCGCTTGAGAAATGTCAAAACCAACGCCAAACACAATATTCAATTGTTACTCAGAAGGTTTGGGGTTTTTCTTTGAACGCAAGCAAAGAGAAAGAACAGCTGTTAAAAACTTATTCGGAAAATGCATCCTTAGCTTTTCAAAAACTAGTACAAACACGGTTATATTCTTTGACTAAGTGCAAATAATTGTAAACAAATTAAAAACTAAGCTGTTTAAATCAAAGATAAATAGGTTTTGTCAATAATTTGAGATTGCCTTGATTTTTAAAACAGACAAAAAAAATAGAAGTATACTGTCTCATTGTTTTAACTCGTTAAAAAAGAAGCAGCCCGTGATAAATAGTAGCGTTTCGGCGAATTTCATAATAGCGCATACGCGGTATTGAGCAAGGTATGCAACCCGCACAGCAGTGCAAACATGGCGTTTACCACAGCCGCTAATTCCAAGTCATTATGCACAGCACCGGGGTTGGGGGTTATTAAGCGAACTGCGGACCTTGAGAACCCAAAAATGGAGCGAACGCAATCGGTGAACGAATTGCTATGAATGGAAATGGCGGTTGAATCAGTTATAGCAGCGGCACATTATTGCTGGCTGCATGTATCTGTCTGGGCTTTCCCCTTGAGTATGACGCATTGGCAGTTTGTTTGTGTGAAGTAATAACTCTGTCGATTGGCTGAGCAATAACTTTTGATTTGTTTGACTTGGCGTAATGTATTAGTATAGTACTTATGAAAAGTCTGTTTTAGAAGGATTGTTGTTACGGAAATGAATGCGCGTACTGTACATGTACTACATTTCACAGAATATTATTGCACGACAGAAAAACGTAAAAAAACGCGTAAAGAGTAATCCACGAACGTTTCATTTTTATGTCAATGCTTTTACTTGAAGTTGACTTGCTCTAATAATGACTAGACTGGAACTTGACTTTTAATTTTAGACTTTACTTGCAAAGACAAAAAGGTCGAGTAGATTGACATCATCTTGATTAAGACGTTTCGATACGAGCTTGAATAATCTTCGAGCTTGCATCATATTCATTTATTCTGATAGTCACATGAACTGAAGATGATACAAGTTCGTATTGAAACGTCTTAAATGATATCAATCTACTGGACCTTTTTGGTTTTGTAATTCATTATTAAGCTACAATACAGATCCGTGCATAATGTACCCAACTTAACTTGGACTTAAGTTAGGTGCACTACGACTTAGTAATTTTTTAAATGACTTGACTGGGACTTGAGTTATTTCAAAACGACTTATTTACAACAGTGGTACGTGACCCAAATCTTACCGACCAAACAAGGATTTAAAGTGTTTAAGATTAGCGATGTTTGTAGAGTCGGCGATAAAACGCTGACGCTCGTCAAACAGCGAAATTCCAAAGCTCAGAAGGACAACGTCACTTGGTCCACAGTTGGCTTTCGCTTTTTTCTTGGATCCGAAAAAAGAGGGCCAACTAAAAATGGCCGAAGCAGACACGCCCATTAGCTGTGGGCAATTTACCGGCTTCATATTTAGGCTTTGGGTGAAAGCGGGTTAAGCCTTCCGATACGTTAGCTGAACAAACAAAGATAAAGTTGCAAAATCTTGGAAACTAAGGGTGGTTTTAAACGTGATTATCTTATCAACAAACAAAAAGAAATCCAAAAACTAAATCATTTTCAGTAATCTTAATTAGATATTATTATTTGCTTTATACTGTGCACTGAATTAAAATCAAGTTTTTTTTTAAACGTTTATATGTTGCGTCGATGTTTTTTTTTTGTTTGTTTTTGAACAAACTACAGACAAGAAATGCTTTGATTCGGGAGAAAAGCAAACTAAATGTTTATCAAAATATATTACATTGTAATTTCAAGTAAATAATAGAGAGTGCTTTTTGTTTTAGATTTTCGAGAAAAATTCACAAAACCTTATAAGATGTTCTCAATTTTAAGGGTTCAATTTGTGACCACAAGAGCAAGCTTGAGCTTCAACTGAGTTAACTGATAAAAAAGCACAGTTTTGAAATAAAGATTGATTTAATACTACAAGCTATGAAACTAAAATAAAAATGTGAAAATATCTAGTGATTCATTTAGTTTTAAGTTAGTTTTTTTCAAACTTGTTCTCAAAAAAGGGTTAAAGCTAATAAGAAAGCAATTGACACAGTTTCGAAAACTCGGAAACGCTTCAAGTCAAAATCCTACTAAGCTCGACCTCAAAACAAATTAACCCCGGGTCCCCTGTTTGATCGCATTGGGGGAACAAAGCCCTAATCGTGTCTAGTGGGTGGGGTACAACAGGGAAATATCGACATTCTGTTTATTTTTTTGGTTGGGAAATTGTTTTTGATTTTTACCAAATCTTATGCAATTGCTTTCTTATTAGCTTTAACCCTTTTTTGAAAATAATGTTGCTAAAAACTACTTTAAAACTAAAGGAATCACTAGATTTTTTCACATTTTTATTTTATTTTTGTAGCTTGTTGTCCCAATCCACTCTTAAATTTAAAACTGTGCTTTTTGTTTTGTCAGTTAACTTATAGTGGAAGCTCAAGTTTGTTCTTGGGCCACAAATTGAACCCTTAAAACGGTGAAAATCTTAAGCGTGTTCGAGTTTCTACACCGCGCGTCTATTGCTTGCTTAGAACGTAATAAATTGTTTAAGCCACTTTTTAAAACGAGGTTGTAAACACGTACCTTACAACTAAAACGGATCTGTATTTTTTTAAGTTGTATTTTCCGTAGTGGGGTTGGTAAAAACTACCTTAAAACCTTTTTTTCACATTTTTATTTTATGTTTATAGATTGTTGTCCCAAAGCGCTCTTAATTTTAAAACTGTGCTTTTTGTTTTATCAGCTAGCTTATTGCAAGCTCAAACCAATTGACACAGTTTCGAAAACTCGGAAATACTTCAAGCCAGAAAGCCTACTAAGCCCGACCCCAAAACAAATTAACCCCGGGTCCCCTGTTTGATCGCTTAGGGGGAACAAAGCCACAATCGTGTTCAGTGGGTGGGGCGCAACATTTAAAAGCCAAACTGTGACGACCCCAGTCAAATAGGCCACAGCAACATTGTCGGATCTAACTGATGTGCGGAACTGATTTCCAGCGATGCAAAGCAAAACAACGGATGGAGTTAATTTCGGTTAAGTCAATGTTTTCCGCCTGTCATCATTGTGCGTTGTGCGAGGTCTGTTCGTTGTTTGAGGAAACGTAGCCACAGATGCTTTATTACTTTTTTCGGGTGGGCCACGAATGCTTTACAAGGCTAGATAATAATATGCAAAGGCAGGGGTGAAAGCAAGGCCGAGAAGCGCCCTGATAAAAGTTTATTGCCGGTACTCCTAAAAAATATTACTCTTTTTACGTCTTCAATGTATTTGGTCTTAATCGCAATCGTCTATAATGTATTTAGACCAAGATTTTCTGTTCATTTTCTGTTCATTTTCTGATGCGCACGAGGTTTATCACAATCCTAAATTTTCTTTAGCGTAAAGAAATTTTCTGGACGACATCGTTATATCACAAACTATGACTGAAACCCACACAAATCAATTTGGTTCGGCCCTTAGAGCACCCTAGTATCGGACGAGTACCGATACTAACATTAGGCATCGGCTCCGATCCGATATTTAAGTTAGGCAACAAACAAGTGCTTCCCAACCTTTTTTGTGGCGGCCTACTATTACTAAATCTTTTTGTGATCACAAATAGGTTTAGTGCCAAATTAATTTAAACAGTTAACAAATAAAATGTAACTCAAAAAAATTAAAAATAAGTCAAATTCAAACCTGTTCAAATTCAAATTTCCGCAAGGTAAATTACCACAGGTGGCTAAATCGTCCATCCGGCGACAGGCATCACGACGAAGCCTATTTCTCATTAAAACAAGCCCGGGGCGTAAATGCAGACGGCAATTAACGTGGAACAGTCGTCTGATAGAGCTAAATTATCTAACCGCTTCCGCACTTGGGCAAGTTGTACAAATTACTCTGACGGCAAGCTGACATGTAGGTAAAGCCGGTGTTCCCTCTAAGGCAGGGGTTCTTAAACTGGGGTCTTGGTGGGTATGTTAACTGATTTTAGGGTGTCCATCAAGGCCTGAATTTAATATTAGTCTATATTTAAGTTAATCATTTTTTCATAGAAAACTGGTTAATTAAAAATAAAACGGAGTTTTTAGACTCCATTTCTCTTTCACATTTTTCGACCGATATCAGCAGATTTGTGTAGTCTATTTGCATGGTGACGTCATTTTTGAATTTTTTTATGCCTACCGGGGTCCACGCAAATCAAAAATTGCTTTGGACCGATCTCACTAAATCTAACCATGTAAACTACACCAGTCGACGACCCAACCACATTCAACGACCAAACAAACCATAAATTTAGAAACAATGCTCTAAGGTGCCTAATTGTCTAGACTAGAGCTTCTATCGCATTTGCACAACCAGCTATCTTTATAAATACAGAAATAAACCAAAGTGTATAAACATTAAAAATAGCTTGCCACAAAGTTAAAAAGCGGTGTGAATTAAATGTGTGCGTTTGTAGAATTCAATATAAATTTCACTTATTCATAAATTCAGTAATTCAGTCGGAATTTTAAAGCATTCACGCTCAGTGGAACAAACACGTGTGCTTAGTGTTGAAATTTATTGGAGGTAACACTTGAATCAACTGGTCGTATCGGCACTTATCGACCAGGTAGAAAAGAAAACGGCTTAAAGCGCGCTCCTTTTACGCTCAAGTGGTCTTGGTGTGACATCATTAGGCTGGCAGAACTTCAAAACTGACTCAATTTCGAGCGAAGGCTGTAAGTCAACAAACGTGAAATCCCTATGTAAACAGGCACTCTCCTTTCAATACACGGCCGTTTGAAGCGCCGGTGTGGACGCCTGCATAAAGGTTATAAAGGCACAAGCGCTGCGAAGGGATTAACTCAGGAAAAAGGGTCGCCCTTATTGTTGCTCAGGGACGACAGATGGCATTTTCTGCTGGTTTGGTTGGCAAAAGGTTCGCTAGCAAAGAGGACGAACTGCTGTCGGAAACTTTGAAAAATGCATACAATTCACAAAATTGTCCCAAGAGGAATTTATGATTTACAAATTACAAAAAGGCTCGCTTAGCGTTTTCCAATTAACGCAAAATAAAGAACAAGAACTAATGTCGAAAACGAGTTGTATCCCATAAAAAGCGCAAAGCATTGTCAACAATCTCAATTTACAAATAAGTTCCAAAACAAGCAACTAGGAACGAAAGCTGGCAAAAAAGAAGAATGTCACTGTTTAAGAAGTGCCTTTCATTGTCAAAATTACAATTATTAAAAATGTGTCAAGAAACATAATCAAAGAGAAAAACACCTGCTGTCAAAATTTGGGCAACGCAATTAGATATAACGACAGTTAATATCGACAATCACAACCCACAGACGAATCTCAAAGTTCATAAACTAGAATGTATTATTCGAATATTAAACGCCATTCATGGTCAACAATCACAATTGTTACGTATCCGTTGAGTTCTAGCAATGCACCAAGCCCCTTTGATCATTGTATTGGCGCTGGCACTTAAGCCTCTTTGCAGCGATCAAGCAGGGCATGTCAGTCAAGACCCCGTAAACAGAAGGGTCCCAGACGAGCCTTGAAACTGTTTAAAACTTGCCCGGCGCGCATTCAGGCGTGATAGAATGCCAAAAATCTCGGATATAGCCTTTAGCGGCGTCGACAAACTGCCTGCCTTTCAAACATGCATGAAAGCCGCTGCTACAAAGTAACTTAGCGGCTAAGCCGGATTGGCAATGCTTACGGCTGCTCAATTTGCCTGGCAAAATTTTGCGCTTAGCAAAACGTACGGAATGTTTTGAAGTCTACAGATATTTGTAAATTCTAAATTAGGGTAATCAGGTGGCACTTTTTTTTTTTTTATTGTATCCTCGACAATCTTTCGCAATCGTGCTTCATCAGGTCAAAGTAGAATATAAAAAGAAAATGTATTGAATTGTCGACATGCTTTCGCACAACCGTGCTTCATCTAAAGAAGCATTAATTGACTATTTTCATGTAGATTTTGCCGTATTCAACATTACTGGTTTGTAAACTGTGCACGCATGGCGTTCTTTGGAAAACCGCAAATTTTGTGCCAAAATTATTAAAAATCAATGGTTTTGCAGTCTATGAGCTGCTAAATAACTACTGTCAGAAGAATGATTTGGATTGAAGACCTAAAACCTGTATAACGCATAGCATTTTTTGCAAGACCGCAGCTATTGTATTCCGCCAAACTCTAAAACCCAAGTCTCCGAAAACAACGATTTGGAAAGTCTAAGAGCACTTAACACGGTCCTTGACTAATATCAGAAATATGTGTGGCCATTTTTCGCCATTGCTGGCTTACAATCTGCGCAACGCACAATATTTTCTTGAATTACCGCAAATATTGTGGTTCACCAAGGTCTTCGCCCTAGCCGCAATTTAGAGAATCGTAATTGGAACGGCCTTGGCACTTCAAGGCGTTTATTTATTTAAATCCGCAACTGTGTCAACTCAATTTCGCCGTGCAAATAACAACTTTGGCTGGGCGAATTGAGTTTTACAGGTTATTGCTGTTCAGTCAGATAGCCGGTTGGCCTATCTTTCAACGTGCAAATGTATTTTGCTGTTTAAAACGAAATTTATACTTTGTATAACAGCGCACGATTGCAGATAGTTCTTGGACTTATTTTTAGCGTACAACTGTCAATTTCGGCTGATTAAAGCACACAATAACTTGTAAAATAGAACAGGATTAAATTGTTACAATTAGGTCAATTTAAGTTAATAAACGCCTGTTAGGTTTAAGTTACCAAAACTGTACAACCACCGGCCTTAAAGTAACCTTACACTATATCAAAACTTTTACTTGATTATATGTGTTTGATGTCAGCATAAACAGAAAAGGCTGTATGAAATAAAAGTGAAATTACAAACTTACCAAACTGTGGGTGCTTTGCGCCAGCCAATTAAGGCAAACGAGCAAGATTGCCAATCTCATCTCGGCAAAGGTAAGCCTTCTTTTCAGCCTTATCACTTCAGGCACACACAGAAATATGTCCTTGCACAAAGTTGTACCAGAAATACCAGCAGAAAAAGCAAACCTCTAGTAAAACTGGCAGCTCTAACAACTGGGTCCGCTCTCTGTGAACAAACAAAACATGTTAACCAGCAGCCTTCTTTTTGGGTCAAAGCAGCAGGCTACACGCGCCAAAAAGCACTTAGCACTCTGCGGAAGGATTTCTCGCCGCTGAAAGAGCTCTTTTTCTTTTTCCTGACGAATTATAGAACTTAAAAATTCAAGGTGAAGTCAGCCTACTGTTTTATTTTTATTTTAGTTAAATGAAGGGGGGGAAACGCTTTTAGAGAAAGAAAACGCCATTGTACATGTCTTTGGCTAACTGTTTGTAAACAGCCAGCAGACGTTTTTTGGAGAAAAAAGAGCGAAAGACATGTTTTCATGAAAAAATTACACCACCGTACAGGATTTTTTTTGGCAAAATTCGTCTTGGAGTATAAAATACTATTAGGAACATATATATGAATTTCCAATATAGATAGTAAAGATATTATCCACAGGAGTAAAACATATTTATCGTATAACATCTGACTATACTAATTATCGAATATTAAGTTTTGTAATTAGTTTAATCTTAAATCATTGATATGCAATCTAAAAAATCACATTCGCATTCAGCAGATTTTTTAATTCAGGAGATAATTCTAACTGCTGTGCAATGATAAAAACCGATTTACATCTTTAACCTGTGCCGTTCAGAAAGGAACGCAAACCTGAACAGATATCCAACTATTCTTAGGCAGCGCGAACCTGATATCCCGGGTTTTAGCACTTCGACTCTGAAAAAAGCGCTTTGCCGCTAAGTGCTTGCTAGATTCAAGGTTGGCGACTGAACGCTAAAAACTGTACGTTTAAACAGCTGCAAACCAGTTTATGAAGCCTAAATGACAATGATGCCAAATGTACTTAAACTTGACTGACATTATTATCAATAACAACTAAGGAGGCTTACAAGCTTTATTCAAATAGCTAACACAGCTTTTTTGCCTTAAGAGTCATAACAACACAAGGACGCTGGTCTAGGATCCTACCATTCCTTGTTTTTACCGTAACGAAACGAGTTGTAAAAGTTGAAATTGCAAGGAAGCACTAAATATGGGAGAATAAACATAACAACAACATTTTGACCCCAAACGCTAACTCGGACCCAATAATGTTAGCAATATGAACCTCAGGAAGCAAATGTGGTAGGATTCTAGACCAGCACCTAACACAAGGTCAAGGTAAACACAGGAATTTATGATTAGAGCTGACAATATTAATCTTACTTGCACACGAACCTTACTATTAATGACATCTATATAATAACCGGGGCTTATACCAGCCTTACCCAAAGCTGTTCTGCATTTCCCCAATTACCTTACAACTGGCCTGTGCATAAACTTGATAGCACCGCACCTAAAATACTCAAACTTTCTAGAAAAACAAACACACCGATTCTACTAAATCATAGTCGAAAAACACACGACTGGCGCCCTTCTTCTGAAGAACAGCATCCATAAAAACCGCCAAACATGCCGAAACAGCACTCGACTGCTTGTTCGGGCGAATTTCAGACGAGCAAAGGCGGCGGTATGTATTCAAGGCTCGACTGCGGCGTCCTACAGCGCATTGGTTTGAGCTCTTGCTGCGATAGACGTAACGACGAAAAAGGCTGGACGTCTCCCGTCAGTTGTAGCCTTTACCTTTTTCCCGTCTCTCTACTAGTTTGCCGCAGCGGGCGCGCTATTCTTCGTAGCCCACAGCCGATGTCTTTACACACAGACAAGGCTATTTCTCGTTGCCGACAACTCTACATCGCGTTCAGACGTTTGGCTTCCGATTCATTCCATCAGAGTCAAAGCCTTGGCCATCGCTGCCTTAGCCTTGTTGGTTTTCTGTGTTAAACTGCAGCGTTCAGGTAGCTTAGGTGTCGGATACAGACACTTAGACTTGGTGTGATTGTTTACAAGGCGATAGCTGGCAATAATCGGACCGTACGCAGCTGTTACGCCGCACGCCAAGCCTAATACAGTCGCGTAAACTTTTGAGGCGAATCCGGTAACAATTGTGGAAAACACGGTTACTAAAGATTGCGTATTAAATGAACTTTATATATTCCACGGTTTCAAGTGTACCTTTTTGGCATAGAAACGTAATTTTGACTGGTAAAGCACTCGCACTATAAATAGTTACGGTCGCAAAAGATTGCATTTGGGCAATCTTGCGGCATCATAACAAATAATACAGTTAAATTAATGTTTAACTTATGCGCGTTAAAAAATTCTATTGCAACATAAACGCAATTGTAAACAGTAAAACGAAATTACTTATCAAACAATTCATTGCTGTAGCCAAAGATTGCGTGTTAAGCGAACTTGGCTTGACAAAAATTGTAAAACACACATCTTTTTAAAAACCTGTTGTTTAAAATTTGACTAAAGAAACAAAAGTGCAATTTTTCGGCCAATGATTGTGTTTTAAGTAAAGACGGGTTTTCCATAAAAACCGAAAATAAAAATAACTCAACTAAGAAACCTAAAAAACTAACTTTAGAAGTTGAAAAAAAATTATAAATCACTACTATATGATAACGCCAGTTAATGTATCTAGTTCTAAAGCATTTTCGATAGTAAATTATGTTTCAAGATTGTGAAAGTGATTTTGTTTAAGTTATAGGTCGCCTAATGTTTAATGTAATGTAATTTATTTATTTTCCCGAAATTCCAAAACAAAAAACAAACAAAAAAATTATACACAAACAAGAATACACAAAATGTGGTATCTTTATTTTCACATTCCGTAACTCTGTGCATTGTGTATTACAGTGGTTCCCAGCCGGGGTGTCACTAATGGATTATGCTTTTTTGCTCATTAGTAAGCCTCTTGGTATACAACTATTTGTGTACGATTAGTACACTAAATCGAATGATATTTTTCCTCATATGTTGTGTGTTTTTTTTTTTATTATTATTTCCTTTTACAGTAACATTGCACTAAACCCCAAAATTGTAGTAAGGCTGCCGCAGTCTATCAAATATTTTTCAGGGGTGCTGTAAGCCATAAAAGGTTGAGACTGGTGTATTGTGTCTGCAATAATGAACACACCACGCAGCCTTTTAGCGACCGCCTTCGACATTTAGTCGTCAATGGCGACGCGCTGCATTTTAACATACTTAAAAACCTATAGTGTGTTAAGTTTGCCTAAAATGTAAAAGTGACAGAATTTGGCATACACAACACTACATACGTAGCCAAGCTACTCAACTTAATTATATATCAGTGACAATATTTCATAATGGCCATAGAAAACACATGAACCTCCAAGTCACAATACTGCAGTTTTACTTACTGTAACAATTTGTATCTTGTATATATTAGCCACACAAAAAAAGGCCCAAAAACCACTATGGCAAACTGCTTATACAATTAGAATAAGCATTGTTGTAATCAGATGTACAAAAATCATAGCTAGTTCGAGTTAAAACCAACAATGGTAGCCATTTTTGAAATGATAATAGTTCTAAAATATGTACAATATGCGTTCTTTTTTAAGAAAACGAAGCTTTTTAAAATATCAATCCTAATTAAAGATATTCCGGATGCAGTTCAACCGAAAAAGCAAAATTTTCCAAATAAGGATACAATTATAACTTCCCTTAACCCGCATGTAAATACAATGGCTTCGGTCGTATTTCGAAAAAAGACGCCTTTAAACAAATAACATCAAAGAAGTTAAAGGTAATTGTTCAGCTTATCGTAGACAGGAAGTTTACAGTGACGTTGTTTATACAGAAATAACGTCATTCTGGATAAAATTACGTCAAATTCGGAAGTGTCAAATTTGTCATTTAAAACAATAGCGTTGACCACGAATGCTAAAAAAATCAGAATCACAAACTTTTGATTTGTAAAGACTTGGATTTTTAGTTGGCATATGTCCCAAAAAAATGCATTAAATATGATTTTAAGTTTGGAAAGGCTGGAAATAATTTTATTTAACTCGTTTTATTTTTTACTTTTTAATTCTTTTTAACATAATTATAAGCGGGATCGAAGGATGATGGATGAACCAACTTAAGCCTGTCTTTAAAGAATTGCCTTGAATGGGACCTTATTCGTCATCGAGACAAATAAAGATAATAACAAATGTTATTAAAATAAATCCCGAAAATTCCCATTAAAAGGTTTCAGCTGAGAGTCAGTTACATGGGGAAGGGTGTTTTTATAAGTTTTATAAAGCAAAACCTGAGTAAAAACACGTCTAAATTCCAATATTTTATTATTTAAAAGCAAAGAGAGTGTAAAAGCATAAACATAAATTTTAACTTATATGATAAAAAAACGATTTACTTGTCCTATATTGTTTTGGTATTCATTTTCAAGTTGCTAAAATAACATTTAAAAATGTATCCGACGACAAATGTTTTTAAATAATGATAAAAGCCAAATTCACTGCAGTTGCTACAAGCGCTATTTGCATCTTATTATAAAGCATACGACCCCTGAAGCGGCTGTTCATTCCTCATTAGAGCCCAGCAGATGAAACATTAGCCTCCAAATCAGCCCAGACTCCTGCAAAGTTCAACAGACAACCGCGAGTCGGAAAACCACATTTCAACAAATAGTCTGGATCGCTACTGCTACTATATACAAGCCGCAGTCAGTGTTCGACACATCCGTCAACACGGTATAGCTTTACGTACCGTCGCTCGGCTGTCTCAAACGTACAGGGGCAATGTACGTATAAGGGAGCGCGATTTCGCACACTTTTGCACTCCAAAGGGAAGGTGAAAAGGTGAAAACCTGGCGTGTTACTATTGTATTTCAATGCTAAATATACATAGAATTTATCATCGATTCGACTCTTATCTCGGACGAGTGCCGACTAAGTCCCCCACACCCACACACACTTGTTAGTGTGTAACATACAGCAGGCTAGACTCGTGTTGGTATGCGTTTGATATTTGGTAAACTTTCATATCTGGTATTGTATATTCTTTTATATATGGCTAAAAAAAATTTGAAAAAAAAAGTTAAAACCAATATTGTTTTTAGATACACAGGACATATCTCATACCAGGGGTGTCCAACAAGCGGCACGCGACCTAATAAAAAATGGCACGCAAGCCCTTCCCAAAAAATATTAAAATTGTTATTTAGCCAATTGCCAAAAAAGCTCAATTTGTTATTCACCCAATTGTCAGAAAATACTAACTTTGTTATACAGTCAATTGCCATTGTTTGTTCACAATATAAAACAATTGCGGCAATCACGACAACTAACAATTATACTATAGTAACATTATACTGTGTGGAGGCTAGCATTTACATAATAGTATATAGCTTGGTGTGAAGAAACAAAAGTCAGCTCACCGAGAGACACTTTGATGTAGTGATGCGAATTTCTACTAGACAGTTTTTTTCAAGTTTAAATAACGTTCTTATTTTTGGTAAAAAAGCGCTTTTATGATTAAAAAGAATTGGTTCGGTTACGAAACTTCGACACGGAAAGAAGTTATAAGATAAAAATTGGCACGCCTGCATGTTTGAGTTGGACACCCCTGTTTATACTAAGGCAATAGAACAAGGGTCAGCAAATCTTATGAACCTGAGGCCCTTTTATGGGCAACGAGTCATACAAAGGGCAACAAGTTTGATACAGTCTTCCGAAATACCAACATAGCTCACTCCAGATGTAGAGTTGTTTCTATGTGATACTGTATTGTATAGGATTGTTGTTTACGACCTTTATGACGTATTTCCCGTGTGGTATATAAGCGCGAGTTTCTCATTAGTGCGACATTTATTAGGTGTGTTCACTTTGTTGTAATACGACGTGATGTGTTACGTGACCTACCAATCAATACAGTAAACTCCATTGGGTATATATTCATTTTTTTTTTAAATAAGGAACGCATCACGATTTTGCGTGTCATCCTTGCGCAGGTTAATTTTAATGTTGTGACGCCCGCTATCGAACATTTCCCTGCGTCAATTAAGACGAACTCGGAATTGGGAAAAGTAAAATACCAAAATTCGGCAGGAAATTACGTCCCTGCGTTACGTTTGTGGTGCAGACGTTACGTTAGGAAATTGCGAATTACATGTCTCCTCTAAACCTAGTCGCTTTGTACGTTTTCTAAAGGCAGCGGAAATTGGTCACAAAATGTCTCCGATTTAGTGCATTTCAAAAGCTTGCGTCAACGGAAAATTGACCAAAGTTCACAAGGAACTAGCTGTCCGGCAAATCATTACAGCATCAACGGAAACACGGATATGCGTTCAAAGTTATACGCGTAGGAAATTAGGTGCGTTTAACATTCGGGTCATTCGGAAGGGCTTGAAAGATTTGAACCAATTCCCTTGTCGCACTATAGGCTCAATTTGTTTGGAGTATACAATTGCACCGACAGAACTAAGATGGCATAAACAGTTAGCGACTATCCACTTCACACTATGCGTAACTCGCGCGCACACACAAGCACACACACAAGCGCATACACATGTAAACTCATTTGAATAACATGTTTAAAAAAAGTGTGACGGCTCTTCGTGGAATGCGATCTTAAAATGCCGTATGAACAACACCCTTTAAAGCAGGGCCCCAAGGTTTAAGTGGACGACCCACTTTGTCGCAAATGTTAAACATAAAATGTCTCGTTGATCTCGTTGACTACACGTGTTTGTAGTAGTAATTGTCGCTCAGTTGGGATTTGAGGTAATATACACTCAGTTGGGAATCGTATTCTTTGAGTTTGACATTTACTCATCGAAGGTCAGACAAAGTACAACACACATATATAGTAGCAACAAGTTGTTAAACGTTTTGTTGCCATCATTCGCGACGATAACATCATGTTTCTTAAGGTAACTTCTTTTAAACGCCTTGTTATGACGTAACTTGTGACGTCATATCGGAAAATCTTCATGCGTTTCGTCAGACAACTTTTTATGATTCCGGTATGTAATAGTTATTTTAGTTTACCACTGGTTTCAACATTAGGGATGTCCAGCAAGATTGGATCGGAGCCGATACCCGATGCCAAGTGGTTATCGGTACTCGTCCGATACTAGGGTGGTATCGGTACTCGACGGATACTAGGGTGGTGTCGGTACTCGTCCGATACTTGGGTGGTATCGGTACTTGTCCGATACTAGGGTGGTATCGGTACTTGTCCGATACTTGGGTGGTATCGGTACTCGTCCGATACTAGGGTGGTGTCGGTACTCGTCCGATACTAGGGTGGTATCGGTACTCGTCCGATACTTGGGTGGTATCGGTACTCGTCCGATACTTGGGTGGTATCGGTACTCGTCCGATACTAGGGTGGTATCGGTACTCGTCCGATACTTGGGTGGTATCGGTACTCGTCCGATATCAAATTAATAGAAGAGTTTCAGCCTGGATTTTCCAACCAGCAATTTTTATTGTGAGACACGAATTTATCAAAAATTATTAGGTTAACTAAAAGTAACTCATCTTATAACACTCAAAACAATTTTAACATATTTGGAAAACCTGACCTTTGAACGATTTCATTTCATCTATTTGCTTGTTTCAGCATATTAATGACGTCATTTGGTATTGGCTCAGATCGCGATACTTGTTGTCCAAAATATCGGTATAAAATCTCCAATATCTGAAATTTCCAATAACCCCAATCAACATGTACACAAACTCTATGGCTGTCAGTGTTGGCCCTACATACTGTTGGCTCTTGTCAAACCCCGCATAGGTTCCAAGTGAAACAAGGCAAAATCGAAAGTTTGCAAGTGCTCGCTAGCGTTGCAGTTTGACAGGAACAAACTTGAATGTGCTGCTGGGCCAACGCGATTTATGGACTTCGGATGTCGAAACCATCCACGGGAACCACGTTATTTGCTCAAGCCCCGAGTATTTGCATAGCAGAGTTCGCGGGGTCAAGTTCTCACGGTCACTAAAGAGACTTTGGTTTACTTAAGTGTGCTTTGAGCCTGAACGAAACTTAGTGTTGACATCCTTTAACTGCGTGTCATTACCATATAAGTACTTCAAGCGCTATAAGGCTGTAATGTCTTATTTTTGGTATATGAATATTCCTTATTTTATTGGTATATGCATGTTAGGAAATTGTTGTTTATATTTCGAGATAAATATTTGTCCTTATTTCAACGGAATTAGTCCTAATTTTGTCAAATATGAAAATAAAGAAACAATTGTAAATGTGAAAGCAACCCATTCATACTATCCTCTCTTTTAAGGGATATTTCGCCATGAAAAGTATAACTGTTTCAGACGGACTTTTTATATTTGTCCACGGACACATACTGCCACCTAGCGGATGAATTTAAGTTTGTTAAAATAATGTCCAAGCCAAATGTTAAGTTAAGGAAACGCGCGTATAATAATTTTGTCAGATGCAGGCGAGTTCAAGTGTTCTCATTAATTAAGAGGTATTTAATTTGTTGCAGTTGCAATTTATTTCGAACCTTTAAATTGAAAAATATACAAAACGAAAAAAGCCGTTTAGGATGTTCAATAAAGAAATGAATATCACGCGTTTGTTTAAAAAGGCTGATAGTTTAACACGACATTTTGAGCCGAATAGTAGCTACATGGTTCTTACGAAACAAGTAACTAACTTGAAACAATTTCCGGGGTGGTTGTCACGAACTTAACGTTGTTGACATTGTCCTTGATGATCAAAGGTACTCTACAGATTTCAAAACTAATTTACATCGCCCTGAAAATTATGACAGAGTCACGATATTTTAAGGAACGCGGATGTGGCCGAAATGTCAAGTTGGTTTAAGGCAGGGGTTCCTAAACCGGGGTCTTGGGGTTATATGGACTAGTTTTAAGTGAATGAATGCCTAATTAAAATATTTGTGCATAGTTTGAAAAATGGAAGGACAATTTCAAGAGAACAGAGTTTAACTACAAAAACACTTTGACGCCCTTTCCTTGAACGTATTTCAAGTTGTATTTTTTATTTTTGTATTTGTTGAACGTAAAACAGCAGGTGTCTTATGACGTCACCTATTTTATGTTAAACCTGGTCAACGCGAACTTAATATTTTTAGGGTTCTGTGTTGAAAAAGAAATAAAAATGGTTTAAGGGAACGTTCAAACAGCCACAAAAGCTATTAGAAAAGTTCAATAAATGCATATGGGGCATAACCCTTATTTTAAATACTAAGGGGTTATTTATACATTTTTACCCTGTTCCACAAATTTTAAAATACCCCCAAATTATATTTGCCTTGACAAACCGCATTAAAAGGCTTGTAGCACTGGGGTCCAACCTATTTTTCTTCTTTAGTCCGCGAGCCCCCGCCCCTGCCAAAATTGCACATTTGAGAGTAATTAGTCACGTGTTAAGAAGCACTATCCTACCACCTAGATCTGTGGCTCACCCAAAAAATACCCCACTTTGGTCAAAACGCTACGAACGTGACGTTCATGCCATGATTTGCACGCACGGACTCCCGTGTTCTACCATTCAAGTTCGTTTCACTCCATATCCTGTTGATAGTATAACGATCACGACACATTTACGCTTGAACGCCCCTCTATGAAGACAATGTGGCGTTACAAATTCTACAAACCTCTCTATAATGCAGAGTTTTGTCGGCAAGTATTGCGCCACTGGGCTTAATTAACCACAGCAAATCGTAATCGTTCTACTGAACACGAATTCGGTCACGCGACTAGAAAATGATTCAATTATTAATACTATCGTCGTTACCTCACTAGTATAAAGGATATTTTTAGTCAACCTGTAATGGGAAAGTGTCTAATGCTTAGCGATGTTCTAAGTCCGTTTTTTGTCAAAGAAACATACATGCATAAAATGCTGCAAAAATTTCCATGCTACAATTGTCCGACTGTATTATACTCTTAACATTGTCGTATACAAGTCATTTTAAAGTAAAATGAAGTCATTCGAAAAATAACTTGAGTCCAAGTCTAGTATATACCAAGTCAAGTGCAAGTCCTAAGTTGGCCAAGTCAACTCCGGACGCTACATGTGCCACCTTGTGAAACGAAATTTCACCCAACATTTGGCTTTCTATAACGATACACAACGGTGCGGTTTTACCTTATAGGCAGCACATTTGACGTTACTATAATTATTAGGGACGGTTAGTAATTCAATTGTTGGTATTTCTATACCGAATGTTTTTTTATATATTTTTTTTATAACTGCGCGTACTCAAGTCGTGTAGGGCCGCATTTTCTGTAACTTCTACCAAACATAAAACCTCTTAAAATTCGTCCTTAATTTTGACCGAATTTTTTTGACCTATCCACTCGATTTGCTAGTGCTTGTAAGTAATTGAATACCTAAGTAGCTTTTTCGCGGTCATAAAACAACTCCTTTCGAGTGGTAGCGGTGTCCCTTGCACGTTAGAAATCAGTCAGTTGTAAGCACGTATGACGTAAGTTGGCTGAGTGGGCGAATCGAAAAAGTTAAGTGGGGCACTAACACCCTTTAAAATTACGTCATTGCATCCTGGGTCTACGGGTCCTAAGTTTGTATTGTAGACTTGTAGTGCAATATTTATAGCTGATGTCTCGGGCAAAATTGAGACCTTCTCATACCTAATGACGTCATTATTATATGGTCAAATAAGTAAAACTGATTGAAAATGTTTTAATATATAAATTGAAATATTGCATTTTAGGTTTTTAAGCAAAATATTGCCTTAGCGCTTGGAAACTTAAATATATTTGATTTGTTTATAAGCTATTTCCACAAAAAAACTTTTTATAGTGGAAAACTATTTTTATAAGTCGCAAATCATCGATGGAATTTCTGTATTAATTTAGTGTCGGTTCGGCGCCCTTGCCACACTAGTTTTGGCAGATACTTGGTATCGGCTATGGATTACGATCCAAAATTATCGATCATAGTTATACAGGTCCATGAAGACTACTTGGCTTGCTGCTCTCATAACAATTATTAATATTTAGCAGATAAATTGGAAAAATTTAGCGGAAAATGAGTAGTATTAGTGGTTTGTGAGTTCATCGCTTATATTTTGACCATCTCAGTTTTTACAAAACAGTGCCAACAACGTATCGACGTCATGTAAAGGTCGCTCATGCATATTATTGTAAATCAGATCTAACAAATCTAAATTCCACGCAATACAAGTGAGGTAACAGGTTAGAAATACTTTTATGTACATAAGGTCTAGAAATTTTATGCGTACTACGAAGTTTAGCTTACCTTTCATTTCACGCATGTTGGACAAAATTTTCTGCCAAGCAAGTTTTGTTGGCCACTAGGTGGCGTAAATGATACACAATTTTGTAAATTAGTTCCAAAATTTTCGTGCTTGTGATTGTCGTTAATAATTAACGGGGTAAAATTCGTTTGCGGAGACGTTGCAGAGTTTTGTTTTCTTTGGTAAAATTTATTTTTGTTTTATGTTATACTCAAATCTTCCAATGCATTCAAGTTGTTTGATCCCAAAAGAGCTCGCAACAGATCGTTCTGCATTCTTTGTATGTTTATACGACGTCGACTTACTAAATGCGCGAACCATTTATAGATTTTAAAGGTTGGATAATCCCTTGTTGGTCTCACGTAGTTAGCTTAGATATGACGTCATAAGGTTTAAGTAGGCTCCACCTTAGACTTGCGAAGGAGAATTAAAGCCACAGATAAAGCCGAAAGGAGATATGGATTTAAGAAATGTCTGGATGTGTCTATTCTGAAACTAGAGCCACAGAATAGTGGTTTTTAGTTCTCAATTGAATCGATTTGTTTAGAAGAAAAGATTATGCCTTCTTCAGAAAAGGTATAGTGTAGGGTTTTAATTACCTAACATAATTTTGTTTTGAGATCCGTAGTTTTGCGTGAGTTCTGGTGAATTAAATAGTAAAATATTTGTTTAACATTTTAACATTTAATCAGAAGTATATAATTAACTGTAGCTTGATAATAAATTGCAAAGCCATAAAGGTCGAGTAGATCGACATCATCTTGATTAAGACGTTTCGATACGAACTTGTAGCATCTTCAGTTAATGTAACTGAGAAGCATTTCAAGTCAATGTGCGTCTCAGTCACACTAACTGAAGATGATACGAGTTTGTATCGAAACGTCTTAATCAAGATGCTGTCGATCTACTCGACCGTTTTGGCTTTGCAATTTATTATCAAGCTAAATTACAGATCCGTGCATAGTGTACCTAACTGTGGTTTAATATCGAAAATACCTTTTTCGTTTTCCCAGGTCGCAATGCCGGCAACGTTATTTAATACATTTTATCCTGGATTTAATCTGGTCTAAAAAAGCATATAGTTTTAAAAATACTTGTTTAAAAGTTTACGCTTAATTTAAATGCAAACTAGTACAGCATTCGTATGCTGCATTGCCATCAGCTCAAAATTTGTTACGTTTGGCAAAACGGGATAATGAACAAAAGTTGCGGGACCACGCAGAAATCTATGGTGATGCCAAAAGGGTAAAAACAACATTGAAATTGCCGGTAATGAAAAAACCTTTCGCCGGACCACACAGAAATCTATACGTAGGCCAAATAATTAAGAAAAAATGCGTAATGAAGAAAACCTTAGGCGGACCCATACAATCTACGGTCTCATGAAAAAAGGTTAAAACTGTTGAAACAAATACAAACAAGCAGGACCACACAGAAATCTACACTGACGCAAAACAGGTTAAGAACCACTGAAATTAATGAAAAAAATGATGGAGGGACCACATAGAAAAAAAAAACTGTGTCACCCAAAAGGTTAAAAATCACTAAAATTATTGACAAAAAACCTACACATAGAAGGACTACACAGAAATCTACAGTGATGCCCCAAAATTTAAAAATCATTGAAATTGCCGGTAATAAAAAAAACTTAGGCGGGGCCACACAGAAATCTACAGTGACGCCCAAAGGGTTAATGACCTCTGAAATAAATGAAAAAAAACCTTAGGCGGAACCGCATAGAAATCTCTACGTATCGTGTGCGCGTGTCGGCGGCTTCAGACTTGTACGGAGCCCGGCGCAGATAAACATCACACTTAATCGCAACCTGATCGAACCGCAACAGCAGGCAATAAACCTACGGCTGCTAGTCATTGATCTTCTGGCGACAGTTGACCCCGCCTCTGTATATTGTTGTTGTGTTGGCCGGGGCTCTGCTACAATGATTGTCAAACTGTTTGTGCCGAGAACAAGTGCGTCGCGCGAAATATTAAGTGTTTTTTGGGCGAATATTAACAATAAAACTTGAAGTTTAAAAACCCGATAAACCAGGATCAAATAGTTTTTAGTGGAATATATATTTCGCCTATACTGGCATCGTTAGTGGAAAATCATTCAAATTAAGCGACTGACAACGCCATTATAGGCGAAATATATGTCCCATTAAAAAATGTCTGATTCTGATTTTAACTCAGGTTTATAAACTTGGAGTTTATTGTTAATATACGCGTCAGTGGATTCCATGAAGTTACGCCCTTTTATATATATATATATTTGGGAAATTAATATTTTGTATTACAGCAATTCAGGTAGGAGGCAGCTAAAATGTTCGGACTTTGTACACCATCTTTCAGGTAACTTAAAATGCTATGGTATGTGTTAAGCGCGTCGTCAAGATATAATTGTTTTGTTTTGTAAAAAGTGTGCTTCAAATGAGTCTCAAAAAGTGTATTTTTGTAGATAAATAGTTTATTGTTTCAGTAGGCTTACAGGCAAGTATGTGACTCATGTATGTGAATACACACTATCAACATAGATAACCGATCATAACATTATCGTATAAACTTATTGCCTTGCAGTGTAGCAAGAATCATTGCCAAGATATAGTTGAACTGTTTTGTTGGAAGTGTGCCGCAAATTTAGTTTCAAGGCTAAAGTTGGAGGGATTTTTCAGTGGTTTGTTGTTTTTTTGTGACGCTTAGTTCAGCTCTAAAACTTAACCTTCATACACAATATAAGGTTTCTACGCTGTAAGCAAATGTTTAAGGAAGGTGATTTGGCAGAGTTATAAACGCTTCCATTTGAAAGAAGGGATTCAGATTTAATGAAAGACTACCTTGAGAAAAAGAGTTTTAGAATTTATAGCAGTGTTTCTCAACCTTTTTTTCGTATATGATAGTTATAAATAAAAGATAAAGTTGTTTATTTGTTGAATTTACGCTGCTGTTTGCTCAGAAAGAGTATTTTAACTACAATAAACTTCTACGTAATTGCATGGGCAAAGTTATAATAAAACATTTATACATTTTAGCAAACTGTTTTGCAAGTGCTCTCTCTCTCTTTGTAATAAAATGCAGATTGCGAAAATTAAAATGATTTATTCTATTTTATCTTAATATTTTCTGTCATTATTTATACGTTTATTTTTAAAGGTTCCGAAAAATTCAGTTCGTAGCAAAGAAAACAAAATTCAAGTATCCATGCGCTCTTGCACACTGGGTTCATCAGATAAGAGCTGTTGTTGCAGTTAAAATGATTGAGGTAATATGGCAATGATTCGTGTGGCACAGAAAGGTAGATTTAAGCAACTGATTTGAGCAAGGGGCAGTTTCTGGCAAATATCCGCTCTTTGCTAGCAGTTTTATGTTGGTTATTTGCGCAAAGTTAAAATTACAACTTCGACGATTTGGGCGGCCAACCTGCCATGATAACGTTGCTAATTAAGCTATGTTGTAGCACGGAACCCTGTTTTATTTTTTAAGATAAATTCTGTTGCGAATTTTACTTCATTAATGTGAGATTTCAACCTTAAACATAAATATTTTATAAGTCAATGCTTTTAGATTTGCCCTACTTTTGAAATTTTTGAATCTGATAAGCTTCGCAATTTCAGAAATATGTCAGCTTTTCGCAATAAAATCTATTATAATGAATTGTCTGCAAAAGGACCATCCGTTCAAATAATAACCGGTGACCCATTGTGTCTCAACCTTTTGGTCGCGACCCAAAATTGGGTAACCGTTTATTTCGTTTGGGTCGCCGACTGCAGTAGTTTACATGGGTAGATTTATTGAAATTGCTTCTGATCAAGATTTATCTAAACCAAAGCAACACGAATACACCATATTTATCAAATCGCACTGAACAATGCTAATCAGTAATGACTCATGTTTTTTTTTTCGATTACAAAATGTTCAGTAAGATAATAATTGGATCGCCAAAGTTTCGCTGTTATTTAGTTTTGGGTTGCCGTAAAAAAAGCTTGAGAAACTCGGGCGTAACCAAATATGGCCAGGATAACTCTCAGCAGTTTTAAGTGAATGTTTTAAGATTTGACCGAGCTAATCAGCCTTCTATTTAAGAAAACTGTCAGCTTTCACTATTAATTCTAATTATTATAATGAATTATATACAAAAGGCGTACAAAGACACTTCCCATATTTAATAAATTCGCCATAAATAATGTCAGTCACTTATGCTTTCTTCACTTAAAAACAGTTCAGTAAAGATAATTGAGTCAGTTTTAAGTCAATGTTTTAGATTTGCCCATTTTCAGAAAACTGTAAGGTTTTACTATCAAATCTATTTAAAAAAGGCGAATGCATCAGTTAAACTAATAAATCCCGCAACCAAACATGTACAGAATATCTCCAGCAGTTTAATGCCAATGTTTTTCGATTTGCACGACAAACCAAAAAATACACAACTTGTTCGGTTTTGAAAGCTTAACAACTTAAGAAGGTTGCGAATTAAAGTGGCCGAGTGTTCTTAATCCCTCTTCCCTTGTTATCCGCCACCTCCGAGCTAGTAAGGGGGTAATTAAGTAGTTGAGCCTGGCTAGAGGGTGGCAGTTCTAGCCAGATGATTAGGCGCGTTTTGCTGTTATCCTGACCGCAAATTGACTACCCGCCTAACCTGAACAGTGAACAGCTAAGGGGCGTCACTTACTAGGGCTCGTTATGGTTTGTGTGAATGGCCGAACTGTGTTGGTGCGGACGGGACTACTTGAGTCGCATATTAAATCGCCCGTCGCTTCATTGAGTGAGCGATTAGGGACGCTCTAGTTCCAACAGATACGTGATTTAGACCAGGTAGGCAAAAAGCCGTTTCTTAGTATTAAACAGGGAAAACTCAGTTCAAAACCTAAACAAGATACAGGATCATATATTTTTAAAGAGCCTTTGTATGTATGTATTTTACTGCAATTACAGGTGGTGAATATGCCGTTGAAATAAATACGTGCCCTTAAAAAATGTCTGATCCTTTTAAATTTTGGATTTGTTGTTAATATACGCGTCAGTCAGCGGAACAGTAATCGACAAGCAGAGACCTGCTGCCAATGGTTGTCGTTTCATGTTTCATAAACACCGTTTTATAATTTTTAACATTAGTATGATACAACTATAAAATTGTTTTTTAGCAAATTGTTAGTGAGTATTATATCAGCAAATTAAAAATGTTCAGTTTCACATTTTTGTTTTAGTTTGTAAAGCAAAAACGTAGAAAAAGCAAGAAAGTTTTAGTCAAGGTGTCCTTATGTATACAGAAACCTGTTACATAAAAAAGTTTTTTTTTCATGTTAAGATGGCCGCTAACAAGGATTTACAAATAAAGTTGACTTAAAATGGGGATTTTTTAGTCGTTATTATTTTACACAAATGTTCTAAAATGATTTTGTGTATAGCTCTATAGGTCTTGCTAACTAAATATATTGTTGGTTTTTCCTAATATATTATTATTTTGGGTTGAAGTTTTCTTTTATGACTTGACTTGGACATTTAGTTCGCAAATGGCTAGAAATCTTGGAAAATGACTAGACCTGGGCTTAACTTGCTATTGGTTTAAAAACTACTTGGACTAGGCATTTATAAGACATTCGTACACTTCGCCTAATATAAATATTAAATATGTAATTTGTTTGATATGTATATTTGTTTCAACAACGTGGTGTCTTTCCTGATCCGTCTCACAAACTCTATATTCCCACGCTATAGGCGCCAGGCCCTCCCAAATTTTCCAACCGCGGTGATTTGTTCGCCACTTCCTGCTTTAATTGCTTCGATTTCGTAGCCCGGGTGTGTTTAAACAGATTTCCCGCCGATCTACGCCCTTGGAAATGCTCTCGGACAAACCAAAGCACGTCAAGTAATCCCTTAAAAGCTACAATAACTAATGAGCACAGGACGGTCGCGGTTTAAGCTAGCGAAATTGCAATTAGAAGTGAGACGACTTTTGGGGGGGTAGGAACCCCAGGGGGTGCTTGTTTTAGGGACACCTGACCCCGTCCAGCTGGGGCACTTGGCCTTAATGGCGCGTTTCAAGTTTGTCGCGCGTCCATTGTCCGCAAATTAAGGCTATTATCGTCGCCTGCCTAGCATTAAGCTCAAGAGCCGGCTGAAGGTTTTGCAAAAACATTTGGGCGCCCGGGTGTGATAATGGCGTGACCCCTGTGACCTTGGGGCCCCCTGGGGTATCGCGTCGTGCGCGACAAAGTCGTATCGCTTGCCCCCCTTCACCCCCTTAACCGTGCACCCCCTGAAATTGCGCGTTTTTAGAGATGAGCATTGTGCACACAGTGGCAGGAATTGCACGAATGCTAAGGTTTCTTGCCAGAAAATCCGGTATTTTTTTGCTGCCAAGAGATTCCTGTCGGTCCTTGAATTGTTTTATGGTAAATCACACTAAAAACGAGCGATACATACGGGAATTACGCATTATGGTTTCTGCATGTTGAAAAAATAATTTTAACAGAAGATTTTTGCAGTGTTTAAGCCCTGTCAATTTGTTTGTTAAAAAGTTAAATCAGAAAGTTAAAATTCAAGTAAAACCAGATTTACAAAAAAAATAGTTTAAGGCAATTCGTTCTTAACACATAGCACTTCAAATTACAGGATATTAAAGTATTAAATTATAGTTAAAATCTTCTATTACGAGCAACCATTTCGCACAGAAAAAACACCTATAAACTGAAAAAACTTTCAATTTCACAAATTGCGTCAGAAAGTTACGTTAAAATGTTTTGTATTTTCGAAATAAAAGCGGAAAACACTCGCATGAAGCGTAAAAGCATTTTTGTTTAGTATAAACTGGCCAACTTTATGTGTTGTAAAGTCATTAACCAAAACGTTTTGCCCTGTCATAGGGTTAATGCCTATTAGCTGGTTCGCCTGCAATCGATTCGTTTTGCAACAGACAAAAATGAGTACTGGGATTTTACTAGCGAAAAAAAAAGGTTGGGAATTATCTTGCGAAGAGTGCCTTTGTGTAGTTTTTAAGTGGCGCGTTGCAGGGGAGGCGCCAAACGACTGCGGTTTCACTTGCAAACTTTTAATTAAAAGTTCCCAGAGCCACAAAAGTGAAGCCATGACTTTATTCTGAGGGAAAACGTATTGAGCTGCGGGTTTAGCTTTCTTCGGGTTTTGCGGCCTTGAAAATGTTGTTGGTTTCATTGTAAAAACTTGAAATTGTTTATGCTGCATTTCATAACACTAAACATAAGAAACATAGCTTTTTTGAACCGAATAGTCGAAAGTTGTCTTTTCTAGTAGATATAAGCATTACTATAGATGCCGTAAATGTCAGAAACACTATTAAAAGTACTTTAGGGGCATGTAAGGTTTATTTATAAATTATAGCTACAGCGGGTTTAAGATAGAGGCACACCTGTTTAGTGGGCTTTGGAGTTTTGTTTCAACTTCAACAGCAGCTATGCATCCATAAGGATAATGATTTCTTTGTATAGGTCCCAAACATACAGAAATTTGACAAACCTTCATTTAAAATTTCCAACACCCGAAAAGTAAAGCCTTTCCAAAAATGAAAAGCACACAGTATGGTCTTTATCGTACGATTTTCAGGCTTTAAACAGCTGGTCAACATGTATATGTAGAGTTATTAGAATCATATCTACAAAGGTGAGAAGTTGCAGATACAGTATGTATAAAAACACCACTTAACTCCAAAAAAATTATAAAACCACCGTTTTAACCGCAAGACAAACTGTATATAGAATCCCAATCGGCAACTTAATTATTTTTAGGGCGTGCTGTCATGAAGTAGGTTGGATAAAAGTTGGGTGTGATATTACAGCGTCTATCTTTATCGCAATCTCGCTATAGGACTGCTGGTCATGCGAAAATCCCACGCACCTTTGCAAAGGCGACTTTCCGACTCCGTAGTCACGTCATGCAGCAAAACCGTGGCTTTTTTAACATGAAGTGTTTGGTGACACCGGGATGAGTTACAAGGGCACACTTCAAGAGGGGTTGTGTTTTCGTGTGGTTTTTTACACCTGAACGCTACAAAAACGCGATGGGAAAATATCAAAACCTTTGCGTTTGAAGCGCTAGATACGTGCAAAGTAGATTCCGTGGGAATTTAGGGTTTTATAAAAATCGAAAAGGGCTTCACGGCCTGTTACCTAACCCAGTGCTTCTTATCGGTCGAGCTATGGAAGTTTACTAGGTGCGCCGCGGGCACAACAAAAATATTTTAACATATAGAAGCAATTTTTTTTTGGTTAACTTATTGAACCCACCTTAATTTCAAGATATCGCCGCGTTTATAAAAGTTTAATCACTATGCCCAAAGAAGCAAAAATACACGAAATTCAAACATTCAAAGGCAATTTTTTTTGGATATAACGCCAAATTTGCTTCAAAGTTAAGAAGTTTAGTTACCTCCAGTTGTTAACCTAACTATTCATTTACCTTTTTCTTTCAAGTAGAAACCACTTGGTTGGATCACAAATAATTGCTTAAAGCCCAATAGTAACTTTATATCGAATCGGCAGCGATATTATCATAATGTCCTATCGCACCCTCGAAATTTAAAGTTTGGGCAACTTAAACAATATAAAAGCGTTTTTCCTAACATCCAATGAATGGCAAATTACTAAGTTGCACTCTGGAGTAAAAAAGATTAGGAAACACTCATCTAAAGATAAGCAAAACTTGTTGTACATGTTACGTTAGGCCTATTGGCAATAAAGTTATGAGGAAAAACATAAGAGTGCAACATTTTTTCCGTTCTTCAGATGTAAGATGTTAATTGTACACTCAAATATTTGGCCAAACTGTCAGGCCTAGTACTCGTGTTAGTTATTTCTGCCCAATTCACTATATAGTAGAGTAATTAGACGTTTAAAGTTACACAAACTGTCTCTTACATTTATTCAACGGTTTTTCAAAATATAGCGTTAAGTTCAGCTACAGATATGGTTATTTTGAAATGCTTGAATGAAATAGTGGCGGTCACTGCAATTGTTTGAACAGTCCCAAGGTCAAACTTCAAAAAACCGGGCAGGGGGTGCATTGCGTTATTTGAAGTGCTCTTTTAAAATTATTTCTGGGTATAAAATCTATCCATAGCATGCATGAAATTAGTCTAATGATACAACTGAAGTCATTTTATTCTCGTAAAACTGTATAAAGCCTTTTAAAGACTGGAATTTTGTGTTTTCGAACTAAACCAGGTGCTACAGAATGACTTCTGATAAAAACTCTAGCAAACGTGCCGCCAATTTTGCAAATGTTTTCGGTGCAAACGTTGCGGACACCTGCGACATATACTTGCTTCTTAGAACGCACGGGAAAAACTGTCCATTAAAACTGTAGCCGTTTTTCGCTGGAGCATTGATTTTACGATAATGCCATTTTGGCCACTTTGACTTTTAAAAGTATTTTTGAACCCTTGTTGCTGGTATTCGAAATGTGATTAGAATCAAAACGGCTTGTGGTCAACAAGTATAAGTTTTCTTTAAGTATACGCAGTGTTGGAAACAAGTATAAGTTTTCTTTAAGTATACGCAGTGTTGGAAACAAGTATAAGTTTTCTTCAAGTATACGCAGTGTTGGAAACAAGTTATTTTAAAATCCCACCCAAGTAATTTGTAAAAAAACTTTAGATCCAAGTAAAGTTTAAGGCATAATGGTTAAAGGTTGCAGTAACAAATATGTTGAAAATGAATAAAGACTTACTTGAAACGTTTAAAATACTACCTGCACTTCTGTATGGGCTTTGATATTTTTTACTACGTCCGAGTAAAGTCTTTTTGAATAAACAACAAATCAAGTCAAGTCCCAGTCCAAGTCATTATTAGAGCAAGGCAACCTAAAGTCTACAATTGTGTATGGGCTTTGATATTCTTAGTACGTCCCAGTAAAGTCTTTTTTTTGAATAAACAACAACACGTTGAACTTCCAGAATTGATTAACTTGTCGGTTTATCACCATTATCTCGGCCTAAAAATAGTAAAAACGCAACATATAGCAAGCGAACTGTTTTACATACGAAACTTAAGTCATGTCGTTGACTTTAGCCATCACAACACTGCGCAAATTTATACTATATGAATAGCGTATATATTGCACAATAGTTCACGTGGATTGTAAGAAGGCGTTAATTTTATTTACCAAATGCAAATACAAGTGTAGTGATATCAGCTGCTTCGTATGTACACAGGGGGCTACACTAGCTGGGAACAGGTGCACTTTAAAAGTCACCCAATATAAAAACGTGTGCTATTTACATAAAAATAAAAGCAGCTCAGAAAGCCATAACAGGAATATGAAAAGCCATATAGAAAAAGGTAGGCTAACCTTTTGAATGATTAGACGTAGAAGGAATATCAAAAGCACATATAGAAGAATATAGCATTTTGAATATTTCGAATATATTTTTATAGTTAAAAATGAATAACGATTTATTCGAAACGTTCACAAAATACAGCTTACTTCTGTATGGGCTTTTAAACTCCTACTACGTCTAACCGCAACCTTCAACCATTAAACAGTTGTTACAATTTTACAGCTAAGCCGTGGCCCAATGTAGTCCAGATCTTCTGTATCAAATGCCACAAAACACACAACGCCCGTGTCAAAATCGACCTTTTGAGACCGCGTAAGCGAAGCGGTTTTTTGCAGAAGACGATCAATCTTAGCAGCTTTATGGGCGCTGAAACGATGGGCGATTTGGGGCCAGATTACAGTTTCTCGAGCAAAGCGCCAGCACCTATTTTAAAACCAGGTTTTGTGCTTTTTTAATTCCTTTAACTTAAGCAATTTAAGTTTTGTCACATTGATTTGAATCGTTTCAGTCAATTTACAGGGCCACTTTTCTGAATAAACTGGACAACATTTAGAGTGGATGGTGGGTAGAGTTTTAGGCTCCACTTTTAATTTCAGGCACATTATCGTTTACTAAAAAGAAAGTAGAATGCTTTACATCGCTGGGACGAACTAATAGGCCAAGTTGCAATTTTATTAAACAAGTATATACGATATCAATGCTATTAAATTCTCTAATCAGACTGGACCAGCTCAATATACCGTCTAGTACACCAGTATTGTAAGACATGCTGTTTTTAGAGCAATCTTTAGATTCGAGCGTGTGCAGTAAAGCGTAAGAAGCAAGGGGGAAACGATATTCACGTGACCCATGGGAAAAAGAGCGCCTCGGTTTTGCTCCTCCTCCCGCCCTGCTCATTTTGCTCCTCGCTCTCTGTAAACCGATTCTGTCGGAATCGCGCCTAGAGAAGAAGTTTCGCCTCAATCGTAAAAAGTCCGTCCTTTTGAAAGCGAGCAATTGCAACACAGAAGCGGCTGCTGACGCTGTAACGCGCGCGTGCTCACGCAAATGCGCGGATATATATGAGGGCGGCGTGCGCGAAATTGTCGCCAAACTTCGAGGGCTGTCCGTCGGCAAGGAGAGAGGTGGTTCGAGGCAGAACGAGATATTTCGAGTCGAGAAACTAGAGGAATATAAAAGCTGCGAATTTTGATCTGATTTGTGAATTGCTTTGGTGTAAACTCGCGTTTTTATCTAGTTAGGATTTAGCGTTGGTCTAAAATCTCGACCAGTGTTTCTCAACCTTTTCTCGCAACTTTTGGTCGCGACCTAAATACTAAACTAAAGGATTATGATGCGAATTCTGTTCGGACTGGCTTCGGTATAACTTTCGCTTTTATCCAGTTAGGATTTTGAAGCTGGTCTAGAATCTCGCCAATGTTTTTTAACCTTTTTTGTGGCGACCTAAGGCTTAAATGCAACAGCGAAGCTTTGGCGAGCCAGTTAAACTTATTATTGCTCGCCCTAAAATACTCGGCTTTTTGTCAAAGGTGCAGTTCCAGAAATGTATTTTAACCAAGAAACGACAAGCACGGCGTAAGTGTTGGACACAATTAGCGTAAAACATAACGAGTTTCGGAAATAAAAAGTTGAAACTTGTTATAAGTGACTAAAACAGACATTAGCATGAATGGGCGATTTAACCAACTCAAAAGTCGACGCAATTTTGGGTCGCGACCTTAAGGTTGAGAAACACCACACTAGACGAAAATGCTGCGAATTCTCATCTGATTTGTGGATTACTTGCGTGTTCTAATTTTATTTTTGTTTTCGTCTAGTTAGAAGTTTTTTTTACTGCTATTCGTTTCATAGCGTTTTTTTGGAATCTAATTCCGTTTTTAATGCTATTTTGTTTTACAGTCGTAACACGCCTTTTGGAATGAAGTTAAATTATTTTTTTTACCTTTTTATTGGAAAAATAACGGTTTTACCCAAATTGATTGTGTATCGAATCAATGTAATTCTAGTTTATATTTTAGTTCATTTTTAAGTGATGATGATACAAGTGCGTATCAAGACGTCTTCATCAATATGATGCCGATCTACTTGACCTATTTAACGTTAACGTTAATTTTCAAGCTAATTTAGTTTATATTTTTTTAGTTTTGCGAATTCGGTAATTATATTCTAATTCGGAAAACAAAAAGCTTTAATTTTAATTTTAGTTCCAAAGAGCTGAAACGTTCTAGTTGTCCGGGTTTGGTTCTGTAGCTCAGTCGCCGAGTAAATGTCGGTAAAATTGCATCCTTAATTGCCGCAATATTGTCGACTGCGGAGCCGGGCTTCCAATCGCCGATACATGAAAGTTCAGCATTGGCGCGCGTGTTGTGGTTTTCTTGATTTGGTAGCGTTCGCTGCTGATGGAATTGGAAAGCGTCGGAAAAGCGTATATTATATTTTGTACGAAGTTTTGTGATTTCTACGGAAATTCGGTTTCGTTAAGTTAAGATTGTAAATAGAAAGACTAAAATAACAAGTTTTATTTAAAATAAAAGCAAAGCCCATGCAGTAGTAGGCAGCTTGTTTTCAATGTTTTAAATATTTATTGATTTCATTTTAGCTAAATTAATTTTAGCGAACCTTAGAATGGATCTCACGAGCTTACGTTATCGACCAATTCGCGAGAAATTTTTCAGCGGAGTTTGCAAGGCAGATATCACGTGTGTTTTTCGACATTTTGAAGTTAGAAGAGGCGTTTTTAGAGGTTTTGTTTTCGATTGTAGCGCACAAAAGTTCCTATAAATTGACCACAATTCAGATATATCGAGGTCTCCATTTGTTGAAATGCTATACGTCAGTGGTTATTAATCTTTTATGAGGGGTAGACCCTCTTCCATCTACCCTCGACACTTTGTGGCCCCTTTGCTCGCTATTTGTTTAAAATAATGCGTTACGGAGTCTTATAACGGGGGTGTCTATGAGTCGTCCCAACAAAAATACGTCTGCGTGTGTTAAAAAAAGTGTCATACGCGTTTTCTTTTAGATGTACATTTTATGAGATGATTATATCTGGGTTTCTCTTGATGAAACTTTGAATCAATTATCAATTAGGACCAGGTTAATTAATCAATACGCACCAGGTTAATTACTCCACTCAGGCTTTTTTAAGTTTAACCAGCTTACTGATGTATTTTACGAGGGTTGTTAACTGAAAGTTTACTTGTTTAAAAGCAACTTAACAAGACGTTGAAATTTAAAATAAAAAGTATCATACCTTTAATTTGTTTTATGTTTTTCAGATCGCAAAGTCGAATGGGTCTTTTGAAAATAGAGTGAAAACAAAGTTAAGTAAACGATAGATTTTTACCTAAAACCTCATCCCACACGACAGAACAAAAAAAAGCGAAAGAAATGCCCGAAACCAGGACAATCAAGACTCAAACTCTTCTCATCCTCACGCTCTCTACCTTCCTTACCGCAAGTCTAATGCCACAAAACGCGACCGGTTGCGGGGTTAACTTCGAAAAAATGCGCAAGCGGCGAATAGAGGCAATCAGAGGTCAGATCCTCAGCAAGCTTGGCTTTACGCACCTGCCAAGCCAAGAACTGCCCCCGCCCGACAGTTTAACAAGAGAGGTTGAGGCTCTGTACAACCGCACGCGGGACTTTGTGCTCGACCAAGCCCGCAGAAAACGCGAGAGCTGCCAGGAGCCAGAGGATAGCTACTATGCCCAGGACATCTCCATTGTGTACATGCAGAACCCGCAGGAGGGCCGCGGCGCCGATGGAACCGGTGGCGCCAGGGGAGGTTTGGAAACGAGGGAACCGGGCCCCCACATTCAGAACAGAGGCCGGAAAGACCCTGGAAGGCCGGAAAGAGCCTCACCACGTAAGTAGCTCCTCGGTGTATAGTTCAAATAAATGTTTCAGGTGTATTGCAATAAGTACTTGCAAGTTTTACAATTTTAAAACGCTTTTACGAAGGCTAAATATGTACTACTTTAACGTTGTAGTTAATTAAAACATATTTCGGAAATATAAAAATGATTTGAGAATGATTGTAAACAAGGCATTTTAAAATGACTTTGTTTTACAAAATAACTTAAGTCAAAGTTTTGCAAAATAAGTCTAAGCTGAGTCATTGTCAAAGTAACGATAGAAGGGTTTCGGGTGTATTGAAATAAATACTTGCAAGTAGCTATTAAAGTTTTTTTATATATTTAAAACGCTTAGAAGGATACAAAATAACCAAAACACATTTTCGGGGGCCGATGTTTAATAGTTGAAATAAGTAAGTATTTCGGGTGTTTAGAAGTGGCTATTAACGTTTTATTTAGACGCTTCTAAGAACTTCCATGTTTATTAGTTTATAGTTGACCAAAACACATTTCGGAGTATAAAAAGATTTGGAAAGATTGTTATAAAGTCATTTCAAAATGGCTTTGCTTCCAAGCAAGTCATGTACAAAATAGTCCAAAGTTTGCAAAAGAACTTAAGTCCGGATTAAGTTCTTTGCAAAACAACTTAAGTTTAGGTCAAGTCTTTTATAAGCCTGCTACCAAAATCCATTGTGTTGTCCGGTAAGAAATTTTATATTGATCCGGTGCGACACATTTTGTTCTTTCACCTGATGTGCGGTAGACGCCTGTGATTTGAGGGTTGAGAGCGTGCGGTGGCGAGATCGCGGGATTTTCGGGACCGGGATCAAAGGCTGTAAAGTATGGGGCGCGTTAGGCTTATGTTTTTTACAACAAAAAACGCTTACCGTCGTTAAAAAGGCAAATAAGAAAATATAAGAAATGTGAACGCTTTGTTTTAAAGCACTATTATGAATAAACATGATTTTTCAACACATTGACAACACAAATTGCACCCATCTGCAAACGTTTGAGTCTGTATGTTATCCTGCTAAATACTACAAAATTTATTTTCCAAATGTTGCATTTTTCTCCTGATTAATAACCCTGTGCCTAAAACAATAAAATATGTGTCAGGCAAAGATGCTATAAAACCTGCGAAAAATTTCAATTACACTCAGGCAAAAGTGCAAAACCATCCCTGAAAACAACTATAGGCTAAGTATCTTTACGCTTGAGTGCAAAGCGTACAATGAAATACAAGCCCTTTAGTTTTAGCAAACCGGGCCAAACCCTATCATTAAAAACCACTGGTAATTTTGCATCTCTTAAACCCAACGGTTCCAGAGCGCGATTTTTAAATGCTGATTCGCTCAATTGCGTTTTGGTAGCGACTGCGCAAAGCCAAAGATCTTGTTTGAAAACCACCGACCATTACTGTACAATAAGCAGCTTGTCGAAAGCACACCGGGCGTGGAAAAGATTGTGTTTTGATGGAAGTCCCTCTCGGGTAAAAGCTTTTTCCCGCCTTCGCCATACTCAGGATATGAATATGTTTACCAAACTATAGAACACCTTCCGTTGTGCGTTGGTCGCGAAACTTGCGGCCTGTAGGTTTATTGGGCGCCGGGAAATACGCAGGGGAGGTCTGCCAAATCATAGTTCAAACCAGTTTTGTAACTTTTGCGCTTGACGGTTCACTTTCGCTTCCAAGTTGCGAGTGTTTGGTTTGTTAATGGTTAACCTAACAATGCGTTAGTCTTTCAAGCTAGCAGTGAAGATGTGATAATGGAAATCACCTTTACCCTTGCAAAATAAATTTCGACCTTAATTCATTATCAGTAACAACAGAATACTCTAACAAAGCTAGCAATTTGGATCAGACACTATTAAACGATCTTTTAAACTTTTCATATTGTCTAATCTGTATTGCTCTAGCTTTGCTAGAGTATTATGCTTAGTCTTTTTATGTGTATATTTTATCCAGTGCTTTAAACAAAATTATACGCAAGGTATTTAATTAACACACAAACAAGCAAGCACTTTTTACAAGTGGCATTTTTGACAAATTGTATTTTCTAATTGGCGAGCTTTCTAGTAAACGTTATTTATTAGGTAAGAAGAAGAATGAATAAAACAAGAATAAAATTGAAGTAACAATAAAATCTGACCTGATATAGCACGATTGTACGATCGTTAACTTAAAAATACAATTTGTCAACAGTGACACTTGTTTTGAGGTTTCGAATAAGACAAATACCGTTATCAACCTAGTACTTTGGTTTTTTTGCCGATACCGATGTACAATACACCATATAAAACTTCTTGCTGGCTTACATGCAAACACACCGTATTGTTGGCTTATCTTCGGTCAAAATGAACTTCAGTCATTTTTACATGCGGTAGCTTGGCTAAGTAAACACCGCTGTGTAAATACAATGACCTTTAAAAAAGGCGCGCACTTAAACGCACCACGTGGTCGTTGTGCAACGTGCAGAGCATAACAGTACAGTCGCCGTTTAAACTAACTAGATCGTAGACCCCTAATTTCCTATTGACTTAACGAAAATCATACTACAGCCGTCGCAATAATAAAACATTTGTCTTTTTTGACCTTTTTTAAAAAAGGAATTACCCAATTAATAGCAACAAACCGAAAACAGTTAAAACAAATTATGTCTGTAAAACAAACCTAATCAAAATATAGATTAATAGTTAAAAATCGAGGATCGTTTTTAGGAACCTTAGCACAGCAAGAAATGCATCAATTGGCCACAGGGAACAATATTGCAAAAAACAGTTGAGAAAATTCGGAAAAAAGGTAAAGCCTATAGCGGCCGTCACAAGAGCAAGTACTTCGTAACTAGTACATGTTATTATTTATAACAAAAATGCTATGAGGCAATAAGAAGCTAATTGAATTTGAACAACTCTATATTGTTGCAAATCTTTTTTAAGAGAAGTGCGTTTTTTTTCATAAAACTGAGTACAACATTTTTTGTACCCCAACCTGATAAAAACAACTTGAAGTTAAATGTTAAAACCCAGCAGAAGTCTCCTTCGGATTTCGAGGTAAGCTAGATTACTTTAGTAGAGCGGGGGGGGGGCGAAACAAAAACCACCGATAGTTGAGCGACCGAGCGGAAAAAAATTGACAACGCTCAGAGATCGACTGGTGTGATAAGAGAAACTCGATTCTCGCTGGCCTAATTAACAAACCGACCTTTACCAAAGGTTCCTGTCAGATGGGTCACAGCACTCAGGAGAAGGAATTTTATCAGGGGGCTGCAACCGGTGCTTTATTGTAGAGCGGTTACTTCACCTTTGAATTGGATTAGGCGAAAGATAAATTGTTGCTTTGTGTGAAACAGATTGAGTAATAAAGAAATTTGTGTAAAAAATTTCTTAATAGATTTGTGCTAAAAAAAACTTTAAAAAGGGGCACCCTTGGATAATAAATTGTTGTAAAGGCATGTTAAGGAGAGGAAAACAATAACCTATAGGTTTCGTGAAATAAAGATACCCTTTGGTTTAAATTATAAGTTCTGGAGGCCTAAAATATTATGATTCAATCCGGTAATTCATAAAAAATTGTCACCCTTGAAATAGCTGGTAAGACGCTTTAAAGAGGTCCGGTTAATATAATTTTTTAATTCCCTTTTGTTCTCAATTATCATCTTTCGATGGATAACATCTTATGTAGATTGGTTTCTTTATATTTTAAATGGCACATATATAGGGAACCAAGTGCTTGGGGCCTCTAAAAGGCATGGTGCGGCCCTGAACGCACGTACACCCGAGAATCTTTACAGATTCACCAATCGTGGCCAAGATGACATGATAAACACAATCCGACTTCCGGGCGAAGCGCAGTTGTTTTTGCTTGGAAAAGAAGCAATCAGCAATCTTGCCTTGGTTCATCCAACACTAGCGATTGGACCAGACATGCCGGCTACAAGGCCCTTAAAGACGCCTAGTTGTGGTGGTCTCGTGCCAAAAACAGCGATACTTTGCAAAATGAGGTTGTTGTTCTTCCGTGCCAAGCAATCAGCGAGCTATAATAAGCAATTGGTGATGTTTTCGAGTCACCACTGAAAGAAAAGGCCAATTCCGAAGTCCGAAGGCAACTTTTGTCACGGGGTGGTAACCTTTGTTTTGCAAATGTGCCAAGAATTAAAAAAAAGCCACATCAGACCCGCTATTTCTCCCGTATGTAGTTGAAACAAACTTTGGTCTATATATGTGTCATTCGACATAAACACAATAAACCACACAAGATATTATCCACCGAAAATAGTTATCATACCTACAAACATTAACATTTATAGAGAGGTTTAAAATGACCTATAAAGACAAATAAATGGTCTTTATTTTTCCGATTAGTCTAGGTTTTGCAATTCAAGGGTTAAAAATCGCAATTTGGGCCAATCCGTTTGTGGACTAACAGGCAAAAATTACAACAAACTCGCCACAAAATAATACAACTCCGCATTTACAGCTCTGAGCCTTTCTAGAGGTAAGTTAAAATTCGACAACTTTCTTCAATCACGCTATGTTTTACGACTCTTAGTTTTTCTTTTAAACGATCCCTATAGGGTAGGGGTTCTCAAACAGGGGTTCGTGGACCCCTTTAGGGTACGTGAACTAGTTTTATGGGGCCCCGCCTGGAAAAGTTACTTTAATTGATCTGCCTCACACAAGGATTATGCTAAAATAATTGTTTGCAATAAAGTCTAAATTTCATACTAAGATTTACATATTACCTAGTAACCCTGTTTGATACTACGCTCCTGGTAGGTGTTGTTTATTAATGACTTGCCCTAGTTGGTCGAACCAAGAATCGTACCTTTGAAATTCTGTTTACCGAAAGATTTTTGTAATTTTACCGTTTTGCAAATGTTAAAAGGTTAAGAACCACTGTTTAGTCAATAGTTTTTAAACCGGCTTTTAATGTACAAAAGGGGAAAAAATAACTAAAAACACCCGTCAATCTATGCCCGGAGTTAATACTGTTGATTCAGGGGTAATACGATAGTGTACAAACTGTTAGAGGCGTGCAAATGCGTGCTCTAGTCTTAAATTCACGTTCTGTTAAGTCGCTTGTCAAAATCACACATTGCACATGTGGAATCATATACGTTTGATGTACACCCCCTTGTCAGAGCCACATCAAACGAAGTACGTCTTTTCATCGCTGTATGATTAACACCTTTTGCTGGTCAACCGACTGCGACTGTTTATATTTCGATTTCCCCCTAGATTTTGTTCCCACGATTATTACACAAAGTCTGTGTGGCTTGGGATGTTCTAATTGGTTAAAATTAGCTACCGTTTTGGTCTAAAAGTGTGTTTAGTACGCGAAAAGCAATCTTAAGAATATAACAAACCCAAAAAGCTGCGTCTAAAAAGTTGAAAGTCACTAAATTTTGCTTTAATAGCTGAAGATTCTATTCAAAAGCATTCAAATAAACTTGATATTAATTAATATAACCCAAACCATTATGACGTCAATAATGTGCATTGTTTATCAGGAACGTTAGGACAATATATCATTTGACACATGTTTTTATATTTAGTTGACCTCTTTCTACAAGCTAATTTCCTAAAAATTGCAGATTTTTTTTAACTGGAATGATAACAAATTGCAAAGCCTAAAAGGTCGAGTAGATCGACATCATGTTGATTAAGACGTTTCGATACGAACTTACATAATCATCAGTTAATGTGACGTTATCATTTTGAGTTTCTATAGTCGGAGCATTATCGAATTTGCAAAAATGCGTTGATCAAATCCAAGTGTTGCTCTAAGATCTAACTACAAATTAGCTCAAACGACATATCATTGCTGCGTTGTGGTTTCAACAACTTCTTGTGCGATTTTAAGCCTTTGATGTTTAAGCTTGTTAGTCGCTCCTGGGCGCATACGAGGCTCCTGTCAGCTTTCATATCAACAAGGGCATGATTAATAGCCTTTGTCAAGCTTTCGTGCGCGACTGACAGGCGTGTTTACAAGGAAACGGCCCGAAGGTGACTAAATTTCCGGAAAAGGACCCTTCAAACGACTAAAAATACCCGCTCGCCTACATAAATATATACGCACAAGTTTAAGGCGTGAAAGGGTATAGCTTTTTGTTATAGTGTTTTAGGCTATGTTGGCACTTTAACGCTTGCCAGAGATAATATTGTGCAACACAAACTTCTTTAGCATATCGAACTTTTATGAACCACAGAAGTATTGGTATAATTACTTCTCCTTTCGAATATCAATCTTATAATTTTATTATATTCAAACCGAGAGAACGAAACTACAACATTTAAACTTTTGCGTGCTTTGCTGCAAACTGATTATCCATTTTCTGTAGTCGACTGTTACTAAGCATAAGCCAACTCGGCAATTTATCAACTTCTTTAAAAAAATTTAGATCAGAGGATGAGAAGCATTAACAACTATTATATCAATAATTCCATCCAAATATAAAAAAAATATTTAATGCAGAATCCAGAAACGTCAATACAGAAGTTGGTCGAATTTTGAACGTTACAAATAAATCTTAACATAATGGTTTGAGGTTTAAGCTAGCTGCAGAATGAATATCAAAGCCCATACAGAAGTAGGTAGCATGTTGTACATTTCGAATAAATCTTAAGATAACAGCTAGAGGTTCTAGTAAAACACCAGTAATGGTAAATAAATTCTCGCTATCCACACAAAAACACCGCCTTTAGAGCGTCAAAACGCGGCGAAATGTTCCGTGACGGTCGACCTGTTTTCTCGCGTTGTACAAAGCCGGCCGCCAGCCGACACACCAAAGTGTTGATTGTCGAGCCTTCGACACTTTTCGTGGGAGAGCCACCGCCTTAACAAAGAGGCATGTCGCAGGTGTTTCACTTTTCGCTTCCCTCATTTTAACAACGCCAACAGCTGTTTGACCAAATTGCCCCCCTTGATCGTTTTCGCTTCTGCTCGTCCGAAACCGGCCCGCTTTCCTGGCTTTTTAAGTAGAAGGATCCCTTTTGGCCCAGTTTTTAAGACCTATTTTCGCGCTGGTAAACTTTGACTTCCCATGCTTATAACGGTTTAAAATTAGTTTTTTTTATGCTGGGCCTATTTGTTGTCGGTTTTTATGGCAGATTTCGTTGTGTTAAACTTGGTTCTGCTCTTGCACTGTTTGCAATGGTTATAAATGTTGTTTGAACTTACATTTCAAATCTGTTTTTACTAAAGTGAATGTTGTTTTAATGGGGCGTGTGTTATTGAAGTATCCTTCTAAAATTACAGTTAACGAAATCAGTTCAAAAAGTGTAAAAAAGGCGTTTCAGGAGCCTGGCGGTTTTCCATTTGGTGAACTTTAAAGTTTTAACTAATACTTTGTCTCGTTTTGTTACTTAAATAACCAAGACGAGTTTGAGTCTTTAACCATTGTTTGTCCCGAGGGGTAAAACATGACATAAATAGGTTGCCCGGCGAAATTAAGTAAATAACAACCAGTGGAATGAAAAGCATACGCGAAGACGTTGGTCATAGAAAACCACTAAAACAGATATGATATATATATATAAAGTTTAACGTGCACAAAAATGCAGAGATGAAGCATGGAGCTAGTAGGACTAACTACAGGCCACTTATTCTTTGCTGAGCCTTGTTAAATGGCTTAGTGTAATTGCTTGCCAATCGTTTTCGTTCCAAATGACAACTCCCCCGTTAAACCTCAGCAACCAGCAAGCAGCAAGCAGTTAAAAGCTTCCGTTTGCGAATCTGCTGCGGTTCGCTTCAAATTTCGTCACTTAAAACTCCCAAAGGAGAAGGTTTGGAAGAAACTGCTTCTGTGGTGCTCAGACTATAGTTTCCTGTGGTTGGGTTGGATTAACGGTTTATAAGCTGTTCTCCTAATAAGCCAATAACCTTCTTCAGGCGCTAGTATATTGGCAACGACTGCTTTTGTGCTGTTATTCTGCCAAACAGGATACAACTTATTGCTTATTACGCATGGGACATTACTTTCCACCCACCAAGTTTACATATGGTAGAACAATAGAGATCTATCTTGAAATTTTATCTGTACAAGTATAACCATAGATTTTGCACCTATGTGGATAACTTTACTAGGTTTTAATAGTCTCATTATTGCGCGCGTGATACAATTTCTTACTAAATGCCTCTAAAACCCCCATGTGTTACCAAAAAAACACTGCCTGTAGTGCAGTTTTGAACAGTGTTTAAAAAAGGTTTATTTAAAGCGGCCAACTTAGAACAGGTCTTTATTTTTAGCGCATTTCTACGAAAATAATGCTTAAACAGTTTAAATATTTACAGCAGCCACGAGTATATATAAAATGAACCCATGTTGCACTGAATATGTGAATAATGGAAATCACCTTGACCCTTGCAAGATAAATGTCGACCTTAATTCCTGATCAGTAACAGCAATATACTCTAGCAAAGCTAGCAATTCAGGTCAGACACAATGATTCATTCGAATTAAGATATACTGACGATGCCTTAGTTGGCGAAATATATATATATCTTTTAAGATCTGTTTATTGTGTCTGACCTGATTTGCTAGCTTTGCTAGAGTATTTTGCTGTAAAATGAACCCATTAAACTTTTTCACAAACCGTTTTTTATGCCGAAGTACGAATTAATATGTGAAATGCCCACATTTATCTAAAGTAGATTATACCTGTTACCCCTTTTATAATATCATCCCCTATCTGCGGTGTAAAACTTAAACCTAAGATCCTACCGAGCTTGACCTTTTGGTTTGCTTGGAGTCTGTTGCGGTTTTTTCTTGACGTATATTAAAACAGGCAAAATCCCGTGGGAAAGCCAGCTACAACTAATAAATCATAATTTCGCTCGCCTTACACGCTGTAAAAGAAAGCAGCGAAACAGACTTTTCAGGTCTCTGAACTTGATTTTAAAGCAGTTTGCCGCGATGTCTTATTTCCGCTATTTCCCGTGAAAGGAGTGCGGAGTTAATTTATTCTGATTACCTTTTTGTCGTCGATCTGTTTTGCCGAAGCCAAGTTCATTTATTTGCCACGCTTATATGCATTTTTTCACTCCTTAGTACGAAAAAGTAATTTATCACTTTTCAAATTGGCGCAAATTAAGTTAAAAAAATATTACAGTGCACATGTTTTCTTAATGAACGCCCAGCACTTTTTAAAATGAGATTGTTGCTTGCGAAAACAGAGTGGTTACAAAACATACTTCAAGAAACAAACATAGCTTTATAATGCTGCGGAAATCAATTAGCAATCCAATTTTGGAAAATATAGCTCATCTATGTAGTAGCGTATGTATAGCACTTTTCGTCATCTGATTACTTCTCAGTCACATTTACTGAAAGATGATACATGTTCGTATCGAAACGTCTTGATCGTTTTGGCTTTGCAATTTATAATTATTTTTGTTTTCGGAAATCCTATCTTTTTACTTGTCTTTTAAAACAGTCTAAAGACAAAAAACTACATTGAGTGAGGTGTCGGCACTTCAGTTATTATAATTATCAGCACACTTCAATATAAAATGTCTTCAATGTACAACTCCAAAAATCGCGCATATGTGAAATTAAGGTCGAAGTGGCAAATTTTGCGATATCCTGTTATTGAAATGATATGTTGGTAAAGTTGCACTGCTGGAGACGTGTTTGTTTTAGCGACAGTGGAGTTAAAATTTAATTCGTATTTTCCTTAAGTTCACAGCATTAGCGCAGTGTGCGAACGTATTAGGTTTCGATTTTGTCTCGAACCCAGTCATTAGAAGGCAGACGACGTTATACAGTAAGAGGCGTCAGAATAAAAGAAAAGGCCATTTCCCGTCGTTACAAAAGCTTTGGCGGGATTAAAGGGGGGCAGCGGAAATTAAACGTAATCTGTGTGAATCGACGCGCCATGGGGCGGCTTCTTCCGCTCGCGCGCCCATTGTTTGCTCACCGACACTTGACCTCGAGTAACCCCGCTTCGGTGGGGTCTGGCTCGGCGGGGAAGGTTAATGACCTTTCGAGGTTCGATGCCGCCAACGATGGTTTTGTTGTTAAAGATTTGAATTAATATTGGTTTTACCGTCTCTGGAGTCTGTTTTTGCGTTAAATCTTTACCATGTTGAAGATGAACTAAGATTTTGTTGACCCTGAACAAATTCAACCTGTTGGGCTTGATATTCATTCTACGTGTTTGTGCAAAACATTTTAAGGAGTCTATTCTCTTCAGATCTATTTAAAACGTCATAAAAAAGCATATAGACTTTGATATTCATTCTAACTACAACTTCCAGCCATTATCTTAGTTTACAAACTGCTACTTTTGTATGGGCTTTGGTATACATTCTACGTCTAACTAAAACTTCCATCAATTAAGATTTATTCGAAAAGTTCCAAATACTCTGTCTACTTCTGGACGGACTTTCATATTCATTCAACATGTATATAGGCTATACAATCTTTTTCCATAATGCTTAAAAATTATTTTTCTATGCATCAATTGATTAGGAATCGTAACGTTACAATTGCAAAATGGGATCCATAAAGTTCTTTTCAAGGGTAAAGACTTGAAATATTCAGAATCAAAATAAAAGAGCAAAAATGCGCTTAAGAATTTACACTTAAAAATTTTTTGTAAAACGACCCCCAACCACGTTTTAAAGCAGGTCGCGGTCAATTTGCACCAACATAATATCGGAAGGGGGCCGTGTCCCCCGCGAAAGCAAACTGTGACGTAATTTCCTGCGTTACATTGTTGTCTAAACATAAATCACGCCCCCTTCCCCACACCCTCACCCCAAAACCCCCGCTGTCTGTGGAAATTACCGAAAATAGCAAACTTTGTCACGCCGCAATAAGTTACACAGTAAGTGTTTTGTATTTATGAATGGATGACTTTTCGTTCAGGGGGTCACTTAAATTTATTTAAGGCTTAAATTATAGCTTTTTCAAACCACTTTTTTCAAAACCAACGTGCCACCGAAGTGCAAATCATGATTTAAAAAGTTTTTATGGAAATCGCCAGAATTACAACCTTCTTAACCTAAGCGTGTCTACAATGCACACGTAATTTTGTGATTTTTTTTTCAGTAGAACACTTATTTTGGTCAACTGGCTGTATATGCTTTTGTTACTTTCGTTAATCCTGGGTAAAACCACAACAGTTCAGGATAATTCTCTTAAACTTTTGGGAATCCAGTTTTGCTTGTTTTTTGGCCACATTCAATCCGCATAGTAATGACGTCATTTGGTAGGAAATTGGATCACGATACTTTTTCTACAAAATATCGGTTATCGGTATCGCGATACAATGTCAAGTATTGTGCAACCTTAGCTGCAATGCTTGGCCAAAGTCAGGACAACTAGTTACGAGGGATATTCAAAACCTGACATTTTATTCCGATAACGATTTCCGATATTTTGAAAGCATCGCGAACCGATCCTATACTAAATGACGTCATTACTATGCTGGTTCAACTATGCGGAAAAATGAGGTTGGAACGTTTAAAGGTCATTTTTCAGGTTGTTAGTCCAACATTTTCTTTGGTGTTAAGAAGTTATAGGTCAGCTGCAGTTGTCAGCTGCTGTTTTCTTATAAAACATTACCTAAGATAGAAATCTGCTTTGTTCGCAAATCCTGGCTGGAATTCCTCCATTAGTTTTATATCTGATTGCCACCGATACCACTTCAGTATCGGACGAGTACCGATACCATCACTTGGTATCGGGTATCTTATCCAATCCGATATTATAAAAAAAAATCCCTACTTGTCATAAGTTCTTCCTTCTATCAACATTATTAACTTACAGTTCGCGACAAACCTCGGTTGAAAAGATGTCCGATAACATGGTAGGTATACACGATATTACAGAAAATCTTTGTCTCGGCTTTAGATAGAGGACAAAAAGATGAATATTGAGTTTCTAATACCTTGGTGTTCGATTTGTTGCGTTTATTTATTTTAAAATGCCAATTGGATTTTCTTTTTTACCAGGTTTTCGGGCCATAGTTTGCTTTAGTGTGATTAAGTTTTATTCCCGTTTTCCCGTTAAATTATTTACTATTATCTAATAAATTTACGTTTCAATTCCTTAACTTTACTATTCTGCTGGGTAGGTGCATCCGGCGAATTTTGTTTATGAATTAGCAACTTGCACACTTTAAGTTCCATAAAAATGCTGAGTTGTGCTTGGTCTCCGCTCTTTAGGTGTGCAAATAACAGGAAAACACATCTCTATACCTCAAAATTAAGTGCTTGACAGGGATAACCGATACTATCGCTTAATATCGGGTATCGAATCTGCTATTATCGTACATTTCTACTAGTTACTAATCCCAACACATGCTTTTTACTCACAGTTCGCTACAAAGAGCTGAAAATGACGCAGGGAGTTTCGGAGTTCTTCGACTTTGATCTGACGCAGACTGACGTTGACCCGGACATGATTGTTAGCGCCTCCTTGCGGTTCTACCAGGTGCCAAACCACAGTGCTATGGACGACACAAGCGAAAAGGTATTATAAAAAAAAAACGAAAAAAATTTTGAACTAAGAAAGCAGCGAAATAATATGAGTGAAAAACAAAAATGAAAGGCGAAAAAGTTGTTTTAAAATTTTTTTAAATAAACGCTCTTAACTTTTGCTTGTAAAACAATAGCTTGATATATGTTGGTTTTGTGTTATTTTTGTGCTGAGTTACTCAGAATCAGCCGAGTTTGCCAATTTTATTATTTTAACCGTATTTTTAACAGTGATTTGGTTTAAAGTTTACTTGTTGTCTATTTAAAAAGACTTGACTTGTTGTTAAGTTATTTTACGAATGACTTGATTGGGACTTAAGTCGTTTTGAAACGACTTGTTTTCATATTTTTATTTAAACAATTCGCTTTTTCAGGTCGAACTCTGCCAGCTCTCGCAGCCTCAAAAGCAGGGGAAGCCCCCTGTGAAGCGATTTATCGAAACGCGCCAAATGGACACGTCCGATGAGGGCTGGGTAACCTTTGACGTCACTTCTTCCGTGAGAGAATGGATTCAGTTTCCAAGTGAGCATTTGCTTCATTGATTTGCGTGCATTCAATGCGCTGTATCACTCTTATAGATCTTAAACTGTGTTAAAAGATTCTGGTAATGTTGTAACGGCAATGAATGTTATTCCTTTGAAAATCGAGCACATTTGAACACAAAAAACGTCAGCGCGGTTTATGGTTTATTGAATAGCTTATTTGCGCAGTTTGATTTAAATGCAGCTTGTTTTTAACGCAATAGTGGTGGGACTATATTTGGGTCTCTCGCAAGAACTTGTGTAAGTCATTGGTGAGCCTCGAAATTAACTGGTTATGGTTGAACAGTTTAACCAACGTGGGCTTTGTCCCGTTGCTATCTGAAGTGCACTTTAATGTTATATTTCATGTTTTTTTAACATCTGTTAAAAATGAATAAGGAGTTATTCGAAACGCTTAAAATGCTACCTACTTCTGTATGGGCTTGATATTCATTCTACGTCTAACTACAACCTCCAGCCATTACCCTAAGATTTATTCGAAACGTTCACAAAATGCTACCTAGGTCTGAATCTTAACATTCTGCTCCAAAATTTTTCAAGTGTTGTTTCATACGTAAAAATAATAGATTAGGAATTGATTTGTCAATATATTGACAAAACGAAAGCTTGTTATTTTGAAAAACACAAAGCGGGTAAAAATCACGTTAATCTAAAAAATAAACAGACATAGAGTCACAGTGAGATTTACGAAATCCTGTTTACGGCCAAAGACCCTAATCCTGTTCGAAAGAGTGCGAATTCGCGCATCCAGGGGGTAAAAATTGGCAAATATTTACTTAACAAAGGCCCCGCGGCGCCAAGTGGACCGGAACCTGGAACCTAACACCCTTTAATCTCGAAAAATCGGGGGGCGAACCCTTAAGTCGCAAAAAAGTGCCGATAATTGGCGTAAAACGAGCTCAATCGTTGTGACAATCCGACTCCTGGCGGCTATTTACCCTTGCATATTGTAAAAATATTCCCACGGGGTTTAGGGGGTCCTGGGGGCGTGGGACCCTCACAAATCTGGGGCGCCGGGTCCCAAAACGCCACATATCCGCTCTCCAGGCCGCCGGCTCGAATTATCCGTGAGATTATTGTTGGCAAGTTCGTCCCAGCGTCGTGACAAAACATGGCGCCCAAACGCCGCCGACAATCGGTCGATCAACCGGACTTAGGAGATTAGGTCGCACAACAAATACTAAGCACCCTGGCCACCTGTGCACGGCCATCAATGGCGGTGAGGTTTATTAGTGCTACTTGAGAGATCACCACCCGTAAAGTACAGTATCCTATGCACTGGTTGCTAGTACTGATGTATTGAGAGTTTGTGCGACAATTGCGTAATGGGCTATAAACAACACACAAGGCTAAACAAAGTATTCTAAACAAGCTTATAGTTTCGCGCCGGGTATAAAAATGATTATTTCGAACGTTGTTTTGTTCAACTTCACTTATTTTTTGTGATACAGTTATGTGTATTTCATCATTTTTTAAAGGTACTACTAACAAATACGATGACGTGATTTAAATGAAAAGCAGACATGTTGGATGAAAAAAGGCTCAAAACCTTGTTAGGAATAGTTTGGTGATATTGTGCTACAAAAAATCTAACGAAAAGGGACAAAATACAACAAAAAAACACTTATTTTGCTTTCATTGGGTCAAAGAAGTCAAAAAAAACTTACGGCGCAAAAGTTGAGCTGAAATAAAACCATTTGACAGAAAAGATGACCATATTAAGTAAACCCAAAGAGAAACACTTTCTTTTGCTAACGTTTCGCAACGTATTTGAACAACTTGACCGTGTTTATTTTTCGGCCAAATAACGTTGGGAAACAGTTTTACAGCTGTCGCCCTTCCCGCGGTACTTAAGTACAGGGCACAGGTGCGCGGTCAATACCAGGAAACACAATGTATCTCCCGAAAGCAACACACACACTTATAACCGGGATGTACTTTGTTCACAGGCGAATGGGACTCGGCGTCCTTTTCCGCTTTAAGCTTCCTATTTACCGCTCGGCACAGCGCTATTCATAAATATTACTGGGTGTTGTGCTATTTATATACCCTTACAACCTTGCTTAAGCGCCCAATGGTTTAATGGAAATATATGGTCGTGCCGGGGTGCCATCAAGTCTTTGGATCCCTAAATGTATTCGATTGGGATTAATTTACGTTTTAAGTCTCTAAAAAACATATGTTTTTCTAAAAGTGTTTGTATTTATTTTACGTGCAGCTTATTCAGGGTTTTCAAAGTGCCAGTCTTTTACAACATAGCGGCCAAGTACGCCCAAAACAGGCGTAACCTTTGAAGTTGGTCGGTGGGATTACATATGCATATTTGGGTAAAAGGTTAGGCGTTGTATACTCTGCCCATCAAAAATATAAAAACCTGCTTGGTAGGTGAAATTATGCTTTTTTTTGTTTAGTACGAATCATATTTAGGTTAATTACAGCTAGTTACATCGCTCTTTTTGCCGTAATATAATCGCAACATTCATGTCATTAAAACATAGCACAAACATAAGTTGGCGATAGTAGCTATATATACATCCATGTATTGTATTTTAATCTTGTTAGGCCTGAAATCACTGGTAAATTGTATTCAATTAGCCATATTAACGTCACAAAAAGAAATGATTTTAGGAAAACTTCCTATTAGTATTACCTAAGTTGCTAATAATCTGTTTTCAGGTGTGCAATTATAGTAGGAATTTGCACTTACAGTTGGCAATATAGCTTGGCTGATTCAGCATTTAGACTTGTAATATTCCCAGATAACCTACTTCAAAAGGCAACAAACCGCAAAACATTTTCCTTTTAGCGCTATTTCGAGAAAGATATAAAATCAACCACAAAAAACTGATAATATTGCAACAGGCACAGATCTCATAGCAAACCATAAAATGGTATTACCTTACCACTGATTTTAAGCAATATAAAAAAGAGGCCCCAGCTTCGTTTAAATAGGCTGTAAAACCGGCCAAGCGGCTCAGGAGCCAAATAAGGAATCCAAGCCACAAAAAGCGCTCATGTAACCAGAAAGGCGTATAGCGTTGACTTATTGTCTTTAGGCGTTATTACGTTCAAGATCAGATGACTGTAATGTTCATTTGGAAGCTATTTCAGTTTCAAACACCCAAAAGAAGTCGAAAAATGGTCTTTTCGAAAGATAACATTGCGTTTGGGTGATAAAAGCACAATTTATTCGCCAAGCGAAATCACTATAGCGGTGGCCAACATGCCCATTAGACGCAATCAGATGCTTCAAGGGCCGTTGTTTTATATAAAAAAAGTTAGATTACCAGTCTGTCTGCCATCCGCAGTAATTTGCGGTCTCGGGACAATAAGGGTTAATTAAGTAGCTGCGATTCGGTCCCTGATAATGCCCATGACTGATGGTGGCATGCTGAGGCCTTAATGGAAAGAGTGTATTGGGTTGCGGTAATGTGATTTTGGCCCATCTTTCTAAGCTTTTTAATATAAAGACCCTAACGACCTTATAGTAGTTTTATTTCGCGTGACGCGTGAAACGAGTTTGTTGGGATGATTGGTTGGTTTTTCGTTACACAGCGCAAATGCCATCATCTAAATTCCAAAGTTTAGAATTTAATCTAAACAAACGCCCAAGAGTGCTTTATTATTTGACAGCGCGTTTGGAGCTGTGGAAATGGTGTTCCCATACCATGCCTTTTGTTTTTCACGCCTTCGAGGCAATTCATCAAAAGCATCCTGTATATTTTTGATTTCACATGCGCTACATGTGCTACCATTACGAGAAAAGCCAACACTATAGTGCCCTCAATATCCCGTTTTTATTGCTGTGAATAGGACTTGAGATGTCAGATACATTTTGTTACGATACTCGACATAGGACGGATGTCTGATAGTTTAAACTTTATTGCGATAAGGATACCGATATTTATTTGGGATATTTGATGCTTGATATTTTATTTCGTTGCCGTTAACCTTTATTTTCGAAATGATACCAAATGACGTCATTAATTTCTCAGACATGCCTAAAATATTTGAAATTGAAACGTCTATATATACTCTTGGGCAAACCAAAATAGCACGAGCCCAAGTCTAATTTGTAAAACGTGATACCTTACTTTCGCATATCGGTTTTTTATCAAAAAATCAAACAGTTTTGCCAAAAAGCAATCAAATTGTGCAACGCACTTCAAAATACAAAACACCAAACCAATGGGTAAAATTATCTAACAAATTATAAAACACCAATGACCGTTGTGTCAATCAACCAATAATTACCTCCAAAGGGCATGACTTACTTCCAAATGTTGCCGTGACAGTTCGCACGTTTTCCTACGGGAATCGACAGGTTTATTTCCAGCCCGGGTTCTCATCGCTCCACGAAAATCGCAGATTCGGCGATGACGTCAAATGTGTGTGACGTCACCGCTACAAATGTCAACGACCTGGCAACGGTATTTTGTGGGCGATGTTTAAATGCACAGAGATGTTGTACTTTCTTTATGATAAAGGAATATTGGCATATAAGCGAAATTTAATATGGGAGCTGGGGGGAATGTTGTTATTTTACGGCTGAGTTAGCGTCCTGAACAAAACTGGTAAATTAATAGAATCTGAATGCATTTTTACCCAAATACCCATATTCACGTTGTTTTGGTGTTTTCTAACGTTTATAGACTTTGTAAAGGTTTTTTGCCGATTCCTAAATGATAGCTTATTCTGCAAGTATGCAGAGGCAAATTTTAATGGGGAATGTTTTTTTCTAATTTGGAAATGATTTGCGGGTGCATTTGCGCTATTGATTCCGTTAGAAGAACCCTGGTTTAAGTATTTCTCTCTCACCTGGTTTAAATAATTTTTATTTTTATTTTTTCTCTGTTATAAATACTTGAAATATTTCTCACAATAATTGCGATGTCATTTACGACGCCATTAACGTCACTTACTTAGTACAATATGTTTACGTCAATCGTCACGCTTCTATCATTAAAATGCCTCTGTCGGCTTTGATTTATGGCACAACAATGGTTTCTGGTTTTAAAATGCTGAGTCAACCGATAAATATTCGCCGAAAAAAAACGAAAAAACTCAAGGCGTTTACCATAAACCATTAACGACGGCAGCAGAAAACATTACGTTACCTGGCAAACACAAACCGCCTCTCTTTGAACAGTGTGTGTACATGTGTCAGATAGGGGGGCATTTTTCCTGTCAAAATACCTCCCGTTGGACTCGCTATCGACTCCAGTAACCATAACAGCTGTTAACAGGCTTGTAGCGAGCGGTGTAAGACAGGTCTGGGCTTGTACACAGTGCTGCTGTACAATGCTTGACACTGTTTATAGGCATGAGTGCGTGCGGGGATTTTTTTTCGAACTTCAAACATAGCAACGATGTCACGCTGTTGCTCTACGCTGTGCTGTTCATCAATATCAGTGTTTCTCAACCTTTTTTTGTGAAGACCTAAATACTAAGCTGAGTAGCTTCGGCCTAAATCTTGGCATGATGAGATTCTAATTTAAAATAATTTGAGCCAGCTCTTCGTGTTTGTCCTCTTAAATTTATATCGCTAAAGGCAATCTTAATTAAACCACCACGTGTAGTGTAATACTGAAGCCCGCCAACCAAAAAAATCAAACGGTGATTCAATTTTTGGTGGTCGCCCTAAGGTTGAGAAATATTGCTTTAAATTGTAGAATCTAAAGTAGTGGTTTCAACTGTTTGCGAAACACCAACTCACTAAAAGGACGGGTAGATTGTAACACCCTTACTAGCATTACAACATAGTTAACCATTTCATCTTTTCGTGTGTGTTTCTGTGTCTGAAGTGGGATTTGATTTCTCTTTTTTCAGAAATAAACTTTTTTCGTGTTTACGTTTGCAACTGGCTCATTTTGTTCCTTTGTGATGGTCAATTCACGAATCTGGTCAAATTGCGACTCTGTATGTTCTAACTGTTTGGCTTATTGCCTTGTTGTTGCAATATGGAACGGAAAAGTGCTAAAATCGTATTTTCAGGTTACCTTAGCTCCGATGCAGATATTAAATTTTCGCACCACAAAATCGACCGCAAAAACGACTTCAACGGCGGACGAAAAGCCACAAAGGGCGTGGGTTCAAAGTAGAACCTCGTTTCCATGCGAGGCGGTTGTCAAACTAAAGCGACTTGATGAAATACAAATCACTTCTAGTTGTTTGATAAGGTACTTGCCACACAAGGGGAATTCCCAAGCCCCGTAGCACCGGTAACCAAAGATCAAAAACGATCTTCCCACTTCAAAAGACATCAAACCAACTCAATCGCACACAGAGAAAGAACTAGGGTTCTTGTGTTCAACAAAATGACGCCATCTTTTTACGAGCGTGTGTCGGCGACAAAAAAGTTTTGCCGTGACACTTTCAACACATATCAATAACCTGGGCTGGACATAAAATCAATTTAAGGACTTTTGGAAAACCACAATGTTTTTCAAAGACTTTTCAATACACAAATGAATTCAAAACTTGTAAAGATTGAAAGACATCTTAAACGCGTGTCAGTTTCAAATTCTACCATATTGCAAGTTGTAAAGTACGCACAGTGTGTTGTTACATAGAAATAAGGTGCTTGTCACACAAGGGGAATCCCATAGCACCGGTAACCAAACATAAAAAAAGAGCCTCCCACTTCAAACGACATCAAACCAAGCATTCGCACACACAGAAACAACCAGGGTTCTTGTGTTCAACAAAATGACGCCATCTTTTAACGAGCGATTGCCGGTGACAATGTTTACCCCCCTGTGGTGACAGCATGGGAACCAGGTCGCGCGCGTGGGTGTTTATGACGTCATAGAAGCTCTCCCCTCGCTTGATTTTTTTCGCGCGCACTCACTCGAGCTTTTGAGGGGCGTGAGTCAGAGTTCCTATTTTTACGCGGATGGCGTAATTCGGTGGTTAACGCGACTTTGCTGATATTTCATTGTCCTGCTTTCCTCTGCTGGGTTATCTCTTGGTTATTTTAACTATTTTGTACGATACTAGGTCGTTTAGTGTCGGTACTTCTCTTAAGTTAACGCTTCATATTTTAACTATTTTGTACGATACCAGGTCGTTTAGTACCGAAACACACACACAAAAAACACTAAAAAAAAAATAGCCCACATTTTCGTACGGAAATTAATGAATAAACACGAAAGGTTGATCGTCCACACTCCTATATGATGTATTGTAAACAATACTACCGACTAGGGATGTCCGATACTTGACGGTTATTCTGATACCGATACCCGATATTTTTCGACAAAAGTGTCGCAATCTGATAGCAATTACGTCGTTGTTATACTCAAACAAGCAAACTAAATGAAATTAAAACATTTAAACTAATTTGTTAAAACGTAGACATGTTTTAAATAGTTGTTTACTGATGACAATGCTATTAAAAGGAATAACTAGTCTATGTTAAATAAACTTGTCTTTTGTAAAATTGGAAGCGTTTAAATATCAATCAACTTTCTGCATTATGTGAATTCACTTGAGACTATCAAGCTATTAAATCTTTAAAATTTTACGGGTAAAAATATAGCTGACGTGAGTTTTGCGGTGTCCCTCAATGATAAACTTTGTGTAAATAAACTTGCCTTTTTAAAATTGGAAGCCTTTAAATACCAATGAACCTTCTGCATTATGTGAATCTTTACACTTTTAATAGTAAAACATTTAACACGGCTGTTTAAAGCGATTTGGCTCAAGTTACGACCGCTTTCAAATTGAAAGCGGCGAGCAATCTAAAAATACGCGTTGCCCTTTTCCTAAAAATACTTCCCTGTTCCCAAGTGAGCTCCGAGGTCGCAAAGAGACATTTCGTTTGTGACGTAATTCAACGCATGACGTCATAAATTACAGTGCTGGGAATGACTTGCTTTACACATAGGACACAGCGGTGGGTGGTAATTTGAAAGGAAAATGTTTGGTTTTGCGAAATAACAGTGATTTGTTCATCTTGCCCCTGTACAAAGTGTGTAACCTGATTTAGGTTTGCGCCTGAAATCAACAGGTTTCTTAAGTCTCCTTTTATGTCATTATCTCTAAATAATTTCTGGTCGAGCCTGGTCCGCGCAAAACATTTAGTAAAAAAACTTCAAAAACCTATGTCCTACAAAGTAACTAGAAGAAAAATCAATCGGTATAAAAAAATTTTAGTTTCTAAACTATTTAATCAGAGCAACTAGGCCAGTGCAAATTTTAAACTCTTTAATCTACATCTATATGCTGAAACCAGTTGGTTTGTCCTACAACAGACATATAACGTTTCGTTGGTTTCAGTTTAAAATCTTCCAAAAAAACGTCCGCAAAACTGTTCTCCCTTAAATTTGTCAGCCAACTATTCTATACGTCACGGGGACTTAACAAGACCAACAACGCTGTAACCGAACCCCCGGGTCAAAATAACACCTAAAACGGGGGCTCACATATATCATACACCGTTTCTATTCAATTGCCCTAATTAAATCAGGGTGTTAAACTGTACTAACACAGCCCTCTTGTAACTTGCTACCCATGAGGAAAAGATGTTATCTTTCTTCGCTGCAAGTACAGGGATGTATAGCAGCGTGTTTTGACGTTTTTTAGTGTCGTGACCCTTAAGGACTTTAATGGCTTTTAATTACCTCTTTAAAAATATGAATATATGTCCCTGTCAATCAATTAATGAACAAATGATGAAATGTTTGCATTTATATCAGCAATAAATAAATGAAGCAATATATAAACAACACTATAACACCTTAAACATACTATTAAATATAAACGATAAAAATTAGTTAATATGCTGACTGCCACTATACATATCACTATTTAACGGTCAAAGATTGATTTTCATATCATTGCTAAAAGTACAATACCCTCTCTAAATTACCTTAGTTAAGAACCACTTATCTACAACCCTCTTTAATGTTTAAAAGTTTTAAAAGCAAATCTTTGGTTTATTCCTGTATCATTTGTTAATGATTTAAATGCAGGTCATAATTTTTTTTATTTAATTAAGAGGTGAACGAAATCCGTTAGGTTATTCTGAGGGGTCACGACACTAAACAGCTCAGGAACCAGTCGAACCACTAACTTAAAACAAAGGGCAATCTGTCAAAAATGCCAACCGGGACTTCTACCCAAACCTTTCCGACACAATCTGGTTAGCCGGGTGTAGATTGAAAAGTGATAAGAGGACCCAGACAGGCTTGAACCTGCAGCAATTCCAACACAGTGTTCTGTTGTCTGCAATCGTTCGGCTTAACTGGAGTAAGATAACGGATTAACATTTGCCGCCGAAAATTTGAACAACGTTTGGGAAAGAATCAAACGGTGGAAAATCAGGGATTGGTTATTAGGCAGTGGTGAAAAAGGCAGGGACAGTCCAGAATGGCGTTCTGCTATTTTTTTTTTTTTTTCAGATATGTCGTATCATTAAAAATTGTTCTTTCAATAACAGGCCAAACCTTTTTCACCAGTTTTCCTGCCATTTCCTTGAATGTAACTAAACTAATATTTCAATTGGACGTTTGTTCACTACTTTGAACGACAACCGCAGGTTGCCTGAGGATACATGTTTTAGTCGACCCATTATGACGTAACTTTGTGACGTAATCTCTCAAAATTTTGTGCATTCCGCTAAAAAAGATTTCAACTTTCCGGTCATTTTTTTTCTACTTTCGCCCCTGGTAAGTTGTCACTAAATGCAAAACAAAAAAAATGGCGAAAAAAATGCGTCAAATATGTAGACTATGTGTTACGCCAAAAAGCATTGAAATTCGCACCAAATTAAGCAGTCACGGCCACAAATAAAATGGAAATGAAATGAGACCCAAATCGTGGGTAGAAATAAAGAAAAAAGGCAAAAAAATGTCCGAATGGAGCAGACATGACAACTGACAAGGGATACACATTCCTAAACCGTAGGTGGAAAGGGCGATCGGCTGCTCTTATAAGTACAAACAATCTTCCCTTTCATGGTAGAAATAGCAAAACCCATACAGGAGTAGATAGCATTTTGAATGTTTTGAATATTCTTAAGATAATGTCTGGAGGTTGTAGTAAGACGTAGAATGAATATTAAAACCCATACAGAAGTAGATAGCATTTTGAACACTTCGAACAACTGTTTGTTCATTTTCAACTTTGTCTTACTACAACCTCCAGTCATTATGCCCCAAGATCCTTTCGTGTTTGCGTGAATGCGTAGCGTTGTACACACATCACATATCAGCTATCGGCTCCCATCTAAGGCAGTCACCGCCGTACACACTTCACAAGAGCGCTGGACACAAAAGTAACCCTAGAACCCCGGGGGGCGGGGGGTTACCAGCGAATTAAGAGTTTTCGCCACTCCTGTGAATGTTTCAGGCAAAGCCAGCCTGTTTCGCTTTCAGGTGCCAATCTCCCGGTTTTTGGACACAAAAGCTCGCCTCTCGAGTCGGTTATTTTGCCTTATCGTTTACTAGCAACTGCGCGGTTTTCCATTACCTGTTCGTTTTCCTCTATGTAAGGTTTTTTAATTTAACAGCTGTCGAGGAATAAAGGCGCTTGGTTTGTAAAGCGTTGTAGCTTGTTTGTCGTTTAGTTTTTTTGTGGTCTTTGCCCGCAAACGTTGTCTGCAGTCGGTGGTTTTTAAAGCGAAAAACGTTCCCATCGATTTTGCATTTTTGTGATAATTTCGCCTAACTTTTTTGTAAAACGATTAATTTATAACGTATTGAGAATATTAAAGCCAATACAGAAGTAGGAAGCATTTTAAATGATTCGAATATTTCTTTATTTAATTTCAACATCCAAACATAAATTAAGAGATATTTAAAACATTCAAAATGTTACCTATACTTCTGTATGGGCTTTGATATTTTTATTACTTGGCCATCGCTTTTGCATATTCCTGATAATTACGCAGTAATGCTTTTTGTGAAGCAACAATAACGTTGTTTTTGATAGCTTTATGGCGAACATGCCTAAATTTGTCGTAAAATGTCCTATAAATTAACTGGCAATGACTACGTTGAAGAATATTCTAAAATCCAAATTATTGGCTGTTTCAGCTGCTTCAACAAACGAAACAACAAATACTGTGAAATATGGCACTAAAGAGCTTCTAATTTCCACAGGCGTGGTCCCACAGAGGGGTGCTGACCCAAGGGGTGGGACGACTCCTTAACCCAGTGGTTCCCATCCTTTTCTGGCTCACCCCTGAAAATAAATTAATACATTGCGACACGCATAGCAGTTTTAATTGCTTAACTAGAATGTTCCAATAAACGGAACTGGAACAACCCACATTAAACTCTACACAATGTAGGAAAATATTATTTGATTTATTGTCTCTAATCCCACACAAACAATTGTATCAAGAGGATTATATCAAAAAAACAAAATCAGTCTTTTGAAAGAATCCCAAATATTCCTCTGTACCCTTGAGCAGTAGAAATTGCACACCAGGGTGCCGCTCCACTCCGGTTAAGAACCCACCCCTTAACCCATACAACCCCAACATTGCACGACATTGCACAACCACATCAAGTCGTTACGTCGAACTCCCACTAAGCTCTCTCGAAATGTTGTTTACAGCAGTAAGTCCCCTCCCCTCATAATGTTGCCGTAATAACAACGCACCTGTGTCTCATGTAACCGACTGATATGCCTGGCTTGGCTCAGAGGTTTTCCCTTGAAGGGTTTGAGTAAAAGTTAGCCGTTATTTAGCCGTAAAATGCTTACACTTTGTAATTATTTCATATCTTGAACAAAAACCGGTTGAGTATCAACATGATGCTGCCTTCGTAACCTAAAATTGGTCGGCCTAATCAACTAGTTTGCGGTGAGCTTCGAACTCACGACCTCTAATGAAATGCCGCCATTACTACGTTTAAAAAATTTCTGGAATCATTACGTGCAAACGTAATGTTATTAGGCTGTGAAGCCAAATTTTGCTTTAAAAGTAAAAACTCAAATCATTTTCGATGGTTAATTCACTAGTTTTAAACAAAATGGAAAAGATGCCACCCTAGTATCGGTCAAGTACTAATACTACAATTTGTCATTGGGCATCGGTTCTTATCCGATATAACCGGGCATCCCTGGTTTTTAAGGCAGATAGGCTTTAATTGCTTAAGGAACCGAGTTGCTTAGGCATATTTGGAACGTTTAAAGCGACAAAGATCTATTGAACTCGCTTGCCGTTGGTTATAGCCAGTTTGATCGCAAATATGTGCAACGCTTTGTGTATGCTTCCCTAATCCAGTCAATCTTCAATCAAACGCAATGGGCGTCATTTTTGGCAAATACGTGAACAATATGCACAAATTTTGACAAATGTGTTCCTATAGTCCTAATGCCATACACCTAATGTTTACATACGACCGATTTTATTTTGCATTCAGCAATTATCTCGGCTATTAACATTTTATCTTATTTTAAAAACTGCTTAAAAGCTGTGCTTTTATTAGTTAACTTAATTGTAATAACTTCACTTAACCAATTGACTCAAGTCAAGTCGTTTTGGGCCAGGTAAAGTCACTGGAAAAGTGACGATAAGTGGTCATTAGGCTTGTAAAACTCTTTAATAGCCCTAACCACTTCACAAACAAAATGCTGAAAATTGTAGCTTGAAGAAAAGTTTATCTATTAGCTTAAGATGTTTCCCAAACGTTAATTATTTTTTATCTCCCAAATAAATATAGAAAAAAATTTAAAACTGCCCACTTAAGTTTATATAAAAATTCGTAAAAAATCTCGGCGAACATTTTCAAGAAACGTAGCCGTTTTAAGTTGGTAGAAAGAGGCAGAAAAAACAGCTGCGTGAATGTTCGATAACGAGCTCTTTAGTCCAGCGCCAGTTCAAAACGCCTCAGTCTAATCTTGAGAAACAACAGCGTTTCGTTTTAATTCCGCCGGGGCAGCGAAAAGAAAGTAGCCCTGGTGAGATAACGACTAACAGCTCATGAGTAATGGGACCACACGCCTATTGCGATTCAAGGCGGTCGGGCGGGGGTCAGACCTAGAAAGGCCGATGACTCTTCAGTCCTTAATTGACGTTTGTATATCTACTTAGCGTCGACGCAGTTGTTCTCTTGCCAACTTCAAAATGATTTTTTTTTTATGTTATCAGTGCGAGTCCTGGCGGGCAGTTTACGTGAAAAACTTCAAAGGACAAACTCTCCCCCATTTAAACTCCCTTGTTGACACGTTAAAGACATCGTAAGGCACTTTTAACCGAGTTTTAATGTCCACTTTGCTGAGACATGTGCAAGTCGCAATAAGTGGCCAGTACTCAAACGGCATTTCCTTGCGATTGAGTCCCATGAATCAGAAAAAACTCGACTTGATTTGGGCACCAACGCTTGGACTGGGACTTGTTATTTTGCAAACGACTTGATAAGCTATTTGCAAATTTATTTATTGAAATTCTTTGGGGACACGGATCTGTAATGTAGCTTGATAATGAATGCAAAGCAAATAAGGTCGAGTAAGTCGACATAATCTTGACCATGTTTAGTCAATGTGTTCTTATTTTAGTTTATTTATTTTGCAAATGACTCAACTCGGACTTAAACTAGTTTCACAATAACTAAGCTTTCGTTATTTTTCGACCGCGGCTTGTTTACGACACTATAGCTTTAGCCCACAACAAGCCACAATCAGCAGTAACATCACAGGTCACGTTAGCAGAGAGCAAGCAGCTGCTACGCTCGCTTCAACTCAAATTGCGCGCAAACAACAGCTCGGCCCAAGTATCTAAGGGGGTAACTTTCTTCACCCCTACTTGCTTGGGGGTGCGACCCCTTAACGCGACCCCCTTGAAATTTGGGTGCGACAATGCACGTCGGGCGTTACTCACGGTGTCGCGTTCACCCTGGGGCTTTCACGGGGTCCAAAGGGGGGCGTTTTGATAACATGCAAAACGATCGGGTCGCTCTCGAAATTCTGCGGGAAATCAAGTGTCCAAAGCCCGCCGATTCACCTTTTGTCCCGAGCCGCAATTTTCAAGTATCGTTTTTTCTCAACGTTTTCGCTCTCACGTCGCGCACTCGAACGCCCAAACAATGAAACCGCGTCAATCTCGTTGTTACGTCATAGCCGCAGCGCGATCGGTCGAACAGGTGCGCGCGACGCTCGAAAGCGTTGTTGGTGCAAGACTGGGCTACAAGCGATTTGTTTTGCGGCAAATGCGAGCTTTATTTCGAGCTTTGGTTTCTGCTGTTGCGTGAATGTCGAATAGGGCAAGTTGTTGTAATTATTAAGCAACGCTACAGCATTAAGGGAAAAATAATTAATAAAAACACACAAAACAAATAAAACACAAAATGCTTATCCTATGTAATTTAAATCTAAAATACTCATATACACAATGTGTATTCTGCAATCAAGCCCTTCTGGAGTGTCACTGGCCAACGATGGCGAGCACATAATGCATCTTCTAAATAGGCAGCCTGTGCCCTATATAATCTTTTATATAATTACCTTTGTCCGAAAATAATATTACAAACATAAGCTAGACAAGATATTCATATCGTGGTTGGAATATAAATAAACAAGGCCTAGTAGTATAGAAACGTTTTCTTAAAGGTAATATCAATTTGCGCGACCTATTTTGCTTTTTTATTAATAGTCTAACCACGATCTTTACTTATAAATCTGTCTAGCTTGTGTATTTTATATTTTTTGTATTTACCAATACAAGCTACATTACAGATCCGAGCACAGTGTACCTAAATCGTGGTTTGTGTGAAAAATGCTTCTTAAACCCCGGGAAAAGGATACCTCAAGAGCGCACGCGACACTCATAATACAAAACGAAAAATAGTCAAACCTCAGGGGCGGATATTCTTTAGACTTCCCTGTCTTGGTCAAAGTCAATCATTTATAAGTCCTATAGTCATTTAAGTCATTTAAAACTAGAGAACTTATAAATGACTCACTTTGACCAAGACAGGAAAGTCTAAAGTCTAAACAATATTTGCTCCCATTTAAAGTCATTGTCGTCATTTACGTGTAAAGGGCGAGGAAGTATCTTCATATTTTACACATTCAGTTTCCCCATGGGTGGCTTTTAATATAAAATCGTTGCACCCCGCGACCGCCCTTCTCCTAAACCTTTCCAAACCGCCACGACCTATGGAGTGACGTAACGAAAAGCCGAGGTTAATTGGAGCGAGACCTGTGGGCCCGGCTCTAATCGCTAGCAGTGACGCAAGCAGGACATCCTATACACCACAGCGCCATTATACTGCCGCCAAATAGCACACTGGTCAACCCTCCGTGGCGTGTGTAAGGCCGGGGCAGCGCATTGGCTGACCTGACCGTTTTTGGTGCGTTTTTTGACTTGTGGCCTGCTGAACTGCGCGTTTCCGTACAACTGACAGAGAGAGGTGTCGGTTGGGGTTGTGCGGTTTGCAAGCACAACTATGCGAAACCGTGTGAAGCAGCCTTGGACAAATAGATAATTCTAATTCATTCTAATTCTTATTCTAGTTGAAACTAGATAAATCTAGTTGTCTAATTTCAAAAATTGAGGAGAAACTCAATTCGAATTTTACCAAAAAGGAGATGGCCAAAATATAGAACTTTTTACCGAAGTAAAGTTTTTAAAAACACCACTGCCAAGAACTGTTTAAATATCATACTCTGTAAATATCAAAATGCATCCGCGGTTTTTCACTTGTTGTGCGGCTATGTTAGTGCCATTTGGTAACAACAAGCTACGACTTCGAAATCTTAAAACATTGTTTGTGATTCGCAGGTTTGAATCAGGGCCTTGAACTGACGGTTCCTTGTCAAAACGAGGGCGGAAGCTTCAATGGGGGAAGATCCAACGCAGGGATCCGACAGAAACTCAACGTTTACTTCGCTGGTAAGTTTATATAAATGGCATATATTAGTCGAAGGAATTTTAAACCAATGACGGGAGCACTTTACTCTGGTTAACCTTAAAATTTACTAATATAATTCAGACTATTCTAATGTTTGAAAATGTTTTAAACAAAAGTACTTTGTTTAAAACATGTCGCTGTTATGTTTTAAGTTTTCTATGTAAGACATAACTAAGTTTTCTCTCTAAGACATAACCATCCGAAACCACTGACATAATCATTTTACTTAAACCTTAATTTTTACTTGTTGCTCATATAATTCAGATTTTTTGCTAATGTTTAAAAGTTGAAACTGTTAAACAGAGTACTTACGCTTTAAAACTTTTTAAGCAATGTTAAACCTGTACCGACGACAAGAGCGTTTTATTCGAATTTTTTATTTTAATTTTGCTGGCATACGTTGAAATGTTCGGTAACTTTATAAACTTTACATTTTAAAGCAACTGAATTTGTTTTTTTTTGCCCTTTTCCCCCCAGAAAAAGTCGATCAGAAAACCAATTGTTTAGTAAAAGTACCTTGACTTTAGACATTCTGTTCCCTTGCTGGTTGTAAAACATTACTTTATAAGGAATCGGAAAAAGATCCAATGCAAGAATCTCAGCATTTTAAAGTTCAGACACCCCATTATTAATTTTGCTATGTGTGAAAATTGGTTATTATGCTTTCAACTGCTCTTTTAACGAATCTGCTTGACATTAAGGCCTTTATATTTGTTTGATTTGGAAGCCGAAGTGCAAAAAAACGGTCAGTTAATAGGAATAACGCGATGCATCAAATTCTGGACCACCAAACCTTGTTACACTCTCGCCGAAACATATACAAATATGACGATCCATTATCGAAAACCGAGGATCTCGCATTTATTTTCTAAATCATCGTCAAACCTCGGTCGTTCAAATTACCATAATTTATAATGGATGAGCGGGGTGTCACGTTAACCCAATCAGCGCGCGGAAAGTCATGCCTGATTTCAAACAGGAGCTAGAGCCCGAGGCAATCCAGCATCGACCACTTAACCCAGATTCACTGTTTGCTTACGCCGTTGGGCGTGCTGGCTGCTTGTCGAAATCGCTCACCGACCACCCAACATGGCGCTGTGATGACTCAGATTTAAGGGGTTATCCAAGCCGGCTTCAATTACTTGGCGTTGGCTCGGATTAGTTTCTGTGTTCAACCGCTCCTCGGTATTTAATTATTGCATTCCTGCAAAGCCTTGGGGTCAAACTGGTAGAGATTCAATCTGAAGCAAATGTACAAGTGTTCGCCTCCCAAGATGATCACATTGGTGTGTTTATTGCGCTTGGCTCATTGCGGTCATTGCTGGTTCGTCTTGTGTGGCCACGAATTTGAACCAAAACAAATCCAGTGGCGTTTAATACACGGGGTCAAAAGTTCAAGTCGTGACGCTTTTGGGACTTTTTGAACAACCATAGTGTCCTTTCCAATCAATTATCAACCGTAGGTCTCAATTTTTGCGGCAATTATTACAACTATCGTGATTCATATACTTTGAGTCGTAAGAAGATCATCCCAACTTTGGTGACGAAAAGATGTTTTGTGGTGTTGTAATTTACTAATGGACCGATGTAACTTGATTGTTAAGGCCACTAGAGCCATGGGAAGTGTAATTTGTTCCCCAGAACATCGTAATTAGTTGCCAGGTCTGCTAAAGGTGTGGCTCTTTACAGTCACGGACAAAGCGTAGACCTGACGTAGCAAAAACAACTATCACCTGACGTTATAATTAGAACGAAGTTTTAGCTATGGCCATTGAAATCTCTTTGTATGAATTGTAAGTGGGATTTTAAGATGTTAAACAAATAGCCTCCTTTTTCGCGAATTCTTTTTTAGCATAATCAACTTTTATAAGACGTTTATAAGATACAAATCGAAATATATTTTGCAATACAAACATTTTTTTGATAAATTGGTAAACTCGTCCGATTTATCATGAGCCATTACTCAACCCAACAAAAAACGCAGCATATTGCAGGCAAATTGTTTTATGTGCAAACTTATGTGCGAAAAATTTTTATGAAAGATTGCCATTTGAAAACATTTCATTTCAACGTCATTCATTACAACACTAAGTTTGTCCTTGTGGTGCTAATACATTAATTCTCAGTCAGTCTTATAACGAATTGCATATTTCCTTCGAGACCCAAACAAACTCCATTGGAGGTCCCCAAGTGTCTTCATGTTGTCAACAACAAGCTTTCCATTAAGCACACACAGGAGAAAATCATGCACTTAACTAGCCCATTTGATCACGAGGGAAACTAAATTAAACTCGGGGTTAACCATTGTTGCTATTTTAAGTCTGGCCTTAAATCTATATAAGACCAGCTAGGTTTTTTATAAATGACTAAAAGCAATTTCATCTTGAGATTATGGGACTAATTATTATTGTATTTTTTCGGTATTTTGTTTGGGATTACATTCCAAGCTCTTCGATTTTATCGAATATTATGGCTTTGGTACTTTTATTGAAATTACTAAGAAAACCCGTGCATTGTGTTCCGAAGCTACACAGCATTCGAGGTTTTACAAGCATTTCTTTCCATTACAGGCTATTCCCGACCTAAATACTGCTAATCTAATACAGGCTGAAGCTTTGCATTTCATTTCATTTTAGTCTGTCGCAAGGTTTTTGCATTTAACCTCTTAAAATTCACAAGATTTCAAAAGTTTGTGATTCCATTCGAGTTTTTCGAATATTATGGATTTAGCATTTTGATTTAAATTACTCAGAAAACCGGTTCCAAAGCTACAAAGCATTCCAAAAGTTTTAAAAGCATTTCGTTCTATTCCAGGCTCTTAGATTTTACTGTATATTATAGCTTTAGTATTTTTGTATCGTGTTCCAAAGCTACAAAGCATTTCGAGGTTTTACAAGCATTACTTTCCTTCCAGGCTCTTCAAAAGTGCGCCAGATCCAGGGAACCCTTCATCGCGGAGACAGCGGGCGTCAGACTCTGATCCCAGACCTTGGCAAGCAGTACAACCCTCACCTTGTGATCATGGTGCGCACACCAACCCCAGAACGGTCAGTAAAGTCAAGCGCCCAGCGACTGCGCAAGAAACGCGACTTAGATGCCGATTACTGCTTCCGCCGTAAGCCTTCAGAAACCAACTGCTGCCTTCGTGAGCTGTACATTGATTTCCGCAAGGACTTGAACTGGAACTGGATTCACGCTCCCAGCGGTTACAAGGCTAACTTCTGCGGCGGTGCTTGTCCTTATATGTGGAGCGCAGACACGCAGTACAGCACCATTCTTGCGCTTTACAAGACCATGAACCCGCAGGCCTCCTCAGCGCCTTGCTGCACCCCCAAAGACCTGGACCCACTGACGCTGATGTACTACCAGAACGGAGCTTACAAGTTCATCAACATGTCCGACATGGTGCTTCTATCTTGTAAGTGTAGATGAGCCTTGTTTCTTCTAAGTTTTTTCTTAAGTCCAACGCGAGGCTACAAATGAACTAAAGGTCGGCGGACCAGGGTTCAAGCAGTCGCAAGCGAACGTGAAACCCACAGGATTTTTTGTTATCTTAATTCGTTTTTTTTTTCAGGCTCTTTACTTGGCAAATTTTAAAGCTGGACTTTAGAGTTAAGACACAATTTTATTGTCACTTTTCTGTCCTTTGTTTCGTCACGTTTTGACGTCACGCACCCCTAACGTCCAACAGATTTGTCCACAAGCCTTTTGTGTTTACGACGGTTACAAATGTAATAAACTGGGTTAATGAATACTTCTATACTGCGACTCAGGCTATCGTAGGCTTATTTCAACAATTTCAAAGTTTATCTTAAAGATTATGTGTCCCTTGTTCCAATAACGACAAATTTCCAATTGCAATTAAAGTAGGAGATTCCCTACTCTACTCTGAAAGTACCAAACCCTAATGCGGTGTTTCCAAGCCCAAATACCAAGCGTTAGCAAAACAACGAAGCTTTTGAGGCCAAATTCTTTTCACTGTTGTTTAAGTAAAGAAAATATAATACAAATAGCATACATCAATTCCAATTAAGTCTTCGTATTACTTCCCAATTTTCCTTAATTTATTGAGAGAACTTGCCGACTTTAGTTGGCCACACAACCAAATAAAACGGCCACCCAATTCTTGGTAGCAACCCATGGTTTGGGAAACACTGCCCCAGAAGGCTTAAATAACATGAAAATGGTGGTAAAAAATGATGTACACAGGGAATTCAACAAACTAATGAAACTTATTTAAAAGCCTGCCACTTTTCGACCGTCCTTCTTGTATTCATGTTTTTTCATTTTTGCTATGCGAGCAATGCAGCTTGCTTTATAAACCTAGCTATGTCGATTTTTGCCGCCTTATATTGTCCTACATACCTGACTAAGCTTATTTAAATTATTCGGAGCAACCGGCTTTTTGCCCCGTTCGCCTTTTTCGTGTTCTCGCTGTTTTTTATTCACGTGTTGTGTTGCCAAAACTTTACTGTACTATAACATTAAAGCGTCGTTCTGTTATTTAATGCATCAAATAAAGCCATTTAACCGCCCCAAAATGTAAACGTTAACTTAAAATATATTATCTTACAGCACTGTCCTGTTTTAAACCCATAAATTGAAGCCATTTTTATCGCTGGAAGCAGTCTTTTCTTTAGTAAACGTGAGTCTTTGCATCTCAGCATACTTTATAAATCAGCCTTTTGTTATTAAAGTATGAATGAAACCATTTTAAATCGCCAAAAAGCGTAATGTTTTTTTAATTAAATTTTCGCTTGAGCAACTTACCATTTAATCTTAAGAGTTGAGTTTTTATTAATCAAATGAAAATCATAATTTTACGTTGCCTAATCTAAATAATCACCAAATAAAGATCAACAATTCATCTTAAAAGTTTCTACATTTTACGACAATCGTTGCAGTCATTCGTCTATAGCTGCCAAAAGCACAAAGCTTGTATTTAAATTCGTGTTCGACCTCATTAGAATTGTCAGAATATCCATCTACTTATTCTGCCGATCTATGTATGTTCCTTAAGTGCTGTCGTCTGCTGGGACAGATGAACAATAAGCGCCCAAGGCCCCAAGGGGTTTTAGGGGGCTGCGACCCCTTCTGGCCTGTTGAGCCAGGGCCATTACGACCCCTCGCCACATTTAGGAATTGTGTTTTCTGTTTCCGTTGAATTTGCCGGTAAACTTTGTTGTTTGAACTTCTGTTAATTAGTATAATGTCAAGAAATAATCGTGTCCCGCTAAACTGACTAAATTATTTCACAAACCGTTTTATGCCGAATCGTACCTAAACGTATAAAATAAGTTCTTTCATTATTTGAATTTCTTTCAATTTATAGCACCAATTTGGTAACGCTCCTACAAGAAATAAAAATGACCTTTTTGCAAATGCCCCCGAACAAAAAACAACAGAAAAACAATCTCAAAACAACAACAAGAATAATTTCGTTGAAATCAATTTAAAGCACTATTTTGCCAAAGCTTGTTCGTCACAAAAAGCACCCAAAATTGATATGTGAAGCCATTATAAGGCCAGGGGCGTATCAACGCATGCTGGCGCACTGTGTATAAGTTATTGCTTTGTTCTTTTTTCTGTTTGTCCTGTTCTGCTGCTGCTGTTCTTGTCACGCCTCTGTCTTCGTTTTTCTGTTTCTTCTCGTGTTGTTGTTGTTTTTTGCTGTTGCCGTGCGAATCATTCCCGCACGCCATTTATTTTTTGAGCCGACAATAAAGATAAAGTTTTTCATTTAAGCGTCTTGCAAGCAAAATGAGAGCGTAACTGGAGGAAACAAGGCTTGAAAGAGGTGGTGGCAATTAAGTATCGACAATTTATATAGAGTTGGCTTACAGTCATTCAAAAAGATTTACTTAAAAATCCCGAATCTGGCCTTGGCTACAATAATGGTTTGTCGAAATTTTGAGAATTGGTTAAGATTGTAACGTTTCAAAGAAATTCTTGTGCAGTTTTGATAATCAGTATAGTCGACAAGATCTTTTGTTGACAAAAAAACTGTAAAAGCAGTAACGCGATACTTCTTTCTCAGTTCAATCGAATATATAATTTTCCAACTCAATTATATTCTGGTAATAATCAAGTTTTTAAAAGTATGAGGAAATGTAACTATATTGCAGAAGAAAGAAACATTTTTATGAAGCTCACAGATATATTGCGTCAATCTATAATCGTGTTATGAATAATGTTCAAAAGTTTTCGCACAACCGTGCTTCATCAGATCAAAGTAACAAAACAAAACTTTCTTTAAAACTAAACATAAACAGGGTAGCATTTAGGACGAAATGCTTAAAAAACAGTTTTTTAACAGTTACCGACATATGTTAAATAGCCAATCAATACTAAATCTTAGTTCGGACAAGTGTTTTAAACCACTGCGACATGTTCTGAGGCGAAAAGCGTTTAAATCAGAGACTGACAAAGTCGGTATGAGTAACACTAGCCTAAACATTTATTTTCGCATCTGAGTAAACTTTGTTGAAGATTTTGTTTAGTCTGAACGTTTGCTATTGTTTATACGAAGGCAATTTATAGCTTATCTGCGTAGAATCGGTTGATATCCTGCGATAAACATTCGGCCCAATATAGAAACGCCGACCAATTTGCACGTGTGAGTCAAATTGAGGAGAAACAATTGAGACGCTTTTTAAGTAATATCGATCAGTACGCAACAATAACATTGGCCTTGCACAGTGTTGTAAACAAGTTAATTCAAAATGACTTAAATCAAAGTGAAGTCGAAGTCAAGTCTTTTCAAAAAAAATAACGACGATATCCTAGTTCAAAGTCAATATTTGCACAAGCCAAGCTTCAATCAAGTCATTTTTAAAGCAAGTCATCTCGAAGTGAAGTCATTAACTTATAGTTATTACAACACTGGTTTGGCATTAAGGAATAGTGGTGTTTTTGACGATGTACAGTTTGAAGAACGGATACTTTTGCCAAACCAAAGAAAAACATAAACAAATTTTAAAGTAATCCTACTTTTAATTGTCTTAACAATGAAATATAAAAAGTGATGAATTTTAAACGTTGAGGTTTATGACTATGGATGCCCGATAATATCGGATCGGAGCCGATACCCGATGCCAAGTGGTTATATCGGTACTCGTCCGATACTAGGTGATATTGGTGCCGATCCGATACTTAATTTAATTTTGGAATTTCAGCCATGGTTGCCGTTGAACGTATCGATGATCTATTTTGATTACTTAAGCATAGTAATGACGTCATTTGGTATTTGATCGGATCGTGATACTTCATGTCTAAAATAAGGTATCTGAATAAAATGTCAAATATGAGAAATTCCTAATTAGGCCCTGCAAGCAAAAACTATAGAATGATTACGGTGTGTTTTTCACGAAAACAACTTTCATGGCACTACAGTACAACGCGCGATGCATTGTGACGTATTGTGATGAAACAAACGGAACAAACAAAGGGGCGCAGGAAGCATTCGACGAATGATCCTGTATTTCCGTTTGCCCGGCTCTTGTTTTGACCAGACCAGAAAGTCGGTCACCGCATACTGTAGTGTACACCAGTGCTCTTCGACCAGTGTGCACAAAATATGCATGGGGTGCACCAGTAGTAAAAGGTATACAAGGGTGCATCACAAACTTGTAATGACATATTAATATTTATACCTGAATACTGTTTTATGACATGCAATAGTAGCCTACTCGCCTGCAGCCTGCAGCCTTTATCAAACTCTCACCGACAGTATGTAAAACTTCGGCAGCTCCGCTCGGTTTAATTGACATGATGATATTGATATTGATAATGATTTTTCACATCGCTTTTTACCTCAGTTTGCCTTTTTAGCAAACAGGGTGCATGAGTTCGTCACAACAACTTTTAGGGTTCACCAAACCAAGAAAGGTTGAAGAGCACTGGTGTACATTGTTTTCCGGCTTTCACAGGTCAGCACAATGCAAATCAACTCAAATTAGCAGTTAAGATTGCGAAATTTGACCCGAAACTCAAATATTGATCAGCATTTGCATGGACTTGATATAATTGATTGCTATTGTTTTTATATACGGATTAAACTAAATCAATTTACTGTTGTTGCCAGGGATTGTTTCAATTGTAAAATTGTTCTTCCAGCAATTTTTTTATTAAAGTACCTGGGTTTTTATCTCGTTTTTCGCGCCTCGGTGTTTAGAACTTGGTCCATTGTGTTTTATTTTTTGTAGTCTGGTATATATCCTTTTTTCGCCTATAGTTGCAATAATATTGCCTGAAGAAGATTGCCCGAATAGGTGGTCAAAACGTTGACACTTAAATAAAATTTTGACGAAAAAAACACCTTTACAATTAAAAGATTAAACTAAGTACAGAAGAAACTTAGTAAAAAAAACACTGCTTTCATCAAACGACAAGGGCCGGTAAATGAATGGCCACAATTGAATGGAACAGTAATATGACGTACATTGCATTCGCGTGCAAATGACTGTCAATTAAAAACTACCAAAAGCCGATCAGGGAAAAATTGCCGGTTTGAAAGTACAACTGGAATGCTACTTGGCTTTTTAATGATTCCGCTTTCCATCTTTAATTTCTTCCGAGCAAATTAATCAATTATATTATTGTGTTTGTTACTTTGTTGTGAAGTTTTAAAATTTTTTTAACTGGAAAATTTTATTTGGGTAATGTTTGGAATTAAATTTATTTTCTACTGTGGGGGCATATTACGGGCATGCTTATACCAAAATCGAAGGAAAACAGATTGGCTCCGCAAATTTATCATTGCATGAAGTGTAGTCATATGATATGTTGATATTTAATTTTTTACCTGTGTCATAATGTTACGTGATTGCTTTTGAAACGTGTTTAAAAAATTGGTTTAGTTTAGAGGTTTTAAAATGTTCTCAAAATCCGGGGCGAAGGAATAACATAGATAAACAAGGCTTACTTTCTTTAATTAAACCTTAACAAAGTTGCCTAAACATTTCGTCAAAGTTCAAGCAACAAATCACAATTAATAATCAAATTACAACTAAAATATGTGTAAATATTCTAACAATTAGTGAGCCTAAGAAAATCAATCTTATTCTTACTTTCAAGGGACAACACCTAAAATTAACATGATTTTAATGAGGTATTCCGAACAAAATAGTAGGTTTCAATCGGCCTGCTGCAAACAATAAAGACCACAACAAAACAACGTCAACATTAAGTGTTTGCGTCGCACGTACGTCATAAAAATCAACGTCACACGAAATACGCTGCAGACTTTCGATCAATTTCGCTCGATAGCGAGTCTTAAAGGCGAAATTGGCCAAACTTTGCCAATAATACGCAACAAGTATCATTCTCGGAGCCAGCTGGTCTCCAAACGAGGCAGTGCGTCAACGACCTGCGATTGTACTTACTTGGGAAAAGCAATTGTGAGTGGGCGATTCAAATTGGGTCGTTTTTACAAGGAAACCTTTGCTCGCCTATAGTAGCATAACAACAAATTTGAGGGGATTTTTGAAAGAGTCCCTTTGGGATTTCTTTCAATTTTTCGGAAGCCTTCCAATTAAGCATTGAAAATCATTAAAGAAAATATAATAAAAAGTGGGAAATATCAAAGCCTACATAAAAGTAGATAACATTTGGAACGTTTGCCTTTAGGCATATTCCTCTCTAATGTCGATTTTAAAAATGAATAGGAAATGTTCGAACCGTATAGTCACGTGCTCCTATGATATGGACCTTGATGTTCCTATTACCATTATGCTGCAAAGATTTCATAACTGCAAAGATTTCATAACTGCAAAGTTAGATAGATTTTATTCAAGATTCAGTCTTTGTCGCGTGTCAGTCAAGAACACTGCAATGTAATTCATTGGGTCGATACTTGGAGAAAGCAAAAACAATAGAAAAGCAACAGCTAACGGGTCAAATTAGGTCGCTCTTCGCAGTGCTTAGCCCTGAAGCAACAAAGCTGTTACAACATGGAACCAATGCTTAAAGATTGTTGTTGATCTGCATCGACAATTAACGCCTTTCGCGTATTCCAATGTTAAATCAAAATATAATGTCGCGAAGATATATCGGGATAGCTTAAAAGCTAGTAAGAGCAATACTCTCAAATAATTGCAAAATAGTTTTTTTTAACTACGGTTCCATCTTAAGACCCAATAGCATACTTAGCCAACCATCTTCGCCTTGTGTTTTATCAAATGTGGCCCGTGGGCTCTTTTTATCGGACCACGATCTTATTTTGGGGGGTTCAATGAGAAAAATAAATTTTATTTTTTGCCGTTAGCGTTCAAATCGCCCCTTCACATTGGTGCACTTGCCCCCTTCTTATTCCGTTGAAAGCCTCCTCAAACCCTTTTATGACACGAATTGCTACAAAATACAGTTGGCCCACGCTGTGCATGCCACGAACTGCAATTTACTAAACGCGCAGAATTCTTCTGGCAGATATTCGGGATGACGTAAGTAAACCAAGTTTTGCAACCTAACCTCGCCTTATCGTAAAGCTCCCACCAACCTACGTGCTGACGTACATTGTACAGAAAAAATTCAGTCGAGAACTAAAAAAGAAAAACAACCAAATCAAAGTTATTCAAGCAACTTGCCAAATAAGGTGATACATCTTGATTTTCTTCCGTAACGTCACTTTGTAATTTAAATCACGTCAAATGGAAATCGATGTTAATCACTTGGCAAAATATCAACAATTAAATAAAATGTCAGTAATACTTAACTATTAACAAGTGGTTTGCAAAGCATCTAAAACTACTTTATTAGCTTGTTGTAGAATTACCGAGTCTCCTAATGACTTGAGTACATGATTGACTTAGTAGTGGTACTGAGTATTTTTTTGAAAAAATCAATTGATTTGACTATCTGAAATGTCTTTACTGGGAGTCACTTCAAAGTGTCTTGTTTATAACACTGAAATTACCTCAGTATAGTATAATTTTAATTCTAAAAAAATTGTTGACAAAACACAAAATACAGTGTTCCGAATGGGATGTTAACCCCCTATTGTTTTTGGTTAACAAGCGATGTTTTTGTTTTTTTGTATTTTGGCAATACTAAGCGCCTTGAAAATAAATCGGAAAAGTAAATTTGTTAAAGGTATGCTTAAATAGTCATAAAGGTTTGAGTATCTCCGACCTCAAGCAACCCTACGAGTTCCACTTAATGACGTGAGCTTTTTCATAAGGGCATTATGACGCAAGATTTTTCAAATTCTTCACCAGAAAGAAAAAAATCTTTAAGAACATTGCAAAACAACGCAAAACATTGAATTTATTCAAGCCATGTGCCAAACAAGGTACTTCGCGGACAATGTTACGTCACTTGGCAAACGTAGCCTACAACTACAGCAATTAGGCTACAACTGCAGCAAGCAAATTGAACTGTAATGGAAAACAAGGAATGGCGTTTGTACAACACCTAGAGAAGAACTAACTGGATATGCCTAGCCCTAAGTCTCAAGTGACTTTGTAAAAATTTCCTTGAACTTGCCATTGTAACATCTTTATAAAGCAGGGGTTCCTAAATTAGAGTCCATCAACACCTTGGGGGTGCGAAAGATAGCTTTAGGGGGCCCAAGGCCTAATTGATATATTAGTGTAAATTTAAAACGTCATTTTTCTAAGAAAAGAGTATAATGAATAAAACGTTTTTGCACTGAATGTATTTCTACTTCATTCATTTCACTTTCACGTTTTTCGGATCAAAAACAACAGACTTGTGTCTTTTTGTATTATGAAGTTAAGTTAAAACATCATCTCTAAAAGTTTCTTGCCTACACTGTTCCACGCGAAGCAAAAAAAATCTGGGGTCCTCGGTTAAAATAGTAGAAGAACCACTGTTATAAAGGGTCTGTACCAATAACCAGAAGCAACCTCGCAATTGCCGCATCGCGATGACGTAACCATTGTGACGTCAAAAACGCGAAAATCCTAGAAAGATTGCGCAACATAGCGCACGTGGAGATTCCGCCAAGGACTTGTTTTCGACGCGGAACGAAAGAAAAACAGAGAAAAACTTTGCAATTGAGCGGAAGCGACTTCCATTCTAGCTTCCGCCACACGTCACGACTGCTTATTGCGCAATCAAGCGACGATCAATTGGCGCGCGACGTTCGGTTTGAACCCCCCATGTGAGCCCAACTACATCCGAGTGGCGACTTGTGCTGCAGCATCGGTGGCCTGGCCTGCAGCTAGCACCGATCTCCGCAGCATATTTGGACAACTGCTTTCGCCAGGGATGCTGTTTATCTCCGTGAACAAATTTGAAAATAGAATTTTTATAAATTTGGAAAAATAAAATCTTGCCTTAATATGATTGCTATTTTATATTTATATTGGTTTGGACCTTATGGTGATTAAAAGAGAATATTTGGACAACTTCTTTCGCCATAATTTCTGTTTATTTTCGTTAGCAAATTCGAAAATGGGATCTTTATAGCTTAACAAAAAATTGTAAAGCCAAAAATGTGAGTAAAATCGACATCATCTTAATTAACATACATGTTGTAGTCACATTGACTGATGAAGTTCGTGTCGAAATGTCTTTATCAAGATGACGTCGATTTACTCGACCTTTTTGGCTTTAAAATTCATTATCAAGTAACATTACAGATCCGTGCAGTGTATCCAAGAATCTTTCTAAATTTGGAAAAACAACTTCTCCAATGTGTGGTTCATGTTTGTATCTCGTCTGGTAGAGACTTTTTGCCAAAAAAGAGAATATTTCGACGAATGTCTTTATTGGGTTGCTCTATTCTTTATCTTCGTTAGCAAATTTGAAAATAGAACCTTCGTCAAATTCGGAAAAAAAAATTTTGCATGTGATTTTCTGTTAATATCTCATCGCAGTTGGAAAATTTTTGCGAGAAAAAGAGATATCTGGACAACTGCTTTTATTGGTTGCTTTTTGCGTACAGTTGGCCAATTCAGAAGGGAAATCCTTCGTTTCCCATTTAACTTTGAAAACCCACTCATCGTTGCAATTGCTATCTCCCCGGAAAAGGAATCTTCCTTTTATGGCGGCTTGTGCGAATTTCTAATTTTAAAACTTGCTTCAGGCTTGCAAGCATGCAAATATTGTTCGCGCCCGAATTGGAAGTGAGCAGCAGATGTTTAAATGAGTACAGGGCAATATTTTCGAGCTGACTCCTTAGTTGGTATGTCGTTGGGCCAAGCAATGAAGAGCATTTGACAGTGTTGTAAACAAGTCATATTAGGATATTTCCCAGACAAGTCTTTAAAATACAAATATAAAGTCAAGTTTCGGTAAAGTCATTATAAGAGCAAGACAACTTCAAATGAAGTCTTTGGCATAAAAATAAAACATCAAACTGTAAAAATTGGTGAAATCGTTTCGATTAGCAATAACTCGATTAAAAATAACAAAAACGCAACACGCAAGCAAATTGTTTTGGGTGCAATAATTAGGATAAACAACCCGGTTGTGTAAAAAGGGTAATAAAAACATTTAATTTTAACTCCAGTTCTTTGGCACATTGACTTAAGACCCAGTCAAGTTATTTAAACAAAAAGCTTAAGACAAGTCAAGTCATTTGGCCCAAAATACGTTAGTCAAGTCAATTGTAACTTAAGTGGACTTACGTCAAGACATTGAATTAGGATATAACAACGCTGGCGGAATTTTCAGGGAGCCAAGTTAACTGTAAAGTTTGAAATATTTAGAATGAAACTGGGACACAAAGAAGGCTTTAAACTTGAATATGAGTAATACATGTTTGCTAACATAAGTATACATGCAGTAATTCATATTAAGGCACAGACTTTTTTTATTTAACACCAACGCAATCCTTGGATTTACCTTTGTCAGCAAAATATATAAGTGGAATGTAAATGGCGGTTTAATCTCTAGTGCCAACTTGCGGTGTTTATATAACTGACATTTAAGTGGCTCAAAAAAGTACAAAATTGAATTAAAATATGGAATTGCATATTTTAAATCTATTTGTCACGCCTTGATAAGTTTTAGATATATTTATTTGTAGAACCCACGTTCCCTGCAATTTACCTGAAAGTCACAACGTTGTACTTTTTGCCAAAAAAAAGGAATAGAAATATAATCAAACAATGATTTCGTTTGACAGCCATTTTGTATCCAACATTTCTTATTACGCTTGAATAGTCGTAAAAATCGCTGGACTGTGGCGAACCATAGATACATTGATTTAAAATTTCTATGGACGTACACAATAAAAATGCAAAACCTTCATGACCCCCGCGATTTTAAAACTCTGTTGTGTTTTTATTTTGTACCTTAAACGGAATCAAATCAGGAAATTCCGGCAGTGAACACGAGTTTTGTCTGGAGCTAACTTCCTTTCCATAAGTTAGAAGAGGTTTGTTTTCAATAAATTAGTTACGAAAAAAAGCGATTTGGCTGTTTTGAGTTATTATGACTTACAAAGTGAAAGCAGTATACAGATGAAACCCGTTTGCTGTGTTCGTTAAACTTTGTTGTGTTAGAAGTGCTGAAATCTTATGGTTTGCATAAACTGCACAAGTTTGAAATCAGTTTTATTCATGCTGCTTATAAATAGAACAATACTTTTTAGACCAGCCAGTTCCATTGTATTGCATAACAAATTTTTTTATATTTTTAATTGTATTTTTTTAATTTTTTTTTGCTGCATTTCCTTTCGTTTTGCCTGAATATATCTTTACATTGGCAATAGTTTAGAACCACGCCACTTTTTTACAGTAACAAAATGAGTTGTCTAAATTGAAATTGCTAGGAAGAAATAAATATTTGAGAATAAATATAATGATAATACTTGACCTGCCACTCTTACTCTAATTCTCACCCTAACCTAAATAATGTTAGCAAATTAAAAATCACAAACAAAAATGTGATGCACTTTTAGACCAGCGCTTTTTAACTATAACCATTTATTATTTTGCTTAAGAAATTGTTTGCTTTAGTAAAATGTTAGGCATTCAAAGCTTAGCATTTGTTGGTATGCTTCTGGGTCTGCTTAACAGTTGCTCAGCAAAACCAAACATCGTGCTGATCTTAGCTGACGACTTCGGTTACAATGACATCGGCTACCATGCAGTTCACCACCATTCTGTAATGAAAACCCCACATCTTGATTCCCTTGCAATGTCAGGCATTCGATTAGAGAACTACTACGTCCAACCTGTTTGTTCTCCATCGAGAAGTCAGCTAATGAGCGGGCGATATCAAATCCACACCGGCTTACAGCATTATGTTATCAGGCCACTTCAAAGAAACGGCGTTCCGCTTGAAAATATTTTACTTCCAGAACAGCTAAAGGCGTGCGGTTACGACACTCATATGGTCGGAAAGTGGCACCTTGGCTTCTACAAGGAGGATTACTTGCCGTGGAAGCGTGGATTCAATTCATACTTTGGCTATCTGACTGGCAGCGAAGATTATTACACAAAGGTTATGTGTCCGACAAAGGAGATTTGCGGGTACGATATGCGCTCTGAGAAGGGGACAACCAATGACACATACGGGGAATATTCGGCACACCTTTTTGCAAGGAAGGCAAAAGAAGCGATCGATAAAACTGACAAAAGCAAGCCGATGTTTCTGTATCTCGCATTTCAATCAGTTCATTCACCAATGGAAGTGCCAGATTCTTACGTCAAACCTTTTGAAACAATTTCCGATAGAAATAGAAGGCTATACGGAGGCATGGTTGCCGCTATGGACGAAGCCGTCAAGAACATTACAGACCACCTGAAGTCCTCTGGTTTATGGAACGACACCATTCTGATATTCTCTGCAGACAATGGAGGACAAACCCTCTCCGGGGGAAACAATTGGCCTTTGAGAGGACGCAAACTAACCCTTTGGGAAGGTGGAGTTAAGGGTGTCGGATTTGTTCACGGACAAGCGTTAAACGTTCCAAATCCCAACAACAAACCGAATCTTGAGATGCTTCACGTTTCTGACTGGTTTCCGACAATAATGGGCGCTGCGGAGTGTCCGTTTGTGGAAGGCACGCAGCCCCAAGACGGCTTTAACCAATGGCAGACCATTGCGAAGTATGCAAAGTCAAAACGCTCTGAAATCCTGCATAATATTGACCCCCTGTTTACACCCATGTTCACGAAGACAGAGTTTGAAGGTGACACAGTTCGCATGGGTTTCGACACCAAAGTGCATGCCGGAATTCGCTCCGGGGATTGGAAATTGCTTACAGGAGAACAGGGAGATGACAGGTGGATTGAACCTCCAGAGTGGACACAAAATGGCTCTTCATCACTACAATATGAAGATCCCGAACACCCGGGTTATTCTGTTCATTCTACAAACCTTGTGCAGCTTTATAACATTGCATCTGATCCATATGAGAGGGTTGAAGTAGCTGCTCTTTATCCTGAAATTGTGGACAACCTTTTGGTGAAGTTAGCTCAATACAATGCTACTGCTGTTCCGGTACGATTTCCGCCCAATGACCCGCTGGGTAATCCTAAGTACAATGGGGATTTTTGGGGCCCCTGGGTCAAGTAATTTTGGAAAATAATATCTTAAACTGCATTTATTAACATCAATCCTTTAATCAGTGTTTTTCATCATTTTTAACAGCACTTTATAATGTGTGTCTGAAAACAGTTTGTCCCTAGACACATTTTTCAGCAGACAATTTGTTTTAATTAGTATTATCATATAAAACGACCATAAAAACGCAATGTTGATTATGTGTCTGAAACCAATATTGTCAAATTATTTGGCGACAAAATAATTTTGTTTAGATTTTTAATTTAAATGTTATGCATACTGTGCAACTATAATTTCTCTGTGTTAAACATTCTAAATCAGTGGTTCTCAACCGCCGGTCCGCGTCCACTTTCCTGCCAGTCTGCCAAATATATTACAACTTTATTTCTCAATTGCAAAACTCAAGATGTTGAAAGCTTGTCCATCAAATTTAGAACTTCGCCAGCTCCGTAATTTGCAGCATTGTCACGTAACATAGAGTTAATGGTCTACTTTCGACTTAATTGTATGTCACAATGCTGCGGAGTGTTTTGGCCAACTGTTTTAAAGTAGGCTACAACTCGTTTAAGTGTTAAACTTTAAGACCAGTTGTATGTGAAAGAAGTGTTTTAGTTGCAAACTGTTGCGTTATTAAATTTTTGAAGGTCCAGTGGTCTGCAAAACTTGTTTTAAAATTTTACCGGTCCGTATGCTAAAAAGGTTGAGAACCACTCTTCTAAACAACATATACCAATAAATAGGTTATGGCTAGATTTAAGTGAACCACTGGTCTGTGTTTTTTAAACCTCAAATATATTCGGTATGCACTTTATATTTGTTGAAATTTTTATCACATTACAACAGAAAATGTGTATATATACATTTAACAGTGGTGCATAATTCTCGGCAATTAAAAAAAATAATCTAAATATTTTATACACTTAATGATACACATTTATTTTTGTCAAATTTTTCATAAAATGCTCTTTTAAATAGTATTTACTATGTACTTATATGCAATTAGAGAAAGGCTCTGTAATTGATATTTTACTGAAAATTAAATTTACAGTGAAGTTACTAGCCATTAGCTATTTAGAAATGAAACATTTTCTGCTGTTCCATTGTTCTGATTTGATCTGTGTTACTGCTGTTTCAAATTTTTTAATTTCTAAGTTTTTTCTTATTTCTGTGCCACACAGGTTTGTGCAATTTTAAATTATCCATTATGGTCCTAATTGCCAATGTTTTAATTCAGGATTGATTTTTAAATATAAAATTAAAAATAATAGAATATGTTCGTAAAAATTTTGGCCATTTTCTTCCTTTTTAGTTTTGATGTTGCATTAAGCAAAGATAACGAGCGTTACAAGAAAGATTTTAATGAAATACCCTCGATGCATCGATTCCGATCGTCAAAAGTTAAGCAACTTTGGGACAAAGCCAACAGGGTAGGTTTTGGCTGACACACTTATTCACAAAATTTCTTAATCGATAGTTTGTCCAATTATTTTTGTTTCTAGTTTTATTGTACACATAGTCTAGTATCAAATTTGCTGATTGATAAATATGCCAAATAAAGGATGATAGAATAGGGTCTTATTATAAAAGCAAGTGATATACATGAGCATTGAGCAAGTACTGATTTATTTTAAAAATTAAGTGACATATCTCTGTTTACTTCAAGCTAGTTACTGCATAAATACAACCTTGGTTTTAATAAGTTTTGTATAAGGCAGTACAATATATTTCAAATTTTTGTATTTAAAGTAGTGCCATTTTTTAGTTGTGGGTCCCTGGTTTGTTAATATAATATTAAACATAAAAAACATTGTCAATCATTAATTAAATTTTGTTAAGGTTTTTAAGTGCAAATTTTCCTTTTTTTAGATTGGATTGCCAGAAGTGACGCTGAGTGAGCTGTTTGTCGAACTCAAGCACCAAGATAATGAGTGGATGCGACTAAAGCAATTAAAACACAGCAAAAACGACCAAGATGGACTGGTGGAAGCTAAACTACAAAAGGAATTCAACGGTAAAACTAGAATTGTGATTTAAATAAAAATATAAAAGCCATAACACTTAATATTATTGAACTTAGCAAACTGTCTAAAAATGAAGGAATATGTCGATTTCATTTTTTGTGAAATTGCGCAGAAAACCTGTGTATTGACTTTTTTTTAGTGTTCATATTAATTAAGATATTTAGTTCATTAACCCTTATGTTACAACTCCTATATTACATGAGCATTTATATTGGTATTTTTTTTTCAGACATAATCATCAAATATGGATTTGATGAAAAAACAAAAACAGAAAATTTTGTTCGCAATGGAGACAAGCGGCAAAGAAAACCTTTTTTCCAAGTATTGTATTTATCTTTTTTTTCTATTATTTCAGCTGCATTTCTAATATAAAGACACTTATGGTCATGACGGACACATAAAAATATTTTGTTGAACAAAATAAAAACCTGGTATATTACCTTTGATCCGCAACATATTATGTTAATATTTCCAAAATACTGTTATTGTGATTTAATTAATTGTTAAAATTGTCATAATTGAATGCCCTAATGATTGATAAACTGCAGTAAATCCAAAATATTCTCTTGACAAACCAAAAAAAAGTTTTCTGTGTGTGGTTGACTTTATTTATCAGGGCAAGTATATATTAATGTTTAACTTCTAACATTTTATGAAGTAAACTCCTGTTTTCTATAAAAGTGTGATTGCTGGTTAGGTTATATTACATAGAAAAAGAAGTCAAAATTTTAGTGTGATAATTCTACAAATACTAAACTGCGACAGCTCCTTCCTTAAGGTTTTATTTAAAGACCCACTGTGCATGCTATTACTGTCCATTTTTTATTGGGCTCCATAATTGTGTCATTATCTTCTAAGGATCCAAAACTGGACAAACTGTGGCATGCTGCCATGTCAAGTTCAAAGTTCAGCCCGGACGAGATGGAAAAACTACGAACCGAGTTCGAACATCACCAGGATAAACTCTTTGAGTACAAGAACCTGAAAGACGCAGTGACCAGACTAAGCGGTAAAAAGCGGTTTTAAGAACTCTTTTTTCATTAGTTTTTGGTGCAATTTCAAGACAAAAACTGAAAATCGCAATTTACACATTTTTTCTGAAACTATTTTCCAACATATGGCCTCTTTGTAACAAAACCTAAAATTTTGGACAAATTTTAACGATCACTGTGCTAAAATCTAAAGTACAATAAAGAAATTTGCGATATTAGTAGGTTTTCAACCCTTCTGTGTAAGTTTCGTTTTTAATTGGGTGCTGACAAAAAGTCTAAGAAAAGTCATTATTTATAAACTTTTTGAGTACAAGAACCTGAAAGACGCAGTGACTCGACTAAGCGATAAAAAGTGGTTTTAAGAACTCGTTTTTTTGATTTATTTTTTTTGGTGGGGGGGCAATTTTTGCTGCCGTCAACTTAAATCTTGATTTCCACCATTTTTATGATGCTGTTTTTTAACACATTGCTGCTTCTTTATAAAGCTTAAATATCATGTTGTAAATTTTGGAAAATTTTAGAAGTTTACTTTGCTTTCGGTTTTAGCTAGTTAAAATATTAAGCACTAAATAAATTTGCGATATTAGTAGCCATTAGCGAGGCATCCATAGAAAAATTGTTTTTGTGTTGATTAAAAAGTTTTAAACCTATGTGTTAGTATCATGTTGAATTTTGTGCTGACAAAAGATTAACGCAGCAGTGTGGATTTGTGCAACCTTTTTATACCTACAGGGATAACATCTGTTTACGAATTACATCGCCTGCAAAATACTTGTAACTTAGAGACGAGCCCCAAAAAACGAAGAATTCGGGCCGAAAATGATTTTTTACCAAAAGGCTGGCAAGATTCTGCCAGCCCGATAATGTTTCTGTACAACTACCACGTTTTGCTTTAATTTGGCATAAAGCCAGCGTCAAAATACATGTTCTCGTGTCGTGCAGCCACAGATCACGAAAAACACTTTAGCCACTAATTTGAAAAAACTCGAAATCAGTCAGTGCACGAAAATGGGATCGAATTGTTACTTGATAACATTGGTTGGTCCTTCTTTAAGCCCATAAATGACTAATTTTAATAATCACCGCAAATTGATGCTTGTTTGCGGTTTGCAGCCACAACGTCAACATTTAGTCAATGTTTGCTGTTGGAATTAAAAACAACATACCCTTTCTTTAAAGGCAATGGATGGCTAGAATTCTGATGTTTCAGTTAATGTATAATTATTTATTTGAATTTCATTCGATTCAGCTCTCTTTTAAACAATTTTTCGCAACCATTATATTCAAACCCGAGTTCTGTGTTTCCCAACCTTTTTTCCCGACAACCCAAATACCAAGCCCAAGTATAGCAACGAAGCTTTGGTGACCAAAATTTTCTTCACTAATCTTTTTGTGAGCTTCAACTGAACAAAGCACAAATAAGACCATAACATAATGGAAGTTCGAATCAAACTAAAATAAGCCATGACGTCGTATTGCAATTTTTTGAAGTAACGGAGAAATCTTGCTCAAAACCATCTCAATAAATATAACCATATGAAACTACTGCCCGAACAATGTAAACGTCGACATAATTTTAGTCGCACCAATAGGTTAAAACACACTGGTTTAAACTAGAGATCGACCGATATCCATTTTTGGACCGATAACGATACCGATTTTTTTATATATACCTGGAAAATGTTCAACACTTGAATTAATTGAATATAAAATCCTAATAATGTTTCAGTTTATACACCTTTATTTATTATTAAACAATTATTTTGCATATTAACTTGGCGTGATGCTAAAACCAAAATTTTTTTGACAAAAAATTGATAAGTTGTTTGTTGTAAAGGAAAAATTATATCATATTTTGTGCTAAAATATCGGCAAAAGTATCGGCCTACATTTAACGATACCGATATATCGGTAGCAACCAAATATCGGCCGATATTATCGGTAAACCGATACATCGGTCTATCGCTGGTTTAAACTACATACAAACGTTCAGTCGACGTTTTGTGATTTGACAAATCGAATTTGCAATAGCAAACGAAAGACTGCGGTGCATTAACATGCGAGCCGTGTTAGGCTGGTGGTAAAATCTTGTAACAGGAAAGATTTGCTTCCTTTTACCTTGTCGCTTGGTGTTATGATAATTCTGCTTATTGTGGCGTATACTGTTTACGCTAGACTCTCCTGAACTAGCCGTCTGGAAAAATCGTTTTTCAATTTAAAATGTTCGTGATTAAAAACGCAGCCTTGGTATGCCCCTCTTCGTTCGATGTGGAATGAATGCAGCATCCAGCCCAACATTACAGCATACAGCCCAACACTTTGAAGTGGTTCACGATGTATTTTTCGGTCTCTCACCATAAGACCGAGATAACAACGTCAATGTCGGGATGAAACATAGTCCGGAATAAAACCAAAACAGGACACGTATCTAATAGTCGTAGTAACGTCTTAATATAAATAAGTCCGAAATCCGTCGGAATAAGGTTTAAATCGCCAGAACCAGGCCTATACAATACTTTACCTTACCCCAAACCCCACTCCTAAGTACATTACTAACTCCACTCACAATTTTAACCCTAACCCAATTTCTAACCCTCATCATTTTTTGTGTTTTTACCAGAGGTGTCTGACAACTCTATTGACAAAATAAACTAGATTTTTTATTTGTTTTTTTGTGTTGTTTACCAGAGGTGTCTGACAACTCTATTGACAAAATAAACTAGATTTTTTATTTGTTTTTTTGTGTGTTTTTTACCAGAGGTGTCTGACAACTCTATTGACAAGATGGAAGCTGTGAAAGAAATGAAACGAGAAAACCGAAAGCTTGAAAGTATGGAGGAAGAAGTGAAAGACAACTACGAGCGTCTCGCATTGATCACTCGCAAATTAAGAGGTGATTTTTTGGCTTATCCTTGTTTTTGCCACTCTGCGCGGATCTATAATGTAGCTTGCAAAGTCGAAAATGTCGAGTAACTCGACATCCAGTTAACAAAGGCGTTTTGGTACGCACTTGTATTATCTTAGCTTAATGAGGCCGAAATCTATTCAAAACCTTCCTTTTTTTAAACAGTGAAACGCAATTATTATCATTCTAATTTTCTATAGTCGGAGCATTAATTATCACCTTCAGGTGTTAATAGGTGTCAACGTTCAATTAACATTGACTGATGATGATACAAGTGCAAGTTTTTACGAGTTGATATTTACAAAAGAACAAAGTCGTTGTGAGCTTTTTTTCGTTTAAAGGCGAAAAATTCGAAAAAAAGTGAATGCAGATCACACATATAATTTCATCATTTCGGTGGCATCAAAATCTGAGTGAATACATTTCGCACAGCATAGTCCAAAACCAAATGCCTTTATTTGCTCAGCTCGCAAATTTAACAAGCTAATGTTTGTCGGCGTGCAGTAAATGCTAGTCGGTGCGCAGTTCTGGCATCACAACGCACTGGTTCCATTGTACGCACTGGTTTTACTACCCGTGCCTATACTGGCATGCGCCGGACACGTGGCCTAGAAAATGGCCTCGTTTAAAAATGGCCCGTTTTAAAAATGGCCCGAACAATAGCGACAAGTTTATTAAGGTTTTTCAAAACAAAAACTTTTTTAATTGAACAACATTTTGTAACACTAAATTATGAATGGTTATGAATTCAAACCTTCCACAGCGTTCTTTGCCGCAAAAAAACATTGTCACAAAAGTTGCAGTGCGCAGTAAGAACTATCACATGAAAAAACTTTTTTTTTTCCTGTGCCTACTCAGTTGTTGCACCGTTTGGGACACGTGGCCTAAAACAATGACCGGTTCAGTTGCTTGCACTCGAGCGGCACGTCTCTTGCGTTTTTAATTTGAAAACAGATTTAATTGAACAACACTACGCAACACTACGAATTGCTTGCCGATTAAATGTATCACGTTTTCTAGCGCAAAAAAACAAAAAATGCCACAAGTAGGTACAGTGCGTAAAAAGAAATACCACATCAAAAAACTTAGTTTCCGTTTTTTGCTGGTTTCGTTTTGGCCCGCACGAAATGTTGTGCAATTAGTGCGAACCACGCTACTTTGGTTGAAGTTTTTGTACCAAAATACTAGTTAATGCGAAAAACTAAGTTTCTGTATTTTGCTAGTCGAATACCTCGCCTGATATTACAACGGCTAGCTCCCTTATGTAATGTTAACTTTTATTGAGTGATGTCTTTTTACGACCGGCATGTAACTACATGCGGTGATGCGACGGTTTGAAGGACACGTTGGCTAAAACTAGGACCCCACAAAAAATGTCTGATAATGTCAGGTCGGAGCCGATACCCGTTGACGTTATTACTATCTCCAACAAAAACAAAAATAGATGAAACTGAAACGTTTGATGTGTTTTTCCAGGTTATTTGGTTACAATTGGCTCCTGCGTTTTTATTTTTTTATAAATATACCTTTTGGGGTAGAAATCGCTGTATTCCCTCTATTAATTAGGTATAGGATTATCACCGATACCACCCTATTATCAAAAGAGTACCGATACTACCACTTGACATCGGGTATCGGCTCCGATCTGATATTATCGGACACCAATAGTATACACGGTTTCAGAAACGCTGTAGTAAACTTGCGCTTGTACATTAAGGTGGAAGGGATGGAGGTGAAGAAATGCCTTTCCTTGAACCACGTGTGGCCGAACTCTGGGATATTGCCACGAAAGGAAACTTTTCCGAGACCGAGCTCGCCTCAATTGAAGACGAACTTAAACACTTTCAATCCAGGATCGACAAGCACAGACATTACAGGTATGACGCTGTAAAGCTTATACTACAAAAAGCACATCATACCAGGCTGAAGTGTGTATCTTCCATTGAATGATTATATACTGTAGACCCCCTTCTGAAACCTTAATATACTAACAGAATATAGCAAGCATTCACGTATGATTGTTTCTCGACTCGCTCCTCTCTGAGCCTGTGTAGCTAGGAAAACACTTTTAACTCGGTAAAACTAAACTTTGGAAAGACCAATTCATAGAATGCTTAACACATTTGTTTAGTTACTGGTATGATAACAATAAAATAAACTATTAGTTAAGCATTAAGCAATTTTAACATATAAATTGGCATAGTTATTATATTAAATGTATAAGGATTTCATGAATTTGTCTTCCCCACTTTCATTTTTACCAAGTTAAAGAATTTACCGTGTAGATAAGTAAGTTGGTAGAGTGACGGTTCCGGCTTGACCGAGTTCGTGAGTTCGAAACTCACCATAGCCTAGTTGTTTTTTCTAGCCTGCCCTGCTTGCATCATTGATCGACAGCTTCGATAAGTCTGCGGTGGCTTTTTATAGTAATTTTATCAAAAATACTAAAGTCATTATTTTCGATAAAATCGACATTTCGCTGTTCACAAACGTTTTGGCAATACCTCATGCCATCATCAGAGTAAAAATACAAGTGAAGCTAAAGTTAAGGACAACATTCGCCCTGTTTATAGAGACGAGTTAAAGAACTCAGCGGAGAAGATTGACTACCACGGTGGCAAGGAACACGCGCCAACTGAGAGAATATCAAAACACCAAAAGCTACAGGACAAGGTCAACGACCTCGCTTACAAGGTGAGTATCTTTTCAATGGATAAAAAGTTTTAAGTTGGTTAATATTTTCGCGATCGTTTAGGTTTGTCTGCGTGTGAGATTGTGTTTTCCATTGGTTTTAACTTTGTATGTCGAAAGTCAAATCGTACGAACATTTGTGAGAAGGTGTGTTAGAAGTGCGACTGGTGCCAGCCCTGCTACGCCAGCCCTGCTACGCTATGACTTAACAAATTGGTGTAATATGCGTTTTACATGGATCCGAGCCGACACTGGACGTTTTACTCTGATACCGATGCTCAATATTTTGAACAAAAAGTATTGCGATCCAAGAAAAACGCAATTCAGCTTTTGTCAATTACACATCAGTATAATTGAAAATCCTTTATATATATGTTATATTTCATTAAGTAAGGTTAAATACATCTTTTGGCCTGTCTTTAAAAAAACTGCTGAACAAATTCAACTGCATTTTTTATTTAAAGGATCTCTAGCTTTTTCTTCTTTTCCTGTGTAACTCTGTTTTTCCAGCCGACCTTACTTGCCCGAAATCCTTAATTGATCAACTGATTTCGGTTAGTCTCGTTAAGACTCCCGGTGTCTTCGATGTGTAATCTGGCTGTTAACCTTTTTCTATGACGCACCACTTTTTGTAATGGTCGTGTGCCCCTGCGCTCCTGGTAATAAACAAGTGTCATAAAAAAATAAAATCAAAAAATCAGTAGGATAGCCAAAATATGGATTTAGATTCTCATTTGGTGATATATCCTTATAAAAATGATGAAAAACGAAACTGGAGTTTTTTTTAAAGGATTTCGAGCTATTTCTTTTAATCATTTCTTGCTGCAAACATCCTTTTGTTTTTCGACAGGTTCAAAAGCTCTTCAACAACATGAAGGTTCGTTTCTCCAGGGGCGTTTTTAGACACAACGAACTTTAAACGAACGAGAGTGTCACATTTAGAGACTCAGCTTACTCTGCTGGAGAACACCACCTGTGTTATGCAATATTACCGTTTCTATTATTACTGCTGTATGCTGGGTGCCCATGGAGGTGCATACTTGATTACACACTGTTTCTGTAATGATTTTTGCCTTATTCGTGACACTTTTTTTTCAAGTTTTGCAGTTTGCAAAGTCGCCCTTTTTACAGTTTCAGCCACTTTATACTTACATTAATTTTTCTAGCTAGGTTTTTTTTTAAAAACGATTTTTTTTTAAACTTTTATAAAATGTCCACTAAACGTCCACTTCTGCTAAAATCCTAGCGTTTCCAAAACAGCCAAAAAACTGGGAACAAAATGCATCCTGTCAGTATAACATCATAGTTAAACCTGATCAACAAAAATTAAGTGTTTTTTAATTAAATAGTTATAAACTCTTCCTTTCACCATAATTAATCAACTTATTCTCAAAACGCGTATTCTCAAACTCTATGCGTTGTGGTGCGTCGTTTTAATCTTCAAAGGGCGTCGCAAAATGATTCTGCTTCGTATCTAGCTCATTGGTGGTAATGAACATTAATCAGCGTCTAAAGAAATAAGTAAATCTTCCATCGCTGGGTGCGTCGCACGTTAAACAAACTTTTTCAAGGCGTCTACAAAAATACTCAGAAAACCACTGCGTAACGTTAAGCTTGAGTCAACTTTTCGCATTTGAAGAATTGCACAACAAAAATCGTTTCTGTTTACGTCAAACGTTTTTAAAAAATGCTTTCGGTTGCGGAAAAGTTGAAATATTTCACCTTTGACGCTTTCGGTTAGAAGCGAGGAAATTTGCCGTTAACGCTGGCGACGCGTTATGTGTGAACTGGACGACGTTAGCGTTAGACGCTAGCGCTAGACCAGGGGTTCTTAAACTTTTTTTACCGCAGACCCCTAAAAATTTTTTAAACTAGCGTGGACTACGGTCGGCAAAAAAAATCCAAAATGACATCATAAATTAACGTCACAGTACAAATAGACTTTATAAATCTGCTGATTTTGGCCAAAAATGTGAAAGTGAAATGGAGTGTAAATAGGATTCAGTGCAAAACCGTTTTATTTTTATTCAAACGGTTTTCTTTAAGAAAAGATTACTTCTTAAATATACACTAATATTTTAAGTAGGCCTTCATGGACCCCCTAAAACTTGTTCGCGGACCCCTAAGGGGTCCATGGACCCAAGTTTAAGAACCCCTGCGCTAGACGTTAACGCGTCTGGTGTGTACCAGCGTTTAGTTACCTAAGGTTGTTTCGTTAACCTACTATTCTTTGATAAAATTACCTTTGAAAGCAGAAATCGCTGCAGTGGATCACAAATCAGGACTTGAAAATCTATATTATCTTGGTATCGGCACCGATCCCTTCACAGTATCGGTTCGATACGATATTATCGGCCACCCCTAACCGTCATGTCTCCACAAAACATTGATGCAGTGTGCGCGCGCGTTTTTTTATACTTTTTTTGCAAACGGTGTTTATAGGCAAGTTGTTATTTTTAAGGTTGCATAACTCGTAAATGTAATTTAAAAGTTCTGTGGGTTCTGCTTATTTTAAACCACCGCTGGTGTCTAAGTAATAATTGCTTCCGATAATAAACGAGATTTTACCTGCCTTATAACGTCTTTAAGTTTAAAATGTTACGAACTTCGAAATGCAATACTGCCTTGCCCTCTTGATTGATCATGTTTCCATTATATTTTACGCTACATTTGTTATTTTGCTTTGATTGAAGTGTAAGGCGTGATTAAAGTGTATGATTATACGGGTTTATGGCGAATATTAATCAGTGTCGACGCACAATAAAACAAAACAAAAAACACGGTGATCATTTTTTCGTTGGTGTCAAGTCTGATAGCGTTTTTTTTTTTTTACTTCAAAGAAATCTCTGATAAATAGCATCACATTTTAATTATATTCTGTTTTAATTAAGCTGTCTTAGATATTAGAAGTTTTAGCAACTATTTTTCCATTATGGAATTTCCGTCAATATGGATTCTCTGCGACTGAATTGAAAACAAATTTCTCCCAACAATATTATAGATTTCTGCACCTGGGTTACCTAAAAAGCTTTTTCACAAGTTTCACTTATTCAACATAAAGAAATTTTGTGTCAAGTCGTATGCCTTTTTCAAATTTCTAGCGCGCTAAGAGCCACCTTTGATGTAAAAAGTGTTGGGCATCTTATTCTGATTGCACACTGGCTTCAGAAGAATCTGTTTAGCTAACATGTTTCTTAATCAAGACTTATATAAAAATTAAATGTTTTAAACCAAATAAATTATAAACTTATTTCATTTATAGCATTGTATCACACAGAAACCACCAAAAACGAAACAAATAAGAAGCAAGCTGTTTTGTTTACCTTAATCTAGTATTGAATCAAACAAAATGTACCTTTTAATCCGAGCTTCTGACGAGCAAAAAAAATGACTAAACCTTTCAATTTCATTACAGGTTGCTACATTTGTGACATAGGCTAATTTGGCATTTTTCGTCCATAATAACTATTTTACATCTAAATTTAATAACTATTTACAAAACATAAATACCTTTTAAAGCGCTTTCTTTTTTTTTTTGATTCATCAATACGTCAGTCGTTCCAGCAATAATTAAGACAAAAGCAACATAAACAAAGCAGCTTTCCACAGTTGAAGTTGGCAGCAGAACTAAACTGGTTGTATTGAACAAGTGTTGAATGCTGATTATAAAAATTAACGTTTTCAGTGGAAAGTTGCCCGTGGGTTTATTACGCGCGAGCAAAGCAAAATCGTGACGTGATATTTTGAACTCGAATTTAGAAATTAGATTAGAAGTCGAACTAGCCTCATTTTGCTCTAATTCGTTAAATTAGAAAACTAGAATTATTTAGTTTTTCAAGTCTGGCCCAGAGCCCTATTCCTAGGGTTTTAGATGTTTTTCGGCGATTTAAGAATATTTGGAAACCCGATTGGTTTTGGATGGTCTGGTGTGAATATTGCGCATGTGGTCTTTGTCTATTAAAATTATAAAACATTGTTTTTAGTTTCTGCCGCACAGATCTTAGACAAAAGTGGATCCTGGATTATTATTTGGGGGAGATGCATAATTTTTTGGAGATGACGTCACAAAGTTACGTCAAAACGTGACGTTACGTGACGTCAATCCAGAAGCCCCTCTTAAACATAGAATGTTATACTATTGTATGTAAGGTCGAAACCCGACTCCATACTCTTTTCATTATATACACATAGCATTCGAAGCGGGTGTTCCTTTGTAATGTATATCGATCAGGCATCTATATCCTCCAAGCGAAAACCGCTGTTTAGCGTGAGAGGGTATATTATTACCGTGGGTCACCGGCTTAGCTGACAATACACCTTGCGTCTGCTATTGAAAGAAATTCAATCAAGCAGAACGGAGGGGTCCAATAACCGCTTCGAACACAATACACAGTTGGAATTGACTTGTCTGTGCCAAATTAGGTTCACACGCCAACGTTGTAAACAAGTTATTTTACCTCCAGTCCCGCTCAGGTTATTCTAAAAATGGTCCAAGGTAGATATTTTCCAAAAAGTAACAAGCCAGGTCCCAGTCATTAATTGTCCCTAGTTAGTTTTAAAGCAAGTTAAGGTATTGACATAAAAATAATATGTTGAACTATTAAAATTGGTAAAATTGTCCGATTATGAACAATAACTTAAAAAACTATAACGCAACAAGTAAACTGTTTTAGGTGCAAAAATTGAGAGAAATAACCCAATTTTACAACAAAAAAGTTTACTAAAAACACTTAATTTCAACCCAAGACATTTGACAAAAGTCCAAGTCAAGTCAGTTTGTCTAAAAGACGGAAGTCAAGTAAATACATTACTTTATATCATTGCAACATTGTCATACGGGTGTGGAAATTAAAATATTTAACATTCAGCCTAATGATAAAATCACCAAACTCTCTTTTTTAGGGGGGGGGGGGGTATTTTTGTTGAAAACAAGTGAAAATTATTTTAAGGCGAGAATATTTTGTGGTTTCTGCTCGACAAAAGTGTTGAAAACCAAGCATAATAACCAAAGTCCTACAGCAAGGCAGTAAAGGAAATAGGACTTGTTAAACGCGGTAGAAAATATTATCGGATACAGCGTTTTTTTAAGGTGTAAATTTCTCCAGCGGTTTCCCAAATTTTGGACTTACAACTTTTTTGTATTTAAATGAAACACTTGCGGTCTCTTAAAACTACTTAGCGGTCACCCAAACCAAACCTTAAAAAACAAGCTGACCGGAAACATCAAATCCTATTTTAAGCTTGCTTTATTTACCACTAAAAACGCTTTCAAAAGGCAATGACTTGCAAATTGCTTTTTTTTTTGTTTTTTAAAGCCGTTATGCAGCTAGGTATATTCAAAACGATTTGATAACACAAAACGCTTCCAAATTGGTCAAATTTCATTCTTGGCAATAAACTTTGAAACAAAATAACAAAGCGCTTTGAGCACATTTCATTTTACGATCCAAAGTTTGGCAGTTCGTAAAAGCATTGGGTAGAAAAGTTCGGGTAAAACGAAACCAATGTTTTGACAAAACTGAACAGGTATAAGACATGAATAAAACAGCAAAAACTCAGCTATTTTGATTAAGTTAATACAAACAGCTTCAAAAGATCTTGTTTTTTATGAGATTAAATCATCAACTTTTGTAATGGTAATGGTAAACAATTCCTTAAGTTTCGAAATAAGCACATGTTATCTACAACGAAATCAAGAATCAAGATTTTTATAAAATATGTTGCATAAAAATGGCACAAGTATGTTGAAATGGTGAATTTGGTGCTACAAAAAGATATATGGCAAACCGTAAAAAGATCTGGATTTAAGGACTACAAAGATAAGTGGAAATGCTGCAAGTGTATCAATGCGGTAAAAAATCAACACAGTCACGATTACCAGAGGAGCTGTTTTTGATTATTTTTACTCCGGCTGGTAGCAACAGTTTATGCATCAATGCTGAGTTCCCCAGAAAAATGCTGAACGCGATTATATATATGAAGTGAATTAAAGGTGTGTAATTATAGTCGCTGTGTGGGAATAAAAAAAGGGTAGCTTTGATGGAATGCACCCGACGCCTTTGTTTCGTCACAATGGAGCTTTTTACTTGTTAGTCATCATGCTGACAAATTCTGCACAAAAAACACAAAATAGTTAAAAACAAATTTAACAGTAATTTCTTATTCTGCTTTTGTCGTCAATGGTAAATGATTGATTCTTACTCAAGGATTAAAGAAAAAAAATAAGTGTTTTTTTTAAACAAAAACCTTGAAAAATGTACACACACAACGCAATATACAAGTTTGACAATATTTTCCTATTTTGTTTAAATACATTAACAAAAATATATGTAAGGGCAAAATATAATGGCATTTATAACTAATATATAATCATGTAGGTATTAAGAATTTCATCGGATCTTTAAACAATAACCTGGTATTATATAAATTTGATATTTTGAAAATAATATTTTATAATCAAGAAAGGGAAATGTGGTGCCAATTTCAGTTTTACATTTAACCAACAGTCAACTCAACACTATCAACCGATAATATTTTTGAAGCAACATTAAAACAATCGAATGGTTCAGCATATTTTCTGTCATTAAAAAAGTAAGAGATAAAATACTGATAGGCTCCTTCCTAAAACAGTATAGACTTTGTTGTCTCAGTCAAAATCAGTCACTATAGGTTCTAGTTTATAAAAGAGAAATATATTTCGCCAATCACGACATCATCAGTCTCTTAATTCGAATGAAGCTCCTTCCTATTGCGAGTGCTTACATTAGATCGCATAAAACATTTAAAAATAGCTCGTAATTGTTGTTTTACCCTTAAATGACACTGCTCCAAGGCTTTAAAAATGCTTTCAGCCTTTAATAAAAAGCTGTTTTAATAGCCCGAAAATGACAGCTACCTTCATAGCTAAGAATCGCTCTTCTGGTGTAAACGGAGTAAAAACCGACGTTTCGGCAGCTGATACCGGCTGACCTCATCAGGGTTAATAATTAAAACGGGAATGTGCTAGCCAGCTTATATACTAAAAAGTAAAAAATAATAGCACTAAAGATAAAAAGTAATAAATCTAGACGGCGCTGAATTATGCGATAAGCTGTGACGATCAGATGCAGAACTACTGCAACGTCAGACAGCAGTTTTTAAGCTACCTTCATAGTTGACTTGTCCATCGCCATCTACGTCAGCCTCCCTGATCATCTCGTCCACTTCTTCGTCGGTTAATTTCTCGCCAAGGTTCGTCATCACGTGACGCAACTCGGCTGCCGAGATGAAACCGTTGCCGTCCTGAAAAAAAAAACACAAATAAGAAGCTATTAAACTCATTAACACCGGTGGGCAACACATAAAAAATTAATGTGGCATTTCCCTTGTGAGTCACAATATCCTGAAAAACGGAAAGCGTAAAAATAAAACGTAATAAAATAGTCACACACAGTGCTTTTAATGCGTTTTTAGAAAATCTCTATTGGTCACTCAAAATATAGCCTACTTCTGATTGGGGATGGCCGATCCTTGACTTTTTATCTCGATACTGATACCCGATATTTTAGACGAAAGTATTGTGGCCGAACCGATACCAATGACGTCATTACTATGCTCAAACAAATGAAAATAGTTAAATTGAAACTTTCAAAGATAATTCTCAAGTTATTAGGCCAAAATTTGCTGTAGTCATAAGAAATTTAAATACCATCAGTTTGTTACCTTATGTTTTCATAAATAAATAGCGCTTTTAAGGTAGAAATTGCTGCATTACGCAACAAATAATTCCTTCTAAAGGTATCTTGTCGGATAAAATATTTTCAGACAACCTAGTCATATAAGGACTAAGGCAATTTTTAAGTCGTTTTGACGGACCAAAAATCTCCATTGGCCTCTCAAAATATAGACCACTTCTGAAACTACAGCAGAGAATTAGAAGTTGAGCGAAACCTTAAAAAACCTAGGTGCATAGCTTCACATAAAACACCCAAGTAACATTTCCTCTGAAAATTCATAATTGCTATTTGGGGTAGAACAAAAAACATTTTCAAAAATATTCTATTAGTGGTAAGAACTTACAGAAATTAAAACAAGAATTAAAGTAAAAATAGCAATTCATAAAAACAAACATTCTTTGACTTTCCGGTCTTTGTCAAAGTCGGTTTAAAAAAGAGAAATATACTTCGCCACAAAAAAAGAATAATAGGGACTGATGATGCCTTATTTTGTGGCGAAATAAATTTGACAAGAAGTTATTAACAACAGACTTTGACCAAGGCAGGGAAGTCTACAGAATATATGTCATTGTCGTAATTTACGTGTAAGGGCGAGGATTATCTTTACATTTTACATATTCAGTTTGCCATTCAAAAATCACTACCTTGTCGAAAACTCTGAACGCTTCTCGGATTTCCTCCTCACAATCTGTGTCCTTCATTTTTCTTGCCATCATGGTTAAAAATTCAGGAAAGTCGATTGTTCCGTTGCCATCAGCGTCCACTTCGTTGATCATGTCCTGCACAAATAACAGTATGCTTTAAAAAAATCACTTATATTAAAAATATAAAAACATCATAAAATAATGCTTCTGTCCTTAGCAAAAGTTAAAACATGCGAGTTTTGTTTTACAAAATTTAATTCCATTCACCAAAATCCAACTGATAAGTTGAAATTGATAGAGAGGTTTGAATTACCTGGTAGCGTTAATACACAATAATTGCAATAATGCCTTGGGTTTTAGTAAAAAAGAAGGTTCTTTGGTCAAACATTTATAATGATAACATTTATAAGCAAAGAATTTAAAAGCATGCAAAGGATGTGCCACTACCCACTACAGTTTAATTATGCAAATCAAGAGCCATGGAGCATATTGGTTGGGAGTTGTAGTAAGACGTAGCTTAAGAATATCAAAGCCTATAGAAAAGTAGCTATCATTTTGATGATTCATATATATCTTTATTCATTTTTCAACATATTCTAAACATTCAGATTGTACCTACTTCCGTATAGGCCTTGATATTCTTATTTTGGGCAATACTCTGCCAAATAGAACTTAAAAGGTAAACAAATTTTAGCATATTTGTGACAGGCTAAACCTGATTACACTGAAGGCATACAAACATGAACACGGATATTTTTCAAAAAAAAAAAAAAAAAAAAAAAAAATTTCATGAATATCATTAGCAATGTAAATGGGATAAACTCTCGAATAACATGACATGATTTGATTTTCTACAAACTAACTAACAAACATAATATGTTTTATATTGATAATAATCAACTAACCTAAAACTGTTACTACACTTCTAAAAAAACAGTAAACATTTGGGCAAGCAGCAATCATTTAGAATAAAAAACAAAACAGCAGGTTGGGACCAGTGTTGTAATGACTTAGGTTCCTGTTTTTAAACGACTCGACTTGACTTGAGTTTTTTTAAGCAAAATAACTTTACTTGACTTAAGTGTTTTGGACAATATGACTTTGGTAAAATAAAGTGTTTTCATTAGGAATTTATTTGGGTGTCTAATGATCCTAATTTTTTAACATTTAACTATCTGTTGCATTTTTTAGTTCAGTTATTGCTCATGATAACAAGTTTACCAATTCCAATAAATTGAAGTTTAATGTTTATGACCAAGGACATGACAAGGAAAATGTTCACTTGGAGTTTTTTTTACAAGTGACTTGACTGGGAACCTTCAGTCGTTTCAAAGCGACTTGTTTACAACACTGGTTAGAACTATAACGTACGTCGTACACCCATGTTTGACAATCTACTAAAGTTCTAATGCTTTAGGAAACTGACAGAAATATTGAATTGTTTAGGACTCTTAATTAGGACACAATGTGCAGTGTGCACAATTAATGTATGTTGGTTCAACTTTGGTTTAACTTTAATGTTAAAAATTAAAGAAAATGAATAAAGAGTTATTCGAAACGTTCAAAACGCTACCTATACATCCGTATGGGCTTTGATATTCTTAATACTCAAACCAATATGCTCCAATGTTTTAACTCTGCTTAATTGTGACATTACATTAAACTAACAATACAGGCAAGCGTCTCATATATTTTGCGCACGTTTGATAACAAATAATTTTTAATAGCCTTTTGTCATTTTTAACAAAACTTGCCTGCCATTGCAACTTTTAAACCTTTTCAAAAAAATATTGATTACTACCTGAAGTTCTGCTTCAGTTGGGTTTTGGCCGAGAGATCGCATCACAGTTCCCAATTCCTTGGTGGTGATGGTACCATCGCCGTCCTTGTCAAAAAGCGAGAAAGCCTCCTTAAATTCAGCGATTTGTTCCTCTGTGAGTTGGTCAGCCTGCAAAGACAATTTCAAAATATAAATTATGAAGCGATGAATTATTTATTGCAACAAAATTGGCCTTAAATGTTTCAAAATACATTAATTTTGGTTAACTTCGATAGAATATATGTGTGGGTTAAATAATACATTTTTTAGCGCCCACTAAATCAAGTTTCTAATCCATTAGAATATTTGTTATCGTAAATTTTAGAAAGAGGTCTATGTTTTTCAAAGATGCAGGAACCATATTTTAACAAAAAATTAACTTAAATGTAGCGCTGGTCTAGAAAATCTTACCACATTTTTGTCTGGGGTTTATATTGTCACCATTATTTGGGACATTGGGTTAGGGTGCGATTTTGGACTCAGGTGAGGTCAAGTAATACTATATTTATTTCTTCCTGGCAATTTTAATTTTTACAACTCGTTTCGTTATTGTAAAATAAGTGTTGTAGGTTTCTGGATTATAACCATACACTCTTTGAAAAAAAATCGGTTTTGAACACCACAGACTACACCCTAACATAAATTCAGAAAACAAAAAAACTCAAGTTTCACAATATTGTCTTTTCTATTTGCATATTTGTATTTTGTACTACCTAAAGTTACTTGTATCAAACATATGGATAATATATTATGCTGTAAAGAGGTAAAATATTTGGCACTGGTCTAAGAATCCAATAGCACAATTAACACAATTGGGTAAGGGTGCGGGTTACCGTTTGGGTAGGTTAACCAATATTATTAAATAATAATACTGAACCTACCCTCACCCAAACATTAACAGACACCCTAACCCAAATAATGTGTATTACTTAAAATTATTTTGATGCTGTGGCCTGTGGTAGGATTCTAAACCAGCGCCAAATATTTAGCTAATGAAAAATACATTTCATTCTGTAAAGTATGTTTTTTTTACTATACAGAACAAACACAAAAAGTATACAGAACAGCAAAACTTACCATTTTAAATTGTGTATTTCAAAGATAAAAGTATAATCATGAAATTATTAACCTAAAAAACAAAAGATAAAAAAAACGTTAACGAGACATTTCAACTGCCTATAAAATCAAAACTAGTCATTCGACAAACAGAAATTTCCTACCAAACCAAACTAGTAAACATAGCGAAGTAATCGAACCCTAACACAACTGAATAGCGTTTCTAGGCACCTTATAAAGGGAAGAAACCGTTGAATAAATAAAGCGATATTGAAATCGGCGAGCGAGCCGCCATTGATGCTACGAGCCAACTGATTGGTCAATCTCTGCCTGCATTGCGTAAAGAAGGATTATGACGTCATACTCGGTTGCTTATTCGTCCACAAAGATATTGATTTTAATAATTAACGGCGGTCTTGGCGACTGGCGTTGTCCAAGAAGCCGAATTCGGTGCCGATAATTAGGCTAACGTACTTTCAAGCCGATTTTACTTGGGGTTTAAACGCAGGGAACAAAGAAACGCAGCGAAACATCTGGTCAGCTTAGCTGGATCGTTTGTTTGAATGCACCGAAGCACCTGGTTCGTTAAAATCACCCGTCGCGCATTTGTTCTCCTATTAATACAACAGCATGAACGATTTGTTTCGCTGTTGTTTAAAAAAATGATTAGCTTTGGGATTACGTCAATCCCAAAATATGAGAAATATATATTTTTGGGCATATGGGGATTACCCGATGACATTCTCCGAAAGAATATTTTTACTTTTAAGTGGGGCTATCATGTTGTGCTATTTTCCATGGAAAAAACGAAAGGTTTTCGAGAACACCGAAAAATGCTGAAATCTCCTTCTTTTTGTAATTTGCATTTCCTTGTTCTTTTCATAGGAAATATATTTTAATGAGAATTTTTGGCATTTGGCTGCATAGTGACTAGGCCTAAAACTCGTTGCTCTTCTATTCTGCGACCTTCTGTGATGGAATAAACTAAACAAGCTAATAGTACAAACAGTATAGACTCAAGTAAGACCACGTTAGACTACCAAAGTCCCTAGTCCGATGTGTGCAATGCAGCACTAAAATTTAAAACTGATGAGACCGCAAACTGTAAATTGTAAACGTGGAATAGCATATTGTGAAATGTTTTCCACCTTTGTACTATGGGTGAATGGATTATATAACACCCCTACTAGTGGATTGCTTAATTTCCACTTTATTTTAGTCACGTTAATGGGTGGTATGCGGGCTATAAAGGCGGAACCGGACCCGAGACTCCTCGAAATTGTACATTTGGCCGGAGTCGGATGAACTTCTGCCCAGATATAGCCTACAACTGAAGCTCAGTTAAGACAACTGAAGCTCAGTTTAAAGCGCGCAACGCGAATACAGTTGCGTTTATTTTGTTGCAGATGGTTAATCGTTAACTCAGTGATTCTCAACCGCGGACCGGTGCCGGTCCGCATCAACTTTCCTGCCGGTCCGCCAAATATATTACAATTTTATATCGTATTGCAAAATTCAAGACTTGAAAAGCTTATCCATAAAATGTAGAACTTCGCCAGTTCCGTAATTTGCTGCATTGTGACGCAACATTGAGTTAATGGTCTACTTTGGACTTTATTGTTCGTCACAATGGTACAAGCGTTGTAGTAGGCTACAACTCGTTTAAGGCCTAAGCTTTAAGACCAGTGGTAGGTGAAAAACTTCAATGAACCACGTAAAACACGTATATGGTATCAAAAAGACAGAAGCAATTTTTTTTTTACAACTCGTGAATCTGAAAGGCAAATTTCATTTGTTGTTTTTGTAAATTTTGCTCTGCTTTGTTTTTGTAACTTTTGCCTGCAACTACCAAGGAAATGTAAAACATCATCAAACTCAAGCGTAACAATTCTACTTTCGTTTCACTGGCCGCCAAAAAAATGTCATCTTTTTGGGTGCTGAACATATGGTAGCTCTAGCACTAAGATGTTTCCCGTCCATGGTACCTTAGTGTGCTATAGTTAGCGTTGGGTTTGGGTGGGTCAAGTATTAATAAACCTAATCTTCTTACGCACATTTGTTAATGGTAAATTAGTGCATTGACATCAAGGTCTAAAGCCGGGACTTTTTGATCCTTTGGATGCACTAATTGTCGTACCCCGTAGGATATACCTTTCTGCTTAGAAATGCACTAATGTCTTACGGTTCGGGTCCCAAAAAGTCCGACTTCGGTCAAACATGCGATTTTGTCGAGTCCTGAGTCCGGCCCTGACTCTACAGCCCGTATTCGGCCAATTTACGTAACTAACAGAACGTGGATATTAGGCAAACCACCTATAGGGATGACAATACATGGAAGTTACAATTGGCGGTCATATATCAGTTTAAAAATTTGGTACTGCGCATGCGCATGTCGGACAGTAGTTTTACGTGGTCTTACTCGAGTCCCGAGTCCGGCTCGGCAGCCCTGAAACAAAACAATAAAAATTTACTTATTAGATTCCTTTCTTTTCTAAATGTGCGGTTTTATGGACTCTCTAAAAGTTCTGAAAATTGTACCCCTTTGCAATAGCTAGTTAGAGAACGGAGGGCGTTTCATAGAATTCGAAAAATAAAACCTGGCATTTGTGCTTTGCATGTTTTGCCTAATTTAATTTTTGAAACAGCTGCTAAGACTAATTACACCATCACGAAATACCAATAATATATTAATAATATAATAAATAATATTTCATGGGTTTTAATAGTATGGTTAATATCCCTTTCCACTTTAGTATAGAGCAGGGTTTCTCAACCGTGGCCCTCGGCCCCCCTGGGGGGCCACGGCAATGTCGTGGTATTGCAAAACCTGTGTCAGTATTTTTATTTTTTAGTTAAACTCCACTTTAGTGTTAAACCTTCTTTAACCTATAACGCATTTTTCTCTTACACGTTACTACTTGCTAATCGTAAAAAGTTTTGCAACAGTCGACGTCGTGATTGCTATTCTTTATCTGCTCGCCTAATTGCTGAACATTGTTACGTCACATAGAACTAACATTTGTGTTTTTTAGTTCACTTATTTTTTCTTTGCAACGTTTGACCGGCATTTTAATTAGTTTGTAAACTGCAAGTTGAATGATAGCAAAACAAATGCAAGCAAAGTTGAACATTTTTTCACAAAACATTAATTGACGATATTACCATTTTGGCTCGGGAGAGATAGGTTTGTTGTTGTACCATTGATTAAATTTTGTGATAAAATTAACTGTGTTAAGTTAAGTCGTCAAACCAAGCTTTTACAGAAAAAGGATAGTTGAATTGCACATACTTTCAAAGAAGTTTACTATGGAAAGTACGTTTTTATTTTTGGTGTCGCCTTCCCTCTTTCATGCAAACTTTCAACTTGTACAGTCTTGTCTAAGTCAATAAACGGAACGGTCGCTGCTGCCGGCTTGCCCAGTACGTCTGTTAACCAGAAACCAAGACAAGAGTAGTTGTGGTTCTGAGCTAAGGCCTTTATGCCAACTAATCAGTGTGGAAGAATATCAGAAGTATGAAGCAGAAGATGAACAATTGTATTTCAATAAGACATTACTTTGAACCAGGGCTGCGGACTCGGGGAGTCGGTTTGATTTTGCTGGAGTCGGACTAGGGACTCGAGTAAGACCTTGTAAAACTACCCGAGTCCGACATGCGCAGTACCGAATTTTTGAAGCTAATATGGCCGCAAAATGGAAATTGTAAAGGTGGAATATTATATGGCGGAATATTTTCCAACCATGTATTGTGAGTGAATGAATTATACGACACTCTTAAGTGGATTGCTGAATATCCACGTTATTTTAGTTACATAAATCGCTACAATACAGGCTCAAGAGTTCAAGTCGGACTCGGGACTCGGGTTTATTTTTTTGGCCGGAATCGGGAGTCGGACTCGGGTTATTTTTAACCGACTCCGCAGCCCTGCCTTGAACAAGTGAGGTCGATTCATCGAGGTAAAAATGACATTTAAATGAGTACTCATAATCACCCACTTGCTTCAGTATGTATAAAAAATGCACACACCAGGTCACGGCACACCTGGCATGGTTTCGCAGCACACCGGTTGTGGAGCACTGATATAAATCAAAGTATATAAAGAAACTGAAACAAAATTATTAAACAACACATCAGTATAAAAACAGAAGGACTCAATTAAAACTTAGTACTGTAAGTGGTACCGAGTTTCTTTCAAATCATAACCGAATATACTCATTGACAGGGTTGCATTCATACATAATATCTAAGAAAGAATAAAAGCAATGATTTAGGCCAGAGGTTCCCAACGTGGGCGGTACCGCCCTCTTGTGGGCGTTGGCGAGTTACAAGGGGGCGTTTTGGGTCTGTTTCTAATTTGGGGGGCGCTGAATGCACATAAGGGGGCGTTACATAAAAGTACTTATAGGCTAAATTTTATAAAAAGTTCACATAAAAATAGTAACTAACAGGACTGTAGGTAACTTTTGACCTTAAATGGCAACTTTTGTACTGCGAACTTGTAGTAGTATTCCGACCATTGTTACGTAATAATTGACTTTCTTATTTAAAGTTGTTGGTTGTTGTTGTGTTTCACAGTTTTATACGCGGCAAAATGTTTGTATATTTAAAGCAGGGGTCGCCAACTTACGGCCCGCCACCTCTTTGACAACTTGACACGAGTCCATTTTAAATACTTTTTGACGATTTCAACTTAGTACGGGCAAAAAATTTTCGCTCGCGCTTCGCGCCAATAATCTTTCTACGTCCAGTTTGTTTACGTTTTAATTCTGTCTTTGGAATAGATTAGCGCTTTTTTACGGTTGCGGACAAAAGGAAAACGCATTCAAAAGTATTAGACATATATTTTTTAACATTTTTTGATTTTTTTTTGGCAATGTAATAAATACTAGCACGAAATTTAAAAGAAATGTTGGTATACCCCAAAAATATTGCGTTACTTAAAGAGCTTAACAAACACTGAATTACACTATCTATAAACACTAAGGTTATCCCGTCTCCTCAAACTAGCTTTATTACACTTTTCATTAGTAGTATGGATGAAAAAAATCCGAGGTCCGCCTGATTCACAGTTGTTCTAACATTCCAATAACACAATTCTTAGTTAACATTTTGTGCGGCCCACAGAGACCTTTCTGAGTTTGATTTGTGCCCGTGACAAGAAAAGGTTGCCGACCCCTGATAGTATTGGTGCAGAAAGTTGAATATTTCCTTGTAATGACATAACCTGGTGAATTAATGTATCCATAAATTCCTATAGTGAATGTATGTTAGACAACCTTAAGTATTACGGACAGCTTATCGAAACAAAAGTGCAGACAATATGATGTTAGACAACGATTAATATGATACTTTACTGTAAAGCAAAATGAGGGGGGCGATATGAAATAATATTTAGGCCAAGGGGGCACTAGTGTCAAAAAGGTTGGGAAACACTGATTTAGGCCAAGGTATTCTATTTATTTAGACAAGTTTTTTTCAAAGATTTGTATCTGTTATGGATTTTTTATGAACATACGAATAATTAGATCCAGTGAAACATTTTCTGCAATCATCACATTTATAAGGTTTTTTTCCAGTGTGAATTCTGTTATGTACCTACAAATGACTAGATCAACTTAAAAATTTTCCACAAAGATCACATTTAATTAATAGGTTTTCATCCAGTGTGAATTTTTTTATGTACCCACAAATGACTAGATCGATTAAACATTTTCAACAATCATCACATTTAAAAGGTTTTTCTCCGGTGTGAATTCTTTTGTGTAGGTGTAGAGCACTAGATTGGTTAAAACATTTTTCACAAACATCACATTTTTTCTCTAGTGTGAATTCTTTTGTGTACGTACAAGTTACTAGATTGTCTGAAACATTTTCCACAATCATCACATTTAAAAGGTTTTTCTCCGTTGTGAATTCTTTTATGTTTATACAAAGTACTAGATTGTCTGAAACATTTTCCACAATCATCACAGTTAAAAGGTTTTTCTCCTGTGTGAATTCTTTTGTGTTTTAACAAGACACTAGATCGATTGAAACATTTTCCACAATCATCACATTTAAAAGGTTTTTTTCCAGTGTGAATTCTTTTGTGTTCTAACAAGACACTAGATAGACTGAAATATTTTCCACAATCATCACATTTAAAAGGTTTTTCTCCAGTGTGAATTCTTTTGTGTATATACAAACTTCGAGATCGGCCGAAACATTTTTCACAAACATCACATTTAAAAGATTTTTCTCCAGTGTGAATTCTTTTATGCTCATTCAAATAACTAGCTCGCCTGAAACATTTTCCACAATCATCACATTTAAAAGGTTTTTGTCCGGTGTGAATTTTTTTATGTGCATACAAAGTATTAGATCGTCTAAAACATTTTTCACAAATATCACATTTAAAAGGTTTTTCTCCGGTGTGAATTTTTTTATGTGCATACAAAGTATTAGATCGTCTGAAACATTTTTCACAAATATCACATTTAAAAGGTTTTTCTCCAGTGTGAATTCTTTTGTGTCTTGACAGAGCACTAGATTGATTAAAACATTTTCCACAAACATCACATTTGTAAGGTTTTTCTCCGGTGTGAATTCTTTTATGTGCGTACAAAGTACAAGACTGGCTGAAATGTTTTCCACAATCTTCACATTTAAATCTTTTTTCTCCGGTGTGAATTCTTTCATGTGTATAGAAATTACTGGAATATCTGAAACATTTTCCACAGTCTGTGCATTTAAATGGTTTTTCTCCGGTATGAATTCTTTTATGTTTTAACAGACTACTAGATTCATTAAAACATTTTCCACATTCTTTGCACTTATGGGGTTTTTCTCCAGTGTGAACTCTTTTATGTACATTCAAAAAACTAGATCGACTGAAACATTTTCCACAATCATCACATTTAAAAGGTTTTTGTCCAGTATGAATTATTTTATGTACATACAAATTACTAGATTGGTTGAAGCATTTTCCACAATCATCACATTTAAAAGGTTTTTTTCCAGTGTGAATTCTTTTGTGTTTATATAAACTACCAGACTGGCTAAAACATTTTCCACTATCATTACATTTGTAAGGTTTTTCTCCAGAGTGAATTATTTTGTGTGTATACAAATTACTAGATTGACTGAAACATTTTCCACAATTGTCACATTTAAAAGGTTTTTCTCCAGTGTGGATTCTTTTGTGTATACACAACAGTCTAGAGCTGAAAAATTGTTTTCCACAAACATCACATTTTAATGATTTCTCTTTAATGTTAACTTGTTTTACCATGTTAATATCACAATGTTCATCTAAACATTTGTTAAAGTCTTCATTTTTGGGTGGATTTATGAGGTTTACAGGGGAAGTGCTTTCCACTTCTTGCTTTTCCCTCTTAATATTACAACTTTCTTCTTGAAATATGTTGTCTAGCATTACTTTATAAGGGTCCTTGTCAGTAAACAAATCACTTTGCTTCAACAAATATTGTCTTCCCATAAAATCAAGAAAGTCATTTGCAGAGTGAATCTGATAAAACTCAAGCCAGCCTGGAATGTAAACTTGTGAATCTTCATCTGAAGAAACATCATCATTCTGGTTTGTCCACTGCCATTGCAAATCAGACATAATTTTACTATGTTTAAAGATTTAGCTAATAATGAAGCTGTAAACAATGTTTAACACTTAAACAGAAACAACATGTCACAAAAAAAATATATTAATAATGTTGGAAAAGGCATCATATATCATTTTAAGTAAAAGTTTTGATAATTTTATCCAATTAAACATGTTTTTTACATTTGATGTAACTTTGCAAGGTCATCGTAAATAAATAAACGAGCGAAAAGTTAGGATTCAACGAAAGCTTGCGCAAATAAGAAGGGGTTCGACAGATTAGCAAAGGTTAAGAATATAGAAGGACAACATTTATAAGATTACTTTTAAGTGAGAAATTTTGACTAGATTTGTAGAAATGTTTTCAACAATTCTCACATTTAAATTTGTTCGCTCATTGTCAGCTTAAGTATTCACTATTTAATGAATGTCCAGAATCCCCAATGGCTGGAAAATTGTACACAATAAACACATTTATAAGATTTTTTAAGAAATCGATAAAAATAGGCACAAAATTTTCAAAAAGTTTGGGCATATTTTAGCGTTTCTTTCTATGGTGTAATTTTTTGTGAGTGTTTAGGATAGTAGATCGGCTAAAACATTTTTCACAAACATCACATTTAAAAGGTTTTTCTCCAGTGTGAATTCTTTTGTGTACAAATAAGTTACCAGATTGTTTAAAACATTTTCCACAAACATCACATTTAAAAGGTTTTTCTTTGGTGTGAATTCTTTTGTGTACAACCAGAGCACTAGATATATAAAAACATTTTCCACAATCATCACATTTAAAAGGTTTTTCTCCGGTGTGAATTCTTTTATGTACGTACAAAGTACTAGATCGGCTAAAACATTTTCCACAATCATCACATTTAAATGTTTCTTCTCTGGTGTGAATTATTTTGTGTCTTAACAAGTCACTAGATTGATTAAAACATTTTCGACAAACATCACATTTAAAGGGTGTTTCTCCGGTGTGAATTCTTTTATGTCTATACAAATTACATGATTTAGTAAAACATTTTCCACAATCTTTGCATTTAAAAGGTTTTTCTCCAGTGTGAATTCTTTTGTGTACAACCAGAGCACTAGATTGACTAAAACATTTTTCACAAACATCACATTTGTAAGATTTTTCACCAGTGTGAATTCGTTTATGTGCATACAAAGAACTAGCTTTACTAAAACATTTTCCACAATCGTCACATTTGTAAGGCTTTTCTCCAGTGTGAATTCTTTTATGTGTATACAAATTACTAGATCGACTAAAAGATTTTCTACAAATATCACATTTAAAAGGTTTTTCACCAGTGTGAATTCTTTTATGTGTATACAAAGAACTAGATCGACTAAAAGATTTTCTACAAATATCACATTTGTAAGATTTTTCACCAGTGTGAATTCTTTTGTGTGCATACAAAGTACTAGATTGAGTAAAACATTTTCCACAATCATCACATTTAAATGTTTTTTCTCCAGTGTGAATTCTTTTGTGCTTAAACAAGTCATTTGATCGTTTGAAACATTTTCCACAAATATCACATTTGTAAGATTTTTCACCAGTGTGAATTCGTTTATGTGCATACAAAGAACTAGCTTTACTAAACCATTCTCCACAATCTTTGCATTTAAAGGGCTTTTCTCCGGTGTGAATCCTTTTGTGTTTAAACAATGCATTAGATTGACTGAAACATTTTCCGCAATCATCACATTTAAAAGGTTTTTCTCCCGTGTGAATTCTTTCATGTCTATACAAATTACTAGATTGACTAAAACATTTTTCACAATCGTTGCATTTGAAAGGTTTTTCTCCGGTGTGAATTCTTTTGTGTGCATAAAAATTACTAGAATTACCAAAATATTTTCCACAATCATCACATTTAAAAGGTTTTTCTCCAGTGTGAATTCTTTTATGTACATACAAATGACTACATCGGTTGAAACATTTTCCACAATCATCACATTTAAAAGGTTTTTTTCCGGTGTGAATTCTTTTGTGCATACACAACAGCCTAGAGCTGCAAAATTGTTTTCCACAATCATCACATTTAAATGATTTCTCTTTAATTTGAATTTGTTTAAATATGTTATTATCACCATGTTCAACTAAACTTAAACATTTGTTGCAGTCTTCATTTTTGGGTGGAATTATGAGATTTACAGGGGGAGCGCTTTCCACCTCTTGTTTTTCCTTCTTAATATTACAACTTTTTTCTTGAAATATGTTGTCTAGCATTACTTTATAAGGGTCCTTGTCAGTAAACAAATCACTTTGCTTCAACAAATATTGTCTTCCCATAAAATCAAGAAAGTCATTCGCAGAGTGAATCTGATAAAACTCAAGCCAGCCTGGAATGTAAACTTGTGAATCATCATCTGAAGAAACATCATCATTCTGGTTGGTCCACTGCCATTGCAAATCAGACATACTTTAATTTTGTTTATATATTCAACTTATCAATCTGAAAATATTTAGCTATTCAAATCCATATTACCATTTTTCAAGTTATGCTATTTAAAAAAATGATATTATTTAAAGAATATACCAAATTAGATTAAACTTTAAACAAGGCAATTTAAAGTTACAATAAAAGAAGTGCATCAAATAATGAAAACCCACAGTTTTTTTATGTTGATTAGTAGTATATATATAAATATAGTTTTCTCAGTCAATGTAACTTATTAATTTGTGAAGGCTATATGATTTTGTTGTTGTTGTAATGTAATAAAAATTTGGGTTAGGGTGGGTCATATTGTTATTTAATAAAGAATATACTAATACTTGACCCACTCACACCCAAACGCTAACTCGCACAGTCTTTTTTGGGGGATACAGGTTTAGTGTTGTAAAAAAAACGCAGGTTCACTTGCCATATTCAAGTAGTGATCCAGAATGCCAAACAATTTAAAATCGACTTGAAAAGTATATCTCAACACTTTATTTGTTCAGGACCAAAAATGAATAAAAATTTTGGGCGCTCTTTCACTTATGTACGTGAAAAGTTATGCAAAAAACAAAACAAAATAATACCGCATACCAACACATATTGTTTGGGTTAGGGTGCGGGTTAGCATTTGGGTGAGGGTGGGTCAAGTAATATTATGTTTATTATTAATAATAACTCAACCAACCCTCAACCAAACGCTAACCCGCACCCTAACCCAAACAATATTCGTTGTGGTATGCGGCATTTAAAGAAAGTTTTGTTTTTATTAATATTCACGTACATAAGTGAAAGAGCGCCAAATTTTGGCGCTGTTCTAGAATCCTACCACAACAAACATTATTTGTTTAGGGTGCGGGTTAGCGTTTGGTTTAGGGTGGGTCAAGTATTATTATTTAATAAAGAATATACTAATACCCACTCACACCCAAACGCTAACTCGCACCTTAACTCAAATAATGTGCGTTGATTTAATAATGTGCTAGGATTCTAGACCAGCGCCCATTTTTGTGAACAGCTGATTTCTCCCGCAATAAAAATTGATTATGAACAAATCTACGCCGCTCGTTCCATTGGCAAACCTTGAATGGACGCCATCTTTTGTCCCAAAAATATATTGGATTTCTGTTTTCGCAGAATATAGTGTTTTTCAACCCTGGTGCTATTTCTAATGCTTTAGAGCAGAGATTCCCAACCGGGGGTACTGGAACCCCCTTGGTGGTACGAGATCGGACACCAAGGGGTACGAAGATCCTTAGGCCGCAGAGCAGATTTTCAAATTGTAAATGATATTATGCCATTATGGTCTTTGCTTTGATAAAACAAAACAATTATCTACAAATAATAGTTTTTATTTAGTAAGAAACCTTATTGTTACATAACAATGAGTTTTTTAACTGCGCTGTCCGACTTTTCTTTTAGAGATTGCGAACTAAATATATGAATTTACCTTCTGCCACTAAAAATGAACAAGCAAGCACAAAGTTTGGAAGAAAATGCACTGATAAAGGGGGTATTCAATAAAGCCTTGCTGTAAATCTGATACAAACAATCTACTGTCCATTGCTAGAACTAGAATGTAAAAGACAGTATTTGAGGCACAGAAATCGGCTGTGCCGAAGGAGTTATTGCCCGAACAATTTACGAAACAAGTATAGACATGAAAAACCTCAAATATGATATCTTAATTTGCGTTGTGTAAAATCAAACCGTCGTTTGAGGCAGGGGTGGGCAATTATTTTTAGCCGTGGGCCGCATGGGAAACCTAAAATATTGTAGCGGGCCGGGTCAAAAAAGAGGATCTCAAATGCACGTAATATGACGTCATACTCTGACGGTGTAAAACAAATAATCAACCAATTTGTTACTACGTTTAGAGTTGTGCAAAAATGTGCAATTTAAGTCGTATTTGAAGAAGGTCACGAAAAGTAGCGCGAAGCGCGAAAAATTTGCGACTATGTTTGTTTGAAAATGCAAACTTTAATTTAGATTTAGATGGTACCTGAAGCATTGATCACCGACTAAAAATGTGCCGATGTGTTACAAAGTTTAACAAACTTGGCCTAATATTTACATATATTTTAAATGTAAGGCCAAGTTTGTTAAACTTTCGTTGGAGAGAGTGCCACTGAGCAGAGGACGCTACTTGTCTGTGAAGTTGCCAAAAAATCGCGTGGAACATATACGAGCAACACAGAAGAGATTCGTGCGAAGCGAGAAAAGAATTTCCATTTTAGCATTTAAAACAGGCTAAAAATCGAATTTGGCGGGGTCTTGACAAGATCTGTCAACTTGCCCTGGTTTTCGCTTAGCCTATGTATTTTATTGAAAATAAACCGCATGCCGGATTAAGGATCCGGCCCGCGGGCCGTATGTTGCCCAGGTCTGGTTTGAGGGTATTTTATCAATGAAACAGCAACAAATATTTCACTGAGATGTGGAAAACAAAATATTTAACATTTAATTTTTTCTTGCGAAATACCAGTTCAACGTTTCACTGAAATATAAAATAAATGTAATTTAGCAATATATATCTGAAAAATGTCATCAGATTTTTTTTGGATTTTTTGGTGGGTACGAAGATAATGCTTTTTAAATGCTTTATGGTGACTCTGGGTATTTTGGATTTAACATTATGTTTCTGCTCTATTAGTAAGATATTTAACACACATGTTTTATAAGAGTGCAATAAATCGCGAAAAGTTTCTCTACATTGTGCACAGTTGAATTTCTATATTTCGACATCAAAGTACCACACCCTTCTAATAAAAAAGCAATAGGGCTGCCTCATTCTATTTACCATTCCTGTTGAGAAAAAGTTCTAAAAGTTCAATTGAAACAAAAATCATTCAAGTTAACTGGCAACGTTTGTAAATGACACAAAACAAATCTATCACTTCACCCCAGGGTTACGGAGCCGCAGTCGGACTTGTAGTCGTTTTATTTGGCTAAAGTCGGGTTAGGGACTCGAGTAAGACTACATACAACTACCCGAGTTCCGAGTGCGACGTGCGCATGCGAAGTACCAAACTACGGAACTGAAGAGCCCGGCAACTGTAAATTGTAAAGGTGAAATATTTTTCAACCATTTTTCAATGTAATAAGTAATATGACGCCCCTATGTGCGAATTGCTGAATATCAATCTTATTTTAGTAACGTGAATGGGTGAAATACAGGCTGTAGAGTCACAGTCGGACTCGTGACTCGACAAAATCGTTCATTTCCTAGGAGTCGGACTCGGGTTAATTATTTGACCGGACTTGGGTGAATTTTTACGAACTCCGCATCAGCTCACAATAACGATTTTTAAACCGGGGTCGCGCGGAAAACTAGTTTCGTGACAGAACTCATAATTTATTATTTTAAATAATGTTTTATAGAACACCTATCAAAGACAACTGGTTTACCAGAATGGCCGTAAGCTGCTCATGTTTTATGAAAGCTATCGCGAGTTCAAATGTTCTATCGTAATTTGCTCCTTTATTGTTGTATAATGATAATACTGCAATTGCAAAGTAATTGCACGGGTTTGCTACTGCTAGTACCGTACTAATACAGCTCAAAAATACAAATTTCGTTAGCATCCAAACGGACGTACAGTTATCGCAATTGGAAAAATTGAAAGTGAGAACAATATTGGCAATGTTTAAATTTTATAATACAATTTGCGAAAATTCTTTGGTTTTGTACTCGTTTTTTCGAAATGTTTAATTTTAAAATCATTTTTTCGAATTTTAAATTTTAATATATAACGCAAACTTCGAAAATTCACAAGCACGATTTGTTGTTTTACTCTGATTTTGAAAAGCTGGTAAAAAACAAGTTGTCATCTGATTCAATGACGTCACACCGAAACTAGCCGTTCGTTTGGATAAGGGTGGTCCAAACCAAGGTCCGCGGCCGCAACTCTGGCACACCGCGACACACCTGGCATGGTCTCGCAGCATACCAGATGCGGAGCACTGATATAAATCAAAGTAATTTAAAGAAACTGAAACAAAATTATTAAACAACACATCAGTATAAAAACAGAAGGACTTACTCAATTAAAACTTAGTACTGTAAGTGGTACGAAGTGGTACTGAGTCTCTCTCAAATCATAATCCAATATACTTAATTACAAGGCGTTGATACATAATATCTATGATAGAATAAAAGCAATGATTTAGGCCAAGGTATTTTATGTATTCAGACAAGTTTAAGACTTGTATCTGTTATGGATTTTTTTATGATAATACAAATAATTAGATCCAGTGAAACATTTTCCGCATTCATCACATTTATAAGGCTTTTCTCCAGTGTGAATTCTATGGTGTACATTCAAAGAACTAGATCGACTGAAACTTTTTTCACAAACATCACATTTAAAAGGTTTTTCTCCAGTGTGAATTCGTTCATGTATGTACAAATGACTAGATCGTCTGAAACAATTTCCACAATGATTACATTTAAAAGGTTTTTCTCCAGTGTGAACTCTTTTGTGTTCACGCAGAGAACTTGATTTAACAAAACATATTCCACAATCTTTGCATTTAAAAGGTTTTTCTCCAGTGTGAATTCTTTTGTGTTCATTCAAACAACTAGATTTACCAAAATATTTTCCACAATCTTTGCATTTAAAAGGTTTTTCTCCGGTGTGAATTCTTTTGTGTTTAACCAAGTCACTAGATTGGCTGAAACATTTTCCACAATGGTCACATTTAAAAGGTTTTTCTCCGGTGTGAATTCTTTTATGTGCATTCAAAGAACTAGATTGATTGAAACATTTTCCACAATCATCACATTTAAAAGGTTTTTCTCCCGTGTGAATTCTTTTGTGTTTAACCAATTCACTAGATCGGCTGAAACATTTTACACAAATATCACATTTAAAAGGTTTTTCTCCAGTGTGAATTTTTTTGTGTTGAAACAAGGTATTAGATTGACTAAAACATTTTCTGCAATTATCGCATTTAAAAGGTTTTTCTCCCGTGTGAATTCTTTTGTGTTTAACCAATTCACTAGATCGGCTGAAACATTTTACACAAATATCACATTTAAAAGGTTTTTCTCCCGTGTGAATTCTTTTGTGTTTAACCAATTCACTAGATCGGCTGAAACATTTTACACAAATATCACATTTAAAAGGTTTTTCTCCAGTGTGAATTCTTTTGTGTTGAAACAAGGTATTAGATTGACTAAAACATTTTCCACAATCATCACATTTGTAAGGTTTTTCTCCAGTGTGGACCCTTTTGTGTATACAAAACAATCTAGAGCTGCAAAATTGTTTTCCACAAACATCACATTTTAATAATTTCTCTTTAATGTAAACTTGTTTTATCATGTTAATATCACAGTGTTCAAGTAAACATTTGTTGCAGTCTTCATTTTTGGGTAGATTTATGAGGTTTACAGGGGGTGTACTTTCCCTTTCTTGTTTTTCCTTCTTAATATTACAACTTTGTTCTTGAAATATGTTGTCTAGCATTACTTTGTAAGGGTCCTTGTCAGTAAACAAATCACTTTGCTTCAACAAATATTGTCTTCCCATAAAATCAAGAAAGTCATTCGCAGAGTGAATCTGATAAAACTCAAGCCAGCCTGGAATGTAAACTTGTGAATCTTCATCTGAAGAAACATCATCATTCTGGTTTGTCCACTGCCATTGCAAATCAGACATAATTTTACTATGTTTAAAGATTTAGCTAATAATGAAGCTGTAAACAATGTTTAACACTTAAACAGAAACAACATGTCACAAAAAAAATATATTAATAATGTTGGAAAAGGCATCATATATCATTTTAAGTAAAAGTTTTGATAATTTTATCCAATTAAACATGTTTTTTACATTTGATGTAACTTTGCAAGGTCATCGTAAATAAATAAACGAGCGAAAAGTTAGGATTCAACGAAAGCTTGCGCAAATAAGAAGGGGTTCGACAGATTAGCAAAGGTTAAGAATATAGAAGGACAACATTTATAAGATTACTTTTAAGTGAGAAATTTTGACTAGATTTGTAGAAATGTTTTCAACAATTCTCACATTTAAATTTGTTCGCTCATTGTCAGCTTAAGTATTCACTATTTAATGAATGTCCAGAATCCCCAATGGCTGGAAAATTGTACACAATAAACACATTTATAAGATTTTTTAAGAAATCGATAAAAATAGGCACAAAATTTTCAAAAAGTTTGGGCATATTTTAGCGTTTCTTTCTATGGTGTAATTTTTTGTGAGTGTTTAGGATAGTAGATCGGCTAAAACATTTTTCACAAACATCACATTTAAAAGGTTTTTCTCCAGTGTGAATTCTTTTGTGTACAAATAAGTTACCAGATTGTTTAAAACATTTTCCACAAACATCACATTTAAAAGGTTTTTCTTTGGTGTGAATTCTTTTGTGTACAACCAGAGCACTAGATATATAAAAACATTTTCCACAATCATCACATTTAAAAGGTTTTTCTCCGGTGTGAATTCTTTTATGTACGTACAAAGTACTAGATCGGCTAAAACATTTTCCACAATCATCACATTTAAATGTTTCTTCTCTGGTGTGAATTATTTTGTGTCTTAACAAGTCACTAGATTGATTAAAACATTTTCGACAAACATCACATTTAAAGGGTGTTTCTCCGGTGTGAATTCTTTTATGTCTATACAAATTACATGATTTAGTAAAACATTTTCCACAATCTTTGCATTTAAAAGGTTTTTCTCCAGTGTGAATTCTTTTGTGTACAACCAGAGCACTAGATTGACTAAAACATTTTTCACAAACATCACATTTGTAAGATTTTTCACCAGTGTGAATTCGTTTATGTGCATACAAAGAACTAGCTTTACTAAAACATTTTCCACAATCGTCACATTTGTAAGGCTTTTCTCCAGTGTGAATTCTTTTATGTGTATACAAATTACTAGATCGACTAAAAGATTTTCTACAAATATCACATTTAAAAGGTTTTTCACCAGTGTGAATTCTTTTATGTGTATACAAAGAACTAGATCGACTAAAAGATTTTCTACAAATATCACATTTGTAAGATTTTTCACCAGTGTGAATTCTTTTGTGTGCATACAAAGTACTAGATTGAGTAAAACATTTTCCACAATCATCACATTTAAATGTTTTTTCTCCAGTGTGAATTCTTTTGTGCTTAAACAAGTCATTTGATCGTTTGAAACATTTTCCACAAATATCACATTTGTAAGATTTTTCACCAGTGTGAATTCGTTTATGTGCATACAAAGAACTAGCTTTACTAAACCATTCTCCACAATCTTTGCATTTAAAGGGCTTTTCTCCGGTGTGAATCCTTTTGTGTTTAAACAATGCATTAGATTGACTGAAACATTTTCCGCAATCATCACATTTAAAAGGTTTTTCTCCCGTGTGAATTCTTTCATGTCTATACAAATTACTAGATTGACTAAAACATTTTTCACAATCGTTGCATTTGAAAGGTTTTTCTCCGGTGTGAATTCTTTTGTGTGCATAAAAATTACTAGAATTACCAAAATATTTTCCACAATCATCACATTTAAAAGGTTTTTCTCCAGTGTGAATTCTTTTATGTACATACAAATGACTACATCGGTTGAAACATTTTCCACAATCATCACATTTAAAAGGTTTTTTTCCGGTGTGAATTCTTTTGTGCATACACAACAGCCTAGAGCTGCAAAATTGTTTTCCACAATCATCACATTTAAATGATTTCTCTTTAATTTGAATTTGTTTAAATATGTTATTATCACCATGTTCAACTAAACTTAAACATTTGTTGCAGTCTTCATTTTTGGGTGGAATTATGAGATTTACAGGGGGAGCGCTTTCCACCTCTTGTTTTTCCTTCTTAATATTACAACTTTTTTCTTGAAATATGTTGTCTAGCATTACTTTATAAGGGTCCTTGTCAGTAAACAAATCACTTTGCTTCAACAAATATTGTCTTCCCATAAAATCAAGAAAGTCATTCGCAGAGTGAATCTGATAAAACTCAAGCCAGCCTGGAATGTAAACTTGTGAATCATCATCTGAAGAAACATCATCATTCTGGTTGGTCCACTGCCATTGCAAATCAGACATACTTTAATTTTGTTTATATATTCAACTTATCAATCTGAAAATATTTAGCTATTCAAATCCATATTACCATTTTTCAAGTTATGCTATTTAAAAAAATGATATTATTTAAAGAATATACCAAATTAGATTAAACTTTAAACAAGGCAATTTAAAGTTACAATAAAAGAAGTGCATCAAATAATGAAAACCCACAGTTTTTTTATGTTGATTAGTAGTATATATATAAATATAGTTTTCTCAGTCAATGTAACTTATTAATTTGTGAAGGCTATATGATTTTGTTGTTGTTGTAATGTAATAAAAATTTGGGTTAGGGTGGGTCATATTGTTATTTAATAAAGAATATACTAATACTTGACCCACTCACACCCAAACGCTAACTCGCACAGTCTTTTTTGGGGGATACAGGTTTAGTGTTGTAAAAAAAACGCAGGTTCACTTGCCATATTCAAGTAGTGATCCAGAATGCCAAACAATTTAAAATCGACTTGAAAAGTATATCTCAACACTTTATTTGTTCAGGACCAAAAATGAATAAAAATTTTGGGCGCTCTTTCACTTATGTACGTGAAAAGTTATGCAAAAAACAAAACAAAATAATACCGCATACCAACACATATTGTTTGGGTTAGGGTGCGGGTTAGCATTTGGGTGAGGGTGGGTCAAGTAATATTATGTTTATTATTAATAATAACTCAACCAACCCTCAACCAAACGCTAACCCGCACCCTAACCCAAACAATATTCGTTGTGGTATGCGGCATTTAAAGAAAGTTTTGTTTTTATTAATATTCACGTACATAAGTGAAAGAGCGCCAAATTTTGGCGCTGTTCTAGAATCCTACCACAACAAACATTATTTGTTTAGGGTGCGGGTTAGCGTTTGGTTTAGGGTGGGTCAAGTATTATTATTTAATAAAGAATATACTAATACCCACTCACACCCAAACGCTAACTCGCACCTTAACTCAAATAATGTGCGTTGATTTAATAATGTGCTAGGATTCTAGACCAGCGCCCATTTTTGTGAACAGCTGATTTCTCCCGCAATAAAAATTGATTATGAACAAATCTACGCCGCTCGTTCCATTGGCAAACCTTGAATGGACGCCATCTTTTGTCCCAAAAATATATTGGATTTCTGTTTTCGCAGAATATAGTGTTTTTCAACCCTGGTGCTATTTCTAATGCTTTAGAGCAGAGATTCCCAACCGGGGGTACTGGAACCCCCTTGGTGGTACGAGATCGGACACCAAGGGGTACGAAGATCCTTAGGCCGCAGAGCAGATTTTCAAATTGTAAATGATATTATGCCATTATGGTCTTTGCTTTGATAAAACAAAACAATTATCTACAAATAATAGTTTTTATTTAGTAAGAAACCTTATTGTTACATAACAATGAGTTTTTTAACTGCGCTGTCCGACTTTTCTTTTAGAGATTGCGAACTAAATATATGAATTTACCTTCTGCCACTAAAAATGAACAAGCAAGCACAAAGTTTGGAAGAAAATGCACTGATAAAGGGGGTATTCAATAAAGCCTTGCTGTAAATCTGATACAAACAATCTACTGTCCATTGCTAGAACTAGAATGTAAAAGACAGTATTTGAGGCACAGAAATCGGCTGTGCCGAAGGAGTTATTGCCCGAACAATTTACGAAACAAGTATAGACATGAAAAACCTCAAATATGATATCTTAATTTGCGTTGTGTAAAATCAAACCGTCGTTTGAGGCAGGGGTGGGCAATTATTTTTAGCCGTGGGCCGCATGGGAAACCTAAAATATTGTAGCGGGCCGGGTCAAAAAAGAGGATCTCAAATGCACGTAATATGACGTCATACTCTGACGGTGTAAAACAAATAATCAACCAATTTGTTACTACGTTTAGAGTTGTGCAAAAATGTGCAATTTAAGTCGTATTTGAAGAAGGTCACGAAAAGTAGCGCGAAGCGCGAAAAATTTGCGACTATGTTTGTTTGAAAATGCAAACTTTAATTTAGATTTAGATGGTACCTGAAGCATTGATCACCGACTAAAAATGTGCCGATGTGTTACAAAGTTTAACAAACTTGGCCTAATATTTACATATATTTTAAATGTAAGGCCAAGTTTGTTAAACTTTCGTTGGAGAGAGTGCCACTGAGCAGAGGACGCTACTTGTCTGTGAAGTTGCCAAAAAATCGCGTGGAACATATACGAGCAACACAGAAGAGATTCGTGCGAAGCGAGAAAAGAATTTCCATTTTAGCATTTAAAACAGGCTAAAAATCGAATTTGGCGGGGTCTTGACAAGATCTGTCAACTTGCCCTGGTTTTCGCTTAGCCTATGTATTTTATTGAAAATAAACCGCATGCCGGATTAAGGATCCGGCCCGCGGGCCGTATGTTGCCCAGGTCTGGTTTGAGGGTATTTTATCAATGAAACAGCAACAAATATTTCACTGAGATGTGGAAAACAAAATATTTAACATTTAATTTTTTCTTGCGAAATACCAGTTCAACGTTTCACTGAAATATAAAATAAATGTAATTTAGCAATATATATCTGAAAAATGTCATCAGATTTTTTTTGGATTTTTTGGTGGGTACGAAGATAATGCTTTTTAAATGCTTTATGGTGACTCTGGGTATTTTGGATTTAACATTATGTTTCTGCTCTATTAGTAAGATATTTAACACACATGTTTTATAAGAGTGCAATAAATCGCGAAAAGTTTCTCTACATTGTGCACAGTTGAATTTCTATATTTCGACATCAAAGTACCACACCCTTCTAATAAAAAAGCAATAGGGCTGCCTCATTCTATTTACCATTCCTGTTGAGAAAAAGTTCTAAAAGTTCAATTGAAACAAAAATCATTCAAGTTAACTGGCAACGTTTGTAAATGACACAAAACAAATCTATCACTTCACCCCAGGGTTACGGAGCCGCAGTCGGACTTGTAGTCGTTTTATTTGGCTAAAGTCGGGTTAGGGACTCGAGTAAGACTACATACAACTACCCGAGTTCCGAGTGCGACGTGCGCATGCGAAGTACCAAACTACGGAACTGAAGAGCCCGGCAACTGTAAATTGTAAAGGTGAAATATTTTTCAACCATTTTTCAATGTAATAAGTAATATGACGCCCCTATGTGCGAATTGCTGAATATCAATCTTATTTTAGTAACGTGAATGGGTGAAATACAGGCTGTAGAGTCACAGTCGGACTCGTGACTCGACAAAATCGTTCATTTCCTAGGAGTCGGACTCGGGTTAATTATTTGACCGGACTTGGGTGAATTTTTACGAACTCCGCATCAGCTCACAATAACGATTTTTAAACCGGGGTCGCGCGGAAAACTAGTTTCGTGACAGAACTCATAATTTATTATTTTAAATAATGTTTTATAGAACACCTATCAAAGACAACTGGTTTACCAGAATGGCCGTAAGCTGCTCATGTTTTATGAAAGCTATCGCGAGTTCAAATGTTCTATCGTAATTTGCTCCTTTATTGTTGTATAATGATAATACTGCAATTGCAAAGTAATTGCACGGGTTTGCTACTGCTAGTACCGTACTAATACAGCTCAAAAATACAAATTTCGTTAGCATCCAAACGGACGTACAGTTATCGCAATTGGAAAAATTGAAAGTGAGAACAATATTGGCAATGTTTAAATTTTATAATACAATTTGCGAAAATTCTTTGGTTTTGTACTCGTTTTTTCGAAATGTTTAATTTTAAAATCATTTTTTCGAATTTTAAATTTTAATATATAACGCAAACTTCGAAAATTCACAAGCACGATTTGTTGTTTTACTCTGATTTTGAAAAGCTGGTAAAAAACAAGTTGTCATCTGATTCAATGACGTCACACCGAAACTAGCCGTTCGTTTGGATAAGGGTGGTCCAAACCAAGGTCCGCGGCCGCAACTCTGGCACACCGCGACACACCTGGCATGGTCTCGCAGCATACCAGATGCGGAGCACTGATATAAATCAAAGTAATTTAAAGAAACTGAAACAAAATTATTAAACAACACATCAGTATAAAAACAGAAGGACTTACTCAATTAAAACTTAGTACTGTAAGTGGTACGAAGTGGTACTGAGTCTCTCTCAAATCATAATCCAATATACTTAATTACAAGGCGTTGATACATAATATCTATGATAGAATAAAAGCAATGATTTAGGCCAAGGTATTTTATGTATTCAGACAAGTTTAAGACTTGTATCTGTTATGGATTTTTTTATGATAATACAAATAATTAGATCCAGTGAAACATTTTCCGCATTCATCACATTTATAAGGCTTTTCTCCAGTGTGAATTCTATGGTGTACATTCAAAGAACTAGATCGACTGAAACTTTTTTCACAAACATCACATTTAAAAGGTTTTTCTCCAGTGTGAATTCGTTCATGTATGTACAAATGACTAGATCGTCTGAAACAATTTCCACAATGATTACATTTAAAAGGTTTTTCTCCAGTGTGAACTCTTTTGTGTTCACGCAGAGAACTTGATTTAACAAAACATATTCCACAATCTTTGCATTTAAAAGGTTTTTCTCCAGTGTGAATTCTTTTGTGTTCATTCAAACAACTAGATTTACCAAAATATTTTCCACAATCTTTGCATTTAAAAGGTTTTTCTCCGGTGTGAATTCTTTTGTGTTTAACCAAGTCACTAGATTGGCTGAAACATTTTCCACAATGGTCACATTTAAAAGGTTTTTCTCCGGTGTGAATTCTTTTATGTGCATTCAAAGAACTAGATTGATTGAAACATTTTCCACAATCATCACATTTAAAAGGTTTTTCTCCCGTGTGAATTCTTTTGTGTTTAACCAATTCACTAGATCGGCTGAAACATTTTACACAAATATCACATTTAAAAGGTTTTTCTCCAGTGTGAATTTTTTTGTGTTGAAACAAGGTATTAGATTGACTAAAACATTTTCTGCAATTATCGCATTTAAAAGGTTTTTCTCCCGTGTGAATTCTTTTGTGTTTAACCAATTCACTAGATCGGCTGAAACATTTTACACAAATATCACATTTAAAAGGTTTTTCTCCCGTGTGAATTCTTTTGTGTTTAACCAATTCACTAGATCGGCTGAAACATTTTACACAAATATCACATTTAAAAGGTTTTTCTCCAGTGTGAATTCTTTTGTGTTGAAACAAGGTATTAGATTGACTAAAACATTTTCCACAATCATCACATTTGTAAGGTTTTTCTCCAGTGTGGACCCTTTTGTGTATACAAAACAATCTAGAGCTGCAAAATTGTTTTCCACAAACATCACATTTTAATAATTTCTCTTTAATGTAAACTTGTTTTATCATGTTAATATCACAGTGTTCAAGTAAACATTTGTTGCAGTCTTCATTTTTGGGTAGATTTATGAGGTTTACAGGGGGTGTACTTTCCCTTTCTTGTTTTTCCTTCTTAATATTACAACTTTGTTCTTGAAATATGTTGTCTAGCATTACTTTGTAAGGGTCCTTGTCAGTAAACAAATCACTTTGCTTCAACAAATATTGTCTTCCCATAAAATCAAGAAAGTCATTTGCAGAGTGAATCTGATAAAACTCAAGCCAGCCTGGAATGTAAACTTGTGAATCATCATCTGAAGAAACATCATCATCCTGGTTTGTCCACTGCCATTGCAAATCAGACATAATTTCACTATAGTAATATATTTAACTTATCAATCTGAAAATATTTAGCTAATCAAATCCATATTACCATTTAAACAAGCTATGTAAAGTAAAAAATGATATTATTTATACTAGAGATAGACCAATATCCATTTTTTGGACCGATAACGATTCCCGATTTTTTACAATTTTTCAACCTATAACCGATACCGATTTTTTATATACCTGGGAAATGTTTAAAACTTGAATAAATTGAAAATGAAATCCTAGTAATGTTTTTTATACACCTTTATTAATTATTAAAATATTATTTTGCATATTTACTTGGCGTGATGCTAAAACCAAAATGTTTTTCATAAAAAAATTAACAAGTTATTTGTTGTAAAGGAAAAATTATATCATATTTTGTGCTAAAATATCCGCAAAAGTATCGGCTTACATTTACCGATACCGATATATCGGTAGAAGCCAAATATCGACCGAAATTATCGGTAAACCGATATATCGGTCTATCTCTAATTTATACCGAATTGAATTAAAGTTTTAACGAGGCAACTTTAAAGTTACAAAAAAAGGGCGCTCTTTCACTATTGTACGTAAAAATTATCAAAATTTTTTTTTTTCAAATGCCGCATACCACAACTCATATTGTTTGGGTTAGGGCAAGGGTCTCAAACTCAAATTGCTCTGAGGGCCAAATGAGGACGTGTCAAATGCCCAAGGGCCGCAATTCATAATAAATAAGAACACAATATAATATAAACACATGTAGGCTGATTTTAGGCTATAGTTATTTGTTCTGGCTGCTTTACTGGCAGCATTTTTCAACAAGGATCTCGATATTGGGCTTCAAATTGTCAGCAGAAACAAATCTTAGAGTTGCTTGCAGATGTGGACTGCCTAATATTGGCAAAGAAACTTCTTTGTTTGCAAAATGCTGGTTTAGCTTTTTATTTTTTTACTTTGCCATGGTAAGCATATTATTTATCACGGTGCATTGTTTCGAAGTGCAAACCCTTGTTATACTTCTTCGTAACAGAGATCTTCTGCCGGCAAATAAGGCAATAACTCGTACCTCTGACCGCGGTGACAAAATATAACTCCTCCCACTTATCTTAAAAAACTTTTCCTTCGTCTGTGATTTTTCTCATTTTTGAGGCAAAAGACAAGTATAATTTAGCTTTTTAAGCTATAGAAATTTATTTCAATACTAGGCTAGAACAATCAAAGCCTACAACTCGACAATGAACAACTGTACAGAGTTAAATAGGCAATGTGACATAATAGTAGATCTTTTACCGCATAAATGGTAGCGTTTGAAAGTGATATGACAGTGAAGTTTGATGAGTATAGTTTCAGTTTTTTGAAGCAATTTTAGAGTGAATTTTAACTTTTAAATCTAATAAAAAAAGATATGTGGCACTTAAATATTGTTAAATACTTGAAAATCCAAAATTTTTACACGGGCCGCACAAATGTTTCTCGGGCCGCGTGTTTGAGACCCTTGGGTTAGGGTGTGGGTTAGCGTTTGGTTGAGGGTCGGTCAAGTTATTATTAATAATAAACATAATATTACTTGACCCACCCTCAACCAAACGCTAACCCGCACCCTAACCCAAACAATATGCGTTGTGGTATGCGGTATTATTATTATTATTTTTTTTGCATAACTTTTCACGTACAATAGTGAAAGAGCGCCAAAAAAAGAAGTGTTCCAATCCATGAAAAACCCACAGCAACCTAACCCAACTAATGTGCGTTGTGGAAGGATTCTAGTCCAGCACCCCTTTCTTTTAATTTTAGGTGTACAAGTTTTTCAAGTGTGCACACAAATTGCTTTCAAAAAAAATCTCGGGTGTGCCGTGTGCACCTGCCACAGAATGCAGACTGGCCGGTCACATTGTCTAAGCTGCTAAATTGCAATTCAACAAAAACACAAATGTTACATAATAACCTCGAATACACATCTAGGATGTGTCCTTAAAATCTAGATATTTGCTTTCTTGTGAACAGCTGATTTCTCGCTGAAATACCTGTTTATAAACGAATGCACGCCACTCTTTAAATGTGCAAACGTTTAATGGACGCCATCTTTTGTCAAAAAAAGAAACTTAATTTCTGTTTTCTCAGAATAGTGTTTTCCTAACCGTGGTGCTCTTTCTAATGCTTCCGAGAGACGCGAGGTATTTTGGATTTAGCACTATGTTGCTGCACTATTTGTAAGCTATTTAACACACATGTTTTATAAGAGTGTGTAGAGAAACGACGCATGTCTGTTTGTGCTTGTAATTATAGCGTGTTCGCCTGGTAAAGTGTTAAATATTTCACCTAGATACTCATTTCCTTTCGTGGCCGTTCTGGCAAATCTAGCCGACATTCGACTCAGCTAATCTCCATCGCAGTCGCTCTTGTGCTATATAGTGTCACGCTGCTGTTGGATTAAACACTACTGTCAACTGATGCATGCCTTACTGGCGAGACCCGTTTTTACTGCGCTGTAATTCTTTTATTGAAAGCGAGCTATGCTAAATTATGTGAATGTACAATAAATCTATAAGCGACCTGACAGTATGCTGTTTAAATTACAATGGCAGTTTGTTTTAGTTTCGATTTAGTGGAGTTCAGATAGCACTGTGGTCATGTCCCCCCTGTAGAAATATACAAGTGCAATTAATCGCGAAAAGTTTCTCTACATTGTCACAGTTGAGTTTCTGTATTTCGACATCAAAGTACCCCACCTACCTAATAAAAAATGCCGATAGGGCTGCCTCATTCTATTAACCATTCCTGTTGAAAAAGCTCTAAACATTCAATTGAAACAAAAACCATTCAAGTTAACTGGTAAGGTTTGTAAATGACACAAAACAAAAATATCACTTCTCCCCAGGGTTACGGAGCCGCAGTCGGAATTGGGACACAACGTAGTCGGTTTATTTGATCGGACGTGCGCATGCGCAGTACCTAATTTCGAAACTGATGAACCCGGCAACTGTAAATTGTAAAGGTGGAACAGCATATTGTGGAATATTTTTCAACCATGTATTGAAGGTGATGAGTAATATTAAAGCCCTATGAGTGAAGGTGTAGCGAATCAGCGTCTGTATTTGTTATTTACAGTACTGTGTTTGTTGTGCGTGAGCTAAAGTCTGCTAAAGTCTTTCTGGCGTATTTCCTATGCGCTGCATCCTGCTAGTCAACTGGCTAGTTTTAATCTTCAACGCATTCGCTTTGAATGCAACGTTAGTCATGTCCTTTCTACTGCACAACAGTCAACGATGCGCTCCTTACTGGCAAAACGTGTTTTTACTGCGCTGTAAGCTCTTTTATTGAAAGCGAAATATGCTAATATATGTGAATGTACAATAAATCTATAAGCGACCTGACAGTATGCTCTTTAAATTACAATGGCAGTTTGTTTTAGTTTCGACTTAGTGGAGTTCAGATAGCACGGTGGTCATGTCTCACCTGTTGAAATATACAAATGATTGAATATCAATCTTATTTTAGTAACGTAGATGGGTGAAATACAGGCTCTAGAGCAGGGGTCGGCAACCTACGTCTACGGCCCGCTGTAATTCATCCGGCCCGCCGCCTCTTTGACAAATTAGATACGAGTCCATTTCACGTACTTTTTGACTATTTTAACTACGTTTTTGAACGTCCGGTTTATTTACGTTTTGATGCTGTGTTTTCACCTAGATCAGCGCTTCTTTACCGTTGCGACATGAAAGGCAGCCAAGTGCGACACGGAAAAACGAAAAACGTATTCAAAATGATGGACATATATTTTTTAACATATTATTTATTTTTGTCAATGTAATAAAAAAAAACGGAATTTAACAGAAATGCCGGTATATAAAAAAAAACTAAATAGCGCTTGCTTCGCTCGCCAGGTATGCCTTGACTTAAAAGGTTAACAAACACTAAACTAGATTAACTTTAAAATGTTATCGCGTTACATCAAAGTAGTTTTAATACACTTTTTATGAGTAGTATGAGTGACGACGTGTGAACTCGAATTTAAACCAAACAAACGCCTTTTTTCGCGCTTTGCGCCAACACTTTATTGTCCCTTGAACTGATTAAACACGTTTTAAGGTTCAAAAACGATCCGAGGCCCGCCTTATTCACAGTTGTTCTAACATAAAAATAACACAATGCTTAGTTATCATTTTGTGCGGCCCGCAGAGACCTTCCTAGGTTTGGTTTTGGCCCTCGACTAGAAAAAGGTTACCGACCCCTGCTGTAGAATCACAGTCGGACTCAGGACTCGACGAAATCGTACATTTGCTAGGAGTGGGACTAGGGTTTATTGTTTGACCGGAGTCGGGTGAACTCCGAAGCCCTGCTTACAACAAGGATTTTTACCTGGGGTTCCACGAATAACTAGTGTTCAGTGATAGAATTTATAATTCATTATTTTTTAGTACAGCGTTTCTCAACTCCGCATAGTGTACAATAAATATGGTGTATCAGTCACACCTCTTAGATAAATTCAGAGTAGGTCGAGATATAATAACAATTTTTTAATATCCTATTTTTCACTTAGTTATCTGAATTTTGACAGCCTCTTTGACATAAAGACAATAATTTACATTGTAAAATAAATATTGGTTACTTTTAACTAATTTTGGCCAGTCTGTCAAAAGCTTTCGGTGTGCTAGGTTACTGTACTATTAAACTATAATGCTGTTTAGTTAGAATTGCTCAAGGTAAAATCAATGGCATTGTATGCAGTAAAAAAAGGCAGTGAATGGTGTAATTGGTTGCTCATTTTGCTTAAGTAACATATTTCAGTTTGTGTTGCATAATTTTTACCAATATTCTGTGACATCTCAGAAATACAGCTATAACATAACAACACAAATTACAGGCTTTAAAAGCTATAGAAATCCTAAAATTATGTACTATATCTCATAGTTTCACATTATTCCACTTATAACAAGAAATAAAACAACTAGATACATTGTGGTCATTTTGTTTTCTATTGTTAGTATTTTTGCTGTTTTTTTGCTTGTCTGTTTTACGTAAATCTTTTCAGCCAATAAGATCTACGCATACTATGACTTGTTTAACTGTGTGACTCATAAACTATATGAAGTTTATTGTTCTAAAATAACAAAGCCTATACAGAAGTGGGCATCATTTTGACTGTTTAGATTATCTCTATATTCTATTTCAACATCCATAAAGTGCAATATCTGTATAGTTAAAAAAGTGGCAATATTTCGAACAATATGGAATCCTTTTTTGTGCCTATGGCTTCATGAATTATTTTAAATAAAATTCTTTATTTATCACAATTAAACACTTTGTTTTTTGTTTGATGTAACTTTGTGACATTATGCCTACATAAAAATCTTTAAGCCCAACCCCTCAAAATACCAAAATTCTATATCCACCCTGCTAAATGGCAAATATAGTTGAAAAAAATAGACCAAGCGAAAATTTGGGATTCAACGAATGCTTGCGCAACAAAGTAAAGGTTCGACAAATTAGAAAAGATTGAGAAACACTGATATAGAGGGACGACATTTAATTAGTGTAAATTTTGACTAGATTTGTAGAAATGTTTCCAACAATCCTCACATTTAAATTTGTTCGCACATTGTAAACATTAGAATTCACTTTTTAATGGATGTCCAGAATCCCTAATGGCCTAAATATTGTACACAATAAACACATTTATAGGATTTTTCTGAAAAACGCTTAAAATAGGCATAACATCTTCAATAATCTTTTAATACAATTCAGGGAACTAGAATGATCAAAACATTTCTCACAAACAGCACATTTAAAAGGTTTTTCTCCAGTATGAACACTTTTGTGGCTATACATATGACTAGATCAGTTGAAACATTTTCCACAATCGATACATTTACAAGGTTTTTATCCAGTGTGAACTCTTTTATGTACATACAAATGACTAGATTGGTTGAAACATTTTTCACAATCATCACATTTAAAAGGTATTTCTCCAGTGTGAACTCTTATGTACATACAAATGACTAGATTGGTTGAAACATTTTTCACAATCATCACATTTAAAAGGTATTTCTCCAGTGTGAATTCTTTTGTGTTGATACAAGTTACAAGATTCACTAAAACATTTCCCACAATCATTGCATTTAAAATGTTTTTCTCCAGTGTGAATTCTTTTATATCTATCAAAACTACTAGATTGGTTGAAATATTTTCCACAATCCTCACATTTTAATTTGTATGCTCATTGTCAACGCAGGTATTCAGTTTTTAATTGATGTCCAGAATCCCTAATGGCCTGAAAATTGTACACAATCAACACATTTATAAGATTTTTAAAGTGCTCAAAATTTTCAAAAATGTCTGGGTATAATTTAGGGTTTCTTTCTATTGTGAATTTTTTTGTGAGTGTTTAGGGTACCAGATTGACTGAAACATTTTTCACAAACATCACATTTAAAAGGTTTTTCTCCAGTGTGAACTCTTTTATGTGCATACAAATTACTAGATTTGTTGAAACATTTTCCACAATCATTACAGTTAAAAGGGTTTTCTCCGTGAATTCTTTTGTGTATGTACAGAGCACTAGATTGATTAAAACATTTTTTACAAACATCACATTTGTAAGGTTTTTCTCCGGTGTGAATTCTTTGGTGTTTATACAAACTACTAGACTCACTAAAACATTTTCCACAATCTTTGCACTTATATGGTTTTTCTCCAGTGTGAACTCTTTTATGTGAACGCAAATTACTAGAATCAGTAAAACATTTTCCACAATCGTTGCATTTATGTGTTTTTTGTCCAGTGTGAACTCTTTTGTGTGCATACAAATGATTAGATTGGCTAAAGCACTTTCCACATAGATCACATTTGTAAGGTTTTTTTCCAGTGTGAACTCTTTTGTGTACAAGCAAGTCATTAGATCGCCTGAAACATTTTTCACAATCATCACATTTAAAAGGTTTTTCTCCAGTGTGAATTCTTTTATGAACATACAAATTACTAGACCGGTTGAAACATTTTTCACAGTCATCACATTTAAAAGGTTTTTCTCCGGTGTGAATTATTTTGTGTATGTACAAAGTACTAGATCGGTTGAAACATTTTCCACAAACATCACATTTGTAAGGTTTTTCTGCAGTGTGAATTATTTTGTGTTTTAACAAGTCATTAGATCGACTAAAACATTTCCCACAAACATCACATTTGTAAGGTTTTTCCCTAGTGTGACTTTTTTTATGTATGTACAAAGTACTAGAATGGCTGAAACATTTTCCGCAATTGTCACATTTAAAAGTTTTTTTTCCAGTGTGAACTCTTTTATGTGTATATAAAGTACTTGAATGGCTAAAACACTTTCCGCAATCTTCACATTTAAAAGGTTTTTCTCCTGTGTGAATTGTTTTGTGTTCATTCAAACAACTAGATTTACCAAAATATTTTCCACAATCATCACATTTAAAAGGTTTTTCTCCTGTGTGAACTCTTTTATGTGTATATAAAGTACTAAAATGGCTAAAACATTTTCTGCAATCATCACATTTGTAAGGCTTTTCTCCAGTGTGAATTTGTTTGTGTCTATACAAGGTACTAGATTGACTGAAACATTTTTCACAAACATCACATTTAAAAGGTTTTTCTCCAGTGTGGATTCTTTTGTGTATACACAACAGTCTCGAGCTGCAAAATTGTTTTCCACAAACATCACATTTTAATGATTTTCTGTTAATGTTAACTTGTTTTACCATGTTATTATCACAATGTTCAAGTAAACATTTGTTGCAGTCTTCATTTTTGGGTGGATCCATAAGGTTTACAGGGGGCGTAGTTTCCCTTTCTTGTTTTTCCTTCTTAATATTACAACTTTGTTCTTGAAATATGTTGTCTAGCATTACTTTGTAAGGGTCCTTGTCAGTAAACAAATCACTTTGCTTCAACAAATATTGTCTTCCCATAAAATCAAGAAAGTCATTTGCAGAGTGAATCTGATAAAACTCAAGCCAGCCTGGAATGTAAACTTGTGAATCATCATCTGAAGAAACATCATCATCATTCTGGTTTGTCCACTGCCATTGCAAGTCAGACATACTTTTACTATGTTTATATATTTAGCTTATCAATTGAAAAACAAAATCTTTGCTATTAAAACAAGATATGTTATGTGAAAATATAATATTATTTAAAGACTGCAGCGAAATAAATTAAATTTAAAACAAGAATGTTTTAAAGTTACAACAAAGGAAGTGCATCAAATAATAAAAAAAACCTTACTTTTATCTTAGTGGTTGATTAGTAGTATACATAAAAACTGTTTTTCAGTCAATACAAGTTAATAAATTGGGCAGGCCTTATAAATATTTGGTTGTAATGTAATAAAATGTTTATACTGCCGAAAAAATAACACACAAAAGCTTTTGAAGAAAAAATCAATAATATGTAAATACTACAAAATTTTCTGTTTAAAATCTATTTTTGCATTTGAGATGTAATTTTTGTGTCTATTTTACAATGTTTGCCATTCTGGACCACTACTGGCAAGTGCACCTGCAATTTTTTTCAACAGACTAAATGTGCACCTTCAGATATTGTTGTAATTTGCCATACTCCTCACATAGGATACTGAATAGGTTTTTATTTGCCTATAGATATATTTAAACAGCTTTCTTTGAAAAAAATCAGTATTATATTTAAAGAAATACCTCGACACAAATAATGTAATACCTTGTTTTAATCTGTTTTTATATTTTTCAGTTTGTTTCTTTAGGCACGCTTTTTGGCCTCACATTAGATAAAAATAAATTGGTGCTAGTAATATATAAGGCGACAGAAAGTTTTTATTTGTATGATCAGGGCTGTCTGTAAAACTAAGGAATTTTTGCCCAGCTCGCCCGAACTCAATTATGGCACCACCCATCGCCACGAAATGAACCACTGATTTTAACAATTTTTGCTGGTTCATAAATATCCTACATTGGCCAGGTGTTGATCGTTGATACTTTGTTAACGACGACAAGAAAAAACGAACAAATATACAACATGCGGCGGAAAAAAATGATAGCTTTAGCAATACAGCCGGACAAGCTGTTCACAGAATGACCAGAGTTTGACCCGGTCAACCAGTCTGCATTTCATGGCACTTCGCACACGATCTTTGGTGTACAGTACCAAGTTTGGCGCTGGTCTAGAATCCTACCACATTTTCGTCAAGGGGTTTATATTGCTAAAAATATTTTGATTACGGTGTGAGTTTAAAAATGGGTTAGGGTGGGTCATGAATATTATTACAGTTATTCTTACATATTTATGCCTTCCTTACAATTTTAGGTTAGATAACTCGTTTCGTTTGTGTTAAAATAAATGTGGTAGGATTCCAGACCAATTTTGACGTGTGCAGGTGTACAATCATAGTTTTATGCGCACATTAAGTTAGGGAATCTAGCACAACTCAACCTTTCTATTAAGTTTAGGTGCAAGTTACCAATTTAAGTGTGCACACAAATTGCTTTTAAAAAATCTCGGGTGTGCACCTGCCACAGAATACAGACTGGCCGGTCACATTGTCTAAGCTGCTCAATTGTAATTCAACAAAAACAAAAATGTTGCATAATAAACCTCGTCGAATACATAACTAGAATTGTCCTTGAAATCTGGATATATGTGTAACCACGTGGGTGTGAAAAACCTTAAAAGTTTGTTTTGCTTTCTTGTGAACAGCTGATTTCTCCCGCTAAAAATTTTGTTCACACACAAATGGACGCCACGCGCTAAATGCGCAAACGTTAAATAGACGCCATCTTTTGTCAAAAACGATAATTAATTTCTGTTTTCTCAGAATAGTGTTTTCCAACATTGGTGCTGTTTCTAACGCTTCAGGGAGACTCTAGGTTTTTTGATTTAACACTATTGTATATTTCAACAGGGGAGGCATGACCACCGTGCTATCTGAACTCCACTAAATCGAAACTAAACAAACTGTCTTTGCATTTCAAAGCGCATCCTGTCAGGTCGCTTATAGATTTATTGTACATTCACATAATTCAGCATAGTTCGCTTTCAATAAAATGGCTTACAGCGCAGTAAAACACGTCTCGCAAGTAAGGAGTGCATCGTTGACTGTGTTGCAGTAGAAAGGACATGACTGTAGAGGTCCCACCGTCTGTATTTGTTATTTACTGTGTTTGTTGTGCGTGTGCTAAATGCCTTTTTAAGTCGTTCTGGTATATTTCCTTTGCCCACATCCTGCTCGTTAACTGGCCAGTTTTAATCCTCAACGCACTCGCTTTTACTGCAACGTAAGTCGTGTCCTTTCTACTGCAAAACAGTCAACAACGCACGCATTACTGGCAACACGTGTTTTTACTGCGCTGTAAGCTCTTTCATTGAAAGCGAAATATGCTAAATTATGTGAATGCACAATAAATCTTTAAGCGACCTGACAGTATCCTCTTTAAATTACAATGGCAGTTTGTTTCAGTTTCGATTTAGTGGAGTTCAGATAGCACGATGGTCACGTCTCATTTGTTGAAATATACAAGTTTCTTTCAAATCATAACCGAATATACTTAATTATAGGATTGCATTCATCCATAATATCTAAGAAAGAATAAAAGCAATGATTTAGGCCAGTATTTTATGTTTTTAGACAATTTTTTTATAAAGATTTGTCTCTGTTATGAATTTTTTTATGAACATACAAATAATTAGATCCAGTGAAACATTATCCACAATCATCACATTTGTAAGGTTTTTCTCCAGTGTGAATTCTTTTGTGTACGTACAAATGACTAGAACGGTTAAAACTTTTTCCACAATCATCGCATTTAAAAGGTTTTTCACCAGTGTGAACTCTTTTATGTCTATACAAATTACTAGATTCACGAAAACCTTTGCAACAATCTTTGCGGGAACACACAATAAGACCTAAAAAGCAACAATACATAAAGCCCAAAAAACTATAAAACCATAGTATTAAGACAAACGACATAATAAAGCCAAATACGCAGTAATATCCAGTACAGCATACGATCAAAATCGTCTGACTAAGACCTAAATCTGTCGGAATAAGGCCTAAATTCATCAGAATTAGTTCTAAATTCATCGGAATAAGGCCTAAATTCAACGGAATAAGGCCTAAATTCAACGGAATAAGGCCTAAATTCTTTGGAATAAGTTCTAAATTCATCGGAATAAGGCCTAAATTCAACGGAATAAGGCCTAAATTCATCGGAATAAGTTCTAATTTCATCGGAATAAGACCTAAGTTCATCGGAATAAGGCCTAAATTCATCGAAAGAAGGCCTAAATGGCCAGAATAACGCCCGAACCTGTAAGTAGAGGGTATGGAACGATCGGGGGCCATCGGTCTGGCATCGGCCGTTATGGTGACTACGTTTGGACGCCCTAGTCTGACCGGCGCCGTCAGGGCGCCGCTGTTTCGGCACCGGATTTTTTGTCCTGTTTGGGGTTATTGGTGGGTAATGGGTGGGGTTAGAAAATGGGTTAGTGTTGAAACTTTTAGGGGAGTTAGTGATGTACTTAGAGGTGGAGTTTGGGGTTAGTTAAAGTGTTGTTTAGGCCTGATTTTGACCTTTTAGGTCTTATTCCGACGGATTTAGGACTTATTACGATTTAGACGGTACTAATACCATAGGTATTAGTGCTATTTTGGTCTTATTCCGAATTGTGTTTTATTCTGACGTTGGTGTTATTCTTATCTTGGTCTTATGGCTGGAGTCCAATCTTTGCATTTGAAAGGTTTCTCTCCGGTGTGAATTCTTTTGTGTTTTAACAAGTCACTAGATTGGCCGAAACACTTTCCACAAATATCACATTTAAAGGGTTTTTCTCCAGTGTAGACTCTTTTGTGTGTAGACAAAGAACTAGAGTCACTAAAACATTTTCCACAAGCATCACATTTGAAAGATTTTTCACCGGTGTGAATTCTTTTGTGTTTATACAAAGTACTAGACTCACTAAAACATTTTCCACAAGCATCACATTTGAAAGGTTTTTCTCCCGTGTGAATTCTTTTGTGTGCATACAAATGACTAGATCGGCTGAAATATTTTCCACAATCAACACACCTAAAAGGCTTTTCACCTGTGTGTATTCTTTTATGTCTATACAAATTACTAGATTTAGTAAAACCTTTTCCACAATATTTGCATTTGAAAGGTTTTTCTCCAGTGTGAATTGCTTTGTGTTCATTCAAAGAACTAGATCGACTGAAACATTTTTCACAAACATCACATTTAAAAGGTTTTTCTCCGGTGTGAATTCTTTTGTGTGCATACAAATTACTAGATTGGCTGAAACATTTTCCACAAACGTCACATTTAAAAGGTTTTTCTCCAGTGAGAAGTTGTTTAGGCATGTTATGTTCACCTTGTTCATCTAAACATTTGTTGAAGTCTTCATTTTTGGGTGGATCTATAAGGTTTACAGGGGGCATAGTTTCCCTTTCTTGTTTTTCCTTCTTAATATTACAACTTTGTTCTTGAAATATGTTGTCTAGCATTACTTTGTAAGGGTCCTTGTCAGTAAACAAATCACTTTGCTTCAACAAATATTGTCTTCCCATAAAATCAAGAAAGTCATTTGCAGAGTGAATCTGATAAAACTCAAGCCAGCCTGGAATGTAAACTTGTGAATCATCATCTGAAGAAACATCATCATCATTCTGGTTTGTCCACTGCCATTGCAAATCAGACATACTTTTACTATGTTTATATATTTAGCTTATCAATTGAAAAACAAAATCTTTGCTATTAAAACAAGATATGTTATGTGAAAATATAATATTATTTAAAGACTGCAGCGAAATAAATTAAATTTAAAACAAGAATGTTTCAAAGTTACAACAAAGGAAGTGCATCAAATAATAAAAAAAACCTTACTTTTATCTTAGTGGTTGATTAGTAGTATACATAAAAACTGTTTTTAAGTCAATACAAGTTAATAAATTGGGCAGGCCTTATAAATATTTGGTTGTAATGTAATAAAATGTTTATACTGCCGAAAAAATAACACACAAAAGCTTTTAAAGAAAAAATCAATAATATGTAAATACTACAAAATTTTCTGTTTAAAATCTATTTTTGCATTTGAGATGTAATTTTTGTGTCTATTTTACAATGTTTGCCATTCTGGACCACTACTGGCAAGTGCACCTGCAATTTTTTTCAACAGACTAAATGTGCACCTTCAGATATTGTTGTAATTTGCCATACTCCTCACATAGGATACTGAATAGGTTTTTATTTGCCTATAGATATATTTAAACAGCTTTCTTTGAAAAAAATCAGTATTATATTAAAAATAGGTAACTTTTTCTTTTTTTAAAGAAATACCTCGACATGAATAATGTAATTCCTTGTTTTAATCTGTTTTTATATTTTTCAGTTTGTTTCTTTAGGCACGCTTTTTGGCCTCACATTAGATAAAAATAAATTGGTGCTAGTAATATATAAGGCGACAGAAAGTTTTTATTTGTATGATCAGGGCTGTCTGTAAAACTAAGGAATTTGCCCAGCTCGCCCGAACTCAATTATGGCACCCATCTCCACGAAATGAACCACTGATTTTAACAATTTTTGCTGGTTCATAAATATCCTACATTGGCCAGGTGTTGATCGTTGATACTTTGTTAACGACGACAAGAAAAAACGAACAAATTTACAACATGCGGCGGAAAAAAATGATAGCTTTAGCAATTCAGCTGGACAAGCTGTTCACAGAATGACCTGAGTTTGACCCGGTCAACCAGTCTGCATTTCATGGCACTTCGCACACGATCTTTGGTGTACAGTACCAAGTTTGGCGCTGGTCTAGAATCCTACCACATTTTCGTCAAGGGGTTTATATTGCTAAAAATATTTTGATTACGGTGTGAGTTTAAAAATGGGTTAGGGTGGGTCATGAATATTATTACAGTTATTCTTACATATTTATGCCTTCCTTACAATTCTAGGTTAGATAACTCGTTTGTGTTAAAATAAATGTGGTAGGATTCCAGACCAATTTTGATGTGTGCAGGTGTACAATCATAGTTTTATGTGCACCTTAAGTTCGGGAATCTAGCACAACTCAACCTTTCTATTAAGTTTAGGTGCAAGTTACCAATTTAAGTGTGCGCACAAATTGCTTTAAAAAAATCTCGGGTGTGCACCTGCCACAGAATACAGACTGGCCGGTCACATTGTCTAAGCTGCTCAATTGCAATTCAACAAAATCAAAAATGTTACATAATAAACCTCGTCGACTACATAACTAGGATGTGTCCTTAAAATCTGGATATATGTGTAACCACGTGGGTGTAAAAAACCTTAAAAGTTTGTTTTGCTTTCTTGTGAACAGCTGATTTCTCCCGCTAAAAATTTTGTTTACACACAAATGCACGCCACGCGTTAAATGCGCAAACGTTAAATAGACGCCATCTTTTGTCAAAAACGATAATTAATTTCTGTTTTCTCAGAATAGTGTTTTTCCAATCGTGGTGCTCTTTCTAATGCTTCCGGAAGCCACGAGATATTTTGAATTAAACACTATTTTGCTGCTCTATTAGTAACGCACATGTTTTATAAGAGTGCAATAAATCGCGAAATGGGTTTCTACATTGTGCACAGTTAAGTTTCTGTATTTTGGCATCAAAGTACCCCACCTACCTAATAAAAAAGCAATAGGGCTGCCTCATTCTATTTACCATTCCTGTTGAGAAAAAGCTCTAAACGCTCAATTGAATCAAAAATCATTCAAGTTAACTGGTAACAGTTGTAAATGGCACAAAACAAAAATATCACTTCACCCCAGGGTTAAGGTGCCGCAGTCGGACTTGGGAAACAACGTAGTCGGTTTATTTGGCTAGAGTCGGACGTGCGCATGCGCATGTCAAATTGCTAAGCTGATAGGGCTGCAAACTGTAAATAGTAAAGCTGGAATAGCATATGGTTGGATATTTTTCAACCATGTATTGAAGGCGATGAGTAATATGACACTCCTATGAGTGGATTGCTGAATAATAATCTTATTTTAGTAACGTGAATGGGTGAAATACAGGCTGTAGAGTCACAGTCGGACTCGGGACTCGACGAAATCGTACATTTGCCAGGAGTCGGACTCGGGTTAATTGTTTAACGGAGTAGGGAGAATTTAAACTCTGCTTACAACAATGATTAACCAAAACAGAACAAAAGAATCCACTGCGTGTGTTTTCAACCAAGTTTCGAGGTAATAAAAACACGAGTGGCTCGAATCAGTTTAGGCTTGTGGTGCCAAAATACATCAGATGCTTTGGGTCACGTTTATCACTCACCAGCTTTTTGGATCTCCTACATAGCATAGTTACCTAACTTGGTTGAAATTGCAGTGGTTTTACTTTAGCCGTGGAGCAGTTGTTATCGACGCGACAACAAAAAGTGTAACTTATTAATTTTACAAAAATTGTTTTTTGTTAAAAAAATAACAGTTTAAATTTGGTGTATTTAAATTGTTTAAAAAACAAATGCTGTGTTAAATCAACATTTAAAAATCTATTTATGAAATTTACAAAATGGTAAAGTACCGTTTTAAAACGCAGTTCGCAACAATCTTGATGTAGCCTACGAGTGATTATGAAACAGTCACATAACTTCTATTACGCAATGCTTCAAATAAAAAAAATAAAAAAATTTGTCAATATTTTAATTTTATTATACACATTGCGAAAAATCAATAAGCACGTTTGCTTTTTTACTCTGAATTGGAAAAGCTGGTAAAAATACAAGTTGTCTTCCATCTGTTTTAATGACGTCACACCGAAACTAGACGTTTCTTTGGATCGTGACAGCAGGGACGTAATTTATCGGTTTTCCCAAAGCATAAAAACGTGAGCCCGACATACACACATCATTTGCAACGAAACATTAGGCTGTAATAAGTTGAAATGGATGCGAAACTGATTGTGTCTGGTATTTGCTGCTCAATAGGCCTTTTGCTTGCTTTTGTAGCAGTATGTTCTCCGTACTGGGTTACTTCTGGTCATAAACATATCGGACTGTTTTCAACCCCAGGTAAGAGTAATACCTGCTGTAACCGCTTGGTATATTGTTGTAACTACAGGTCATTTGTAGATATGTTGTTTATGTTTGTTGAATAACAACAGAACGGTAATCCACTTACATGAATAGCGTAAGGTCAGGGGTACAGTAGTAACGTTCCAGACGAATCCTCGGATGTCTGTTGCGCAAAAACAGCATTTTCTTACTTTTTAAGGTTTTGCAAAGTACATGATCCTGGGATTGGTTAATCTCTTCATGGGAACAGCCGGTCTTATTGCTCTTGCTTATGGAGGCTTCAAAAAGAACAAGTTGTCACTGAAAATCGCCGCCGCGCTTGTAATTCTGTCAGGTAAATGCAATCCATTCATTTTATTTGTAAATTTCAGTGCAGGTACGGTTCCTTACCACAAAACAAAACGTCAAAACAGTTATTTCAAATTTCTGTGGAACCATATTACATTATATGCGTTCCTTGAATTTACATCAATGGTTTTGCCTGCAATTGAATAAATATTATTCTGTTTCCCGTTTATTTTTACTTTTAGTATGTTATTGTATTTTATGTGAGTTCTATCCAGCATTTTATCTAGTTTATTTCCTTTTTTGAATGTGCGATAATATCTGATCGTGTCATTACTTGTGTTAGCATCGATACTTGTCCGATACTAGGGTGCTATCAAATTAATGAAGAAGACAAAATTTTGCATTGCAGTACAGATACCAAAGAAGCAGGCCGCTAAAATACCTGTCCTTAACTTGTTAATATTGCTCAATAGAACACGCGATATAATAGCACAGATTCAGGCCGCTAGTCTACATAGGACAGTGGTTCTCAAGCGGGGGTCCACAAAAACTTATAAATATACCATTATTAATTTAATTAACGCTAAAAATAACTAACGCTTGGTAACATGCTTAATCACAATCTTGCTAAGTGATAAAATCACAGTGTAACATGTTGTAAATCGCATCGAGTGTGACAAAACACTTCCATTGTGATGTAACAATAGATTGCAAAATGGAAGGCAGAATCACAACAGTTCATATGTACTGGATTTTGATTTATGCTATCATTCTCAAAGATCATGTCTAGCATTGTCAAAAACACTACCACGCATTTTAAGACTTGCTTCGGCGATGCAGCAGCAGAAATCACTTAAAAGTGTCATAAAGTAAATTGGTGTTGTGTGTTACTTTACTCAACACAAGGTGCACTAGACAGACATACTGATTTACTAAAAAGAACTAAACGCAGATATCACACCAGAAATATTTTAGGGGTCCGCGACCATTTGAAAGCATCAAAAAGGGGTCACCGGTACAAAAAGGTTGAGAACCACTGACATAGGACGTATCAAATGGTTTCATGTTCAATCGAAAAATGATAAAAAAACCGTGAACTTTCCATCTGATATTATTCAGTCTCAACTTTTACAAGAAGTAGTTTGTTTCAAAGCAATATAACTGCTTTAATTGTTATTCATATTTTTTATACATTTGTAGGACGGTAAAAAAACTGTAGACATATCCCACATTTGATATTATTTTATCTGTACAGCTAATATTTATTTGCTTTAACTAATTTATTTTTGCAGCCCTAATTCTTACATTAACCTTAGTTCATGTTGTGAAATGTTAATTAGTGTTTCTCGCCTTGTCATTAGCTAATTTCGTACACTGCGATTTAATAGTACTGCGCCCATTCTTGTGCTAGAATGCAAATGTTTTACGTCAGGGGCGGGCAACGTGCGGCCCTTCGCCTTCTTCCAGATATTTTTCCTAAAATAAGGTTATTTTGTGTGCACCAATGTTGGAACTTTTGCTCTTTCAGTTTCCTGTTTAAAAGTGCAATGTAACCCATAGGCTACCTCTACACTAATGCAGTTGTTGAACTCGAATGTGAAGCATCTATTACAAAACAATCTTTATTCATAAAATTTTACTTGCGTCACGTTGGTATGATAAAGAATTGTTTGCAACAATTACACTTAATTGTCTGCTACAACTTTTGCCGCGCATATTGACTGAGATGTTATGTTTAACAGCTGGTTTTAATTTATTGCTGTTAAATAGTTTGCGTCTATGCACATCTGGCCTGGAACCAAACATTGACAAGTTGGTTCAAAATATCAGCCTTCTCACTAAACTTCTATTTGAACATCCACATGTGTGTCTGCTATGATATTTCATATTCGCTTGTACTTGTGTTTTTCTAGTAAAAGCTGAAAATATCAATTAGTGTTTATTTTATTTGCGGCCCTCCTATAAGCATTAAATTTCCTAACTGGCCCTTGTGTTAAAAAGGTTGCCTGCCCCTGCTTTACGTGCTCTGTAAGCCGCGCTCATTTTGTTTCAGTCATTCCACAGTGATTTACTTCCATCAATAATATTTGCCCGAACAAAAATATTAAAAAAAACTCCCCAAATCTTCAAAATCTTAATAAAATATGTTACGATAAACATAGTAAGTAGGATTCATATTTAATTTTAAGTAAGAAATATTAACATAATATTTTTATTGCCGGTATGTAAAATACAGAAAGTCCCTTTAGTTTAAACTAAAAAAATAAATAAATAAACGCAGTTTATTTCCCGTATTTTGTCTTTTAAATTTAAGTTTCCTTTGCTACTTTCCCTGCATTAACCCAAGCTTATTTTTCTTGCAGCACTCGAACTTTTTGCGATCGTGTGCGTTTTCGGTGTTAAAATCGACGCTTCACAGACCGAAGCAGGATACAGCCTTGTACTTTCCATTGCTGCAGTTCCAATATACGTAGTCGGAGGTGTACTGGCGGTCATCGCGGAGAAGCAAATAACCGCCTACTAGTTGTGTCGGTGTTTTCACGGTTATAGGTCTAATGATGTTAATATAATGAGCCAAGATGGGCACTGGTATGGACACTGATCTATAATCTTACGACAACGAACATTGTTTGAGTTAGAGTAGGTTAAGCAATATTATTAACAAATGCTACAGCTACATATTATTGTGACAAGTAAATACACTCTTTAACCTGCTAGGCAACGCCGGGTATTTCGTCTGGTAACTATAAATCATAGTAATACAAAAAACTGAAACAAAATGAACATTAAACAACACATCACTATCAAATCAGAAGGACTTACTCAATTAAAACTCATTACTTTAAGTGAATGGGCGTTTTTTTTTCAATCATAAGCAAAATAATACACTTAATTACAGGAAATTGCCTTCATACATAATATCTAAGATAGAATAAAATCAATGATTTGAGCCAAGGTATTTTATGTTTTTAGACAAGTTTTTTCAAAGATTTGTCTTTGTAATGAATTTTTTTATGAACATACAAATGACTAGATCGACTGAAACATTTTCTACAAATATCACATTTAAAGGGTTTTTCTCCGGTGTGAATTCTTTTATGTGAATACAAAGAACTAGATTGACGAAAACATTTTCTACAAACATCACATTGAAAAGGTTTTTCTCCATTGTGAATTCTTTTGTGTACATACAAAGAACTAGAATGAGTGAAACATTTTTCACAATTATCACATTTAAAGGTTTTTTCTCCATTGTGAATTCTTTTGTGTTCAAACAAGACACTAGATCTGCTGAAACATTTTTCACAAATATCACATTTAAAAGGTTTTTCTCCAGTGTGGATTCTTTTGTGTTGAAACAAGGTATCAGATCTGCAGAAACATTTTCTACAAATATCACATTTAAAAGGTTTTTCACCAGTGTGAATTCTTTTATGTGCATACAAATTACTAGATTGAGTAAAACATTTTCCACAAACATCACATTTAAAGGGTTTTTTTCCATTGTGAATTCTTTTGTGTGCATACAAATTGCTAGATTGAGTAAAACATTTTCCACAATCATCACATTTAAAAGGTTTTTCTCCATTGTGAATTTTTTTGTGTCCAAACAAGACATTAGATCGACTGAAACATTTTCCACAATCATCACATTTAAAATGTTTTTCACCGGTGTGAATTCTTTTGTGTGCATGCAAAGTACCAGACTCACTAAAACATTTTCCACAATCATCACATTTGTAAGGTTTTTCTCCGGTGTGAATTCTTTTATGTGCATACAAATTACTAGATCGGCTGAAATATTTTCCACAATCATCACATTTAAAAGGTTTTTCCCCAGTGTGAATTATTTTGTGTGTATACAAGTTTCTAGATTGGCTGAAACATTTTTCACAATGATCACACTTAAAAAGTTTTTCTCCAGTGTGAATTCTTTTGTGTATACGCAACAGTCTGGAGCTGAAAAATTGTTTTCCACAATCATCACATTTAAACAATTTTTCTTTAATGTGAATTTGTTTAAATATATTATTGTCATCGTTTTCATCTAAAGTTAAACATTTGTTGCAGTCTTCATTTTTGGGTGGATTTATGAGGTTTACAGGGGGAGTACTTTCCCTTTCTTGTTTTTCCTTCTTAATATTACAACTTTGTTCTTGAAATATGTTGTCTAGCATTACTTTGTAAGGGTCCTTGTCAGTAAACAAATCACTTTGCTTCAACAAATATTGTCTTCCCATAAAATCAAGAAAGTCATTTGCAGAGTGAATCTGATAAAACTCAAGCCAACCTGGAATGTAAAATTGTGAATCATCATCTGAAGAAACATCATCATTCTGGTTTGTCCACTGCCATTGCAAATCAGACATACTTTAATTTTGTTTATATATTTGGCTTTTATTAAAGCTGTAAGAAAGCACGGTGCCTAAAGTGAAATTAAAACAATATGTTGTAAAAAAAATCATATTAATAGAAATAAAACTTTAAACAAGACGGTTAAAAAGGTGCCACCAAATTAGTTCATAAAAGCAAAATATAAACATTTGAACTTGTTAAAACGCAATGAAATCAGTCAAACACCTCGCATATCAACTAGAGTAAAGCAAGGCATAACAACTAAAAAAATTTTGAGCTAACTACAAACATTTCAAAACTTGTGGTTAATATAAAAAACACAAAAATATCTTGCTAACAATAAACCAATTGAATTATCCAGCAAATATAAATACTTGCAATAGAAATAAGTATATGTGTACAAGTTTTCAAAATTGAATAATTTTATTAGCTAACAAACATTTTATTCCTATACAATTATCTAATGTGAACCCTTTTTTGTTTATACAAATTACTAAACCGGCTAACACATTTTCCACAATCTTTGAGTTTTAAGGATATTTCTCCAGAGTGCATTATTTTATGTGCATACAAAGAACTAGATTGAGTGAAGCATTTTCCACAAACATTTCCGATGTTAAAAATGAATAAAGAAATATTTGAAACGTTCACAAAATGCAACCTACTTCTGTATGGGCTTTGATATTCTTACTACGTCTTACTACAACCTCCAACCATTATGCTTTTCCACATTGTTTGCATATAAATGTTTTTTCTACAGTGTGAACTCTTCATGGACAAACAAATTGTTAGACTGACTGAAACATTTGTGTGCATACAAAGAACTAGAGTAACTAAAACATTTGATAAAACCTGCACCTAAAAATATAAATGCCCACCCAATTTTTTCATATATTATAGTAGCGGGTTACACTATCGACCTTAGTTGCAACCAGTAACCCCAATCCTTTAAACGGTGCACCTGCAAGTTCTTGATGTCATTTGCCTTACTCCTCAGAAAGGATTCTGGATAGGTTTAATTGCCTATAGAAATATTTAAACAGCCTCCTTTGGAGAAAAATTCAGTAGGCAATTAAAATAAGTTATTTTTTTGAAATACCTAGTCACAAATAATGCAACATCTATTTGACAGTTTTAAATTTATTTCGCTTGTAGTAAAAAACAATTAAATTTTTTATCTGTTTTTTTATATTTTTAAATTTGTTTCTCCAGACGTGGGCGCTTTTTCGCCTAGCTTTCAATAAAACATAAATTTTTGGTGCTGGTAATATATAAAGCAGCAGAAAGTTTTATCTGTGTAATCAGGGCTGCCTGTAGAATTAAGGAATTTGTCCAGCTCGCATGGGATTATCACAATGGCGTTTATTACAATTTTTAACAGCAAATCAGTACTTACTTTATATTTACCAAAATGTTAATAACAACTCAATGAAGGCAACCATTTCCATGAAATTACCCAAATATGACTGCTGAATATTTCGTTAGCATACACGGAAAAAAAAAGACTAGGAATTAGGGAATTCAACAAATAAATTTCCGACATGCTGATTACTACAACCTCTACAAATTTTGCTCCCACATATTATCAATTCGCACTAAAACGCCTTTATATTGTTACGGCCAGAAGTTTGGCCTGCGCGGGGGATTAATCCACTTTAGCACTTCCAGCCGCGGTCACAGCCGCGCAATTTATATAAAATGTGTTCAGCCGCGCAAATGTGACTCGAGCAAACGCACAAAACTTCAGCCGCGCAAACTTCTGTATGAAACTAAATTACCTACAAATGAGTAATACTACTAAAATATAAATACGGGCTTTAACAAATTTTACTATTTACATGAAGTATAATAACATAATAGAAACGTTAGTATGGCTCCTGTAATACTGACGTCACATTTATTCACTCATCACTCGTGTATGACCGAAAATGTGTCACCTTAAATCAGGCCTGCACAACTAAAATGGTACAAGCGCCACAACAAGCACAAAAAATTGCCGCGCAGCATACTGAAGTTGCATAACATTTTTTAACGCTAGTCTATAAGACGTATATAACATAATGCATCATATAGCATCCCCTGCGAACGCTAAAAACGCACAGTTCGGCGTTTTGGTCACGCATCAGTGGACAACGCTCACGTGTATAGTGACGTCAAATTAGGCAATATCTGCATATTAAATGCTACACTATACAACTTTTTAAATATTTACCTGCGCCCGCCGCCCGCACACCAAACAAAAATTGCTCAGTGCTTCAAGTATTCTATGAACGCTGTAAACCTGTAAGTTTATTATAATGTCGCAACTTACAACGTTCGGTAGCCTGGTGGTTTATTTTCAGTCGCGCAAGTTCAAGTCGAAATTTTATTTTCAGCCGCGCATTTTTTTAGCTGCAAAACATCTCCCTCGCGCAATATTCAAAGTTTCCAATCTGGTTTGGATGTACAGCACCAAATATTGAGATGTTTAGGTGAACAATTAAGGTTTTATGCACACCTGAAGTTTGGCAATCTATCACAACTCAATTATTTTTTTAAATCTCGGGTGTGCACCTGCCACAGAATGCAGGCTGGCCGGTCACATTGTCTAGGCTGCTCAATTGCAATTCAACAAAATCAAAAATGTTACATAATAAACCTCGTGGCGCTGGTCTAGAATCCTACCACAGTTCTAAAATCAACGCACAAAATTTGAGTTAGGGTGCGGGTTAGCATTCGGGTATGGGTGGGTCAAGTATTATTATATTCTTTGTTTAATAATAATACTTGACCCACCTTAACCCAAACGCTAACCCGCACCCTAACCCAAATGGTGTTTCGTTGTGGTAGGATTCTAGACCAGCGCCAACCTCGTCGACTACACAACTAGAATTATCCTTAAAATCTGGATATATGTGTAACCACGTGGGTGTGAAAACCTTAAAAGTTTGTTTTGCTTTCTTGTGAACAGCTGATTTCTCCCGCTTAACATTTTGTTTAGAAACGAATGCACGCCACTCCTTAAATGCGCAAACGTTAAATGGACGCCATCTTTTGTCAAAATAAGATACTTAATTTCTGTTTTTTAGAATATTTTTTTCCATCGTGGTGCTCTTTATGTTTCTGCTCTATTTGTAAGCTATTTAACACACATGTTTAATAAGAGTACAATAAATAATAATAAAATATACCCAGACCTACCTAATAAAAAATGCCGATAGGGCTGCCTCATTCTATTTATCAATTTTTTGAGAAAAACTCTAGTCTACACCCTTCAGTTGAAACAAAAATCATTCGAGTTAACTGGTAACGTTTTGTAAATGACACACAACCAAATATCACTTCAAGATTCTACTAATGAATGTGAGCTTGCCGAATAAGTTTGTGAGAAAACTGGCAACGGGCGCGAACGTGCCGTTCCGTTTAAATCCATGTTTAAAGAACAATCCAGCTAAACAACAGCCTAACTTTACAGAAAGTACGCTCATATAAAACTGGTGATTACCAGTGACGTGCGGTGAGGTTCCTAGATGGTGAGGCACTCATTTTTTCAAGTCACGCTTTTCTTTAACAATCACAAAAACGGTATCGTACTAATAAAAATAAAAAAATTAGCGGCATGCTTTCACGTTTATTAGAAAAATGAAAACAAGAAACAGGCAAAGTAGAAAAGGCGATTTTTTTAAAGCACAGCCACCGGTAGCGTAGCCAGCCAAACATTTAGGGAGGTGTGGGGCTGCAAAAAGTTTAAACTTTTGTTGTTTAGCTTTTGCAATTGTATGAACTGTGTATCGAACACAAATAAATACGCTAGCAAACAGCAACTGCAACTTACTGAGTTTTAGCGCAATACTCAAAAAACATTCAGAGAGCAAAAACAAAATGGCTAAAAAGTAGCAGCCTAAAACTACATCAATAAGTATAGCGAATTTAATAATAACTAAATCGTTTATGACGTAACAGTGCATGACAATTGAAGTTCTGGCATGCTTGTGATCGACTTTTGTGGTACTGCTTATGACGCTACAAAACAAATATTATTAAGAGTACAATATTTATAAATTTTTAGGGGGTTATGGCCTCTGTGTCCCCCTGGATGAGCCTATGACAGTCACACATCAACTACTTTTTTACCAATCTCTTTGAAAGTTGCGTATTATTTTTTTGTCCAGTCGTCTGATGCAAACCGTTTAAATGTGAAACAGATTTGCCTTTATTTATGACTCAAACTTTAGATTGATTAAAAGTATAAATTTTCCTCCATTTTAGTTAAATTTTATAAAAAAAACAATCCTTTACACTGCAAGAAGTCAATGTAGAAAGGTTTCATAGCTGGGACGTCACATTTGAGGCATGCCTCAAATCCTAGCTAAATCGTTCATCATGTTTTCGGAGAGAATTGGGAAAGAAAAGGGCACGCATAATGCAGTACATAGAACTTTTGTGATCTGAAGAGAGGCACAGCTTGGCACTGCCTCTATTCGCGTATTCCCACGATTTTGAACGCTTGATATTAATAACGCAACAGAAATTGGAAATAATAACGCTTTAGGTATAGGACCGTAAAATTTGCGGGAGAGGGAGTATGGACTACAGGAATTCATACAAATTAAAGCACCCAAAAACATGCAATGTGTACTATATTTCAAATAATAATATTCTGTGATAAGTAAATAATATACGTTCTGTGATAACCATCTCTTTAATATACGTTTTGCTTTGCCAGATGTTGGCAGGTGAGGCACTGCTTCACCTGCCTCCCCTGACCGCAAGACCCTGGTGATTACACACCAAATGTTCACATTAAATCGTGTATGACGAAGACAGCTTAAAAAGCATAGGGAACTAAATAGGTCATCGGATGTGTATCATCACTTAACGGCGCATTTTGCTAGGCCGGGAATTTTGGATAGAAATGGTTACTTGCAATTTCATGCACGTGGCATGCTCTTTGCAGTTATCAGTGATTTTTCGTTACGCAATATTCAAAGTGGCATAAATAAACAGCGCGAAAGAGCGTAAAACAGCAACTCATTCGAAGTTACGCAATACGATAAATATTCCATTAGATGTGAAATTATACATGAGTTGTTTGTGGTGCTACAGCAGTTTTAAACTAGAAAACGTAAACTCGCCGAAACAGGTACGGTAAGATTTCAATTAGCTGCTTAGCGGTGGTATAGGGTTGGTGGCCATTGCTTGCCTTCAATAACGCTTTTCAAATATTTACCACATTCAGCTTAATTGTGCGTACAATCGCCCCACTGTAAGAGTTGCTTTGTAAACAGAAGTGCCATAAACAGGAGACCCGGGTATTCAGCACTTGAGCAATTTCAAACCAAGCAGATAACCCGCTGTTTTGAAATATAGGACGGGAACAATAACATAGAGTGGCCATTGTTGTCCCGAGTTGGTTTTTGAGAGAGAGCGTTACTTCTGTTTACGTCACAATTGCCCTGAAAGGCGAAGTGTACTTAATTTGTAGCTACTGTAGCCAGCTGCTGAGAATATGATATCGGGCTTAAAAAGCAAACCTGGACTGCTAGAGTCTTTTCAGCGCTTTCAAATAAGATTGAAATGAGTTCTTTTTAGTTTTGCTAAATTTGGTTGGACGTAAATTACGAACCTGCAAAAACTACAAATTAAAGTTGAATCTGGTTTAAAATTATGTTTAGTCAGCAGCAAATTTAGCTAAAATTTAAATTTTTCCGTAAATAAACGAATGGCAAAGATTGGTCCATAGGCACCTTGTAGGTTGTCAATGATTTACCTGCACGACTCAAAATGTGCTACGACTGCAAAAAACAAAAACGCTTGTGAACGAAGTTGCATATTTTAAAAGTCGGAAATTTAATTAGAACTAAAATTAGAGCATGTCGCCAGTTCGCCATTTCACAAATTAGTTTATAATTAGCAGAAAAACACTCTTCGTTGACCAAGAAAGCAGGAGTTATCTAGTTCAAAGTCTTTTTAAACTTTAAAGGTGGTCTCGGTACGTTTGCTCGGTAAACATTTAGTTGAATGCTGCTGTTTACTGAGCCATTAAGTTGTCGTGTCCAGCTTTTTCAAGACTGAGTTTTTCAGGTGAGGCAGGAAATGTTTAAAAGAAAGCCCACGACATTTAGAGACATTTTTGCGAAACAACGTACTATTTTTACGTTAGTTTATGTTTGTCGTATAGGCACCCTTTGCTAAAAAAAGATTTAGAACCAAATTGGTGACAGCAGCATGTATAGGACACTTTTTAATTTATAATACGTGTTATAAATTAACTACGTAAATTGCAGCTTTTTATCCAAACTGAGAACATATAGATGACAAATACTATAGGCTAGCTTTTGCCGAAATACGAAACTGCAAATTCCTGAAATTTATTTTTTAAGTAGAGCATGCATATAGCCTTCGGGTGGCAGTATTTCAATGTAATCAACCTCTAAACAAGAATAGCTCGTAGCTTTTTGTTACGTTGAAACATCAGTAAAAAGTTGACCAAAGCAGTTGTTTTCTAAGCTTTATAACAACTAAGGCAGTTTGAGAACCACTGACATAAGCCCAATCTCTGTTTAAATTCAGTTGACAGCAGGGATATCAGCTTTTTAAAACGCAATTTTTTAAAATCTTGCCACAAGTTTAGTAAGTTGGCGTTGTCTTTTATGAGATTCAGGGTATAGGTATGTTGCGAAACGTTTATTTAGTTAGACAATAAACTATTCATATTAGGTTACTGCAAGACTCTTGAATGCGTCGTTGGAAAACTTATAATATTATGGTATTTACCTGTTCTTGGGCCGTGTATCAAGGGCGTTAGTCAAGCCTTATTGATGTGTTGTAAATAAAACTGGCTTGAGGGTACAAAATTGAACATCGAAATTCAATAGTGAAAACTCGTATGTCTTATCGATTGTTTTGGTTCAATGTAATTATTGCACATTTTTTTACAAACATTTTGTTTGCCTTTGATAGCAGCTTAGTAAATCAGCGTGTGACAATGGAGCAGCGAAAATCGACTGTCAAGGCTCGTCTACACCAGCTTGAAAGTGCTGTGGCCAGTGCTGAGCACCAGTCTAACCACCCTGAGGTGTTCCGGCAACACCGAAACGTCGGACTTTCTAGCACAAGCACCAACGAATCAGACGGGGAAGATGAGGCCTTTGCTTTCAGAGACCTTGTCCGGGTAAGACAGTGCTGGGCTAAAACTGTTAGTAAAAGCTAATTCTGGTATACGCTAAAATTGAATCAGACTCTATACGCTGAGGTTGCGTGTTCCAACAACTTAGCCACAGCAAGGTATTAGACGTATCTGTGAGTTTATTGAATAACAGCAGGACGGCAATCAACTTACAGGAATAGCTTAAGGTCCATGGAACAATACTAACGGTCTTTCATAATAGCTTCTGACCGTTACATCATTTTAGTTAGGTAGGTTGTCCAGTTCAGTTCAGTTACGTTTGGCTTATGGCCAATCCTTCTGTATACATCGCTTGGCCATAGAATCATTTAGCAGGGGTGTGTTAATGGGCAAGATCTCCGTGTTACTAGTTTTATTGCCATTTGGTAAAGTTTGCTTTTAGAAATGAGTGTCGAATTATAGCAACAAATAATAAAATGTCCACTACAACAGAGATAAAATTACTTATGACAAGTTGAGTGTCCGTTGGACACTGTTTTAAATACCTTGACCGTCTTTCTAAAACGCTTCAGCTTCGCACACAGCTTACACACACTGATTGCTCTTGTGCAGTAAATTTTTGACGTTTTCTTTTAAAGTTTTGAACCTCAAAACAAAATTCTTGGATCTGTACCTCACTAGAAGAGGCTTTGGTAACGACATTTAACACGTTCTAAAGTTTTTTTTTAGTTTTGTCCACTTTTAGCCTGACAAATGTTTTCTGAAGAGAATTTTATACTTAAGATTAGTGTTTGGGTCGCCACCGAAAAAAGCTTGAACGTTTTTTAATTGTCGCAAAATTTGAAGATTAGTGACATTATAAACTTTATTCTTTACCAACTGAGATATACGCAGGCTCAAAGGGGAGCTAGTCGAGAAAGAACAATAGCATCATTGTATATTGTGTCTTGTTAAAAGAACTGTTCACAGGTATTCACATTTTACGCATAAAGCAATAACCTCTTGCGTTTTTTTAAATTTTTTAAATATTTAACTAAATGTGAAAAAATATATATAATAATATTAATAAATTCGTGGACCCCAGTTCGGTTCCAAATTTTTATTTTTTTTTTAAATTATTTTTGAAGATTAAGATTAGGCCGTGATTTGCCCCTTCCCCTAAAAATACTATTAACAATAATAGTCCATGAACCCCGGTTTAAGAACACCTGCCCCAATTTAAATGCCCTAGTCCCCCTTTATGCGCTCTACTGTATGTTTGCCGTCTTTAAAGACCGACGTAAAATGTGTGAAAAGGGTGGCACGCTGTTGGTTCTGTGCGCTATTGTTAGGCTTACAAAGATGTATTCGTAAACGTTCTTCAGCTTCTAAAACGTTTATGTGCTCTGGAACAACACAAGTCAAAAGACTGTCGCAGCAAAATCAAAAGCCCTTTAAAGGACTTAAATAAGATTATTGCGTAATTTTAAAGTTACAAAAAGTAAATCAGGTATTTTTTTAATAAATAGTTAAATTTGAAAGGAAAAAAAAATCCAAAAAGGAAGGAAAATAACAACAATTGTCATATGTGGTCGCCTCCAAACCTATATTATTGTGTATCCCTAGTTGAATTAGTTGCGACAAATCAATAACACGCATTGAGTGCACTTAGTTCACTGTTTTAAATAACTTGACATTTTTTCCCGATGGCTCCAGCGTATAGGCTCTGCAGACCAGGGTATTCGTTCAATAGCTGTAATGTATAATTGCGTAAAACTGTTCGCCCTTATAGTTGGAATAACTTGACAAGTCAATGCTAAGTAATAAATGTCCTCACAGGTCACTGTTTTAAACGCTTAACCTTATACTGATTTATTCACATATCGATTGTTCCTGCGTAAGCTCTGACCATCGAAAACGCCTCCATAGAGTGTCGCCTCGCATCCAATAATATGGAGTATCTCTAGCTGAAATTAGTTGGGACAAGTCAATGACAAGCATTGAGTTTCATTAGGCCACTGCTTAAAATAACTTGAAATTATTTTCTAAAACGCTTCGGTCTGCTTTGGACTGCTTTATACACACACTGATTTCCCCTGTAAAGCAAATTTATGACGTCAGCTTTAAAATGTTTACCCCCCAAACAGAAATCCAGAAAGAGACTTGAGTCGCGAGATTTGCTTTGGAGCACAATGGTTGGAGGTTGTAGTAAGAGGTAGTAAGAATATCAAAGCATATATGAAGAAGTAGGCACGATTTTTATCGTTTTGAATTGCTCAAAAGAGTTACATCTTCAAAATGAATAAATTCTTCAACATTCTGAAAATGAATAAAGAGTTATTCCAAACGATCAAAATAATACCTATACTTCTTTATAAGATTTAATTAGTTTAATTTTTTTCAAAATGTTGGGTCGCCTTGTAAAAAGTAGCATCTATCTCCAGATTTCATTCACCCTTGTCTCATGATATGATAAAACTATTTCGTTTATATATAACAGCACAGAATGACTTAAGTTGTTTCGAGTTTTGCTAAGATCAACTCCAGCTAAGTTTTACCATTGCATATCTACAATTTCTCGAGTCCATAAATATAAATCTACAAAAGCACAAAACACAGTCACCAAATTTTTGTACTTTACACTCAAACCGAATTCACTATTACAATAAGCCAAAACAACACCAAAACAACAGTTCAGTAGTCGATTTACTGCAGAGCGATCATCCATTTCTGACGGTTCACCATAATTCACCCCTTTTGGTTGGTTCAACCCTATAAAAATTTTATTCACCCTGGGGTGAACCATTCACCTCATTAAGAAATACTGCTCTAACCCATTCATTCTTCTACACAGGCTCTGACGAGCGAAAATGCCTCCGGAACAGGATCAGAGCAAGAGGCGCTCCGGATGACCTTTGAGATGCTGGATTGCGATGAAGACGGATTCATCACCTTGGCGGATCTTCGGGAGGCGATGTCCGGATTCGAGGAGGACGAAGAAGAAGAAGATAAGACGAGCGAGGAGGACCTCGTTGAGATGATAGCTGCGGCTGATAAGAAGGGGGATGGTAGGATCAGTTTCGAGAGTTTCGTCGCAATGTTGCAGCCGTCAGGAGAAAAAGAGAAGAAAGGAGGGAGTAGGGAGAAAAAGAGCGCTCCTGCTAAGTGCTGATTGGTCGAAAACGGGGCGTTGCCGTTTTTGTCGGTTCTCTTTAAGTTTTTAAGGTTTCAAAGGTTAGTTGTGGACTAAGGATCAACGACACATAGTAAACGAAAAACAATCAATAAAATTATTTTTCTTTATTGATTTTTTCTGATTTTTTTATGTTTGCGCGTAAAATTCCCAGTTTTCAAAGCTCTTTTAGTACTGACGACTAAACGGCTGCCTATGAACTATGGGCCTAGGACAAATAGCAAATGGGTAAGGGTCAAACAAAACATTTGTTTTAAATATTTCATGTTGCCTGTAAACCTTTTTTTTTAAAGAAATGTTGGCGTTTAAAAAATACTTTCATCATTTTTTTATTATTAGCTTCAATACATCGCTTTTCTCCCTTGAAATTTGTTATAAATTTTGGCTGAAAAATAGTAATTTTGCTACGAGCTCATATGCGCGGCTTGAGCGCCAGTCGTTCAATATTAATTTAGGTGAAGTAAAAAATTCTGTCTTCGTTTGTCTGTCCTAAAAAATATTTCGAATTTGGCCCTAAAAAAGCCTATAAGAGCCACCCTTATACGTTTTGGAACCGGTAAATATTTATAACTTACCGTATATATATGAAATGTTCATTTTTTTACGTTAAAAATCGCTTCTAGCGAAACATTTCTGACTGTATCTGTATATTATATGCGCTTCCAAATGCTTGCCATGTCTATAGCCAACTATTAAGGTGCTTTGCTACTAATGTGCAATTAGTTTGTTTACTTTTACGATTGGTAGAATTACTCTTACTGTTTATACAGGCTTACCACTGTTTTAATGAACGTAGCGTCGCTGAGAAATGTCGTTTTAGTTGCTTTACAAACATCAAGAAACCCTTAGTTTGTAAAATATAGAATGCTTTTTTCTTATTACAGTGCTTCGCAACCTTTTTTTCTTGTGGCGTCTTAGAAAAAATTTACATCTTACACACACCCAGGCTACAGAAATTTTACAATTGATTTCTGGGGTGTTTCGAAACCATCAGTTCGAATGCATGTGACGTGGAATAAAACAAAAATAAGACAAAAGTAAAAACAACTTTTAATGTCATTTATATGAGGTATGTCTTCATATGGCTTTCTAGATTTTTTAACATTTCGGAAAATGTCAGAAAAAAACGAAATCAATCTAAACCACTCAAAACCATAGTTTGAGAACTTCTGCCTTTTTGCAAAATACTGTGTTATTATATATTTTCAAAGGTTCTTAAGGTCCTACTCCTCCTAACAAAACTTTGTTGTTTGTTCAAAAACTATTTATTTCTTGCTATTTAATAAATTGAGTTGCAAACCCTGCAATGAAACAAATATCGCTGTGTCGTGATTTTGGCGTAAATAAAAGTGAAATTTTAAGCTTTTTTGGCGTGTTTTGTAAAACCCTTCGCACCAGCATTGAAGGCCTGTATTGCTTTGTGGCCTTTAAATGGTCTATTTACTTATAATTTCACCGGTTGTAAAGTTTAAATCCATATTATGAATAGCGGTATAGTTTGTGTGTACAAAGGCACCAATAACGGCAGACAGGTTTAGACCTGCTAGCTTTTATTGCGACAGCAGCTACGACCAGCGGGTTTCTGTAGTAATAAGCAGGTCTGAGTTTGGACTAACATTACGAAGATACAAACGGGCTAAACTGGGTAAATTTCAACTATTGTCTCGCATGTTTTTCTTGTTGAACACAAAGAGATGATTTATTACACGAATGTATGTCAAATCGTACACTTCAAAGTCGACCTATTAAATATAAATCATAATTGCAGAGCGTAGTTTACATTGGTAATGCAATGCGGTGTGTAGTCGTAAAATCGTTTAAATCGGATTAAGGCATAAAATGGTCAGATTAAGGTCTATACAACTGTAGAGAGCGACACATGCCAGTTTGTGCTTATAGCGTGTTCGCCTGGTAAAGTGTTAAATATTCCACCTGGATACTCTTTCGTTCCCGGCCCGGTTTGGCAAATCCAACCGGCATTTTGACCCAGCAAATACCCAACGCAGTCGTTCTTCTGCTGTATAGTTTCACGCGGCTGCTAGAAAAAGGGGAACTAGACCCAACAATAGGAAAGCCATGCTTGCGAGACGTGTTTTACTGCGCTGTAAGTTGTTTCATTGAAATCGAAGTTATGCTGAAAATTTTTCGATTGTAGGCTGCAATAAAATTTATAAGCGACCTGAAAGAAGGCTATGCCCTTTGAAATACAAAGACATTTTGTTTTAGTTTCGACTTAGTAAAACTGAGATAGCAACGGTGGTCAGGCCCCCCTGTTCAAATATACACAAGCTTTTTATATAACCTCAAACAATACTTAAACCCTAACCCCACCTATTACCCACCACGGCGCTGTTCAAACTAAAAATCGCCCTAACTTCGACACCAAAACTGCCAATTCCAGACCGATGCCACCCTTTATTATTCTGTAGTTGGTCCTAAAACTATAGCGGGGTTGTTGTTTGGTGACCCCTCTTATAAATGGTCAAATTTCCTGTCTTGGTGTGTATTTTTCGTGCTACTTTTCTCATGAAGTTATGATTAATCTGTACGGGTACCTTTCAAAAAACGCCAGGTATAAACCTCCGGGAACACCACAGCACAATATGCATGGTTAAAGCAGTGCCTTTCTATTGTTAATAGATAGACACTGATTAAAGCAAACTGCACCACCAAAGTATTCCAGACACAATATGGCGGCCAAATATAAAAGTACTTTTCGTCAGTCGCGTAGTGATCTGGTGGCGAAAATTTGGCGCGAAGCTTATTGGTTAGAAAAAAATATATATTTACAAAACTTTTGCTAAACAAATTTACGTCAGTTGTCACCATCTAATCATTTACAACAAACAATATTCTATCAATTTAAATGCTCCTAATTTTACAAATCCCAACATGCTTTGTTCATGTCAGCATTCAGCATGAATTTTTCCGCGCTCTTTCACTATTGTACGTAAAAATTAATAAAAAAAAAATTTTCTTCAAATGCCGCTTACCACAACACATATTGTTTGGGTTAGGGTGCGAGTTAGCGTTTGGTTGAGGGTGGGTCAAGGTATTATTAATAATAAACATAATATTACTTGGCCCACCCTCCCCAAACGCTAACCCGCACCCTAACCCAAACAATATGTGTTGTGGTATGCGGTATTATTATTATTTTTTTTTGCATAACTTTTCACGTACAATAGTGAAAGAGCGCCAATTTTTCTTTATTTGCCGATGCCATTCACATTTAATTTTCCACAAAAAATCCTAAAAGCTCTGCCAGAAAACTACAATGCTGCAATTTGATCCTGGTAGATTTCTTGTATCCTTTGCTTCATACAAATTCTGGCAAAAATTTCACCGACATGAAAAAAAATGATAACTATAAAATTTTCAAGTCAAAGTGAAACATGCAGTTTTATCAGGAACGTATCAATTTTATTCATTGAAAAACATTTTGGCGCTACTCTAGAATCCTACCACATTTTTGTCTGAGAGTTTACAGCGCTAACAAGTAGGGATCGGCCGATATCCGATTTTTTTACAATTTGGCAACTGATACCGATTTTTTTTTATATACCTTGGAAATGGTCTACGCTTGAATTATTTAAAAGTTAAGTTTTAGCTTATATACCTTTATTTATTATTAAACTATTATTTTGCATATTAACTTGGCGTGATGCTAAAACTCAATTTTTTTTTTGGTCAAAAAATGTGTAAGTTGTTCGTTCTACAGGAAAAATTATATTATATTTTTAGACAATACAAAAGTCATTTAGGCCTATGCAAAATGTTTGTTTAAAGTGTTTAGTTAGCAGACTAAAAAATGGCTAAGAAGTTTGCTGAGTGCCAGGATTTCGAGAAAGAAATTGATGAAGTCGCCCGTCAAATTCTCTCCGTCAAGCAACAAAATCAAAGTGGTAATCATGCAAAACAATCAACTATTTTTGCAGCTATGTGTACTTAGAAATATACAAACATATTTTCTTTAATTACTGTGGTTAATTTTGAACTATAAAATGCCATTGTTATTATGTGAAACTGTTGCACAGATGTAATTTTATTCCATTGAAAATAATGGTTTCGTATTTTTAGCTTATGACCCCCTGCAGAAAATATAAATACATTTGGCACCTTTAGTAGCTCACATTTCGCCAAGCGGTTCATTTATTTTAAATTTGAACACAAATAATTATTTCAGCAGCCTATCAATGGAGCAAAATTATAATTTTAAAGAATCCAAAGTTTTCTTTTTACCCCTAAGCATTAAAAGAGAACCACGTTTGTGAACCACCGATTTCAAAAACAAAACATATTATTAATGTGTTTAGATTCCAGGTTGGAAATTTAGGCCTGAATAAATGTTCTGAGCAGTTTCTGACTCGGCCGCGGTCAGATTTGCGCATTTTGTGTAAAATCAACAGAAAATGCTGTCAACCGCAAAGAATCACTGAAACGAGCCAAACTTTCACCATGCTAATGGTTTTCAGTTTAGTACTCTATTTTCAGTCCTGCAAATTTTACAAATAACGGAAATAACGTTATTACAGCGCGCAAAATTTAAGCGGAAATGTTATTGCAGCGGCACAATTTCAATCTGCAAAATTATCTCCTCTGCACAAAATCCAAAGTTTCCAATTTGGTTTAGATTCACCAGAAGTGGCAGAGAGACCTAATCAGCTCCTGGAACACAAACTTGCAAGTTTGAAAGGTGAGCTAGAAGCAAGAGAAAAACACGATCACATTGCTTCGATGACTTTTCCCAACCCTGGGGGTTTATCAGACGAGTTGAACAGGATGATTTCACAAAACGAAGACCTCATTACGGTAATTTGAATGTGTAATTAGTATGTTTTTATTGTTTTACAAGAATGTCACATTTATTTACATGGTAAGTCTGGGATTGCCCACTTAGGATAACCGCAAAAAAAATGCTAAACAACAGTTTTATAGAAATTCGGTCCTATTCTTTTCATTTTAGTGACTTTAAGTGATTCAAGAATTTTAAGAGAATTATTTAAATTTAGGAATCTATTTCTAGGAGCCAAGTGACTCCACTTTATTAAACCTGTGAAATTTTCAATTTTACTCTTAAGCTCTAGGGCTAAGATTTTTACTCACCCGTTTGCTTCAGCAAATGCAATTTGTTTTCCCCCAAAACATCGTGAACTAACATCGCTCAACTAATGGCACCACAGCTTGAGGAAAAAATACATTTAGATGCAAAATGTCACGATTGAACTAAAACTCAATTTGCCAGCCTGGTAATAAGCAACAAGTGTTTAAATTCCCTACATGACCAAATCGTTTTATTTTTTTATTTTTATTGATTTTACGGCAATCGGGCAACAGACTTACAAATTAGTAATACCTTTTAGCTTGACTAAAGCAAAAGCAATTTGTTTCAGGTGAGTGTTTATTTCACTCCTAGCGATAAGCAAATTTGGTTGATTGTTAAATAATCACCATTAAAAAAATACAGGTAGGGTACCAACTAGGGTTGTATGCCAATGCCAACTGGCAGGGCTGCGGAGTCGATTAAAAATAAACCTGAGTCCGACTCCGCCCAGTGCGATTTCATTGAATCCTGAGTCCGGCCCTGACTCTACAGCCTGTATTTCACCAATTTACGTAACTAAAATAAGATGGATATTCATCGATCCGCTTACAGTGGTGTGGTATAATATATGTACTCACAATACATGGTTGGAAAATATTCCTCCGAATGCTATTCCACCTTTACAAACAGTTGGTGGCCATATCAGTTTCAAAATTTGGTACTGCGCAAGCGCATGTCGGACTCTGTTAGTTTTACGTGGTCTTACTCGAGTCTGACTCCAGAAAAATAAACCAACTCGAGCCTCGAGTCCGACTCTGCAGCCCGCCAAGTAGTAGTGCCAACACTTGTCCTATACTCTTAGAGCAGAGGTTCTTAACCAGGGTTCGATCGATCCCTTGGGGTTAGATGCAGCTGTTTCAAGGGTTCGGCGAGAACGTCCTCTGAAACATAAATTATGTTATTTTAAGCTAAATTCGAACCTCTTTTATGCGCCAAGGTGTCATGTAACGTTGTTAATTGAAAGTTTGGCCAATTTAACCTATGTAAATGCAAGTTTATAATTTGATTATGCCTAGTTTCAGCTGCTAGGAGGAAGAAACGAATACTGAGTGAAAATTTGGGGTTCGACGAACGCTTGCAGAATAACAAAGGGGTTCGACAGGTTGCCAAGGGTTAGGAAACACTGATCCAGAGTATTTTGTAATTTAGTGTTCATAAACTCCTTATTATAGTTGATCGCCGTTCAAATCGAGGGTTGCGAACGGAGCATCGAGCAGGTTTCGTCATCCAGAGCTCGCCAGGAGCAAGTACACGCCGCCCTGCAGCGACATCTGGCGGAAAAGGCCGGCGGCGATCCGCGCAACTCGAAAAAAAATCTCCAAGAAGCAAAACGAAAACACTTGGAAAACCTTGAGGCCGTAAAACGTAGCACTGAGGAATTCCTAGACCAACAATTTCCGGCTCCGAGCGCCAAAGACCGGATGCTTAAAGGCGGTGAAAAAATGAGCGTTGTGGACTTAATGGAGTCGAGAAAATACACATCGATGAGGCAAATATTGGAGGAGTTGGTTGAACTTATGTTCGGGCGTTCACAGGACCCCTATCTTACCCTGGGGCCGAGGCACTGGCCCCAATATGTCGAGGTCCTGTTGAGGTTTGGGGTTGCTGTAAGACATCCGAGTGATGATGGGCGCATAAAACTGGCGGATAATTATGTTTAAGGTGTTTTTTTTTTGGTGCTTAGCAAAGGACAAATCATTACTAAGGTGTTCTCGACTACAAGAATAGTATCGCTTTTTTAGGCATTACATTAGTTAAAAAAATTTTTTTTTTGTTAAATTGTATTTAATTTACCCAATTCATTAAAATCAACAAAAACCTATGGAAGCGATTTCGATTTTTTTTGGGGGGGGATTAGTAACGAAGGCCGACTCGCACACTTACATTTAAGGTTTTTTTCATGGTTGTCAAAGGGCAAATCACTATTAACGTGTTCTCGAGTAGGTATTTGCTCGATATGATTTTTTTAAAGAATAATTTCGCGATGTTTTTATATAGGCAAAGAATTTCATATTTTCCGAACAAGAATATTTTTTGTTTTTTCAAAAAGATCATCTTAAGCCAGTGCTTCTCAACCTTTTTTCGCGGCGACCCAAATATTAAGTGGAAGTATTAGGACTAAGGTTTGGCGACCCAATTGTTTTCTTGTATAAGCAAACTAAAAAAGCTCCTTGTAAACGAACAAAAACTAGGCTATAGCATAAAGAATTTATTATTATGGACATGTTTTGTATTGCTTCCTTAATTTTCCTACTTGAGAAATCTTGCTCAGAAACAATCTCAATTATTATAAACATGTGAATTACTGCGGTCGGCGACCCAACCAAATCAAACAGCCACCCAATTTTGGGGTCGCGACCCATAGGTTGAGAAGCACTGTCTTAAGCGTTGCGGTTTCTTGGAGTATCATAAAATGCCAATATAGCGTAGAGAGATCTCCTTGCCTTGTGTAGAAAATATATTGTTTTTATGGGGATATTAATACTTCTTTCGTTGCGACATGATTTTTATTCTTGCGAAACATTTTTTTTCGTTTTTTAGAATTTTGTTTTACGATATTTTTTATATATACTTGATAAAGGGAATCCCTTACATTTGTTCATATTAGAGTCGACCATTTTAGGTAATTTAGTTCGTTTTATTCAAACTACGAAATGTTCAGTTTAATGAGCCTTTATGTTAAAAAGGCGAAATTCGTCAAAAATATTCTCCTTTTGTTGTGTTTTTTCTTTTCGTGTGGGAATGTGGGCCGTTTTTCATTTTGTTTTTTGCTAGTAATAAAAGTACACTTATGTACATGACAAATCACAATCTTACGGCAGAATTTTAGTTTTTGATTAACTTGAAATCAGCGAGCGGCGCAAGCGCTTCAAAGAAATAAATCAAAACAGGGAAATTAAATTAATTTAGTTCCAGACTCGGTTATTAGCAAAGTTTGAATTGACAGATAAGTAATCTCCTTTCATCTTTTGCGATGTCCTAATCGAAACTGCCTGAACTTTTGAGATTTTATTTCAAAAATTTCACCTACAGAAATATGTTCATATTTAAACTGCTTGAATTATTGTTATTAATTTTCTTCCAACGTCGACGAACCAAAATCCACCGTTCCCATATTTTTGTAGCTAAGCCTATTTAAACCAAGATGCGCAATAAGATTATCTTGAAGAGCAAAGTAAGTATAGTGTGTGCTCTTCATTGTGATGAAATTCTAAAACAGAAACGGCCATAAGTTTGGTCAACAAACTAGTAACGATCGCGCTATATAGCATCCAAACTTGTTTGTTTCACTGATTCACCAATCTTGATTTTTGACTGATAGCATGATATGATATGATTTTATTTAAATAATTAAAAGCAGTTTTGCCCTAAAAAACACAGTTGTCATCAACTTTTTATTTATTAAGTAGGCTACACTCAAACGCAAAAAGGAACATGTTTTGTTCTTACTTTCAATATAAAGCAAACTTCGCGTCAGTAAGACTTTTGCTTTTTTATTAATTGTCCATAAAGATATGATAGCATGACGCGGAAATGGTGATAAGACGGCTCCAGCCTCGATAATTATAGGAGTGACAGGCGGCAGATAAGAAATAATTGCGTTGTACCTCAAAGGCGATAAAATAACATCCGTTCGCCTGTCTGGCCAATTATGAAAAACAATTGTAAACCGCGATCAGATTATGGATAATTTCTGGACATCTAACAATACCGTGAGTGCAAAAAATAGTTTGCGGCAAAATATAAATCTATACCCTTTTAAGTTAGGTGCTGTATTTCATCAGGGAGCCGCACATATGTTTTCGGCTGCGATCAAAAACTTTGCCAAAAACATGATTGTATTTCAGGCAAAGATCATTCTCATACAATGTTTTTTGTATTAAAATATTACTTAACAAATCATTTAGAAAGAAGTTGCAAACTTTGTTCCGTTTCGACAATTACTATGTTGTTTTTTTTGTACTACTTTAATTACTACCGTACCGAGATTGAACCATCAAAAGGGCAGTTAAAACTCGACAGCAGATAAACCGCCATAAGACAAATCTTTTTTGTAAAACAAAAAACATACCGGAGTCGCTTACGATAAAATACATCATTTTTAAAAACAAACTTTTAAAGAGATGCAAAGGTAATGTCATATAGAATAAAGTGAGGTACCGGTATCAAATAGGCAAAATAAAAATTCCGGACAAATCAACAGATAACAATAAAACACATATTTTTTTTTAAATCAAAATTTGCTTGAAATATTTAAAGAGTGGCAAAGGTAATGTAATATAGAAGAAAGTGTTGTAGGAATTAACCAAAAAGAAACTCCCAGACAATCAGCAGATAACTGGAGACCGTCGCGATAAAACACATCTTCGGCTGCCGTCCAAACTTGCACGACGTCACAATACCGTCTCTTGTCTGGGGCGCGCGACGCATCAAACAAACGCGTCGACGAGCGGCAGTTCTTTGTTTCTTGTTGTCGCGGAAGAAGGCACGGCGGGTAGTTTCCTTTCACCTGGACGGCTGCGCAGCTCTATATAACATGAGGTGAGCTCGAAGACTGGACATTCAGCGACCGGATTCGCAAAGAGTGGAGGTTTCACTGCCTTTGCGAAAAACGCTGATCAATTTAAAAGCAAGTTCAGATTGTACAAAGAAGATTAACGTGGTTCAGATTGTACAAGTTTGTGTAGGGAAATGATATTTTAAAATATCTAAAGAAAAAGCTTATGTAGCCTATATTATTTATAAAGAAAAAACAAATGTCGAAAATTTATTCAGCAAAATAATTTATTTTAAACTTCAACAGAAAAGTACTTTTTAGGACATTTCTAGCTAAAGATTTGTTGGAGTTTTTTTTACGCAATAGATTTCTTGAAGAATTCTGAAACAAACTTTTTTGAAAAATTTCTAAGTCAAAGACTCTCGAAGAATCCACAGCAAAAGATTCCACCAAAAATTGCAAGGCAAAGGGTTCTTTAACCCTTTAAACAGGCGACTTCAATAAAATCCCCAAAAAGAAGATGCAGTTTAAAAACCCAGGCGTTTCTTTCTTGGCTCAAGCGAATTTACTCTCCCTAATGATTTCGTGTCTCATCACCTCAACTTGCAGCGCTCTGCAGAAGTCCGAGATACTGCGGGATCAAATCCTCGGGCATCTTAAACTCTCATCTGTTCCCGACATCTCTGAGGAGGAGTTTGCATCCGCCATTGTTCCGGACCGCGTCACCCGGAAGTACGACAATATGCTCTGGAAGCTGCAGCTGCGCGAGAGCGACATCGTGCGGGAGAGGAAATTCAGATCGGCAGGAGGCCCGTCCTTGGAAGCAATGTTCCGCGCCGCTCAAAATAACCCAGGTTTGTGGGAAATACCGCTGATTTTTATAATTGTCTGGAGGTTGTAGTAATATGTAGAATGAATATCAAAGCCCATATAGACGTAAGCATCATTTTGAACGTTTTAAATAAATCTTAATGGCTGGAGGTTGTAGTTAGACTTCCGCGCCGCTTACAATAGCCCAAGTTTGTGGGAAATATCGTTAAATTAAGTTTAGAAAGCTTTTTTGCCCAAGGAAATCTGCCATTAATGTATACAAGCCACTGTGTTTTAAGCCTAGTTATAGTGGCGAAATACCGCTAATTTTATAATTGTCTGGAGAGTGGAGGCTGCAGTTAGACGTATGCTGAATATTGATATATGCAAATATGCCACATTTCTATGCTATAATTAGGGAATAAATTTCGAAAAACTTCATATTTATTTTGGCACACACTAAGATCATTCAAATAAATTGTCCATTTAACTTTATTACATACAAATTGTGCAATTAAAAATCGGTAAACGTCAAGCGATTACGGTATAAAATCGTAATTTTGCCAATAAATTTCATAAGAGTTTGTAGCAAAATACCCGGGTATTTCGTAATCGGAAAAACTCCCTTCTTTTGGCGTTAAAACAACACCATCACGTAAAGTAGTAGCGATGCTGGCAGAAGTCTAGACGAACGTACTTCACCTGATAAGAGACCAGTCTTTAGAGATTAGCGGGAGCTTCAAAAAGACTCTTAAGTCACCGTCGAAATAACGACAGTGTCTGGTCTTGATTGTGTATTGCGACAGACAGCAGGGTTTGACGAGAATTTATGGACGGCAGCGAATGACAGCTGTGTAATCAGTGGATAAAACGTGCTGGGATACTCATTTTAACAGGAGATTTCGGTTAAAGTGTGTTATGTCGTTCATCGCTTAGTACAGTGGTTGCCAACGCTTTTTGGCCTGCGGCACCCCTCAAAAATAATAAATAAATTGTCACACCCCTCTAGAATTTTTGACAAGGTATGCATAATAATGTCACAATTAACGCAACTACAACAACACACGTCAACCCCTGTTGGGAACCATGGCTTAGTAGTTGAGTGCTATTTTACAGCATTTTCTTTATAATTTACATAAATCAAAATTGCTGATTAACTTTTAAACTAAACGTCCATTTATATAAATAGGGAATTTCAGTTTCTATGTGGAACAATACCTTCGTTGGAATTTTATTATGTCTTCTCTGTTATGTTACAACAAATTAGTTTCAGTGCTTTAAATAATTGTTAATACTTTTAAAAGTTTATTTAAGCGTAGATTTTCTAACAAAATAAATTAAGTTCGCCATCATTTTATAAACATAAAAAATCGCGCTGATGCCATAAATCCTTTTTACTCACAATCCAGGTTGTGATTATATCACGAATTTCAACTTTACAATTTTTTTGTAATATAAATAAACCCGCTATAAATAAATACATTTTAGCACAACAAGTATAAGTAGGATGTCCGCAATCAACAGAACTAAATCGCCAATATAAATCACAATGAGTATCTCGTAATCGCGGAGAAAAACAAAAGCACTTAATCGTCCTTTATTCTCGACAAATCGTAGATAGCGGTCTGCATTATTATCACGTCAATAACCTTTATCGTCAAACAATGGAAGACAAAGGACGATATTGTTTTAGATATTGCGACAAAATCGCGTTGTCGCGATTGGCGCTCTAACGACTTTCGCGCACTGCGTCAAAACAATGGGAAACAATCGATTTTATTGTGTTTTTATAAACGCGCATTGTTACGTCGGTCGCGATTTTTGGCGCGCCGCGATCTAAACATTTGCGAAACGACGCGATAAAATAACAGGTGATGCGACGCGAGATGTGTATTGCAGCTTAAAACAAATCCGAGCTGCGAGCTGTCGTCGGCCAAATTTATCTAGTCAATAGAAGTTTAACATCTTGGTTTCAATTTGTTGTCCGGCAACTTTGTGTTTAAAAGTACAAATACTTTTGGAATGGCTATTTTACCGGATCGCTCCGTTATGTTTGCACCAATATGTGATTATTTAGTGATTTGGATTGCGATTAGCGTTTGGGTTTGGGTGGTGGTAGAGTTTAATAAAGAATAAAACGTTTTACAGCTGAATGTATTTAGACTCCATTTTACTTAAATCATCAGCATATTTCTAAAAGTCTATTTGATTGTGACGTCATTTTTGAAAATTTCTTGCCTACCGGGGTCCACGCGAAGCAAAAAAAAATTTAGGCGTCTGGGGTAAAAAAGTTTAAGAACCCCAGGGGTAGAGGCTGGTAAAAGCTGCGCATGGCAGGAGGCAAACATTTTAACCTTACCCTCAAACTCCATCTGTTTGCAGGAATACTTGGCGACGTTGTCTACTCCAACACCCACAAGGAGAGGATTGTTTTCCCGTTGGATCAGAAGATCCCAAGAGCAAGCAGCGTCTTCCTTGCCGAACTTCGACTCTTCAAAAAGATTTGCAACTTCAAGGGGCGCCCTCTTGCGACAGGAATTGGAGGGGACACGAGGAACAACCGGGTCGAGCTCCCTTCTGGAGGAAGAAGAGGTTCCGCATCTCCCCAGCATCTTCATGATCCCACAAGACACGCGAGAGTCTCGATCTTTCACGTCACAATGAGTAGATTTGGAATCGAGCAATTTCATCTGATCAATTCAAGGTTGGTAGTTTTTTGGAATCGCGATATTATGGCGTCTTTTTTAGGATAAGGAATAAAAAATAAAAAATTTATCTTTTGAATAAAATTTACAAATCCAAGGTTGGTAGATTTGAAATCTGATCTGTTTTAGCAGCAACTTTTAAACTTTTTTTCTTACAACATTTGCTTCCGTAAAAGTAATGCGAACCTTATCGATTTTTTAATCAACTTTAAAAATAAAACGTGACCAGTGGGATTAGTAGGATAATTTATAGGTGCATTTCTGCTTGAGACGGTTGATATATTACCGATCATAAAATAAAATCATAAGCAGATTGTGCTAACATAGAAAAAAGGCTTTTGTAACACGCTATAAATCCTTATTTAACCCTATAGCTTGTTCGAACATGGTAATAACCCTCTTAAATATACATGATTGAGTTTTGAGACAAATAAATCCTTTTTTGTGTGAAAATGTATCGTTTTACAATACTTTTGGAAGCAGGCTTAAGCAAACCTAATTACCTTTTGGGCACGTTTTTACAACAATTTTGGACGTTTCGTCAGCATTAAGTTTAAACTCATTATTGAGATTAGATACACAATCTTTCAACCCTTTCTCCACGCTTTACAGAATGGTGATGGTCAACGACTCCGGATGGCACTCCTTCGATATCACTAGGGCCCTCCAGAACCACAGGTCCAGATCCAGGAAGAATGGAAAGATCTCCTTCGAGGTCCGGGTGGACAGTGCAAGGCCTGGACGCCGGGCGGCCGAGATGGCCCAGGTGGTCAGATTCGCTGGACAGTCAATTGCCCGTGGGTCGCCAAGGAGACCACAGCTTGTGATCCATACAAAGAAGGAACAAGAAAGAGAAAGGTAAGCAGATGCTTGTTTTCTATTGATTTAGAGCAGGGGTTCTTAAACTGGGGCCACGAACCCCTTGCGGGTCTGTGAACTAATTTTAGGGGTTCCATGAAAGCCTAATTAAAATTTTAGTCTATATTTAATTAGCCTAATCAATTTTTCAAAGAAAACAGTTTAACTAAAAATAAAACGATTTGCACTGAATGTATTTAGACTCATTTCACTTTCACGTTTTTGGACCGAAATCAGCAAAATTAAGTCAATTTTTACTGTGACGTATATTTATGACGTCGTTTTAAAAATGTCTTGCCTATTGTGGTTCGCGCGAAGCAAACAAAATTTGAGGAGGCCGCGATAAAAAAAGTTTAAGAACCCCTGATTTAGAGAATAATATGATTTACAAGGGATTTAAAACCTTTTACGCCACATTTTAGGCAACATGATTCACGCATTTCAAAATTGGCAAGTAGAAACGAGCATTGCAATTTTAATCCCGATTTTTCACCTTTTTTTGCAAAAAGTTTAGACAGTAAAAGTATCAAGTGATTAAACCAGCCTTTTGTGCAAACCAAGCACCATAATGAAGTTGACAACATATGAGAACTAGTGGGCCTCTAAAATAAGCACAAACACATTAAAATTCTTGTATTTTGTGATCCAGGACTCCCGACTGCGACAATAAAGGCTCTGGGGGTAAATGCTGCCGGGAAAAACGCGAAATCGATTTCCGCCAAACTGACTGGTCTCGCGCTTGGATCGTGCGACCATCGGGATTCGTGCAGCATTTCTGCGGGAAATCGCGCTCCAAAAGCCCGCGGGAATTCTTGGCGGCGACTCGATCCCAATGTGTGGCTACAGAGACTGCTGCCCTACCTGTTGTATATCTCGTGCGGAGAGCTGATGGCAAGGTTAGGGCAAGAGTTGCAGAAATTCCGAACCTGTTGGTGGAAAGGTGTGGCTAAGCCTCTCGCTTTGATGCTTTTTCGCGTTTTTGTGTCGCCATTCTGTTATGTTCCAGTTTTGTTTTACTTGCTTTTTTATAATAATAAAACACCCGTTTCCCTAAGTCTTGTGCGTGCTTAAAACTGTGTGTACAGCTAAAATACATACAGTTTTTTTTTTCAAGAAACAAACAGCATCAGTCTATGGGGCTGTAACAAAGATCTACATTCGTAAAAATTGTTTTAAAACAAGTAGTTTTGAATATTTGAAAATACGTTAAAATCTAAGGGGGATTCCCATCTGATAAAGGGTTTAAAGCAGTTCTTCGACTATATTTTTTACGTCGTTCATAAAGGCAAACAGAATACTTTGGAAACAATGTTTTGCATCCCACTCGATCTAATACACAATAATAAACGCAAACGGAATTTTTTGGGTGTGTATTGGATTTATTATTGCATGTACTGGGGATGCCCGACACTTGACATTTTTGTATTGCGATTGGATACTAAATGACGCCTATGCTATGCACAAACGAGCAAAATAGCTAAAAGTAAAACGATCCAAGGTAATTTGCCAGGTTATAACTTTTTTAAATTTGATGCCACTCTAGTATAGAACGAGTAAACTAAACAAGTAAATAAAAGATTCTTCAGATTTCTGTGTAGAGGTATCATATTGTTCGCAAAACTGTTTGGAAACCTAATTAAGGGGCTGAAGATTTTTGCAATGCACACTTTTTAAGAAATGCGTAACTAACCATAAAAATCTTATTTTGTATCGAAGTCCATTTCATGTTTGTCGGAGTGAACAAAGGTTAAAAAACAGTTGCAACCTACAAAATTTAATAGATTTCAATGCCATTGTATTAAAGTGTTATGCATAGAAGTAAATCGATTTATCTCGAAAACTTAGTTGTCGGCTCAAAGTTGTGTGGTTTTCAAAACCAAACATTTCGTTTTCTTTTTGTAGGGTCTAGGCATGTGGTTATTTACTTCTTGTTTTCCCCTAAGACACTCCGTGGCGAGTTGCCGACGAAGAGAGTCATCTAAATTTATAATGAAATTGAGATTTTCAGCTAAATTGGCTAATAATTAAAATAAGATATGCTCCTTCAGCTTCACTGGAAAACCGAGGGCCGCGTTTAAGAAACGTAAGTATATAAAGCTCAAACAAGCAAGTAGCTATAGGAACTTGTTAAGCGTAGGTGTGGACAAGATTACCAAATTCCTCCACGGCGCATCAAATCTTTATTCACCTACTCCAAGAAGACTCGCAACAGACAAGAACACGAGGGCAAAAAAGCCACGAAAGTCAACGTTTATTAATCCTTACTTTCCGCCTTAACGTCCTTTTACGCAACTCATTGCTGTTTAGTATATGACAGCTTAATGTTGGCGTGGTTTTCGACCCGCAATTTTATTTGCGAGTGTGCTTCTTCTGGAGTCTAGGCCAGTCTAAATTTCTTTATTTTGAAAATTTATTCCATCTCAAATAAATTGTACAACAATATTTTAATTAGGCATTCATGGAGCCCCTGAAAGTAGTTCACTTAACCCTAGGAGTACATAGACCCAAGTTTAAGAACCCCTGGCCAATGCAACATGTGTAATACTAAAACAAGCAGGTAACTAAAAAAACTCGGTTAAGCGAAGACCAGGTTTCACCAAGGCGAAAATTTCAAGGACTTTGACAACAGACAAGAACAACCCACGAAAGTTAACGTTTATTAATCCTTACTTTCCGCCTTAACGTCCTTTTACGCAACTTTTTGCTGTTTTAGCATATGACAGCTTAAAGTTGGTGGTTTCCTACCCAATTTTATTTGCCAGTGTGATTCTGGGGTCTAGGCCAGCGGTTTATTTAAACTTCTTCATTTTGAAAATTGAACTCCACTTAACCCCAAAGGGTCCATGGACCTCAGTTTAAGAACCCTAGGCCTAGGCACTAAGTATAATGCCTAAACAAGCAGGTAACTAAAAAAACGTTAATGGTAGGTAAGGTTTCTCCACGGTCGCATCAATCTTTATTCACCTACTTCAAGAAGACTGACAACAAACAAGAATACGAAGGCAAAAAAGCCACGAAATACGACGTTTATTATTCTGTACTTTCAGCCTTAACGTCCTTTTGCGAAACTTTCTGCTTTTTCGGTGCAGATTTTTTACCACTTTTCGGGGACTTTTTCGACTTTTCCTCATTTTTGGGGGACTTTTTCTGCTTTTTTTTCTTCAAAACGTCGTCGGGCCTTTTCTCGACAACCTGAGCCTCCTTGGGGGAATTCCCGGCCTTCTTGTCGTCAAGGTAACGAGCGATGCCCCGCTTTTTGGCCAGGATGCCCGAAATTGGCCGCACGATGGCACCAGGCTGGTGCTTTCGCTTCTGATATTTCTTGAGGCGCTTCAGACTCAGTTCTTTGCTGTTGTCCGCTGCTAAACGTTAAGTAGTGAACAAAATGAAGAGTTTTTAGTCTAGAATTTAAATACAACAAGCTTATGATGATAAAAAGGTAATTATTTAATAAGCGAATTTTGCAACTGGATTCAATTAAAAAAATCACCCGTTCGCGTTTTTTTTTTTAAATCGTTATGTAATAAGGAACAAATTTAAGATTTTGTGCTAAAAAAACAACACTTTTAAAGCATTCAAAAAATGGACGGTTTTTGATATTTCTACAGCGCTTCAGTTCTTTGAAAAAAATTAAAGAGTTAGAAAAGGCAAACAATACAACTTAAAATTTGCATAGATATGGAAATTTTGGAGCATAATGGAACGAATATTAAACATCAAACCCAGACAGTGGTAGGTGTCATTTTGGACGTTTCGAATAAATCTTAAGATAATGGCTGGAGGTTGTAGTTAGACGTAGAATGAATATTAAAGCCCGTACAAAAGTAGATATCATTTTGAACGTTTCGAATAACTCTTTATTCAGAGTTATTTTGCTATGTTGAAAATGAATAAAGAGTTATTCGAAACGTTCAAAATCATACCACACAAAGGTCAGTAGCATTTTGGACGTTTCCCATAAATCTTTATTCATTTTCAACATCTTTGACCCAAGGTTCGGCGACAGGTTTTATTCTGTCGTTGGTCTTAATACAATATTATTGTGGATACTTCTGCTGTAGATATTTCTAATTATATGTCTTTTCGTTGGGTGTTCTCCTTATAACCTCTTCACGTTACCCTAATTGGCCTTTTGAACAAAATTAGCGAACATGTATAATTTTTTGCAGTTATAAACATGAAAGTTGGGTAGAAAATCAAGTTATTCTGTTAATCTTTACTATAAATTGACTTGCGTAACTTTTGTATGAAAATTTGTTTTTAATGTAACCTGAGCCCACCTTTGGTTTTCTTTGAAGTAATTTGTTTTTTCTTTTGTTTTGTGTCTGGAGTTTTTTCGTTGGAGCTTTCAGTAGCTTCTTCGCCATTTTCTGCAATAATTCGCACAAATTTGTCGGTTAATAAATTGTCGGCAAAAAATTTTTTGGTTAAGGCTAGTTTTTATTAAATGTGAACATTTAGAAGTTAAACGAAAAGTTTGACAGAAATCCCAGCAAGCTTTAAACGTCTATTGACCATACCGTGTAATCTACTTAAAACATACTTAGTTTTGGAAGTTATCTTAAACAACTTTGATATGTACTATATTTACACAATTGTTTGGCAAATTAAATAGTTTATACGAATTTATGGAAGTATTTAGGGTAATCCGCCAAATGATAGCAAACTTTTGGAATAATCCATTAACAACTGCTTATTTATAAAAAAGCATAAAAGTTGTTTCAAAATATTAAAAATTGTACGCTTAGAAAAAATAAATATGTTAGCTTTACAAGGTTGTTCAAAACAATTTGAAATCTTTAGTGAAATACACTGACCAACGTACATTTATTCAAACTCGTTGGCCCATATAAATAATTTGATTATGCATCAGGACTTAAGCAAATACTCATCTTCTACTTTACCTTCCACTGTATCAGAAGTCTTATCTTCTTCTTCCACTACCCTCTTGCTCAAATCTTCGGGGATCTGGTTCGAGAACTTCTTTAGTTTAGCGAGGAAGAATCCATCCATGTTATGAGTGTGTGGGTAGAAGCGACGAGCGTGTTTCATGCTTGGGTGGAAGCGGTACTGACGGTATCTGGACAAAAGTTGCACCAAACTAGTCTAAATCTGGTGTAAAACGAACGATGGCTTTTTAGTGCGTATTATTTATGGCTTTTTAGTGCATATTAAATTAAATGTTAGTGTTAGAGTTGCAAGCAATTTCGTGCGTTTTAAATGCAACTCTAAACAATTATCCTATTACGACTGTATCAATACGCCATAGAAAAAAAACTTTACCACACAGCTAATAATCGTTTGACAAAAATACGCTTGCTTTATGTTTGGGTGGAAGCGGTACTGACGATATCTAGACAAAAAAATCGAAATTGGAATATAAAAAATTGGCATATAAGTAGGGATGCTCAAAGTAGAATATCGAATCCTTGGATTCGAATCCAGATGGGATTCGAATCCAATTCTGCCATTTAATTCGGGTAATTGGAACCGATATAATTTAACGTTTTACCGCCGACCGTCGCGCCTAGTTGTACAAACACGTGTGGTAAGTTGGCCTGTCGCTGCGCCGACCAATTTATAGTGCTTGCTTTAAATGTAACCTGGTAGTGCAGTGTCAGCGTTTTTTCGGGCGACCAATTACCGCGTCTCGCGATAACGTTCGTCTAATAATTAAGTGTCAATCAAGCGTTATTGGGCGAGAGGCTAACATGTAATGTCTGGTGTGGAGTTCGCAAATTCCCTAAATGTGTTAAGTTGTAAAAGTAACCTAGCGTTGCAAAACGTGCTGGCCGTCCACGAAATGCGCTATGGGGTTACTTAAGGTCAACTTTAGGCCAATATTCAGCGAAGTTATGCAGTTATGCACAACGTAATTGTCAAGAATTCGTTATATCAATAATAACTTTGTATTCTGTGCAGTACATCATTTGACTGCATAACAGACCAGGTTAGTCAAAAAAGAAGCACTAAGATTTAACAATGCTTTCAAAAACAGGACCGAATTGCTTAAGACTTCTGTGTTCAGTGTTGCATTGTACTCACTATTGGCAAAAATATAAGTTTTGGCAACAACCTGGACAGTTGACATATTACAGTTTACAGAACGGCTTCAGATGACAGTTGTTAAGAATGCTAAACATATGGGAGATTTTTTTTATAATGTACACATGTTAGCAAATTGTTTGGGCGATTTATTGCTGTGATTGCGGGCCCTGTAGGGTAGATTAAGATTAATCCCTTCCCCAAACAAAATTGAGGATAAATAATTTAATAAAAATATACTAGGATTCGCTATTCTGGATTCGTTATTCTAGATTCGAAACCTATTATTCTACAATACCTTGGGATTCTACTTTGAACATCCCTACATATAAGCCAAGGGTGGTTAAACCGCGGTTCTCCGACATGTTTTTGTGACTTAATCAGCTAAAAATACTTTCCCCTTTCCCTGATTTAAACGTACGTAGAAAGATACAGACGGTTTTTGGGCATCGCAGTTAATTTTGTAGGCCTGTCTATTATTTTTCCATGAAGATTAAGAGTATAGTTAAAATGTCGTGGAATTCAAACTAAATTTTGATATAGTTTTGAAAAAATTTAAAAAAGGCTATTACAGTTTTTGTTAAATATATATTAAAATGAAGTTAATTAACTTAGACTTAAAAAAATATATCCAGCCGTGATGGTTAGGCATAACAGCTACCAGGCCCTTTATGAAAAAAAAATTGGCGACATCTGCTATATTAGAGAGCTAGTCGCGCTTAGAAGTATTTTCTAGAGTTGATGGCATTTTAGTGCAAATAAATTTAAAAGTTAGTGCTAGGTTCAAGCAATTACGTGCGTTTTAAACACAAAACTTCACCAGTATCCAGATAGCGACTGTAGCAATAGGCTACACAAAAAAATCTTTAACATACAGCTAATTATCGTATTGGCAAAAATACGCTAAACCAGTGAACGTGAATAAAAAATATTTGCCACAAAATGGCGACCAAGCCTGGTCCTGAAGGAAACCAATAGTTAAAAAACACCTCAATCTAGTAAACGAATGTAAAAAAAACTTTCGACTCAAAATGGCGACCAAAACAGGCCCTGAAACAAACCAAACAGTAAAAAAACACCTTAATCTAATAAACGCATAATATAGAAAAATTTCAACACAAAATGGCGACCAAAACAGGGCCTGAAGCAAACCAACGAGTAGTACAATCTGTTTTTTGAAAACTAATTTATACATGTAAACTAGGGTCAGTCTTTCGGCAATGAAAATGGCAAACTATAACTTCTCCGTATTATAGAACCTGCGGCAAATTACCTGTTGAATCCCTCAACACCAAACTCTAGTCCAGTTGGAACTAGTTTGACGTTTCGCTTCTGTAGAGCGTAGTTCACCACTGACTCGTTTTCTTCAACCTGGAAGTGAATAAGTAAACAAGTAAATGTTATAAGTTGTGAAAAAGCCAGTTAACCTTTTACAATTGCTTTTTCTACCGTTAGGATGGGATTTTAAGAGAGTCCTAGAAAGAAACGAAAAAAGCCATAATTTTATATCAGTCTATTTAGAAAAATACTATAAAAAATCGTAACTCTAGTTATTATGTTTATATCGGGCGATAAAATTTAACGAAACACACTTCATCATATGCCAATTTTTCCTGTTAAACTGCTTTTAGTGCGCGCCTTCCACGTAAAACGTTAAAAGGTAGTGCGCGCCTTTCACGTAAAAAATTGTAATCAGTTTCTAGCCGTTGGGGCCAAGTTAGTTGCTATATAAAGTTGTTGTTTTTCGGTGCATGGTGCAGTCGGCACCAGCATCAATAAGAAGACACTATACACGCCAGACATCAAACTTTGAAAAGCTTCACCGTTTCTACACTGTTTTTGCTTTGTATTGTCCGAAATTTGTCATGTTCGCAATTGCTATTGAACACGCAAGCAATAAGAGAAAGAATACCGAGTATTGCCAAGCTTGATATGATAGGTTAGAACCGTGGTTTTAGACTTTTTTTTTAAGTTCCCTGTTCATTGCGGCCCCTCAATTTTGGTGTGATTTACTTAAACCTCAGTCAAACATATATAAATATTTATATGGAAAATAACCTAAGTTCAAATCAATTCATAATTAGAGAAAATCAATTACAAGTCAAGTCGTTGTCAATTAAAATTGTGTAAACTAGTCCAACTATGAGCAATACCTTAACTAAAAATACCAAAATCACAATATCAAGCAAGCAATGAACAAAAATTTGATATCTGCAAGTGGCTTGTTTAAAGTGGCAGTTTCACTTCAGTTTATCTCGTAGCACTTACTAGGATTGAACAGGTACAGTAAAGCACATAACCAGCTCCTTCAGCGTTTGCATTACAAGAATCAATGGCAGCAAGAATCAGCTCTTTCTGCAAAAAGAACAAAGTATGACTATGACTTATTTAATTCAGCAATTAAACAATACAACGTTGGATTTTTATCAAGCTTTCAAAAACTATTTACATTATAATCTATTTTGCGTTTCTTTTTACATAACAATAATTAGCAACGGGCTATGAAAGCAAAGGGCTGTTATATCAAAAAATATTTTTTTGCCCTTGAATAACTAAATAACATTATTTTTAAATTGACGTTCATGACAGAAAAATTAAAAAAATTGGCATAAATCAGCTTATTACAAGTTTCGTTTTTACCTGCAGATGTGTACAGCGAGCAATATCTCCCTCGTCCTTGTTAATTTTGACGGCTGGGTCTTTCGAAATGACCCCGGTTCCACTACAGGGGGCGTCCAACAACACCCGGGAAAAGTTACCCATGATCTGAAGCAAAATAACGTTTTGCAATAAGTAATACGTTTCACTAGCACATAATGCCTTCGGCAAGGCTTTTAGAAATCAGTCAGCGTTTTCCAAACGATTACGGCTTACGTATCATTAGTACACCGAAAGCCATCGCAGATTCACCGAATCTGTCGATCAATGATGCAAGCAAGGCAGGCTAGAACTAGAAAACAACTAGCCTGGGGTGAGGTTCGAACCGCGACCGTCGCTCTACTTAACTGAGCTTAACAGGCTTAGAATGGAGAAAGTCGAGCACGGTCCCACTATGGCCGGGGGTCGTGAGTTCGAACCTAACATCAAGCTATAGTTGTTGTTCTAGCCGCTCTTTGTTATATTTTGCTGATCATGCTGGCTGATTTCGGCAAACCTTCCGAAGGCATCTTGTGTACTATATAATGTGTGACGATTTGGCCAGTACGAATCCAGAAGGGCTTGATTACACATTGTGCAAAACTGTATATGAACGTTTCAGTTACTTACAGCGGGAAACGACCTTGCGTCGTAGTTAGCGATCACCGTGTTGCTTATTCCCATCCTGTGTAGGTTTCCGACCACAGCTTTTAAACGAGAGGCGCTGACGTCATTTGCAAGTATCATCCCACTGTTCTTCATGAGCTGGCCTGGAAAGATGTATATCGTTAGTTGAATTAACTGGGTTTGGCTAAGTTTTTGTTGGATAATACTATTAAGGAAAAGAAGACGCCTAATTTAAACGCCAACTATCAATCTTACATAATAATAGTCGATGTTTGGACTGTTTATAGAAACAGGCATAAACATAAAACCATTTCTTAGCCACTAAAACCGTTCCGCAAACTCAAAACTAAAGAGAAAAACTGTACAAAATGGTCCAAAAAATTACAAGGTTACGAGATGGTTCAGGCCAGTTGTTGCATTTCTTGCGTATTTTTTGCGCGACAATCAGTTTGTCGTAAATCTTGCTGATTTGTATTTATTTGTGTCACAAAATTATATCTTGATGCATTTTTTTGTAACAATAAGTTAAAATGGACATTTTAATCGGTAGTAAAATGCAAACATTTATTACTGCTATTGAGTTTAAATTCAAATCATATGCGAAAAAAAGGCGAGACATCACACAACACGACCATATATCCCACCTATATAGGTTGTTTTTCCACCAGGAGCGGCGCACATGTCGAGTATCCTTTCATCAGGTTGAGGAGCGAGCGCCATTACTGGGAGAAAACTAGAAGCTCCTTGGATCATGTAATGCCCAGCCAAGTACTCGGGGGTGGCGCCTGTTAAAAATAGAAAATTTAACAAAGTTCGGGTAAATCTTAAAATGTAAACCTTTCTTGAAAGCTTTTTTTTGTGAAAAAAAACTTTTTTCAATTCTATTTAATTTTTTTGGTCTTTTTTTTTTACCGGCAAAGTACAAAATAAGTTGAAAACTTGGGCTAAAACTAAAAAATATGTTTTTTTTTGTTGAACTTTTTAAAAAATGTCAAAATGTCACACCTGAAACAAGTGACACTGTAAACAAATCGTATTTAACTGTTGACTAACTTTTTTTTTTGTTAATTTTTTTGCTGAAAACGTATTTTTAATTTTTCAAGTATTTTGTACTGACCGGTTCCATAAAAAAACATTGATATGTGATTAAAACTAAGTATCACACATAGGCAAAAAATGTCAAACCTGGTGGATTGACTGGAAGATCTGGTAGTTAAAATAAAACTAATTTCAATGTGTTTATTCCCACATTAACACGAACTCACTCACCTATTGGCACCGAAGAGTCGAATACGACGAGTCCAACTTTCGTCCACTTTCCAAGGGGGTCAAGGTTCACACCGCGAGCAATTAGTGCCTGGGAAACAAATATCAGTTTCAGACTTGGAAGTTGGAAGGAACTTTCATTTAAGACTTACATTCTAACTTTTTATCTCATTTTTTTGGCTTTGCCGGAGTTAAAAAGTAGACTAAACGAATCTGTCGATCAATGATGCAAGTAAGACAGGTTAAAAAAACAACTAGGCTGCAGTGAGGTTCGAACTCACGACCGTCGCTTTGCAAACTAAGCTACACAGGCTCAGAGCAAGTCGAGAAACAACCATAGCACCGTTGCCAGCTGCATGAAGTTCGTAAAACTAGCCTGTGGTGATATTTGAGCTCACGACCTCGGTCATACCCGGGACCGTCGCTCTACCAACTGGACTACTTTATTGCTAAATTTTAGTCTATTTGTTTCAATATAAATGTACCATCATGCGACTTAAACCATTGAACCTACCTGCGCCAAATCGCGTCTCTTTGTCTTCAAAGTGTTGGTTCTTATCGTGATTGGCCGACTCACTTCGTTGGCTTCAAGAAACGCAACCAACTGAACAAAAAACAATAAAGTTTGAGTGTAAAAGCGCAGTTAAAAGGTGACAATAAGACTCAGTGTTGTAAACGAGTCATTTTGAAAAGACTCTAGTGCCAGTCAAGTAATTTGTAAAACAAATTAAGTCCAAGTTAATCTTTAGCAAAAAATAATAAGTTAAATTCCAGTCTATGTTACTTGTCCAAGTCAAGCCCCTATTAGAGCAGGTCAACTTCAAGCCAAGAAATACACATAAAACTATAACGTTAAACTATTAAAATGACTAAATTCAATTGGCTATGAGCAATATTTAAACTAAAAAATAAGAGAAATGTAGCATATAGCAAGCAAATTGGTTTATTTGCAAAACCTAGGATAAATAGCCCAATTAAGAAAAAAAAAGCTAAAAGAAATAATCCTTTTTTTTAGTAAAAACGCTCAATGTTAACCAAACTTATTTAACACAAAGACGTAAGTCGATTTTAGTCACTTGTTCAATAAACTTAAGTGAAGTAAATTCACTTTTGTGAAAACAGAAAAAAAGACTTTAGGTAAAACAAAGTAGAACACACGTTTAAATCCACTTTACACTGGTTTATTAATCTTGACTTGTATGCAAAATTTGTTCACCTGACTATAAAAGAATGTTAAGCAAAGTTTATAAAGCAGTCTCAATGTTTTCCATTTAGATACAGGGCGGTGTTATAAAATAAACAGCAAGACCTAATTAAATGTTAAAGGCTGAGTTTTATCGGTTTAAGATTTTGTCTTATGTTAGTTTGACCCACATTCAAGCATTATGGTGTAATTACCTGGAAATGGTAAATAAAGTATCTCGTAATAACAAGTATAACCGTCTCTACCTCATTTAATGGGAACAAATCCATTAACTTGGTGAGCAGAAAGTGGTTGTAGCTGTAATATGTGCAAAGATCTTTCTGAAGGATGTGGACGTAGTCTTTGCGAGTTCTAAAAAAAAATATTATTACAATATGATAACGAATACCAAACTACGGCCCACCGAGTTATTTCAAAGATAAAGTACAGATGAACTTCAACACTTAATTTTGATCAAACTATAAACTGTAGAGAATTTTATTATAGCTGACTAAAGTTTTAATGTAGTTATTTATATTTCTTTGTTTAATAATAATCTTCTGTAATAATAAGTGGAAAAATGGTGATTTGGACCGACCTTTCAGGATCTCGTTTATTTGCAAAGTCCATGAGAACAGCCATAACATCTTTCATTCGCTGGTGAACAAATTCCAAACCTTGTGGTTGGGTCAGTATATAGCTGGTCAAGGAAGTTTAAGATAGAGTGGGTTTACACAGTTTATAATTTTGGCTTATTTCACCAAATTAATGTTTTATTTGGTATCAGACGACCATACTTTTTGCCCAGAATGTGTAGATTATTGGATTAAAATGTTGGAAATTGGAAATTCATAATATCTGCATATTAACAGATTTTAATGGGTTTTTATTGGCGGTATTTTTTAGCATCATACTAGATATCAGGAATTTCAAAAACAGGACATTTTATTGTAATACCTGATATTCTGAATAAAATGTATGCCCATACCAAATGACGTCATTAAAATGGTTTGAAGAAAAATTAAATGGGGAAGTTTAATCATAATTTTTTATTAGGCCAAAATTTGTCGTATATTGTTATTTAGCATTAAAAAAAGAAAAAATTCTAACTTAACTACATTGCTGTCATTAAAATAAATGCTCTTAAAAACATATAAAAACATAAAACTGTAAATGAATTAGTGAAAGGATATGTTCTTTCTCGATTTCTTGCCCACTTGGAAGAACAAAGTTTTCAGTTTGTGAAATATTAGTTTCCAGTTTTCCTTCTGGTATTTCTCTGAAAATACAAAAATATTTGTTCAAATCATATTTTTTAATTACCAGCTGTAACTTTTTGCTTGTTCGTGAAAGGTATTGTAAAACAGATTCATTAAGCTTGCGGATGGTACTCAAATTATTACATTTAAAAATTTATACATTAAGTTGGTGTTTTATTAAACCTAAAAAAATTGTTCTATACACCAAAAAATGGAGTTACAAAAAACTATTTAAGCAAAATAAAAAAGTTGTTTGCTCTTGTCTTGACATAGTTAATTTACAAAAATATAATTTTAATTTACAGTTCAGTATGTGTCAAAATATGATGGAATTTTATACCTTATAAAAATATCTTAAAAACTTGATTAATTAAACTGATATTTCATTTAATCAAGAAAAATATCTATTAAAAAAATAATACAGCTTTAGTTGTACGAAAATAGCAGGAACCATTTATACTTGGACGAATTTGAATTTAAATCAGTTAACAGCTCTTACTTATTTATTCTTTTCTGCTTTTTTTCCGTCTTGATTGCTTTTTCTTCGATCGGTAGAAGATAATCATCGTCCTCAATTTCGTCAGCATCGACGCCGCTGTCATCCGATGATTCCTCATCTTCATCTTCCTCTGGCATCATCTCGTTTAAAATGTGCTCCTTAATCGCTGTTTTTGTGGAGTCTGATTGAGGAGCTTCGATGCTGTTCATCTAAGTGAAAAAAAGTTAAGAAAACTTGGTATTATTTAATGAAAATTGCAGAGTTTCAGTGTCATTATCTAAAATCATCCAAACTCAATTTTTCCGACTGATGCTAATACCCATGTTGATTTTTTTAAATACCGGAAATCGAGTGAAAACTTGAATTAATTAAAAAGAAAATCAAAATATCATTTCAGTTTGTGTATATTTGTTAAACTCTTACTTTGCACATTAATTTGGTATGATGCAAAACCCCCCAAAAATTGCAAAAATAATAAGAAATTTGTTTTATTTTCAAGAAAAACCCGTTACGTAAAAGGGTAAATTACAAAAACAGTCCAAGGCCACAATTGCCTTTGTAGCCTCAGTAGCAAATCTTGCATCTTTAGCAAGTAATGTTTTTGAATCCTGGTGACTTTTACCTCATTATCGCTGACTTGATCTTCACTATCATCATTCCCATCGCTGTTAAGTTCCAAGGCTGGTTCTGAACACAAGGATTGCATATTATTCAGTTTCCTGTGTTAACTTAAAAAACTTAATTTGCAATATTACAATGTGAACTAGTAAAAAAATATGGATTTACTTGGTTAAATTGAGTTGTAAATTTTACAAAAATATAGTTTGGTTTAAAATTGATTTAAAAAAAAATATATATATATAGCTTGGTTAAAAACTAATTAAAAACACATAAATCAAAGTTTTGATGTTAACTTTGTGTAGTAACAAAACACAGATAGTTTTAATAGTATGAAAATCTGTAAAACATAATATCTAAATATTCCCTTCTGCACCTATTTACATCACTGATGGTAGACCAATATTCTACTAACATATTTACCTTGTTTTGCTTTTTTTTCATCTTGCAACAACAATTTACGCAGCATTCTCTTTTTTTCACGTTGTTTCGACCGTCTGGATTGCTTTGAAAGAGATTTATCTGAATAATTGTAAAAACAGAGTTGAAATATGTTTGTGATGTTGGATCATCAGAGATCTCTATTATCTTTACTGATGATGGTATGAGGTATTGCTGAAATCTCTGTAACCTGCGAAAATATTGTGTTCCAAAACACAGTAGGTTATTAACTATAGTGGTTATCAAAGAACTTTGGCCAAATTACCTGAAAATAAAAAAAAATATCTCTAAAACGTTTTATTTTGTTATTGTGCTTGTTTAATCATAATACTGTTGTCAATTAGTAAATATTGGATTCGAGTCGACATTTTAAACACTCATGTTATTGGAACAAATGTCAAGTATTGGACATCCTTATATAGAAATTTTGATTTTCTGACCAATAATAAACTCACCCTTCCAATCATCTGGCATCTTAAGATCTTTCTGACGTTGAGCTTTTTTCCCAGGGCCTCGTACCACTTCATAATCAGGGTTGCGATGGTGCCGGCCCATCTTTAGGTTTTCTTATTAGGTCTTGCTGCAAAAAAGAAATTGTTAGCTAGGACTGGGGGACAAAGTAAACCAGCAAAAGCTCCAGCTCCAGAGTCAACAAACACATATCCAATGGCTCCATACCGGTATATTCTTTAAATTTGCTTCAGCACAGCCTAAATTATGTTACATTTGCCACACTAAAATGTTTAGTAGTTTTCATTTGAGCAATCTTGAAATTCATTCGAGCCAAAGCAAGTAAAAATTTTATTGCTTCAGCTTTCAAAGTAAAAAAAATAGCTTTGGATCACACAAGAAAATAAAAAGCGCTCTCCTGCAGACAATAAAATGTAAAACATAGATTCTGTATGTTATTTAGACTGTTTAGTGAAAACAGATATAAAAGCATAAAATATTTACAGAAATATATTTTTCCTTGTATAAAATAGGCATTATCAACAACATATATATTTCTACAAACAAGTATTGATATAATGCTTCTATAGCTCTTTTTACCAAACACTCCAAACATACAGAATCTATGTTTTACATTTTATTGTCTGCTGGAGATATATTAAATTAGTTTAGCTTATTTTAGTATTATTGTGAGAATATACTTACAGTTAAAAATTAGGTGATAGAATGTAGCTGCAAAAATCTATTTTACTTGTGAGTATATGCTTATATATTTTCACTTAAAAAGATTAAAATGTTGATCATTAATGTTGAGTTTAAATATATATAAATACCAGTACCTGGATGGTTTCTTTTACTCTGGTATACAAACTTTTCGTATGCACTGAAAAATCAACTTCTTGGAATTCTTTTCCTTTGTTCCGACTATTGAAAATAAAAATGAAATAATAAAAAAAATGACGATGAAATAATAATATGCTGGGGTTATGCATAGGGGGGGGGGGGGGTATGCCAGGTTGCGGGAAACCCGCGATTTACTTTTAGTTGGTTTGATGGAAGCGACAGTGCCATCGTTGGGGGACAAAGCAACAGCTTGGAGACTGGGTAAAAATTGCCTTTTTGTTTTGGATTTCTATGTAAAACACATAGTAGTGCCTATTTGATATATTGCCGAAGAAAACATATACTAATTGAGTCACGTAATATCTACTTGCAACAATTCACCTATAAAACTATATTCGTTAGAATATCCAACAATTAACTTTACGATAACTTACACCTTTTCTGATGCTATTTACGTTTGTTCTATAAGATTAATATCAGGTCAGTGACATCATTTGGCGCGGAATGAATGCCCTTAAGCCTCTCAATTAGGGTTCCTCTTTTCCCCAGACTTTTTCACTTCCGGGAAACAGGATTGAAAAATGAAAATGGGGATAAAAAATTATACCTAATTACGCCCTTTTAATGTTTAAAATTATTTTATATTGGTAGTATTGCTTCTGCAATCTTACAAGACCTTTTCTCATATTAAAGGTTGCATGCAGGGCGCATTTTTATTGGTAAAACAATATTAATTAGGTTTTTCGGCTGTTAAGCACAAACAAAGCAACTTAGACAACAACTTTAATAAGTTTGGTAATATTTTTCTCTTTATATAATTTTTTTCTCTATATAGAAGTTTTTTTAATTTTAGCTATGTTGCCTTATAAATGGGATTATAAAATATTTCCCGAGATTCCGATCATTAATTTGCAGGAAATCCCGGGAATTTCCCGTCGAAACATTTCCGGAGAGAAACCCGACTGTCAATGGCATGATTTTGTAATAAATATATCAAACCTTTTAAGCTTACAATGAAAAGTATCACATTTTGGAGTAAATAAGAAAGAATTTTTGCAAAAGATTTCGACAAAAATATCTTTAGGCAATGAAAAAACACAGTTAGGCATGGTCTCACCCAGTGTTTTTTTTAAGGTGTTTTGGGGGACCGAAACGATCCCCCAAATTTTCCTAGCGGTTTCCCAAATTTTGGACTTGCAAGTTTTTGGTATTTAAATGAAACACTTTCGGTCTCTTAAAACTACTCAGCGGTCACCCAAACCAAACCTTAAAAAAAAACCTGGTCGTACCAGTGTACCACAAACTTGGACGCTAGGCTAGAATTCTACTAACTTTTTTACAGCTTCGAAATACAAGTCGTTGGTCTAGAATCCTACCAGAATTATTAAACCAACCCACATTATTTGCTGTAGGGTGCAAGTTAGCGCTTTGGTGTGGGTGGGTCAAGTATTATTACATTTATCACATTAACATTAACTGAAGATGATACAAACAATTGCATCCCATCTCTCATAAATGATGCTTGAAATGCTTCTCAGTCACATTAACCGAAGATGATACAAGCTCGTATTGAAACGTCTTAACTAAGATGCTGTCGATTTACTCGACCTTTTTGTCTCTGAAATTTATTATCAAGCTACATTACAGATCCGTGCATAGTGTACCCAACTATTATACTCATTATTTAATAATAATACTTGACCGCACCCTAACCCAAATATTGTGTGTTGTGGTAGGGCAGGGTTGTTCCTAAGCAAAAAATTATACTCGCAAGTTAGGCGAGTGGCTATCAATCAGCACTAGCCAGGACGAAACAACACTCGCCAAATTTTTGGCATGCTGTCTGCAAATTTCGGTCCTAGCAGGGTAATTTCTTGGGTTATCGTTAACCTGTATTTTTCTATACGTAAACACCAGATTGTAAACTTTAGTTTTTGCGCTGGAGAGACAATTTTGCAGCTTTAAATTGCGGGGCTGTAATAAAGTTATCTGTAAAATTTGCACGGCTGAAAATGCAGTACTAGACTGAAAACTGTTAACGCGACAAAGTGTTGCGCGTTTGAGCGATTTTTTGCGGCTGACGGAATTTTACGTTGACTTTACATAAAATGCGCGGCTGTGACCGCGGCAGACCGGGTACTTTCCAACCTATCGTAAACATTTGTTTTTATAAAAGTTTGGTCGTTTATTTTTATGCATGGATGAACAAATGAATGACATATAAAGCAGTTTACGCTTAAAACAATGTTTTTCAGCCGAAGTATTCTTTAGTGAAAAAATAACACTGTCAATTCCTTGCGCCCTCTTTTTTTGTATTCTGTTTTTTCTGTGCTTCAAGGACGTTTCATCCAGGTTGCTTCGCGCCACAAACAAAACGCCACATTTCGCCTAACACTATAGTTACTGTTTAAACAGATAAAATAATGGCAAAATAATTGTAAATTTACAACTAAACCATTTATTCGCAAAAAAAAAAAAAACATTTATTCGCTGAGTTAACAACCATATGCACCAGAGGTTCTGTGCTGCGCGATGCCTTATAGTGGGCCGTTTCTATTTTCCAAGGGCGTCCGCAATGGTTTCGATTCGTATATATCTTAAATGCGGTATAAAATATTCCCAGACAGTTATTCAACATACTTACGTCTCAGACTAATTACTAATGCTCAACTGTTGTTACACAAGTAGGCGATATTTCAAATATTGTAGAGTTCAGTGGTCCGTTTTAGTCCCTCAAAACATTTAAAAAAACATTGCTTACAAATATTATTATAAGACATTTGCTTTGAACTTATTGTTACCCAAAACTGCACGTCCTTTCCCAAAGGCGTCAAAAAAGTTTAAGTTAAACAATAAACCACATAACTGTTTACCACTGCAGCAATTACATTATTGATTGTTCGCCGGTAAACAATTTTTTTAAACGGGACAAAGAGTTTTTATTACGAGCTTTGAACGTGACTTTGATTAACCTTATTATCTGTGAAGTGTTGAATGTATTTGCACCTTAGTGTTTAAGAAAATATTTTTAGTACACAAGTTGGCCTGCACCAACTAATTACATTTTTCGCCGAAGCCACTCGCCAGTCGGCCGAGTGGGTGTCAATCAGCACTTGCCAAGAGCAATTTGTACTCGCATTGGCGAGTAGGTGAGTGCTTAAGTCCAACCCTGTAGGGGTCTAGACCAGCACCAAATACGGTACCAGTGGTCAAAATTATAAATTGGGACCCCAATAATATGCATTAAGTATTAAAACGCTGTGGTAGGATTCTAGACCAGCGCCACTTTTCAAAGTTTTACAATCATTTTTCAAAAAAATAAAGCATTTAATCATATACTTACTGCAATATGAATGCAAAGACTACGGTGAGCAGACCAATTCCCCAAAAGCCCGAGATGAAATTGTAGATTCCAATGAAGCGTCTGTCTCGAATACCTTGCGAGCTTTGCAGGCGTCGTATCAAAACCTTCCGCTTAACACCGGTGTTGTGATGTGGAACCGCTTCGTCAAAGCTCTCTGGCCTTATTTGACTTTGTTTTATCTTTGAGGCAACTTTTCCCATTTGGGTTTTAACCGTTTGAGAAAACGCTTAGTATTCGTATTTTTTGACCCAAAGCAAAACTACATTATCCGTTACAACACCTAAACAATAAAATACAATAGCCGTTACAACTGCCCATGTGTTTTACTTGCATATTTCGAGAAAAATCGGCGCTGGTCTAGAATCCTACCACAACGTTGAAATGATTATTAAGCAATGCATAATATGTGGGTTAGGGTGTCGGTTAGTGTTTGGGTGTGGGTAGGTCAAGTAATATTGTTCAACACTATTACTGGACGTCACCCAAACCCAAACGCTAACCGGCACCCTAACCCAAATAATGTTCGTTGTGGTAGGATTCTAGACGAGCGCCGAAAAATCACCAAAATAAAAGTTCATAATGCCAGAAACAGAGACGCATGTAATCTGCTTAACATAGCTACAATATTTTTGCCAAAATTGCCGCCATTTTATGTTAAATATAAACCCTTATTACCAATCATCAATCTTAATAAGGCCAAATGTTAGTAAATAAAAGTTTAGGGTTTAGCAACTAATTTTGTTCCAATCTAGTGAGAATAAAAATAAATAAAATTGAAAAAATATCCTAATTCAAACGTTCGATTTGGACATAACATGGCGACACATAAAGTTTAGTTTTCACGTGTGTTGTTTCATAGAATACTAAAACTTTTAGGAATCCCTTCAGACTCTCGACAGACTCCACTGGTTTAAAACAAGGGATTATAGGGTTATATGCGCTTAATGATGTCTTTAAGTGATAAACGTTGGGTTTGTAAGTGGGTTAGGGGTTCAATCTTTCTATAGACAAAAATGCGTTTATTCGGATACTATTTTCCTTCCCTGGTTGTCTGACAAATCCAGTCGGCATTTTGACTTACCTAATCCCAACGCAGTCGCTCTTGTGCTATATAGTTTCAATAAGCGACCTGACAATATGCACTTTGAAATGCAATGTCAGTTTGTTTAACTTCGATTTAGTGAAGTCAGCACGGTGGTCAATGGTCAGGTCTCCCCTGTTGTAATATACACGTTCAGCTTCTTTTAAAAGTTGGATAGGTGTAATTCATTATACAATGGCCGTATTGCAAAAACGTTGCAAATTTACGCAAACAGAAAAAACGTGTTACATTATAACTGTTTGTTTTATATACCGTACTTTATCTAGAAAACTTATATATTTTTTAAGGTTAATATCCTTGCTCGCAGCATCAGCGCTATCCAGCTGTTTCAACAAATTTTAACAATTATACGAATCTATGATTCTGCTAATCGACTTTAATAGCTAGATTTCGTTAGATGAGGCTGGATTTGTTTTTGTTTTTGAAATCAGGAGTTTCAAAACTTTTATTAAAGCGAACCCCTAAGAACAGTTTGACTCAACTTTGAATCTAAAATCAGAACCTAAACATATTCCGAAAGAAGGCACAAAAGCGTATTTTTTCAGGTAATACTCGATTTTTTTTTTGTAAAAAAAGTCATTTCATTCTATTATATACTGAGGTTTCTGTTAAGCCTTTGTGCACGTCCTAAACCAGTCAACGGACCACAAGGGGGTCCATGAACCCCAGATAAGAACCCTGCTTTAAACGATGCAAATAACTGTCTATGAGGATGTAAAACAACAAACGCAGTATATATTTTTTTATGTTCAAACTTTTCAATTAGCTGGACTCGGTTGAACACAAAACAAACACGAATTAACACAATACGCAAATATAGATCTGGATTATTTGTATAGATAAGAAAAACACACATAAACAACACAAACATGAATATTGGTGTTTGCACGACCGAGTTAGATTTTTAATAATTGGCGATGGACATGAATAAAAACACACACAAAATGGTTAAATTGCACAATTATGTTGGTCCACGATAAAAATGTCATTTAAAATAGGACGGGTTGTTTAAAAATAAAAGTTTAGTAATTTAAAAACATTAGCTAAAAACATGTGATAATACAGACTATTTTTTATATTCAGGTATAACAAATTGGAAAATTGTGTGATTTCTATAGTAATCACAACATTACTTAACGAAAATTTGCTAAAACATACCAAACGTGCTACAATTGTTAGAACAAGATGCAGGTTGAGTGTTGGAACAAGTCGAGAAACACAAGGCCCATAGCACTGTTACCTGCTGTTTATGGTGCTTTTTCGTTAAAAATACAAATCTACAAGTTACAGCAACTTTTGTTTTTCTGACAAAAGTCAGTTTACAACTTATTAAACGCAATGACATAAACAATGACAGAAACGAAAAAATAGTTACGCTAATATTGGTGCAACAGTCAAATGAAAACACACAACAGCAAAGCGCCCACAAGTGGTCGAAATAATTATTAACATTTACCGTTGTGTGGCGCTGTAACACCATATACATGTTGATAAATTAGGGATAACACTGAAATGTAAAAAGTAGCAATTTGTGCCGCGTTTGTACGCTTTAATGGTTGTTAAATGGTTGTGTGAATGGCACCCTAGGTACTAGAAAAAACACCAATGTACTTATAATTAATAATATAAAAAAATGTAAACACCTTGGTCGCGTAATCGTTTTTTTGTTCAAATGTAGAATAGGCCTAGGCTCTAACTTTTTTATTTAAGTAGGGCCATGAGTTTTTCTAAAGTATACCTAATAGCCTGTGTTTGTAATAATTTTGAAGATTCTTTCGGTAAATGACATACGGCACCTTATTTATATTCCAATAACCGCTACATTTGCTTTTGATAGAAATACAAACACTAACAGTGCAAAATTAGCAATGCCAACCAAATGTTAGGGGCTGAAACCCACGGCACTGCCCTTTAAAAGAGTAGTCCCTATCGAATTAATACTCATATATGTAGTCGGGGTTCGTATAACTGAACCCGTCGAATTCCGACTGATCCATGTTCATAACGAAGAGCTTATCGCAAGGAGTCAGCTTCGGTTTCTCTTTGGTGAAAGCCCGGTCAAAGTTGGAAATGTCACGCGGGTTTTTCTGTAAAAAGTATAGCAAAGGTTTTAATTAGACAGAATAAAGTTTTTTTAAAGGCAAAAGGCAAACAAAATATTTCTAAGCAAACAAATAAAAAAAGACTTCAATATCCATATACAGTGTTTTCTTAAGGTGTTTTGGGGGACCGAAACGGAAATTTCTCCAGCGGTTTCCCAAAAAATAATAAATAATTCGTTTAAGCAAATATGGCTATTTTTTGGTATTTAAATGAAACACTTGCGCTTTCTTAAAACTACTTAGCGGTCACCCAAACCAAACCTTAAAAAAACCTGTCCATATATATAAACCTATTGCTAGCCAGTGTTGAATTGACATAGTCATAGTTAATGACTAGACTTATATGTGCACTTTTACCAATTTCAACAGTCTGACTTTTATGACAAGGAGCTTTAATTATGACTTGACTTTTTATTTATTCACAATGACTTGGCTTTGGCTGTAGATTTTTTTCAAAAATGACTTGTTTGCAACACTGTAATGTTACCAGGTATAATTTTAATCAAAAATAGCCCCTCTGGTAATTTTAAGAAGACAACTTCAACAGTTGCCGAAAACGTTGGGGTTACAATTACCAGATAAGCTGTTTTTTCAATAAAAAAACACTTCGTTTCTTGCTACAACTAGGCCTATATAGCAAAACGGTTAGACGCGATAAATGGCTTATCATATTGCTGTTTGGTGTTTCGTTACTTCGACTTGAGGACTCCTGTTGTGACCAAAGGATTACAGTTTTGGCCAAATACAATACTTAAAACAATGCTGTCTTTAATATATTTGTTGTGTTCCACATTTAAAAAAAAGTTTTTTTAATAAATAAAAAACTTTTGGTAAAAATAATTAGGCCTATATATTTTAATTTTGTGAAACTCGCTTCAGTCACTTGTATAGGATCGAAAACGCAAAACATCTCCTAAAAATAAAATTGCTACATGATCGAATCATATCCTTAACTAAATTTTAAAGTTTTCACACCACTTGTTACTACATCGGATGCCCTCGGTAAAGAAGGGCTTAATCACGCAGCACACATTGTGCGTAATTATGTTTGTTTCATTCTTGGCACCATAGCAATTTTTGTTCCTGCCTTTTTAAAAACGCGGTATTGCCTGGAAAATCTGAATCAGGGCTGCGGAGTTGATCGAAAATAACCCGAGTTCCGAGTCCGACTCCAGTCAAATGTGGGATTTTGTCGAGTCCCGACTCCGGCACGGACCCGTATTCCGCCAATTTGCGTTACTAAAATAACGTGGATATTCAGCAATCCACTTATAGAGGTGTCATATAATTCGTCCACCCACAATACGTGGTTGGAACATATCCCATTATATGCTATTTCACCATTTCATGTTTGAGTTGGAGGCCATATCAGTTTCAAAATTTGTTACTGCGCATGCGCACGTCGGACTCGGGACTCCGGTAGTTTTACGTGGTCTTACTCTAGTTCCGAAACCTGACTTTTGCTGTTAAGTGTAAAACTTTAGGTATAAAGTGTAATCTTTTTTAAGTTTGCTCATGTAAACTTGTGTAATATTTATTCCTTAAACTGTTGCATTCTAGCTGTGAAGGGCGTCAGTTCAGACTTGGACAAGTAGATTATTTTGATTTAGCTTTGGACTAGATTCGTTTTAGCCTAAAATTGAATTAGAATTGTAATTAAAGCATTATATTTTTTTCAAATGAGATTAGAATTAAAATTACCGAAAAAAAGATAAAATAAATTATTATTTGAATTAAGTACAACGAAAGCCATTGCAGACTCACCGAATCTGTCGATCAATGATGCAAGCACAGCAGACTAGAAAAACAACTAGCCTGCAGTGAGGATCGACAGATTCGGTGAGTCTGCAATGGCTTTTCTGGTGTACTAATAATACGTAAGCCGTTATCGTTGGTCAAAATGCAGCTTCAGAAGGGCTAGATCTCAGTTGTAAGCACACGTATATGTGTGTACATATGTTTCATTGTATTTGAATTAAGGTTACATTTAATTAATTATTTCTACAAGCATTTTTGGTAAAACTCAAATTAGAGTAGGTACACAAGCAATTCACAAATTAAATCCAGAATTAGACGCATTTTGCTCTTTTGAATTATAGGAAACTAGAATTATCCAGTTGTCCAAGTTTGGGTGTCACGTTAAAATACATTACTTCAGTCTCAGAACTTCCGTCTGATTGCGTAAAACCAGTAGAAAAAAAATTACAAATTATTTTTGTGGTCTTCCTCTATAAAGGTATCCATTCTGGTTGCTAGTATAGAAAAAAAATACATGAAATTATTATTTTTGTGGTCTTTCCCTATAAAGGTATCCACATCCATGCTGTTGATACAATTATGCACCGTGGTTAATATGATTAACTATATCTGTATTTCATAACCGTTTGTCGAACCGGCGCCACACAACATCTGAAGCAATGCAAGAAAATAGGGAGGGGGTTATTTCAGGATTCTCCCACATAATTGGCAGAACGCACAAAGTAACACGAAATCAAACAAAAAGTGGACACGATATAGCAGGAAATATAATGAACACTAACAATTTTTTCGTGTTTTTTGATAAACTTCAAAATACTGGACTTATCTGGTTCAAAATTACGATTCAAAAGATGGCATAATTGGAGTAAAACTTGCTGCATAAAATCAGGTATTTTTTCTTATAAAAGACTTTTTAGTTTAATTTGTAAAACTGTTAAATAATAATTCTATCGAGGAATTCTTTAAAGACTTAGCTGTAAACATTATACAATTTTGTAAAGGGAGTTTTTTATACTGGTAAAACAATGAATAAAAATGGCCTATAGAAATTCTATAAAGGTTGGGTTAAAAGATATTTAATTGTAAATATTGCCAAGGGCGGATTTTCAACGTCTAATTTGTAAAATCTGCAATAAAAATTGTAAAGATTGGGGTGAAAAATAATAGTAAAAAGTGCTAATAAGAACGAAATTTTAATGCCTGGATTGTAAAACCAAAATTTTAAATTGAATACGTAAATTTTATAAAGACACGGGGTGAAAATAGTTGTAAATATAGCAAAGGCGGATTTTTAAGGCAAATTTGCAAAACTATAAACAAATTAGTGCAATATTTGTATCCAGCTTTGAGGAACACGTTATACGACGAAAAATGTTCAAAATTCTGTTTCTCAATTTTTCGCCGGGCAGCTCTATGATGACGTCATACCAACATGCGACGACCAAGTGATGGGACAGCACAGGCAGCCGAAAGTCAGGGCACATACAGACCACGGAGTTACAAGGAAACGGACCAACATGGAATTCACACGTTGTATAGACAGCAAAACTATTGCTGATAAAATTACAAACGAATACGACAAAAATACATCGGCTGTTCGCGGATTACGTTTTGAATGTTTGGGAAACGGTTGATATCAGTCTTACACCTTTGGTTCTGCTTTATATAGTTTAAAATGAGCAGGGTTTTTAAATGCACAGACGTTCGTATCTGTTTTTGATAAAAGTGCACATGCGGGAGATTAAAATAATTTTGAAAAAAAAAAATTTTATAATGTAGCTTTTTGAATTAGGCAGCCAATTTGATGTTATAACCGTTTTTTTTGGCTTACTTTTTTACTGTTTTTTTTAACTGGGTAAAAAGCTTTGAAAATAGTTCTAAATAATTCGCTGTTAAAAATAATATCATATTTAAAATTGAATCGCCTACTGCTTAAACTATTAAAGCAGGGGTGTCCAACTCAAACATGCCGGCGGGCCAATTTTTATCTTATAACTTCTTCACAATTGCGCAAATTTCGAGTGGAAAGTTATTAACATCGATCAAAAGGTGGGTTCGTGTTGGTTTCAATCGGTAAAAAATAAGAACAGCGTGAAAAACACGATTCGTCAAAAGCTTTGGTATTACTGCGATATTACCGGTAATAGGGATCTCACAACCATAATACTAATCGGTGTGAAGCAAATGCGAAGTGCTTAGAACTGTGGTTCCCAACCTGGGGGCCGTTTCTAACGGTCAAGGGTGCCGAGAGATGTTTAAAATTATTTTAGGTTCCATATTTTACTCTGCTAATAAGCTTTATGGTACAATTTTTGGTATAAGACTACCGTGCAACAAATTCAGAAGTTTTTTTTAACCCTGAGTTTATTTAATCTCGTTTGTTGTTACAGTAGGCCACTTAGCAAATATGCTAGTAGGGGTGCTGCGAACAATTTATAGTTTAACTTGGGTCGGCGAGCAGAAGGTAGGGAACCACTGGTTTGGTAGATTGAGATAAGCTGTTACTTCCTGATTTTCCTTTCGGAAATAATTATCCGGGGCTTTACAATCACAAGGGCGCCTTAAAAAGATTACAAAACATTCCACATCGGCAATAAAACGAGTGTTCGAACAAAACAACCAAAAAATACAGAAATTACAACTTTTTTGGAATACTTATTAAAGGTGGAGTGAATGTGCACATTTTTCACGGTGATAACATCACTCAAAGTGCTTTTTTCTTTAACGCAAAGCCATTTCATCAAGCAGCGGCGCAATTTCTACTTTAAACACCCGAAAAAAATCTAGCTCACTATGGCAGCTACGCCTCTAGCGGTAAAAATGGCAAGTAGTTCAAAGGGAGAGCAATATTTTAAAGCAGTTACCCGGTTTTAAAAGCTAAATTACATAACTGTAGGCGCCTCGTCTTTATCAGATTTCGTGTGAGCGTGGAAGATTCAAACAATAAAAACAATCCATTGCACGGCCAAAAAACACACAAAAACTTTGTAAAAACTTCAATAGGAGGATAGATATTTTGGTGATCTTATAAGAGCAACAGGACATTCATTTGCACAGATGATTTTTGAGCCGTTAAGAAAGAAAAGCGGTTTACATTGTGCATTGTTCCCATAAAAAGGGAAACAAATGGGTTAAAACGAAAGCTCTGCATTTCATCATATAGCGACAATGCTAATTTCATTTTGGGCGCACGAAAAAAATAGTCTATGTACAGGAAAAGTTACACTGCGGTTAAAAACGACTTTACGAACGCAGAAATTCGGTTTTACAGACAAAAACAACGACGTGGGACGGGTTCGACTAAAAAGATTGGGAATATTTACAACCTGAAATATCGGCGAATTTCATCGCAAACTATCAGCGAAGTGCGAGTTTTCTGGCGCGTTTTTTCGAATTCTATCGCTCATACTGAATTGGCGCTAAAATTTCTCCCAGAAAACGAGTAAAATCGCACCTTAAAAACAAAAGACATACTTTGACCCGCTTTTTGTCTTAATAAGGACATCTTCTAGTAGTGGTGATGTCACAAAGACCCTACTGTTGACGTAACAACGACCGTGCGAGTAGTTTCGAGAAGGTTCTCGTTCGCATAAAAATCAGAGCTAATTTTTAAAAGTTGAATCCCAAAACTTTCGATTAAAAGATTAAGATAAGCGCAAATTAATCCCACGTTTGATAAAAACGACAAAAAACGTAAAAAACATACTGTCAAGAATCTAAAAGGCGGATATTTGTTTGTATTCAGAAAGGTGACCAAAGGAGTAGCGATTATTAGCGCCATTGTAGGCAACATTTCAGTCACAATTGTCGGTAAAACTGCCCCCTTGGCCGCTTTTAACGAACAGGCAACCCGCCAACTCGCCGCTACTCATTTCGACACGAGGCTGCTGCGAGAAGCTGGCACAAACTCTGCGTTTGTGAACGAGAAACCGTCGAACTCGGCCTGGTCGATGTTCTTCAAGAAGTTGGGGTCAATCGGGGTCAGAGTGGGTTTGCTGCGCGTGAAGTACTTATCGAAGTTCTCCGTGATGTTGCCGCTCTGCTCGTTCGATGACGTCACACCGTGATGACGTACGAGCAGTGATGACGTAAGCACGAGACGATGACGTGAAGGCACAAACAGGGCACGGGGCGATATGAAAAAAAGGTCAGGCGATGAATTGCGGTTAAATGCGCGGTTTGTTTGTTTTATGACGGATGCGGACACCACAGAGAACTGACACGACTGCGGGTGGACGCTGCTTGCGAAAAGACACGACCCTAATTGGGGTAAAAGACTTCTATTGAAGGGACTATAATATTACTTTTGAAAGGAGTTTAAGACTACTTTTGAAAGAACCCATAGACTACTTTTGAAAGGACTCAAAGACTACTTTTAAAAGGACTCAAAGACTACTTTTGAAAGGACTTGAAGAGTATTTTTGAAAGGACCTAAATAATACTTGTGAAAGGACTCAAAGACTACTTTTGAAAGGACCCATAGACTACTTTTGAAAGGACTCAAAGACTACTTTTGAAACGACTTGAAGAGTATTTTTGAAACGACTTGAAGAGTATTTTTGAAAGGACCTAAATAATACTTGTGAAAGGACTCAAAGACTACTTTTGAAGCGACTAAAATAATACTTTTGAAGGCCTAAAAGACTACAGTTTAAGGATTAAAAGAATACTTTTAAAAGGCCCTTTAAGGGGACACAAATGTAAGTGGACTACTTTTGAAGGACTATTTTATGAGGGAGACAATTGCAGCAGATTGCTTGCAAAATTACACGACTACAAAATACTTTATCGTAAAGTGACATTTTGCAAATGGATTACTTGTCAAAGGACAAGACGTAAGGACTAAGGAGATACCTTAAATGACACCGATATATGAGGACCATAGCTAATGTAAGTTAAAGATCATGGGGCACAACCCACTTAGGAGACCAGTTTATAAGGCAACGACTATTGTAAAGGAAGAGGTCTATAAGAGTTTATTTAAACAGGTCATCATTACAAAGGGACTTCTTTGAAGCGACAAGACTAAAAAGAGTTCATTTGAAAGGGACTATATTACAAAAGGAATACATTGAAAAGTTATCTAAAAGGGACATTATTACAAAGGGACTGCTTTGAAGGTACAAGACTTTAAAGTGTTTATTTGAAAGGACATTGTTACAAAGGGACAACTTTGAAGAAAAAAAGACTAAAAAGGTTTGTTTGTAGGGACCATATAAGGGATTGCTTTGAGGGGACACAGCACAACATCAAACATGTGGAACATTCAAGTGCATCAGGCAAGCTTGTTCAAGCATTTTGCGTCGATTACTCTAGGTGTCCGCATGCCGTTTAAATGCAATATTCACAAACACATACGTTCTAACATGCATTACTCTACAGCTAAATCATTGATTTGCTAAGTATTCAGATTTGCAAATAAACCCAGCTGAACACATTACACATATGGAAGTAATCCTATATAAGATATTGCTGGTAAAACAATAAAATAAAATAAAAAATTTGCTATAATTATAGGATCCAATCTTTTTTCTATCCACATATGTTCCATTTTTAGTTTTTCTGTTTTCTGCAGTAAAGATTTTTTGTTGGAAGTTCCCGCAATTCCTTTTTTGTTTCACAAATTTATCACCAAAGCAAGCGTTTGAAATACGTGAAAATGTGCTTTAAGCAAAACGCCACTAATATTATGTAAACCATGTTTGACAAGCATTTAGCTTTGGCAAACACGTAAAGTTTGTCTTGTACCACACTCCTAGTAGTTCGGATTTACGACGGAACAGTAATGATGTTGTAAAACGACCACATTAAGACGCCCGTTCGCAAAAAGCTGCCCTGCGAGTATTATGCGCGTTTAAAGGTTTAAATTTACTGTTTAGTTCACTGTTAAAAACTTAACATAAAAAAATCAGTTTTTTAAAGACCCCTAAAAATTTAAATCTGCCATTTTAATGTTGGGATTTCAATTTGTTTAACGATTGGCGCTATTGGATTATTATTATTTACGTTTGGGCTTGTGGGTTACGCAAAATGGGGAACGACCACTTGTTAAAGGTTAACACCCACTGGTTAGAAATAGTAAAAAGTCAAATTTCTTACGGGTTCGCGTCTTACGGGTTGCTAAGAAATTTCCAAATGTACACATTTCTGTATATTTGTATTTCTGTGACTTCCTATACTTGTTTGATGAAATAGTTGTAAAACGAAGCATTAACTCACGACTTTTGGTTTGAAGGATGAATTTAAGTGTTAAATCTTATGGGTTCCTAGGAAATTTCCCAATGTACTTATTACGTGAATATTTGTAAAATTAAGGCATTAACTTACGACTTTGGGCTTGAAGGGCGGTTGCGTCTCGCGGGCCTGGATTCGCTCCCAACTGATCATTCGGAAGAAGTGGTGATCCATGATCTCACGGTTCCCTGCTGCCTTGCACCCGAGACGCTTGCTGGGATGCTTCTGGAGGAGCTGGGAGTAAGAGGAGAAGATGTTAATGATTGTTTAGAATAATATCGAAAAATAAAAAATCATGAAAATAGTTGGTCTGGAAGTACGTCAAGAAACTGCGATTGCAAGGAGCCCAAACAGTTTTGTTTTGACAAAAACTTAAACAACGGTGGCAGATTTTAATGGAGTACTTAGCAAGCTCAATCAATTTTGGGCTGACACGTAAAGCCATTTCGCCCATTATTTAATTTAATTACACAAACAGATTATTTTATTAAAAGCTCCCTTGCATCCTAGACGCTTGCTGGGATGATTCTGGAGGAGCTGGGGGCAAAAGAAGATCTTGGTGAAGAACAATATTTAAATTATTATTATCAATAGTGAAAGTTGATGTCGACTGAAATCTTTATCAGTTAACAGACAATAAACACAATGATGTTTACAATAACTTAGTTCCTTATTCAAACAGAATCATACACAGAGTTTTCATCAATAATATTAATTAACCAAGCATAACTATAAAACTTAACTTACACCGTAACAGAAATAGAAGTTAACAGTAACAAAGGCACGTATTAAATGAAGGCAAACGAGACATGTTTCTGCTCTAGGCAAAGCGCGCCACTAGGAGCAGTGTTTAATTAAATAAAACACTAAGATTAACAAATAGGTCTGAGGGTAACATAGAATAGTGTTTTGAATATTATTCAGGTTTTAGCAAAATAAAAAAATCAACATTTGCACGACAAACAATCAGATAGAGGTGAATTGGGCAATCAAAGTTTAAGTCATTAGTTTTATGAAGATAATAATTATTTTCGTGATGAACTGGCAGTTTATAGAAATTTTAGAGTGCTTATATGTATCAAATGAATGCGTTGTTTTAATTGAGACTTTCAAAATAATTTGTGTTTCAAATAGGTCATAGAATGTCTGCCTTTAATTGTATACGTTCAAACAAAAATTCAAAATAGGAAGGTAAATTAAAATGGTTTTTCCAATTAGGCATTGAACGGTAAAATTACCGCTGTTTACAACAATTCAAGACGTGAACTGAAATACCAGGTATACTGGCATATTTTTAAACGGCTGAACCGAAATACCACATTTAAAGGCCTTTTTTTTATAATTTTTTAACGGCTGAACCGAAATACCACGTTTAAAGGAATATTTTTATCATTTTTGAACGGCCGATAGACTGAGCTAACACCACCGTTGAAAACAACAAATCAAAAATAAATCGTGCGGTTAAAAATTCCCGACCAAAGCGACCTGAATGAACAATCCGTCGTGTGGTAATTTCGCACAGATGTAAGGGTTTATTATCGGCTGATTGATGGATCAAAACAGATGCGAATAACGAAGTACGAAAACTACTAACGTTAACGTACCGTATTTTACCGACCATAAAGCGCGCCCGATTATAAGGCGCACTGTCAATAAATTGTTTTGATTAGTTTTTTGTTCATACATAAGGCGCACCGGGCTGTAGAACGCAACGTATTTGAAGCAGTATGGGTTACCGTATAAAGCTCATTAACACGTTCGCTGCGATTCCAAATTTTCGTTAATACTAACGTTTAGCGTACGGTAGTAAAAACATCAAAGCCCATACAGAAGTTGGTAGCAGTTTTTAACGTTTCGAATACTTTTTTATTCATTAAAAATTAAAAAATAAATTTATTCAAACATGGACCAAAAATTGATCCGGTAAATTCACAAAACCCAGGAGGTTCTATTCGTCGTGTGACAACTCGCGAGGGAACTGACTGCGAGAGTTTTCATCTCCCTGGACGCCGTTGTTTCTTTCCGCCAGCAAATCAAGCATGGAGATTGATGGTGCTTTTTGCGCATGTAACAAGCACACGACGCGACTTGGCTCTTAAGAGCGACTTAAATCGATTCGAATGTGGGTCGAACTGTGTACCATTGACCGCTGGGAATTCGAAACTTGTACGATGCTTATTACTGGGAACTATGCCTATTATTGGGGTATGGTTCATTACGGCAAAAAAAAATTTGGAGACGTTACTTCCGGAAATAGTTTAGATTTGTAAATTTTTACATTTCGATAATTATTCGGATGTTTCTGCTGTTTTTTCAATATACATTTTTTTTAACTCCGGCAAGGACATTTGGAAACGTTCCTTTCCGAAATAGTTTAAACTTGTAAGTTTTTACATTTTATGAACTATTTCGGATATTTTGCAAAATTATGTTTTTAAACTTCGGCTTAAGGTGTAAAATTTATTAACTTTTGTCTAAGTAAGAAAAAAAAAGTTGCTAAGAATGCATTAGTTATAGAAGTAGGCTACATTTTTATATTTGATTTTTCTCATTTAAATACTTTAATTATACTTCTAAAGGATTTGACACAAATTCAATTGAAGTAAAACATTTAACTTAGCCATGATTTCAATACGACTTGCGTAAACGTGACTAACATTGGAGCCCAAGTGGCGTTAACTTTTATTCATCAAGTTCAGCTAATACAAGTTGTTCCACTAACCCACTTATATCATTCAATTTGGCTTCCCTTCAGCTTTATAAAATGCCAAAAAATATTTCTACGTGACAAAAGAAAGCAGATAGCTGCTGTTACGTGCCTAACTACAAAATGATCACCGGTTGCTAATTAAGCACGTAACAGCTGCCAAAAAATCCCGTTCTATTTTTCGTTGTTGGAAGCAGAACCGCTAAACGACGTAGAATAGTGCTTTGTGTAAACGGTGATTTTCATGGGCGGCCAAAAATAGCTTCACGAAAATCAGGGCAACCGCAGGGAAAAGGTGTTTAACACGAAAAGTGATAATACCGGGCCCAATCAACAGGAAACCCATACATAAGAAAAGAGAGCAACCATTAGTAATTAGTAAGTATGCTATTGGTAAGGATGACTCAAATTTTAAACTCTATAAAAAACGCTGGATTAAAGGAGTTATTTAATGAGATTAATTTTATTATTTGAAAACCGGAATAAATTAATTTTTGTCAAGTATTGAAGTTTCTTTATATTAGGAAGTATAATATGTGGTTGAAACTTGCCATAAAACGATTGTTTATTTGTTTAAAAGTGTCAAGAAAATTCAACTCTAGTCCTAAATTACTCCAAATTATTATTTTTGTGAGAAAAATGCGGTTGAAAGATCTGTAACCCCTTTTGACATTGCAGCCTAAGGAAAAAATCCGAAAAGTGCTCAATTTTGAGATTAAGGGGATACCAGGGCCATAGACCGCGTGCCTGTGACTAGTCAAACAAATTGGGAGGCTTATCGCCCGAATGACCGCAGTACAGGGGTACAAGGGTTTTCAGGAGTCGGAAAAATGGTAATGATTTGCGAGATTTTGCTGATAAGGGTTAAAACAAACAACTTAGTGAAAGAAAGTTACAATCAGCAAAATATAGAGTACATTGTAAACATGGCCACCAGTTAAGCTCATAAAGAACCACAAAGGGGTAAAAAGATCTGAAACAACTTCATTTATTAAACCGTAGAAAACGGCATTGTCAGTTCTGCTTAAAAACTCAATGCAAATGAATCGATTCTTCATTCACCCGTTACACCGCAATTAATAAGCTTTCGTAAAATATTAAAGTACAGGACAAGTTACATTTCCACCCTAATTCGAATCAGCATTTCTTTATTTTTTAGGACTTTTAAATTCTATTTGACAACTTCTGGACAATTCTTACTTTTTTTGGAAAAAAACTTCTACTATCAAACTTTTCACATTTGTTTTAAAATTTCTGAGCCATTTGGACATCACCATTAGAGATAAACGCCTTTTCCCCCAAATTCTAATTAGAACGGGCAGTATAGGTCGTAAAGTTGATGTTTTTGTTCGATTTTTTTATGTGCCAATTGGGATTACGCCATTAGAAACAAACGATTTTCGATGAGCCATTAAATACTTTAGGCTAAAATACATCCGATCGAAATCGTGTTTTAAAGTACTTTTTTCTCAAGTTTCTTTTTTTGAATTGACTTTTACAATGATTTATATGTCAACATTCTCTGAAACTCCAGTTGATTCAAACAATTAGGGGCATCTGGGTAAATTAAATCGTAGTTTGAAGAATTGTTTTCTTCAGTTTTCCTTTTTTATTCGACTTTCGCAATAATTTATACGCCATTAACAAAATAAGTCATCTGAAAAAAATCTTATTTCTAAAACTTCAGTTAAAAAGACAATTAGGGATATCAGCCTAAATTAAATTAGATCGAATTCGTGTTTTGGCTTTTTTTGTATTAGACTTTCACAAAAAATTGCAATACTAAAAAAATTATGTGAAAAAAACGATCTTTTTCCCGAAATTCGCGTTTTTAATCATTTTTGCCCTTTTTCTTATTCGACTTTCACAACATTTTATTCGTCACTGCTAAAGTAATGAATCTAAAAAAGAAACGATTTTTTCCCCAAAAACTCCAATCCAACCAAATAATTAGTTTTGTCCCGGTGATAAATCGGAAATCGAAGTGGCAACAAGCCAATAATCATCTGTCACAAAGCAGTTGCGACACTCGGCAATATTCATCCGCCACGCGCCGTATTCATCCGCGCATCGATCGCGGTTCGCTGTGCTGTGACGCAACTCTTGGGAACTACCAAGCGAGGTCACACCTCACTCAAATTTTGATTAAATACGCTTCGTTATAGTTCAGTCAAAACTAGGACCTTGACTGATTAGCTTTATGGATTTTGTTTAACATTTTTTTGGAAAAATATGAAATTAAACGTAATAAGAATATTAAAGCCCATACAGAAGTAGGTAACATTTCCAACGTTTCAAATAACTCTTTATTTAATGGTGAAAATAGCGGCCCAAATAGACGTTAAAAGCGACATGCTTTATTTTCAAACGTTTCGGCAATTTCTAATGCCATCATCAGTGATCTATAAGTTTAATGGTGAAAATAACGGCCCAATTTTCACCATTAAACTTATGAACAGATCCGTATATAGTGTGCCAAACTCTTTATTTATTTTCAACATAGTCATTTTTCATTTTCAAAATAGTCTGAAGTTAAATGGCCAGTGAAAAAATTAAACAGTTGAACTTGGCTCCGACATTCTTTCTTTTTTAGTACTTGCTCATTGGAAAACGCAGAATTGTTTGTTGCAAATCAATATGATCCCATTACGAAAACAATTATCATTCTCGTCTCTTAGATACTACTGAATAAATTGAAAAAAGCAAAAAGCTTGCCCTGTTCCTTTGGCCTGTACAACTTAATTAGTGGCGCAAGAATGGCAAACCCTAATATATTGTTGAAAATTACGGGTCTTACGCAAAATTAGCCCCCTTTATACAGCTTGCAAAAGTTATGCCTAAACATTATGTAAGTGCCACTGTTGTGTGTTGTGTGTTGCAACATGAGTTGGTGATCGTGCAAAAACATTGATTTACTGGCCTTATATAGACGCCTTTATCCACAAAACTTTTCCTTATTTCGGCACAAACTAGTTTTACAGATGATTAAAGCGACACCTGGAATTCTAGTGCAAAAGTTCCACATTTAGCCACTTACACTTTCACAGTTGGCCACTAAGTTTCACATTTAGCTTATAATTTTGCCCCCAAGTTTCAAAAAAAGTTCGAAATTTCTCCACTTACCCCTCTGCAAATGGACACCGCCTCCTTGGACAAAGACCTTGGGTATGAAACCGAGTTTTCCATGATCGACTGGAACAGTTCGTCCTCGTCTTCACCGTCGAATGGCGGCTGAAAAAAGTAATTTAAAAATTATTAAAAAAAACTGTAACGGTTAATTTGAAATCGCATTTTCCGAAGTGTAACGCTTGCATAATTGAATCGCGTCGTGTTATTGTGACGTATTAATTAGGTGATGAAATATTAAAACGTGAGCTTTTAATGTTGAAAAATAGTTATAAACACTGAATACTAAAGTAGCTATGAAATACCAAGAATTTTGTGAACGTTTCAGATAAGTCTTAAGAAAATGACTTGAGGTTGTAGTTAGACGCAGAATGAATATTAAAGCAAATACAAAAGTAGGGAGCATTTTGTACGTTTAGAAAATAAGCCAGTGCCTTCCCGCAAAATATTTTGGTGTTCGATGCTTTCCCCAAAACACGCCAGTGATCTCATTTAGCCATATATAACCAGCCTAGCGAACCTACAACAAAAAAAAATGGATGTTTTGGCATATATCCCCATATTTTGGCAAATAATTTCGGTGTAAACTTTTGGTTTTGTGGATTATTTGAATATCCACAAATTATGGATTAAAGTTTGGCAAGGTCGGGAACCTAAAGCAGTTTAAAACTTTATTTTTGCGCAAATTCGCACAGAAATAAACCACTTTTCAAAAGCGAGCAACATTTATCAACGCAATGTGACCCCATTTACCCAAACGGGGTCAACTTGGGCGCCCCTGTTGACCCATGGAGCGACACGGGGTCACACGTGCAGTGGCCCGCTGCATTATTAATCATGATTTGTTCGCAAAAAGCACACGCATAGAAAAAAGGTTGCGAGGTTCGGCTTTAAACGCACGTTTTGTCGCTCTATGTCGGTTACAGTGAACGTGAAAAATTCATGACGTTCGCCGCGTTTTAGGACGCGAGCGCAGATCCTTTGTAAACAATCGCGAGACAAAGGTGGTATTTTTTATGAGTTTTTCAGATAAGCGAGTATTCTTGTTTGAAAGCTGTGAGTCAGCGCGTATGCGGTATATACGAGTGTTTTTCGGAAATTAAACTGTGTGTGATAAGTATTTAATAAAAAGGAGAATAAATTAGACTTCATTATGGGTGTATTTGCGCTTCTAACCATAATATACGCATTTTCCTTAACCGATTATGCTGTGACATAAATGACGAGGGCCATATAATGTTTTTTGAGTTTTTAATTAAATTTGCGGTTCGGGTTCAATCTACTGAACAAAAACGTTACGTATATCTAAAGCAAACACTGGAAATAATGTCTTGAAATCATTCTCCTAACATTATAAAAGGGCCACACAACTCACAATCTATGTTAAAGTTGTTCTATTTAAACATTTAACCACTCAATAACGCTATTTAAAAAAGTTACGTTTCGCATGTTTATAGCAATGGTGGAAACATTGTCTTGCATTCATTCACATAACATTATAAAAGGGCCACACAACTCAAAAGCTATGTTCAAGTTGTTTTAACCACTGAATAAGGCCGTATTTCGACGGTGTTTAATCTTTAAGCATCAGTTAGCAAAAGACCATGTAATTTTCCAACCCACCTGTCCTGCCAGCATCTCGTACAGGAGAACTCCGTAAGCCCACCAATCCACTGACTTGCCGTATGGCTCGTACACGATAATCTGATTGGACAAGAAAAGAGGCGTGTCATAAATGGGGAGGCAAAAAGGTGCGTATCATACACAAAAAAGAAGGTAGGAATAACAAAAGATGGCAAAATATGTTTGGAAACACGCTTTTTAGTTCTTTTTCCTAAATAGGTTTATGCGCAAATTGCAAAAAGTCAGTTTACCTGGAAATTTAGAATTGTTTTTCGTAAGTTTATAAGACAGATAAAAAAATATTGTGTAGTGTCATTTCTTAATGGATCAGTTAAAAAAATCTCGAAATGGGGTGAAAAACACACAAAAAAATTAACTTTGTTTTTAAATGTTTATACAAATCTAGTAAACCATTAAATTATAAAAAAAAATAACAATAAATTTAATTATAAATGAAAAATTAAAGTGAAATAAAACCCAAAATCGAAAATTAGTCGTTTTCTCAAAAAACACAACTGCAAAACTGCGCCTTTAACGCAATTACCTAACGATCGAATTTCTGCGAAAAGCGAAATCCGCTGGGAGAACAATATTGAGGGGGGGGGGGGCTTTTTGAAAAGTTGCATTAAAGCGCCTTCAGTCGCCCGCTGTGTCCTGGTTCCTTCGTTAATAATTGATGAGCAGCAAGAAAGCAAGTTGCTTGGCGATAGAAGCGATCGAATATTGTGCGTATCCGTTTAAGCGAATAAGACGGGCCATTTTATGTCAAAAAGTCGGTTTCAAAGAACGATTCAGGAGCTTTTGTCATGCCTATAGGTTACAACGCAGTAGTTTCATAATTACGGATAGAAATTTGTTCTTATCAATTTAGGAAAGCAAAAGGACAAACTTGTTTTCCCGCGTGGATATAGTTTCATAAATCACTTTATTAGTTCTAGGTTTTATTTATTATTAACTTTTATAACACTAGGCTTTGTTCTTTAAGCGAGTGATTTGCAGAGCAACCTTAACGAATGTAACTCCTTTCCATAAATCCCAAAATTATCAATTTTACGTGATGGACGTTTGACCTCTAAATTTAACAAGGTTGCTACACACTTTTAGGAAAACAATTCAAGACATTTACAAAACTTTAAAATAAATCTTTTCAAGGACCTAAAATTTAACCGCGGAACGTTTTTTGAATATCATTTGAAAATAAAACAGTATAAATGTCATGGCCAACTCAACAACAGTTTAAAATTGTTGTTTACAAATCCATTTTCTAGGAAAAAACTTAAGTTGGACATAACATAAATGCAAAGACTAATTTTTAAAAAAACATTTTAAAGATTTTTTAATATGCGAATCATTTCAAGACAGTCAAAAACTTTTAAAGACTTTCTTGCAGCTTGTTTTTTCTTAAAATACTTTTTTGGGCACCCTTTGCAACGGCAAGATATCAAATGACTGTGATTTAAAAGTGCGAAGTTATTTCGATCGGTAACAAACGTCGATTCGCTTTTAGGCGTGACTTGAGAACAAATATGGCGTTCAAATGCGGTCGAGGACTATCGCTCATGTGAAACAAGACCGCCCTGTCGCCGCCAAAAGATTGACAAATGCAAATTAGGCGTGAGTTCTTTTGCTTTGTAATGCAAAGACGCCGGACCAGATTAAAGGGGCGTGAAGCTTAGGGGATTTTAAAGCGTTGAAAATACGTCACTTCACGCTTTGTCGCATGCGTTTTGAAGAGTCTGGGTTGCATGAGTGAAAAAAACACTTAAGCGTCGAAGTAGCATTTGGACGGAAATTGCGGAGGGAAATATAATTTTTGACAAAAGACTGCTGGGCTAAAATACACATTTGAACACGAAATGAAATCATTTTCAAACAGGAATAGAGACTGTATGAATTGGGAAAAAATAACTGGGTTAAAAGTGCGACACGATAATTATAATTGGCAGTAGACCTGAAATTTCGTCAAACTACCGGCCCTATACAAAATGAAGTTATTTATACGGAGGTCAAATAAGCAAAAATGATCATAAAATATACTATTAAAGTTAAAAACGCTCAATACAATGGCAAAGTACGGATAAAATTCCTCAAATTAATCAATATCGGATCGGCACCGATACCACCCTATAGTATCAAACGAGCCTCGATACGACAACTTTGGCATCGGGTATCGGCTCCGATCCGATAGTATCGGACGAGTACCGATACCACCCTACAGTATCGGACGAGTACAGATTATACCACTGGACTTGGTATCGGTTATCGACTCCGATCCGATATTATCGGACATTGCTGTACGTAATGTACCACCCCAGTATCGGACGAGTACCGATATCACCCTAGTATCGGACGAGTACCGATACCACCCTAGTATCGGACGAGTACATATTCTACCACTAGGTATCGGGTATCGACTCCGATCCGATATTATCGGACATTGCTGTACGTAATGTACCACCCCAGTTTTGGACGAGTACCGATATCACCCTAGTATCGGACGAGTACCGATATCACCCTAGTATCGGACGAGTACATATTCTACCACTAGGTATCGGGTATCGACTCCGATCCGATATTATCGGACATTGCTGTAGGAATGGCATACCTCTGGGGCGATATAATCGGGCGTCCCACAGAAGGTGTTGGTCGTGTTGTCCCCTCTTATGTTCTCCTTGCACATCCCGAAGTCGGCAATCTTGATGTGGCCTTCACAATCCAACATCACGTTGTCCAGCTTCAGGTCCCTGGGGTCAAAGTTCACAGGGTTAAGGTTAAAGTTAAAAAGCTGAAAATCCAAGGGTTAAGGTTCACAGAAACGTGAAAAGTTACATTTGACAGGTTAATAACTAAAACGGATACAAATCGAATTTGACTCAATCATCCTGAATTACCACACAGATACACGGACGACGTACGTCATCTTATGGAGAGGTATATTTTTTAGTTTACATTTTACTTAATCATTCTAAATAAGCATTACGCGGAACACAAAAAACGTGTCCACAGGCGATACGACAAATAACCACATTGTTATGAAAATCGTGTACTCAGCACCAAGATAGCGAAACTAGCCGAGACAGCGATAAGCCAGTTTCAAGGTTAGTCATAAAAACGGAAAAATTCCGCTGAATTGCAAGTGCCATGAATATTGAGAAAATCAATTGAGAAAAGACGAGACAGTTTTCGACCTACGCGACGTTCTTTGTTAGGTCACAATGGACTTGCTTTTAACGGGAGAACTAATTACGTAGAAAAAGAAAAACTTCAATCGCAAGTAAAAGCACTTCAAATTTACCGGCCGTTTTATTAAAGGATTTCGGTTCGAGAAAAGTCGGGCAATTGTTGATTCTGCGGTGGATTATTCGCTTATGTGAAAATACCAGCGGACTTACGTGGTAAGAAGATTTGGCTCTTGGCTAGAGTTTCCAATTATTGTCGACGGAAAAATTGATTTTTTTGTTAACTTGTTTTATAACGTTTTAGTTTGCTATAAAGCGGGAGTTTTTAGAAAATACTTTTTTATACTTGTAATCAGAGACTGATACATTATATTTATTACTATAGCAATACCCCTATAATTTGGAGAAAATATATCACGATCCTATCTGACACTAAATGACGTCATTAATATGCTCAACCAAGCTAAATAAATGAAATAAAAACGTTTAAAAGGATTTTCTAGCACTAACAGGAATAGGTCAAAGACCTAAAATCAAATGGCTCGACGCTTTTTTTAATAGATTTCAAGAACAAAACAGTAAAAAGGCCGTGGTGATCACAATTAAAAATATTTTTTGAATATTTAACGGCACTTTCTGAACAGATACCTTAAGCAGGATATAAAATAAATTGAAGAACAATTTAAGGCTTTTTGGGGAAACATAGGGTTTTAAAGACTTTTTGCAATACGTAAATCACTTCAAGCAAATTCAAAGAATCTCAAAGATTAGACTTCGTGTCAATCCTGTAAATCGTATTTAGCAACAAGGTTTGCTTACTTATTGACGTTTATTTGTTATTACAATAATAAAAACGCGAAAAAACACATAAAATTATCTTGATCAGACACAGCAAGCAAGCCCGAAAAGCGCAAACCGAGTTATATAAAAGCTTGAATAACTTACCTGTAAACAATCCCGCGTTCATGTAAGTAGAAAAGGCCCAGGGCGATCTCTGCTGAGTAAAACCTGCGAATCGAGTGAAAAATCTATTAACCGCTGTGTGATAACTACACCAGGGCTTCACAACCGTTTTCGTCCAGTTTTCCAGTCTTTATTTTCAATTTTTAATTATTTTTGTCAATTTTTTAACGGCACGTTTGTATTTTTTAAGTTTTACTTTAATGTCTGCTGCGAAATTTTTAAAGACCGACAGTCACAAGTATTTTGATTGACTGGGAATTGACTAATCTAGACAAGTTGTAAATTACAAAAAGGCACCACACTTCTATATATTGTAATCGAAAAATTAAATTACAAATGATTAACATTCAAAACAATTGTCACCTAAAAAAGTTGTTTAAATTGAAGTGCAAAACTACACGAAAAACTAAAGAAATACATACAACAGGATCAAAAAACAGGTTGTTGCCAAAACTACTTTTTGCACGTATAGTCAGTGTGGCTTTATTGGAAACACTGCGTATTAAATCTCTTGCTTAAAACATGGAGGAAATTTATGACTGAAAAAAAAACACACAAAAAAACAGAACTTGACCGATTGTTTGCACATTATTAAAAAAATGGTAAAAAAAAAAGTAAAAAAGTTTGCTAAAATCGTATTTAGCGAAACGGTTAAAATTTATCTTGTTGAGGTGAATAATTAGGTTATGAAGTAAATGGATGCTTGAGTGGAATGTGAATATCGCGCATGGCATTTGTAAAAAGGAAACCGTTTTTCTATTGAATTATGTAAACAGTCAAATATTTGAGGTGATTTTGTAAAGCCAGCTGTCCGTTGAGTAGCCATGAACGGAGTTATTTACTTTTAATATTTGAGGTGAGAAATTGACTCGGTCTTGACTGGAGATGACAATGACTTAAGTGGGACTTGACCGGTGCTTAGGTATTAAATGCGAAAACACTTGATCCGTATATACGCTATTTTGAAAATTGGTCAGTTATGAAGGCTTGGCCTGAACTTTTGTCAACTTCAAACTGTCTTGACTTAATGTTATGCCATTTTTATAGAGCCTAAATGCGAATAAGTCACAAAATGAATTGACTTGAACTTAGTTGGTTGAAAAGCCTACAGGACTTTGATTTGAGTTGATATAAATGTCCTAGACTTAAATTAAATTTGCAAAAACTCGAGTCAGGCACTACTTGTATTGACTAAACTTAAAATTGAGTCATTAGACTTATACTTAAGTTTTAGGGCGATATAAATTATCTTGGATTTTTATTTATCACACTTTTTACACGGAAACTCATTAAGACTTGACTGGGACTTTTATTTTTTTGAAAAAACCTAACTTGGACTGGGCCTTTACAACATTGCAAGATATCTTGTTTAAAAGTGACTTCAAGCGTGGGTAGATTGAGTTAATTGCTCATAATCGGACAAGCCGACCAGTTTTAATAATTTAAAGTTGTATTTTTATGACAAGGACTTGACTTGAAGTGGATTTGCTCTAATAATGACTAGACTATAAATTTCTTTTAATTGACGATTTAAGTAATTTCAAACTGACTTGTTCGCAACACTGCAAGAGACATTGTAACTTCAAACGTAGGCACATGTACTTACACAGCTTGTGGCTCCTTAAACTTTCCCACTTGTTGGATGTGGTACATCAGGTCACCACCGTTGATATACTCCATCACGAAGTAAAGTCGATCCTGCAATACAAGGCACACGCGTTAATATTTCATGCCTTTTCACAAATACACCATATGTCTGGGAATTCATGACTGTGGCTACACCGGTACAAAATCGCAATTAAAATCAGCCTTAGGTTAAGTTAATTTCATTGGAGGAGTGTGGTTTGGCAATATTTGGTGTTTTTACATCGCCAAAATAACCTCGATTTAAAATTCAATGGGGAACAAGGCCCGAAAAATTTTTTTTACGAATTATACGAAAATTTTGACGGGGTAGAAAAAACTCTTGAGCCCTTATTATCGTTTTTGTGAACAAAATTTGTTTTCTGTTTTTCAACCAAAACAAAAAAATGGAAAGAGTGAATATTTTAACTGCTGTTAAACAATAAACAACATTTTGGTAATGCTTTGGATAAAAACCTAATTTTATATTATGAGATAAACAACTTTTGTTGGGGATTTGATAACCCATCTGCGTTTTACTATATGTAAAGATAAAAAAAAAATATTTAACAAAAAAAATGAAATGGAATTTCATGAAACGAAAAAATTGTGTTTAACCTTAGAATTAACGCCTAAGAAACTAGTCGTAAAACCAAAACCTTAACAAAAAATTAGGTTAATATGCGAACATAACGCTGTGGGCGTTTTTTCTCTAGACGCGTTTCAATTGGACTAAAAAAAAATAAAACACAGCAGCACAATAGAGAGCTACAAAGCAACAGACATATGTTCGGTTGCCCACCTTGGCGTAATTAAACACACAAGGAAAGAATTGGCCTCGCGGAGCACATTGAAAGCAAATCAATAAGTTCACTGCCATTATATGGATATCGATTGCAATTCTATTCCCAGTTCTTGTTTCGGTTTAAATTGGGAGCCACTGGGCTTTGTACGATTGGCCACAAACTGCGGTGACCTTGACAGCTGGACGCTTGACCTCTGAACCACGTGTTTGGAAAAAGGCGTCTTGGGCTTTAAACATGACGTTAAGGCAAATTAGAAAAAAACGTTTGTCTTTATGGTTGCATTATCCAATGGATGTTTATTGTACGTTAACGAATATTTACAAAAAAATGTCTGATATTAATGATTGTAATTCGTTTTCGGAGTAAAAATGTTGCTTTTTGTGACAATTACGCATTGAAAATTTAGTAACACAATACAGGGATTTAAGTTAGTTTGTTTACCGTCATAAAACTAATCGGTCCCTTTTTTACTATAGGATTGAAAACTATACTTAAGTAGTTAAAAAGACTAAAAATAGAGCTTTTAAAGAAAGAGAAGAGTAGAAGACAAAGGACCCATTTGAAACCAGCGAAAAATGACTTCACGTGCACTCGAGATGATTCCTATAGAGTCAGTTTTTTACTATTTATCCTTTTTTTTTCACGTCAATTAACAAACTCAATTTCCTCAGTTAAACACAACTAAATAACCACATTTATACATTCGAATAGGAACGTCTTTTTGCAGAAATTGAAATAACCTAATCCTGGGGTTACCAGGCTTTACGGAAATTTACAATAAATATTTTACTTTTTAAAATAACAAATTGAGAAAAGTACTAAAATCTCTAAATTTAATAAATCTGACGAAATAATTGTCACTTTATTATTCTCAAAATAGATAAGGAATTTTACAACCTCCTGAACAATTGAAAAATGCCACTGTGTCAGCACATACAGGCTATTTTAATTCCAAATCACCGAAAATCGCAAAAAAAATATGTTAAGCTTTACGACCAAACTGCGAGCACCCGTGATGAAATTCTGGCTCCTGTATGCAAAGTGGTGGTTAAAAGGCGTTTTGGGAGTGAATAGTTAAAAGAGCAGCGCCTAAAAACATGACTGTGAACGTCACCATAGGCGCCGAACTTTCGAAATTTCAGGGCGTTATTTTTTAGACAGTGCAAAATTGCCTTTGAAATGGGCAAATCGTAAAAACAATTTGGAAAAAATTGCATAAAACATAAAAAACATAGTTTGGGGGATTCTATGGCCTCGTGTCTATTTGTGGTAATTCAGGAAAATTTAAATAACTTTTGGTTAACTAAGACTGTTCTAAAGAAATTAATTTGCACATTTATTGAAAACTTGGTCGAATTCCAGGGCGTTTTGACGCCATACGAGAAATCTAGGGCGTCTAAAAACGCTCTGCACACCCACATTCGTGCCTGAACGTCACACACCAATAAAGCTCTTCGAATTGCTCGTGTTTCGAGTGTTGTAAAGCTGGAATTGCTTTTATTAAGTTTACACCACGCAAAGTGCAGCACACCACTTGGCAGGATTGCACGAGACTTGAAAAACGTTATTGGTGATTTTGGAACGCTTGGGCTGTTCTTGGACTGTGATATGGGTTTAGCCACTGTTTCTTATTATAAAAATGATCTTGTCAATGACGTGGCCTTTATAAGTTAATTGTTCTTTTAATTGCTACTAACTTGTATACGTGTTTGCATTGCTTTGTTTATTTCTAGAGACGGAGGATGCCTTATTTTGCAACTTTACGCAATTCAGCATCACAATGTTTCTCAGCCTATAAATCGTTTAGTGTGAAAGTTACAAAACATCGATAAAGTGCGAGCAAGAATTGCAGCGCAAAGGATTTAACATGTCAAAATTTTGATTCGAAAATCTTAAGGCGACGCCAATTGACATAATTACCAAACCGCAATTAGGTTAAAACAATAGCAAGGCACCCAAGCGAATAACCAGCAATTGCTGGCCATCGTATGACTCCCTTTTCTATCTAACAACAACTTCCGAACTGAGCATAGCGACGTTGTTGTGTTAAAAGCAGTCACTTCCTGATAATGTTGTTAGAGGCAAGGGATATGCAAGGCAAGGGATACTGAGATTTCGAACATTTTTTTTCGCAATGCTCTTCCATACAATTTTATGAAGAAATTGCAAAGACATCAAAATACACTGAAGGACTTTTCAAATAAAATTGTATATTTTTAAGGAACTAAAATTAGATCGCTCAAAAGTTTTTTAATGGAATTTGAAAACAAAACAGTATAAACGTCATGGTCAATAGAATAAAAATGTAACTGTTTTTTTAACTGCACTTTTAAACACATGACTTAAGTTAAACTGGAATTAAAAAATAAATTGAAAAACTTGATTTCAAGACTTGGGAAAGCATGTGGCAGGCATTTGCAAAGACTAAAGTAAATTAATTCAAAGATATTTAAGACTTTCAGAATCGTCAAAGCTTCACTGTTTTACCTGTGCTTGCTGTTTAGGACACTGATCTAATTCCAATAAATTAATTTTGATCACTGTACTTTAATACTAAAACGACGCTTTGCAGATAATATTTCCTACAACTTGTGTTTTTTATTGATTGGAATTGAGATTTAACGATCTACCTAACCGGAGGGTGGCATCATAAAGACACAGAATAAAGTCTAGGTTCAGTAGCGCAATAGCAATACAGTAAATTGACATCGGGGCGTTTCAGAGGTAGCATAATTAGCTCTGGACATTGATTCGCGCGACCAAAAGGCCTCTAATAACCACAGTAGGTTACAATACTTGGACCGCACTTGGCAGTATCTCCCTATACGCATATGGGAGGGTTTATATTGATTTTTGTCCTTGAGAAAGTTGGATATTGGCTGCATCCAACTGACAGAGAATCGATTTTTGTGGTCTTTCTTGTTCATTTGGGCGACAAGCTCATTAAGAAAACTCGGCCCGTCGAATATGTTGCGCCTTGTGGGAAGTTGATGCCAACACAACGGTGTCGGTATTGCTATGTGACAAAACTTGTAGACCTAATTTCTATTTTTTATTATTGATTTAACGACAATCCGATGGCAGTCTTACGACTGAAGAAAATATTTTATCGTGAAACCAGTTTTCAGGAACAACACGTTGACCATATCTTAATAGTGTACAAAAGTAAGAATTTAAGATTAAAACTAAACTTGTGGAATGATTTTCGTTTTGTCCTAACGGGATTATACTGACATGTTTTATTAATTTAGTTTTACTGATTGGTAACCTGACCTCACAATGTTCTACAAATCCATCAACAGACAAACTTAAATTCGTGGTAAAAAAAACAACAAAAAAAAACATAATATAGTATACATAGTCTACGAAATTCCATGAATTTAAGGGTTTTACTGCTTGAAAAAAAATTGTCTTTAAGTGTTTATTTCTTTGTAATGTTATTTCTAAAAATCCCGATACAATGAAAAAAAAGTTAAAATCACCGGTATAATCTAACCAAAAGCCCACAAGGTAAATCAAATTTATGCAATTTAAAGGATTAATAAATGCAATGTTTCAGTTCGCGTGTGTGTAACGTTCTGCAGACTAGGTTATTCCATATTTTTTTACGAATTTTATTTTTTGGTGTTAACAGAAATTTTTTTTTTGCTTTTCGTTAAACGATGAAATTCGGCAAAGAATTTCATTTTATTATCCAACAATTACCCAATGCAACATTAAAAATCTAAAAAACACAAAAATCGTGGCAACTTCTGGTCTGGAAGCGTTTTGTTAAACTTTTTTTTTTTTTATACAACAATCACTCAATGGAAAATTTTTAGCAAAAAATCTAAAAGTTGTCACAACTTACGGCTGGATTTCCGTGGAACGTTAAAATTACTACAGGATTCAATTTAATCATCTATTACCCCATGAAAACATTAACAAATCATAAAAAAAATGGTTGCAACTGGCAACTTACAGTAGTCTGGAAGCGTTTTTTAAAACTTTCTTGATTGCGTTATACGTTAAAATTAGTAGAGAATTCAATGTAATTATCCAGCTATCACCCAAAGAAAACATTAACAAATCATAAAAAGTAACATCTTACAGCAGTCTGGAAGCATGAGTGCAGTTGTGTGAGGAAGAGTGGCTTGTTGCTGAGGGCCAGGACTCTTTTTTCGATCATGGTACACTCAACATCATCATCTTGCACAACCGCGTCTTTCTTGAGCACTTTGATCGCGTAAATTTCCTCAGTTCCCTTCTTTTCCGCGAGAAGCACCTGTGACGAAACAATGGCTTATAGATTGTGGGCTCAAATGTTCGTGTAAAAAATGGTATTTAAACTGGGGTTTGTGCTACATCCTTTAATTTATTGACAAATAAACTGTAAGCATCGCCCTTACGGTCTTTTATTTGAATTGTTAATATTTGTTCTTAAACCATGTTTTACATACATTTACTAATGAAATCTATGTTGGGGCCAAGCGGAGATTTAGGATTTTTGTTTCGGAGGGGCAATGGAAAAGTTTCAGAAATGACGTCAGAAATTTACGTCAAAACGCGAGGTCATAAAGTGACATCCAAATGTGACGTCATAACTAAGTAATCTTAGGAACACCACACAGTTCGTTTATTTTTATATTAGTTCTGAATCGAAAATTTAAGTGATGATTGTACCATGATTTTTTTTTTAATTTTCAATGTTTAGTTTGTTACGCCTTTACGTAAAAATAACCAACAAAAGTTGAGAAACCGTCGAGAAAAAAACGTTAAAGGAATAAACAGCAGGCTTTTAAACTGCGGGTTGAATGATTGGACGTGACTTTAGCGGCTTTGCGAAATGGTTAAGTGGACAATAGGCACATATGTGTGGTGGGATAAAACTTTTATGGTGAAGCAGAATGTAAAAAAAATCTAAACAATATTTTTTTAACCTTGACTGGAATTAAATTAGTGAAATTGTCGGCTTTGAGAATAAAAAAAGTTGAACACTGCCTATAAAACAATTTGTAAGATTTTGGGGGACAATGTTATTAGAAGAAAAAGAGATAAATATTTCCTATGCCTTATTTTAACTTATTAGCTGTATGCAAATTGTCAACACCAGTGTTTTTGAGGTTTTCAAAGTGACCAAAACGGTATCTCATATTTATTCAACTGTCTCTGAAATATATTTGGTAACAAAAGTAGATCAAAATTCATAAAAATAAAATCTTTGAATTCATACAACATGGCATATTTTAAGGAAAAATATAATAAAATAAATAATAAAGTTAATAAGATAAAAATGGATGTTTCATTTCGCTTTTATATCCACAGAACTTTTGACAAGACTATATCTTTCACAACTCAAATAAAAAGTGTTGGAAAATAGCAACTAACCACAAAGGACACATTTTGCGGCTAAACGGCTGCGACCTTTACGCAAAACGCGCGTCTAAAGCCTATTTAAAATCCCTTTGTTGAGTGGTTGGCTCAAAATAGAAAAGGGGTTCGCGTTACATTGTACGAGCTGCAGACATTAAAAATAACACGCCTTCGTTTGCTGCTAATGCTGCACGAAACAGCAATGTGTAAAAACATTATATTCAAACCAGTTTGAATAATTTGTTGAAAATAAACATAAAAATCTAGTTTATTACAATTACCACCTCAGTTTTGCTTTAAAATAGGACAAATGCGGTCACCATAGTCGGAAATTTGATATTTTTTTGCTATAATTTGTCAGGTATGTTCAATGGCTGTAGTCAATATTTTATTTGTAGAAAACAGGAGGATTAAAGATATATTTACATGTTTCATCGACTGAAAATTTTAGTTAAATACAGGTTTAACAAGATGACATAGCTTTTTTTTTGCTTAAAATGTTTACTCGTTCGGCAATTAATACTTAGAAGTTTGGAGCATAATGGTTGTCGGCTTCGGTAAGCCGTGCAATAAATATCCAAGCAAGTACATATGTAGGTTACACATTGTGTACATATTCCAAAACAACAATACGCATTATTGACGTCACAATGGTTAGAAGTTGTAGTAAAAAGACTAGTAAACGCACACACCTACAAAGTAGGTCACATTATGTAAACGCATATAATGAGCCTTTACTTTTGTCCTTTAACACTTAAACGATCAATTCTGTATGGATTTTATGTTAAAATAACATGGAATAATATACCTTTTATTATTCTATAGTTTCAAAATTTAAAACGTTAATAAACAAAACAAAAACAATTTAGAATACCACAAACATTTTGGAAGTATTCAGGATAATTTTTACAAGCCCAATCGCTTTAAACTACAATAAATTTAAAATCCTAGACAGATTTAAAAAAAATTATTTTAAGGAATCGAAGGATTTTATCCATTTGTTACGTTGACGTTGGTACATTTTTATCCATTTGTTGCGTTGACGTTGGCACATTTTGATCCATTTGTTGCGTCGACGTTGGTACAATGCTACTGAATCATGGACAGGCTTTGATATTTATTTTTGGCTTTTTACAAGGAACTCAAAGCATTAAGCTGTAAATCCAGCGTGTTTATTTACGATTTGGTTGGTTCGAGATAATATGGATGATTAATGAGCTTGGCTTAACATCAAATATGCGAGTTGTTATGTTATGGGGTTAACTGGGTTTATCAGATGAATGAATGTTTGACAGAACAAAAGACACCAAAAGATGCTAATCAACGGTTGGACGAAACTACCATAAAAACCGGTTATTTAAATATATTTTAAAATGTCACGGGCTTATTGAAATTTTTTTCAATGATGACTATTTTGGAGTACTGGATCTTACAAAATTGTAAATAAAATACCTCTATACTTAAACCTATATAAACGAAATGTAAGGGGAAAAATCAAAACTTTTCAACACTACTGTTTTGTGAGAAAGTAGAAAATATCAATTTTGTAAAATCTACTTAAAAATGTTAAATTAACTTGCAAAGAATGCGAATTTATAGAAATGTGTGGCCTTAGCACGGGGAGAAACGTTCAGAAATGCTGCCCTGTCAAAGCATTTTAAACCGCAATTTGACGCGTCTAGCAGACTGAACAAATACCACTAAACAGCCACACTATAGTCCACCAGGTAGTAGCATTCAGCAATACAGGACATCACAAAACTGCTTGCATGAGTAGAGAGGATTAACCTTACAAGGAGGTCGATGACGACATAGGGCAATGTACTTCAAGGGGAAGAATGCCATTAAATGACAAGTCACCTTTATAAGCCAACGGCTTGTAAAGTGCTTGAAAATGACGTGTTTAGTTATAGTGCATAAGCTTATTAACCCAGCGTGTCTTTCACTAAGCTTTTTGTAAGCTTAAAGTGAATAAAACACAATAACATTAACAAGTTGGATTTTGCAGTAAGAATATCAAACCCATACAGAAGTAGGAAGCATTTTGTGAACGTTTCGAATAACTCTCCATACAGTTTTAACATCTGTTGTATGAGCTTTGATATTCATTCTACGTCTTACCACAACCTCCAGCCATTATCTTACGAGTTATTCGAAACGTTCACAAAATGCAACCCACTTCTGTATGGGCTTTGATATTCTTACTACGTCTTACTACAATCTCCAACCATTATGCTCAAAGGTTCGGTTTTAAAGCATATTATCTATTTATTCGTATTCGGCAAGTTTCTCATATGTTTTAGCAATGTTACTTAGAACACATCTCGAAAAATCCAAACCATGTCAAATACTGCAGTCGGCCACCCAACCAAGTCTAACGGTGAACCCAATTTCAGGTTGCGACCCATGGGTTAAAAAAGCACTGCGTTAGACTAGCAAATAATTGATTTAATTGGCAATTCGTTCAGCGTATTTACACCCATTTGAAAACGTGCGATGTTGAAATTCTAATTATAAGTTGTAAAAAACATTTTGGAAATTTACAATCTATAACGCAGTTCAGTGCGGCCTTAAATATTTTGTGACTTAGGCAAACGTTTGGCAAGTATGACTGACAAAATAAGATGGAAATTGAATTTGGTGACAGCAAAGTTAAAAGAACAGGACTTGCAGAATGCTGTTCAAGTTAAAAGCTATTGCGATAAAAAAACGTGCATTCAAAACGTTTGCTTCGCAATAACCAACGTGTTTTACTGCCAAAAAGCAAAAATGCGAAAAACGTTTTTTTTTTAATCATGAAAATATTTTCTTCAAACTTAACCAACGTGTATGATTTGTTGACAAAACAGATCAAACTCGGACGAGTCCCGATACTAACACTTGGCGTCGGGTTTCGACTCCGATTCCATATTATCGGATTTTTCCTGAATTTGGTAGAAATATTATCGTGTGGTCTGAATTACGCTACTTACGTGGAATCAATTCAATGTTGTCAAAAACAAATGATTGAGTCGGTACTTGACCCAGTTTGACTGGGACGGAAAATCGCGGCCCCGACACACAAAGCATAAGGCGACAATGCGATGAGCGGGTCGCGGTTGAAAAAATGTTAAGAACCACTGATTTGAAGCAACTATAATGCCACATCAGATGGCTCCTGATGTTTTTATGGAGAACCAGGTTTTGCGCACTTCGCGAAATCGGTTAAAACAGCTTTATATACGAGTCGCGACCCTTGGGGGAAAATTCTTTGTTTCAAGGATCATATTTTTCCGTTTTTTTTTATAGACAGTGTCTGTATTAATAGTCCAAAAATTCTGCAAACTGCTGGTTGCGTTCTACTAACGACGCAAGCGTGATCGTGCGTTTCGAGCGTGAAGTTTAACGTTTGTCAACTCTTGATGAATCTCTTCTGCGTGACGACAGACGTTTTTTGTCACCCAAAACACGTAACACGAGGCCACGGCTTGCAAAACCTTCAGCGACCTTTTTTAACTTTGAAACATTTCGCGATCCTTTTCAGGTTTGATAGTAAAAATCACAACGTCTTTCGCTGTACGTTACGGCATGTAATTGTTAAAGTGATGTGAAAATTAGTTGTGCGTTTGCCTTACTTTTAACGATTGTATATTTTCGTATAATTATCTAAAGTAAAAAATATATTTTTCACTCTGTCCAACAACCACAAAAAACAGGCAACACAAAAAATGGACTATTATTCTAAAAATAACTTCATAGATTTAGATGTTTAAGGACCACAAGACACGTGCAAATAGAGGGAAAGCGATTGCAGCAGTGAGCGTTAGTAATCAGCAGTCAGCACCGCAGAATGCCACGTCACACATAGCACTAGTGAGGCACGCTAACCGCTGCTAATTCCATTACAAGTTCTACAGCCATCGATTAGCTAGGATGTCTTTAAGGTTTAGAAACGCGGTATACAAGCAACATTGCCCAAGGGTATAAAGCAATTATTCGGTTTAGGGTCAAAACCAATGGCCAGCCATCGCGCAGATTGACGTTCTTGTCAGCTGCGCGTTGTATTACAACGGGCTTTTGCTTTATAGTTCGTCCTATTGATCTTACGCGACCCTTACTGATCGTAATTGTAACTGATTGCGGATTGACTTGTAAATAAAGTTGATACTTACACATATGTTGGTATTTTTATAAGCATTGTTGAAACACGTACTTTAGATATGTTATTTTTTAATTGTTTGTGAAGTTAAATTGATTTTCAATCCTAAAATGAATAAAGAGATGTTTCAACCGTTCACGAAATGCCACCTACTTCTGTACGTGCTTTGATATTCTTACCACGTCTAACACAAACCTACAACCATTATGCTCCGAAATTTCAATCCTATTGTTGATTTTATATTGTATCGTGTAAAAACCATTTAAAAGACATTCTTCTCGTAGTGGAACGTTCACTGTTAGTTGTACGGTGAGAGCCAAGTGCTTCAACTATTTTTCGCAGCGACCCAATTACTAAACGTAAATATAATATCAAAGCGTTGACAAACAAATTCTCTTTACTTAATTATTTGTAAGGGCACAAAACATTAACATCCTCAAGTTCGAATTTAATTATTATAAGCCATGTTTCCGTATTTCTTCAACATTTTTTTTCAAATTTTGGCAAAAAGTTGCTCAAAATAAATCTCGTTCAATCTACCCTGTAAACTACTGCATTGGCGACGCAAACCAATTTGGGGCGCCACCCATGGGTTGGGAGGGTTGGGAAACACTGTGATAGCCTAACATTATTGGTCTGCCTAAACCGGGTGGATTTCAAAACACGTTGAGGATGGAATTTACTTGGTGCTGATCTGTGACGTTTACATTCTTGGTTACGTCATAATGGCCAGTTGCGTAATTACAAGGAAGCATAATTTTAAAACTGTGAATCATCGTTTCGGTCACCGTGGATTCCACGCAGTTTCGCTGAGTCATACAACCACAAGGTTCGAATTTCACACGAGTTCTGTGGTTGACAAGTTATTTTTACAAGTTTTGCTAGTGGCCTTTTCTCTATAACTCGCCTGTTAAAAATAGTTTTCTCCGCGCTTTGTTTTAGTTTCGGCTCGGGAGACATGTAAGAAATTTTAATTCACAGTTTTTTTTTACAAGCTTGGCTCCAAACCTTTTCTCCATCAGTCGCCTGTTAAATAAATATTTTTTTCATGTGCATTTTTTTTGGTTTGGCTTTTGTGACAGGTACGTTTTAAGTGGCGCAATATATTTCTAAGTATATAAAACACCCAAAGTTGCTATTACAGAAGTATATGAAAAAAAATAAACCGTCCGAGGCATTGATTTTTAACGCCTTAAAACACCCTAAAAAGCACTATAGTTCATTTCGAGCCTTTTGGACTTATTTTTTCCTTTATTTAAAAATGTCATGCCTGTTTTTTTTTTCTGACTGCTTGGCCTGACAAAATGCTTAAAATTGCAGAAGTGACTCGAAATAAAACACCACAAAATTCGAGCTCTCAAAAATGACACGGCCCGAAGCACTCTATCATACAAAGCGCCCACTAAAGAGTCAGAACTGTGACGAAGGAGGCATTATGACGAAACAGGTGTTTCACGCTCAGCATGGTCTGCGGTTGGATTTCTTGGACGAAGCACCAAGAATAAACGAGGAATTACAAATGCTGAACCGCATTCAGGGCGTAATTTAAGCAATGTGGACCGGCTGTCCTATTTATATGTTTATATGGCGAATCTGTAAACGCAAGGAAGTAGGTTTTGTGGTTTTATGGGAACGTCGTTTTTAGGCTTCTTTTTAGCTTGCCACACACTTATAAACACAATGAACACGACACACGTTTTATCATTTCACATAAATCAAACTTGGTCGTCAACCTTACAACACGGAGAGGCATTCAGTAAATACAATAAAACTATGTTGTTTTTCTGTTTATTTTTTTAAATTGCAAAAGTTTCGTTGCAGATTTGACAATCTATCGCGCAACACAGTTTCAGCAGACTTTGACAACTAGATTTATTTTAGCTGTTTCAAATTAGGTTAGAATTAAAATTAGAGCATTTAAGTTGGAAAATTTCGTCAAATTTTTTTTAAAGAAAACACATCATTTCAACCCAAGGAATCCAAGTCAAGTCATGTGTCAAAAAGACCTAAGTCTTTTTTGAAGGCTTTGAGAGTACTCCGGCTCTTAATGTAAAAAGTATGGAGACCCCGACTCTAACCAAGCATTCAACTAGTAGATATTAGGTTTCGTATAAATTGAAATTTTTAACATTTGTGGGTAATCAAGCATTAAACTTTTAAGGGGTATTTTTCAAGCCGCTAAATAAACGGTGTATTTGGGTTTCAACGGTTTCTGTATCTCACGCAGTTAAGGTTACGTCACACTGAATTGGGTCAACCAATCGCCTCAGTAAGTATTATGTAGCTAACGTTATCCCGGTCTACAATTGATACTTCTTTGTTAGACTGGGGCTTTTTTTGAAACTTTAATACACTTTCAGAATAAAATAGCCTATTTCTAGCGTATGAAATGTTTTTTCTTCAGTAGAGAAAAAATGGATTTTTTTTAAAGGTCTTTTACGGCGCAGGAATTCTCATTTATACAGTTGTGTTTGAATATGTTTTGTAATATTAAATTTCGTCAGCATAGCGCAAAAAACCTCATTAAATCGTAAATGCTGAAAAATTCACTTGGCTTAACCCTCTACTGCCCAAGATAAAAGGTATACAACAATCTGTCCATTTTTGGACTAAACTTATTAAAAGTATTCTCAGAAAACAATGTTTATCTAGTGAAAAACAATCAAGAACATATTTTAGACCGGTCAGCATTGACCACGTAACAGCGTTCCTGGGATAATCTGTAAATTTTAAGCATATAGCGTCGTACCTTGCCGAAGCTGCCTCGTCCAAGCACATGCAAGAAGTTAAAGTCAGACGGCTTCATAATCTGCTTCTGCTTGCCACAAATGTTATCAACGACAGGTTTTTTCGTCTCAGCTCGCTTCTTCTCTTCTTCTATCCTCTGCAGCTGTAAGTTGAAAAAAATCGTCAAAAAATGTGATTTTTTACGGAAATTTGCGAAAATCTGTTGTTGGTTTTAGTGCTGTATGCTTGGGATTGCTTTAAGTTTCATGATTTTGAGTAATTTCTTACAAATAAAGTTAAAGTTGCATTGATTTAACAGATTACATTAGGAGTTTTAGGGGAGATATATTATTTGGCATGGTTAACACTTGGTTTTACATTTTAGAACAACTTTATGAAAAAATGCGCGTATTCATATAGAGTACAATTATCGTTAACATAAATTGTATTTTTCTCATACGATTTAATTCGGTAAAAAACGAACACTACAGAAAAAAGGTTCCAAATTACTAGCTTCTAATCTCACCAAAGAAACCGAAAAGAAAATTGTCTAAAAGTGCGGATTTCTAAGCTAAACTCGAACCAGCTATTAGGCTTCAAGCAGCTGTGTTTAGTTAATATCACGATGCAGAAATTAAGCCACAAAAAAGCGTTGCTTGTTTCAGACAAGATTACATGTTATGAAGAAAACACTAATTTCAACAAATCTGACTTTTTAGATATCTTAAAGTCAATGTGTCATGTAAAACAATATTCAACAATGCTTATATTGCACCGAGATTCTTTGAAATAAAAACAGCTTGAGAAATAGGTTACATCGATTGTAATTGCGTCACATTGTCAAGTACATTGAGGATTTTCTCTGGACAGTTTTAATTCTCGTTGGGATGTTAACTAAAAGGGGAAGTTGACCTTACGGAAGATCTAGTCATAAACACCCAGACGTGAAATAAACTGCCAATTAACATCTTTGTATGGAATTCAATTTGTGTCAAAGGTTATTTAGATACTAAAAAAGGATGTGCGATAATGTTGTGTCTAGATATCACATAAAAAATTATTAATTTACAATCGAGCCAACTCAGTTTTCTAATGATAAAGCGAAAATTTATAGAAAAAAATAGGCAAGAAATGCTTTTCAACGTTTCAATTTAACCAAGATTACTTATTCGGCCACAGTAATGACCTCAATTAGTTTCGGATGGCTTCTTTTCGCCACAAATACCGAGTATCGCAATCGTAAGCGAAGTATCCGGGCTGATAGTTGAAAGCAAAAGGTCTGAGTCCGATACCGTTGTGTCAAGAAATCAAATTAATTTGAGCATTTCAACCATTTTTTAAACCAATAAGTAAACTTTTAAGAAAATTATCAATTAGCAATCGAACTAAACAAGTTTTCTAACTTTAATGCAAAAATTTGTCCAAAAATCTAAGCAAACAATACTTTACACGTTTCAAATTTATCAGTGTTAATTATTTTACCAAAACAATGACGTCATTAGGTTCCGGTTATGTCTTTTCGGCAAAAATATCGAATATCTTGAAAGAGCGCATAATATGGGGCATGCGTAATTTTTATTTTCTACTTTGACCTGATGAAGCACGGTTGTGAGAAAGCTTATCGAGATTTTAATACAATTTGTCTTTATATAGCGCCACCTGATTCCTCTATTTAGAATTAGATAAAACAGGTAATTTACAAAGATTTTCGGTGGTAAACAGCGATGCGTGAAAGTGTGGGCGACGCGGGTCAGATCACAATGCGACCCGCGGTCTAAAAACACCTTATCTCGATTGAAGTGAAAGAAATAGGAAGGCGCTACAAATGTGGTAGGTGATTTTTTCGTGAATTGTTTTATACAAATTATTTTATATGGCACACTGATGAAGAAACTTTTTTATTTTTAGACTTGTAAAATAGCAATAATACAGTACCAAGCTTTATACGGATTTAAGGAATTAAGAGTTTTCCATTTTAGACGTAAAGATTATGTAAAGTAAAATAAATTAGCGATTTTCATATTTTTGCTCATAAAGGCAGTGAAGAACCGATCTCAATAAATCTAACCATGTAAACTACTGCATTCGGCGACCAAACAAAATCAATCGGCGTCACAATTTTAGGTTGGGACCCGTGGGTTGAAAAGCACTGCGAACACCAAATTTCAAAAAAAGCAAAACGAAACGTTCCTTATGGCCTGTAACCTATGTGCGATTAATTTTAACGGAAACTCGTAGTACTAATAAAACCGCGGACGAGCGCAATTCCTTTAATTAAACCAGTTTTTGTTTTAACAAAGCACGGTTGCGTCTTATGCGATTAAATCGATTTCGGATTCTTCAACTACATGTCGGGGAAGGTTTATTAAAACACTGCAAAAGTTACGAGCAAGGTTTACAGCGAGCGATAAAACGCGTTTCTTAACGCTAAATCGCATTTTTTTGACGCGTAGGAATGTGTCGAGAATAGATAAGAACTGGCTATGAATGATTTTTTTTAACTAACTGTGCTGTTCTATAGATATATTTCACACAATTGGCATACAACCGACGAAATCTTACTGGGAAACGCTAAGCAATTTAAAATCTGGCTGATTTGTTGCAGTTAAACAACAATAAAGTAATGTCCTGCAGTCGTAATGCATGTAATAAGTGCCTTTTAATTTAGTTGGGTTGCCGACTGCAGTAGTTCACACGGTTAGATATATTAAGATTGGTTCTGGAGAAGACTTTTCCAAACTTCATAAAAATTACGGTAATACGGAGACATGGATTTTAATCATTAAAATTGTATATTTATGCTAATGTCTTACGTTTTGTTCGCTTAGAAGAAGTCCAGTGAAGAGAATTGAGTCGCTAAAGCTTTAATGTTGAACTTACGCTCAGTATTTGGGTCGTCACGAAAAAAGGTTGAGAAAGACTGGATAATAATTTAAAAACACTAAAATGGTTTGCATTTATGCAAATCCAAAACAGTTGGAATGTTTTTTGGAATGATACAACTTTTACTTCGTCTGATCTTATGTAATAGGAGAAACTGCCCACAAAAATAGCAAACAACCTTTTTTTGAAGGGAAATATACAGATCCCTCATGTCACAGTAATATAACCAAAAAAATAATTTTGAGTTGGCAAAAACTGACAAGTTTTTTTTGTTTTCAAACAGCACTTTTTCAGCAGGATGCGGTTGGCAGTCGGTCAAGTGTTATTCACAAAGTAAACAAATTAGGCTCTAAAATGCAAAATAGCCTACGCGAAAGAACAACATGCATTTTGCTGAGTACATATGCACAGAATATCGGCAGAGCAAATTAAAACTTGGTGCTGCTGGCCAGTTTTTTCGCTAGTGTGCGTTTTAATTAACACAATTACAGCGCTTTTTTTTCTGATTGGCATTAGTCGCAAAAGTTTTTTTTATCATGCACACGAAAAAGCACTAAACGCTTATTTTTTTACTTTTGTGGGAAATTAGGAGAACGAAATTTGTTTTGTTTTTTTAGGTAAGAAAGTGACGAATCAGTGATAATTGTGCAAGATCTTGCGGAAAAGAGTTATTAATTAAACAAAAAACCTCTGTAGCTGTAGTTCAATACCTACCGTTTTTCTATGCCCGTCATTTTTAGGTTTAACCTGAGTACAACATACAAGTTTGAAACATCAAAGCATAGACAAAAAGCAAAATCAGTGTAATTTTAAAAGCGCTTGCATACATCGTTGCTGGACGCCACGTATATTAGTTTGTAGCATGATTTTATTTCATGAAATTATTCTTAAATCCGCATTAAAATTGTGGCACAATTCCGTTCGAAAAGTCCAACATCCAAAGATTGCCTAAAATCGACTTTCGACCTTTAGAAAGGCCTGAATGACGTCACTAGAGCGTTGTAAGAAAATAAGCAATTTATTTTTTGACGCAAACACGACACTTGGCTCTGCAATTAGACTCGTCGGCATGGGAAACAATTAGCTGGGAAAATAAACTTTCGCGTTGCTATTTGCTTACACTCAAAATGATAGCAATCTCTTATAAACAATTGGAAAGAACAGCACCTTAGCAAAGCTTATGGACGCCGACTTATTTTGGACAGGGGTGCAAAAAATTTTGTGCGTAATATGACGTCACAAAATGCCCACTTAAAAACAGATAAGTTTGCATGCAGAATGGTGAAAGAGTTAAAATGTCCTTCAACAAGTTGAGGTAAGTAATTGACTAACTTTTGGAATTTATGTGGAAATAGCACCACAAGTAGTAAGCATCAATAGAAATAGAAATTATTTTGCATGAAGATTGATCTTTGTTTTTAGGAGGGCTGGGCACCCCAAGTTTTAACAAAAAAAACTCGGCGTTCATGGCTCCTAAGGTTGTCAAATCACAAAAGCTATTGATTTATTGCACTTTAAACAAGTGTGAGCTGCATGGTTCATAGCAAAGATCTTGCATGAAAAGCAATGACTTACAAAAATGCTCCTATTATTAGCACAACCATTTCGCTTCATTGCTAGTTCATGAAAATTGATTAAAATTCGTTTATGTGTAAATAATTTTTTACTGTAAAATTTTACTGTTTTTTTTATAATGAGCTGTTCATTGAAAGAAACATAAAATTGGAGTTTTGTATGATCATAAAATCAAAATAAACGTGTAAAAATTTGAATGGAATTTATGGCAAAGCATAGTTACAATTAAAACGCCAACACAAACAAATTTCAACAAACCATTTTTTACACCGTATTTTACATTTCATAAAAAGGTGAAACTGCAAGAGTAAAAAAAATAAAATATAAAAAACAATGTCTAACCTCCAATTTTTTAGTCAATTCCTCCAATTCTTCAGTATCCTCGATAATGGGAACATTGTAGAATTCACCTTCTTGCTGACTAAGAAGCTTAAACCAGCCCTTGACTGGATTCTTCATCAACTCTAAATTAATGTGAAGAAAAAATTGTAAAATAAACGAATTCTTGTTTTTTCTCAATAGTGGCTGACAATAAACTTTGGAGTAAAATGGTTGGAGGTTGTAGTAAGACACAGTAAGAATGACAAAGCCCATACAGAAGTAGGTTGCTTTTTGAACGTTTCAAACTCTTTACTCATAATCAACATAGTCTATTTCTATGTTAAAAATGAATAAAGAGTTATTCGAAACGTTTAAAATAATACCTATACTTCTGTATGGGCTTTGGTATTGCTACTATGTCTTACTACAAATAAATTGTTACTTGTGTATGTCAGGGGTCACCAAACTTTTTCATAAAGGGGTCGGCTTAAGGTCTGTTAACTGTATAGCTTGGTGAAAATCGCGGGCCATTGATTCATCTTATAAAAAATCTGGCATTTGACTTTATTCCCCTATATTGTCTCACTATTGTAAAGGAAAGAAAATATCTAAGAAATATTTATCAAAATTTATACTGAGCTTTGTGAAATAATCCTAAAAAATTAAAAATAAATTAAAAAAAAAAATTCTGAATTTTGCACCCTACAAACATTCCGACAAATGAAGTATTAATAACCCTATCTTACGATCAATTTTGAACATAGTACGCACAGGAATGAATTAAACTGGCAGGCCGTGGTTTGGTTACTCCTGGTGTACGTCAAGAGAATAACAAATGAAACATTCATATGCACGTCGTGTATTCTGTGATTACGCCCTTCTGGAGCCGTACTGGCCAACACCAACTTCACACATAGCCTATAATAATACACAAGATGCCTTCAAAGAGGTAATTTTTCTAGCTTGCCCTTGCTTGCACTACAATCCTGGTTAGGCTGACAGATTTTGATAAGCCCTTCTGAAGGAATCTTGTGTAAAAGTGAGCAAATATTAAAGTAATACCAAAATTAAGTACCTGAAATGCCAAAGGATAGCGATCCCATAAAATCGTTTGCTGAAGTACGATCCCAATCCCAAACTTCGACCAAAAGTCGGCGATTTTTGTCGGTGTCTTTAAGAGGTCTGGTTAAACACATAAGGATTATTCGGACAAGAAAATAAACATTTAATAACACATTAATAAACAATTTTTAGGTATGTTTAGTCTCTGAGCATTACCACAGGTCCTTTTTTTATTTTGAATTCTCAGTTTTACTAAATTGTTAGCTATTTTCTAAGCCTACTTTACAGAAGTCACAGTGTTCAGTTTTGGATTTCAAAAACATTGGTGTGTGAAATTAGTGACAATTCAAAATTAAACTGTTTAAAAGTTAAAACCGCGTTTTCTTAACTTGAAAACAAATAAAAAAATAGGTGGAAATGTAAATAGCCTGCCTTTTTGCAATATAATGTGCTAAAACTATGTTTATTCAACAGGAAGTGAAAAACTAAGTTTTAGTAGATGTAAAAGCCCATTCAGAAGTGGAAAGCATGTTATATGTTTAAAAAACTTTTTTATTCATTTTAATTACTCTTTTATAGGCTTCGGTATTTATTCTACGTCAAACTACAACCATTGTGCCTATAGGTTTTAGTGGAAAACTGGAAATTTTGAGCCTAACAGCTCTATGTATAATGCTATTGAAAAAAAATAGCTTTTTTAGTCAAGATCAAATCTTTAATTTATAAAGCCTATTATATTTGCACTGTGGGTTGCTGTAAATATGACTGGTTACATTTGTAATTACTCAGAAAGCTGCACGAACATTCAGCTTAAGATTGTGATTTTGTTAAGGCATGACTTGCAGCCAAACTTAGTCATGATTTTGCCCGTGTTAATCAATATCAAAACACAAATTGAAATTTGGAGCCTAGGCATGTTTTAGGACGATTTGATCAACTTTGATCGCTTTATTCATTGATGGGAATAAAGATTTAATTTATATTTAAACAACTTCAAGAAAAAAATATTGACCGCAAAAAGTAGCTTTTAATAGCGAAAACACCTAACAGCCATCCGGTTAAGCCGCCAAAAACTATCAACAAAACTTGGCAGGGCTTAACCTAACATGATATACAGCCAATCAGCCCATCATTGCACGGTTTTTACATTCGTTATGTAAAATCAGAAATATGTGCGCAAAAAAAATTAGAATTTGGATCACAAGAAGACTGACAAGATTCTATCAGCCTTCAGCTCATATTGAAATGTCACTTAGACACTAAAAGGGGAGAAACTAATATGATATATATACGAGTCAATTGCACTATACCGCCTTTACGATTGAAACCTGCATCTATAAATAAATGCAACTTTTAGCGAATATATTGTTGTGAACCCACACAGAAAGTATTTCCTGCAAATATGACGCATTGTTGGATTGAGAATTTCCTGTAAGGTAGCGCAGAGCGGCTAATTGTGAGCCCGAGTGTTATTAATAAAATTTGTACGTTAGTCGCCAAATTGAAGTCGATTGATTTTGGTTGCTCTTATACAGAAAGACATTAAACAGAATGCTTGATGCAAAAGCACAGTAACTTTACAATGTTGCAAAGTTAGGCAACATCTTTTTACAACAATAGAAGGGCAATAACTTGAGGCCACCTTCTAATTTATATCAAATAGTGAGTAAAAAATTTATATCCGACAAATCAAAAAGATTTTCCAAAAAAGAGGAAATTTGAATGTATCAATGATAGGCAAGGTCTTTTTAAACACTTGAAAAATGTTAAACCCTTAAGTCACCTTTTAATTTTTTTAATACGGTGTAAAACAATCTATATCAGACAAATCAAAAAGATTTTCCACAAAAAAAAGGAAATTTTAACGTTTTTAAGTACAAATGGTCCACAAAACCTTACATTGAAGAATATAAAAATCTAAGACCATACACTCAACATAGGAAAAAAAAAATATTGCAAAGTCAGGCCAGATATTTTTAAAACAAGTATAAAACCACTGATCTTCACTTTCATTTTTAATTTAAAAATGTTAAAAAATAAACAATTGATTTTCCATGAAAAATAAAAACTTTTAGAACCATATAATAACACACAGTTGTTTTAAATTCATAAACAATAACAATTTATTCGATTATCAATGAAATGGTCATACAAATATGTGTACAACAACTGAGACCTAGCTTTAAAAGTCCACCTTTGAATCAATGATAATGATGACCTAATATTGTAGGCATAGGTTAATCAGGTGGCACTATATGAAGATAAAATTGCATTGAAAAGTACAATGTGCCTGTAAATGTATTAGACTTGATACTTCTTGCTTTTTAGGCACGCTCGTGGTTCTACTTTATGCTTTTTAATTGTTTTTATTTCAACTTTGATCTGATGAAGCACAGTTGTGCATAAGCTTGGCAAGAATTCAAAACAATTTGTCTTTACATAGTGCCACCTGATCACCCTATTTAGAATTCGACAAATACAGCCATTTACAAAGATTCGGATATCTTTTTTCTGCCAAACCTCTAATATTTGCTCTAATGATGGTAGAGTTATTTAGGTTTAATTCAGTTATGCTAACTACAAATATAACTGCATAAACTTACAAGACAAGTGTTTCTGCCCAATGAGGATTCAGGTTTTTTTCCACGATTGTGGTTTTTCTTTTCTTCGAGTCGTGTTTGTCCGACGGGATAAGCTTTATCTTCACGTAAGGATCAGAAAGTCCGTTTGGATCCATCGGTGCTAAATTCTTTCCGTCTTGCACTAAAAGAAACAAGAAAATTAAATAAAATTACATTAAAAAGACAAGAAAAAACTAACATTAAACCGATTATTTTAGACTTATTTTTTTAACGGAAAAAAGGTTCAAATCTTTGTTTTTGTAAAGTTAACAAAAATATATGTTTTGCTTTAACAAACAGGCATCATTTATTTCTGTAAGTTCTTAATGACAGGCGACCAAACTGGTTTGTAAACAAATTGAAAATTGTAATTGTCTTCAATCGGTGATTATAACAAAATAAATACTAATTATAAGCAATCGAATAACGCAAATGAAAAATACCTTTTCAGAAGCATTATATTGGAACCATGTTAAAACAAAATTCAAACAGTAGAATATTAAGACATGAAAAAATTTAAATAATCTAGTTAGCAAATAAAACGTTAAAATCAGAAAAAAATTAAACTAACAGCAAACTAAGTCAGATAAAACTAAACATTTAGGCAGTAAAACTTAGCGATTAAATAACCAATAAAACAAGGTTTGCTCACCACAAACGGTAAGTTTTCCCTCTACGATGCTGATGTTTAGATGGAGACGACCTCTTTTCTCTGTGTGATCGCGGCCACAAGTGGGCGGCACCATTGAAATGCATCGTTTGTGGAAGTTCAAGTTGCAAGCTTAAATTAAAAGAATTTGTTTTTGTTTATGATTAATATAATAAAGCAGTGGTGCCGCAGCGCCCTGGTGTGCCATTTCTTGGGCTCAAGGGTGCCGATGGATATTTAATAATTTTCAAGAAACTGATTTTTGCTCAATTGGTAAGCTTCTTGGTACGACTGTTTGTGCACGATTAGAGACCATTATATCAAATGACATTTTCCTAGATGTTTTAAGTTGATTGTGTTGTTCCAGCCCCATTTATAGTGACATTTCAGTATAATACTCAACAAAAATTCCAGTCGGGGTGCCAAAAATCGATTTATTACTTTTGTGGGGTGCCATAAAAGGTTGAGAATCACCGTAATAAAGTAATACCTTTATAGGAGAAGCCCAAAAATTTAGTTCGATAAAAGCGTTTGGATTTAATGGGCAATAAAAGCAATACTGTTAAAAACAACCCTCAAGTAATTCTGTAAAAAGAAACTTTAGTATCAGTTTAGTCATAGTTCCCGTTTACATAATCTTCAAAATAATAGGCCAACAGTTGGCTAAAAAAATATGAACATGTAGAGCTTCTAGGGAGCGAAAAATTTGTTGCCCTAAAATAAATGAGTTAAAAAAAATAATTTAAAAAAAAAACTGACAGTTTAATGAACTATATAAAGCCAAAAAAAAAACAGCTTGTTCATATACAAATCCTTTAAAAAAAATGGTCTGTGCTCAAAGTAAGAGGATTAGAGCATATTAGTCTGTACATTCCTAGCTTATCAGCTTCAGCAAACATTATATAAGGTGAGGTTACTGATGAACGTTAGCCTAATGTAAAAACAATTCACATGATGTTACATGAGTTTGTGGACTAGCAGAAGCAGACAATCTTTCAATTAACAGAACATGACAACATATGGAACGACTGGTGTGTTTTTTAGGTATGCTTTGCATACTGTTTCCTGCTGGACAAGATAAAGCATTTAGACAAAAAGTTTCATCCATAATCCATCCACAAATGTTTTTTTGAATATTACCAGTTGAGGGGTGAAAACAAGAAAAAGGTTAACTTAACAAATATGGTGGATAAAACCCTGTTAGGGGTGTAACCACTAACCAGGTTTGGCATACAATTTTATAAAAATAATGCATGCAAAGACTTTTTAAAGATGTTTCAAAACTTTTAAAATAAAAGCCTAAAATCGCTCAACAATTTTTAATATATTTTGAAAAGAAAACGGTACAAATGCTATGGTTGACACAATTAAAATATATTGAAAAAAGTTTTGTAGACAAACATAGGGTTTTTTATTGAAGAATGAAGACTTGGTGTTTTCCAAGGTAAACTGTCTTCTTTAGGAAAACCTCACACAAAAAATAATTGCTGTAACCATTGAAACAACAATCAATACAGGCTGATTTAAATTAAATAGAGTTCCAAACAGCATAATGGGAAGCTTCATATAAGTTTAAAAGTTCACTGAATGAAAACAGCTTCTTGCTGCCACAATAAAGTAACTTACAATCTACTGGAAAAGCTTTTGCCAAACAAATTATTACCCTTAAAAATGATTGCCCCCTTCAGGAATGTGACCTTCAGTGTTGAAAGCCCCTGTTTAATGTCAAAGAAAATGTAACTTGATAATGGATTTTAAAGCCAAAGAGGTTGAGTGGATTGACATTATCTCGATTAAGACGCTTCGATGCAAACTTGGATCACATTTACTGAAGATGATACAAGCTCATATCGAAACGTCATAATTAAGATGATATCAATTTACTTGACGTTATTGCGCTGTGCAATTCATTATAAGTTACATTAGATCCATGCATGTGTGGTCCAAAGGAAATTTCCTTCAGAACTAGACAAAAATAGATTAAAATTCATCACCAACTTACACTGGCATTTCATTCCTTGTCTGACCAAGCCGTAGAGAAGTGATCCGCAGTGATCGCAGAATGTCGGGGAAGCATACGAGGCAACTTTGAAGGTATGCTCCGACTTGGTTCCCTGTTAAAGAATACTAGGTTGTGATGCTAAGTAACAGTAATGATCTGAAAAGAACCAGGGTAGAAAAGATGTGAAAACATCTTTATTTAAAAAAACAGAATATTATATTTCTGCCAAAATGACAACATCAGTTATGCTAAAAAACTTCAATCCTTCGTTCGAATTAAATTTGAGCAGAACTAATGTTGCAGATTTGGCGTAACTATAGTATTCTGTTTTTTTAAATAAAGTTGTTTTAGATATTTTCACTCTTTGTGGTTCTTTTTGAATCTTACGATATGAATAAAAGATAAAACTGGCAGTAATGAAACAGGCTTTGATTTGAATACCAACAACAAAAATATTAATGACGTTATTAAAATCAACTAATAGGAATAATATACTTCTTGTGATACTCGTTTAAACAAAGCAATGAATTTATAGACCTGTCGCTTTTAAGGAATACAGTTTGCCGGTCAAGATCAGTTAAAAAACATTTGCAAGAAAACACATGAATTTGCTGAAAATTTTGCTGATTCATCGATATTTAAGCACAATTAAATAGGCGTTTTTTAGAGCTTGCTTATTTTTATGGCTATTTTTGATTTAAAAAGTTAAAAGTCATTAAAATGCAATCGCAATAAAACACATGAATTTGCTGAAAGTGTACTTCTTTGGTTTAACTGTTTACAACAAATTTGTTGATTATTGACATTTACCCAAGTAATTAAAAAAACATTTTTTTAATAATGTTTCTTTTTGTGAAAATTTTAAAACAACACAGTTAAAAAACATTAAAATACACTAAACTCACCGAAGTACCATCGTTGTCAGCGCCTGGACATTCGAACGACACAAATTCATGGCATCGCTTGTGGACAACATATTGACAAACTGTAAGAAAAGTTTAAAAAACATATTTACTTAAGCCACTAAACGTTAGTAGCCAATGTCGTATGCAAGGGATAGAGGGAAAGCTGTGTGCTGTTCTTTAAGTTAATTTTTATGACGTCCTGTTTTATAGTAACTTTTTGACGTCATGGTATGACGGAACTTTGTGTTTGTTTTTTTGGAGAAAATGTCATTGCCTAGATTTGCGCCTCGTAATTACCGAAATAGTGCATAATTATGATCTTATGAGTAGTAAAATTATTCAACATCTTTAAATATGGTATATAGTTGGACAAGGAAATGGGATAAAAACTAAAAAAAATACAATATGTACTTTGGTTACCCTTGAAATAGTCTACAAAACTGTTTTTAAAAAAATAAGAACAATGTACAAACAAAATTTCAATTTTTCTGTTTACAGACAATTATGCCTTTAAGCAGTCAGGAAAAAGCTAGCTGCTAGCCATTATAAAAAAATAATGTCATAATAAATTGCAATCTAATTTTCAAACAGTATATACCAAGATCAACACAGTAATAGTTGAAATATATTTAACTGCAGGCTACAGCACTTTTAAACACATAAAGCTTAGTAAGCATTTAAATATTATATATTTAAGGACTTTCTTATTTTCAGAGTCTATGTATTTTAAAAACAATTCAACAACATCTAATTATACAAGACTTTGTGGGGCAACACTACACATTTGGTGCAGTCGCGTATTTCTTTGAAAAGGATCGCAAAAGCCGTCATTGGCTCAGCAATGAGCTGTATCACGCGTTTGAAAAGGAAGTAAACACACAACGGTACAATAGCAGGTTGTTTACAGTGGCCATTGTTTTAGCTGCTGTTTTGCCAGATTGGGTAATCGCATTATAACCACAAATCTGCAATTACACTCTTATCCAATATGTGTGGAAAAAACGCTTTTATTTTGTTTGAGATAAATATAATTTTCTCATGATATTTGCTAAATAATAAAAAAATTAGATAATTTGTTATTTTAGTATCTTTTTAAAAAAACAGTTATTATTATATTGTTTGGATTATATAATTACCTCTTTAAAATTTAGGTTATTTGGAATTTGTCATACAACTATCTTTAAAAACCAGAGTGAAATGGAAATTGGAGACATTTTTCAATGTTATAGTCACCAATAGATATCTATACTTTGTGTTTTAGTGTTAAAAAAATTGTTTTAACTTACTTTGGCATTGATAACCCTGCTTTCCAAATCCCCTGCAAATAAATGTAGATTATTAAAACATTGAAGGCATATTTATCAATATAGGTGTGAATATATATATATTTATATATATGCAATATACAAAGTCACCTAACTTTTAAAATGCCAGGGTGTAAGCGAAGTTACAAATAATGTTATTAAACCTAAACTGAGTTATTATGGGTGTATTTTGCGTTATCTTATTTATTCGATCCGCACACCCGCGTTCGGCGCCTATGGCACTATATATGAATATATTAAGTAAAAAACATATCTATAAAAACACACCAAATAGATAAACTTTTGCTAGAAATACAGATTTTTATCTAACACTACTTGTTGTAATGATATTGGGTAGACATGACACCATCAATGCAATAAAATTCAAACATATTAAAATTCTTTAGTGCCTAAAGGCAGAACAACAGCCTGGTGAATTGACTTAGTGACCCACAACTCTTTTGTTTGTTTAATAAAGGATCAAAAGGGTATGTTTAGATGTTTTTCCGAAGCACCCAGCCAAACACAAAGTATGTTTTACTTTTCTGTGTTTTAATATTTTATTGTTGTCCTACACCAACTAATTAAATTTTTTTTCCGGAGCGATTTGCACTCGCATTGGCGAGCGGGCGAGTGCTTAAGTCCAACCCTGACTATACTGCCATTTCACAGTAAATATTATTTACATTTAAATGGCATTGCAATCAAAGTATACCAAAATGGTTATTTGTTTAAATTATTACAAAATTTTACGAAATGTGTTAAAATGAAAATAATGTTGGAATCTTGTGGGGAACAGCATATATATTATATATGTTGCTAATTGGCAAACTCGTTTAAATGTTACTAATTGGACATCTTTGTTAATCAGAAGGTTAAAGCCTCCAAAAAAGGTGTTAAACAACAATATTCTCTGTATATATTTAATTTTTTTCACATATACTTCAGTGAATCAGTAAGTTGACAAATCAAAGCGTCCTAAAATGTTTAACAATGTTTACGGAATGTACCAGAAGCGTGTGATGTATTTATTTAAACTTTGAACACCATTTTTGTGTGACTTGTCATTGAGTTGGTTCTGTTAATCAGTAAGCCATAAAATCAAAGCATTTCTAGAGAATTTGGAATGTTTGCTGTTCTCCAATATTAAACATAAATGTGGATTTAACTTTGTCGATTACAACATAGCTTCACTGTATTCTACTCGTAGGACATAATTAATCAGTAAAATCAAAGCATTTCAAAGGCAATAAGACTGTTTATTGTTTACCTTATCACTAGAGCTGATTCATGTAGCGAAGGTTTATAGATTGCAACATGGTTACGTTACATGTCATTCGAATAAATTTGTTAATCAGTAATCAAATCAAAGCACCGCAAAAGTATCAAACAAGGTGTGGTAAACAATGTTCTGTGCACACAATGATCCGAAATCCTTGTGTAAATGTCTCCGCAAGCAGAAAAACACCGCTTTTTATTCTGTTGGGTGAAACTGAGAGATCGTAGCGATGCTTACTCACCAAACAAAAGCAGTGCAGTGAGCACAGAATGTGGGCTGCTTAAAGAAGCGAGGAATGAACTCGTGCGATTTCACCTTGTGCACTTTCTGTCGGAGAGCACCTTTTCGCGCAAAGCCCTTGAAGCTTGTGCCGATTTCACTCATTTTCGGGTGTCTTGTTTCACCTGAAGTTTTCGCACACATTAGAAGAGCTAATGATTTTAATGTTTTTTATATTTTACATTCTACCTTATGTTTGACAGTTCATACAATGTTTGATAATGTCCTTCATATTGGACCTTGTCTCTAATGTTGTAGTGTTTTACAAAAATTAACTTTAAAAGAACGTTTAGTTAAGATTTTTTATGTAAAATAGTACACAATTTTTGATATTTTATCTAATGTTAAATAATGACTTTCCTATTAAAACTTATCTGAAATTTTGTAGTGTTTTTCACAGATTAATAGTCTGTATTCCCAATAAGTCCGATAATATAAGATAGTAAGACAATTATATAAAATAAGTAAAGGAAAAGGGTTTCTTGGCTGCTTTAAGGTTATATATATTCAAAATTATACTAAAACTACTTAATTCTACATGTTATTCTGCTAGTTGATATAGACACCTTTATTGTATAAAACGAGTGTAACATAGTATTGCTGACTTTTTAATATTTAACTCTCTGCCCTAACATAGAAATTTGTCAATGCCTTATAAAAAACTAAAAAAGCACACAAAATATTTTTTTATAAACATTATAGACATATTTTAAAAGCTAATTTCATTTAATGCTGTCAAATTACATTTATAAATACATATACAAGATTTGTTAACTTACCAGATCTTTCTACAAATAAATGTCAGCCAGCCAACCAGAAAAAAGAGCAATACTCCACTTTATTAATCCAAATTCCTACTTGCGCCAGATAGACTAATAATATTAACCTAAAAAACTGCTAGAACAAACAAGAGAAATGAAGTTCATACACCAAGTTATGTGTGAGCCAACTTTTTAGTTGATATTTATTCATCTAAAGTACTTAGCTACATTTAAATTTGTGTCAGTTTATTGAAAGAAAAATCAGAATTGCCCCGAAATGTACCAGGATCAAAATATTTTCTACCACAAACTTTTTCTTTTACAAAATGAAATGAATTGAAATTATTTTCCAATAAAATTAAACCAATTCCACTGTTAAGTGGTTCTAAAAGGATTATATTGCGATTTACAGATGCCTGTTCATTACAAACTTGCTACAATATTACACACTGCCATACTACGGCCTTTAGTGCAATGACCTCTAATAATCATTTCCTGGTTTGGAGTAGACAACTAAATAAACTTTTGGGACAATGACTACAAAACAACAATGTTCAAAGGAAGTGGCTATTTACCTTGATCGCTGTTTGATGCTTGCTTGCACCAAATACAATGATTAGGATAAAGATTGGGTTTGAGTGGTGGTAATACTACGTTTAATTTTTCAAGTTTTGCAAAATTTCCGTTTTTTATCTTGAGCTCTATTACGCTTGCACCCGTTAGTGATTTAGCATTGATCATGTGGTTTAGGGTTGGCGTTTGGGTGGTGGTAATGTCAATTTATTTAATTCCGATTTTTGGCATGACTTGTCTGAGTAAATACCCTCCTTGTTCAAAATCATTACTGGAGTCATTCAAACGGGCTTCCAGAAAATAATCTAAAGTTAAAAAACAGCCGACTGAAATACCAGTTCTAGTCTTGAATTATCACATTTTTTTGTAGTTATACAAAAATTGTGAAACTAACGTGGCTCAAATACATTAAATCAGTGCTTTTCAACCTTTAAAAGAACCGTTCACACTTTTTTATTTCGGAAAATTTTCATCCGCATTAAACAAGCACAGTAAAAGTTTGCAACCTTTAGTTTTCACTATTTTTGAAATAACAATAAAAGGGTTTTTGCATTAAAACCGCGAGCCTCAGCCAATATCAACATTTTCATCTGCATTACAATTTTTTTTCATCCACACAAGTGCGTACCATTCCACGGGTTGAAAAGCACTGCGTTAAATTGATGCATCCGCATGATTAGGAGCAATAAATTCCTCTATACAAGATACTTCTTAAATTAAAAAAAAACAATAAAAGTTTATATGCTAACATATCTAAAAACAATGTAACTTTAAGGCTGGGCGTATTTTTTTCATTTTTCTTGCAAACCCAGGATAGTTTTTAAAACAAAATATGTTTTCATTTACACTTAAGCAATAAATGCTTTTGGCAAAAAAACTAGATTGCATTTTATCTAATAATAAGTATTTGTATATAAATAAAAAATTGAAGTTGAAGGCATTTTGTTTAATTTGAGTATTAATGAGCTGCTATTAAAAACTATGAGTCAATAAGTTTTAGAATAATTTCCAACTATAATTTTGTCCACAACATCAGAAAATTAAAAATCAAATCTAACATTGATTTAAACAATTTTTTACTACAAGAACATGTATAGCATTTGTATAAGCACAAACCATAATATTATGCCTAAAAAAATATTCGCATTTTACTGTTGAAACTTTGCTAAACGCAACTTTTTATCCAAAAAAAAGGTAAATGCAAAAAAAAAAATTAAACAAAAAGACGCAAAATGTGTCTCTTAAAATGCATTAAAAGTTGAACAAAGCGAGACAATTTTTTGATAATCTAAAATTTTTTACTTCAAATTACAAGCCCATATTAACTAGAAAAGCAAAACTTTCATTGTTAAAAAACATTTTTATATTTGAAGTTTAGAGTGTTACGTAGCTAAGCAACTAATTTTACTTGTTCTTAGGATCAAAAGGAGTCTTCTAATAGCGTCTCGCATACGAAACTAACCGAACTGATCCACATATTCCTGATCGCTGTAGCTAGTGAAGAAGTTACTGCATTTCTGCTTATTGTAATCTCAAGCTTTTTTCTGACGAGGGCGGTTTTCAATATTTCGACTCAACTCACTTCACGCCTCACTTCACATCAGCTTCGACGCGGTTCGCTGCGTCTGGCTTCCAATTTGGCACCGTTGATTTTTTCGACTCCCAAAAACCCATAAACGTTGTTTTACTTAAGGAAATTGTTTTAAAAAATGTAAACGGATTTTTTTTAACGGGTAATGAGGTTTTATTGTTATTTGAAAGAAAATCGAATAAAAACGTTTCCATATAGAACACCGAAAGCCATCGCAGACTATAACCGAATCTGTCGATCATTATAACAAGCAAGGTAGGATAGAAAAACAACAAACAAACAACTGTGAACTAGTCATCTCTATATGAAAGTAGGAAATTTCACAAATAGCACAATTAGGGGCGTGTCCCATAGAGCTCGGGCACTCTGTAAAATCAAAATTTGGCCAACTTCTGCCAGGACTGCGGAGTCGGTTAAAAATAACCCGAGTCCGACTCCGGCCAAAAAAATAAACCCGAGTCCGAGTCCCGAGTTCCAAACCGACTCCGGCCAAATGTGCGATTTCGTCGAGCTCCGAGTCCGGTTCTGACTGTAGGCCTACAGCCTGTATTCCGCCAATTTCCGTACCGGTACCGTAACTAAAATAAGGTGAATATTCAGCAATCAACTTATAGATGTGTCTTATAATTCATTCACTTACAATGCATGCTGGTTAGAAAATATTGAACCATATGCTATTACACCTTTACAAGTTCCAGTTGACGGCCATATCAGTTTTAAAATTCTGTACTGTGCATGTGCATGTCGGACTCGGGACTCGGGTAGTTTTACGTGGTCTCCAGAAAAACAAACCGACTCCTCGAGTCCCGAGTCCGACTCTGACTCCACAGCCCTGGCTTGTGGATGTTCATATGATTAAAGTATGGCCCTCTTTTTTTCATTATTACCCCCTATTTATAACGACACTCTTGGAAAACAAGAAGCACTAGCTGTGATGAAAAAAATCCGGAAACCCACACAATTAATCGTTAACTTTGAATTGCGATGCGGTCATTTTGACAGTTTTTGATTTTTGATCGTTTTTATCTCCGCTTAGGAAACTTTTGGAATATTGAAACTTATTGAATTTTCCTAGGTCTATAGGTCACCTTTTAGCATGTAAATCTTTATTTTTGGTATACCGGCATTTGCGCGATTTTTTTGGTATACCGGCATTAATTTTAAATATCTTGCAAGTTTTTATTACCTTACCGAAAATAAAAATAAAGAACTGTCGATATTTTTGAATACGTTTTCCGTATCCGCGACACACTTAATTTGTCAAAGAAGCGACGGTATTGATGAATTACATTGGCGGTATTGATGAATTACATCGCGGGTCGTAGGTTGCCGACAGCTAGTTACTATAGCTAGTTCAGCGGTTCTCAAGCAGTGGGCCATGGCTCACTCATGGGCCATGAGAACATTTGAGGTGGGCCACAGACAAATTGAAAAAGCTAGATTTAGTTTCATTTGTGTCATTATATTTAATTTTACAGAAATAATGGATTGGGGAGGAATTAAAAAGGAATGTAAATTTATTGTTCAGCCGCAAGTATCTCACTAATGCAAGGTTGAATAAATGATCTGTTTTGAAATATGTTCTGGTGTGTTTTGTTCTAAACCTATTTTAAAGCTTTTTCTTTCACAAAAATTTGCAACGTAAATGGGCCACGAAAGAAAAAAGGTTGAGAACCACTGAGCTAGTTCAAAATTTCGAGTCCACAATTCTTAAAATTCTATGGTTGATGAAAGCAGAAACGGTTCAGGTTGAGGAAAACTTGGACCAAAACCAATTCATAAAGTTCCGGTTCGGTTCCGGTTCGACTCCCTGTCAGAAAGAGGAAGTAATTCCACATCACTTTGAACTAAAAAAAATCACAAATGTGTTGTGGTGCTGTGTATTAGGCTGTGGAAAGTGTACAAGTTGTGCGAAAGTTGAATATGTGGATTGCGCCAAGAGCTGCTGTTTTTTGGTTCTTGTCTGCTTTTGAAAAGATACTTGTGATCCATGTGATAAGCGTAATAAAAAAATGCCGTTTGATCTTTTTAGCTTATTTGAAAAAATAATTGTTGTAAATAAAGTTTTGTTAACATTTTAAGTCAATCTGCATCTTTACCACCGCTTAGCGGTAGTTGTTACTACATATTCCAAACGTGAATCGTAATGTTTGTACAGTTGTATAGCGAGCGAGCATCGCTTTTTCTTTTAGTAATTTTAATATCTGTGCTTTGTGTGTGCTCTCGGAAAGTCTGCTTTAAAACGTCTAGCATATTTTCCTTTTCCTTATGCATCCTGTCTATACCGAGGTGGATAACTGACCGGTTAAACCCTAATGCATTCGCTTTTCCTGTGATGTTAGTTTATATCTACTGCAACCAGAATCGGTATGAACGCCTTACTTGCGAAACGTGTTTTACTGCGCTGTAAGTAGTTTCATTGAAAGCGGACTTATGCTCAGTTTTTTTAATGTAAAATAAATTTATAAGCGATCTGACAAGAATGCAATGGCAGTTTGTTAAGTTTCGATTTAGTTGAGTCAGTTAGAACGGCGGTTATGTCTCCCTTTTGAAATATACTGCTGCCATTCTTCTGGCGTTTCTGGTGACGAAATCCTTCCCCTCTTATATGTAAGCAAAATTCCATTAGACTGAGGATCTGTTTAGGCCAGTGGTTCTCAATCTTTTTTCTTTCGTGGCCCATTGACGTAAAAAAAAATTATGTGGCCCAATACATTTTTATGAAAGAAAAAAATGTAAAATAGGTTTAGAACAAAACACAGCAGAACATATTTTAAAACAGAATATTTATTCAACCGTGCATTAGTGAGATACTTGCGACTGAACAATAAATTTACATTTCTTTTTAATTCCACCACAAGCCAATATTCCTGTAAAATTATATATAGTGACAGAAATGAAACTAAGTCTAGCTTTTTTCAATTGGTCTGTGGCCCACCTCAAATGTTCTTATGGCCCACCAGTGAGCCATGGCCCACTGGTTGAGAACCGCTGGTTTAGGCAAACGAGTTGTTTTTAAAACAAGCTAAGACGTGTTGGAAAGTTGAACGAGTTTTCAATTTTTTCACATTTAATTAGTTAAATAGGCAACAAAATAGGAACGCGAGAATTGACACTGGGCATTTAAATAAGACTCACACACAACGTGAACATAACAGCCGCAAAAATTGGTTGAAGAGCCGAATATGGATCCGCGGTTTGGCCACCCTTGGTTTATAGCAAAATTCAAGTAAATCACTCAACGAAAATTCTAGCAATTGATTTCATATTTTTTTAAATTTCTTAAGCTATGGAACCAAGGCCTTATATTTATGTTTAATACAAAATCTTTTTTTTTTTAAGTGTGTTTTTATAAAATATTTTTGATTCGCATGAGTAGAAATTGTGACGCTCCAGTAATATCGTCACTTCTATTTATATAATTCGTCGAAACTAATGTTTCGGTTCTTTCCAAGGAAGTAATGTGTTTACATATTGTGTTAAGTGTGCCGTTTTTGCAGAACAATACTCAGTTGATAGCACTGCATAGCTTGCATTGTAAACCTATGGCCTGAAGTTGTTATTAACCTAACTAAAAAAAGGTTTTTAACTCCTTATTTTTGACAGAATATGGCTAATCTTGGTAGAGTTATTCTTGTTGCTTGCGGTTCTTTTAATCCGGTTACTTTCATGCATTTGCGCATGTTCGAACTGGCTAGAGACTACCTTCAAAAACACACTGGCAGCATTGTGCTAAAGGGCTTTTTATCACCAGTTTCCGACGATTACGGCAAGGAGGGTTTAATTTCTGCCGAGCACCGACTTGCAATGTGTAACCTAGCTGTTGCATCAAGTGATTGGATTCGGGTTTTGCCTTGGGAAACCGAGCAGCCAAACTGGACGCCAACTGCAGAAGTACTGAAAGTGTACGCCGAAAAGTTTAAGAAAGAAGACAAAGCAAAGGTTGTTTTGCTGTGTGGAGCAGATGTCTTGCAGTCCTTTGCAGTTGAAGGTCTATGGAAAAAGAGTGATTTGCAGTATATTGTCGAGCAACATGGGCTAGCGGTGGTCACAAGGCCTTCATTCCACCCTAAAGAGTACGTTAATAGCTCCGAAATGCTGTGTGCAATGAAAGAGAACATCCACGTTATCACTGAAAGCACGCAAAATGATTTGAGCTCAACCCTAGTAAGAAACGCAATTGAGCAGAAAGAAAGCGTTAAATACTTGGTGCCAGACACTGTAATTCAGTATTTGAAGGAAAATGACTTGTATGTCCAACCAATCCAGAATGGCAAAGAATTTGCCCCTTTCAGAAGACAACTGGAATAATCCAATGCCACTGTAATTATGTTGTTCAAATCATGGTCGAGCAATTTTTTGGCTGTGATATTTAAGTCTGTAGTAATTAGTTTATTATATCATTAGGGTGCCCAATCACTACAATTAATAGCTTTGTTATAAAAGCCTAGGAAAGACTGCCACTGTTAAGAATTAAAACAAACTCCACATGTCAAACTAAAATGAAAGACACACACAAACATATGTGTTTAATAACATCTGTGATCTAGCCCCTCGGAAGTTGCTTTATGACCAACGATTACGGTTTTTCTGGCTTGCTCTGCTTGCATCATAGATCGACAGATTCGGCGAGTCTGCGATGGCTTTTCGGTGTCAAACTAAAACTTAGGACTACCTTTTTGCTTCTGTTTTTATGTCAGCTGTACAAGAATCTTTGATTGACCAATATATGTTTGCCCATTCCATATCTAAACCACACAAAATTATGGTATTTTTAATTTGCTGCCTTTTATTTGTTAAATATTATGTAGTTGTAAGCACATTGATATGTTAGGAGGCAGTAACTACCTATTTATTCAACAAAGTGTATATGCAATTAACCGATTGTTTTAATCATGAAACATGATTGTACCATTCAAACGTATTGTATCCTGTAACCCTTAAATATGTTGCATTTGTAAAGCTATTAAAGTAATTTAATTACTTGTCGTATGTTTTGTCCATTTATAGAACTATATATTGGATTTTATATTACCTCAACTATTAATTGTTTATACTTGAATTTTCTTTTCTACAAATAAAATTAACTTATATAGTTTAAAAGAATGTGTAAACGCTAAAACTATCAGCTAATTAGAATTGAAACAGAAATATCATTATATTTAGGAGCAGATAAATTTAGACATAAATATGGATTAGAGTTGGTATTTTATCACTTGTAGCTGTGATCAAACATTAAATATTAAACTTACTCTTTTGTGACATTAATTTACAACAAAAAAATTGTATTTCTCTTCCATACCAAACCTTTTTACAAGCAGGGCTGAAATATAAGTTAGATGTCTAATTATGTATTGTAGGAAACTTTCAAGGTAGCTAAAATTAAATATAACATATACATTAGTTAAGAGTGTTAAACGATAATAGTGTACACTGTAAACTTGACAGCATAATACTCTAGCAATTTAGGTCTGACACTATTAAAATATCTTAAAAGATATATATTTCACCAGCAAAGGCATTGTCAGTTTATTTTAATCGAATGAATCTTGCAAGGGTCAAGGTGATTTCCATTATCAGATATTCAGTACATTCTATTTTTTCTAAATTAGTTCATGTAAATTTAATAAATATTTTGGTTAGTTGCTTATTATGCGGAATATGCTTTCTAAATATATGCTAAATGCTGCTTTGCAGATGGCCCAGTTAAACTTGTATTTCCTGCCAAAAAAATAGTTTTTCGGCCTTGACTGGAATGAAGTTGGTGTGTGGATTAAGCCTGCTGGAATGTCGGTTGATACGATGAAGAACATTCTTGAACAAACAGGCTGTTGTGATAAACAATTCAATAGTAATACAACTTAGGTGTTTTAAATATAACCCAAGGCAGTACTGATTTCCTATTATTAGTTCTAAAAAAGTAAACCTTAACAATTCGCAGTGTTAAAAATCTTCCCAAAAAAGTTAATACAAACATATAATATATTGGCCATTACACAGTTAATCTTAAGAAATGTTAATTTTGCTCAAAAGCTGTGTGTTCAGTTTAACCAACGGTGGTTCAAACCTTTCTAAAACACATAAAACCCCACCAAAAATATTCTACAAACTTTTAAAGAATACTAAAATGTTGCACAATCATAGCATAGAAAAAATATGCTATAAAAAGTTGTTTGCCAAGTTGCTTTTGCATGAAAATCATGCAGAAAACCATTTGTTCAATTAACATGTTGAAGCAGAAAAATTATAAACGTTTACATAAATTGTGCACCAAAATTAACCTAACTTTTGTTAAATGAGGAAGCAATTGCCTTATTCCATATGCTAAACAACTATTTCCAAATGCTTTTAAATATAACTGTAAATTGATTTTATTTTGATTCACACAAAAAAATATGGGTAACAACATTTGTTTTTACTTAAAATGTCATTGTGCACAAGTCTGCATTTCATGCCACAAAATCTTGGGTTTGCAGAATCAAACTTTTAGGTGTGCAATTATGTTTTTGTACACATTAGGATCGAAATCCCACCCCTAATAAGCATTTTTTTGACATTTAAGTGCACAATATGCCAATTTAAGTCGTGTGTGCATCTGCCCCAGAATGCAGTCTGGCTTGTGCAGAAAAACTTTAGGAATACTTCTTTGTGCTTCAAACAAATAGTATCACTTGAGTCGTTAGTGCTCTTTAAATACAAGCGTATAATTTAAATATTATGCTGTCAAAGCAACATTAGTAAGTCACACCAAACAGGTTTCTGTTTGAATATTCACAAGTCAAATAAAAGGTTTGCATTGTTGTAACTAAAAATACATTTATGGAGAAAGTACAGGGGTTTAATTCAACCTACATAACATAATCTTAAATATTTACTTTCTTTGTTTAAATATTTTAAAGCCCACAAACTCGATTTAGGACAAATATTTATCGCCAGTCGTCCCTATTTCTTGTTTTAAGTCTTCTTTACAATTCCATTGATGATTCGTAAGTGTCTCATTCAAAAACATTGATTACCAATTCAAATGTAGGTACCTCTTTGCAATGTTGTTTGTAATTTAGGCAGCAATTTGCTGAGCGACGCCATTTACATTATAACAGCAGTTAACAGCAAAAGTTTACAAACAAGTTGGCATTTTGTTTTTGGGATGTCTTTTTTAAGTATTTGCCACAAGGTGATGTACTTGAGCTTTTAAGAAATTAAAAAGGGTAATCGGTCAAGAAAATCGCTTTTGCGAAGTTTACAATTACAAAGGATATCGTACAAAGTCCAAAGGTTCAACTTGCAATAAACCAATGGTAAATATACACTAATGTAAATAAACCGCGGCGTTAATCAACATTATGTTCTTCCTTATTTTTCGTGGTAAATCTCCCGGATGTAACCGTATGTGAATGGGCTCGCCTCTAAAGAAACCATTCTTGAGATGTAATGTTTGTTATGAACTTGCTGGAATAAGCTTTTTTGGTGTAGCTTTTACTTTTTACCATCTCTTGGTCCTGATCCTGATATATTTATCATTAAAGCATAAAAAACATGCATCCTGATTTCTATTTTTGGCCCCACAATAACGTTAAAGGTAGTGTACTACAACTTACGTGTTGCATCGTTATTCAAGATGGCTGCATTTCTGTGCAAGTCAGTTTGCACAAAGTATGTTTTTTTGTAGTTTTATTAGTTTTTTTACTATTTAGGAGAGTTTTTACGTGATTAGAAACTGTAAAATTGAATGGAGTATGAAAACTGTCACTATTCAGACAATTTGCTATGCTATAAATATTTGCTGCTGTTTTAAAGAACAAATTGGTAATGTATTGTATTTGAGATTTTGTAACAAATTAATTACATATGGATTTGATAAATTTGACGCTTCTTTTTTGTACAAAGTTGTACAAATCATTCTCATATTTATCTAAGTAAAAATCATTCTTGAATATAACATATTAAACATTACTCATACAGCATATTTTTTTCCAGAGTTTAGAGTAACAACCAATTTGACTAACTATGGCTTTTTTTGAAGTAATAACACAGTATATTTTATTATTATTCGCGATTACACCAGTAAAATGCATCACCACAACAAAATAATCAAAAGATGCTATCTGATTTTTTTAACAAAACTTCTCAAACAAGGCCAAAACTATTCTAAAATTTCCAAATGTTGTTTTTCAAGACATGGTACCTTCTGTGACAAACATTAAATTCTTTTCAAAGGACAGATTTTATTTATTTAGGAGTAGTTGGGCTTTTTGTTAAAGATGAGGTTTGCTAAAAAAAGTATTGATCTGTTCTTTTTTTGGTAATCTGAAAATCTCATTATGTGAAATAATGTTTTTACTGATGTTATAATCTATATTAAATCCATGTTAATGTTACTAATTGTCTTGTGTTGTTTAGCAATTCTCGAAAAGTTTATCTCTTGAATCTCTGATATGTTTACTCAGATTAAAAATTATTATTTTGCAACTGGTTAAATTAGTATTATGCGAGTGTGGTAATGATGGGTCAAACTTACCAAATTGATGTGTACCTTTATTATACATTTCCTTGTATGATTTAGCTATTTTAGAATGTACTAAATTTTAGCATGACTGAAAAGCCTTACTGATGATTTTTACCATTTTCTGTCAGCACCAGTCCCTAAAATGACAAGCTTACCTCTTCCTGTGTTAGACACTCATGCAAATTTGCTGACATTAAAATGCGTTGATAACCAAGCCCACATCTATGAAGTAAACTTTGTAAACTCAAATGGAGGCCAAAGCAATTCCCAAGTACAAAACGTAGTAACTGACCAAGGTGAACAAAGTCCTAACAGCATAGCCCTGCCAACCAACAGTGCCCAATCCAATTCAGAATTGCCAATGACAATTTCGGCAGAAATTGAGCCGGATTCGAATATTTGCAGCAGTCCAGAATCTGGCTTTGGCAGTGAGCACCCGTCTAGCCCACGGGCGGCTAGCCAGCCTATGGCGGAAACAGTCTTACCTGAAATCGTTAGTGAATACACGTCCAGTCCTCAAACTGTAGATACAAAGCCAATCGTTGATACAACCGCCAAACAATGTCTACCTCAAATCATTAGCGTTACTAGCCTTGCAATCGCAGAAGAAGCGTCAGACGATTTGGTGGTCTCGAAAATAGAGAGTGAGGTCAAGTGTAAAGACGAACCGCCGGTCGCTAATGAAAGCCCGAAACTCGCACCTTTCGCACGTTATCTTCAAGTCAAATATAACGAACGCGATCGAAAAAGTTCGCTAAGGCTTAAGCTGGAAGGCAGCGCCAAAACAGTAACAAAGGGCAATTTTGTTGAACATGCGCCAAATGCTGAAAGCCAAACAAAGATCCTGTCACGTTTAAAAGGCTGCGGCAACACGGACCGGCATGTTTTGTTCGGTCTACCGGCCCTGACTTGCTGCCGCCATATGGCAACAAAACTTACCGGCTACCCTGGTGAAAACACAACCGCAGAAGACGCCGACTTTAAGGCTTTAATAGACGAAAACGATGGACACTGTAGTGTTAAAAACACGACTGTTGAAACTACGCAAAGTAAATCGCCAAAGTTGTCGCAACGAAGTCACAAAAGCCCAAAGATTGGTTTAGAAACACGTCCTCTTACGAAGTTACACATCTCGACAGTTAGCGTTCCGTCGGTTACACCACCGTCTCCACCTAAAAAAGCTGCCAAGAACACAGAAAAACATTTATCAAATGCCGGAAAAACATCTTCTGAAGACATTTTTAAAGTACCCTGCGCTGCTAAGAGAAAATCCAGCGAAAAAACAGCGACGCAAGCTTTGCAAGCCAAGGTGTCCGACCCAAAACGCAGCAAAATCGAAAGGTTAAAGCAGATTTTACGCAAAAAGGAAGAAGACTTGGAAAAAGTCAGACGCAGCTGCGGATTTATCAGTTAAAACGCCGACCTAATATCCTGCTAACGTTTTTATATTTTTCATATTGTGTTGCTTTTTTATTTTAAGTTTACAAACTTTTTAAAAAAATAGTTTTTTCATTCTTCAGTTGGCAGTAAATGAGGAAGGCCCAAACTTTTTAGACAGAAATTGTTTTGAAATATCCGCTTTACCTAGCTGTGTTGTCATCAACCACACTTCTATCTACAAATTACCGTAACGTGTGCAATGTTATTTCAATCACTCATTTCGTGATTTGCACATATTTCATAAGTGCTGGAATTCACTTTTGTTTTAAGCAGGCTTCATACGAAGATTCACAAGCGTTCTGTAAGTATAAATTTCAACCACTGCATACCACATTTCTTGTGAAATAAATCAAGATAGATTGACAGCAAGACGTAGTAAGGCCAAATGCACAAATTTAGTTAGTTATTGAAAAGCTCAAGTTCAATTAAACTCTTTCGCAAATTACTCTGGTCTGTTTCTTTTATAAAAGAATGATACTCAACCGAAGTCATTGTTTACTAGACCGTTGTAAACTAAATGTTACAGAAATTGGAGTACAATCACGACTCTTTGTTTTGCCCTGTAGGCTAGCGGTCTCTTAAGTTTATAGAAAAAATGCCGGATTCAGTAATGCAGTGTACATAAACACTAGGAAAAGACAGTTTTATCAAGATTAAATATCAACATAAGTTAGCAGATCGGCTTCGATTTCCGAAAATAATTTCGAGGAGTGTTGCAGTTATAGAAAGTGACTTTCTCCCAACATTCATTTATAACAAACAAGATTTACAATGATCAGGCTAAAACGTGAAGTTTTTAAACATTTGTCATTACACGTTAGCCGATATATTCTCAAACACTTAACAAAATCAGTGTTATCAGGCTAAAAACTACCACTCTTTATATATGGTCATAAATCGCTTTATTGGCGAAATGTTTTTCCTCTTTCGAATTTTATATCCATTTTATTTATTTTCTATTAGCATAGGTTAAACTGTTAGTTCACATATGTTTTCAGTGCTTTCGCTAATAAGGTATTAACCAAAGAAATAAAACCTCACAGTCAAATTGGAATAAATTATTATATTTATAGCGCACCTAGTGGCTATTATGTGAAGTTGGATTTTTTTTCGGCACGTGAAGTTCTTTTCAGAATTAGATTTGCAAAATGGTAAGTTAAAAGTATTTAGCGTTTTATTTGGCTTTAAACTGTAAATAACAAATCGTTTGTTGTTAGGTGGCGAAGTAAAGCATTGGTGTTTAATTTTTCAAGTCTAAAAATTTATATATTACCGTTAAAGGTGGTTAGTGTTTCAAATTGCGAAAACTGTAAACTAAACGTTTTTATTTGAGTATCTAGATTAAGCGTAGAGTCAGTTATAACACAAAATAGTGTTTCAATAAATATTAAGTAAATGCAGAAGTTTTACTTTAGGTTCATATAAGATTGTATTTCCAAAAGTTGGAAAATTTTCATGTGAATAATGGCAGCTAGTCTTCTGTAATCCCGTGTGGAAAGTATGGAAGCTCACAACGAGAGCTTGTGGGCTTGTGAGATGTACTTTTCACCTTTACTATAACAAATTAGTCATTTTTTACCCACAAGATCTTGTTGATGCTTGCCATACTTTCCAGACTATAAACAACACTTGCCCAAATCCAAATTATCCTTATGGTTAAATAAGACAAAAGAAAAGCGAAAAAATGGAATCCAATTAACTCTAGCTTTGCAAGCAAATTAACCACTTTGTATGAACATCAGGGCTGTAAGACGCCAAAATTTATATATCAGAGCCTAAAAGACTTGCAAAAACTTTTTATGTATATGTTCTTTAGCCGCCCAAGCAACAGCCCAAAGGGGGTAAGACTTCACAGAAGGCCAAGCCAACTTCTGGTGGAAAGGCCAAGAAGAAGAAGTGGTCCAAGGGAAAAGTTCGCGACAAGCTTAACAATCTGATCCTCTTTGATGCAGCCACTTACGACAAGTTGTACAAGGAGGTGAGAGAGGTTTCGCTAAGTGTCTTTTTTTCAGTATCTTCAGTTGCTATTGACAAAACAAAATATAGTAAATTTTTATTTACTTTATTTTTTTTCTGGAAAAAAAAATAACAGTTTATAACTGTATTTATCAGTGTCACATGCATTACGGAAATCAGGTTGCCACTGTTTAACGACAAATTGTATTCCAATCTTTGACAAGTTAGTGATTTCTACTTGACCTGATAGTTGTGAGAAATCTTGACAAGATTTCATTATAATTTGCCTTTAAACAGTGCCACCTGATTTCTCAATTGGAAAATAGTCAAATATGGCTATCAACTAAGACATGCATTTTTGTAGTGTTTGAAATTTTCTTTTTTTCAATTGCCGTTAGGTTCCAAACTACAAACTCATCACCCCAGCTGTTGTGTCCGAGAGACTAAAGGTTTCCGGGTCTCTTGCGCGAAAGGCGCTCATCGAGCTCCGCAACAAAGGTATGTTACCAGTTTTGAAGAATTGCATGCTGCATAAGTTTTATGACAACCTTTTTTTTTAGCCTTATAATAACCATTGTAGCCTTTATTTGTAATACAGGATGCAAATAAAGAGTAGGTAATGATAATTTACGAATTGGATGGGGGAACTTCCTTAAATTTGAAATTAAATTCTAAATTGCTCATGCCAGGTTGCACCAAAGTCTTTAACTCTTGAATGTCTTTGAATTAATTTGGGTATTGAAAAATCTTAAGTTATTTGAATTAACACTTTGTTTGTTTGACAGGTCTTGTCAAGCAAGTTATCAAACACAGCTCACAGGTGGGTGTTTGTTTATATTATTAAGACGTGCATCAGTGTTTCTCAACCCTTGGGTGCAACTCAAAATTTAATCATTGTTTGATTTGGTTTGGTTGCCAACTGTAGTAAAATGGTTGAGTTATTTGATGTCTTGTAGAAGTAATGCAAAGACAGGCTTTAAATTAGTGAAATTAAAACATATTAATGTTAGTTTTCTTTGAAAGCTTTGTATGTGTATTAACAACAGAATCTGGCCCTCCAACAGAACACATAATGCCGACGATAAAAGTTCTAAAATTTATTAATAAAAGCTTGAGAAGCGCACCGCTCCGAACAAAAATCAGTCAGCAAGGTCCAAAACTTTAATACAAATATGCATTTTGCCATATAAATGGCATAATGGCATTCATAAGGCGAAATGCATATTTGTATTAAAGTTTTAGACCTTGCTGACTGATTTTTGTTCGGAGCGGTGCGCTTAAGCTTTTATTAGTTTTCTTTGTCTTTCACTTTAAAATGAATTGGGTTGCCAAAATCTTCGCTGTTATACTTACGATTAATGTTTGGGTCGCACGAAAAAGGGTTGAGAAACACTGTTGTACAAGATTACTTTCGACTGCAAATACAGCAAGTTATTGTTCCAAACAATAATTTCATGTATCAAAATCATTTAACCTTTAGTCATTGTGTTGTTTTTTTCTTGGCAATCAAGTGGGAAAAACTTAAACAAAGTTTTTTAAGTTTGTTGTAGGTTCAACCTTGTCTGTTGAATAAATAAATTTTTTTTTTTTAACTTAATAGACTGAATTTTGTATCTAATACTGTGTTACTACCAGTCTCAACGTCTAACATTTAAATGGCTAAAATCCATTCTATATTCACCAATGTGCAAATCTGTTTTTTTGTGTAATGCGTCACGCTAAATCTAAACTAATGTTTTTTGTCGCCCTTTCTTGAAGTTTAAGTTTAATTGCACATTTGCACACCACTCAATGTAATACCAAGTTATATTATGACGTAACTTGTAAAGTAAAAATGTTTTTCAAACAAAAGTCTCCCAGACATCTCTGGCATTTTAAAGCTTGGCAAAATAATACTGTTTGTGCTTTTCAAACCGATTCATAACTTGTACTGTGTATTTGAGATCTTCTCTGACCAGGCCATCAACAACATTTATGTTTCTCATACAGCCTGCCGCAAAAACTAAGTTCGCATCCCTATATATTTGTAAACTTTTTCTTTGCAGGTCATCTACACCAGAGCAACAACGGCTGAGGCATGATTGAGCGAAAATAAACAATAAACCAAATTCTAATTTGTCTTGTGAAACCTAGTCCAGTTCAGTCTTGCAAATGTTTTATTACAATCCAGAGACAGGAAATTAAGATTAATTTGTACTAATAATTCCGCGTTTAGTTTTGTATTTAACTAAAAACAAACTTAGTTGGTCGGTGTTAGTTTTTAGGAAATGTCAAAAGCTTTGGTATTTTAAAAGTTAAAAACTAACTTAAAGATGACGTAACCAAGCAGGTAATACGTAAATTTGTCTTGAATAACATTGGCCATTTAACTAATGCGTTTGGCGCTAATGCCTCGAGGTTTAGTGAGTTCAGTCGAAAGTGCAATAAAGAGAAATTTAGTAACCACAAAACTTTGTAAATGTAAGCGGTAATATCAAAATGGTTTGTGTTTCACAGTATTGACAGAAGATTGACAATGTCAGTCCACTTTGCAGAGGCGCTAAATACCAGAAACTGTTTTAATTAGAGAGATATACCGAAACGGATTTTATGAACAGCTATTGTGCTTATCACCAGGCCCGAATTTGTGCCTCATTACTATGTTCGAAGCTGATGTGGGTTAGACGCCCTGGTTTCTTTAATATTGACGAATGCATATCATGATAATGACCAATTAGTGGTAAAATATTAATTTTCGTACCGTACCAAAACGCGAAAATTTCAGGAATTACGTTACTCTGGTACGCCACAAAACACACAACCTTAAAAAAAACGGGTTGATAGGTTGATGTCGTGCAATAATTATAGCGGAACGCCGCTCTAAACTGTCCTGACCTAAACCACTGAAAAGGACCCAAACGAATCTTTAGTTTAGTTTTGAGTTAGGAACCTAGATTTACTAAGTATTGAGCAAAATACGCCATTTTAATGGCACTTTTTAGAATTTTTCACACTTTTACATATTGATGTGTACTATAACGTTAAAAAGTTTTCTGAAAAACACGATTTCGCAATGTAGCCCAACCAGTCGACTGAAAACAAAAATAAACAAACAGTGTTTAATTCGTATATTTTCATAACATTTTACTAATTATTGAATGTGTAAGCTTGTATTTTACTTTAACTAGCACCGCATTTAATGTTTTTTTTGGCCCAAAATTTTTTAGGCATACGAAATTACAAATGCGACTGCTAGAGACTACAGACGGGAAATTTAAAATGGAAACAAAACAATCTTATCAAGAAAAAAAAAAACAAATTGTTAAATGCAATGTTAAATGATTTATTTGTTGCGTTGTTCTTTGTAAAATGCTTTGTGTTTAAATTTGTGGTTTGAATTTCGTTGAACAAGTTTATTCGTATGTATAGGCTTATATAGTGCGCTACCAAGTCAAATACCAAGCGTTACCTTCTATACGGAATTATATATGGTGAAAAAAGGGTGTTGGTCTAGAATCCTACCATATTTATTTTAACAGTAACGAAACAAGTTGTCAAAGTTAAAATTGCAAGGAAAGGCATACATATGTTAGAATAGAGATAATAACAATACTTGACCCACCCAAACGCTAACTCTGCACCCTAATCCCAAATATGCAAAAGCAAACTTATTATAATACTGCAGTAATGTGTTTTCAGAAATTCATTGCTACTTTTAGAACGATTTTTATATTTTCAATTATCATTTTTGCAACATGAAGAAAATAGAAATTACTATACATTTATATATTAATTTAATATTATAATATTGCTTTTTATGTAAGTACTTTCTTTGCGATTGCCTTCACACAAATATATTTGTATATAATCAAGCATTTTGTTGTGTTAAATTTACATTTATCCTGAATTTTACCTATTTATGTTCAGCTTTTAAAAGTTAAATTTCTTATAAAATGGGGCTTTCTGAAAGTCACTGTTGCGAGGGAAGTGAAGAAGACAAAACGCAAACCGGGGCCGAAAATGGATCAAAACTAAACCCCGGAACATTAAGCAATAAAGTGTCGGTCAATCAGAACAAAGAGAGTGACGTAGACCGGCCAAATAAATGGCACAAAGTAAATCAGCAAGACTCTACACTGATCACAGAATCGGTGAACATTCCAAACCATTCGACAAATACTGACAGAATCCCAAATCTACAAGAAACCCCGGCGAAAAAGGAGAAGCCATTTCAGTTTGATCCAAGGTCCCCGAGCTCTGCGGTCGATAGAACTCCGATAACTATTAATAAAAAAGTCGAGCGGCTTGGATCTTCGATAGACCCAAGGTCACCAAGTGTTGAAATCCAGCGAACACCAGTCGTGTTACCAGAAACACAAGAAATTTCAGGTGGAAATATTGATATTTGTGTTGGTTTGAACATCCCTAATGATTAGACCAGGGTATGCCAAACTTTTTTCCTAATGGCCGGGTAACCTTAAGTTAAGACGTGACCATCATGGGCGGATAACTGTTGGAATTTATGATCGCTGGCCGAAAACAAATTTTTTTGAACTTTATTACCTTATTATCGTTTTACAAATAAATAAAAAAATATGCAATAAAAACTGAGTGAGCTATAATAAATTGACGTATAAGTTTAAAAATTTTATCAAAGTTTATTTTTTAAATGCATTGGACGACATTTTAACTGTACTTCATCTTAAGTAAAAAAATATGCTGCGGGCCAGAATAATTGACCCAGACGCCCGGCGGGCTAAATCTGGCCTGCTGGCTGTAATTTGTCGACGCGTGTTTAACTTTATTTATGTTTGCTTGAAGGCGATGAAGGCGATAAAAATGAAGTTGAGTCAAATGGTATTTTTGACCCACGTTCACCTTCCAATCAAATTGTGAGGACTCCCTTGAGAGTAAAGGAAACTGGAGCAGGTAAGTTTGGCAATTTCAAACTGCTGAAAATTTTAGCTAGATGCTGGGTTGATACTGAACTAGAATTTGCACTCGCCATTTTGGTGTCTAATAATCAGCATTTAGCTGGATGAAATCACACTCACCAAAAATGTTGGCTTACCATTTGTTGATTTTCTTTCTACCTAATAATTTTTCCAATTATTTGATATTCCTTTCTATTTCAGTGTGTTTAAATGGTATCGCCTTGGTTTGTTTACCTGACTATTGGATGCTTAAACTTTTTATCTGTGCTATGCGCTTGTTTAATGTGTTGTTGTGGTTGCACAACTGCCTATTGTTAACAATTCACACAATTGGCATTCAAACGTTAAAGTTAAATACAATTTGCAACAAAGCAACAAATTAGGACTACCAGAAATAAATTTTCTAATTGAAACTAATTTTGAAATGTATATATTGCAGATAACCTTCGAAAAGAGGTCTTAATTTCAAATGCACTTATTCCTGTCGACAATGAAAATGTATCACAAGCTGACACAGGTAAACTTTTAACCATTTATTTGCTTATCAATGGTTGATGCTAAATTAAAATATATATTAACTTTCATGTTATGTTGACTTCCAAGTAGCTAAAGACAGTAGCTTAACCTAACCTATGCAAAAATGGTTACTGAAGCCTAATTTGTGTCTTACTATTGAACTAATCTAGTTGAGTGGTTCCCAAACTTTGTCGATGCAACCCTATTTTGAGTATTGTAAACATTTGCGACCCAAAACAGAACACTTGTATTTATATTTTAGTCAATCATTAGCAATCAGTTTAAATGGTCACATTGGGGGTATTCCATATCAAATCATCACAAAAATTGAAATTTTGTAACCACCCGTTTCAGATTTTCATGATATTTACGTTGTGCAAAATATAGCTCGAAAAAATAAGTTTGCCACAAAAAATTCGAAAAAATTCCAATCCGTTAGGAAGTTATGGCACTTTGAAATTTGGCCACTAGAGGGGGTATTCGGACACCCCCAAAATGGAAATGTACGTTTAAACGCTGTAATTTAAGTAAATATGGAAGTAAAAGTATGTTTCCTACCATTTTTGGGGTCAAGGAATCCATTTTTGGAGTCAAATTTGCATTTGGATAAAGTTTAGAGGCCTTAAGGGGCACTTGAAAAGAAAAAAAATGTTTAATTTCCGAGCGAAATGGTGAAAGACTGCAAATATTTAGAAACCCAATTTTTTATTCGTTTATCCTTTATAGCAAGATCTGTCAAATAAGCCTAAAATAAATCTTTAGACTTATTGGGAAAAGGTTTTATAGCCAAAATGGAACTCATACTTTTTTGGTTACAATTCCCCTAATAAATGTATTCATTATCTGCGCTTTTGTACTTATGAAAGCTCTTTGTATATATTTTGTATGATTGTTTAGAAAGGATTAACAGAATATGGCTCTTCAGGAGACACTAAGATGACTTGTAGGAAATTTGTTTGAGCAATATGATTCAGCTGAACAAAATATTTCTTTTAAAACTATTATTTTGTCCCACATTGTTAGAGCTGTTCAATCCTTAGGACTAACCACCGTTTTTGTCCTAGATTTTTATTTACTTTATTGATACTATCTGTCTATTGCTTAAATGTTTTTTTAAAATTCTTACTTGGTTACTTGCTGCAGCCTATATACTGATTTGTTAACAATTGAAGAAAAACCTGCTTCGGTGATATGCTGCATAGGAAAAGCTACCAGGGATGACTGTCACAAGTTAACATACACTAAGTCTAAGTCACTGTTGAACATTTTGGATATTGATAAAGAAAAAGGGAAGTGATTTTGTGGAGAGCTGGGTTAAGAGGAAATAAGATCTCTGCTAAGACTGTACGTAAGGATCACCGTGTAATGCTTTGCGAGTGTTTTAAAAGAAAAAAAATTCTTGTTAAAATAGGGAAAGGAAGAATTTAGAAACAAAACCGGCATGGAAATTCTGTGCCACATGCTACAAGCAAGTGACACCTGTAGTTCTTCTAGTTGCTAAAGTTTAAAAATTGCGTTTTGTCTGCTGTACCTCATTTTTATAAAATGTTTATACTTTTTTCTTTCAATTTGAAAATCATATTTTGCTGCTTCTTTTTGGGAAGCTCAAGTTTACCCTCATTTTTCCTCAATTTATCTGCAAAACGTATCTAATATTCAGATACACCAAAATATCTTTAGCTTTTTATATTTACCAAGATTGTGGGGTTAATGTTAGCACCTGTATTCTTTCGGGATATGGCACTGTGGATAGTTTCTCCTTCAAACAGCATTTTCATTAAATCATTGGAATGTTTTTCATGCTGAGAAATAGTATTGTCAATCACAACCATCTATTCAAAGAACATAACCAACCAAACTTTGCAAGCTATGTTTGGTTGCATGAAGTTTTATTTTCGCTTTACTTAGTCTTGCATATTTTGGCAAGCTATGTGTTTAAAAGGAAACACCAGTTGCAGTTAAACTGTTATTTAATGTGTTTTACTTGCGTAACTGTGACACCGAATAACAATTAAGATGAATTTTTAGAACTTAACGCAACCAGAACTACAGGTGTCGCTTAAAGTTTAAAGGCTGCTTATAGCATGTGGGACAGTTTTTTTCTTTTAAAACACTCGTAAAACATTACACGGTGATCCTTACATACAGTCTTAGAAGAGATCTTATTTCCTCTTAACCCAGCTCTCCACAAAATCACTTCCCTTTTTCTTTATCAATATCCAAAATGTTCAACAGTGAGTTAGACTTAGTGTACGTTAACTTGTGACAGTCATCCCTGGTAGCTTTTCCGATGCATCATGCAGCAAGTAACCAAGTAAGAATTTAAAAAAACATTTAAGCAATAAACAGATAGTACCAATGAAGTAAATAAAAATCTAGGACAAAAACGGTGGTTAGTCCTAAGGATTGAACAGCTCTAACAATGTGAGCCAATATAATAGTTTTAGAAGAAAAATTTTGTTCATCTGAATCATATTGCTCAAACAAATTTCCTGCAAGTCATCTTAGTGTCTCCTGAAGAGCCATATTCTGTTAATCCTTTCTAAACAATCATACAAAATATATACAAAGAGCTTTCATAAGTACAAAAGCGCAGATTATGAATACATTTATTAGGGGAATTGTAACCAAAATAGTATGAGTTCCATTTTGGCTATAAAACCTTTTTCCAATAAGTCTAAAGATTTATTTTAGGCTTATTTGACAGATCTTGCTATAAAGGATAAACGAATAAAAAATTGGGTTTCTAAATATTTGCAGTCTTTCACCATTTCGCTTGGAACATAAACATTTTTTTTTCTTTTTAAGTGCCCCTTAAGGCCTCTAAACTTTATCCAAATGCAAATTTGACTCCAAAAATGGATTCCTTGACCCCAAAAATGGTAGGAAACATACTTTTACTTCCATATTTACTTAAATTACAGCGTTTAAACATACATTTCCATTTTGGGGGTGTCCGAAAACCCCCTCTAGTGGCCAAATTTCAATATAGCATAACTTACTAACGGATTGAAATTTTTTCAAAATTTTTTTTGCAAACCCATTTTTTCGAGCTATATTTTGCACAACGTAAATATCATGAAAATCTGAGACGGGTGGTTACAAGGGCTTGATGATTTGACATGGAATGCCCCATTGCCTAAAAAATCAGCAATTAATCTAGTCCAGTAGCTAGTTTAACAGAAATTGCTCTTTGTAGAGTTCAGGGCCATTATGGGAAATAGATTCCTTACAACAGAAGAAAACAAACTAAAAATGTATAAATGTTCACAGCCTATGCTTCCGCTGAATGAATCATTTTTCGGAATAAAGTCTATTTAAGCCATTGTTGTCGCAATTTAAACTTATTTTAATTACACAGAGACAACGGCTATTATCCAGACCCCGACCAAACCCATCCCAGCTGACCCAAGATCGCCCTCTGGTGACATAACAAGAACCCCGATAAGCGGCGAAGGCATCAAACTGAACCCAGCTTTGCTGGATCCTAGATCTCCAACAGTTGGAATCCAGAGGACTCCGATACTGGCAGAAGATTTAGAAGAGGAATTAGGTTTGTGAAACACTTTTTAGACAGGAAAACTTTAGCTTGTGAAACTGCAATGTTGCTGACTTACTGTAATCAATCTGGAAATTAGGTGGCACTGTTTAAGGACAAATTTTATTAAATCTTAGCAATCTTTTGCACAACCAAGTTTCATCTGGTTAAAGTATTTTGTCAAGGTTTTAACTAAAACAATTTGTCATTCAGTTGTGTCACATGATTTTCATATTTAGAATTGAACAAATACGACTATCAAGAATGATTGTAAAAACTTATAAATTATCTTCCACAATGCGTTTGTAAATAAATTACGGCTTACCAAAAGGTTATTCAGACAAACAACACATTTTTCAAATAATTTCAATAATTGTTAGTTGTAAAAAGGTACGAAAAATTTAAACAAAAAAATATATAAGGTATTTTTTTTTTCTAACCTAACATGTCAATTGCTGAAGTAAATGTATTTTTTTATTGTGTTTCATCCCAGTTAATGAAGAGATTCCGAGTGAAACTGAGATTTTAACCGACCCCAGATCACCTTCTGTTGAAATCGACAGAACTCCGCTCAAAGTCAACAAATGTGATGAAGATGGTAAGTTTCCATCTTTGTAAATGGCAGTATTTGTCTAATTCTAAAAAGGGTAGTGGCACATTATTAGATCTCAACTTGCATTGAATTCTCAACGAAAAATCATATTGAATTCTCGACAAGCTTTTCGCACAACCGTGTTCATCAGGTCAAAGTAGAAAATCATGTATTGAATATTAACATAATAAATATGTTTTGATTAATGATTTTACTTAAATGAAAAATATTTGATGTTAATAAATGATCATTATAGTAATAGCCAGGGCTGTTCAGTCTGAGTCGGTTAATTTTGCTGGAGTTGGACTCGGGACTCGAGCAAGACAAAAGACTGCCCTATTCCGGCATGCACAGTACTAATTTAGAAACTTATAAGTCCACAAACAATAAATTGTGTAGTTGGAATAGAATTGGGTTGAATGCTTTCCAACCACCTATTGTTGGCAGATGCGTTATAGGACACCCCTATAAGTAAATTGCTGAATATCCACCTTACGGGGGCAGCTCGACTCGATGACCGAATGGTCCTTTCGCTGTCCTTGTGTTATTATTTATGTTATTTTGTTTTTTCGATGTTTGCAAACATGCACAAAAATAAATTGAATCTGAATCTTACTTTAGTTTCATATATGGGTAAAATACAGGCTCTATAGGCCGATTTGGGGTCTTAACAAAATTGCACATTCGGCCGGATTTGGGACTCCACAGCCAGATTCTGGTTCTCTATTTTGGCTAAAGTTGGACTCGGCAGCCCTGGCCAAGACTAAACTATAAAGTAAAGAAACATCGTCCTTAACAACAATCTGTTTTTACTCTATATTATATAAATTGCAACCACTTTTCTGTTATGTCTTTCCTCGGCGAAATAGAATTTAAACTCAAAGCCATTTTAGCCAAACATTGCCAAAATATCACTCTGCTGAGAGACATACTCCATTGTTTACTTCAGACTAACGCAAAAATGTAATCTAATAATGCTGTTTTATTCACTAACACTAACACATTCTATAGATTTGTTAATTGTTTGGGTTTTGCAGAACAAGATAGAGTTGTAGTGCCAGAGGTTACCATCACTTCAGATGCTACACAAACAACAGAATTCACAAGAACGCCACTTAAACTGCCAGTAACCGGTGAGTACAACTTTTGATTGCACAAAATATGGCAGATTTTTTATTGCATACGAACTATAAGTGGGAGACCAGTGGTTCTCAACCTTCTATGCAGATTGTTCTTAACCTTTCTATGCAGATTGTGTACAACTTTTGATTGCACAAAATATTAAAACTGAGATTTTAGCTTAAGTTTAGCAGTGCTGCTAAACCTAAAAATAAACCCTGGTTACATCAACAAGTTTGTGCAGGATTGCAAATTTGTAAGGTTATACGAATTGTAAATACTATCGAATTCCGATACCTGGTATCAAGTGTTGAAATCAGTTTTAGCCATCATTTTTGACCCAACAAACCAATTTCTACCTTTTAAGAAAACTTATCAAAAATTTTAATCAACAACGGATGGCAACTTAGCCTGGTCTAATCCCCTAAAAAATCAGCGTAATAAACTAAAAAAAGCCTTTAAACGTTTAAGTTTTATCTATTTTGCTCGTTAAGTATAGTAATGGCACCATTGAGCCGCATCCGATCAAATTGTGATATTTTATAACCGAAATATCAGGTTTGGAATGAAATGTCAAGTATCGAACATCCCCGATACAAATCCAATCAAATTTCATTCAATCACAGAAAACCTGCGTCGTACAGTTCTTCTATCCAACACCTTCATGCCTTCGCCATCCAAAACTGAAAACCAAACTCAAAACGACGACCACAATGATAAAGACGAATGCTCAAAGAGCGGCCTGCTATCAGAGCAACTTCTAAACCTAAGCGTCGCCAGCAACCTCAATTACTCGCACACATCTAGTACCTTCGCCACTTGTGATAGCGATAGTGTGCACATGGATTCATTCGATGACGAACAAGAGGATTTGACGCTGGATGAAGCTGAGTCCTCGTCGTTTGGAGATGATTGGCAAAATAACGACGATACGTCTGCATGTGATGGCGATAATATTGACAATGATGGACGAACAAGCTTTTCACAGGTATGTGTGTTATGTGTCTAAGGCGATGGTTAACCGATACATTTTTTAATTGACTATCAATCACATATGTACAGTTGTACACTATACACGAATGTGTAATGCAGCTTAACAATGAACCCTTAAAGCCAAAAATGTCGAGTACATCGGCATTATCTTGATAAAAAAGTTTTGGATACGCCTTTGACATTATCTGACGATGATATAAGTTTCTATCGTTTCAGATGGTGTCGCTTTACCGAACCTTTTACGAATTTTCATTATCAATGAACAACCAATCAATCAATTAATTTTACCTTTGACCCCGCATGAGCTTAATGCACAAACAAAATCTTCCCATTGTTCACTGCAGCATGTTGCAGTGTTCTCCATGTTACAGCTACCATGCTAATGTCAGATACGACTGTTCTTTGCCATGTCACTTTAGGTCTTCCGTTTTTCTTTTCCTAGTCTCCTTCATCGCGAATGCATTTAACGTTTTAACTTTTACGACACGCTGCAGCTGACAAGTTAAAAAAAAACGTTTCGGTTGCCGTTTAGCCAGTCAGCCATGACCACGACATTATTGATGTTTTTTGGTAACGAATTTGGTGACTCGTGTTTTACATTAATCGCAGTTAACAATTTGTTATCCACAATTATTGTAGTAGTGACCCAACAAAAATAGCGTTGATTTGCGAAACATTCAAGTTAATTATCAATTGCTGCCTAGTCTAGCCATTTGCCGAAGTCAGTCGCCATGATCAAAATAAACGTTTATTAAGTATAAGTGTTATATCTAACCCTCAAATACAAAATACACTCTCACGGTTCTTCACTTATCGCAATTCGAGGATACGTTAAACAATTACGCACGCTGCAATATATTATTTCGAAAAAAAAGGTTGAATTGCCAGGCAGTCACAAAAACCACAGTATTGAAGTTTTTTTTATCAAGTAACGATGTTCTCAACCCTCAAATAAACTCAAAACCCTCAAAACGTTTTGCGACAACATGAAATAATTACGACACGCTACAAAACATAAGTTGAAAAAAACAAAAAAACGTTTGTATGCGAAAGCCATCCAGTCGCAATAACCACAGTATTTGGTTTTTACCAACTAACGATATTTCCAGCCCTCTCATAAAGGCCTCGGCAAACTACGATCCGCGGCGCATTTTCAATAAAACCAAACATTTTCAATAAAACTTAAAATTTTTTTCATGATTGTGGAGAATTTTATTGAATACATCACCCCTTGTAAGGCATCTTCACCTATGCGTACCTTGTCTAAACAAGAATCCATAATTTTTTTACACGAATCCCACATTATGTGTTTTCGAGATCCCTTTTTTAACACGGCCCACCGAGACATTTTCTGCTTCTCATGCGACCTGCTGTCGAAAAAGTTGCCCACCCTTGCTCTAATTTCTTGCGTTTTCACACAGACCGCCATCTCCAACTTCGTGGAGGAAATGATCCGTCAGGTGGCGCCACAGGAAGCTGACGAGTCGAAAGAAGCTGAATCGAGTCAAATCGGCTCACACTCTCTCCTCCTGGAAACGAGTACACTTGAAAGTCGAGTTGAGCTACTCGCAAACCGCTCCTTACCCGTACAAAAGCAACAACGCAAACCGGTCATTGATGCTGGTTAGTGTGCTGGTCTGGTGAACTGCGGATAATGCAGGGTTTCCACAAAGTATTTGAATTTAATATATGTGCAGTTCAGTTATGTGTTTAAAAAGTAATCGGACTATAACATATTTTCCAACTATTTATTATTTTTTTGACTAGGGATGTTCGATACTTGGCATTTTAAACAAAAGTTATCCCAAATAATGCTCAAATAGATAAAATTGAAATGTTGAAAGGTAATTTTTCCAGGTAAGTAGGCCAAAATTTGCTTTAACTTAATAAGTTTAGTTGACATAGTTACAAATCTAACAGTTCTTAATAAATTGACTTTTCAAGAATAAAAAATCGCCGCATTGAATCGTATATCATGGCTGGAATTCGTTAGTTTGGCATTGGATCAGCACCGATACCACGCTAGTATCTGGCGAGTACCGATACTGCAACTTGGTATCGGCCCCGATCCGATATTATCGGACATCCCTAGTAGAGATAGACCGATATATCGGTTTGCCGATAATATCGGCCGATATTTGGCTTGTACCGATATATCGGTAAATCGAGGCCGATACTTTTGCCGATATTTCAGTACAAAAATATGATATAATTTTTCCTCTACTACAAACAACTTATAAATTTTTTTATGAAAAAAATGTTGGTTTTAGCATCACGCCAAATTAATATGCAAAATAATAATTTAATAATTAATAAAGGTGTATAAACTAAAACATTATTAGGATTTTATATTCAATTAATTCAAGTGTTGAACATTTCCCAGGTATATAAAAAATCGGTATCGTTATCGGTCCAAAAAATGGATATCGGTCGATCTCGAATCCCTAGTATGCACTGTGCACCTGCCACAGAATGCAAACTGATAGAAATATTTTGCTAACTTATCATATCCAAGTTAAAAAGCAACAAAGTAATTTTTCATTGATTTGTTCAGTTTTATTAAAGCGTCGAAATTTCACCGTTATTCACGCTCTCCAGATATGCCGAAACAGCGACGCGCCAGCGAATCAGAACGCTCCACGTCATCAGTATCAGGCGAGCGTACCAAGCTGAAGCTCAAGCTGCAGAAGCCATCGCCTCAACAACAGAGCATCTACAAACGCTCTCAGTCGGAGAAATGCATCGCTACATCAGCAATGGCTGGCAAAACAGCACCCAGGCTGCCATTAAGCGTACTCGGGCACAGCAATTCTCCGGATGTTATCAAGCCAAAATTGGTAGGTATCCGGCCACTGAAGGTTTGAATTTACTTGATGGTTGGTCATTAAACGCTGGCCCGCAAAGCATTTGTTTGGTTAAAATGGTAATAAAAGCGAATTGTAGAAACTTTTTTTTAATTATATTTTTATTTTCAAGTTAACCTGCCAACGGCATAGTTTCGAGTATTTTTTATTTGTCCGGGTGTTTTACTAAATTTAATTTTAACACAAAATTACGAATGAATGCTAAATCTTTAATTTATGTAAAATCCAGTTTTAAACATTATTTTGGATTTTTTGTCAATGTTTTTACTCAATAAAATGCACTTTAAAGGTAATCGAAACACCGAAGTAGCGGCTTCTTTAAATAAATTAAAACATCGAACTAGCACACTGAAAGTAACCCAACCTGTCAATCAATGATGCAAGCAAGGTCCCGCTGTGGCCGGAGGTCGTGAGTTCGAACCTACAGGCTAGCTATTTTGCAACCCTGACTCAGTGCAGGCTATTTGTTTTTTCTACCCTGGCTTGCATCATTGATCAACAGATTCGAGTCTGCAATGGCTTTTCGGTGTACTATAATACGCAAGCCGTAATCGTTGATCAAAAAGCAGCTTCAGAAGTGCTAGATCTCAGTTGTCGAGCACATATATGTGTGTATCTTTCATTAATCAATCAAACTAGTTAGCGAATTTGTTTTATTTCACGCAATAAGTCGAAATCCAAAACATTTATTCCAAGCTTTAAGTGAATAAAGATTGAACTAAGTACAGAACATAGTAAACCGAAAGTCGGTTTGTTGGGATATTATATGATAAATATATTTCACTGCTAAAACCATCATCAGTATATTCGAATGAATAACATCCAAACAAACTGATATTCAGTTTACAAAGTTCTGTACTCAGTTTAAACTTTATCATTAATGTTCAACCAGAATCGTTTGTTTTCACCATTCGGATTCAGGCAGATTCTGTTATTTAAAGAAACCTTGATTTAAGTGGATAACGTTGTACTTTCTGCGCAGGCGACTGGGCCGAGCAAAAGTCGTTTACCGCGCTACAGAGGAAAGCAGAGGAGATCACTTGGGGGGACTCCCCCACATTTCAGCGCCCCCCTCGATACTACAAAGTTCGGGAAAGAAAATTGAACTCTTGTACTTTGGTGCACGCATTCTGCAATAACTTTACTTCTTCTTACTACGATGTATTAGTGTTTTTTTGCTTGTGGTAAATGTGTGTGCACTGTCAAGTGATGAATATAATCGTGGTTAGGTTAACATGGGAAGGCTTAATTTTCACACTTTACTTATATAAAGTGTTTACAAAAAAAAAATAAAAAGGCCCAAACTAATCCTTGCCTTACATGGCGTAAATCCCACTCCAAATGGCTGATTAATTATAACTTTGTAATTAATAAGTTCTAAATGTTGGTATTGGCTCCATACAAAGATTATAAACAAGTTGTTGTTTTATTCGGGACTTTGGGTGTTTTATTTGCCTTTTTCATATTATCGCATCTTCTTATGTTGTTGTATCTCGATATGAACGTGTTGACTAATATGCTGCCGAATCTACACGGAAAAGTCCTTCTACAGTTGTACATACCTGCCTTGTGTTTTCAATTAAAGAATGCCGATGCACTGACAACAGATCTCCTTGTGTATTTGTACAGCTTTTTTGCAATACCACACCAAAAAAGTAGTAGTTGTTCTTTAGATCAGCACATTTCGCTGATCTATAAGAACACAGTAGCAAACTAGGTTGTTCTAACCCACGGGTTCCCAAACTTTTTGGTCTGTGGTTTTCAACATGTTGAGCAACATCGGTCTTAAGCGCTTTATCCAACTCGGAACTGCAAGCTCAAATGCGGCTTGAAAAACGCAAGGTTAGCAACATTGCTGCTCACTCACTTTGAACTGCTATCTTCAACACAGCAGCTAAAACCAATTGTAAAATAATTATTGTTTTTCAAAACAAAGCGCATAATATCTACAGTAAAATAAAACCGTAGAATCTGTTCAAATGGCTCTTTGGCCCATTAAAAATGTATTGATGGCCTATAGTACTGGGCCATGGCCCACAGTTTGAGAACCACTGTTCTAACCTAACTAAGGTTTGTAACGGTACGACAAAGCAAATTTAACAGTGCCAGTCAAATTTGAATGATGCAGGACAATTATCAAATACACATAGCCTCCAGACATAGCCTACACGTATTCTACGAAGAAATCTTTGTTGTTTTGGCTAGGAAATAAAGACAACGAAAATGTAATTATGTCGGTTGAAGGACTCCAGTCATAAGACCAACATGGCAACAGCAACGTCGGAATAAAACACAGTTCGAAATAAAACCAAAATAGCACTAATATCTAATTGTCGTAGTAGGCTTACCGTCTAAATCGTAATAAAACCTAAATGACCAGAATCAGGCCTAAAGGACACTTTATTACCTAACCCCAAACCCCACCCCTAAGTTCATCATTAACTTCCCTAATAATTTCGATCCCTAACCCCACCCATTACCCACCATTAATCCAAATAAGAGCCAAAATCCGGTGGCAAAACTGCGGCACCTTAATGGCGCCGCTGAACCTAGGTCGTCCAAACGTCGACACCCGAAACAACCGATGCCATACCCACGGCCCCTGATCGACCCATATCCCTACAGTTTCAGGCGTTATTTTGGCCACTTAGGCCTCATTCCGATGAATTTAGGCCTTATTCCGACAGATTTAGGTCTTATTCAGACGATTTCGATCTTATTCTGCAGCGGATATTACAGCATATTTGCTTTATTATGTCGTTGGTCTTAATACTATGGTATTATACATTTTTCGCTTTAGGTATTGTTGCTTGTGTGTTGCCGGTTGAAGTTGCCTAAATACAGAAATAAGACTCTTAAACAGGGAAACCCCCGATTTCTTGGCACAGTCTTCACAAGTTTAATAACAGGTTTTCGTTAAGTACAAATTTATTTGAGCAAATGATTAAGTCATTTATGAAGTCATTTTTGAATAGTATTAAACGTAAAATATATGTCAAGATTACACTTTTTCAATTTTGCTGAATATGATTTAAAACACTATCGGTCTAGCTTTCATTTTAACAGGACGTTCACTGCTGGTTTAAAATCCTACGACAGTTCCAACAGTCAACACACAATATTTGGGTTAAGATCCGAGTTAGCGTTTGGGTGTGTGGGTCAAGTGTTATTTTATTCATTATTTATTAATATTAGTTGACCCACCTCAACCCAAATAATGTGCGTTGTGGTAGGATTCTAGACGAGCACCTGTTAACTTTATGTAAAAGCCATGAAATTCCATTGTACACTTTTTTATGTTTTTTCTTTTGTTTCACAAACTAAAAGTTCAAAATCCGATGATAAGACTATTTTTTTGTCCTAATGATAAGATTTGAAAATGGACGTACTATACTGAAAAATGTTAGCACGGCAAAGTTTTGCGCGTTTGTGCTATTTTTTGCAGCTAACTGCATTTTACAGTGATTTTGCAAGAAATGCGCGGTTATGACAGTGGCCGAGCGGGAAACTGTGTGGGGGATAAATCCCCTACGCAGACCTTACTTTCCAACCTGGGCTTCTATCACCCCATTTGGTAAGTATTGTAGATCTCAACAGAATCTCGTGGGTGCATGGCGAAAAATAAATCTGTGTACCAAAGGTCAAAAGTGCACCCTGTCTGAAAAGTATGGCACATCTTGACGACCGGCGCAAGACCGCAAATAATTCTTGAAAACCAGGTGAAACTAAGGTCAAAACGCCGTTATAACATATGGGAAAACCGGATGCATATTCATTTTTGAGGAGTGCAGGTTAGAGATGGTGAGAACATAAAATTTGTGTTCGCTGCCCGCACCACACTTTAATAAGTTGTTCGCAAGCTGCGCTGCACTGCAAACTATTTTTGAAGTCCTAAGCTGCGCTGCCTTAATTTTTGAGCACTAAGAAAAATTTGAGCACTAAGAAATATATTCTAACACTTAAAAACACCATTACAAACATATAGAAAGCAAAAGAACATAAAAGTATGGACAACAGCTTATTTTTAGGAATGAAACACCCAACTGCTTGCTATTTCACTTCAATTAAAAAAAAATTTAGATTTATTTACTCGCCACTGTGCGATTATTTGGCTAAACCGCGCAAATGATGCGCGGTTTACATCTCTAGTGCGGGTCTCTGTTCAAACAAATCGCGAGTGCACCTGCCATACTTTCCATGGTGGCACCATGCTAGTGTAACTTATAACAAATCGAGGTGAATATTTGATTTTTCGGGGTGCAGATTGAAGTTTTTTGAAAAACACTCACAGGTGCACTTTCTATAATACATTCCACCGTGGGCTTGTGCAACTCACTAAATATAATTTGAAAAAATATCTTGTTGTTTTCAAAGAACTTACCAAACTAGTTTAGTTGACCAATTTAATGTTTGTTTGTTTTTCTGCTCAGAAGAATCTTTACATTTAATTATTGTATAAAATGACAAACAGGTTTTGCCTGTAATCTGTCTCACAGCACGGTATGGTCTTACTTCAAGTCTGTAAAGTCCAGCATTCGTTGATCAACAAATCATGATGATGCGTTGTCGATTTCTCAACATGACTTTTGGCTGGAAAAAGTTTGCCGTTTTGCTTGTCGCCACGGCATTTGTAATTCTTTTACTAGAACTCAATATTATTGGATTGGGAAAAACCTGCTCAACCAGTGACAATACGGCGCAGAAAAAAAGCTTGAATGACATTCCTCGTGAAGAATTGGACGCTCTCAAGGCATCGTTGATTTCGGAATATAAGCAGAAAATGCAGCAACTCGGGGCTGATGAGCCGCCAAATGAAATGGCAAAACAGTCGGTTGTTCCCATTGAATGCCTGATTAATGACAATTACACCGTTCAGTGTTTAAAGTCAACGACGGGCCAAGAGACCTTGTACATGCCCTTCGATTTTCTCGAAAAATATTTTGAAGTTTATGGAAAAATGAAGCATTATGACGGATACGACAGATTCGAGTTTTCGCAAAGCTCACACAAAGTATGTGTTTCTTAAGACAAAATATTTTGTGTGTATATAATACAATTTAAACAATTAATATATTGGTTTACCGATAATATCAATCACTTAATATTCTACTCCTACCAATATATTCTCTACAAAGGTATTTGTAAAAGAAAAATATTTTATGTAACATGTCCAAAATTTCGTTTTCTTAAGTAAATAATTTTGTGTTGCAGGTAATATTCAAGCCTTCGCCAAAGTATTTGTACCACGGCCCGTTCATGACCTTTGACACTTACAATGTTGAGACGAGAGAAAGAGTTAAATGTGTTTCAGGAATTACAGGTTAGTTTAACCAGATTATTTAAGCATACAATAATTTTTTTTTTTATTTTTAAAAATGTTTTGGGTAAAAATTGTTATCACCGCAATTTGGCCTATTTAAGTGCCTTGCTTGCATTATTGATCAACAGATTCGGTGAGTCTGTGATGGCTTTCGGTGTACTAATTATACGTAAGCCGTGAACGTTGGTCAAAAAGCAGCTTTAGAAGGGCCAGACCTCAGTTGTAAACACACATATGTGTGTGCATGTCTCATAAAATAATTGGAATATTGAAAATACTTATTGTTTCAAGCAAATATCCTTAATTACTTGCCAGGTGTACCGGTTTGCACTCAATGGGACCCTGAGGGTTACTTCTATCCGATTCAAATCGCCCAGTTTGGGATGAGTCATTACAGTAAGCAACTTTTACAGACTTCACCCCCTCAACAAATCTTATATGAAGATGGAAATGCAAAGCAGGTGAATTTATATCCCAAGATTACTACTTATTTTCCTATAGTCCCGAGTTTCTTAAACTGTTCGCCGCAACACCATGTTGTGTCGTTTCAGTCTTCTAAGGGTGGCGCGTAGTGATTTTGTTTTGTATCTTGTCCTTAAAGCGGTAATAAAATACTTAAAATGTGTAATTATATTTCCTGACATTTTTAATAGATTTTTGTTTTATAAATCTGATTTAACATTTCTCTTAATAAATTTGGTTTAACACCATACAGCAAATTATTAACCTAATCTTTACATTGGTATTCACTAAATCCTTCAAATGAGCAAATTATAATCCACTGTCATTCGGCAGTTAGTTAATACAACAAAATGGCAGAAGAGTTACTATAAACTGAAGGACAGTAAAATTGTTTTTATTGGTATATATAGTAATGAAAACAAAGCAACACTATCGGTTATAATCTGTGCATTGTTGTCACTCCAACTGTTTCCTGGTACTTTATATTATTTCTAAAACCAATATTTTAGACAAAAAGTATTGTCATCTGCTACCGAGTTAATTATAATAGATGAAATTGAATCACTCAAACATAATGTTTCAGGAAATAAGCTATTGCTGCCAGGCATAATATATAACCGAATGTTGCTCTTCCAGCTTAGCACGAAACGAATTGACCATCTTAGAACTGTAATATAATTTTCTAATGCCATATGCTGTGAGTTGAAATTGACTTTCGTAAATAATGACTTGGACTTGACTTGCTATTTTTTGTATATGATAGAATTGATCTTAAATTGTTTTGCAAATGACTTGACTGGGACTTGAGTCACTTAAAAATCGCTTGTTCACACAACAATGGGAACCTTCATCAGGATACTGTTCTGTTTTACACAATATGTCACTATCCCGATGAAGACGTTTTGTATAGCACATTCTGTGCGTTTTGTATCGCACAGAAACTTCAATCTATTATATATACTGCTGGAAGAGCAACACTCCGTTATAATGTGTTAGGGTTGTTAAGTAAAAATTGCATCAGTGCTGTAAAACATTGATCCCTTAACTCATTTATATTATGGCTGAATGTCCTATATATGAGTACCAAAATTACCACTTCGCATCGAATATCGGCCCCATCCGATACTTTTGGACATCTCTAGTAGTTAACATTTTTTTATAGTCTTCATCTACTTCATAGAATTCATGTAGTTATGAAATCTCTTTTTAAATATTTTTTGTTTACAGATGCGTTGGAAAACTTCAAACCGTTATTGTCAATTTGAATCTGTTTTCGACAAAGAATCCAAATCGCAAGTCATCAAATTTTCAACCCCAGGTAAGATTTTTACAATCTAAATAATGGTTCGCATTGTTTTTGAAACACACAGATACCTATCTTACATACTGGCCCACTTGGTTGTATCGTTTTCAACATAGAAAGAAATAAACAAATAATGTGATTGAAGTAATAGTATCTAAAACAGTTTCTCTCAACCTTTTTCACTGCGACCCAAATACTAAGCATAAGTATGAGTTATGACTGTGAAGCTTTGACCCAATTATCTATACCAGGGGTGTCCAACACAAACATGGCGATGTGCCAATTTTTATCCTATAACTTCTTAAAAAAAACAAAAAAAAAACGTGTAGTTAGCAGTGCGCATTACTGCATCTAAATATCCGTCGGTAGGCTGACTTTTCCTTTTTGTTCCTTCGCACCAAACTTTATAGTTATGTGAATACTAACCTCCACTTCAATATAATGTTCAACAAAAATTAAGTAATTTAGGGGGGCTTGCTTGCCATTTTTATTTGTTCGCGTGCCGCTTGTTGAACACCCCTGGTCTATACTAAACTTTTTGTAACTGAACAAATCATAAGACAGATATCATAAATAAGTTTGAATTTGATTTTTATCAGTCATTTTCCATATTGCTTCCGTAACTTTTCAATGAAGAAACTTTACTCTGAACCAATGTCAATACATTTAAGCATATGAACAACTACAAATTAAATGGCGTACTCATTTTGTGTTGCTATCGCTGGGTTGAGAGTCACTGTGCTAAAATAACTCATGTGAAGTAAAAATTTTCATCATTCAATTTTATCCATTTTTAGATTCAATTCCCCTTGGTAGTGGTGTGACTTTCATGTTGGGAAACACTGTAGAAAGAGAATTGTCGTTTGACATTAAGTTCACTTCGAACGGCTCGGTGACGGTGGTTTTTGACAGCACTAACCGAGGCAAGCAATACACTATCAACTACCTTACAAACAAGTAAGTATTAAATAGTAAGCTGCTTTCTCTGTATTTTGTTTCAAAATATTTTGACAAACAGTTTTTTTGTCGGATTTAACTGTTTGTTTAGTATGGTATCAAAAGTATAAAAAAGGGAATTCTTTGATTTTCTTTTGTTATCTAAAACTGGCTTATGTTTAGTATGGTCAAATGAACAAACAGTTAAAGTAAATACAAGTTTTAAAAATTGAGTTCTTTGTATTTCATTTTGATATCCGAAATTGAACTTGTTAAAATTGAGTATAACAAGAATGACATGAACCCTTTACGGCAGTTGTTTTGAGCTTCTTAGTGTTGCTACCCTTATAAAGCACATTTTGAACCAATTAATAAGTGTTTGTTCATTTAAAAAGTTCTGGCTTGTTGATTTCAACCTGGTTAACAACGAAAATTTAAGAAATGGACCAAACTTAAAAACATATATAGATATATTATTTTTGTTGTTTGTTTAAAGATGTGCAAAATTTGAACTCAAGTTCATATAAACAGTTTAAAAATCAAATTACCCTTTTTTCACCGCATTTTTTATTTAATTTTATCTTTCATACGTTTTCAAATGTAAATACTGCATACAAATGCGTAGGACTGTTTACAGGAATGTAATTTCCCTGAAACTGGAATCCCAAGCTCAAATGTGAATTTCATGTAGCATGTGTAATGTGCGGCCTCCCATGAGAACAGCCACTTGTAATACCAGTGTTGCCCTGACTTGTGGTTTTCCAGCATTCGCCCAAGCTGTAGATAAATAACGGAAATCCTTGTCTAGGCTCTGCGGCTTGTAATTTTGAAGGAACCATGTTGTACATTCAATGTCTATGTCAACATTATGCCTTTCATTCTATGCATAGACTGAATAATCCTAGTGTTTTTGTTTTAACTAATCGCAGTAAAGTTTTTGTTTTGCGTTACAAATTTGAATAAGATTACATTGGAATATATTTCTGTTTTACATTCCAAATCAAAAAAATATTTAGGTACTATGGCAGATTAAAATTATACTTAAAACAGATTCAATTTTTGTCAGGACAGTGCTTGGGTTATTTGCTTTCAATACAGACATCGATATTACATTGATTAGCAAATACCACTTTCGACCCTAACCCTATTTAAGCTGAAACACTTTAGAAAGTAAGGATCTCCCGCGGACAATAAAATGGTAAAGAAAGATTCTTGTCTTTGTATCCAAAGATCTTAAGACTGTTTATTTATTAAAACAGATAAAACATAAAATCATTTCTTAAAATCTTACTGGCAGCATTTGTACAAATACAACTGAAAAACATTGGTGTAACTGCGGCTTTCTTTGCAGTGTTGTGGTATGTTGATCTGCATAATGCCGTAAGAGCGCAGCAAAGAAAGCCGCAGTTACACCAATGTTTTTCTGTTGTATTTGTACAAATGCCGCTAGTCAGTCTTTTGGATATTTTTGAAGATAAATGGCTTAATAAAACCAAAGCTGAAATAAATATCCAAAAAATGATACTACCACGCGTAAGGTAATTTTTTGCCCAGGGCTTGTTTTGTCCCGTTTTATTTCTTGTCATTAATGATAGCTCTGCGACACCGTTTGATAGCATGCTTATCAGTTGCGTGCTTTTCTCTTTCTTTCCGTTTTGTCACGTTGTCGTTTGATTCCATTCGCTAGTTGTTGCTTTTGCATCTAACATCTGCAGGTGTTTTATGATTTTAGACCTATATGCTACCCTACTATTCTTAATTTTATATATTTTACTTTTTAACCACCCATATTGGCATTTTTACATGTTTGTTTTTTGCACAGAAACTGATGATGCCTTATAGGCGTAATATATATATTTCTGTAAGATTTTAAGAAATGATTTTATGTTTTATCTGTTTTAATAAATAAACAGTCTTAAGATCTAACCTTATTTTGTACAAAAGGTTTGCCAACCTTATGTTAGCACTGAGCAGTATAAAGCTTTTATCTTTGACCAGTTATAAATGTACTTTGCCAACCATTGTGTAGATTTCAATTGTATAAGAAACTGTTTGAACAACTATGTCCTCAACCATTACATATTTAATGAAAAGAAATATTTTACCTACCCTAAAAAATGAATAACGTATATTACACCTGTTGAACATTTTACTTGACATAAAATATGTTAAAAATCTTTAAAACTCTAATAAACATTGCGTAGTAGGGAAGCTATTGATAAACTTAAAATATTTACTTTTCTCTGTTGCTATGGTCTTGTTTTTAAATGTTTCAAATTATATAAATACTAATATTTGCAAAAGAGCTATTCTGAAAATTTAATAAATCAACTGACATTGATCAAGTATCTTAAAATGAGCAATTTGTAAATTTAATCATAATTTTTTTATTTCGATTAAAACACCCCTTAAATATGAATTTGACTGCTAGAAAAGCAGGCGAGAAATACAAGCTTACTTGCTAAAGTCGCTTCCTATCATGTGTCCAGTATTATGATGGATTACGACAGAAAGTCAAGTGTAATTTATGGGATTGGCAACAATCGAAGCTGGCGTCAACTTTCGAGAAACATTTTGATCGACTTCAAGAAGGGTGTGGGAAAGTCGAAAACCAAAAAGACAAAGAAAACAAAGTTTGGAGTGCAAAAAGTAACCAAACTTTTTAATTTTAATTGAAAAACTAAATGTGCGCAGTTTGGTTGATTTGTGTCCAAAATTGTTTAATCAAAATTTAAGAAAGCTTTATTATTTTCTTGAGTTTTAATTTCTTTAGACTTTTGCAGGCCTGGCATAGGTTAGATATAACGACTCATAAGACTCAAAAGTAGCCGTCTTACTACTAAATATTGTTTATATTCATCTTGTTAAAATAAATGACGACTTTTTTAAACTGTTAACACAATTTTGACCTTTTCTGAACGATATTGATTAACCTTGAATTACTTTTTTGCTTTTTTTTTTTTTTTTTTTTGTAAAAAATCTGAATTATAATTAAATCCTACTGGCTATCTCACATTAACCGAAGATAAAACAAGTTCGCATCGAAACGTCTTTATCAAGATGAAGTCGATTTATTCGACCTTTTTGGCTTAGAGGTTCATTACCAAGCCTATTGGCTCGTTTAAAATCGCAGGTGACCCGTTTAATTCTTCGCGGCAACGGTTTCATCGACAACATAACTCTCAGCACCAGCAACCACTTGATCCACTTCAAGGACGCCTGTGATTGGATGGTCGACAACCAAGACCAGAGCACAGGAGGCTGGAAAAACGACATCCCCAGGGAACTACCGGGATTCCCCGTTTTACCCCCTGGGTGGTTGTCTGCAATGGGTCAGGGCCAGGGCATGTCCATGCTGTCCCGGGCATTTTATCTGTACGGTGACATGAAGTACATAGCGTCTATGGAGAAAGCGTTACGGCCGTTTTCGATAGCGTCGGCCGACGGTGGAGTTCGCGCCAGTTTCATGGGAAAGTACACTTGGTACGAGGAATACCCGACAACCCCGAGTTCATTTGTCTTAAACGGCTTCATGTTCTCACTCATCGGTCTCTACGACTTTAAATCAGCACTCGAGGACAATTTCGAGCTCCCAGGCGCCAATACAACCTCAAAAAGGCGCGCTCAACCCTCCATGGACATTGTTACGTCACACAAGCAAGTGTGCGCGCTGTTCGAAGACGGCCTGACGTCATTGAAAGCGATGCTCCCCCTGTACGACGGGGGGTCGCGAACCTTCTACGATTTGCGGCACTTTATGCTGAATATGCAGCCGAATGTTGCGCGCTGGGATTACCACACGACGCACTTGAGTCAGCTCGCCTTGTTCGCGTCGGTTTCCAAAGACACGGTTTTTCAGCGCTTCTACGATTACTGGTACGGGTATATGAAGGGCGAGGTATCAAAGCATAACTGAGTTTCGTTCTCTGCGCTTAGTTTGAATTTTATTAGAGCTTACTTCACAGAGTGCGCATTAAAAGCGATTTGCTAAGACGAAATGCTTGAATTAGGTGGATGTTTACCTTTTTATCTCGAAGCATTACTGGATCCGACATAGGTCTGTCTCAATTATACTTTTCAAAAGGCAGTAAAAACTTATATTTGTCCCGTTTTTATAGATCGTGGTTCGGCTTAGTTTTTAGCAGTCGGGATAGCATCTCGTGTGATGCCCAAACCCCTCCATAAAGTTGTCAAACTATACTTGATAATTACTGAAAGAATAAGAACCACTGACTTTTACCACCCTTCATAGTACTATCCTGTTATCAAGTTGTACGTTTTTATGACTTAACTTTGTGTGTTGAGTTTTAAAATCTTGTGCTACTCATCACTTTTTCTGTATCACTTTTTTAATTATTGCTGTACCGCTTTATACTATCGGGTGCTTTCCCAGTGTTGAAACTGCAACTTTGAGTCCAGCAAATTCGCGGCGCTTTTTTTTCTTTTTTTTTTTAAATGCCAAGTTTGTATTCTGTTGCACGTTTGTCCATTCCTGCGTTTAGTGACGTGATAACGTATACAACACGGGTTCTTGAAGTTTTTTATTTTATTTTGTTTGGTATGTAGCGGCGTCGGTATTGCATTTTTGAAGCTGCCAAAATCTTACAGCAAAATATTCAAGAAACCCATAAGAGTTAGAGAAGAAAGCCTTTGTATAACCAATAAAAACCTAAATTGGTTTTATAAATAACGCAAAGCTAAGTATTTCGATTTTCGGGTTATTTAATTGTTGGTATCTTGCGCCGAAATTGTCCTAAATGAAGCTTTACGAATATAAGAATCGATACACTAAGAATTCGGCGTTTTGGTCCAAAAAGTGTGAAACAAACACTTCAATAGATAAATAGAGTATTTCGGCACGGCGAGAATGCAATAGGCCTACATGAGAAACAAGTAACAACATGATTAGGCAAATCTAAATAAATTCGAATATGTTCCGAAAAAGTATGTACAGCAGTGATTCCCAAACTGTGTGCCGCGGCACACTAGTGTGCCTCGAGAGATTGTCAAGTGTGCCGCGAAACTTTTTCTAATTTCGTACACAGAAGATTTTAAAACGACTTTATTGCTGTGAAAAGTGTGCCTCAAATATTTAAGACATTTTAGTGTGCCGCGAGCCAAATGAGTTTGGGAACCACTGATGTACAGCGTAAAAAAACTATCGCTTAAAGACCCAAACATGACTTTTCACCGCCAACAGGAACTCAACCACATCGCATATACATTTTTGTTTCTAAGCATATTTTCCTTTTTAAATAACACTAAAAAATTTGATGAATTTTTTCAAGGAGGCGTTTTCTGTAACATCGTTTTAAAACAGTGTTATCGACCTTTTTTTTAAAGCTTTGGTCACCCAATTCTCTTGATTTAACTTTTTGAAATCGAACATATCATAGAACCTTAGCAATATTAAGTTTGATTTTATTTATTTTTAGTCATGTCTTTGTATAACTTACGCTATGTTTGTAATTTTAGAGAAATCTTACCTATAACCGGTCTCAAAAACAACTGCATTCGGTGAACAGTTTTGGGTCGAGAAACACTGAGTTAAATTAAAAGTGTTCACCTGAACTAACGTCTCTAATACTTTTTTATGCGTCAAATCATGAAATCGAAGTGGTTTTTATACTCACAACCTCCTACCTTTTACTCTATATTCTACCGCTTTAGAATTTCAATTTGAACCGATGTTTTGACGTTTTTTTCCTGCATATTGCTGTTTTTGCGCTTGTTATAATTATTGTTGTTCTGTAATGCCCGAACGACATTCGTAGTATTGGCTGAAGCACGAATAAAATACACCTTACAGTTACAGTAGCAAACCTTTAGATCAGTGGTCTTCAACCTTTTTCATTTAAATCAAATTTAAATAATGTTGAAACATAGTAGTGCGGGCATGAATTGTACACAACAAAATAAATTTGAATTTAACACAAATGAGTTGAGTCCCAGTAGATTTATTTGTAAACTAACTTAAGTCATGTCTTTTCAAGTCCAAGTCAATATTAGGGAAAGTCAACTTCCGGTCAAGTCGTTGAATTAAAAAAATAAAACAATAAACTATTAAAATTTACTAAAAATAAAATAAAGACTAATATATAGCAAGCTAATTGTTTACGTGTGCAAAAAGCGAGATAAATAACCAAATTTTATAATAACACACAATTTAGACTCAAATGACTGCAGTCCAAGCTAAGTCATTTGTCTAAAAGACTTGAATCAAGTCATTCTACCAAAGAGAATCGAAGTCAAATCATTTGATATCTGTGATTTTAGTGCACTTAAGTCACTACAGCACTGATTTTTGCAGTATTTTACGAAAAAATATATTTTCTTTTTTTAATTGTTGTAAAGAATAAATTCATTCTAAAACTAATGATGTTTAACCAGGCTACAATGAAAATAAATATATTTTTTTGCTTTACATTTCATTTTCACTTTAAATAGAAAAGTTAAAGCGATAATTTAAAATATTATCTCAAAAAACTATCTAAAGATTTTTTTAAACTGTGTGTTGCGCAAGTCTACTTTTTAAGCTATAGCAACTGCACCTTTAAAGAACAGCTATTTCGTGCAAATTATATTATGTTTTTTTTCAAGGAGGCAGAAAATATTTTTAATTTATTATTTCAATATTCAAAAGATGATAGCCTCTAGGTTCAAAGTGGGTCGTTTTTGTTCCAATTTTGCTTTTCCAACCTGCAAATTATCCAACCATTTTACAGCAGGGAGTAGAACCAGAACCGAACCGGAACTTTATGAACCGGTTTCGAGTCAATTTATTCCAAACCATTTTTTGTACAATTTTAAGGAGCCGAACCGGAACCGAATAATTTGAAACAACATGAACCTTAACCGAACCCGAACCTGTAAAACAAAAGCGTTTCACTACAGCATGACGTCACAACCTTTTTTGCAGAATCAGTTATGCCATGTTTAAAATTTTATGAAAAAATATGAATACTGAGTAAAAATGTTGATTTTTTATTTTTCAGATATTTCAATAATGAATTGCTGTTTTTGTAATGTGTCACTTAACTTGGATTAAATAACTTACAATTTAAATATTAGTCTCTACATTTATTGACTCATATTTTTAGATTAAACGCAACTAATATTGTATCCGAACCGGAACTTTATAAACCGGTTTTGGAACAACAATGGACGAACCGGAGCTGAACTGGAACTTTTAAATTCCTCCGAACCGAAACCGGAACTGAACCGGATCTTGAAAAAATCTTTGAACCCGAACCGAACCTGAACCGGAAAAGTCAAACGGTTTCACTCCCTGTTTTAAAGTACATACATGCTTGCTAAAAAAGTTTTTTGAAAAACTATTTCGAAAAAAATTTAGGAACCACGCTTTCACTCGCCTCGGTAAGTTTGACTTCATAACAAGAAAGTGCATGTGTTGGTCTTATTGAGTTAACAGGTATGTGTTTTACATATACAATTATTGTTAAAACCGGTTTAGATAGTATTTGATACAGCAAAACAACATCGTTTTTGTTTAATTTGACATATTATTATTGCGTGCAAACGGTAATGGCCTACAAACAGTCATTATGAAGGAAATGAGTCAATTGATTTTGTGCCACCCATATATATGACCTCTAAACATTATGAAGCAAAAACTAATGTAAAGGCTAAATTATGTAAGTACTATCGATGTAATGATATGCTGTTTTACATGAATTAATTTCTATTTTATCCAAAACAGTTATTTTAAGCGCATAACGTGTGGATTTATGTAAAATAGACAAATAATATAGAGCAGTAGAATTTGTTTTTAGGTTTTAAGAGCTACTAGGTTCCCTTACAAGTGTATCTGTCGAATGTTTTATAAGTAGGTTTAAAGATTCAATCGTCATATAACCTTATATAAAACGTCATTCTGTCTTAGGGTCTATTTACGATACCATTTTGAGATGTACCTTGGCTTTGCGATACAACATGGTAATTTCTACCTTCGGTATATTTTAGTGCAGAAGTTCGTACACTTTTTTCACCGCGGACCCTTAAAAACCTTTTTTGCTTCGCATGGACCCCCGTAGGCAAGAATTTTTTAAAATTACGTCATAAATTGACGTCACAATCGAATAGCCTGTCAGAAATATCATGACGATTTAAGTAAAACGGAGTCTAACATTCAGTGGTAAAACGTTTTATTTTAATTAAACTCTTTTTTAATTTAATTACTTTTTAAATATACACTAATATTTCAATTTGGCCTTCAAGGACCCCTGAAATTAGTTCACGGAGCCCCAAGGGGTCCATGGACCCCAGTTTAAGAACCCCTGTTTTAGGGTAAATCTTGGAACAATCGCATTTGAACGTTTCGATTTCGATCTTTTTTTTACCGATTTTTCTTGTTTGAGCTTAGTAGTGACGTCATTTAGTATCGGATTGCGATAATCGTGGTCCAAAATTTTAAGTATCGGAATTAAATATCAAATATCCGGGATTAAATATTTAGTATCTGAATTGGCTAAATAATGCAAGAAATGTGCCGCATTTTTGAATTGGGTTGCAATCAGGGCTTTGGAGCGGTCGTAAATGTTAAACGGCTCCGGCTCCAGCTCCAGCTCCAGCTCCATTACGTCAAAAACTGAGGTTTAAGGCTGGACGCTTAATTTGCAATATCTAGCGTTTAAAAATATTTACAAACGAAACACCACAATGGTTAGTTAGAAAAGGTGCGCCAAAGAGGCAACAATTCCTAATTTTGTGAAGAGTTGCTGTTAAATTATGTGAATTCAGCTTTTAGTGGAAGGCTGGAAGCATTGCATCTTATGAAATACATCGGAGCCGGAGCTACTTTTTAAACAACTGGCTCCAGCTCCATTTAAATTTCACGTAGAGCTCCGGCTTCGTTAAAAATGTACGGCTTCAGGGCTCCGGCTTCACGCTCCGGCTCCGGCTCCAAAGCCCTGGTTGCAATGGCAGTAATCTAAGTGTATGCCGCTTTTTATTAGCGTTATAATCGACTGTAGAATCGTGTTATGAACCCAATTCACAGTAATTCGTTTCCGGTGCGATTTACATGACGCAATCGTAACACTTCCTCTCAAATGAATCCGGTTCGAAAAATCAGGGCAAACTACTGCGAGTAAAAAATCGTTTCACACAATTGTCGCTAAACTATAGCAGGCCGGATTAACCATTAGGCTAATAAGGCCTTAAGCCCTGGAAAAATTCGACCTTCAGTTAGTTTTGTTTTATTCAATAGTTGGAATTCAATAGCGTCGCTGCATGACTGGCGTCTATTGTCACCATTATTAAGCAATTTCTGCGAACTAGGTTTGGCGACGTGGCACATTGCTGCATTAAGATCAAATTTGACAATCGTTTGTTGTGTATTAGCTGCCAGGTCAGTTAGGGCAGTGGTTCTCAACCTTTTTAGCTTACGGTCCGGTAAAATTTTAAAACACGTTTTGCGCACCGGCGGTCCTTCAAAAATCAAAATTCACCCAAAATTTAATTACGACAAAAGTATGCAACTTTAAAGCAAATAATTGAAACTTCAATTTAATGAGAGATTTGCTGCTGTCTTTTTGATATCATACGTATTATACGTGGTTCTATTAAGTTTTTCACATAAAACTGCTGTTAAAGTTTAAGACAGAAACGAGTTGTAGCCTACTTTTAAACAGTTGGGCAGAACACTTGCAGCATTGTGACTTACGATAAACTGATAAAGTCACACTTTTAACATCTTGCGTTTTGCAATTGAGATATAAAATTGTAATATATTTGGCGGACCGACAGGAAAGTTGACGCGGACCGGCCGTTGAGAACCACTAAGTTAGAGTGTTTTTTTAAATGAGGTCTAGGGCTCTAGGCTTATGGAAGTTATGGTAATTACGCCCTTCTCTAGTAAATTAGGCCTTTCTCAAGTGAACAGCCTTAGGCCTATAGTACCCTTAATCTGTCCCTGAACTAGAGTATTATTTATGAAAATATATAAAGAGTTAGCAGATAAGCAAGATAAGATATATAAGCTGGATATCATAAAACCTAGCTATCACGCAACTTCAGAAAGTTAGTTTCTTAGCGAACTTTGTATAAGAAAAGCTTTTAGTTTCTTTAAAAAACAACCCAAACCCAGGACTATAAACTGACTTTTTCTTCTAGGGTAATTTTTGCAGAAAGTAAGATGTTATCCTTGACCGATGCAACAAAATAATATTGTTCTCCCGATGAGTTAAGGGACGAATTAGTTAATTCCTTCGACATTTTTATTCTTAGCAAATGCTTGTTTGGCGAGCATAAATATTTCAGGAGAATGAATTGCCAACTTTTTGAATTAGCAAATTGACCAAAGTACGAATTATGAGAAAACATTTGTTTTCCATCGAAATTCTAAACTCTTTAATTCTTAATGTGTGCACCGGCAAGGTTCTCGAGGTCTTCTGGAGTTAAGGAAAGTTAAGGCAAATGTAATATCATTGCCGCTACCGTAAGTTATATATTCTCGTTCAACATAAATGACCTATTTAATCAACAGCTTTAGAAACTTAAGCGGAGTTTAAGGGCAAGTAAAGGATACAATATTATTACAACTGTATAAAGTTGCAGGTTGGGACCAATATACGTCAAATATAAAAAAAGAACCAATATATGTTAAATTAGTTGAAGACAAACTCGCGTTAAACGGCTAAAATTTATATGATATGGTCAATTGTGTTCAAATGATTAATTTTTATCACGTTCACCTGATTAGTTTTGATGGAATCATTGTGAAAAATAGTCGTGGCATGATGTAGATGCCAAGTTTTACAGACATTCAAATCATTAGTCGTGATGCTGTTCATATGATCAGTTGTATTTTTTATGACTTGAATCATGTATATCACCGTTACAATGTTTATGTAAATTAAATTGACTTTATTTACTTATTTAGCTTTCGTAATGTTTTATAGGGGTCTGGATTCATCACAGAAGCCGTGATCATATGAATTTGATAAGCTGTGTTCCTAATTCTTATAACCAGTGTTTTAAGACCTTATCAAACTTACATAAAATGGGAAAAATTGTTTCTTTTCAAACAAGGTGGTACGCAGGCAGTTGTAGCATCTTGCTACATATTGTTACCCGTTGGAAACCTAGGTCATTCAATTAAAACCGTCTGGCCGGTGTGACGTCATCCAACGCCTGTCTGTGCGTGTTATACAAAACTGCCAGCAGATTGCTAGAAGCGTTTCGTCAATTGTCTAAAATTTCCTGTTTTTCATTATTGGCATTGAAGCATGTTGTCACGATATTTAATTACCGCCAGCTGAAGAGCTGTATTTAGGTGATTTTAATTTGTGCCAAAACTAGTATTCTTACTGTTCAATTGAGGAGTCTAGATCGCGAACGTACTGAGGTAAATTGTACATCGTAAGTGCCTGCTGTAAGTACTGTTTAACCGTTGTTGCAATAAAGATTATTTCATTGTGGTCGAAACCCACACAGTTAAGGCTAACAACAACTAACTATTTTATTCTCAGATTAACAAGCTTTAAAGTTAGCTTAAGATTAATTGCATTCAACAACATGGCGGTGAAGCTTCGTTTGCCAAGTGCACGGTTCTGTGCCACTCTCATCGTCTCAACACTTCTTCTCCGCTTTGTACTGGAGCAAGTTATCTACACCAGCGAGCCACAACAACAGCAACAACACTACAAGCACCGCGGCTTGACAGCAGTTAAGCCAAAGGAAGACTTACAATCAGCTTTTAGTCCCGTAAGTGAGCAGTTTGAAAGCAAAAGTAGAAGAGTTGAAATAGATCCCCGGGTCTTTGAGAAGCAGGAAGACAAAAAGAGGAAAGATTCAAATGTGGTGGTCCCCTCTAAAGTGTCCATGGTTAAGGGAGAAGGGGTGGAAAAATTGAAAGTGATTTCAAGCGAAGAAAATATGGAAAGAACTCCGAGAAAGAGATCGAAAGTTGTAAGTTGCTCCAGTTTTATTTAATGGTTGCCTGTTTGGAATTTTGTTTACATAGATTATGTTAAAATGTGTAACCAACAAGTTAATATAGATGTTATGCAAACGACTTTGTAAAAGCGAAACAAAATGTGGATTTGGGCAATAAACTATAATCTTGCATCTCCCTCATTTGAAAAATAACTTAAAGATAGAAGTCTTTTGTAAAAAAAATGGTCTTTATTAAAGTTTGTCAACTCCAGGTAAATCAATTGATATAAAAGTAACGTTAAACATTAGAATTGACAAACTCGTCCAAATATGAGTAGATAATCAACTGAAAAAACACAATAAAGCATAATATTACAAGCTAATTGTTTTATGTGCAAAAATTCACATAAAAAAACAGTTTTTCAATAAAAGTATTTTGGCCGAAAGACTTTGGTCAATGTTAGTCATTTTGAAGATAAAAATGATTATATCCAGGTCATGGTCGCATGTCCCCTGAACCTTTGGTAAGAGAACACTATATTCCAATTTAATTAACACGAGCAATTTAATTAACACGAGCAATTTATTGGTAATGCTCCCGCAATTTCCTTAAATTCCGGAGATATCTTGCTCAGAACCCATCTTAATAAACATACCATGCGACCCAGCCAACTCAAACGGCGGCACAATTTTGTCATGCCCAGTTGAACACCTGTCCCCTGACCTTTTTCCAAGAGAGCACTTAAATTCCAATTAAATTATAAATCTAACCATGTATACTACAACAGTCGGCGACCCAACCAAATTAAACAGCGGCACAATTTGAGGTCGCTATACCCGTGTGTTGAGAAACACAGCCCTAAAATATATCCAATGTTCGCAGTTTTGTCTGGTTTCAGTGAAGAAATGTGGCTCAGGAGCTCTAAAGTTCTTCGTTGGCAAACATCCTTCCATTCATCTCATTCCAAACGGGGTTATTCCTTTCGGTTGTCGGGACGTCGAACTTTTGAGGTAGCATATAAAATAATAGCCTGTGTAATACATTAGGCGCGCGAGTTTTGCAAATTATACATGCGACCAATCCACATCTATTTTGGCAATTTTAACCGGGGCTGCGGAGTCGGTTAAAAACAACCCGAGTCCGACTCCGGCCAAAAAAATACACCCGAGTCCAACTTCCGAGTCCCGAGTCCGACTCCGGCCAAATGTAAGAATTTGTCGAGTCCCGAGTCCAGCTCTGACTCTACAGCCTGTATTTTACCCATTTACGCAACTAAATTAAGGTGGATTTTCTGCAATCCACTCATATTGGTGTCATAATTGATCCACCCGCATTACATGGTTTAAAAATATTTCACATTTGCTATTACACTTTTACAACTTACATTTTTCCGCCTTAACAGTTTTAAAATTTGATACTGCGCATGCTCACGTCGGACTCGGGACTCGGATAGTTTTACGCGGTCTTACTCGAGTCCCGAGTCCCGAGTCCGGCTCCGCAGACCTGGTTTTAACTATAGGTAAATGCAAAAACTTTCGCACTCCGCGCGAAGAGTGGAAACTTATTAAGTAAAAATTATTTGAGGCATGGTTTAATACTTATGTTTAAACTTTAGCTAACTTTCTTCGCATTCCATTGTTTATGCAAAACATTAAACAAGAGTATCAATAATGTTTGATTCTTCACGTCCCCTTCTATATTAATGGGTTTGCCAAATTAAACTCAACACGCACTTTTTAACATATGGGATATCTTAGATGCCGTATGTAAAAACAGGACTAAATGATTGTTTAAACTTTTTGCAACGTGTTTGTTGCAAGAAGAGGACCTGCACCTCAGTAAAGAATATCTAATTAATTAAAGTAGTACTTTCGAACCTTTTTCGTTTCGCAACCCACTCTCAATACAAGTTTGATTGTGCGACCCACAATGAGATCATAGGCGTAGCCAGGGGGGCCTGAGTGGCCATGCCCCCCCAAAATTTATAAATATTTTACTCAATAATCTGTTTTTTTAGCATTTATGAGCAGTACCACAACAGTCGAACACAGGCATGCCACACCTTCAATTGTCAGTTATTGTTACGTCACAAACGATGTAGTTAATATTACGTTTGCTATACATTAATGTAGTTTTACTACTTTAAGTCATTTTTTTTCTTTTTGAATGTTTTTTTGAGTATTGCGTTAACATTTAGTCAGTTGCTGCTCGAAACGGTTTGCTAACATTGGTATAGTGTTCGTTACGGCAATTAATACAATGACAAAAGCTAAACCAAAAAGTTTAAACTTTTTTGCCCCCCAAAAATTTTCGGCTGGCTACGCCACTGAATGAGATATGACTATTACACAAATTCTGCATATCTTTACTACTGGCGTATGTAGTGAAATAGTTAATGCGACACAACACATCTAATTGTTACGTATTTGTTCCATTCTTGCATAAATGTTAAGCAGTGATAATGCAATAATTTTCCGATCTAATGAAAAACTGTGACATTTAGAAATGCTTTGCGACCCGCTGGTTGGCAAGCACTGACTTAAAGTATTATTTACATCATATAAATATCTTAGTAGGGTTTAACGTACGTAGAAATCCCTAAAAAAATTAAAAAAAACCACAAAATTAGGCACTGAATGCATTGCGAATATCTTGGCTGTAGAAACCGTCCAAAATTTGTTTTTTTGGCAGAAAAGCAATCAAGAACGCAAAGCGTCTAAATCCGAACAAATCTATCGGATTTTCCCACCACAGTTGCACAACAAACGCAGCGGCTTTTGATAGGATGGGTGAAGAACGACCCGGCAGGATAATGTTGCTGCTTTGTGAACCCAGCCATAGAGCCTTCTCCGATTACAAAAACTACATCCTACACAAATGGGTGAGTCAGTAGTTTTTGGTTTACTGAACCCTGTATCAGTGTTGTAATGACTTTGACTTGACTTGAGTGCACTTAAGTGTTTTAAACGACTTGACTTTAATTAAGTATTTTGTACAAATGACTTGACTTGGACTTACGTCATTTTGTCAAATATCTTGGGATTATATCAAGTGTTTGTCATTAAGATTTATATCAAGTTTTGTATGTTAGCAATTTGATTTGCTGTATATTGCATATGTTTCGTTTTTAGTTGAATTGTTTCTCATATTGTGATGAGTTAAGCAATTTAGAAAGTTTAATGCTTTAAATTTATTTCAATTTACTTTTTATCTGGGACTTGACTTGGACAACCGATGTATTGGACTCGACTTGCTATAGTTGCGAAATGACTTGACTTGGACTTTAGTTATTTCTTAAATGACTTGACTTGGACTTTAGTTATTTCTTAAATGACTTGACTGGGACTTCTTAAGTCATTTCAAAATGACTTGTCTGCAGCACTGCCCTTTATAGTGTTTAAATTAAGCCGAAACCGCCTGGAACGGCGGTAAGATAAAATAATAAGGACTGCAGACAACACAACACAAAAATATATGTCACACAAAACATGCATAAATCCCTATACTCGGCTCCGACACAATATTATCGGTAAATCATAATTATAAGCAACATCTCACCTAAATTTTAAAACGTTTTATTCTTTATTAAATTCAGAACATGGCTAACAATAATTAAATATGATCTTTTTTATGCTATTGTCTTGTGTTATGTTCACTTACGGCACAAAAAGTTCGGTGAAGGGAATTGTTCGCCAACGCTTTTCTGTTACACTTACGCTTAGTAATTGGGTGGCCGCGAAAAAAGTTTAAAAACTCTCACCTAAATTTCAAAACCTCTTAATTTTCAGTTCGACGATCTGAAGGGTCACAAGTTCCCGGGCGCCATCAAAGAATCGATCGCCATTCTTGATGACGTCAAGCGGTCCCTCCCCTCCAGCAGTGACGTCACTTACGGCATGTACCTCGATTCGCTGGCCAACTCTACCGAGAACAGGCTCCAGACCCTGGTGTCACGCGGCGTTTACTTTTATGACGTAGCCGCCTTTTTCGCGCGCTACGCGAGAGAGGACGTGCTGGTCCGGACCGGGAAACAGCTGATCGGCGACACTGGCCACGTGATATTTGACCTTGAAGAGCACTTGGGGGTCAGACCCGTGTTTCAAGTCGATTCTTTCGTGAAGAACAACAAAACAGGGTTTTACTGCTTGAAGTTAAGCACCACGTTTTGCTTGAGCTCAAGTAAAAGCAAAACTACAGGTCCTGGAAAGCCGGTGCCCGATCCAAACACTATGAAGAGCCTTGAAAGCTTCTACAAACCGTATAATGACCAACTTTTTCGCCTGCTTGGGTACAAGCTCGACTGGTGAACAGATAGGTTAAAAATTATGTAGTGATGACGAACAAAATTGGGGCAAAAACGACCAACTTTTGACCTATATGCTATCATATTTTGAATATTAAAATAGTAAATTAAAAATATTTTCTGCCACGTAAATAGTTCTTTCAAAAGGGAAGTTGTTAATGAAACAATAGATTTGCGAGAAACACAAAGTTTTCTTTTTTAAAATATCCGTTGAAAGTGTTTTAACACAATGTTTATAATTACCCCTTCAACTTTTCCTATTTAAAATAAAAAATGTCAAGGAAAATTGAAAAATGAGGAATAGTGGTCTAATTTTAATTCAATAGGAAAAAATTGGGCGATTTTAGTACTTAAAATTCCTGTAAGTGTTAAAGCTAAGATTTAGTAGACGATAAGTCAAAAAGCCTAATGTAGGAAGGCTAACTAGTAATCAACAACTTAATTTAATCAAAAATCCGCCAAGATTTCAAGTTTATAGTAGAGAGCTGAGCTGGGCGTTTTGTACTACGGCTGCGTTGAGACTATTGTTTACAAAAATCACGTGATCAATTAGCTGTTTATTGCTTATTTTAAGTTTTATTGTAGCTTGTGACAAAGTTACTAGTTCTTCAACACAAATACAAAAAGGCGGCTGCACAAAAAGATTTCTTCCGAGTTTTTATGTACGTAGAAATCCTACTTATTCGCAAAAGACAACAAAAGTCTAATTAAATGACTAGAACTTATGAAGACTGAATTTGATCAAGACCAGAAAGTTTAAAGATTATTGGCTCCGATTCGAAGTTATTTACGGGTAATGAATTTTACATTTTTTAGCTATAATTTATTGTATTCCTGGACTAAATACGTAGAAAACCATACTAATTGAACTTCAATTATTTTGTAATTTTTTTTAAGTTAATTTGTAGATACATAACTTTGTAATATAATTTTATGTGTAGCTGAACTGATCCGGTAAAAACTTCTAAACTAATTGCACAACTCCATTAAATTGCAGACTTCTCTTATAATTTCACTTTGTGGTTTTAAGCTCTAATTTACAGTAGGTAGAATCCGTTTGTCAAACTGACGGTGGTTGAAGTTATTTGTTTAACTGCACATGCACAAACTGCAGTTTGAATTCACAACCTGCGGCCGTACACGTGTTTAGAAAACATAAGTATTGGCGGCTGTAAGTAGAATTGCCAGCGAAAATTGATAGAAAAACCTATTGCACAATAAAAAAAACTAGATTTTGCCAAAAAAGTTGTCTTTTTTTTTTCTCGCTTGTCACCTTCCTAATGTAAACTGTGTTTAAGCGGCAACAATTTTGTTGCTGAGTTATATTTAACAGAGAAACCTTAAAGTTATTCCCAAATGGACCAACGTAGTATGTGACTTTTTACGGAATGTGACTTTTGTGACTTTTTACACAGAAGCTGCAACATTCTATAGCTGAAGAAAGGCGATTGCTGGCAAGCTCACAGAAGCGGCTGTATCGAGTGCTGAGCAAGAAAAGCAAAATGAAAGAGTACATTTCAAATAAACAGGTAGAAACAGTAGCGTTTCATGTAAATTTGATTTGAGCTGAATAGGCAATGCAGCCAAATGTTGATTTAAGGCCCGTTTACACTACAGCTGCACTGAGCTGAGCAAAGCGTAATTTGCATTTAAATTCTATTGTGGCGAGCGTTTCAAGCTTTGCTAAACTCAAGCCCCGTGCAGCTGGAAAAAAATACGCTTTGGAGCGACTTTCACGCTTTGCTAAACTTAATGCAACTACAGAAAATCGTTACGTTTACGTTTGAAAATAATTTCACGCCCAGTGCAGCTCAGCTCAGCTCAGCTCCGCTCAGTGCAGCTGTAGTGCAAACGGGCCTTTATAATTATTTGAAATCCAAAAGTTGACAAAACGAATAATTTCAGTAAAGCAACGCGTTTGAATATGCACTACATTTCCAGATTTTGTGATGGCAATTGCTTGCCTTTGTTTCTTTGCTCCCAATATTCAGCAAACACTGCAAAAAGCAAAAATGAGCTGTTTTTTGGAATTTGTTGTAAGTTGTATTTTCTAAGACACTTACAATAGCAAAGAGTTGCAAATAGTAGAAAGCCGATTTGAATGTATATCTTTTCGCGCACACAAATGCTGGTGCTCCAAGCAAACTGGATTGCAAATCCACAAAAATGCCAAAACGACCACAGAGAGTAAGCTGTGTCCTGGTCATTGGGAAAGTAGGCGGCGTATAGATCTTAAATAATGAAGTATTTATGAAAACATATATAGAAAGAGAGTGATAGAAAATTACACTTTCTTAAAACACAAATTCAAGTAAAAAAATATTATTACGGTTTATTTTTCTATTGGTCAATATTCCTATGTATCATATAACGAAATTAGAAAAAAACTATTATGTTGATATTTGTTAACCAGTTTTGATGTGATGTTTGCGATTATAAGTTTTTTTTCGTTTTTTTTTTTGCGAAATTCCACATAATCTGGCAACCTTTTAGGAGAAAAAACTTGAAAAAATGATAAAAACCTGTAGTGAAAACGTTCCAAATCGAATCAACCACTCCAAACAAAGCAAAGAGGCAATAAACCATCCAAATGCTGCCAGCAGTCGGCGTCCATGTCAACATTAAAGAGTAGTTTGTGAGGCACAGAAGGACGGCGAACATCTGGGGTTTGATTCGCCCAAAACTTGATATGAGTTTGCCCGTTAGAAGGCAGCCCAGTGCAACCACCAGGTTGTATAAGGCAGCGCATAGTCCGACCTATTAAAAACATATTTGCGCGGTAAAGCAGCATTTTCATTTAAAGCTGACCAATTACTCTGGTCTTCGATCAGCCTAGCTAGATAAACCGGCTAACGCTTTTTCATCCTAGCGGTAAACTAACTAAAATAATACTTATTTACCTTGTCTACTCCAAGAAAGCAAGATGCAAAAGCTCTGGAAAGCTCAGAAAACACAAAACCTGGTTGCAAACCGCTTAAGATGGTCAAGGGTATGATGAGCAACTGACGAGGTTTGATCATGTGAGAAAAAGTAGATTTGGAAGTTTTCAAAAACACCCGCATAATGCGAAACACGTTCGGCGCCAAATCTCTTTTCTGAAATCCAAGTTTTATTAGGTTAGATTTATGCATGTTTTAAATCCGTTTGCAAATAGGACTGTATTAGTATTTTCGGATTATTTTAAGTGATTGCCATTTAGGTATTCGGAGAAACTTTTTTCATCCAGCTATATCCGGTAAAACATTTGTGAAAATATGTTACCAAATCCACAGGAATTTTATCTGTAATACATCTCTATCGAGCGTGGGCGAAGATTGCGCTCTCTAAGAAATTATTACCGTTTTATTTTGTACCAATCTGCAACCGTCTCCATTTTCTTCGCAAGGAAAGGTGGTAGGTTGTTCTCCCAAAGAAATCACGCTTAAGGATTGCGATCCTGAAAAGTAACAAATATTTCGCCTAAATTTAGTAAATTGCGGTTTGGTCAACCAACCATCACCGATGTATATTTCATCGCATTGAACCTACTCAGGCTAATTCTATGATGCGGAGCCGATAAGCACCTATTATTATTGGTCGGTTCTTCCCAAAGGCTCCAGTTAAATAATTAATTTATCACACATATCAATGTCAATTCAAGTTAGTGTTATACAAATTACCTTTTCGTGGATATGTCTTTGCTTCCAAACTTCGATCCAATTTTTTCAAAACCAATCCATGATCAATGGCGCCACCTAGTATCAGAGCCACAATGACGCCGATAACGATGTAAGTGGTGCGCGGGTCAGGTGCGTACTGGTCGATGTTTAGGGCGGTAAGGTTCGAATCCTGGCAGTCGTTGATACCGCAGACGCGCAGTAAACGCTGCGACCGAGTGCCGTTGAGCCCCACGCTCGCATCGGGGGCTTTCCCGGCGTACAGGATTCCATAGTTTGTAAGGCTACACAAAACCTGGAAATAAAATTCTTTGTACTCAAGACATGCAACGATTATTCGAAAAAATATAGGGCATGGCAGGATTAGTGCCTTTATGTCCATAAAATCATATAAAATAAAGAACGGGTTTATTTTTTACCAGAGTCACTTTGACGGCGAACCATTGACAGCCCAAGAACTTTGCCTGGTAGAAATCTCGATGTTTGTTTTGAAATTGTGAGTAACATCTTGCGAAGTGAACGCTGAAAAGTAACATGAGCGGGTTAATCGTTGCTTCTCCCAAACCAGCCAATATAGCTCCTGGAACCATTGTGTAAAATCCTGTAAAAATTGAAAAATTATTATGTAAAATCCTGAAACGAGAATGAATAAAAATAGAACGATTTCTAAACTTGATTTACGTACCGACGTTTATCGTCCAGGTCTGCGGAAATGCACTCTGGACTCGACTGTGTCGGTTTAGTTTACTGGAGTCGGACTCGGAACTCGAGTAAGACCATGTAAAACTACTCGAGACCCGAGTCCGAATGAGCATGCGCAATACCAAATTTCGAAACTGATAAGGCCGCAAACTGTAAATTGACTGGATGGAATGTCATGTGGTGTAATATATGTTTGTACTGTAAACCCGCAATTTTTTAGTCAAGTAGATCGGTGAAACACAACAGTTTTTTTTGTTTGTTTTAAATTTTCACTTTGGAAAAACGGCCTTCTAGACAAAGAAGTGTATTTTTAAATGAAGATTGTTTGAAACCACAATTCAAGTCACAAAAACGGCATAAAATTGTCACTGGATATGTTCAAGAATTAGAAATACGCACTTGGATGAAACTTAGCGATGGCGTAAGCTATAAAACCAAAGTGACAAGCGACCATCGCAGTTTTCGCTCCAACTTCTTGAATAACAACTGGAGTTCCAACGAGAGAAAATAATCCACCAACCGCGTAAACAATGGTAGTCGCTGTAATTCCTGCGATGCAATTATTGTATTAGCAGTTCGTAATCGGGATTTGGTTGTGCACCACCTAAAATTGAAAAGTAACAGGTAGACAATAAAAAAAAAAGAAAAGAAAGAGTAAAGTGTAAATACAGTTACCCTCAATAATTGTTAAAACAGGAGATTGTTTTAAACGATTATTTCAGTCCTCAAAAGACCTAAACAATTCACTGTACAAATTAAAAATTGACCCAATTTTAGCATTACCGCCAGTCCGCCATGATAAAGTATATAGGCTATACAATAGTGTTTGGTTGGATTCCCTTTAAATCAAATCGGACCAGGGGTTAAGGAAAATATGTCCGACGTGCGCATGCGCATTACCAAAAACTGATGAGGCCGAAAACTGTTAATTGTAAAGGTGGAATAGCATATACTGAAATATTTCCCAAACATGTATTGTGGGAACTATTTTAACTCGAAATATTTCATTAAACACGGAGGCACCATTAGAAGTTCAGCTTTAAAAATCCTGTGGTGCCCCTCTTTCATTGGTGCTCTAAGGTGCTTATTTGATTAATGGGTAATCTAACCCTGCTTAACATTTACGATTTAAATACGATTTAAAGACATAAATACATGCCCACGGGACTGTAGGGTGCGTAACATTAAAATTAATACTTACCAACTCCGCTTTCTATGTGGAAGCTTGACTGGAAAAATATGAAACTGGCATACGATCCTAGAGTAGCTGCGACTCCAAAAATGAATGCAAAGAACCGAATTAGCAGCCTTCGCTTTTCAGATTCTAAGTTTTCGCTCATTGGCGTGGTTTGTTGTCGATAAGAAGTTGACAAAACAATTATTCTGCACCCCTAAGAACTTAACTTCGATACTTGAGAAAAGTAATTATTAAATTGCGAGCATTCCTCTTATTATGACATTAGGCCTACCTACTAATATATTTTACATACCGGTATCATTATTCAACGTGACAAATAAAAGACAGATGAAAAAATTAAGGTAAATCTAGGCTACAAAACTATATTTACTTGTATATTGGAGAAAAGTAGTAGGTTGTTAAATTGGAAGCATTCCTCTTATTAATATATTCCCTATTATTATATTTTACATATCATCATATAACGTGACAAATAATCGTGCAAAGCCGGCTTACAGGGGCAAGTGGTTTTTAAGATCTGTGTAACCAATAAAGCTTAGGCCTACTCAAAGCGAACGCTGATAGCATTATGTCCGAACGTACTTTATGGTAATGGGCAATCAAACATTCAGATAAATATATGTTTATATCTTTATAACTACTTTGCTGCCTAATTATTGCTTTTTAAAGTAGATCTATGCTATAATATTTCCCTTTTTGCTACAAACAACACTAGAGTTTGTACTTTAATGTACATTTCTTGCCTACTGCTTCGGCCTTTGGATTTTACGCTCTGCCTGCCACAGGTTACGGCCGAAAAAATTGTTTTGCCTAAAATTAGAATCGACGGAACGTGACAGCGTTATTTGTCACGCTTCGTGATCTGTTCCTTACTGCAGTTGTTTTTCACGGGAGAAGGCGTAGGGTTTGTTGGTGTGGCCTATACCACTGGTACCTAACCTTTTTGGCTCGCTGCACTCTAGTTAAAGTATAAATTGTCCGCGGCACCCTTGTAGTGACTCTGTAGGTCCGTTTATAACGGCAGACATGCCTGCTATGTCGCATCAATCACCTTCTTCTTGTGTCTGCTTATGCTCTGTATCCACTCTCTTTTGTAAGAGACCTATTTGTCTTTCGTCTGAGACCACACCTAACTTTGTCTGGTCTTCCTTGATTCCTCTCTACTCTACCTTCTGTGATGGAATAAATAAACAAGCTAACACCACATTTTTAGTCGGCTATATACAATTACAGGCCCTACAGTAGACACTTACTTGCAATTTCATCAAGTGGTTAACTGTAATTCACAGTAAGCTTACTTGAAACACAACAAATCAGCTGTACACAAGGTTGAAAAACATTCTGTATAAAAAAACATTCTATTTAGTTAATTTTAACCAGGGAATCCAACCGTTTGACTTTTCCGGTTAAGGTCTGGGTTCAAGGAGTTTTTCGGAATCCAGTTCAGTTCCGGTTTCGGTTTCTAGCAATGTAAAAGTTCCGGTTCGGCTCCGGTTCGACCATCGTTATTCCAAAACCGGTTTACAAAGTTCCGGTTCGGATACAATATTAGTTGCGTTAAATCTAAAAATGTGGGTCATTAAATGTGGATAATTGAATTGTAACTCATATGAATCTAAGTCTCCTGGCGTATTAAAAAGCAAGCAGCTCACTATTAAAATACCTAAAAATCCCCGAATATTCACTTTTTTTTTATAAAATTGTGAACATGGCATAACTCGACTATGTAAAATACAACTTGTGACGTCATGCTAGAGTGAAAACCCTTTTCGACAGGTTCAGGTTCGGTAAAAGTTTAGGTTCTTGTTCAGTTCCTTATAATTTTACAAAAACGGTTCCCGAAATTCATTGCATGTAGATGCCTTGTAAAAGTTTAACAGACTGACAGCTGAAAATACTTAACACAGCTAAAAAAATATAGATGCTTAAAGATATAGAAGTGTTTGGCTTGAATTGTTACTGTTAGGATTGAGGCCGACATTTATCTTGCAGAGATAGTTGATGACACCTATGTTCAACTAAACAACCCAATAAAAGAAGGTTAATTCGCAATTAACAAGTCAATTACATCAAAGAATTCGCAGAGATTTCACATTACGAACTGATTCAAGTCAAAAGGGGGCTAAATAATTTCTTTAAGTTATTCACTAATTTTGTTATGATGATTGTGACAATAAGGTTATAAATTTGCTTTTTTAAAATATATTTTTTCTTTTTTTCTTGGAAATTATAGCTTCCGATTGTAAATGCTCAAAAATCTATTAAAGTTAGATAATGACAAAATAATATTTTCGGTCAAACCGGTATGTTTGCATGATTTACTATGTCATACTTTAAAATCAAATCACATAATATATAAACATACCTAGGATTGTAATGTGCGATTTATTTTAGAGAAAACATAATTCCAAGTCCTCTGTAACTGAACAGGCAAATAAAAAACACTACAGGGATGAGTGCTTTTTAACCTACAACTACATTATAAACATCTGTCTAATAAAGCACAAAGAAAATCACAACTCGACCACAAAACACAAAGTAAATAAAATCACAAAGCTTAGACGTATTTCGTGTATGGTACATAAAAAGCGACATTCCTGTGCTGAACATAAAGTTGTTGTAGTAGGGCGTGCTAAGAATATCAAATCCCATAGAGTTGTAGATAGCATCTTGAACGTATCGAATAACTCTATATTCATTTTAAAAATTATATAAAGAAGAATAACAGTTGTTGTAAAATTTAGACTGTTTCTTACCAACACCGCTTTCTATATGGAAGCTTGGCTGGAAAAATACCAAGCTGAGATACGATCCTAACTGCTACTCCAAAAATAAAAGCAAAGAACTGAATCAGCAGAATTCGCTATACCGATTCTGAGTTGCTACTCATTGGAGTTGTTTGTTGATTAAAAAAGGCAGTATGAGAACAATTCTAAGCCTAAGAACAACATATATTTAACAATAAGATAGTTAGACGGATTACCTAAATATGCTTTTCTTTATTTTATGTTATTTAAAAAAAATAGCGAAAAATGCACAAGGAAAACTATTTATAATAGAAAAGCTCTCATGCAGGTAACGACCATTTACTTTTGTGTGTCGCCATATCTTCTCTATTTAAAGCCAAATATCGCCTGGAATTTGGCACAGAACATAACATCGCGACAAAAGCGTAACATGTGCGTGACACTTTAACACTATACTTTAACATACCAACGTTACATTTTGAATAAAAGGATATTTTTCATAATCCCCACATGATACTTGCGGACTTCGGCTAAATCCTGATCAAGGAAATCAAAATAAAGGGACTACTATCAATATATTTTGTATATTTTCATATACACAGGTTACATTTAGGGAGAATATATATGACAGGTCCGTACATAGTTGCCTAAATATTATAATGCAATAGCTATTCGCAATACACAATGATCGCTTTTGTAATCCAAATTACCGCTTTCACCATAGCCCTCTTATTTTCACCCCTATAGCCCCCTACTGTAGCCGAGAGGAGATCCAACCGCCTCGCAAGTATAATACAACTGCGCTGTGGTTAAAACATAAATAACATTTAAAAATATATATGTATATATGTATTACAGCGGTTAAAACTCTTCTTAATCTCGGCAAAGCATCATTTGTATTACCAACCCTTATATATCTTACTTCTACTTTTGTTTTGTCTAATTTTGTAATATCATTTTCTAGCTGTTTTTCATCTGCAGGATGAACGATATATAATATATAGATATACAGAATTATTAGTTTGAATATTAACAGACTGGGTGCCTTTGCATAGGCTATTTCTGAAAACAATTGGTTTTCTTGCGACAGTTTCTGAAAAGTTTGCTATGGAAAACTAATTTTCGCAAAAACAATTATACAATTAGCAATTTGTTTTGTATCTTTTGTTTTTGTAAGAAGTTCGAAATGCACATTTGAGCCAGAAAAATGCAGGCGGATAAAGCTGGGCAAGAACTTTAAAAGTTGCTAGCTGACGCGGATTTTCACAGCGCACTTTTTCATGGTTTGCCGTCTGCTTGCTTTGCTTTTTTTAAGTTCATCTTAAACTCTAGCTGGTAAAAACAAGTCAGTGTTTGACTTTTATCAAGTTAATAAAGTTCGACACAAAGTGTTATATCCGGTCTGAAGCTGTCAATCCTTACAGTTACCCGGTCCTTTATGAAAAACGTTTGTTGATCTCTGGCCTAAAGAAAGGTACATATATATAATTTCCTCTTTACACAGTTTGCCTAAGCTGTTTCAAGTGCAATATGTTTACTACCAAGTGAACACTCATGGTTTATTTCGTCTGCCGCTGTGTTTGGGGCCTTTATTTACACGCAAAAAGCCACGCTGCAAATTTCAAATTTCACAATTGTTGAATAATAATAAGAATAAGAATAATAAGATAATAATAAGAATAATAGTAAATAAAGAGATATCATAATAGAATAAGAAAAAAAAAACGAAAATAATTCAGAAAGAAAGAGAAAACCTTGAACCGCACGACAGCTTTCCAATTAAGTTCACTTCTTAATTTATTTACATTAACTTTTTATTTGTTTACCGTTAAATGGGTTGCTGAGCACACGTTACCGTGTATGTGTTATAGCGGGGCTCGGGCATCGATTAGCAAGTCAGAAAATTCATTTACGAAAATTTAAGAAAACAAAGAGGGCAGTGGGCTTCTGGGTGAAGGTCATCAAACCCGGGTGTCAAGGTCAAATATTTAAAGCTCTCTGGCGTCGCGTAGAGGCGAAACAAGGTTTGAAAGCGGGGGGGTTATTTTAGGGGGACAAAACCACCCCAACACGCGCGGCAGACGGCGTCAAAACGAAACGAAGCGGCCTTGGAGAGAAAAAACAAGAAATAAAACGAATGAGAAAAAAAACGGTTCAATGCGAAGAAAAAACAACTGAATCGTAGCACAGGATCGGGTTCGAAACAACAACAACGAAAAATGAACGAAAAAAGAACGACGCAGAAGCGTGTGACGTCATAAATCGTGACGTCATAGCGCGCGGAAGTGCATCTCCGTAAGGTTAGTCGAAAATCCGAAGAAAAACGTCGAAGTCGGTCGCTGTAAAAAGCAAACGACAGTCCAAAGCATTTACTCGTTACTCGGCGAGTTGTAAATTTTCAGGGGGGTATTTGTGTGTTTTGGGGGGTCATTAAGCGAGCATTTAGGGGGGCACGGATAGGTAAGATACACTGAAGCTAAACGAATAAAACAGCGACTACCAATTAAATAAGAGAATAGGAATAAAACGCAACAAGCGTGAACTAGTTTCATCAGCCGCTATACCGACAACTCATGGGACGATACTTTATCGGACGATAACAAATCGCTCGTGGGATCGTCACACGGGGACGTCGAACGCCTGGGGACTTCCCCCTGGGATTCCCGGGCCCCCGGGCGCGCCCTGGAACCGGGCCGGGGTCCGGGCACATTGGCGTAAGTCGGTGAAATAAAGTGTCGCCGCTCGTTAGGGCTAGCGAGCGGGCTGAGGGCCGAAGTGCTTCGGTAAGTTTGTGTCGGGGTGTGGTAATGGCGGGAATAGCAGGGCGGGGGGGACTGGTGGTAGCCCGGCGCCGCTGGGGAAGGGGCCACGTGTTCCCGCGCGCCCGACGACGCCGCCAGGGACGCTTGGCGCGCGTGCGGGCAGTCACAAGGTGTCGCACTGCGCGATTCGCCGCCCACCACGCTCTCATAAGGTGGCAGCATAGAGTCGCTCATCCCCGCCGCTTGCGATGACGTCACGTGCACGTCATCGGCGATGACGCAATCGGAGTCGGGGTCCGGGTAGAGGGGGGCCGACTGGGGCGTCCTGCGGCGGTGCCGGGGCGCGTGGACGTCGATGCGGTGATGTCGGCATCTGTGCTGTTGGCGGGACGGGGCCGGCTGCTGGTGGTTGCTATGGCGACGGGGTCCGGACATTAGCATGGCGACCTCCTCGGACTCTGAGTACTCGTCGGGGGCGGCGTGGGGGCACCTGACGTCATGGCACCCGCAACCCCCCTGAAGCAAGCGACGACCTGGGGACTCGAAAACTTCGTCCTCATCCGATACATCGTCGCGGCGGTTGTTGTAGGGGCATCCCCCTTGATTTTGGGGGTTGTGGGGGGCAACCACGTGACCGTCTATGACGTCCATCCCGTCCGACACGATCACACTGCTTGAAACCGGTGCGAAAGCGCCGCTAGAGGCGCTGTTGTGCGCTTGGGAGTATCGCTTCGGGTGCTTCCCCGCGGCGTGCTGCTGCGCTGAAGCGTTTTTGACGTTCTTGGGCTCGTTGAGAGCGACTGTGAGCTTTTCAGCAGCTGCCGCCGACACCGCAAGGTCGATGGTAGAGATCTTCTTGTAGACGTGCCGGAAGTCGCCCTGGCTGGACTCTTTGTTGCCAGGGAGACGGTTGAGGTCCGGAGCCAGGTTGCCAAGGTTACGGTCCCTGAGCTCGACGTTGTTTATCTTGTTTCCGATAACTTTGAGGCTCTTCAGCTCGGAGGATGCCGCTTCTTCTTCCAACCTCTTGTTGTTGTTGTCGACGCGGTCAATGGAGTCCGACCTCCGGGATGAAATCTTCTCCTCATCTTTCCTCCCTCTTTGCTCGCTCCTCCTGCAGATGCAGATGCACACCAGGATTGCAACTGCAGTGATGGCGATAAGAACTGCAGCCAGCGAGGTTAGGAGAGGGATCAGGTAATCTGGGGGAGAAACAACTTGTTAAATAACAGTATTTGCAACAAAGCGTAAGGTTAACCTAATGTGGTTATTTTTGGCGAAAATTTATGTCTAAGTCATAAAATATATTGTGTTATTGTAAAAAAATTGTGTTTAACGTTCAAGCAACATGTTTTTACTATTTTGCCTAAAAAATAGGTTTCATTTTGTACTTTTAACCATTGACTTTATTTTAAAGTCACAAGTTACACTGTGTTAAGAGAATAAACTAAATCTCAACTTGTTTTTTACTTTTAGGGGTCATGTTTTATTGAAATCCAGCTAGTAAAACATACAATAGTTTAACAGTTCAATGTCTACGATAAAGTCCTGAAATATTGCTGAGTCATAACGCACAAGGTGCAATGACGTGACATTTTTAGGTGTGCGGTCGCATATTTTTACAAGCCTGGCTTAAAACAATTTCTACAAAGAAGCACTTGGTTTAATATTTCACAGAAAAAAAATTAACTAGCTACTTTTTTTATACATTGAACGACATTCCGAAGAAAGATAGAGTAAATAAATAATGAGTGTTGTAGGTGGTAACACATTTATTTGTTTTGTGGGCTAGACACAGGGAAATACCAAGTTCTAACGAATAACTGTTTGAAGGACCTTTAGCACGCGCTGGGCAATTTACGTCGCACTGTGCAGGATCTTGTATTGTGGTTTGCATACCTTCAATTATCACACAACGCCAAGGCCTTATTGTGCCGACAACATCTGCCATTTGACGAACATTAAGGCGTTTATAACACGAGCCGAATCAGCTACCGCCCATAGTCATACCTAGGTCCAGATGCGCTCGGTTTAACCTCAATATGGAACGGAAGCGAAGCAAGGGCGAATTTTCGCAGCAAAATGGCGCGAAAATGATACAAGCAAACAACAGCTGGTAGAGCCTTTCTAGAATTGCGAAAATCTCGCGAATTTCGGCGCAATTATTCGCAAAAGCGTGGAGATTCGTCGGTTGTGGATGGTTTTGGGCGAGACGCCTTCAAAGCACGAATAGCGCGGAAGATAATAACAATGAAGCGTTTGTGACGCTTAATGGCGTTTATACGGGGGCGGGGCGGCCGGAAATATCCATATTCCAGCTCTGTAGATCGTTGTTGCATAACAATGAAATTGTGACGCCGACATAAACGAAGCATTTTATTTTTGGGGGCAATTTTTAAAACGCATTCCAATGATTAATTATTTCACCTTTGGGTAATATATACTTTTTAGAATTTTTTATCGGGTAAAATTTGGTGTAAATCTGCATGAAGTTTTGTTGCAGTTTATGGAACTTTTTTTATTTAGGAAATTTTTAAAAAACACTTTGCTGACCATTGAGTTTTTCATTTGGAGAACTGCACAACTGTTTTTTTTTATTAAAGGGGTTAAATATAGAAATAAGGTAACTAACACTGAGTTACGGAAGAAATATTTTTTTTTGTAAAATCGGGTATCGGATATTTAACAATGGTAACAAATTTGTGGGTGGTACGACTACAGAGAAGTTTTCCAAAAAATCACTGATACCCTTACAAACAATAAGCGGCAATGATTTTAACCCTGAAAAGGATGGTTCTTTATTCGCTGAAGTTCCAATTTGATTAAGCGTCGCTTTATTTAGTTGATAGAGCCAAGAGATCCCAAATAAAGCAGAGTCTTTTGTGGTTTATACGAGCGAAACTAACGTGTTTCCTGCTGATTTGGACAGCTGCTGCTGTTGCCAAGGGTTAGCAGCTCATAAGATTCACAAAGTCATGTTTTTGTTCGATTAAAAAAAACTCTATCGGCGTTTTTAGTATTTCGCTACAAGATCTAATAGTAATCTTTCAACCAGAAACTCAGTTTTGATTGATTTTTAGGGACATTATAAAATGTTGCCTTTAGATTTTTAGCTTTAACTGGTTCAATGTATACTAGAAAGCTAGTTTAATTTATGGGTTTGGCTGGACAATATAGTGTCAAAAATACTAGTTGCGTTTGTAAAAAACGAAATGAAGCTCTTAATGAATATATAGTGTCAATTAATAATGATATTTTGATTATCATGTAGTGGGTGCAAGATTTTAACGGGAAAATCTAGTGTAACTTTCATCTCACCTTCATGGCCTCCCTTTAAAATGGTTGTCTCAAGTCTTACTTCGGTGAGTGCAGCAAGAGCTGAGTTTCGAGTCGCACTCGGAAGATAAGTGGCGAGTTCTGAACTCGCTTCGGTAGCCGTGTTGTCCTCAGGGTCGGTGGTGTTGGACGCCTGCAAGGAACATGGATGTTTTAAGCACGGTGATCATATTTAAGCTTTAACCCCTGTTAAATTGGGTATGAAACAATTCGTTAAGATTCGGGGTCTTCATTTTCGAAATGTCATATCTGTGATTTGGTAGATTGTGTCTGCCGGGTTTATTGGTAGACAAAACAAAGTAGATGCAAAAAGTTAAAGCAGCTTTTTACAAGGGATAAAGAATTACCTCGATATATTGGCGAAAACTTTTTGATTGCTATTGCATAATATATGCATAACAATGTGAAATTACAGCAGCATAGACTCACAACATAAATCCTTCCTATATTTTTTATCAGTTAATATTTTTTGGCTTATAGGAAAACGTTGACATTTCACTCAAAATGTCAAGTATATTGACACACATATAAGGGACTTAATAAAAGTTCAACCTTAAATGCCAAAATCTCTTGCACTATAAAGCAAATAATCGACTTTTTTAATTTTGCAAGACAACTTACGATTGTGATCTGAATGGCGTCGGTATCGTTGTTTGCTACGTCACATTGTATGACGAGTGTATGACGTAATGCGTAAGGTCTGAATAGTGGGAGGGATCGAACAACAAGACAGAGGTCGTGGACATACATTCCCTGCGAGGAATAAAACAGCGTTAGTGAAATAAAAAAAAAAATAGCATACAGACCAATTATTCACGTATCGGTAATGTAGCTTGTCACATTAATTGAAGATAATACAAGTTCGTCTTGAAACGTCTTAATTAAGGTAATGTCGATCTACTCGACCCTTTTGACTTTAATATTCATTATCAAACAAATTTGGAGATGAAGCACATTTTTTTGTTAAACCAGTACATATAACTGTATTAAAAAAATATGGTAATAACTGAACTTATTTAGTTTATTATAATATGATCAATTTTTTTTTGTAATAACTGAACTAGTTGTGATCAGATGAAGAAAAAAATGGAACATTGAAGAAAACAATTTTATTAGAAATGTTATTTTTTTTTGTTAGACCTATTTCTCAATTTGGACATAATATGCAAAGCTGGGTTTAACTTATGCAAAACAATCGAAACTGTTTTGAATCATCCATGAAACATTTCACCATTTTAACCTATTTATATCACTGTGATTTCGGTAGAGTATCAGGCAGGCGCAAGTTTTTTAAACATGAAAGCTTATTCCGTCTCAAGTCCTTGGCAACTTTGAGCTCTGTGTGTTTATTCCAGTGTTACCAAAGCACGAGCCAGCGTCGCACTTTATTCGCACTCGCGGTCGAGAAAGACCAATAAGCTTTGCAGATGATAAGGGCAAGTGCCATTATGCGCGTGCCTATGGAATTCCACAACCCGAACGCGAACTTTAAAGCAAATGCTCACAAGTGAAGAATGTATCAGCTCTTTACTGGCAACTTGCTTGGCCCAAATAAATAGAAGGCCTGGTGGTTTTAAACTTCAGTATCTAAGCGCTGCAGAAAAATTAAACGTCACGAGTTTTGGACGTTGGTTTTGGAACTAAATGACTTAAGGACGAAAAGACCTTTAAACTAAATGACTTTAAACTAAACGACGTGAACTATAAATGGTTGAGATACAAAAGCATGGTACTGTAGATCCCATTCAATATGAAGTTGCTTGTACTAACAGAATGTAACAAGCATTGGCGTATGGTTATTTCTCGACTAGCTCCCTTTTAAACTTGCGTAGCTCAGTTAATAGAGCGACAGTCCCGGTATGATTGGGGGTCGTGAGTTCGAACCCCACAGCAGGATAGTTGTTTTTCTAGCCTGCCCTACTTGCATCATTGGTCCACATATTGGGTGAGACTGCGATGGCTTTTGGTGTACTGGTTGAGAACCACAGCTTTAAAATCTTAGTCTCTCATCAAAAAATCGCTCACCTTGGTGACTTCGTCCTTGTTGAACATACAAGTGACACGAGCGCAGTTGTGACTCGGCATCGCGTGGTTTGGCCGGCATTCCTTCACCGAAGCGACGAAACGCAGCTTGGGGTCAAAGGGGGACTCGGGGTCCGGCCCCTGACACACCCCCTTGGCCTTGCAGTGGGGGGTGAAGCACTCTGGGGGAGTCAGAAGCTTGCAGGTCTGTCGAGAGGGGCAGCGCAACATGTTGTCCATCTTGTGGTTGTAACAGACTGGGGGACCGCACCAGACCTGGGGTAAAAATGGGGGTTGGGGTTAAATTTGTCAGGGGTTAAGACTGGACTATGTTAAAATATTGCCTAGAAAGTTTGATTAATGTTGTTTAAATGGTATATTTTTGCATAGGAGATCAAAGAGTAAAATGGTTTCGTTTGGTAATAATTGTTCAATTGCATTTCAACTACAAGGGTGAGGATTTAAACGTCATTAAAGTTAAAAAATATGACCCCTAAAGTAATTGACGACATAAACTCAATGTTCGAAAAATTGTACATGTTTACAGTATATAGAAGCTGCACCCAGGAGCAGTAATCAAAGTACTTATTGAAAGCAAGATAGACTGTCACTTACCTTGCTGCATTCGGTCTTCCCAGAGTGGCATTTGCACGAATTGCAAACTTCGTTCCACTGTGTTCCGTGTGGATACGAGATGCCCTTTGATACGCAGGCAAGTTGTGGACCATCAACTGAAAATACACAAGTTCTGGTTAAATACTGATGTTTACCGTTTGATCTTTACTTGTTGGTTTGAGCTACAAATTACAGCTTAATAAAGACTACAAATTTATTTATGTTTTTCGTATTTAAACAAACATGGCATTTTTTTAGGTATCCTTAGCTTTAAACATTTTCAATTGTCATGGTTATTTAAAGCCTGTATAATTGGAATTGGAATTTTTCGGTTTGTACATTTCCAAAATGTGTCGATATTTTCCACGACTTCAGCTTAACCTCACATAATCCATTGTCACAACTGAAGTTTATCGAAAACTAACAAGGTCTACATTTTGTTTCGATTCACCCCATTTAAAACATATTTTTCCATAATTCCTTAGTTTTAAATCCACGTATTGCCTTACCTCTGTCGCACTTGGGCCCGCTCATGCCTGCTTGGCACACACACTTGTATCCATCCACCAAATCCATACAAGTGCTTCCATGGGCGCAAGGGTTAGACAAGCACTCGTCAATATCTGGACAAAACAAGGATGTTCGTAAAATCGGGACAAAAATGGACAAATGAGATGAAAGGTTTTTAGAAGCTTTTCTGGTAAATAAAGCGCTATAGAATTCTACACATCTTACAGTTCTGAAATTACTCATTTGTTTCAGTTATTTGTGTACATCGCTTTTATGGCGAACGAAACGAGTTTTTTTCAAGAAAAATGTCGATAATTTAGAAAGCCTTTATTAAGCACTATAAACCATGAAGGCCATTGACAGTTTAAATAATGTTTAACATCTGTATTTGCTTCAGACAAATATTGACCAAATAAAGATGATTTATTGGACCTAGAATGGCTTTTTACCAAAGCAGTTAAACCTGTCATGTTTAAAAACGCCATAAAAATGCTGCTGAAATCGCAAAAAAAGACTGATATGATCAAATAAGACGCGCAAAATGAAAAAAAGAATGAAAATCGATTTAAACCAGTGGTGATAATGTTCCACGCAAACAATCTTATATTTACCTCGGCGCGTTCAAAATTCAACCGCTTTATCCCACAATCTACCATCGACCCCCTAGGGGTTCCTGGCATGCGACTTAGGGGGTAAACGACGTAACCCGAGTGGCCCCCGGTGGGTCCGAATGGGGCCAGGTGCCCTAAGGTCTCAGGCTACCGTGTGCGCCCCCTAAAAGCCCCCCAAACCCCAGGTTTGCGACGGTGGGTCTGGACAACTTCCTTGTTCTCAGGCAAGCAAAACGAAAAGTGGCGAAAAAAATTTAAACGCCAAAAGCAAGTTTACGCGACCCGACAAATAGTCGGAACTTTTTTCGCTTGACTTCTGAGCGTTTTTTTCCTCTTTTGGCAAAACTTCTACAACAACCCTGCTCTGTTTTTCAACCTTACTTTAAAATCCTTTTAAATCTCCGGGCATTTTAACTTCGTGCCTTATGTAGGAGTAAAAAATTAATTTTGAAAAAAAAGCTTTTTTGTTTACTGCCGGTAATTGTTTTTTTATATATTTCACTACTTGAACATTTTTATAGCCTAAAAATTGGCTCTTTCTTTCAAGGTTTTGTGTCATACTATCATTGTTAAAGTGCAAAAAGTGAGCTATTTGTATGACAGTGTCTCGTAAAAATCTTACAAAAATAAAAAAGCGCCGCTAAAGGAAAACAATAACAAACACTCAAAGTTTAGAACTTTTCTCTATATTTAAAAATATAGTACAACTTTATCTATGAACTTACTTATCCTGCAGTCAGGTCCAGCGAAGCCTGGCAGACATATGCACGTGTAGTGGTTGATTCCATCCACGCATTTCCCACTGTTGTAACTGCAACGCAACAATACACGGGTAAGTGGCCGCAACACACTTTTAACTTGTACTTAAAGTATGTTGTTAAAAGTTAAACTGTTCAAAAATGCAAAGATTTGGCGAGTATTTTATTTGCGTTTAAAAAAAATGATTACCCTTTTTAAAAGTATCAGCATTTTCAAGATTCTACATTAGGTATAAAGTACGACTTGGGCTTTTTATATGTAGTTAAAAATAAACACACAATATTTAAAAAAAACAGAAATTACAATCACAAAACTCACCAGGGATGGGGATTACAGTCGTCCTCATCTGGAAACAAGAAAAACATTATTAGAAATAATAAAACACATTAGAGTGGGGTTACATATAGAAGGGTTAAAAGTATTACAGTTAATCTTAGAAGGCGAAACAATAGACTTTTAGGAAATGCGATTTCGATAATTTAAATGTTAAAAATAGATAATTTAATTTTTTTTTTAATGCCATCGGACAAAGCGCCGCCAGAAGATTGCCACAAAATTTAAATTTTGAAGAAGAAAAAGTTAAATCGTGCGTTGAATAACATTTTTTTGGGGAAAGGCAGGTGCTTTATGAAAAGCGGAGTTCTCATAAAAACGTGTATTTTAAAGGAGAACAAATCAGACACGTTTTGGATTTCACGCGTAATTACAATCCTTGAAGGCGCCCCCAAAATAAAACATCTGTTAAAGTCACGATTCGAACACCAAGTGACGTCATAAAAGCTTGCACTCGAGTGCGCTACTGTGACGACACAAAGGAAGCTAAACATAGCTGGTCGTTCAAGGCGTTGTAACGTGGGAATAATGTACAAGGGTGAGGAAATATAATTAAACTTTGGAGCATAATGGTTGGAGGTTGTAGTTGGACGTAGAAAGAATATCAAAACCCATACAGAAGTATGTAGCATTTTGAACGTTTCAAATAACTCTCTATTCATTTACAACATTGTCTAGTTTTCAACATAAAATTAAGTTAAATTAAGGGGAAGCACCGTATGTGAGAAAGAATCTTTAGCGGTTTATATATTTTACCGTGTGTCGATAATTGATACTGGACAATTTATCGTTATAAGTCAATAATTTTTGACTTTCTTTTATGTCAAGACATGTTTCGTTGATTCTTGGCCGTTTTCGAGGCCAGCATATTAATCTGATTATAAGGGATTTGTTTAGACTATTTTATTAGTGACCCCACTGGCAAAAGAAATCATCTTTTTGCCTAAAAAATGACGCATTACTCTTTTAAGGGTAACGCGCACATGCACATGCGCACTCACAATCGCGCAAACACACACACACTTATTGAGACACATGTGCGAACAAGCTTTAGGAAGGTTTACTTGGCGCCCTATTAAGCGTAACGGCGATGAACTGAACAAACGCCTTCTTATCTCGGCATCTGATCGCAAATAACTCAAGCCCCTTTTAACTAAGCGTAGAAGGGGTTTGAATTTATCTGTGGCTGAGCGTTAGCAACATACAGAAGAAATAACCCGGTAAAAAAACCTTCGGATTTTTATTCTTCGTATTTGAAAAGTTTTTACAGACATTTATATTTTTGCCGAAATTAAAATTTTAAAAATATATTAGGGATTTAAAGCAAAAAATGAACTAAAGTTCTTAAAACTAAGTTTGTAAAATATTTATTGGGGATTTAAAAAAAAATTGTACCATTTTTGTTATAATTTAAGTTTAAAAATATAAAATTAGGGAATTTAAAAAAAAATTGTACCGAAGCTGATAAAAATTTAAAAAATATAAAAGTGCTTTTAGACAGAATTATTTAATAAAAAACTCGAAAAAAGCGCCAAATTGCCAGCGGGATTTGCAGTTATGCGCCGCATTAAACAGGAGGTGTTGGGTTACTTGGTTGCGATGCGCAGATTTAAGTGGCTATGAGACGCATTGCTGACCACACTTCCACGTTTGTGCAGTTCGCTAGAAACCCAACACTCACTAAAGCTAATCATTAACCCGAGGTGACAAAAAGGAGAATTTCTTACGGCTTTTTTTGATCCTACCCGAAACAGAAAACTGCTTTTAAAATACGCGCGATTATTTTTAGTAGTTTTTAGCAGCGCCAGTCGTCGATTGTTACGTTTTTTGTCGCGCTGTGAAACAGTAACAGGTCATCTGCAACGATGGGGAAATTTATTTGGTTGTTAAAAGCGACGAAACGCTGTGATCAGTTTTACAAGCTCTTTCATCTTAAAATGACTCGTACCCATTTCGGGCGTTTGTTAAGCTTTTATTGTAGCAGTTTAGTTGTTAGTTTTACATCGCAATAAAAACTGTTTTTATGATAAAAGTCCGATATTTATCTGGGTTCAAAACAAACTTAAAAGTCAATATTTCCAGCTGCTTTCTTCTTTTAAAAATTAGTTTCAATTTCGTTTTTATTTTATGTTTAGTTAAAGACGTCGGGAGAAAAAAAAAATTATTCACTATTATAAAATATTTTTTTAATTTCGAAACGCCCTTTTTCTTTTACGTTTAAACAACAAAACTATAAAAAATAACCCGGATTCTATTTTTCACACTTCAAAGTCGATTTTCAGTTCAATCTAACATTTACGCAAAAAAAGACAAAACCCTCTTAGTGACGTCATAAAAACGCGCGTCGGTTTCGCTCCAGTGCTCGTCACGCTCTGTTGCACACGATATCACGTTACGCGCCTTAATGACGATAAAACGTCTGGCGCGCAGCTAGGCGACCGTCGTTTATTCAACACTTAGCCCCGCGCCCCTCAAAGCCCTCCACCCCCCAAAAAGCCCCTAAAATGCGGGGGCCGAAGCGACTAACGACCCACGGGCCGGTTAGGGAGCATCAGCTAATGGATGACAAACGGTAAACATTGCAAGGGCGAGAGGAATTCTCTTTTTGCGGCTCGTGGCGCAATTAAAGCGGGATCAGGTGTCGTTTCCCCGCGTTCCGCCGCACAAACTCGACGTTCTACGGGCCTTTGAAAAGATTTTTTCGCCTGGCCTTTTGAACTGAGAAGCAACCACAATTGCAAGTATTTTTTGGGCTGTTTTGCGCCGGGAAAGTTTAGGTTACTACGAATGGGCGCTTTGCGGCTTGTTTCATCTTTTGTGCACATAAAAGAGTTTCGTTTCAAAGCGGAACGAAACAAATGTTATCAAAGAAGTAGGAAGCATTTTGACCGTTTAAAAAACTCTTTAGGGTTGAAAATGAATAAAGAGTTATGCGAAACGTTAAAATGATATATACTTCTGTATGGGCTTTGATATTCTTACAACGTCTTACTAAACCTCCAGACAGTTTGATCCGATATAAGCGATTTGTCATCGTGTATTTTGATCGTTGATGATCACTTTTCGGCCAACCCTCGTTATGTTGCCCGCGCTACAATTTAGTGGCAAACCATATTGAAATTGCGAGCTTACATTATTAATGTCGCAATAAACTTAATGTCGAACTAAGAGCCGCAAAATTTTAATACAAATGAAAGATAAAGAGACTCTTATTACTTACTGACGGTTATTGCGCCATTTTTCGTTTTTATGGAGAAAAATATAAATTTTTTTTCAATTATCACTAGGAAAAAAAAACTATTCATTTATCAATCAACCCAACCTTCAAAATTAACCATATTGTTGCAGGCAATGTATCACTATATTTTGTATTTTTTGCCATCTTTTTGGTGGTTATAGCAATTCATAAGAATTGGGCGGTCAATGTTAATCGAGCTGCGGCTTTTTTCATTATGAGCAAACAATCGTTATGACGTAATGAAGTTTTTGGCATTTATATTTGATGAGCGGGTGATGTGAGTTCATTAATCACGTGCCCAACCTCACATTATAATTTTATAACTTATATAAACGACATTACTTGAATGTTTTATAAAGCATTTTTTTCCACACAAACACATAAAATTGATCGCTGTAAAGTTCATTAAGCCTACCCACAACATACGAATATTCATCGTTTTTGCTTGAGGCTAGCAATTTGAAAAAAGAACGAAAGTCCTACTATTAATTTTTTTTGTGGCTTGGCATACTTAAAGTGTGGGTTTGGTTTTGCGCATTTATCCAGTAAACAAAGTGAAAAAAATTGCAGCAGAGGTTATAACTGCTCAGACACGATATGTTTCCGGGGGCTTCTATTGCAAGTTGCTATACCACCTTTCCCGTTATAATTCAACAAAAAAAAACTTCTGTTGAATTAGTACAAGGATTAGGCCTTTCTGCGATCAGATTTACCGGCCCATCATGATACTATATAATTTTCCGGTGTCTTTAGGTTATTTAATGCCAACTCACCGTCCTGGCAGCGATCTCCTGTGAAGCCGTCCTTGCAATAACAGCTGAACGTGTTTCCATCCCCGACACATGTTCCGTTGTTTAGACACGGCTGGTCACTACACACTGAAGTCTTGCCTGCACAGAAACAACAAGACTCGGTTGAAGGTGGAAGTAAAAACGATTGGTTTGTTTAGTAAAGTGTATTTTTACGTAAACAGAGCTAAATGGATTGTATTGCATGAAAAACAAACATTTTTTTTTACTTCATCCTTCTAGCTGTACTATGTTGTAGTAAATTGTGTTTTGTTCTGCTTAAATGTTAGTAAAAAGCAACCAATTATTTTTCCAAAAGACAGCTTTATCAGACTTTTGTATTTAAAAATAGAATCCTATTTTTAGGTAACAAATAGTATAGTAACGGCAGTTTTACGACCAAGTGTAACCTAATTTCTTTCAATTACCCAACTGGCATCTGTCTTTGTATAACAACACACATTTTCAACAGACATTCTACCAAACAAACAGTAGAATGTTGGACTTGCTACCCGAATATTTGTCAGCTTGAAATTAAACAGTTCGTCGAAAGCGCGGTGATTTGGAGCTGGCTCCTGTTTAACTGTTAATTAATCAAGGCCGACCTGACATGTTCCCACGAAAGGCCGGGGACACTTACTTAATGAAAAGCTAGCAAACGTCATATTACTGATCACGTCTTAACCATAGCGTGACTCACCATAAGTTTATTACGAGTTACAATGTCGCGCTATCAGACCGCATTTATGTGGTTTAAAACGCTTCTTTAAACAGATACGATTTTGAGCCTTATTAGATTTTTTTGATTTTTTCAACTGACTCTCCAAAAAATTACACCGAAACCGGATAAAATTTTTTTGGGGGTTTTTGTAGCGGAAAGCAGGGTTAAAAAGCCAAAAATCAGTTAAAATGGTTAATATTTCGGAGAAATTATGTAAATGCTCAAAGTCGCATCTGTTTATTTTTAAAAAAGGTTAAAATCGAAAAAACTGATCCCTGGTGTCTTTAAAACTGCCATAAAGGCAAAATTGAGGCTGAATAGGCGATGTGTGCCTTATTAAATTTCCCGGTTTGGGTGCGGTCGTATAATGACAACCATAGGTGGCTCTTAACTTGCTCACAAGCTGGAAGTTCTGCTTGTGAGATTCTATGGGCGGATATTATTACAAGGAGTGCGTATTCAGGTGGTTGCCATGAACAGGTAATTGAAGAAATTTTATGGTTTTCGTGCTTGCTTTTTACTTTCTTCTTGGAAGCAACGTTGACAGGTGAAAAGGCGAAAAATTTCGTATAATTGCAAAAGTTGAGAATTTTCAAACTATTACGTATTTGAGAAAACGAAAACAAAACATCTGACTGTTATTAGTATAGGGTTAAACGATTAAATCTCTATCCTTTTTAATCTCTAGGGCTCTGGTTTATTTTGATTTATAAAGGTTTTACATGTTTCGAACATTTATTTTCAAGTGAGATTTGTCGATAAAAATGCAGTTAAACTATTACCTTTGCCTATTTGGAAACTTTTAAAACATTTAACCAATCTATGGCCACTCGCTTCAGACTTGACAGGATGCTTAATTTTAAGGAAAAGCAACTATAAAAAGGTCGATTTAGTTCGTTCAAAACCTAAATGGTTAAGCTCTGTGTTTTAAAGCACTTCAAATATATTAGCGAAGATGACGACAATCAACCTCCCTTTGTACTTACGTTCGGTGCAGATCTTTCCGCTCCAAGGCTCCTTACATCTGCAAACGTACCTCCCCCTGCCACCAGACGGCGTACAAACGCCCTCGTTGTCGCAAGGATTCTCGTCACAAGGATTAACACCTGGACACATAATATAAGGTGTTGAGTGGTGGGATTAAAAGCGGGTGCATGGGAAATAAACCAAAGCAGACACAGGTAAAAAATAAAAAATAAGAAGATTTGCTACAGAAGTTTTGATGTACGTTTAAGCAATTTAAAAACACGAGGATTAGCACGATTTTTTGCCTTACAACTCGTTAAAAGTGTGTCATGTTTAAAAATGTACAGTTTTATGTTTAAAAATGTACAGTTTTATGTTTAAAAATGTACAGTTTTTTACAGAGTGTTCATACAGCTTATGTATATAACGGAGGCAACATATAATATGTGGATTACTAAATATTTGTTGGATGTACATCATGAATCGGTCTTCTGATACAAATACACGGTTAAAATGTCTAAGAAAATGACACAAAGTTTGAATTGCTGTGTTGTTTAATTTTGTTGGAACTCAGCAATTAATTCACCGGCAAACTTGCTTTAAAGTTCACAATTCGTCGCAAAATCACAATCGTGTGTTAACTCGAGGCTACAGTTCAGTTCCGGGTTCATTCGGCGGCAAAATCGTTAACAACCTTGCCTTGTGTTTGTGTCAGCACTCAGCAGGTGACAAGCCGGCACTTTGTAGTCACCAGGGGCAACTTGGCTCAAGATTTTGCACCAAACGCTTTTATTCCGCCTTCGTTATTCGCCGAAGCGATTTTCACACGATTCAATCGCTAATCCCAAGGCCTGATTAAGCAGCGGCCCATTTTAAGCCAGCACACTTTTAAGGTAGGTTTCGTGATCAATCTAGCCAAAATGCGGCTAAAGTTTTGAAGTTTTTTTCTAAAGTTTTCTGTATCTATCAGATGTATAAAGGTTTAAGGGGCTTTTAAAAGAAATAATGTCAAAAAGTAAAAATTTGACTTTTATTAAGAACTTTAAAAACAACACGAGAATAAGTTGGGTATTTTGTCTTGGAGAATTTTGATAATTTTTATTCTAAATATTTATCAGCTAAATAATACAAATTTTATAGCGAATATAAACGGGGAAAAATAAAAAAGGGCCAAGTTTTAGGCCGGCCCAGTTTAAATCGGCCACAAGACCTGGCCGTTAAGTAGCCGTTGGCGAAGTTGAACCAATCTACGGTTTAAGGTGTAAGTTGGTGCTAGCAGGTGCGAGACATCCGGATAAGTCCCAGTGAAGCGTCAATTATCGAATACCACGCGAAGCTTAATTGCACGCTGCGACGTGTTACGTCATAATGCAGAATTCGCGCGATAATGGTGACGTGCCAGAAGCAAGCTTAGCTACGAGAAATGTTGGGAACTTTTTTGTTGATTTTCTGCATTTTTAGCGCTTACAACCAATTTCATACAACGATAAAGGCAATTGTAATTAAGTTTTACATAATATTTCACAGGATCCGTTTATTTTAAAGCGAAAGGCTCGATCTCTTTAGCCTTTTCGGAAGCAATTGAAGCTTTTTTGGGCACTGTTTGCTCAGCGTGACATAAACATCATAAAAAAGATGAAAATTAGGCTGGAATCTTGGTGAAAGTCCTGGTAAACTCAACTTTCACAAGCGCCATGTCCAGAGCAAAGTCTGTCGCGCAAATTGCGTGTTCCGGGCGCCACGAGGTCATTTCAATTCAAAAAGACGCGACAAAAAGGTGCGAAGATCATGATTAAGTCTGCGCGATCGGCACAAGTCCATCACAGCGGATTAAAACACGAAAAAGCGACGCGACTTCAAAGCTACTGGCGAGTCTACGACTGAAAGAGCGAAGGTAACTAACACGCGATTCAACATTCAAGTTCTTGTAAGAAAAAACGTGCAAATTCCTGCGAACAATGTCGCAATCTCGGTGGTCGGACTTCAAAGCTTGCAAAAGGCTAACTATGACGTCATAACGGGGTTCCGATGGCCGGGGGGTCGCAGGGGCCCCAGGTGGGCCAGGGTCTCCCCTTTCCCCCGACCCCCCGGCCGACGCCAGTCCCCGTTTTTTTTTGCGATATTTGAAGCCGTTAGTTTATCCGTGGTGTTCTGACGTCATTCTAAGTAGATATAAACGTTTTTTTTCCATAAATGGAAGAAGAAGTTGCTCTAAGGATGAGTCAGACGATTTATTTGTTAAAAACGTGTTTAAAAAGTTTTTTTTCGGCTATTGTGACGAAAAACGATACAAGGTGATTTGTTCAAGTTGTCTACGCACTAACTCATTTTGGGAACTTTTTTTCTTTTGTTTAAACTGTGTGCTGTTTAAGTTTTTGACAAGAAAAACACAAGCTTAGAAAAATAAAATGGCAACGAAAGAAACACAATTAAATTTTTGTGAGTTTAAATAAATTTTGATTCGAATGTTTTAAAGTTGTTATCCATTCACACACAAATAAAATATAACTTTAAGCTCTTGGTTAAATCTCAGCAACCGGGTTGGTTATGCGCGTTCAGGAGCAGCTTCCATCACACTAATCACCAGAAGATGAAAAAAGCGATAAGAAACAAAATACCTAAGCTCCTAGGAATGCGAAGGGAGGCAGACGAAGCAATGTTGAACTGCAGAAGCATGGCCATCCACATTATCACCCTTCCAATCTTCACCCACACTGCAGCTCTATTGCTGTGGGGTTTAAGGGGTCTAGGCTGGGGTATCGTATGTCGCCCCATACACCTGTGTTTGCTCTGGTTGGGGCAATAGCGGGGGCTGACTGAACGCTTGAAATATGCCCCAGGGGTTTGTTGGGTGAATATTTCGGTTTCCCCAAAACAGCTGGCGACGATGTGAGACTAAACCACTTTAAACCGGTTAAAACAGGATTTAACTGCAAATAGTTGAACTTCGTGTTGGTATTTCGCCACCAAAGGGTAATTGAAAGTTTTACGGGGTAGGTTTAACAATAGGATAAGATTCTATTTTGTCTGCTTAAGTGTGAATTATTCAGGACATTCTACTGTTATTAAGTCATTAATTGATTATTCGAGATGACAACTTTATTATAAAAAAAGTTAAATGGAATTTATAGTTTTTCTAAAAGGGTACAACACTAAAAGGTCAAATACCACTAAACGAAGCGCAACCCTCAAAACGATGTTTAAAAACGGATAAAAAACAAAAAAATCGCTTTAAGAAAACTGTTGAAAAATTATGCACAAAACGCTTTTAAAAATAATAAAACATTGCTTCGAAGTTTGTTCCACAAGCAACCTACGTCACTCGCATGACGTCACGCCCCATTGACTACGTCACAGAGGGCGGTAATGCCGCGAAATCCTCGCATGAAAAACTGTCAGTATCGCGTTTCAGGGAATCGTTAATCGAACGTTATGGACCAGGGAGGAGGGGGTTTAGGAGGGAAATTAAAATTAGAAGTAATTTCCTAATAAAATAAATTTAAACAAAAAAATAGTGATTTTTAATATTTGTTTTCCTCCATATTCAGTTAATTCAAAACAAGGGTGGTTTTGTTAATATGCGATTTACCACCTCACTTTAAACTTGTGCCCTCCTAAAGTTATTCCCTGGCTGAGGATGAGTTATTACAAGAGCGGAAGACGCGGATTTGCCTTTACGTAATAACTCCAACATTCCACGTGTGGGGTTTATTAGGGGTGACGGAAGTGGGGTCAACTTAGGGGCAATTTGGGTAAATGGGGGTAAAAACCGTTGGGGTTAAGCTGAAGACTGGTGCGGTATTTAAAACGCTTTTTTATGGTAATTACAACAAGGCCACACAAACTAACATATTTTAACATAAAATGTTCGATTAGAAATGATGATTTTAAGTATTATTTTGGAAATCTTGACTTTTATCTTAGCTATGCTCTTATAAAAAACACATAAATCAACAAAACAGCTTAAAAACTGAGTATTTACATGAGATGCATGTTAGAAAAAAAAGCATTTTTTCCTAGTCCAGCGAAATAAAAAGTTAATTGTTTCCAAACGTACAATGGTGTCGGGTTAAAAATATACTTTGTAAAAGTAAGCGCAAGTAAAAAAAAGCATCTCGAAGCCAAAATATCATCGGGTGTTTAGTCAATAGTCGCGCCCTTTTTACAAAACTACAATGAAAATGAAGCGAGCCCGGAACGGGTTCTGATTGGTCGGTTGGCACGCTGAAGCGCCGCCCTGACATCGGATATCGTGGGATCTTGGTGTGATAGCGGACAGGCCCACACTTGCCCGATTTGGCCGGACAAAAAGGCCCCCTAGGGACACCAGGCCACGCGATGGGAACTTAAGCGTGCTGTGTTTAATCTCTGTTGGGCTTTTAGGTATTTAAGCAGCTGGGAAGCATTTTTCGCGTAAGGAATTTCAAAATCGTAGCTTAAAAGCTTCCAAGGCCATTTAAAAATTATATTTTACGATTTATTAGCCATTGGAGCATAATGGCTGGCTTATAGAATTGGTTAGGCGTAGTTAGAATGTCAAAACCCATGTAGAAGTAGGTATTATTTTGTCATGTGTTGGAAATCATACACATTATCCTTGGTCAAAAAGCGACTTCAGAAGCTAAGATCACAGTTGTTATACACGTATATGAGTGTATCTTTCATTTGTCGTTTAAAATCATGTCAAAAATGAACAAAGAGAAATTCGAAACGTTCAAAATCTTACCTATACCTTTATATGGGGTTTGATATTCCTAAGAAGCCTTTTCGCAATCATTTCTTTCAAATGTGAAACCTACAGCAGCTGGAGAGCATATTTTAGGTGTGAGAAAAGCCAAATTAACACGGGAGTTAAAATATCGCCTTAAAGCGGCCATTAGCGCCACAAATTTGCGCAGGTGGTTTAGGAAGTTGGTTTGCGAGGTCGCTTTGGTCGGATGTGTGAATTTCTGGGCGCAAATTACACCTGGCTTCATGGTGAAATATTCGCCCGGCGTTTTAGTAAGCTCTGCTGAAAATTACTTGGAATTATAAACTGCGTCAAAAAAGTTGAATGGCATACATAATTAAATATAATAGGTGCGCATTTTTTACATGTAATAGGTTCTGACTTTTTTCACTTAAATATTAAGAAAAGTGCTTTAGTCCATATTTGTCGATTACTTCTTATTAGCCAACCTTTCCACAGGTTTCCGCCTTTTAATGTTTACAATTGCACAAAAATAGCATTTACACAAAGCGTGGGCATATTGGGGCAATTCTCAACACCTTTTACACGAGACGCTATTCTATACTTGCGCATAGGGCTGGAAATACATCGGTGAAACGACTCATAAGCACAACACATCACAGCACTTGTAATACGCGCTGTGGGGCGGGCTTATATGGCGTCTGTGTGTCCGAGGTACGCTACAGACGCCAGAACCCGACGCCTCATGTATCGGATTAATGGCGCGTCGTAACCTCTTGTTTTTTCCCACCAAGTGACAACGGAGGCGTGGAAATGAGATATTGAGACGCTGCTTTAAATTCGTCATATTTGGTGTCCTGTTGTAATTCACACCTGTGTGTGTTACGTCGGTGTGGTTTACAGTGGCTGAGTTCACCAGACCAGGAGTAATTTTTGATCAAGATTTTCAAACTTTTTTATCTCTTAAAAAAAATTGGAGTAAGTTTAAAGCTCTTTATAGAAACAAACGTTAGTTTTTTTTAATTAAATTTGAATAACGATGTTGATTTTTACCTATTTTATTTTAAACAGTCTATTAAATAGAACCCGCCCCGAAAAAAAAATACCGCTTTAAACTTAAAAAAATGCAAACAAAAAATATAAAAGTGGACTGCTTTTAAAATGGCTTATCCTTATGCGACTTCAGATCCTGTGGTTTTAAAAAGGCGGCGTCACAGACTGTGTAGTTAGCTTTGCTTGAGATTTGATGGACGTTTAACGACGAGATTTTTCGGCGACTTTTTAAAACTCTTTAATTGCTCACCAAACCAAAATACCGACGCGCAGTGAAAACCACTCAAAACGCTCAGTTTTAAAAAGTGGCGGCGAATAATCCGTGTGTAGTGGCCGGGATTTGGCGAAGATTTGAGCGACGTCAAAGAAACGCTCTCATAAATCGCGGAAAATCGTTGATTATTGCCGAACAAAGGGCGCGATTTTTTTCCGCAGCTGTGTCGCGATTTTTCGCCCATATTTCAACCGGTGTCGCAATCCTAACCATTTCGCCATATCCACTCAAAAAACAAATCCCTAACAAATCCCGGCGGTTTAAAAGCGCGTCAGGAATCCCTGGGCGCCCTGAGTGGCCCGCGGCGCCGCCAGACCAAAGGACTCACGGGAATTGCAGGTCCTTCCCATCCACGGGAGGGCGCAAGAGCACAGGAAGTTGTCGACGAGATCTGTGCAAGTTCCTCGACCTCTGCAAGTTGTTGGAGAGCAGTTCTTCTCGTCTGTCATAAAAAGTCGCAGTTTTAGGAAAAAAATCATTATTGTGTTTGAATTAAACTTGACATACTCTGTGGTACTTTTTAATTTTTTACGTCTGTTTACTTTCATTCTTTTAAAGCGACAAAGTTCTACCATTAAAATGTCCACTCACAATTGATTTAATTTCTGGAACAAATTTCTACAAAATTTTGCCGTCTAAGTTAAAAAATTAGTTTTTATAGTGGTATATTATGTCTTAACTGTCAAACGCTTAAATTAATTTCCAATTTTTAGTTATAATCACTTTTAAACCAAAAGTTTACCAAAACTTCCTTCCATGGTAACTATTTTGTAACACATTCTGTGGATTGTGGCAATTTAGCGGCCTAGTTTAACCAATAACCTAATCTAAAGCTCCAAGAGAAACAGGTCAAATAATAAATCGTTTGACACTTTTTGCATTTATGAGAGGAAATATTATCCGCTTTCGCTATACGCTCTGTAGGCTTTTAAATGCACTTTTAACTGTCTACAAACAACATTACAGAGAAATGAAAGTGTAATAAAGAACTTTTAAAATTCGATGCAAACAAGAAATACGAAAATAGTTGCCAACTTATGGGGGAATCCCCGCCCGCTATGTTCGCAGGTGCGGATTTTACGAGTAACGTCAATCAAAGTGACACTGCCACAAAACCGCGCGATTTATTGTGTGACGTCATTAAAATGGATTACATAACTGGTGCAGGGGGTCGTTAATTTTATTGCAGAAAGCTGTTGCTGGGGGTAAAGTACATTGGTGGATTTAAAAGCTTGTAAATCCAAACGAAACTAATGGAGGTAATAGATTTTAAATATTAGTTCGCAATCATTTTTGTTTCGAGGTTTGCAAACTTTTTTTAGCTGAAGTGTAAAACATTACACCAAAAAAGAAAATAGTATCTTCTTTACACCGAAGAAATTTTAGAATCGTGGAAAACAATTGTGTTTAAAAAAAATTACGTTGAAATTCATTTTAATTCTACTGGTCAATTAAAAAGTAATACGAATATTGTTATAACTATAAATGTAAGCAATAGAAGAAACCCCTGTTAAAAAAATCGCTGAATTTAAATATTTTTTTCTCAAACAGCTAAATAAAGCAAATGTGTTATCACTGTAAGTGTATAAATGAAAGGTTTGCTCAAATCCTCACCATGTTGGCAGAACCTTCCGGCGTATCCTGGCGAACATACGCAAGTGAACGAGTTCATTCCATCTACGCACGTACCTCCGTTCTCGCAACGCGCGTATACGCAATCGTTAACGTCTGCAATTAATACGATTGAATGTTATTTGAAGCCAGCAATGCATATTATACAACAGTAAATAGCTTAACAACAAAAACAAACGGTGTTACCTTTAAAACAAAGGGGAAATTTTACTACTGTTTAAAAAGTATGGATTTTGGAAGGTAGTAAAGCTCAAACCTTTGTTAGTTTTAACCCTAAATTTTCAGAATTAGCCAAGGTTTTGACCTGTTAGTTAAAGGAATGACAAACCCTTTAAACCAAGACGTTTTTTGTACACATAACACAAAACTAATTTCAGATAAACTACAAGAAGGCACGATAAAACGGCGCCTGTAGTTTCCAACAATCCACGTCATCTATTTCCCCCCCCTCAAACATCGCTAATCATTGGCTACGTTCGCCATGCGTACTTCGCCACGCAACATTCAACTACAACGAGGCAGGATTTAGAAGACGACAATTTGTCCCCGGGGACGTGAAATTGGGGGTGTTTAGGGGCCTCTACGCATCAGCGCACAACGACCGGATAAACGGTTGCAGTAATTGCTGTTTAGTCTCGCGACGCACGGGTAATAGTTGGGGGGTGCCGTGTTTGCAAGGAAATGCCACGCGTGTTTTCCAGTCTACAGTTGCCCATATTTGGACAATACAATTGACATAAGATCTTGCTGAAACTTGTGATGCAATCATACGAAGCCTTCACTATCTATTTTTACCTGGTATTAGGAAATAAATAGACTGAACAAATAAAGCAAATCAATTTTCCAGATTTATTTAGTTTAAACTTTCCCTCAATTTGACAACGACAGATGTCTTCTCTCAAAGAGATTTTTGTGATTATTTTAACTCTAAAAACCCCTCAAAGTGTGAAACAACAATAGCGACTTCAAACGAAGTCATTGCGAATAAAAACGCCGCAATTTTCGTCGAATCTGATCGTGCCGGTGTCAGCCCGGTGCGCGCGCGGCATCTGTCCGCCGTATTGTGACGTAACAAGGTGTCAGGAGGGCGACGTATTCCCTGCACCCCTGTTGGCGCTAAGGCGATGAATTATTTAATGCGGGGTCAAACGACCGTTGACCACCTAGGCATGATGTAACGGGACACCGAGCCACTTTAGGGGGGCAAAGAAGCACTTTGACGCGCAATTACCCCCCGCGCCAATGCGGAAATAAAATCGCCGGGGAAATTGTAGCGAATTTACGAAAAATCCTTGCAAAAAAAATGCAAAAAAGTGACTTTAAAAAAAATTTGATTCTACTTGTCTTTATCTGTTCCGCTTGTAAAAATGTTAGTTGCAAACAAGCAAAAAATTAGGAACAATGGCGCTTTTGTAAAAACAGACAATAAACAACACTTCAACACTTTGTTAAAACGCAAAAAACAAGGGAAATCGAAACTAGAGCATCCTGTAAAAAATCCATTTTAACGTTGCCTTTCAAACATGGGTAGGGCGTCATTTAGTTGCTGGTATCAGGTGGCAGTGGTTATAGGGCTGCTCGGGACCACACAGGCACAAGAGAAAGGAAAAAAGGGCTTACTTTGATTGTTTGTGCTAACGTAAGTTGCTAGAAGCGAGAAACTACTGACAAGCGAGGTTTGTTTCCGTTTTGCTGGCGGCGCAATTAAGCGAATAGTTTGACTCGGCGTCGGTCAACACATGCTGATGTTATTGTTGCGCCTGATGCAGATGGGAAGATTGCATGGGGTTAGGGGGTGATGGGGTAAGGGGTTTAATCCCCTGCCGTCCCAACCACGCAACGCTCGAGCGAAAATTGCGCCGGCGTTTGAAAAAACGAGATTTTTTTTCGGCGCTTTTGCCTATTTTTTGGACGGTTTTCCAACCACGTAAAAAATGTTTTTTTCGTGCTATATCGAAATAAACGTTTAAGGTATTTTTTTGAGCGATTTTGACTTAACAGGTTTTTCAACAGCTCAAAAACACGTTGATAAAAATCGCCATGTAGATTGATCGCCAGGGTTGAAATGCTGAAAAGCGTTTTAAAAGGCCTAGGGCTGTAAGTTGGTGCTGGTGTCAAATTGTTAACCGTCTATTTAAGAACAAATATCCTAGAAACGCTTACAAAGTGTTACTATGTTCAAAAATCGCGCTTAACATCAAAATTCTACGCTAAAACATAACAAAAAAAACAGTAATTATTTGCGAAAATTCGGCACAGCTGAACAATTGAAGTAAATTCAACGCGGCAGAATAAAAAAACGTCTCCCTTTGCTGTTTTACAGCGAGGCATCGGCTGTCATGAGTCCGACTAACCCGACACCAGCGCCCGGCTGATAAGCGCTCGCTCAGTCATGGGAGAGGGACGCTCAGTGCATGGCTTCAGGGGGGTGGGGCGACTCTTGTGACATCACAATACAACAGTTGCGTTTTCACCCCCCTCCCCCCTCAACACGCAGCCGAAGAGAATGGACTGAAAACGCGACTACTTGACACAAATGTGCGGCGAAATGCCGGCGCTGGGATTAGTGGGTTGATGGCTGCTTACTTAAGCTGGTCAAGCTTTAAGGCATTGCTGCTCCGGCCAATTACTGACCAAGTGATGTCGATGGCCTCTGTCGAGCTAATCAAAGCAACATACGGCCATTAACCTTAAATTACGTCTAATCGATTTTGCGCCTTTTTAAGTGGAAAGGTGAAATTCTTTTTCAACGGTTGATGGTGATATAGCTGTGGGCGGGTTAAAAACGGTAGACGATTTAAATTTTTGAATTTTTTTTTATGCAAAATTTCAACACTTTGAATATTAAAAAATATTAAGTTTTCACTGTTGCAGTTTTACTGAAAATTAATAAAAAAAATTTCAAAAAAATTGGACACTACAAACGTTCAGAGTTGCGTTATCCTACGTACAGTTTACAACGAAATCAAACCATTTTTTAAGCATCTGTATTACCTTTTTTCTCAGGGAAAATAACCTTTTCTGTTTTACCAAATAAAGGTAAAAAAACACTCCTGACTTAACGAAGAAAAACCTAAATCTTGCAGGTGCGTTTTTTTGAGCAAACACAGCAAAGAGTTGGTGAATCGTAAACTAAGGGAAGGAGTTCGACCATTTTGTTTGGTGGCTCGAGCAGCGGCTAAAAAAACACCAGGACTTGACAACATTAGGGCCGAGTATGGGGAGATGCCGGCTAAGGCAACACGGCACGGTGGTATGGGGCACACAGGGTCGCTGGTCTATACTGTGGCTTCTGTGTAAACAAAACAACGCGAAATTGACACAATTTTTTTTCGAGTCTCTTCATGATTGCGTGAAGCCCAAACAAGTGATTGCGATACACGGTTAATATACAGAATGTGTTTGAAAAATATAGAACTTGAGTTTAACCGAATAATTTTCGTCCAGAGGTTGCATCGGTAGATGTCAAATACATTCAACAAACCAATAAAAAGTCTGTTCTTAACTAGTAAAAGATATATATATTTTTTTTCTATGGAACAATGGTGTTGCACATGGACTATAATTACATCACTTGGATCATTTAAAAAATGTTCGCAGCTCAAAGCTTGTAGTCAGACGTATAAGAATTTTTTAAGCGCATAAAAAAACGGGGTTTCAATATCTGTGGACGTTTACCTGTTGCTGTATGTTTTCAACAATCTACAATTCCATAAAATCTTAACTCGTCTCGCCGTACTAATGTTAACCACCCGTTTCGCTCGACTGATCACAACAAAACACACAATTGATCGGCCATCACTCGCGTGACGTCACTCTAATTGTGACGTGCGTGCTCAGCGAGGTGTAACGGCGCGCGGGTCGCAAATAGATACAAATTGGTTGGGGCTTGCTTCAGTGTGTGTGACATCTGTTTATAGCGCAGCGGGATTCGAAATGTCAGCGACAAAAGGATTTTTGTGCGTTACAGTGAAACTGCTGACTATAAGCGAACTACACGGTTTGTGTTGCTTGACGCGATTACACCAAGTACGTTTTTTCAATACACAATGGAAACAGGATATGTTCCTGTGCTTTTAACACAAAGACTTGACCTTTGTGAGACACTGTGGTACAACTTTTTTGTCACATTGAACCGGAGTTAAAAGTGAAAATACTGAATAAACTTGCTTGCCAAAGCAACACGCAAATTCTAGCAATCGGCAATTATTTATGGCCATTCACATTAATATTTTAAATGCATCCAAAAAAGTTAAAAACATTTACTGGAATTTACGCTCTAAAACGAGTAGAGAACAAAAAACATATATATACCAAGAAAAACGAGTTGCCTACATACTATTGTCTAAAAACGAGTTTTACTTTAAAAAAATGCAAAATCGGGCCGTGTACTCACTGAGTTGGCAGTGCCTTCCTTCGTAGCCTGGGTCGCACTCGCATTTGTACTCGTTGTCGGGTAAACTCTTGCAAGTTCCCCTCCTGCCACAAACATCGGACGCTTGGACCACATAACCCAACTCGCTCTCGTTCGAAGAAACGTGGATCGTACAGCTGTCAATCACTGCAAAACGAATTGTTACGTCACAAAACGGGAAGTTTTAAATGATGCAATGTTAAAAACAGTTGGTTTTAATAGAAATACGTCGGTTTTAAAGAATGTTTTTGAAAGTATTGGTAACGTGATGTTTTTCAGGGTTTAACGACCTTTGATATGCAATAAATCGAGGTGTGTTTTTACATAAAATTGCTTTCAAAAACAGCACATAACTAGAAACACTTTCTTTTTTGTGCCCAGCTGTGTTGATGTCGTTATTCTTGTTCTTTCGCTTGTCAATTTAACTGCAAATCGACCCCAAATATTGTTTAAAGCAGCTGTTACCAGAAGAAACTGATTTAAAGTTAACATCTGGTGTCGACCGCTTTCGCTTTGCTTTCAAACTTAAAACAGGATTTTATTATTGATTGGTGTTTGTGAAACAATAAACATGATTTAACGACAGCCGTGCTTTACATACACCATCGCCCACTTTCGTTTGGTATTTTCACTTTGCTGTTTTTATCGCATTTAGGTCGATTTACATGACACACACACACTTCAAATAAGCCGGGTTTTCTCGCACATACGGATTAACTTTTAACACTCTTGCATCGAACCGCGTTTTCTCCTTATTTCGTGGAATAACCGCCACGCCGGCTGCAGCAGGACACACGTGGCTAAGTACAGGTTATTAGGAGTTAAACGACAGTGCAATAAGCGTGCTACAAGCAGGTCTGGCGCAGATGTGCTTGTTGGAATTAACCTGCGGTTTATTTAAGTTTCAACATCGTAGCTTCGCTGTACTGAAGCTGACCAACTCACAAGTGGCTTGTCGTTTAACTGAGGCTAAATTACAAGCGCTAGAGGCCTAGAGGTTAAGTGCGCTTCAAGTTAAATGTGAGAAACAGTCGAGATTGTGTTTACGGTATTTTAATGAGCGGCGCCGATATCAAGATCGCATTTTTCCGCACGATTATGACGCGATTTTTTTTTACCTTGCGACATTTTACAAAACTTTCGCGGCAAATTGTTATTCTTCTACACGTTATTAGGTGTTTTTTTAAACTTCAAATAGTTGAAATCATTAACGATGTTTACACGCAATAACCATCAAAGTTTAACTACTCATTTTGAAGAGTTGAGCTAATAGTTATACGTCTATAATTTGCGGCATCGAGAAATAGGGTCGGAATGGTAATCGCGATAATTTCAATCAGATACATTGGCCGGGTATATTAGCTCCATACCGGGCCAAACAACTTAATTGCCGATACGGCGCTACAAAGAAAACTAGACCGACGGAATCGCGCAGTAAAGGCCATTCCCACACTCCCACGCATCGCAGACAATACTGGGCTCCAAAATCTGACGCGTCATCGCTAAAAATAACCAAGGAAAGCAGTTTCGCGTCAGAAGAGAGAAAAACTGAGAAGTTTAAACGATCACGAACTGGTTAAAAATCGCTGCCAGTCGAGATTAACTTTTTCGACCCGCGTTACCTTTTTATCGCTCGCGAGGTAATTGCCAGTTATGCGCCGTCGCCTTAATTAAGGCTGATCCACTAAAAAAACGAAAAAAAAGCTTCACGTTATTAATTGAAGCGTCTGCCTTGAGTTTGGAAACTGCCATTTAGCTTCTGGACGCCAAAAGTCGGCAAAAAATCTCGCGCTTTGGCTAATAGCCGGTATCAAGTCGGCTATAAGCGCACACCTGATCCGACGTGCAATTAACACCGGAAGAAGACGCCGCTCTCATTGGATTACGGGCAGCGTGAGCCGTGAAGGTCGACTCAAGGTGACTATTTCCAGATTCCGGACAGATTATATCCGCCGCTGGCGGCGCTATTGCTGTATTTTTTTAGTTTTTTTGACGTATGAGAAAACACATTAAAACTAAGTAAAAAAGGCTGTTAAAAGTGAAACTTTCGACAAACTTTAAACTTTTATTTGAGAAATAAAACTGATAAAAATACAAAGTTGAACCTTTATTGAGAAATAAGACTTATTTCATCAAAACCAATTTACAACAAAAACTAAAAATATTAGAAAACGCGATTTAATTAAACCAATATTAAGATAACCAATATTCCCCAAAACATAAAATCCCTGCTTTTCGTATCAATATTCAACTTGTTGTTACCTTCGCACGGTTTGCTTTCGCACTCGTTCCTCAACCTGGAGCAGTTCTTGCCTTCGAACTTTGCGCTGCAGTTGCAGTAATAATCGTCGTTCATGTTGAAGCAGTCAGCACCGTTCTGACACGGGTCGGGTTCGCAGTAACCTTCCTCACGCTAAAATAAGGGTGACAAGGGTAATAAAGCACAGTAGGGATAGGTTTTAATAAAATAATAATCACCAAGTGAATAAATTGCTTACTTTTTAAAGATACTTATTTTTTTCATTTAGTCAGAGAATGGCATTTAGACAATCATACTTAATAGTAGCATTGTACATCTGTTTTTTAACTCTTCACTACAAACCTGTTCAGTTTAAATCTCAAAAATTAGCACTATCAGTGTTTTTTTTTTTTTAAATTTAGCTACAACTTCAATTCGATTTAAATAAAGGCGGCCCAGGGTAAATTAAACGTAACAAGGAAAACAACAAGTGGCTGTCGATTTTTGCAAGATAAATGAAAAACGTTAAAATATAACGGGGCAAAACAATCATTTATCACATCTAGAGTTTCGTTTTTGTAGGAGATAACAAAACAGACATAAAAAATAAAAAACAGAAACAAAACAATTTAAGACGCGATAAAAAAATTGCCCCCCAAAGCGAACGCCCTGACGTGTTCGTGTATATTTAGAGCGCTGTTAAATGTAAACAGGGTTGTGTGGGGTGTACTACCAGGGATTGAACATATGCCACATAAGACGACACTGTTTAGGTTGGTTATTTGAGCAAACACGGCACAGAATTCCTGACATTACCCTTATGTTTGCCAGCCTTGAGCGAGATAACATTCCGAATGGACGTCATATTTAACCATATACCGAATACTGATCGTTCTACTGTGAATAGTTCGATTGAAAAATGTCGTTATCTCTTTTTTAACCTTAACAAAAGACATTCCTGTGTATTGTGCAAAGAGCTGTTTTGGGGACCAAATTGATCCACAGGTGTAATTATCAGATTTGATGTTATTAAGCCGGCACAATCCACAACAGTATAGATGAAATACAAAGTCTAATATAAGGACATCACGCAACGCTAGAAGCGGCCAATTCACAAAAGGTTAAACTTTCGGCTACAAAATTTTCTGTTAAAATAAGTCAAAAAAATACACATTACTTCGCCATTGAAGTTCTACACAAATGCCGACATGAATAATAAATGCCGACTCGAGATAATGATACACACTCGCATAAGAACGTGGCATTCCAGGCTGTGACGTCACAATGTTACGTGACGCCAATTATTACCATGTCTGTTACGCAACAAACCCTAGACTAAAATTTCGAAAGTCTACAATATGAAAAGGGCGTATATTTTGAAACACCCCAAATTGTTCACCTTTCAATAAAAATAATTACCTTTGAATTTAAATATTCAAGCAAAAAGCCTGTCTTCATTAAGAAATCCCTTTATCTAAATCATAGTTTGCGCAAACTTCTATGTTAGTAAAACTGATTAAAAACAGCGGAGAATATGTTGTCTATTTAATTAACAAAACTACAACAGGATTTTCTAAATTTTATTCAGTTAGTGTAAAAGTTTAATCAATTTTTAACCAGTTTTCAAAAAGCCAGCTAAAAACCAAGTTCACTACGCAAAGGAAATTGCAAAAAAAATAGCAAAAGCTGTCTGGAACTGACAATGACCGTTCTAGAAAAGACAGGCGTCGAAAAAATGCAATTTCCATAAATTATTAAGGTTTGAGCGAAGAAAGTTGTCGGTTCCAGACCCGGGGTGGCGATTACGTCGAGTGCCGACGGCGTGGCCAGCGATGCATGGCGGCCACACAGGCTCGGCATTATTAGCGAACACACGACGTAACAATGGGAGGACAATCGGGCTGACAATGCCCTAACGAGCCGGTAATACGCGCCTTTGCGACTTCGCTATGCGGAGGGGGTTGGGTGTGGAGTTGGGACATGGATTTGGGTGAGGATTATCCCTGGGGCTAAGTGGGTGAGAGGAGGGGTGATAACGCTCGGGGTAAGAACTAATATCGCGACATATATAGCGTTCTTTTTAAAACGGCGCTAGAAAACTAAATTAAAGAACTAAAAAAATACATTTAAAACATGGAAGAAATGGAAAAATGCGTTTATGAATTTTTTAACTGTGCTTTTTCACCAAATTTTTAGCATAATGTTGGCTCTTATTCTGCACAAGCTTTGATATAATGTCGGTGTCAGCTTTGATTTTACGTCTAACCAGAATTTAACAAGAATTCAAGAAATGTATGCTTTATGATTTTAGCAACACAATAGCTGAACTGACGAAAGTTCAAGTGCAAATTCAAGAGTTCAAAATCATTCTAATATATTCTTTAAATTCAAATCCTTGCTGTTATGCGTTTTGTTATTAAAAAACGGGGATTTTACATATGAACAAAGCGAAGTTTTACAGCGTTTTTTGGCTGTGCAATTGTAATTTCATCTGTTTTAAAGGGGTTAGGTAATGTTGGGGGAAAGCTGGTGAACGTCAAAGTCGCAGCGACGCCGTGGCTAGTGGCTTTGGCTTTCCAAGACCAGAACAAAGCGGAAGAAAGAATTGGTGATAAGCGTCGCAGTTGCGAGACTTCGTTTGATGCTTTATCCAAACCTCGCCGACCCAAACAAAAGCCTGTTGTTTCGGGGCGGGCCTCGCCGGTGGGAACCAGTCGACTTTTCTGTGCCTTGGAACGCTCGCGGCACACAACTTGGCGCAATGGCCACTGTTCGCTAACAATGCGCTAAATTTAGGCGCTAGAATGCCAAGAAATACCGGGCGCTTGACTCCAAATGCGAAAATTTGTGAGTTGCCACATTTTATCGATTAGTTGCTGGCGCTAAAAATGAATCTATTGGCTGAAGTTTGTCGATTGAAATCGAAATTGACGCAAAAGGGAACGCTTGCCACTTTCTAAAAGCGCGATACAATTTTATGCCAAAAAACCTTACGCGAAAAACGTTCGGTGTACCACCAACACATAAGAAACATAAAAACTCCACGCAGTCAGTAAGAAAAATATCTTAAAATTAAATTTAATTTAACATCATCGCCAGTGTTCTCCATTAAATCCATGTTGGAAAGAGAAAATAACTAATTTTTTTATTTTTAGATATATAATCAATATTTTCGTTTTTTTACTGCCAACACACAAGACTACTTTAAACGACCATTTTTCGGTTTAAAACCAAACTAACTGCTTTGTTTTAGTTTTAAGGCTGATTTCGTTCGCAAATAAAACAATCAAAATGCTACCTTTCGGCAAAACACGACGAAACAAATAAAAATCTGCATACCTCGCATATTCTGCCTGAAAATCCAACAGGACAGATGCAGTTGAACCCGTTCACTTGGTCAACGCACTGGCCTCCGTGCAAGCATGAGTCCACCTCACAGTCGTTGATGTTGATTGTGCAGTTCTTGCCGCTGAAGCCAGGAGCGCAAATGCACTGGTATCCTTTGACCAAGTCCTGCAACACCAAGTAGCGTAAGGTCACGTGGTTTGAAGAAGGAGAACTCGGGTATATATTCAATGACCAGACGAAAGAGTATCGTCGATTACAACAAAAATGATTAAAGCGTTTCAAACTGCATTTAAGTCTTCTTTATTGTTTAGTTAACTATGTCATTTTGTCTAAACCCTAATGTTACTTTATCATTACATTTACAGACAGCATGAAAGATGTTTGATATTTGAAATATTAAAAAAGGCCATGAGACAAAACGGATATTCTGATTGAATATTTACCACCCGAAATCACAAAAAAGGAGTGCCAAGTTTTAAAAGTTGAAAAATGTGTTATGGTAGGAAAATACAAATCAATCTTGCAATAGAATAAGTAGGGATTTATCGCGTAAGCACGTCCGCCATCTAAATGCTAACAAGTAAAGGTATACATACATGGGGTGTGGCGAGTGTGAAAGTGGCCAAAAAATCAATCCCTTATCAACCATCAAAGCATTTCAACTCGCCAGAGTGAAACATATTGGGGCCGGGAGTACAACAAACATGACTGACACAAAACAAAAAGCGAAAGAAAAATAAAAGCACAAAATCGATGTCTTATCGTCGATTCAATACTAAAACGTCTTTTTACCGGCACCAGTCGAGTGGTCGACATTAAGGACAACATGTCACTTTTACTTCCACCAAGGGGTGCTTTAAAACGTGTCACATCGCTCACCAACTTACAAGGCGTGAATTACAAGCAACTGGCGACCCTAGAAGCGATTTTAATGCCAGAAAAATGGCAAGTGGCTCGTTTAAATCCAAACTTCGGCCATTTGTGGGATGATAAAAGCAACGCCGATCATTCTGAAACAACAAGGATGACGGCGGGTGCTTTTAAGACGCTACTCGAGAAAAACCACCATCAATTCCGACGCCGCGGATGAATATGGAAAGCGCGCGCGGTCGTTTATTGTCGTTTTCTAGTTTGCTTGGCGCCATAGCGACATCGAAGCGGCACTTGAGCGCTTTTTGACCGGGATTGTTGCAAATGCTACAGCGCCTACACCGCCACTCGAAACGCATTAGCAGCGCCGTTCTGTTACGTAATAGAGGGTGCCGCGCGACGCGCAGTACAGGTGTGGCAACAAGGCCTTCAAAGCCGTTTACACTTTACGCAGCGGTGTAAAGTTTAGTGAAAGGGCCGATATTTCAATATCGCCGCGATTAGGAGCGCGAAAGCCGGTTTATCAACATCGCAGTTTGTTGCGAGCGAAAGATCGACAAAAGCGACTTCCCTTGACACAATGGCGCTTGTAACAACTCCAACTGTTGCTGGTTGATGAAGGTGTTAGGGAAAAGGTTACACAGCCCGACGCGGCGTCTTGTTGTGCTAGCTGCTGCCGAGCCACGGACCTTTGATGTCACTTAAAGCCCAGCAATCCTGAAACCACCCGTTGGGTGCCCGGCTTGGCAAAAGAAAGGCGACCGACAAAGTAATGGGCCAATTTACACGGCCACAACATAAAAGCCGGCACTCTTTTTACCGTTATTTTAGCGACTTTTATTCTAAACAACCCAATTTGCCCTAAGTGTAATGATATTTACAGTTTCAGCGCATTAAGCTTTTTAAACATCATTTTTACCATTTATTTTTGCGTTTTTAGGCCCTGTGAATTGGCCGTTTAGGCCGGAAAGCACCCCGTCGGGCCTGGCCACTCAGCGGGCCACGATCGTAACAGGATTTAGGGAACGCGATTGACGGCTAATGAGCTTGGCCTGTGCCTGTTTGTGACGTCATAAATCGCGTTACTGGCAAGTTTCGTTGCTACCTCGAAGTGTATTTAAAACAGTTATTTTGCGAACGGTCAATTCTTTAGGCAAAAGAAAAATGAGCATGTCTTAGTTGGCAAAACATCTTTACAATAGGGCTGAAAATATGCTAGGTCGACTGTTCTACGAAGCGACAGTCTCCACGAAATTCAAAAATGCACAGAAGTGTTTTAAAAAGAGCTTTTAAAGCATGTAAATAGCTTAAATTTTGCAAAACTTACCAGGCAAGTTGCCCCGTTCCTGCATTGTCCGACACAGTCGTCGACATCTGCAAAAAAATAACCGGTTTTACTGGATTTTAAGCTTGGAGTTAAACGAATTACCATAAGCCTAATACAAAAGTAAGTTACATTGTGTGAACGTTCCATTATAACAATGGGCATTATTAACGCCACAATGGCTGCAGATTGTAGAACTAAGTTGAAGAAACAAACAAAGCAACGCATATCGTTTAATTCTTTCAGTTTTTACCAACTTTAGACTGTTTTTTGAAGTGATAAAGAATAATAACTCACTGATATCGCAGTTGGTTCCTCCCCAGCCGGGTTCGCACACACAGTGGTATTTTCCCGGCATGTTGTGACAGTTTCGGGCGTGAACACAGGGACTCTGCTCGCATTCGTTCTTGTCTGCAGAAAATAAAGAAAGTGTGTGAAAATTGAAGCAGAACTGAAATAATGGACAGAAATAAGCACATGGCTGTTGAAAATGCTTGAAAATATGCACATGGCTGGTAAAGATGGTAAAAGTTATAACAACTGGTTAAGAACAACTGTAAAAAAGTAAATCGTAAAACTTGGTAAAATCAGATATTATGGGATTATTGCCGAATTCATCTGAAACAAATGGTTAACAACTGATAAACTTTGCAAAAAAAAAATATTTTGTTATAACAAGAAAACCGAAGATCAACATTTTACAACTGTAAAAACGTAAATAACAACCGCTTTTCTACAAAACTAACAATAGGTCCGAATAAAAATTCAAAGCAAGGGCAACGTTAAGTGCTTCATTGCAAACCATCTGTTGCAGTTCGGTGCCAGAAGGGTTTGAGCGTGGTAAGGAACGTGGGAACAAGCCAGGCCTTCAAGGAACCGGGGTCAGGCCAGGCCTGGTTGCTATGGCGACAGGCGCTTGACAGTCGTAAGATTGACGACCAATGTCGGTTGGCGTTAAACTTGACGAGCAACATATCTGTCGTTGGTCTGCGGTGAATTGAAAGGCCAGTTTGCGGATAATTTTGTGCTATTATCGTCATGGCCTTGAATAAGTAACCCTTGGGCTGTTTTAGACTTAAATCGACGCATTAGATTTCAACGTTGGTGGGTATAAACTCAAAAATGAAAAATATTTTTTATGGCCACTTAGCAAAACCGTCCAGCCCAATTTTAATGCTATTTCTTATACCCAGTTAACTCAAGGGTAGCCGACTTATTTTTTCCCAGATGGATAAAAATGAAAGAAAAATAATTTTTCAGGACATTTGTCGTACCTTGGTGAGACAATATGTAAACGTTCAGATAATTTAGAACAGTCATTTACACTGGGAAAGGTTTTTTGTCGCTTTCTGATTTCGAGCGATTTCAAACTTGAATTGAAGTAGACGCTTTCTTGATGAATTTGCAGATTCTCCAATTTCCCAACTAATTAAGAGCTTATGACGTGTTTGAGGTATTTCGTGCCGCGGCGTCGCATCAAGGTTGCGTTATGTGAACACACACAAGCAAAAATCCTTTTTGTCGTTTTAAGAGGCTAAGGCCAGGTTTCGACTCTCGATTTCAGATTGAGATGAAAACTCAAACTTTACTAACAATAGAAAGCGTTTAATGCATTAAATTTCAGGTCAAATGCAGAGTGTTTAGGTTATTTTACAGATCCACTTGAAAAATCATTAGTTCAGCGATCGTCGGATTAAGTAGCAAAGCACAAACTCCCATGGTGATAAAGTATCCGACCTTCTAAGAGTGGTAACCCCAACCGAAGGTTCAGTGATGGTTAGATAAGGAAGAAAGGCTTAATTATCCGTAAAGTTAACATCGCTTTCTGTGACGTCTTCTGCTCTCTTTTTCAACCAATGTGTCCCACAATATCTATCCAGGCGGCATTCGCACGGCTTTAAATGTCACAATAAATTACTGTTTAAAAAAACACTATCTTTTTAAAAAATGGAAAAGCAACTAAATGAGTTTAGAAATAAGAATTTTGATGCTTTAAATTGGGCAAAATTTGCCGTTATAACCGAAATATGCAAGCAGAAGTGTATCAGTGCCAGGTTGAGCACTATAACCTTAAACTTGACCCAAACCACTTGATAAAGTGCTCGTGTTGCTGGATTCCACGCAACGCGGCGCCGTAACTGAGTGATTTGGATAAATACGAAAGCGCAAAGTGCCTTAGATGGGCAAGAAATCGCGCTAAGTGAGACTTTAACTGTGGGAAAACCGCAGGCTGCAGTGTGATCTGTCCAACACCCAAACCCTCAGGCTTGATCAGTTTCCCAAGGTGTTGTATAATCGCTAAAGAGTTTATCTTTATACTAAACTTGTTTGATGAATATCAGTTTGTGGTTGGGCAACGCAAACTGGTTTGACTTGTGTCTTGTATGCAAGCAGAAACAACATATCAACCGCTAAGTGCTTGTGAATTAGCGAGTATATTGTTTGTAGCTAAACATCCTAATGTAACTCTTGTTGTTATGGTTTGTTAGAGCCAGTTCACATGCCAATTACAAAATAAATCGACTCAATTGGTGGTAACAACATTGATGGAACTATTTAGCAAGGCGTGCTGCTTTTTTCAGAGCAATGTTTCTCGCTGATTTCGCACTTAGATGGGAAAAAGGCGGCCGAAGTTGAAAAAAAAAACGCTAAAAATCGTTCAAATGGGAAATATTTAAAACAACCAACGACACAGCTTAAACGCTTTGAATTTAGGGCGATTTTAACACGCGTAAAAAAATATTTTACATCTCGAAAAGACGCGAAAAGAATGGCTTTAAACGTTTCGTAAACATGTTGCTTTGAAATGGGGCGGTGTGAACCGGCTTTGTATTGTTGTGACGACGAGTTAACAACGAGATTCGACGCCCAATCGCTTCTCACGGGGCTGCTATGGTGGGAACACTGGGCCGCTTGTAGACGAGTTGTTAGATTGTTGGCGAAACAATGTGTTTGTGTAGCCTCTGTCCGCTAAGAACTGCGGCTGTGCTTAAAAGCATACATCGTGCTTGGCTCTACGCCTCGCTACACGCAAATAAGGTTTTGTTGTGGCCCAAAGTCACTTGGCATTCGGAAACACAGCAGCTGTCGTTGTTCAACCGGGCTTTTTGAAACGGCGACAATAAATCGTTTGTTTGTGGGTTTAATACATCGCAATGGTTAAGGGGATACACATTGAAACACTATATCCGCTTTAATTAGTGCGTTTTTTCACCTAATAAACATAGTCGGGTATCTTCACACGGTAGAAAGGAACTAATTTAGGGGTTTCATATAATAACCCATCAGGCGGTAAACCTTATAAGCTTGGATCTAGAGATATTTTTTATAGTCGTTTTTTTTATAATCGTTTAGCTTTATGGCTGGTTTGTAACACTCTATCATAATCAGTTAATTTAGCACGGAATCAATTACTCGTTTGGGGTTAATATTGCAAAAATAATGCTTCATACATTAAAAAAGGACTTTAAACATTGATTTTTTTTCGAAAAAACGTAATTTTGTTACTTATTAATTTCTATAGGTAGCCGAAAACTATAAGCAGCTGAAACTTTGAAGAGAACAAGTAAGTGCCGGGCGAGCTTCTTTTTAGTAAACTATGTCGAATAGCAACAGCATATTTAATATTCATTCTCGTTATTACTATCTTGTTACAGAAGCGCACGAAATAAGCGTGTGCGGTTTGTGATATTACGAGAGGTCAGACGACGTTTCCAGCACACTTGAAGTATAGCTCGGTTTCCGGTAAGCAGAGCGAAGCTATTGGCATCAACGTACATAGCGAGTATCTAATAACCAGCCTGTGTAATAACTGCGTGCACACACGGACAATTACAAGCCGTGTGCGCTAAGCCGCCCATTACATCAGCACGCTTGCATCGAAACACCGCCATTTGCGGCCAATAACCGACAATAAGCAAAGTTGTGCCTGGCGCTGATTAGATGCGTTGAGTTGATCGTATGGTGATGTGTACAACCACGCATGTTTTGACCTCGTGTCCTATTCTTTTAAGTCGTACTTTGTGATCGATTTGCTTTCCAATTAACAAGGCAATTAAATGTACTGCTCTGATTGAATTCAGTAAGATTTTTTTACCGTTGAAAGAAATCTGATTTGACGTAAAATTTCTGCCTAATTTGAATCTGATTTTAAACATTAAGTAATGTAATAAACACCGCCTCTGAATACAAAATAACTTAAGCTTAACGAACACCGATTTCAAACTACAAGATAATTATACAAAATCGGTTAGAAATTACATTTTTGTTACAGATTTTAAACTTTAAATAAATAGACTTATTGTAAGTAACACAACATCGGCTCGAAAATGCATTTCATTATGTCGTCATTGTACAATCTGCAGCAACGCGTCAACAAATTTGTGCAAGAAGATATGAGAGTGTTGGCCGCCTATTGTGGCCTGTCAGTTAGCGTCCAAATTGACGAACCCCGATCGCACAAAAGGCCATTTCGTGCCAGAGAGCGTCGATCAATTTGCGGCGGTTTTCGTCCAAAAATCGCGCCCGACGCTTTTTCCGGTCGCCAATCCGCACAAAAACATTCCGCGGTGGGTCTCGAGTTTCGAACGAGTAATATCTCCAGTGGTGGAAGAGTGGGAGTTTTTCGCTTTTCTTTTGTGAGAGTGGAGCGGGTTACTTAGCAGTTTCTGTGGCGCTTGGAAAGCGACGGAAATCGATCCACGAAGCGGCGATGCTGTGTTGCAACTGGCGCCAACCCATTCGCAATTAAAACGGTTGCATTAAAACCCCATATAAAACGTTTTCAGCGTTTTTCTTGCGGTCCAAGTCCTTCAGGGGTGGAATATAATACAGGGAGAGTGCGTAGGGACAACAGACGACCCCATTTTGGGACAATGGGGGTAGATTTTGTTCGGCAATGGTGGTTTTAGACCCAGATTAAGAGATCTAAACCCCTTTGCTTGACGGGGACGTTTGGGGGGCTTTCGAGGACCCCATGGGAAACTAACCCCTTGGTAAAAAGACTCGGTGTTGCTTCTCGTCTGTGTTTTCAGCCTAATCGATTGGATGTTACGCTGAAGACGAGGGGACAATAGAAAGACGGCGGAATCTGGTGAAATCGGAATCCGGACGTGAATTGCTCCACGAAAAAAAACACTTTAACTCTGTTTTCGAAACTATCTTATGCTGGTGGAATTTCGTCTGAAGTTCGCGTAAAGTTGAAGATGCAAACACAATTACAAAGACTTCTGGGTCTTAGTTCGACCGACGCACAATTTTGAACAAAAACGAGCGTTTTGTGTCAGAGTCAATTACATTCTAAATGTCTGCACAAAACATTCCTGTGAACAACTTGTTGAGTCCTAATCTACAAAAGCCCGATGAAGCGCAAGAAATATATAAATCTTATGTTAGATCGATAATATTTAGTTCAGAGTTAATTACAACAAGGTTTTAATGTCTAATTTCTTAAAAAAAGACACAACATTCTTAAAAAAACACAGCAATATTATGTAACAATGTCAAAATGTAAATTTTGTATCAGAGTCAACCGAATCAAAGCTCCTACAGAAAATTTATTTAAATCTTTTTATATATTACATTCGCTATTCTGCAAAATACCCCCAAAATTGCAGCAGGACGACAAAAATAGGCCACACTGGCCTTTTGGTGTTGTTTGCATTGCGCCAAAAAGCACACACGCAAATCGGAGTCTTGGCTCGATCAACAAGCAATCAACAATCAGAGTTATCATTAGCGTGTCAGGTAAGCGTTTGCTAAGGGCACTTGGCGGTTGGTTTTGACCCGGGCGACAACCATTAGCGGCGCGACACAAGGGCGATACAAGGCCACGAGCAACAGCGATTAGACGGTTCCCACGCTCGAATACTGACGGGAAATGACTCCTTAGCGCTGGACAAGCGAACACACGGGGGTGGGGGTTAGGGGGTAATGGTGGGGGCAGGATACAGGGCACTCGTGCTGTAGGATGCTGGCATGCTTATGCTGACCCCCACACCACTTTCAAGCTCTTATGTAAACAACTGGCCGTGCTTTCGATGGAACGTTTACACAACAACTATTAGGACTTCAAAGGTTTAAAGAGCGTTTAAAATCGTTAACGCGACCACGTATTTTATTTATGCGTTTAGTTGAAAACAGTTGTTTTTAAACCGGGGTTGGTAAATTGTGGGGCCCGCGGAACATCTTTTAAGTATAGTGTTAGAATGCGTGGGTACAATCAATAGTTTTTAGTATTGAACACTGTAGTAAATATTTTACTGTTTTTTTCTAGTTTTTAAGCAAAAGGAGTCTTTTTTGTCTGCTTTCAGTTAAAAGTTTGTATAACTACCGTCTACCGAGTAACAATTGGACCAATATATTTTTTAATTTCTTGAGAACCAACTTCGAATACAGGTTGTGACTTTTTCCATGTAAACTTTAAAATAGAAACGCTGCTTTGATACGGAAAGGCAGACGACATACTTGAGTCTCGGATTTCAAACTTTCGGATATGCGCAATGGGGAATCCCCAAACAAAAAGGGGGCGTGATTTTTAAGGGGTCGAAAAACTGTTTACCCCACGCAATCAATTACAACCCAAACCAGCCGCGAAATTAAAAGATCAATAACCGAAAGCGAAAAAGCGAAAGCCTTAAATCTAATCAACGGCAAGCTATAATCGATTACCCACCACACCCCAGCACACCAATTAGCGGTCTCGTTATACTAAGCTATGGTTTTGCATTGGGTTAACTCTTTAGCGTCGGGAGAAACTAAAACGGGGATAGATCGACTGATTTAATGGCTTTACGCAGGCACTATGGACACTTTTATTTCAGCATCCTATTCGACGAACTTTTTTATAAAGGTGACGTTTAATTTGGAAATTAGCAGAACGAAACACTAGTTTAGTGCATCAAATCAATCACAGTTGGTTTAAATTGCAAAATTTTTATCAATTCTCAAAGATTAGATGAAGGCATAACTTTTACAGCTTTCATTTTAATCAGCCTTTATAGGCAAATATGAGTCTACTGAGAATTTTCTCATTTGTAATTCACCAGAAGGCGATAAGCGAACTATATTAAACACGAACTAAATATCAGTGAAAAATATAAACTCGATGAGGATAAATTTTGAAAAAAAAAAATTCAAACCAGCCTACTAAAACACCTAAAAACGTACGTAAAAATGAGGTCAATTTGAGCCCATAGAGTCAGGGCGATATAACCTGACGGCGGTATGCAAACTTTTGCAAAAGCCTGAAAAAAAGGCAAAATTGGTGTCCGAAGCAGCCATCGGACCCTTAAAGTGGACCAAGGGGTGGCCAGCTTAACTTGCGCGGCCAAAGTTCGCGACCGCGTGGGTGGTTTCGCTTTTAATTCACCGAGCTCAGGTTCGAATCCGACTTAAACCGGTAGGGCTACTTTCTCACGGGTCGCCGCCGAGGGGAAGCCCCCTTTCAGCGAGCTAGCGCGATCCGAAATGCAAACTCTCGCTTTGGTGAAGGAGCGAGCTTTGGGCTTTGATATGCGCCGGATTGTCCAGAGTACTGTCCAGTCTAGTCTTGAGATGCGCACTTTAATGACACTTGTAACGTTGATTGGCGCCATCGGCCAGCAATCGTGTGTCATATCTGGGCGATTCATATAATCCCCCCGAGAAAGTCAACCTGTTCGTGGGGATCCTTTCCTGACTTGTTTAAGGGGTATTTGGAAAACGTGGAGGTAAAAAATGAGCAAGTTTTGACAAAAAATGGGACAAAAAACTAAAAATGTAAGACTACTTTTTAACTGAGGTTTACGATAGCTTAAACATGACGATTTTATATGTGTGAAAGGAAATTTCCAAATGTCTCCCTATAAATGGCCCTTATTGGTGTCCTTGTAGGCGACGACAAACACACACACACAGATATACACATATATATACACACGCTCACTTTATGAGCAACGTGAGAACTAGGAAGGGCTCTGAGCATTATCGTGTTTATAAATAGACTAAAGTTCACGCCGGAAAACTCTCACAGATATTGTGAACATGCTTGACGCGATTCCCAGGGACAGCAGACGCGCTTTTGAGACACTTTGCTGTCTGATTAACATCACATCTCGAAAACATTCTGCTCAAATTTCGATTTTTCCCAGCGACACATTAGACGCCGTGCTACCATGGCAACCAGCAAACATAAACGTTAATTAATCGACCAACTGGTGATTTTTAAAACAAGCTGTAATCACACACAGTAAAAACATTCTGATAAAATACCACTTTAAAAACTAAAGTTGTTCAACATCCCAATTCTCATTGTTATTAACACTCATTATTTTCACAGCAAATCGCAAAAAGTGACAAAACCACAACATAATCATATATTCATTAAGCAAGCTAAAGTTATAAGACGATTGAGGAATCTTAGTAAAAATAAGACACTTCAAAAAATAAAAATAAACTATTAATTTACTTGTGGTCATTAAAACTGGCTAATTTCACAAAAAAAAGCTAAAATGCCAAACAAAGCAACTAAAGAATCGTAATTTTGGGATTTTCAAAGATATACAGGATATTTAAAGACAATCTGAATAAACTTCCACAGCACCCGCAAAAAAAGCGAAACAAAACCAGCAAAAAATCCAATTTCAAAATAAAATTACTAACAAGAGTAAAAATGTTATTAACTCACCGAGTTGACACGTGGCGCCTTCCCAGTGGCTGGGACACTCACACGAGAACCCGTTCACCAAATCGCTACAGCGACCTCCGTGAGCGCAAGGTGCTGATGCACAGTCGTCGATATCTGCAAGACAAGGTCAAGTCAAGGTCAAAAGTTTTGCACGTGGAAGAAGAAAGGTCAAGCACATTACGCATTACAACCAAAAGCACCACAAAGGTTAAAAAAAGAAAATTTGCATTGATCTCAAGTTTAAGTTTTCGCTATATAAAATAAAACCAAAATTGATGGAAAACTAGCCGAAAAGGTGTTTATATTACAGACATTATTTATTGCCTTCATTTTTTTCTTACTAAGCACAAAAGGCAGAAACGGTTTATTTTAACACGTTGAAGTTCGAAAAAACCAATGCGAAAAACGTTCGCGACATGAAGTTAAAATATTCAGAATGCAAACAAGATGCCTTCGGAGGGGCTCACACATTGTGCATATGTATGTTTCAGTATTGAGAATGCATATCTACATATAAACAATAGCGTGATTTCCTTAGAAGGGATGCAAAACCTAAACAAAAAAAGTGGTCTGGGAATAGAAAAAAGGGTATGGTAACTTGTCAAGGGGGTGGGTTGCCGTGTAACCGGGCCAATAATAGTCCCAGGTTGTGAGTCAGGTCCAGGGCAAACGTAAACAGGATAATCTGCAATCCCAGCACCGGTCCCACAGTCTGGCGCGCCTCGTCATCCTAACAAGTGCTTGTTGAAGGCGCCAGGACAAAACAAACTCACCACTGTTTCTCCCCACTATACTAAATACTTGACGACAAAGTTTACACGCCGCCTATGCTACTTCAAAAGGGACCAGGCTGATAGTTTGTTGGCCTGATTTTTTGTTCTTTTTTCAACATTTCAATCATGCACTCGATCACTTTTATTGAAATTCATATTTTATGCAAAGTTTTATTGGATTTTTCATTTTTCCACCCATATAAACGAAGGACGCCTGTAAAAGTTAGTAGTTATAAAACCGTGTTCAAAAGTTTAACAATTCAGAAAAGAGGGCCGTCGCTTTCAAAATTTCAAACTGGTAGTAGATAAAGTAAAGTCACAAAAATAACTCAAAACAAATTCTGTTGCAAATGGAAATATTTGTGATATTCTTTTTTCGTGAAAATCAATTGCTTTGTGTCAGCAATAGGTGGTTATATATTGGCAGACCGCTTTTTAAATCCCGAAAAAAAATCGCATTTTCTGGTCTTTTTCCATAAAGCGCTCGAAAACTTTTTCAATTTCAGCGCCCGCCGAATGATGACGTCATTACGCGTGACGTATGCCGAGAGTGCCCTTGGCAGGGTCTTGAGGGTGATTAGGGCGCACGGGTGCAACTTGTCGTCGCCCTGGTAAGGCCGGGTTGTGTCCGGATGAAATTAGCGACACGGAGCCTGGCTTTTGGTGCTTGAACGAGTTAACTTGCCACTCGAGTCTCATGGATTCCCGACATTCTCACGACACTTATCGACGCCTCTGTACGACTTAAAGCACCCCTGTACTTGGCCCGCTTTCACATGGACACTTTGATAGCGGAGTTTTAGCGGGGCACAACTTTTTTGCAGCCTTGGTTTCAAAACTTGAAGTTTTTGCCTTTAAATCTGGTAATCTTTACGATTTGGGTTAATTTTGTCTCCAATCCTGTTTAATTTAACCTAAATTATGCTTATTTCAAAAACTTTTAGTTAATTTCACTCTAAATCTGTCAATTTCGCCTCAATTATATTTAACTAATCCTAATAATAATATTCTACCGAAGTTTTACTTACGTTTTAAAGTGTTTGATTCCTAAACTCGCTTATTTCACTCAATTTTTTCGTCTCAATTCCATGATTGCTGGGGGTTTGAATTAGGCCAAAAATAGGAGCCGGCCCAGTTTAAGTGGGCCTTTAAACCCGGCCCGAATCGCATGTGTTCGTGGCCTAACGACAACCGCATAAACACAACACGAGAGCATACTTTCGCAAAGTTTGGACAAGTTTTTCCTCTCCGTTGCTAAGGCAACCGATGGCGGGGACAAAGTACAAAGGTTCGGCGTCATATCCGCTTTTGGCGGTCGTTTGTGACGAATAATGGCGCTCATTGTCCGACCTGTGATAAGGTCAAGGCCTCGCAACCTTGAGGCGACCAAGCTAAACTATTCACCTTTTGGGTTCATGAAGTTTCCTGAATGCTTAGGAAGTATTTCGGTGTGTTAATGCGGGTAAACTAATAGCGAACTTAAAAATAGAACTAGAATATTAAGGAAATTCAAAAAAAAATAGATGTAAGCAAAAACGAAAGATCTGCGCTTTAAATGTTGCTTTCAAAAATCATTTTCAACGACGAACGTTTCCTCAATTTCGTAAAGCTGTGGCCAAAACATCACAAAAACATCGCAAAAATGATCTCGATTAAAACATGTGACTTCACGGTTTCGCTACTTATTTTTAACCGCCGTTTCCATAACGACAGTCTGCGCAGTGGGGCATGACGAGTAGGGGTCACGACCCCGGATCCGCAAATGGCTCGAAGCGATTTTCGGGGCGAAAAAAAACGAAAAATCCAGGTGAGCTAGGAGAGCTCTTCGCGGGTCAATTGGGGGTCAAGGAACGAAATAATAACAGAAGGGTAACCTGATTCCGGGGGTGCATTTTTAGCCCCCTAACCCCCCCCCCCCCCCCCCAGCTTTCCGCAAATAGCTCACACGCTTTCGGAGATTTGCACGAGCGAAGCATTTTGCGATCAGCGAGATAAGCATATTCGGTAAGTTCTGGGTTTGGCGAGTTTTTAGCAGACTTCGGTTTTTGGTCTTAAGGTATATTAAAGGAAAATCGGTATTTCTGACCAAGTAGAGTTTAAAGCAATACAAAATTCTCCCATACTTTGATAAAAAGTTTTTTTTGACAAAAAGTAGTAACAAAAAATAAAGTCCCATTTTTATTTCAGGTCATAAAAAGAAATAAGGTTACGTGTTTAAAAGGCGCCATTTTTCCAGCTAATTATTCACAAAGGTTGAGATTACAAGAATTTTTGACCGACGACTCACTTTCATTTCGCTGTGAAACTTCCTTAAAACGACACAAGACAATTTGGAGCGCACCAGAGTGATCGATATCAGTTAATGGAAACTGTTAGTATCAAGGCGCAAACCAGTGACGTATATGAGTCAGCCAATCAGGGCTCTCGACAACCACTGACTCATCGTACGATGCCTTCTGCCGGCGACAAAGTAGCTACGGTGTGACTATAGGAGGAAACACGCACACAACAAGATAGGCTTGTAGTTTTAATTGTCACACACAGAAGTGGTGTCCTATTCCAACTGCCCACCACGCCGCCGTTTGTTACGTCACACAAGCAATACGCGCGCGTGGCTTGTGTTTTTTTGATCGCGATGATGATATCACCCCCGTGTTTCGAGGGGTTCGGTTTTAACCCCCCAGGAAATATTTACCTGTTTACCGTTTTGGGTTCCGATTCCGCTTACCAACAAACAATGGGCGCGACTTTTCTCGCATTTCAAAGCGGCGAAGTGCGACTTTTTAGTCGGACTGTAAAGTATTTTTTTTTTTGGTGGGCGGAAACAAGTTGATGTGAGACCGAAATATAAACCCTTACCCACACGGTTTTGATCATGTTTCAATAAAGGGCGTAAAAAAGGCACAGTACCAAGTTTCAACTATAGATATATAGGCAGTTACTTTAACCACCTTATTTTGTTTTATTTAAATGTCACAGCGTTACACTTTGGTCCAGTCCTAGGTAAAATTTAGTTCACTTCAATTAATAAAGAATAATTTCAACTGAAAATTGATTTACGAGTTTATTTTGCTTATTAAAATTTAAATTGATTATAACGTTGCCAATAAACTTTTAAGTTTCATGCCCCAGTAACAACATCCGCTTGTATTTATGCTGTAAAGGGTTCGCAAACCCCAAAACACACATACAAACACACACGCATGCACACATACACACACGCACACATACAAACACACACACACACACAAACAGCTCGAGTGAGAAGCGACCGCCAATTATCGCGCTTTTTGTCGCTCGAATGCAAAACACGGTCCAGGAATATTTACGGCTCCAACAAACTGGGCCAGTGTATGACACAATCTCAACTAAACAAAACACTTTTATAGCGCAATATCAGTAAAAAATTGCACCTTTGTGAACAGAAAACTGGGCTGTATATTATACCAGGTTGTTAACGCAGTAAAATTACCAAAAAGGTGTAAATTTGCCCCAAAATCGCTGCAAAAAGAGCTCCGGCCTGCATTTAGCCGGGCTGATATGTGAGTCGGCGTCCGGACGAAAGAATCGCGAAGTTTTTTGACCCGCGACGCCTGCTAATGAACCATATTGCCGGCGTGGGGTGCGACTGCCAAGGCCAGGGGCTAGGGGTGTTTTGGGGCCTTGTGGAACCCACTGCCGTCACCCTTAACAGCTGGGACATAACTGGCCCCATTTAAGCATACTTCCAAATATAAACAAGCAAAATATCGTCTGGTGTTGGTTACAAAATACTAGTTTTAAAGTTGAAATCATGGCGAGCCCCTATAGGGTGATAGAGCCCCACAAATTTGTTTTTTTTTCGACCGGGAGCAATTTGTTAGAGCTAAAGATGCTTCTAATCGTGCGCAGCGAAAATTTTGCGCAATAACGCGAGTGCAAGCAGCAAAACATTCAGCTTACACATTGAGGCAGGATTAGAACGACGAAGGTAGCGAAACGCGTTGGTTTCCTATAATAAGTCAGGGTGTGTTAAAAAATGAATAAAGAGATATTCAAAACGTTTAAAATGCCACCTACTTCTGTATGGGCTTTGATATTCATTCTATGTCTAACTACAAACTCCTGCAATTATCTTAAGATTTATTCGAAATGTTTAAAAACTTTACTTTTTTGTTTTTTATTAGATCCCGTTTGTTGATCTACAATTTGATGTTTTAAGACAAAACACCAGTTTTTTTTTATATAGATGTTAATATATTGCCAATGAAGGCATCATTTACTTTGCTATTCTGTATTTAAAAGCTGGTGCGACCCTTCAGCAACATTGCAGCAGGAGAAAGGATAAGGCAAGCGCAAAAGACTCAAGTCGCGCTCGCATTTGATTCCAAACAAGAAAAAAACATCGCACAAACGCCAATGAAATATTTATGCGAGATCGCAAGCAAAAAACGCGGGCATTAAATAGCGTTTTGGTGAAAACACAACCGGCTCCAACGGGTCAGATCGGCCACACGGCGCCAGGGGCTATTTGTGAGGTCCGAGAGGCCAATTACAGGGGCCAATGCGCGTACGGCGGCCTTAAGCTTGAGAATTAGAAGTGGCCAGCGTAAACAATCGCTGTAAAAAGCCAGAGTGGAATTTTTGTCCGAGCCGGGCAATAAAAGTGAGAGTGATCTTTTGGCTTGATAAGACAGAGACCATCTCGCGATAACGCGTGTGAATTATTCAGAGGCGAGCCAGTCGAAAAGCGAGCAAACGTTTGACCGGTGGAAGCACTGCTTCGATGGGACTGGGCGCTTTTTGTCAGCGTTTGTGTTTGTGGGAAACGTTTTTAACACTTTTTTACTTTTTTGCCTTTTTTTGTCTGTTCAAATCTTACTGGAACGAGAACATACCAACAAAATACTACAAAAATATGACGCTGAAAGATTTGGAGTTTCGGTAAAACCTAACAACTTTGCGGGCGTTTTTTGTAAAAGCCACCACTTATAAATGCATTACACTCACTTTAAACCATATTTGCGAGTGAAAGCTGTAATTGAGCGATACATTGTGAGCGATTTGCTTTCGATAAATACAGATGCTTGAAACCTATGTTGGGGATTTGAAGGAAATCTTAATAAAGGCTAATTCCTGTTTGAAGCATAATGGTTGGAGGTTATAGTAAGACGTAATAAGAATACCAAAGCCCATACAGAAGTATAGGTCGCATTTTGAACGCTTCGAACAACCCTTTGTTGAAAATGAAAAAAGATTTATTCGAAACGTCCACAACATTCAACCTACTTCAGTATGGGCTTTGATAGTCTTACTACGTCATATTAATGTGTGTGCAAACTTACTGGTCTGGCAAGTCTTTCCTGTCCATCCCGGCTGACACTGGCATCGAAATCCGAGGGCGATGTTCTCGCATATTCCGCCGTTCTGGCAAGGTTTCTTCACGCAAGCGAACTTCACTATAAGCAAGGAAAAGACGCAGTAATAACAACAGTGTGGAGACCGGCCGTTGGTTTTTTGCACATAGATGAAGCCTGATAGCCGGGGTAACAATAGGCGGCTGGTAGATGCGCAGATAGAGCGATGCTGCTCACTCCTATGGTCTTGTGAACCTATGCACTGGATCTGAGACGCCAAAGTTGGCAGTTTTACTTTTTAGGCTCTAGTTTTTTAACTGCTAAAATCGCATTTTGAATTAATGGCCTTTAAAAAATGTAGTTTGCCATTTTTTGTGTTTTAAAATTCAAATGTTATTTTATTTTTAGTAAAGTTGCTTTTGAATGGTGTTTCTAAATGCTGAAATCTTTTCAAAATGCTGAAATCTAAAAAAGTTGCTTTTAGAATGGCATGCAAACTGGATGACCATAAAAGACCCCGCAACAACACCAGGTTAAAGTCCGTTTGATACAAAGCGGTAAATGGTGTTTTTCGATTGATTGCCTCACAAAGCAACAAAAGTAAGCTCGTTAGCATCATAAAGTGCAAATATTTCGTTCACATCCGCACTGGAAATGACCGTGTGCGACAAAACGGTAGAACAAATAGATTATAACCTAGTGCAAATAAGCTATACTGTTGTGCAAATAGCTGTAAATATTCCAAAAGCAAACTATTGAAACAAAACCCTGCTATTATATGCAAATTAGTTTCTTTGAAGATGGCTGGTACAATCCACGTAACAGGGTTACCATGGCAACCGCAAGTTTTGGATCGCTGTAATGTAGGTCATTACCTCACGTCTGCGGTCGAAATACGTCGCGCAATAATTTGCAATTTTGGAAACAAATTACGATCAAATTGGACTGCTTTCGCATTAACATCATGATCTACATTCAATATGATGGCGGAATATAAGCTTTATATCACAGAAACAAAATCAATCGCGTTGGGAGCTGTTCGAAGAACAGTGTCGTTCAGATTGATTTTAGAATAGCGATCGTGATATAAGCATTAAAGATCTTTGATGCAATATCAGGTTAAAGTCGTATATATATAGACGAAGCTTTAATCGCGTTGGTTCAATTGGCTTTTTTTCAAGAACGAAGCTGTGAGAAATTATTTTAAAAAGTGTGACTATTTTATTTTCCCATTACAATCCACCTTGAAGGGAAACTGTCAACATAGGGTTAACATTGTCAGCTTATAAGCTACGTTATTAATTAGGCAAATTGTCTGGGGTAACTGCAGCAATGAGCTTGCTTTGGAAACAAACGATATTTATATTAGATGATGAACAAAGTCAAGTTGCAACGGTAGAAGTAATACACACATTAAGGTGGAATGTACATTTGGTGAAACAAAGCAGAGCCACAATGATCACTGGCATCAAACAAATGCTCTGCTCATAAAGCAAGAGGTCGCGTCTCATCAATTGAAGATTACGACCGACACCGAAATAGACGAGCGTGCGAAAGCGCTCGCGCAATGTCTCCACGCACACACACGCACGCCTCAACACAAATAGAGGCACAGGGCGCGCAGAGCTTGTTGTAATAATGTTCGAATACCTCACAGATTAATTTAAGCTGGGACGTCGCGCCTCTGTAATAATGTTGCCGCCTGCACGAGTTTTTTTCGTGATTTTTTTTGCGGAATTAATGAGATTTTCTTGCGTTAAAAAGTTTTGTGTTTTTTCGCCACATGTCACCACAAAAAGGTCGGATCAATGGATTAGAACGCTTTACCTGCCAGGCAAGCTTATTACGACGGTTCTGTCTCATGCTTCCTCCCAATGAGGTGTTTAAAGGTGATATTTATCCTTATAAAAACATCGCAGTCTCACGTTAGCCAACTGAGAAAGGTTTAAAGCGAAATGCCAGGGTTGAACATTTCAGGTTAAGTCGATTTGCAAAACTGCGCATTTTAATGAACAACAATAGCTGGAATTTATTAATCGAAGCAGTTAATATGGATTTTCTAAATACATAATTTAAAACAAGAAATTTCACAACAAAGTTTCAAAAAACAATTTTACATCTCTTCAAATGCTTCAGAATTTAGTATTTTTGTTCCTTAAGTTGTTTGATAACGAATCGTAACTTGGTTACAAAAACATCGTTTTTTTCATTTATTTAACCTGTGGCGATCGCATGCTTACGCTAGGAAAACTAAACAGTTAATTCTCACCTTTCTCGCAATATTCGCCGGCATATCCTTGCGGACAAGAGCAGTTGAAACTGTCGGGTTCTGGGTTGGTGCATGACCCACCGTTCATGCAAGGCTTGTGGCGCCCGCAGTAATTCAAGTCTGGTGAATTAGAAACGATTTGAACTTGTAATTTCGGTGATAATCACTTGCCAAGCGAGTTAACTTATCGTGCAAAAAGTCGAAATTTAATGAGCGTTACCAATTCAGCGTAAATGTGAAAGATTAAGAACACAGTATTTGTAAGTATACTTCAGGCTTTTCTGGCAAAATCAAAATCGCTTTTTAGATGTAAACTCTATAAACAATCTATAAATGGACTAACATTATCAGAGAAGAAAGGCCAAAATAATATTTGCTCCCATTTGAAATCATTGACGTCAGTTACTTACAATATTTTTATAAACAGTAAGTTTATAAACAACCTAAATGTAAAACAATTGTTCAAAAAAACTTCCTAGTTTTCCATAAAAAACTTAAAAAAACAACAAAAGGACTACAATTAATATTGGCTTTGCAGTAATTTCAATTAAAACCAACAACACAAGTTTCCGACCTTTAGTGCAAAGCAGTCCTCCCCAGTTTTGCTTGCATTTGCACTCGAAGGGAGCGTTGCAAGTCCCATGCACACAACCTGGGTGAAGCTTGCATTCCGTGCAGAGGTCACCCTCCCAACCGAAGCGACATCTAAACATAAGAATCACGGTTAATAAAATAGAAGGCTAAGTGCCTTCTCACTATGTTGAAAAAAAATACTTTGAAGCTAGACTTGTATTTAAAAAAAGCAAAAAAAATCATTTCTAGTCAATTTTACACTTTCCCTGAGTTGATTTTGCAATTAGTTTCGGGATTGAGATAACATCTTTGTTTATGGATGATGAATGGTTGAACAATAAAGCTATAAACAAGCTAAATTCTGATAAATTCGTCCGTTTGTAATATAATCATTTTTGTATTATATGTTGTATGCGTTTGTGAAACAAAACTATTTAGAGGCTTGTCGCTACAACTTTCTGAAGCTAGTGTTGGGATTCTGCTTAACAGCTGAAGCGATAATCAAGATAAAATCTTTGTTAACAGCAAGTCAAATTGCTAAGATCAAAACGTTGCTTTTTGTTGGGAAGTAAGTCATCACTGACACTGTATTGTTTGTCTTGTGTCAAATCAAGCGACATAATAAAACTTTTGCCACAGATTTTTGTGCCTTCTGTGTAAGTTTGGGAAACGATTGCCATCGAACAACGTGAGTGGAATTGGCAGCAATTGCGTTGTGGTAATTTCAAGCAGGTTACGCCCACATTGATTGTTAAGCGAGTTGGTTCACATGGATATCGAAAAAGAGCGCTCTGTTAAAATTACTGTGTTCTGATTACGCAAAACCTCTATGTTTGGAGCATAATGGTTGGAGGTTTTAGTTAAACGTAGAGATAATATTTAAGCGCATATATAAATAGGTTGCATTTTATTGGCTTTTCATCATGTAAATGCATTTTTTAATTCGCACAGAGCTTTTAAAACGTATAAAAGGGCAATCTACTTCTATATGAGCTCAGATATTCCTACTGCATCTAGAAGTACGTTTGGTAAAATTTTAGTAATTCACACCGTTTACAACAAATAACACTATGATATAAATGGCTTAGCAAAAAACAGACCAGAATTATTTTTCGAAACCATCGGCCAAAATTCACATAAAAAACAACACAAATCCAATTCCCCAGGCCTTAAAAAATAGGGCCGGCTGATTTTGAAGTAGCCCTATAAATCGTCCCCGGCGTGTCGTTACAATGGGAGGGGGCCAAAAACAAATAGCGTGTCGTTGATTGGGTGCGAAGGGCCACTCTAGGGGAAAGGGTTAAGGTGAAGGTCACACAAACAAGTGGAGAGAAAAAGATTCCTTGGCGCGCTTTTAATTAAAGATACTTGAAAATAAGGACAGGGGTTGTTGTAGCGCAGTGGTTCTTAATCTGTTAGCAATTAAACCAATGGGGGGGGGTATCTTGGCAATTTTAGGGGGAGTAAGATGGAGTTCCATCTTGGTAACTTAAAATCGTTAAGTAGTGTCGAGCCCAAATATTTCTGTTTTTAGTTTGGTAAAGTGCTTTGTTATTTATTGAATGCCAAAAATTAGCTCATCTTATAGTGTTTTTATTCATTAGCTAATGGCAGGCCAAACCTTAATAATTCTCACAATTAAAATATATTTTTAATGGTAATAGAAATCTACGGAGTTTCTTAAACAAAACGACGCAAAAAAGTTAGAGAAGCCCTGTCCTAGTCTCGTAGCTGTAAGCTGTAAGATGTGTAGCTGTAGAGAGGGGCGGGATTCGGTAATATCGCGACGGCGGCTTACGCGATGACTATCATCTTTTGGTAAGCCGTTCCCACGCCCAGGCGAGCGCTTATCTGATCAAACTGCGAGCGTAAACTTGGCCAGAGAGAGAAAGTGAGAGCAGAGTGAGAGGAGCAAGCGGAGCGAGCGGTTGAGTTTGTTCGAGGATTCGCCAACTTGCCGGCATACCTGAGCGTTGCGCTCAAGTCTCGATACAAGGGTTTGGAATGCTTGGGATTTGGAAAAGGCCACATACCACGGCTCGGTGTCGGTGTGGGTCTTGTACTTCCCGTATAAGCGCATCTACACCGGGAAGAGTTATTTCGAAAACTCATGGCTGAAGATAAACTTTGGAGCCTTCTGCCTGGTGGTTGTAGTTGGACGTAGAATGTTTATCAAACCCCATACAGATGGCTAATACAACCTCCAGCCATTAAAAACGCTCAGAAAATGACACATACTTTTGCTGGGCTTTCGGCTTTTCAAAAAAAGTAGAGATTTGTCGGAAACGTTCAGAACACGCCACAATACTTCTGCATGGGTTTTATATGCACTTTAAGTCTAAGACACCTCTGTCCATATTAAGGAAGCGCTGGTTATTTTGCTTGCGGCTCCACGGGGATCAACAGTTTGCGTAAATATTAACAAACACAGGTCGGTGGACCGCACGGATCGCACATGCTTCGTGGAAGTTAAGAACTTATCCTTGTCGATGATTTAAGCCGACAATATGTCGCACACAGGTAACAGGCATCTGGCCAAATTTGCACGCCGCTTAAAATCCTAACGGCTCATTTTTTCATGTTGCTTATAAATACTCTTGTGGGTTATAGCTGCTGCTGGGGCAACATTGAACACCGTGTGAGTTTTTTTGTAAACATTAAAATAATGGAGGAAACTCGGCTTAAAACAGACATGTAAGATTTTCACGCGTTTTTTGAATATTCTTTAGTAAACATTTAGCACTTATTAATATTAGAAAAAAGATCGTTAAGTAAAAAACACAAAAAATCGGCTTTGTTTTAACATATTTCGCACAGTTGTATATTCCGTTTTATATTTATATTGTTTATTTGAACGGCTCAAAGACAGTCGCGCATTAGACACAAAATAGAGCGTCATATTCATAAACAGCTGCGTACAATTTTAATTTTTTTAGCTCATTTTTAGATCCATCCATTAACAAATAAAAGCACATTGGCAATATAAAAACTATAGCCTTAAAGTCAGTATAAACAGACAAAAAAGGTCTTAACTTAAACAGCTGTAATACGATCGCTAACATTTTTAGTTCCGTTTTCTAACACATAAACCACCATGACCAGGTCTGTACAGCACGCTTAAAAGCCAGTCGCTCAACAGCCAGAGAAAAGGTGCCAGCCCTTTAAATTCGGCCCTCGTTTTTGGCCAAACAAAAGCGCTAGGTAGACCGCAGCTTTGGGTGGATCAATCGGCGCATTCGGGGACGTCTTACCCCCAAGCGCTGTGGGGTTTTGCGGGTCGCGCATGGGTGACTTTCCCACGCGTGGGGTGAGGAATGTGGGGCTGGGGTCTGGGAGCAGGGGGAGAAAAGAGCGAAAGGGTGAGAGCAGAGTGAGAGGAGAGGGTTGCGCGAACTTCTTGTAACAGCGTGTTTGGGATTTGTAATGGATTGTGTTGGGAGTGTTGGACAAACGACAGAGCACAATTAGAGCCATTATGTCTGCATTGTGACGCAATCTCAATGTTAACATAACCCCTCCCAACAGCGAGGTTTTGAGGTTTCGCTTTGGAAAACACGCAAGTGGGTAAAATCCCGCTACTTGCAATACATTGGAGTTCCCGATGATAAACGATAAGTTGAGGTCTTAACATATTTGTATATATCTATATATATATTTAAATATATATATGTATAATATATTTGTAAATTTATTACTAAAGAAAATAAAAAAGTAGGAAACTACGATTCTAATTTTAATTTAAACTAAAAAAAGCAACGACTGTTCAACTAATCAAGTAGCGATTTGCAGCAGCTTCGTTTGAGCGACGATAAAGCCTCGTTAAAGACGACATATGGACGGGAGGCTGTCGCGGGCCACACGAGCGATTAATTGTTAATAGAACAAGCGACGCGCGCGCTATCTGGGGTCACGGTGAAGTCGAGGGGGGCGGGGGACAATGATGGCCGCTAATTGCTCGCCCCCGTTCTAAAAGGTCAAATGACGCGCGACGCAAATCAATATCGGATCAATTCGGAATCCGGGACAAATTTTCTGGCGTTTAGCCAACTTTCGCGGCCGGGCCACTTTTGTGCGTTTTTTCAAAGGAGCGAATATTTGGCCAGGATATGTGGCTATTTATCGCATGGGTGGTGGAGTGGTGTGTTGAGATGGCAGATGTCCAGTTGATAAGGCAATCGTAAAAACGGAGATAACAGCAAATAAAACGCGAAGGTTTATTTTTGGAGACTCTAATTGAAAGCATTACAGAAAAAAACTTCCACATATCTCATGTTAAAATAGATAAAATCCTCCTACTCTAAAACGACCTTCAAGAAAGTTAATCAGAATCTTTCTTTTTTTATTCAATCTTAGTTAGCCAAAACCCAGTTTACTTTTCACAATTAGCGAAATTTTCGCGTAAACCTTAAAATCATGTAAAAAAAAAGCCGAATCTTCAAAGCCGCGTAAAAAAACACTTGGGTCATGGGTTTTGGGCCCAGGTCCAACTAAATAGGAGTTAGGGCGGCCTTAGTGATCCGCTTAAGTCGACAGGCACTCGCTTAAAACATCGCTTGGTACGAGCTTCAAAGCTTAACGTAGTGGCTAGCAGCATTTGTACTGAGGTCGGTGGACAGTAGAACAACCACACCCGAGTAATGACGGGTTCTGGTGTTAGGAACATGACAAGAGGTGCGACTGCGACTTGTGTTGCAATTTTAATCCCATATTTTTCGACACCGAGCTTCCTATTTATGGTTTGGTGATGAAAAGGCAAGAGATAAAAAAGTAAAAAATCGGGAAAATAATATATACGGATTTAGCACTTTGTGCTGTTCGAAATGGTCGTGTAATTTAGCATAATGCAAAAACTCCATAGAAAGGTTTAAGGATTTTTTTTCGCATAAAAAAACTTCGAATAATGGCAACTGGGGTCTTTACGTATAAATTGAAGACGGAAAAAATGAACAAAAAAATAAAACTGTTAAATAAAAAACATACTAAAATTGATGATGGAGCATTTCCAATTATCCGTGTATATTCGACTAAATACCAGTTCTAAATAGGGCTTCAGGAGATTTAGTATATCATAAATTAGGTGTCCCACTGCACAGGTATCGATCGCCCAAACCTGATGTAAGCTTCCATATGGCGCATTACAAGGCGGTTTATAGCATTTTCCGGCCATAGGAAGTATGGTAAATTAAAGTTGACAACATCTCATTATTCAAGCAATTACATTTCAAGAAGTGTCTACCACGCCGAATTGTCAGTTTGTCTAATTTCTGAACGATGAACCTATTTGAAAAACCAGCAGCAAAAACTGAATTTCCAAGCTTAAAAAAAAACTTTTTGCCAGGCACCAATACACATTTCAGGCATCCGTGAACGAAAAGACGAAGCCGAAATTCTCAACGCCTTATTTTCAACGCCAAAAAGAACAAGAAAAAAACGGGACACGCAACATCGGTCGTGAATGGCCGACAAACATTGACTTGGTCATTTGAGCGTGTACAATGTGTGGTGTTCATGAGAGCTGTGTATATAGAAGTAGGGAGACGTCTGTCAAATCAGTCCCAACAGATGCGTTATGACACGGTTGGCGCTTGCGATCATCTGATGCAAAAGTTACTTGGCATTCAGAAACCTCATTTGGAGAGAAATTCTCCCGTATTTGTGACACAAGTTGCCCCAAAAATGGCAATTTCGACGGATTGTTTATTCGGCAAACACAACACCCGATTTTTTTTGTTTTTCTGTCGGTTTTGTGGTTTTCTGCGAATAAGCTGTTGCCTCAATATTTTTCGGCGATTAAATACCACGACCCTAAGATTTGAACACTAAAAAAATGCAAATTTTACGAAAATATGTGGTATTAAGCAAACTTTCCCTTTTTACAGTTTTTAGAAATATTATGTCAACATTTAGGAGTGAACAAAAACATCCAATACATTGCCGTCACCCAATTCTCTCGGTAAAATAATCACATCTAGGTCTTACAGCGCAAATTTTTTTAAATCTGGCGCAAAAGTCGTCAAAAAACGCAGAAAGAATGGGCGCGGGAATAAAAAAGCGGCGAAAAAGCTCTGGTGTGAACCGGATGCCACGGGAAAAGGCTTGGGACGCAAGAATCGGATTTGTTGGTCTTGCGACAAGCGAGCAGACAGTTAATCCGTCATTCCTAGCGGCGCTTGGCTCGCCAAAAGGCAGCCGACCCCGACTCTGTGGTTTGTTGACTTTGGCGGCCAAATTTCGGGGCCAATTTATACGGCCACTTGCTAACAGGCCGGTACCCTTTTTGAGCTCCAAAATATTAGACGAGGTGATTATGATATATTGGTTTAACAATACAAAAAGTTCATATATCGCTTAAAACCTGATTTTGTTTTGATATAAGCCCAATTAATGTAAATTTGTTCGCTTAATGTGATGTTAGACAATCGTATTTCACTAAAAACGTTGTTCCTGTTATAAAAAAATCTGTTCGTTTAATCAATGCGTAACGTTCATATTTCTCTAAAAACAAACTCAGTGTACTTATGAGTGAATAACAAAATATAAGCAAGCGCTGAAGTTTTATCTTCGAGTTGGAAATACTGATTTTACGCTTCACGGAAGGTTTAATTTTATGGCCAATAAATCAATTCTGGCTCCTCGCGGCAATTCAATAGAGATGTTCCATCCGTGAAAAATCAGGGTCGATCAACATAGGGAATCGTGATTTATCCGAGAAACTATTCAAGTTTAGCGAAGGACGCGGAAATATTGCGATGTTAAAAGCTAACAATGTATTTCAAGCGTTACAATGAATTTCAACAATTTATCACTCGTCCCCTACGTAGTTTTTTTCCATAATCCTCAAATATTTATCGAAAATTGTTTTGCAATATACCCAAAAATCTACAGACAAAAAGGAATGAGAAAAGCCAAAATCCGATTATTGGGACCTTTACCTTGAGACGTCACACTCAGATAACAAAAAATCTCGGCGCGCGAGCTCTAAAATCGCTCCAAGTCCAAAAAAATGCGTTGAGATTTTTCGGCGGCGGTTAGATCGGCAAAAACTGGCGGCCCAGAGCCAAGTGACTTTCACACGGGAAAGATAAGGGCCATAGAGGCGCGGTTGCGGGGTATGGGCGCAACAATAACGGCGGTAGAGTGGCGAGCGTGGGTCGGTCTGGCATCATCACTATCAGCAGCCAGGCCTTGATGTACGTTTCGTACAAAGAACGCTAAGAAAATAACCGCTACACTTGAAGATAGCTCGCACAAAGTACACCGACGTTTCCCCGTTTCGAAAGACCAATAGGGATGGGAATTCGATGCGTCATTGTTACGTCATCGTGACGTAATCTAACATGGGAAATATACGATAGGATTTTTTAATGGAGGCACTATTTTATGGTATTTTTACAACTAAAAAAAGGAAGCGGCACTATTAAGGTAAACCACCGCTAGTCCTGTCCAAAAAAAGCGTAGGGCAAAAAAAATAAAAAGTGACATCACCTTTCGAAAAACGGCAGCCCCAGCCCAAATTAGGAGCGGCAGTATTAAGTTTCGCGGGGGGTCATTACACAAGCCAGCAGTGTTGACTTACGATATGTAGCACGAGTAGCACAGGACGGCCGCACCCCACGGATACACGTGTCTTGCATTTCAAGGCCGATAACGCTGGGCAAGTGCACCTTGACGTGAATAGAAGGAATACCTCCAGCAGGAATTCTCCCCCGCCGAGATTTGAAACAACCAACTGGGATATTTTCGGTAAATCGTTTGCTATTTTAAACGGTGTATCTTTTTTAAATTTCTGCCTCGAGGTATGCTTGATTTGACTTTGACATGTTTGCCTTGAAGGCAAAAGGAATGTTCACATATCTCTGTTGATGGTTTAAATACATTTTTTCCATAAATCGTTCTTGGAATTGACGATTGAAAACCCTACTTTTTAAAACTGCGTACTTTAATATGTTTTAAAAAAACGTTTTCATAATCTTTGGAGCATACTGGTTGAAGGTTGCAGTAAGAATATCAAAGCCCATACAGAAGTAGGAAGCATTTTGAACGTTTGGAACAACACATTCATTGTTGAAAATGAATAAAGAGTTATTCGAAACATTCAAAATGTCACCTACTTCTACACGGGCTTTGATATTCTTATACGTTTTCATGATCGTTTTTATTAACTGTGAGTAATTTTTTTGATCAAGCTAAAAAAATGACGAGCACTGCTTTAAAAGCTTGCGTGCCTACAAACACTTGTGGTTGGCCGAAGGAAACCAAGACATTGGGTTACAATTTATTCGCCCGATCTGGGGCGCTAATCGAAAAAGAAACATTTGCTCGGCCACCTTTCGCCACGTCACAATGGGCTTCGCGGCGCCGAGCAAAGGGGGTAAGTCGAGGCGCGATTATTTGGCAACAAACATGACGCGAACAATGGGTCTCCCCTGGTTGGACAATCGCGCCGATGGTTGGAGACGAAAAGTAACGAAATCATTGGAATTCCGAGTTCCAATCGCCTGCTCATGTTTTTTAATGTAAACGTGCGAATTTTCAACAGATTAAGTAAACAGTTTATGCTGGAAATGAATGTTTGAAACGTTCAAAATGTTACCTACTTTTGTATGGGCTTTGATATACATGTTACGTTTTACTCCAACCTCCAACCATTATGCTTCAAAGACTAACAGTGATTTCCAACCGGGGTAACGTTTCTACAGCATAAGGAGATATTTTATATTCTTTAGGACAATTGTCCTTTATTGGGAAACTTGTTAAACAAAATGTTGTGTACGATTTTGTAAAGTACAATAAATCGGTAATTGTTTTTAACCTTACGCGCTGTTTCAATCAGTTTTTTGTGAAATTACAGTAAAATACTCGGTGAAAATGCTTGTAAGGGTGCTGCAATCACTTTTTTCTGTAAACCCGTACGATACCGTAGGCCAAAAATATCGGGAAACACTGATCTAAAAATACTGAAAAAAAAATGCTTAAACTTCAGACGAAGAGTGGTTTTTAGCAACAGAGCTTTTCGCACGCTATAAACAAACCAAAGAGATATTCCCTTCCGTGCAAAATCGACCCGGTCATTTAGTAAGCGAGTCTAAGCGACTAAAAAGCGGTCGTTGAGCTGAGTATTCGTTTTCCCGAGAACACGCAAATAGGCACGAGCCTTTAGCTGTTCAGTCGCGAGTTTACAAGCTGCATGAGCGCGCCAAGTTGTCACACAAGCCGCAAAGAAGTGGCTCCGTATCAAAAGGACCACATCAAAGCAGCAAGGAAAACCGCGACAGAATGCAAATGGCCCGCGGAACATTGGGCCAATAACTGGCCACTTTTTTACAAGCCATGGCCCGTATTTTTTTACACAGTGTTGGCGCGGCGAGGCTTTTCTAGTTGGTTGTGTCGCTTTTAAAAAAAAAAAAAATTCACGAAAATAATTAAATTGACAGTTATGTAAGAATGCTTGTAAAACGGCTTTATTAACTGGTAAACTTATCAAAAACGATACAACTGAACAAGCTTTAAAAAACTGGAATCGTTTTTAATGAAACTCTACATGTGGCCAGATTGCCTACTTAACTTTCGCTTTTGTGGCTTTTTCATCCACATCAGTCAAAAAATCGCGCAAATAACAGTCGAAATCCCCTTTAATCAGTTTTCGAGATTTTTAACCGCATTTTTTCCTAACTATAAAGAGAAAACGCCGCAAAACTTGGAGTAAAGTGGGTTTTAAGTGTTCGCGAGATCAAAGAAGAGTCGCTTCTCCACTTTGAAAACGCGGCCGAATATCCCCTTAATCAACGGCAACAAGTAACGCGATGCACACAGACCGACCCCGCTATTGTGAGGGGCGAACTCTGTGTTGTGCACGACGCTACCTCAGGGCGCCGTTTAGGCTGGCGGGCGGAGCTTGTGACGTCACTGAAGGCGTCCCGGCGCAGCGTTTGGGCCAAGATCGTTGTCGAGCTTTAAGATAAAAAAAATTGCGCAAAAAAAAAGTGGATATTTTAGACTAAATTTGAAGTTTTCGCATATTATGTTATAATATTTCACCAATAAATTAGGTTTTTTCGGAGGCGGAGTTGAAATTTTGACCGCATTATTGGAAGGGGTAAAGCCTTTTATTTTATATTATTACCCTGATAACATTTATCATTACCCTATATTATATGTTTATCCCAAATCAAATTTCAAGAACCGTAATAAAACAAATCTGATGGCAGTTTTGAACAGCCGTGTTGACTTGACAAATATCGCTGAAACACTGATACGTTCGACAGGATAGTACACAAGGAGGCGTGATGTTGGGTAGAGGGATTATGTGGGGGTGGGGGTCCTTAATGTGTACCTGTGACCGCTTCGAAAAAGAGGTCATTTTTTCAAATTTCAATCTCTTTTATATAGGTGGCTGATTAATAAACGCAAGGCTGCAGTGCCTTTGCTGCTTTTAGGCTACCGTGTGACTTGTTAAATATGGTGGCATACGAAATTGTTCCCTTTTTTCAGTGATACGACTATAGTGAGACTAATAAAAGATACAACATATGTGGACAACAACTGTGATCCTTGTGTATAATCAAACTAATTCAGTATTTTTCGGCCAGTTAAACAAGCAGGTTTTTAAAAAAGCCAAAACGTGCCTAAAAGAGCCTTTTGCGCATATTTGTCTGTCCACGAAATCTGGCCAAAAAACAACCTTCAACCTGGTCTCAACTGTTGGAATTTGACCCGGGAACAAGATCCTCCAACAGGCCAAGTACCAATATCCAATCGGCGATTAACGTGCCAGGCATATGAGGCGCGTTTAACCCGTGACCCGAATATAAGGCCAGCAAGTAGGCACCTAGGGGGGCGGCAAGTACCAAAGTCGCGAGCACGTTGTCGTGCGAGCTGGTTTCCGTAGTTGGCCGTAAAGCTAGTCGTGCCATGTCAGGGGGTTGTAATTAGGCGGGGTGTGAATGAATCTCACGCGCATAAATTAGCTGTTTAACGCAGGGTTACAAGCTTTACTGGCGAGGAAAAATCCGGAAAAAAAGTATTGATTTTGGTATTCTGAAACATTCATATACACAATATGTATTCTGTGATCCTGCCCCATGGAGTCGTACAGGCCAATTGCGTTGTGTTGATTATCACGGAAACATTTCTACACATAACATATAGGACTAGGTGCACAACAAATGTTATCTAGCCTTTCAGAATTCGTTATTTGACCAACGATTGATTTTGCTACGATACATAATAATTTTTTCAACGGTCGATCAAAGTATAAAAACAACTACAGCTAAGGTTAATTTTAAATATTTAAATAAAACTACTTTTAAAACATTCACCACCGTTAAACCTCAAAAACACAGAACAATTACAAAACTTGGGGCGAGATAAAGGAACAAAGTCAAAAAAATATTTTAATCAGATCTGTAACTGTAAACTGCAGTTCATCAGTCGCATCATTGGCGGAAATATGACTTCACCAGTCAAAGTCAAAACGTCGGCCAACATTCAAAGTTCGGAGCCAGGTCACATCTAGGCCTATCGAGATTCGCCAACAACGCCGCTCGCGTTATATTATGATGTCATAATGTGTGTCACTTACGTGCATTCGTTGGGACTCTCACAGAATCCATGTTCGGTGCTGCATCCGATCTTGCATTGCGCTGCGTGGAAATGAAATAAATTAAAACAAGCAAACCTATGGTGCAGCTTGCAAGATTTGATTAGAAGAACGTTATGCTGCGAACTAGTAAATATTGTGTAACAATTATTGAAAGTTTGGCACAAACTTGATTTTTAATTTAAAAAACGAAATTCAGATTACTTGAAAGACAGACTCTGAGTATTAAATGTAAGATAACCTAAAGCTACACAAAATTCCTTAAAACTGTAGATTGTTTTAACACGATAGACTTTTAGTGCAACTTTTTCGGTCAAAGAGCTTCTCAAAACAAACTTTTCGCACAAGACTTTTTGCAACGTTTTTCTATAAAGTGTAAACAGTTATCAGGCGCATTTCAGTTGTTTTAAAATGCGCAAACAAAATCGCGCGTTGTGCGCGTGGCAACCCTTCCTTAAGGCGCCGGCGAGGGGCAATTAGGTCATCTCGTGTTTGTGCTTTTTATACAGAGATAAGCGCGGCCCTTCTATTGTTTGCCAGTGCCTTGCACACTTGGTAAGCAGCCCTAATTTTTTCCTGAACCGCCCGGCAAAAGTGTCGAATCGCAATCGGTTTATCTTTATTAAATTACGCCCAGATCCAAAAGATTTGCGCCGCTGGGAAGATGTTAAATCCAGTTTGGCGCGGATTTATGAGGGGGGGGGTATAGTTAGGGGTCTTTGATCGAGAATGGAGATTAAATGCGAATTTATTTTTTCACAGGGATTACTGTAGTTTTTTGAAGTCCAATGGTTTCCAGCCATTTTAAGAGTATGCGTTTATAGGAAATACAAAAAGAATAATTTAACTACCCAATATCCAGACGAACGAATTTATAGATACAGGTGTTTGTAGATCTGTGAGTGTGTTGCGTGATTTTAAACCTAACAAACTATATTAAAGCTTTTGTGAATTAAAGTTTAAAAAAATTGATAGTCCACCGAAAGTATTACGAATTAAAATATTACTAAACTTAAGTCAAGTCCAACATATGCCAAAATTAGGTCCAAGAATCAGACGGTTATAACTGGTCAAAACTAACATAATTTCGCACAAAAAACTGATCCAAAGGCAAATAGACTCACGTGTTTTGCAGTCTTCGCCCATCCAGCCATCCATGCACTTCTTGTTGCCGCTACTATCACAAGTGTAATGGCCGAAGAATGTGTCCCTCGGCCTGCAGAACTTGGTGCAGTTGAAGCCATAGTAATCCTGGTTGCATCGCACCCGCACTCGGTACACAACATGCGCCGCGTTGCCACTGTGAGTTACTGTGTGCCAACCTGGACCCGGGCTAAGCATACCCGAGTGCACGTGGCGAGTTATGAGTTCGGAGTAGGAGCTGTAGCCGCCGTCGTCGTCGCCTGAGAACGAGTAGGGACGAGTTAATTGCGAGTAGAGCAAGTAGAAATGAGTACAACGAGTGGTACAACGCGTACATTTTAGATTAGAGCAGGGGGTCCTAAACTTTTTTTACCGCGGACCCCTAAAATTTTTTTTTGCTTCGCGTGGACCCCGGTAGTAAATAAATTTTCAAAAATGACGTCATGAATTGACGTCACAATCAAATAGACTTCAGAAATATGCTGATATTTCATAATTTTTTTGTCACAATACAAATATACTTTCAGAAACATGCTGATGATTTAAGTAAAACGGAGTCTAAATACATTCAGTGGCAAATCGTTTCATTTTTAATTAAACTATTTTTTTGAAAAAATGTTTACTTCTTAAATATACACTAATACTTTAATTTGGCCTTCATGGACCCCCTAAAATCAGTTCACGTACCCCCAAGGGGGCCATGGACCCCAGTTTAAGAACCCCTGGATTAGAGCGTTTATGAGTATTAAAAAGTAGAGAAGGAGTTTGTCTATTTTGAGCTAAGATGAGTTTAAAGTTAAACAAGTAGCTTGTTTTCTAGCAATATTTTTATGCCTGTTTTATCTTTTACTTCAAAGAATAAAACTGGCGTTAAAAGTTGCGAGTTGGTGTTAGGAAATAAAAAAATAATCCCGAAATGAGGTAATGATTTCAAAAACATAAATTCGACTTCGGAGTTTTCTACAAGCTTCATAAATATATTGGGATAAATAGAACAATGGAAAGAAATATTTTTTGTAGATTATAGTTAAACGTACCTGTCACGTTGTCACGGTCCAAAACTTCCAGAATCAGAGTGTACGTTCGCTGTAAAACAGAAAGACAGGATTTAAAAACCGAAACTCGAGTTTTCGCACAAAAATTTCACGAGTGCAAAAGCCGTGATTTATGCGCGGGCCACAGGGGAACAAACAGATAGCAGGGGGGACAGGGCATTGACAGAAGACTGGCTGAGACAAATCTGGTTACCAGCGCTCTAGCTGTAACTTAACACCGGGCACAACGCGCGCTAATGCAGCTGACGAAAGAAGGCGGTAAACAGGGAAGAATGGTTGGGATGCGACATGTGACCCAAATCCACTTTTATTCTTCGCTTTTTTGTCGTTAGAGTTCCTTTATTCGAGCAGGAGCCAGTTTCTAAGCCAAACGTAACACTTTCGTGAGGTTTCTTCCGCGCAAAGCCGTCTTGCATTACAGCGAGCGACAATAGACAGAAGCGCGATGAACAGGACACAGGCGCGACTTTAATCCATTACAATCAATTCGAACCGAGCAAAGGCGGTTTCAATCGCTGGAAAAAGCGCTTTTTGTTGCGGCTCTGGAAAGTTTTAACGCCGCCGTTGAACACAAGCGTAACTCGATCGAAGCCGAGCTTATTGCGCTCTGCTGATGGGTTTTGCGGTTTCGCTTGATTCCGGGGAGCCACTAACAGCACTCCTTTGCTTCGGGAGGCGACGAAACGCGATACGACAAACTTAGCGCCTCGTTCTCAGACAATTACGCATGCCCCCCCCCCCCTCACAAACCAGCACCGCGTGTAATTCTATTAGTCGGAAAGGCGAGATTGGCCGCGCCGTTTAAGCAGCGAAGGCGGGAACTATAAGACAACTTAAGATGGATTTGACCACAAAGCTTTATTAACTTTTATGCTACAATGGCAAAAATGTACATCCTAAATTCACAATAAAGTTGTATAATTTGTATTAAGCCATTAGGGACGAAAGAGTTTTATTGCGTCATGTCTATTTTTTGCAGACATTTGTCATTATTTATTTGAGTAGCGTTGGTTTAGTTTTCTTTTATATATATTCATGTGAACATTTATCCATTCTTTCGCCAGGGTTGGGTGTTTTGTTTATTTCCGCGCCCTTTGTTCAATTTAGCTTCATGTTCGTTGTGCGTTTCACCAGATAACCGGTGTTGGGTGTTTATTTTGGGAAAAGCACGAAAGGTTGCGCATCTCCTAAATCCTTGTTTGCGTTAATCACACACCAACCAGTGGTGAACGACCACAGCAAGCAACTGCAATCGGCGGAAGTTTGCATTTCACTCTTCAGCTATTTGCATTGGCAAGGGCTCCATCAAAACTTAACCGGTGAAAAAAGTCGGCGAATTTTCCGAGGTTTCTCAATAAGCAATCAGCGCTAATGACGAGATAATGGGTGCCTGGCGGCTCGGTACACTAGGGTAGGGGGGAGGGGTGTTTAAAAGGCAATCTGGCTTGGCTGTAGTGTTGACTTTCTCACCATTGGACGCGATAAGGGTGTTACTTGAGGCCTGCAAGTGCTATCTCCGATTTCGCGAGAAAATTTCCACCAGAAATGTGGTTTCCGCTCGTTTTTTTGCGAATAACCACGATTTTACCGAAATTTTAAACCGATTTTGCTCAGTTTATCCTAGGAAAGCTTAAAGTTTTAAAATCGATTAACAAAAAATGTTCTGTTTATTGTCTTTTGATACACAAAAACCTAATGCTAAACTTTATAAACAAATATATAAATTTATTTAACCTGACATGTTTGCCAAAAAAGTTAAAAATAGTTATAATTTTAATACGAATATAAAAAACTTTTTTTTCGGTAAACGTTTTAGAAAGTTGCGAAATCAGCTTGAAATTTTTTTGAGTTGCAAAATAACACCAACATAAAAAAGCGTTCATCGAATAATTTAGCCTGTGTGGGCAGAGCACACAGAGTTGGGGAGTTGGTTTATGTAACCCTAAAACTGCCGGCGACGGACAATAAGATTTCCACGATGGTCAAACGCGAGTGGGGCTCGTAAAGCTCCAGCCATTGCTTGCTTTTCTCAGGCTTTACAGCTGGCCCACTGATTGTTTTGACGTCACGCATTTAACCACAGGTTGAGACTCCCGAAAAAAATGCGGTTTCTTTTGGTTTTTGAGGTGACTTGTCGGTTTGGGCCGCTGGCAACAAAGTGTACTGTGTTTTGGCATTTGTATTCAACAAATATGGAGAATCAAGTTTGTGAAAGACATTGTTGCTTTATTCATGTTAATCTGATAAAGACGGCCAACTTTAATTCACAAATCATTCTTGTTAAGCAAGATTTTATTTTATTCGCTACAAGCCTTTTTAATTCGACTAGGAAAAATGACGGTGGTAAAAATAACAACATCAATTTTCCAAAGCTTAGTTTTCCTAATTAGTTTGCGCTAATTAAAGAACGACCAAAGTGAAAATTCCTGCTTTTATACCCAAATCTCCTCAAATTAGGCGAAACTTTTTTTCCGCTGATCCAGCTTATTTAATTTGGCAGCACAACTCGCAACGGCAAAAAAATTGTCAGCGCCGAAGAGAAATTTGACACAGACCTGAAAGAGCCGCACCCGACTGTGAGATTAAGTCGTCTGCCCAGACACGGACCTGATGAGCGCTTGGTAAGGGCCTGGCATGCGATACACGCAATTACACCGCACGTCGCTACTCCTCGAGAGCAACTGAAATAGCTCAGTTATACGAGCGACGAAAAATTCTGTCAAGGCTGTTTTTTTAATGTTTTTTTGCGATTTTTTTTGTTAAAAAGTCTCAATGAAATGTGCAAAGTTGAATCGTGTAAGTTTTAAAATTAGAAACATAGTTTTGAGTGATATTCATGGGTTAGAATGCGCGGGCCCGCTTAAAAACAGATACACTTTAAAAACAGTGTTTCAATTTGAACTTTGCGTGATTTTTACATAACTTTAAAATAAAAAGTAGCTTTAAAAGTCACTAATAAACGCCGGCGCAAGTACAAGGGCGGATATAAAAATACACAAGTCATGGTTTCTGGCAAAAGGTTACGGTGTCTAAGCCACGGCCGAATCCAAAGCCACAGCAGCAGAGAAGCGGTCGACGAAAGAGCAACAACACCTTACTTGGTGGAGAATAAACACAGACGGGAGGCGACAAACCAACTCGAGCGGCGCTCATCTCAGCCAGCACGTTTAGGAGCTCCTACTCTGCTAGAAGAGAGAGGTGCGCGCCAAGCCCGGGTGAAGTTTACGCCAGGGCGGTTAAACAGAACCGTGGGAAAAGCAAACGAGACGAGCCCATCTGACAAGCGGAACGTCTGAGTTAGAGCTGACTCCCTTTCCAGGTAACACTGGCAAGCTATTTAGGCTGCTGCTGATGCTTCGGGCAAGCGACAATTGCTAAACGTGTATTCCGGATTACCTTGTCGCATTTGTCACTCTAAACAATTTATCTTTTCTTTTCTAACTTATTATTCTTTGATTGTGTTTTTTTTCGTTTTTTTACCAACTAATTAAACTTTTGGGTACAATTTTGTAGCTTTTGCCTTTTATCTCGTTCATCCCATAAACGCATTTTTTTTCGATTTTTTGGTTTATGTTTGGATCAAGTTGCCATTACAAATGATTGATTAAACTTTTCCAATTATTAATTGTTTTTTAGCTCCAGTTATAGTTGTCACACTCAACAATTTTCTTGTTATTTTAGCTAACTTTTATTTGAGAATTATTTTCCTATGAATAACGATTTGGCTCTAAGTCAATATATACTATATTTGTTCGACTGATTTAAATTTTGTGGTAATTAAATGCCGTTTAGCCACTGATTAACAATGTCACAACGACACATTCAAATCGTTATGCCTCACTTAACTTGCAATGTATGCCGACAAATTTTGCGCTGTGATCGAGCCAAAAAAGCGCTTCTTGTGTCTTCAATGCAAACACAAGGTAAGCCCTGGCGAAATTTGTCAGGCTTGCGCGTGAAAACCGCAACAGACATGGCCAGTAGTCGACGATATCCCTTCACCGTGGGGCGCCGCGTATCACTACGAGCCTAATTCGATCATGGCGTATTGTTACGAGCGGCTAATGTGGACATTCAATAACCTGACGCACCCTGCTCTCCTATCTGTTGGAGCGGAAGCCAGTGGTAAGCTTTGTCCGGTCGTACGTGGCCCTATTGAACTTCTAACTGCTTTTAAACCGGCGTTAATAATGACGGCTGATGGGTAATTATTGCGGTCACAAAGAGGGGGCAAGGGATGGCACAAAGGCCAGGGTAAAGGCGATAAAAGTACGGCGTTTTAGGGGAAATTTGTGTATTTTTCTAATATATCGGTGAAGACTTTCAATAAGAATTTGTTTTAAAGCGTTTCTTTTCATTTTCGACATCACAAAATACAACTTAGTTGTGTATGGGCTTCAAAATTTGTCGTGCATTCAACTACAACCTGAAGCCATTATATGTTTCTTTGTTTTATTTTTTTTTTTTTTTTTTTTTGTTACTTAACGACACTTACACGAGCTTAGTTCGATTGGAGGAATGCCTTGATTTGTTGGATTCGCTTTTAGACTGCATAGTGGTTTTTCATTGAAACTTTGAAAGCGCCGTTTGCTTCTAAACAAGCCTCCCAAGTTGTAGCAGAACTAATGTCCGAAAGCGCGGTTTGGCTCAAGGGCACTTGTTGCACACATGCGGTCAGTCGGCGTGACGAAACAGAGGCGCGCTCGCGCTCTCTCCTATCACGTCACAATGCCGAAACAAGTCGCCCCGAAAAAACGAGGGGGGGGGGGCGAAAATCAATTTGGGGCAACGGCGCGGAAAGGCAAGTTAACAATGTCTCAACGCATCTGGAATTTGTCAAGGTTCCACCGTGACCGTAGCCCTGTCGCGACGCTTGTTCGACTAGGGCAGCGAAATCGCGCTTTTCAACGCTTTTGGGTCGCCCATTGTTGCCTAACAAGCGGCCATTGTGCGCTAATAAACAGGTCGCGCGATGATACGCCGCACCGTGACACCGTCACGTTGCTTATCGCGGGAAAAGTCGAATTTTTGCACAAAAACTCCGCGTCTGTGTAGTTCAAAGTTAGCAGGAGCGTTATTTTATATTGAGAATTCAAAATCTTGACAAATCCGTTGTTAATATGAAAACGGCGAATTTGAAGTTCAGCTTCACGTGTTTCAGTTTGCCCAACATTCAATACTAACTTTTGAAAGCAATTTTTCTACACATTTCATTCTAAACGCAAAAACCATAGTTTCTTACGCTTGATTTGGGAAATAACACAAAAGCAAAGGCTTTAAACCTGACCTTTTCAGGTGTGCGAAAATTTCTGGCCACACGATTTGTGTATTGCGAGGTGTCGATAATTTGCGGCTTTCAAAATATTTACATCTGCGCGCTGCGAAGTTACAGCGTTGAAAACGCACACACAGCTGTGCAGACCAAACTTAATATAAACAAACGGGCAAAAGTCACCTGTGGTTGGCAAAAAGCAAGCTGGAGTCTTGGACAGCAAAAAGGGAGTCAATTAACTGGACATAAATCTTTACAAACAATAGCAGGGCGGACTGTGCGCTATAGTTGCCGGCGCTCGTCAAGGCGTGATAATACAAATAGATTAGCAGCAACGCCTTCGCCGCTTTGCTGATACGTGTCCTGGTGTTGCTAATGAGCAACGTAAACAATAGTTTAGTGCCGGGCAAATGCGCGAAGACCGGACACCAATTGTATAAACAGAACTCTAGCGCGTGCGTCAAATCTGCTGTGATTGAGTTTTGGATTTCGACGTTGTTCAATGAATACACAAGTAACCACATCGGGAGCTATTTGATTGAAACAGCTTATGGGTAAAAGGTAAAATTACAAGGCCAGTAAGAAACCACCTAAATTTCCCCACGAAAATGTTACCAAATACTGTTTTCGCAAATCAGTGATTTTGGCAAACTCTTTTATGTGGACTTACATTGTTAGACATGAATTTGCTCAAATTTTGTTACAACAACTTTTACTGAATTTATAAAACAGCGATTTCATCAAACGTTAATAAAGAAACTTATATCGTTATGTTTAAGACAGCCTAATTTCCTTACAGTAACTTTGCCAAATACTGTTTTTACAAAACAGCAAATTATTCGACATAATTAGATTGGATTAAATTGCAAGACTCAGAATATTTCAAATTTGTGACAGAAGGCCAACTAGGCCTTCAGCCAAATACTAGAGCTTCACATAGCACGTGTGACCTAGCACAGTCCCGTGCAAGTAAAGACTTCGTGAGGCGAACAAAGCGATACTAATGTGACTTTTTAATTAGGACTATCAGAGCGCTGGCGTCTGATGGTGCTTTGAAGTCTGACGCTAGGGTGCTTGATGTTGAAATTAGCGGACTGTGGCCGGCGATAAGAAAGCGACCGTTCTGTGCGCAGCGTATAAACGACTACACAGAAAGCAATCTTGTTTCAATCAGCCCCCATTGGCAGCCTTCTGGTTGCAACATAAGGGCACTTTACGCTTTCGCCTTATCTCCAGCGAAATCGCGTGGCTTTTTCGACGGAAAATGCCCGGTTGGACACTTTAGCAAAACGCGGACTGAGGGTGAAAAATTAGGGTACGGCACTCGCCGTGAATTCGTCACAGTAGATAGGGCGAGACGAGCACGTGAAAGAATAACTCCTCTCGAGTGCGACGCTTAAAGTTGCCGGTTGTGAAAGTGGAAGGGTCCCCGGATGCCGTATGTGCAGTCACTAGTGTTATCCCTTTATACGCCGAATTAGTTTCTCGGAGCACAAAAGTCTTTTACAACAACAAGGGTTTACATTCTGCTTGTTGAAACTAAACGCCACAGACTGGTACGCTTACAGCTTTCTGAGTCTAGGGATTTGCTTAAATGCCGGAGATTTTTATTGATTAGCAAGCGACAAGCGGTAAATTCAATTTCACGCCTTCTTGTGATTCAAGGCTTAAAACCGCAGAAAATCTTTCTCATCGCAATTACCCGATTCCTAAACTCATTTGCCCGGAATAGGAAACCAAAAACAGTGCGCTACAGTTCTTAAAATTTCACAGCGTTGTAAAAATTGAAATGGTATTATAGCGTTTGATCATGGGCTTTTGGTAGCCTGTTTTACGAGTTCCAGCGTATAGTGATTGCTATTTCAAACATTTTATAGCTGTTTAATGCAGTAGATTAACCGACGCCGTAGTTCAAGAGCTGGCAAAGTTAGGAAGCCCAACTGAACGCCAAAGTTAAAATGCAAGCATTACAAACTACAAAGGGGCTGTCTCGACAACAGTAGCCTGTCGCGTCCATCAACGCAGCGCAAATGTACAGTTTGCAGCAGTGGGAATCAAATTAAACAAAAACGGCGACTTACCATCCAAGTAAAGCGCAGCGGGATCTTGATACGACCGGGGTTGTCCGGGTCGTCTGGCCGCTCCACACTAAGCGAATTTCCGCCAAGCACAGAGGTGGTCGTAAAGCCGAAAGTACAGGTATCTGAGCTGCTGTCACTGCCGCTGATCTGGTATTCTTTCAGGCAAAGGCGCAGAAAAGTGTCGCATTTATCGGCAGGGCAAATACCGTTTCCTTGCCGCTTTCCATCGCAGCATTCGCCACTGTTCAGCTCACCGGCAGTGTTCTGCAGCCGGACAATTTGAAGCTCGAAAAATCCGTTTTGCGTTGCCCGACACATCTGTAAATTCAAACGGCCATTAGTGACTTCCTAAAACAAGCAAAGCGCCGCTGTAACTGTCCAGCAAAGGACACGGGGTGACTTTTCGCGACAAAACATTTCAAGCGCGGTGACGAAAATAAACAGCCAGCAGCCGGATTTAGCTGCTTACAGGGGCACGCGATATTAGGATGGCGGTTGAATTGGTTAAAGGGCCGTGGCTTGAACGCCAGTTTACCAGTCTAGTGACTAACTGCGGACGAGATCTTTCAGCATTGGGAGCGATACATCGCTATTTGTTGGTCGCCCGGGACTTTACCAAATCCCTGGAGCAAATATCAGTTAAGTGTGCAAGCCACAGTGTAGCTTAAGCCACGCGTATGCTGGAACTGTATCCTTAGACAACATCTGATATACCTTAACATCTCAATTCAGTCGCAGTCGTTTTATACCGTTTTATACAGTTAATATCAAATCTGTAAAAACTAAGTCACACTAATTAAAGATAGAAAGAATATCAAAGCCCATACAGAAGTAGGTTTCATTTTGAACGTTTCGAATAACTCTTTATTCATTTTACCTACTTCTGTATGGTCTTTGATATTCTTACTAGGTCTTACTGCAACCAATAGCTGCAAAATATTAAAACAATTTGCGTAAATATTGTTAAATTATACGAGTGTAACATTTTAAAGTTACTATTTACTTACAAAAAGTTTTACACAATCATTAGGTAATTTGCTGATTTCTAAGATCGATGACATGTTATAATTTTACCGCAAATTGGAGCGCTTACCTCGGCCAAAATAATCCATAGAACAAGTATTGCCAGACGTCGCGAATAAATTACATCCATAATAAGGCAATTTCACAAATCTTTTCAGGTCTTGCGTTTATAATCCAATTGGCGCAAGCTGAAATCTCTCGCAGATGTTGTAGGTCACTTTATTTCCACTGCCAAACAACCTGCATGCTCAGTATGGTGTGTTCACGGCGTTCAAGTCACTTCTCTTAATGGTTCTCACTAAAAAGGCCAATCTTTCTTGTCAATGGTTACAGATGCATACAGTTAGTGACAATTTTCTGCAGATATTAGATTCCTACACAAAGTTGTTAAACTTTCAGGCTCTAAACAACACATTGCGTGTGCAATATCATTGAAAAACACGACTTAACAGAAAATGTAAGGCCAAAATTACAAGAAACCTTCAATAAAGCTTAAACTGTTTACAACAATAAGTTTACTTAAGTTCATTGAAAAGAATTCTCCAATCTCGCGGGTTTCATTGGCATTGTTACGTCACATTTTCGATTGTTATTTCTCACAGTTTTCCTGTCGCGTGGTTTGCCAACTCTAAGCAAAGGCCAACATTTTCTAAACTTGTTCCGCTTTATATAGCTGCTCTCAACTGACATATAAAAACATCCTGATACAAGGTATCCAACTGAAATTGACTGGTCCGACGGAGAAATTAATAAATGCGGTCCGCATCTATACGGGTTTGAAAACCACTCGAGAAATATTAGTTTTTAGTTTCAACGAGCTTCTCGTCCGAAAAGAAGGTCGGCGCTTTTTTCTCCATTTTTTCTCTCTCTCGTCGAAATTCTGGCGCGCCAAAGCAAACAGACGCTTTACGCCACCGTGCGGTAAATCAAATCTATAATGGATTTCAGCATTTTATAATTTGCTTTTAATCAGGATTTTAGAATTAGCATGTATCTAGTGATTAACGATTAACTAACTAGGTGCAGAAAAGTGAAAAAAAAAATAGAAAATACTATGTAGCTGAATGTCAATTATGGATGTTTGCTTCTTCGTGTTAATTTGGTTAACTATACTCGATATTTTGGGCAAAAATTCAGCAGGCCAATCCAGTACTAAACGACGTTGTTAGTTAAACGAGAAATAAAATCTGTTTTTTGTTTTATTAAATTTACCTTTTAAGCACAAATCGCGACTTTGAATCGTTTGAATCCTTGGCTTAAAACGTTGTTTCAGTTTAAAACGGAAAAGTACCACCCTGCTTTTTGCTACTTACAATGAATTAAATATATAAATCAAACTTTTTTACGTTTATTACGAAAAATAAATAAAAAACAAATACCTTAAAAATAAGCAAATAAAATTTCACTGAGTTCTTAACCAAAATTTCAGCTACTTTTGTATCTTTCTACACCTTTGATATAATACCCACAGATTAAAGAGTAGGTTTTTAAGTCAGTATGCAGGTAACTTTATTAATTCTATATGTACCCAAAAAAATTATTTTACCGTAGCGACCTTTTGGCTTATACTTTACCCATTGGTTCAAAGTAAATAATGAATTTTCACTGTTTCTACCAATGTGCGTGGGAAATTACTAAAGAAAGCCCGTAGTTTTATTCCATTAAAAACAATCAGTACACAATCATTAAATTGAATCTATTACGGCTGTTTTAAACGATTGTTGGTATTCACTAAAACCAGCCAAACGAATACAGCTTTGTCATTTTTCTTTATTATCTTTCCTTTAATTATGCGTCGTTGGCAATTTATCAATCAGCGTCTTCGCGTAGCCGTGGACTTCAAGAGATTCGAGAAAGCATTCACAAAGGACTGAGTAAATATAGAGTAGTATTAAGCGGTTAGAGAAAACGGGTCTCGAGCCATTTTTTTACAAATTAAGCTATTTTTTCAACAGATTTTTTGAAGTGCTGACAAAATTTGGAAGGTAATCTGCCGTAGCAAAAATGGAAGAAATCACTGGCCCCGTTACTAATTTTACAAATTTTCAGTTTTTTCACCAAGCCTTGCCTTGTGGTTTAAGGAGAGTAAATTTTTTGATAGGCTTTATTTACATCTGTTTGTTTATCCTTTATGTAAGAAATGCTACAGAGCGCCATTTCTTCATTAGGCAAGTTTTTATAGTCCTATAATTTCTTCGCAGCATCTTATTACTATCCAAATAAAAAGAGTGGTATTTTAGTGTGGTTAAACACAAAGGATGGGGCGTGTGTTTAAAACAAGAGAACAAAAAGTGGTTTCTGATAATATCGGATCGGATCCGATACCCGATGCCAAGTGTTAGTATCGGTTCGTGTCCGATACTAGGGTGGTATCGGTGCCGATCCGATAACAAGTATTTGTGGATTAAATCTGTAGTCTCCGATCTAAACTGAATAAAAATTGCAATTCTTTGGTTGACAACGTCACCATTTTATTAATTTTTCTCGTATGATCAAAGCAATAACGTCGTTTAATGTATGACAGCCGCAATATTTTTACCTAACGTATACAGAATCGGCACAAACTAAGAAATATCGAACATCACTCAATAAATACCAAAAAGTGATTTTAGTCTTATTACTCTCATTCTAGCTGCATTGAGACTAGGATTGTCCGATAATATTGGACAGGAGGCGATACCCGATAACATATAGTATCGGTAATCGTCTAAACCAGAGTGGCATCGGTGTCAACATGGTATCAAATTATTATAGCAATTTCGGCCACAATCTACGCTCCAACCCGGCTCCCTTAAAAGGTAATTTTATCAGAAAATGGCAGATT